>NC_053390.1:100652088-102053878 GCF_905171765.1 Bufo bufo | reverse complement strand
CGGTCACTACAAATAACTTGACCAGCTAAAACAGTACAGATTTGGTTTGAATAGAGTGTGAGGCCTGGTTTTTTTTGCGCTGTGTGACAGGTATAGTTTTATTCACAGAATCAGACTTCTATCTGCACGGTAGCGTGTGTCTTAGGTTTTTCTGAATGACACTATCAGTACCTTCAATGTAAGATATCCTTTTTGGGATAGATTTCAAGTAGGCCTCAAATACCAGAAACTAGTTTTTTTGGGGAATTTCAAATTTGGGAATAGTTTTTCAATCCAGAAAATAAAAAGTGCTTTTACGGTCACTACAAATAACTTGACCAGCTAAAACAGTACAGATTTGGTTGAATAGAGATGTGAGGCCTGTTTTTTTTGCGCTGTGTGACAGGTATAGGTTTAATCACAGAATCAGACTTCTATCTGCACGCTAACGTGTGTCTTAGGTTTTTCTGAATGACACTATCAGTACCTTCAATGTAAGATATCCTTTTTGGGATAGATTTCACGTAGGCTTCAAATACCAGAAACTAGTTATTTTGAGAATGGCAAATTTGGGAATAGTTTTTCAACCCAGAACAAAAAGTGTGCTTTTACGGTCACTACAAATAACTTGACCAGCTAAAACAGTACAGATTTGGTTGAATAGAAATGTGAGGTCTGTTTTTTTTGCGCTGTGTGACAGGTATAGGTTTAATCACAGAATCAGACTTCTATCTGCACGGTAGCGTGTGTCTTAGGTTTTTCTGAATGACACTCTCAGTACCTTCAATGTAAGATATCCTTTTTGGGATAGATTTCAAGTAGGCCTCAAATACCAGCAACTAGTTATTTTGAGAATGGCAAATTTGGGAATAGTTTTTCAACCCAGAACAAAAAGTGTGCTTTTATGGTCACTACAAATAACTTGACCAGCTAAAACAGTACAGATTTGGTTGAATAGAAATGTGAGGCCTGTTTTTTTTTGCGCTGTGTGACAGGTATAGGTTTAATCACAGAATCAGACTTCTATCTGCACGGTAGCGTGTGTCTTAGGTTTTTCTGAATGACACTATCAGTACCTTCAATGTAAGATATCCTTTTTGGGATAGATTTCAAGTAGGCCTCAAATACCAGAAACTAGTTATTTTGAAAAATGGCAAATTTGGGAATAGTTTTTCAACCCAGAACAAAAAGTGTGCTTTTACGGTCACTACAAATAACTTGACCAGCTAAAACAGTACAGATTTGGTTGAATAGAGATGTGAGGCCTGTTTTTTTTTGCGCTGTGTGACAGGTATAGGTTTAATCACAGAATCAGACTTCTATCTGCACGCTAGCGTGTGTCTTAGGTTTTTCTGAATGACACTATCAGTACCTTCAATGTAAGATATCCTTTTTGGGATAGATTTCAAGTAGGCCTCAAATACCAGAAACTAGTTATTTTGAGAATGGCAAATTTGGGAATAGTTTTTCAATCCAGAAAATAAAAAGTGCTTTTACGGTCACTACAAATAACTTGACCAGCTAAAACAGTACAGATTTGGTTGAATAGAGATGTGAGACCTGTTTTTTTTTGCGCTGTGTGACAGGTATAGGTTTAATCACAGAATCAGACTTCTATCTGCACGCTAGCGTGTGTCTTAGGTTTTTCTGAATGACACTATCAGTACCTTCAATGTAAGATATCCTTTTTGGGATAGATTTCAAGTAGGCCTCAAATACCAGAAACTAGTTATTTTGAGAATGGCAAATTTGGGAATAGTTTTTCAATCCAGAAAATATAAAGTGCTTTTACGGTCACTACAAATAACTTGACCAGCTAAAACAGTACAGATTTGGTTGAATAGAGATGTGAGGCCTGTTTTTTTTTGCGCTGTGTGACAGGTATAGGTTTAATCACAGAATCAGACTTCTATCTGCACGCTAGCGTGTGTCTTAGGTTTTTCTGAATGACACTATCAGTACCTTCAATGTAAGATATCCTTTTTGGGATAGATTTCAAGTAGGCCTCAAATACCAGAAACTAGTTATTTTGAGAATGGCAAATTTGGGAATAGTTTTTCAATCCAGAAAATAAAAAGTGCTTTTACGGTCACTACAAATAACTTGACCAGCTAAAACAGTACAGGTTTGGTTGAATAGAGATGTGAGACCTGTTTTTTTTTGCGCTGTGTGACAGGTATAGGTTTAATCACAGAATCAGACTTCTATCTGCACGCTAGCGTGTGTCTTAGGTTTTTCTGAATGACACTATCAGTACCTTCAATGTAAGATATCCTTTTTGGGATAGATTTCAAGTAGGCCTCAAATACCAGAAACTAGTTATTTTGAGAATGGCAAATTTGGGAATAGTTTTTCAATCCAGAAAATATAAAGTGCTTTTACGGTCACTACAAATAACTTGACCAGCTAAAACAGTACAGATTTGGTTGAATAGAGATGTGAGACCTGTTTTTTTTTGCGCTGTGTGACAGGTATAGGTTTAATCACAGAATCAGACTTCTATCTGCACGCTAGCGTGTGTCTTAGGTTTTTCTGAATGACACTATCAGTACCTTCAATGTAAGATATCCTTTTTGGGATAGATTTCAAGTAGGCCTCAAATACCAGAAACTAGTTATTTTGAGAATGGCAAATTTGGGAATAGTTTTTCAATCCAGAAAATAAAAAGTGCTTTTACGGTCACTACAAATAACTTGACCAGCTAAAACAGTACAGGTTTGGTTGAATAGAGATGTGAGACCTGTTTTTTTTTGCGCTGTGTGACAGGTATAGGTTTAATCACAGAATCAGACTTCTATCTACACGCTAGTGTGTGTCTTAGGTTTTTCTGAATGACACTATCAGTACCTTCAATGTAAGATATCCTTTTTGGGATAGATTTCAAGTAGGCCTCAAATACCAGAAACTAGTTATTTTGAGAATGGCAAATTTGGGAATAGTTTTTCAATCCAGAAAATAAAAAGTGCTTTTACGGTCACTACAAATAACTTGACCAGCTAAAACAGTACAGATTTGGTTGAATAGAGATGTGAGGCCTGTTTTTTTTTGCGCTGTGTGACAGGTATAGGTTTAATCACAGAATCAGACTTCTATCTGCACGCTAGCGTGTGTCTTAGGTTTTTCTGAATGACACTATCAGTACCTTCAATGTAAGATATCCTTTTTGGGATAGATTTCAAGTAGGCCTCAAATACCAGAAACTAGTTATTTTGAAAAATGGCAAATTTGGGAATAGTTTTTCAACCCAGAACAAAAAGTGTGCTTTTACGGTCACTACAAATAACTTGACCAGCTAAAACAGTACAGATTTGGTTGAATAGAGATGTGAGGCCTGTTTTTTTTTGCGCTGTGTGACAGGTATAGGTTTAATCACAGAATCAGACTTCTATCTGCACGCTAGCGTGTGTCTTAGGTTTTTCTGAATGATACTATCAGTACCTTCAATGTAAGATATCCTTTTTGGGATAGATTTCAAGTAGGCCTCAAATACCAGAAACTAGTTATTTTGAGAATGGCAAATTTGGGAATAGTTTTTCAATCCAGAAAATAAAAAGTGCTTTTACGGTCACTACAAATAACTTGACCAGCTAAAACAGTACAGATTTAGTTGAATAGAGATGTAAGACCTGTTTTTTTTTGCGCTGTGTGACAGGTATAGGTTTAATCACAGAATCAGACTTCTATCTGCACGCTAGCGTGTGTCTTAGGTTTTTCTGAATGACGCTATCAGTACCTTCAATGTAAGATATCCTTTTTGGGATAGATTTCAAGTAGGCCTCAAATACCAGAAACTAGTTATTTTGAGAATGGCAAATTCGGGAATAGTTTTTCAATCCAGAAAATAAAAAGTGCTTTTACGGTCACTACAAATAACTTGACCAGCTAAAACAGTACAGATTTGGTTGAATAGAGATGTGAGGCCTGTTTTTTTTTGCGCTGTGTGACAGGTATAGGTTTAATCACAGAATCAGACTTCTATCTGCACGCTAGCGTGTGTCTTAGGTTTTTCTGAATGACACTATCAGTACCTTCAATGTAAGATATCCTTTTTGGGATAGATTTCAAGTAGGCCTCAAATACCAGAAACTAGTTATTTTGAGAATGGCAAATTTGGGAATAGTTTTTCAACCCAGAAAAAAAAAGTGTGCTTTTACGGTCACTACAAATAACTTGACCAGCTAAAACAGTACAGATTTGGTTGAATAGAGATGTGAGGCCTGTTTTTTTTTGCGCTGTGTGACAGGTATAGGTTTAATCACAGAATCAGACTTCTATCTGCACGCTAGCGTGTGTCTTAGGTTTTTCTGAATGACACTATCAGCACCTTCAATGTAAGATATCCTTTTTGGGATAGATTTCAAGTAGGCCTCATATACCAGAAACTAGTTATTTTGAGAATGGCAAATTTGGGAATAGTTTTTCAACCCAGAACAAAAAGTGTGCTTTTACGGTCACTACAAATAACTTGACCAGCTAAAACAGTACAGATTTGGTTGAATAGAAATGTCAGGTCTATTTTTTAGGCGCTGGGTGACAGGCTCAACTTGCCTCTGATGTAGTATATGGCCAAAAAATAACCACACTGTTGATGGTTAAATGCACTTGGGTGACACAGGCTCAGCCTGCACCAGATGTAGTATATGGACAAAAAATAATCAGACTGTTGATGGTTAAATGCACTTCGGTGACACAGGCTCAGCCTGCAGCTGATGTAGTATATGGCCAAAAAATAACCAGACTGTTGAAGGTTAAATGCACTTCGGTGACACAGGCTCAGCCTGCAGCTGATGTAGGATATAGCACAAAATAACCACACTATTGATGGTTAAATACACTTGGTGATAGCTTGTGCTGGCGCACCACAAGTCGCAAAATGGCCGGCGATCACCCCAGAAAAAAAGTGATCTAATAACGCTCTGGGCAGCCTCAAAAAAGTGAGCAAGTCAATATTAGCAATTCAATGATCCACAGCTGCAGATCGATCACAAAATGAAGTCTTTTGGAGGAGTTAATCTGCCTAATCTCGCCCTAACGTCGCAGCTGCAACCTCTCCCTATGCTTGAATCAGCAGAGTGACGTGCAGCGCTACGTGACCCAAGCTTATATAGAGGCTGGGTCACATGCTGCACTGGCCAATCACAGCCATGCCAATAGTAGGCAAGGCTGTGATGGCCTCTTGGGCAAGTAGTATGACGCTTGTTGATTGGCTGCTTTGCAGCCTTTCAAAAAGCGCCAAGAAAGCGCCGAAAACCGAACCCGAACACAGACTTTTACGAAAATGTTCGGGTTCGGGTCCGTGTCACGGACACCCCAAAATTCGGTACGAACCCGAACTATACAGTTCGGGTTCGCTCATCCCTATCTGAGAGCCATAATTTTTTCAGTTTCTGGGCGATTATCTTAGGTAGGGTATGATTTTTTGCGGGATGAGATGACGGTTTGGGGTGCGCTTGACTTTTTGATCGCTTGCTATTACACTATTTGTGATGTAAGGTGACAAAAAAATTGTTTATTTAGCACAGTTTTTATTTTAAATTTTTTACGGTGTTCATCTGAGGGTTTACGTCATGTGATATTTTCATATAGCCGGTCGATACGGATGCGGCGATACCTAATATGTATACTTTTTATTTATTTATGTAAGTTTTACACAATAATATCATTAAAAAAAATAATAAAAATCACGTTTTGGTGTCTCCATATTCTGAGAGCCATCGTATTTTCAGTTTTTGGGCGATTATCTTAGGTAGGGTCTCATTTTTTGCGGGATGAGATGATGGTTTGATCAGCACTATTTTGGGGTGCATATGACTTTTTGATCGCTTGCTATTACACTTTTTGTGATGTAAGGTGACAAAATTTTTTGATTTAGCACAGTTTTTATTTTTTATTTTTTACGGTGTTCATCTGAGGGGTTAGGTCATGTGATATTTTTATAGAGCCAGTCGATACGGACGCGGCGATACCTAATATGTATACTTTTTTTTTATTTATGTAAGTTTTACATAATAACTTTTTTTTACTTAATTTTTTGTCCCACTTTGGGACTTTTTGGGGTCTAATCCCCTTTACAATGCATTTTAATACTTCTGTATTGGAATGCATTGGCTGTATGAGTAATACAGTGAGTATTACTTATACAGCTTCCGGCCTGTGAGATCCAGGGGGCTGGATCTCACAGGCTCGTCACCGGAAGGCAGTGCGATGCCTTCCTTAGGCATCGCGCTGCCTTCCATGCCATCGGGTCCCCCCTACAGCAGCATGGGGACCCGATGGCACTGCCGATCGCCGCCGCAAACCGTAGGTAAAGCCGCAAACCGCAGGTCTGAATTGACCCCCCCGCGCATTTAGCCAAGGTGCCTGCTCAACGATTTGAGCAGGCACCGGGTTCCGATCACCGCCCGCCAGTGATCGGACCTATACATGACGTACCGGTACGTCATGTGTTCTTAAGTACCAGGATAACATGCCGTACCGGTACTTTATGTGTCCTTAAGAGGTTAAGTTGCATGTGGCCCACATGACTCATTGGCCCACAAGCAAGAAGCAGGGAGGAATCATGTGTTCAGATGGAAAAAAATGAAGAATATTCGAAAAACTAATATATAGCAATATATTCGAAATATTCGCAAATTCTCGGTTGTGATATTCGCGATAAATATTCGTATTTTGAAAATTCACACTCAACACTATAGCCAAGGTGCAGGCATTTACCTTCTCTGACAGAATGCTTTTGCTCTCCCACTAGAGCTGTTACACTAGTCTTTACACAGCTCTGCTCTTTAGCTACTTTAACAACCTTATAGAGCTGAATGGAGTGGTGGATATTCATGTGTGCATGCCGCTCCATTGAAATGGAGGAACACGTCCCCCATTTTCACAACTGAGTCCCCATTCTTGTGAGCCCTGTTGATAGGGGATAAGCTGTTGTAATAGACGATGCCTTTAACAGACCTTTTACATGTTATTGCAGCCAATGATTTCTGTTTTTGAATCCGTATACAATTGCATCCAATATCATAGAGTAAAAATAACTATAAATTGTAAGTAAGATGTCCTCAGATGCCTTGGTTTCGAGATCAGTCCATCTTCTCTGGATAAGAAGAAATAGCAATGGAACATAAATGTAATGTATTATTAAATTCCTTTATTCTCCAATGACTTTCAGGATAAGTAATGTTTTTAATAGGCTGAGGAGGTTTATAGCTCATTATTCATGTTTATATGGTAATATTTGCTGGTCTAGTATAAAAGTTGTGCTGAAGCCTGAATGATTCCATTAATGGAACGTGCGGCACTTTATCTGGCACAGTGCCTATTTTACAGCTGTGACCGGCCAATTCAATAAATGTGTAATTATTTATCTTCGTTAACAAACAGTATGCTGTTGTCAACAGATCTTTCCCAAAAATGAGGAAATTTTAAATAAGACAGACATATCGTATTTACATAATTTGAAAATAATTTAACTGCTCCGAGTCTTGAGTAATGATAGTTATATATTTACCAAGACTTGTTGGCTAAGAAGACAAGTCAGCACATGATATGACAGCACAAGTGCACATAGAGGTAAAAGAGCCAAATATCTAAGACTAAAATGGGGGCCCTTCTGATACTGGTTGATATCACCACACCCTGAACTCCCAGATTAGGAAATTTTGGTTCCTGCTTGCCTTCTCATCTATTCATTGGTGAGTTCCTTGCACACTAATGGGCTTACATTGGTAGGGAATGCGGATGGTGGATATCTGTATACGTTTCCCCCCAATAAAATAAGGGATAAAGTTAACCTAGGCTGGGCCTCCTCAACCCTGGGCCCCTGTAACAGCTGCATGGGCGCTTCTAGCCTGACAGTAGATAAGCAGGTGTTACTGGTTATAACTGGGAACCACCGTATAGCAGAAAAACCATTACTGAAGAGAAAATCTGTAGGTACTGCCTATACACTTTAGATAGCTGTTGGCCAAAGCCACATTTGGCAAACAGCTGTTCCTCCCTCCTCCCCCACATTAATGCACATGCAGCTCTGCCAAGTGTGCGTCTACTGCTGACTGCAATGTCTGTCTCCACCTGCCACCACCTCTTTAGACATTGTGAATCTGACACTGGTGGTATGGCCAGGTGATGATTGTTCAAAGCTACCGGCTCTCCAGCCAATCCAAAGGTCCAGCTGATAAATCAGTCAGGAGGCTCGAACAGCGGACTTATCCGGGGAGGGTTAGTGCAGCCTATATGAGAACTTGGTTCTCTATGTGAATCTGCCCTGCTGTTTAGCCAGTGCCAGTCATTAACCCTTCATTCTATCCCTTGATTTTTGGTTTGACTTTTGATTATCTGACCCAGTTTGTTTCAATACTCCTCTGGATTAATCCCTGATGTTCTGACCTCGATTTTAGTCTGATTCCCATTTGCATGCAACCTGGAGATTTACAGCAGCCAAGTCCAACCCCCCCCACTTCCTTTCCAGATAAAGAGTTGATGCCTGTGGGTCTTTTGACTCTGCCAACATGAGTGTCCAGACTGTGAAAATGCAATTGCAAAACAGGTAATTCCCTAAAGCACTATTAAGGACACCTCTGGCAGCGGCTTTGTGCCTCTTGAGCTGCTTCACAGCCCCTTCCCTCTGTTCTGAGAAACAGCTGTATCATCCAGCCTGGAAACCACTACAGCTACCACTCAAAGAAAAGGGCAGAGGCTGTGAAGCAGCTTAAGGCCCCCAGCACACGAACGTGTGCACCCCGTGGTCATGCTGCGGCCCGCAAAATGCGGGCCACAATGCACAAACACAGTCCGTGGGGCAGCCGCAGCGGATCGCGGACCCAATCACTTTAATGGGTCCGCGATCCGGCCGTTCCGCAAAAAGATAGGACATGTTCTATCTTTTTGCGGAACAGAAGTATGGGACGAAACCGCAAGGAAGCACTCCGTAGTGCTTCCGTAGGGTTCCGTTCCGTGCTTCAGTTCCGCATCTCTGGATTTGCGGACCCATTCAAGTGAATGGGTCCGCATCCGTGATGCGGAATGCCCGGGGAACGGCACCCATGTATTGCGGATCCGCAAATGCAGTCTGCAATACGGCAACGGGAAGCACACGTTCGTGTGCAGGGGGCCTAATGCTGAGAGCAGAGAGCACTTTACAATGAAGAAGCACTTCATTGGCACTGAGAGAGCAGAATGTGACAGAATGAAACTTCATATTCACACTACTGATGTGAAAAAGCACCACAAAAAGTATGGGGGTCATTTATTAAGACTGGCGTTTTAGTTGCCGGTCTTAATAACCCCTATAGCTGGCAATGGATCCGCCAATGTTATGAAAAGGTGCCAGCCTCTACATAACTTATAGCGAATCTAGCGCCAGTCTAAATGGCCTACATTTAGACCATTTTCTATGCCTAAAACACGCATAGAAAATGATGAATGAGACAGGCCTGCCAACTCACCCCCTTCAACGCCCACTCTACTCTCACTTTTTTTAGACCTGGCATGATCGGGGGAAAGTTGCAGATTGTGGCACAAATAACCTTTGTGCCACAATCTGTGCCAGAAATATGCCTAATTTAGGTGTATTTCTGGATAGTAAAAGACCCCCTATGTTTTTATTGCTCTCCAAAGCCCATATACAGTGCTGGCAGCAGTTTAGCATGGTCGAAACTGCTGACAGAATCCCTTTAATGTTTCTTCTCTTTTGCCCAGTATTTGATTTAATAGAGCAGCAGAAAATGCAGTGCTGCTCCTTGTAGGACAAAAAGTTGCAACCCTTGTCAGCCATTTGAAGTCTATGAAGATCTTTGGTTGGTCACCTAACTTCAGTACAAGAACTGATAAAACATACTCTCACCTTCCTGTCTCTTCACAGCTGTCAGCTGTGTATTACTTTAATACTGTACATTTAGTGCTAAGCTAACAAGGTGGATGGGCTCCTATATTTACCCAGCCTAAAGCCTACAAGCTAGAAATGTAAACTCTTCAACTTTGTACACAGGCGTATAAATATCACAAAAAGGTGCTAAAACCATGGCAGTTTTTGATACAATTTGATACAGTTTTTTTGAGCCAAAGCCAGAAGTGGGTTGGAAAGGAATGAGAAATATAAAGGAAGGACGTATGCTTGTCCTTCCTACTGGAACCAGTCATGGCTTTGGCTCCAAAAAAGGCATAAAAAATGTGCATGAAAAGCTGTGTGACAACATCCTATTGGACATTTCTAGTAGAACAAATAATAAGAAAGCTATAACTAGAGATGGCTTTGCGGTTCGCCCGGCGGTTGTTTCGCTGCGAACGTTGCTCGTTCGCGATTCGCCAAACATGTAAACATATGGTGATGTTCACATGCGCCATATTCTTTTGCATTGCGCCGAACTTTGACCCATGACACATCCATCAGGTGGGACAGGACAGCCAATTGAGACGTTTCAGCACATGGACACACCCCCACCATATAACAGAACCCAATCTGGCAGCCATTTTACATTCTGTGTTTTGCCAGTGTAGGGAGAGGTTGCTTTGTGGAGCAGGGACAGACTGTGTGGGACACCAAACGCTAGATAATAGGGCCACAAAAGTCCTTTTAAGGACTGGTATAGGTGTGCCATCGATAGGTGTGATATACTGAGGGGTGTGATATACTTATAATATACTTTCTAACATAGAAAGTATATTGTAGTGCATTTGTATTGTGCAGCAGTTGTGTGCGGTTCTGCTGCGATACCGCAGGTATATAGAGGGACAAGCGTTATTGGAACAACTATTTGCAACGGGTGTGATATACCTGTTGCCCCAAAAAAACTGATTGAGCAGTGCGATATCCCTGCTTCCACAAAATACTGATTGAGGGGTGCGATATAGCTGCTTCCACAAAATATTGATTCAGAGGTTCTATATAACTGTTTCCACAAAATACTGATAGAGGGGTGCGATATACCTGCTTCTACAAAATACTGATTGAAAGGTGAAATATACCTGCTTCCACCAAATATTGATTGAGGCCTGTGATACACTGGCTTCCACAAAATACTGATTGAGGGGTGCGATATACCTGCTTCCACCAAATATTGATTCAGGGGTTCTATATACCCGTCTCCACAAAATACTGATTGAGGGGTGCGATATACCTGCTTCTACAAAATACTGATTAAGGGGTTCTATATACCTGCTTCCACAAAATACTGATTGAGGGGTGCGATATACCTGCTTCCACAAAATACTGATTAAGGGGTTTGATATACCTGCTTCGACAAAATACAGATTGAGGGGTGCGATATACCTGCTTACACCAAATATTGATTCAGGTGTGTTATATACCTGCTTTCACAAAATACTGATTAAGGAGTTTAATATACCTGCTTCCACAAAATACTGATTGAGGGGTGCAATATACCTGCTTCACCAAATATTGATTGAGGCCTGCGATACACCGACTTCCACAAAATAATTATTGAGGGGTGCGATATACCTGCTTCCACCAAATATCGATTCAGGCGTTCTATATACCTGTTTCCACAAAATACTGATTGATGGGTGGGATATACCTGCTTCTACAAAATACTGATTAAGTTGTTCCATATACCTGCTTCCACAAAATACTGATTGATGGGTGCGATATACCGGCTTCCACAAAAAAATGATTAAGGAATTTGATACACCTGCTTCCACAAAATACTGATTGAGAGGTGCGATATACCTGCTTCCACAAAATACTGATTGAGGAGTTTGATATACCTGCTACCACAAAATACTGATTGAGGGGTTTGGTATGCCTGCTTCCACAAAATACTGATTGAGGGGTGCGATATACCTGCTTCCACAGAATATTGATTCAGGGGTCTTATATTCCTGCTTCCACAAAATACTAATTGAAAGGTATAATATACCTGCTTCCACCAAATATTGATTGAGGCCTGCGATACACCGGCTTCCACAAAATACTGATTGAGGGGTGCGATATACCTGCTTCCACCAAATGTTGATTCAGCGTTCTATATACCTGTCTCCACAAAATACTCACTGAGGAGTGCGATATACCTGCTTCTACAAAATACTGATTAAGGGGTTATGTATACATGCTTCCACAAAATACTGATTGAGGGATGCAATATACCTGCTTCCACAAAATACTGATTAAGGGGTTTGATATACCTGCTTCCACAAAATACACATTGAGGGGTGCAATATACCTGCTTCCACCAAATATTAATTCAGGTGTTTTATATACCTGCTTCCACAAAATACTGATTAAGGAGTTTGATATGCCTGCTTCCACAAAATACAGATTGAGGGGTGGGATATACCGGCTTCCACAAAATACAGATTGAGGGGTGCAATATACCTGGTTCACCAAATATTGATTGAGGCCTGCGATTGTAACAGTACAGCCTGGATCGCAGCGGCTCCCTGTGACTCCGCCCACTTACCTCCGGGCCTTAAATAGAAGACAGGTGCTAAGCAAGGTGTTCCACTAATGGAGTGCGCACCCTGCTAGCTCCATTGCATCTGAGGACTCTGTCCACATATCCAGACCTGGATCCCTAACAATATTGTGAAGGACTGCCTACCTTCTTGCCACTGGCTTCCCCACTGCTGGCTTCCTAGCCAGGACCAACTAACCGCAAGTATATGCCTGTTACCTGCTCTGATTAAGGTCCTGGAACTCAGAGTGGGGTGGTTCCTGCTGGTGTGAGGCGATATTCCCAAACCAACTCTGAACTCAGGACATGCTATACAAACTCTGAACCTACTGCATATTATATACTAAACTGAGGACATGCTATACTAACTCTGAACCTGCTGCATATTATATACTAAACTGAGGACATGCTATACTAACTCTGAACCTGCTGCATATTATATACTAAACTGAGGACATGCTATACTAACTCTGAACCTGCTGCATATTATATACTAAACTGAGGACATGCTATACTAACTCTGAACCTGCTGCATATTATATACTAAACTGAGGACATGCTATACTAACTCTGAACCTACTGCATATTATATACTAAAACTGAGGACATGCTATACTAACTCTGAACCTACTGCATATTATATACTAAAACTGAGGACATGCTATATACTAACCCTGAACCTATGGCATACTATATACTAAACTGAGGGCATACTATATACTAACTCTGAACTGTGCACAAGCTTATACTAACTTGTGACTCCTGTAATACTGGGGGACCTTCCTTTCCAGCAGTAACTAATTAGATGGATAGCGGTAAATGATTTTGTTACCCCAAACTCTCCGCCCAAGACTGAGAGAGACGCCTGGGGTACATACTGAGTAACCGCGAATCCCACAGCCAAAAACAAGGGCGGTGGGATAATAGTGGATGTCCATTGCTTCCGCAGTTGAGATCCTAACTGATCAACTAGGTGCGTTACATATTAGTGGAACCCACATGGATCCAGCGGAGGTTGCAGGTCACCTCGTCACCCTCACTAAGAGGGTGGAGACCCTCAACGTGACTGTACAACATCTCCAGCTAGAAAACCAGGCACTACGGCAACTTGTCACTCAGGGGCCAGGACACCCCCGTGATGGACCAGAACCCAAGGTCAGCCCACCTGAGATATTCTCGGGTGACCGAAGGCAGTTCAGGGATTTCCTGAACGTGTGCAAACTAATGTTTGAGCTGCAGCCCCGGACTTACCCAACTGACAGAACAAAAGTACTTACCATGATCTCTTACCTCAGGGGGGAGCCCAGAGCATGGGCCAATACTTATTTACCAGTCCTGGATTCCTTCCCTCTGTTCCTTGAAAAAATGGCCCTTCTCTACGAGGACCATAGTAAACAGCTGACCGCTGAGACCGCTATACGCAGCCTTAAACAAGGGAGACGACCTGTAGAGGACTTTATTGCGGAATACACTCGCTGGGCCCGGGAGACTGAATGGAATGACCTCACTCTTAGGAATCAGTTCCGCCTAGGTCTTTCCGAGGCCCTGAAGGACGAATTAGCCCGAGGAGAATTACCACTTACACTTAATGCCTTGATGCAGAAGGCCACCACCATTGACAGACGGCTGAGGGAACGCAGAGCCGAGAGAGTCTCAGGCTTCACACCCAACCCAAGACCGTCCAGCCAGGGTCCTGCTGTAGAGATGATGGAGATTGGGGCGATCCGAGGACCTCTGACCGAGAGAGAGAAAGCCAGGAGACGTAACCTCAACCTCTGTTTATACTGTGCGTCTGCTGACCATACCGTTGACGGATGCCCCGCGATACGTAAGAAGTGCGAAGGTAAGAGCGGCACGTTTTGTACCTTAGGCAGTACAAAAAATAGTACTGGTGGTTACATATACACGTCTCTCACCTTACAGTGGGACCAAAACCGGATTATCGTTGAAGCCATGGTGGACACGGGAGCTTCAGGGAATTTTATCGACATGCATCTGGTTGAGCGAAATAAAATTCCCCACATGAGAAAAAACGTTCCGATATCCTTGAGTTTCATTGACGGTACCACTTCTAGTCCTATCCACAGTCAGACTCAACCCCTCATGGTGACATGTGAAAATAACCACACAGAATTCTTATCCCTTGATATCATACACTCTCCATTGTTTCCCGTGATTCTTGGGTTGCCATGGTTGCAAATACACCAGCCAACCCTCCTATGGAAACAGGGGAGAGTTCAGTTTACGTCACCTTATTGTATGGAGACCTGCTTTCCTCTCAAATCTCTCATGCACGTGGGAGTGAACCAGGTTCCCAGCCAATACGCAGACTTTGCTGAGGTATTCAGCGCAAAGAAGGCGGAATCTCTTCCGCCCCATAGATCTTACGATTGCCCCATAGACTTGCTGCCGGGTAGTGAGATACCCACGGGTAGAATTTATCCATTGGCACAACCAGAACTTGTTCACCTCAAACAGTACCTAGAAGAGAATTTACGAAAAGGTTTTATTCAGCCTTCAACCTCCCCGGCAGCAGCAGGGATGTTCTTCGTGAGAAACAAAGACTCAAGCCTAAGGCCCATCATAGATTACAGAGCCTTGAACAAAGTAACAATCAAAAATCGGTACCCCTTGCTGCTAATATCCGAACTCATAGAAAGATTACAAACAGCAACAATCTACACCAAGCTGGATTTGAGAGGCGCATACAACTTAATTAGGATCAGAAAAGGTGATGAATGGAAGACAGCCTTCCGCACTCGGTATGGACTCTTCGAGTATACGGTGATGCCCTTCGGGTTGTGCAACGCCCCTGCCACATTCCAAAATTTTATTAACAACATCTTTAGGGATCTACTGGACGTATGTGTAATCATCTATCTTGATGATATACTAGTGTATTCCGATAACTTACACGATCACAGGAAACATGTCCGTTGGGTTCTTGCACGGTTAAGTGTTCATCGCTTATACGTCAAACAGGAAAAATGTGTGTTCGAGACTACTTCTCTTCCCTTCCTCGGATACATAATTTCACCCAAGGGTATCCAGATGGATCACTCAAAAATCACTTGCATCCAAAATTGGCCAATCCCGGATTCCAGGAAAGCTTCTCAACGGTTCCTGGGGTTCTCAAACTTCTATAGGAAATTTATTAAAGATTTCTCCGCTACCACTAAACCACTAACCCGCTTAACTAGTGTCAACACGAAGTTCGTTTGGTCCAAGGATGCCCAATCAGCGTTTGAGTTATTAAAGAACAGGTTCACTACGGCACCGATACTGACTCTCCCAAATCCGAACCATCACTACGTGCTGGAAGTAGACGCATCCCAGGCAGCCATAGGAGCCGTTCTGTCCCAGCGAAGCTCTTTTTCAACTCCGTTACATCCTATTGGGTTCTACTCCCGGACGCTAAATACCGCCGAATTCAATTACCCCATAGGCGAAAAGGAACTCCTCGCCATAAAATGCTCCCTGGAAAATTGGAGGCATTTACTTGAAGGATCAATACACCCCATCACAATTTATACGGATCACCGTAATCTACAATACCTGAAAACCAATAAAACACTATCAGGCCGCCAAGTACGGTGGAGTTTCTTTTTCGACAGGTTTAACTTCCAAATTACATACCGACCAGGCTCAAAAAATGGGAAGGCCGACGCCTTGTCACGACTGGCTGAAATTTGCACCTCAGACACGGCCCCCACATGGATCATTCCACCGAAGAAACTCGTCCTTGCCACCATAACGTTGGAAACCCAGCTCAAGGATGCTCTAATTAATGACCATGCTAATACCCCCCTGGTCTTTCGCAGAACCAACAGGGTCTCCTTTACAAGGACAGCCAACTGTATATACCACCCTCCCTCACCAATCAGGTGATCAAACTTTGCCATGATTTACCCCTCGCGGGACATCCCGGCATTGCTAAAACCACAACCCTGATACGCAGGAACTTCTGGTGGCCAAAGATGACCAAACAAATTGAGGAATACGTTTCCACGTGCGAGACCTGTGCCTCATGTAAAACTGACAGGAATCGACCTTATGGTCTCCTAATGAGTCTTCCCATCGCCAACAGACCCTGGGAATAGGTCTTGATGGATTTCATAGTTGAACTTCCCCTTTCCAGAGGAAACAACACCATCATGGTGGTAGTGGATTTGCTGACTAAGATGGCACACTTCGTACCCCTCAAGAAGTTACCCTCCTCCAAGGAAACGCCCGTGGTATTCCTGTCTAATATTATTAAGTTACATGGAATTCCTAGCCAGGTCATATCAGACAGGGGTTCGCAATTTGTATCCAAATTCTGGAGAGCACTTTGTTCCAGACTTCAAATCGACCACAGAATGTCTACCGCCTATCACCCCCAAACTAATGGGCAGACTGAAAGGGTGAATCAGTGTCTGGAACAGTTTCTCAGATGTCACTGCTCATTTCTCCAGGATGACTGGGAGGGCCTACTTCCTCTCGCTGAATTCGCCTATAATAATTCTACGAATTCCTCCACATTACATACTCCATTCTTTGCTAATTACGGATTTCACCCTAGGTCTCTTCCTCAAACCAGCCTTCCCACAAACGTTCCAGCCACAGACGATTATCTGACCACTTTGCAAACTACCCTTAAGACGCTAAAAGACAACCTTCAACGGGCAAAGAAAAGACAGAAGTTTTACTACGACCGTCGTAGGAGAGAAAATCCTCCCTACCAGGTCGGAGACTCGGTTTGGTTATCAACAAGAAACCTTCGGTTGGGGGTACCTTCCAAGAAATTGGGAAGACAATTCCTGGGTCCTTTTCCGATAGATAGGATTATTAACCCCAACACGGTGAGACTCACCCTTCCTCCTCGATTACAGGTACATCCCACATTCCACGTGTCACTACTGAAGCCGTTTAGACCTAGGCCGTTCCCATCAAATGATCCTCGACCCTTGCCGCCGATAGAGGTCCAAGGAGAAGAAGAATTCCAGAAGAAGACGGGGGAAGATCCAGTATCTCGTTAGATGGAAGGGGTATGGTCCCCAGGATGACTCTTGGGAAGATGTGCAAAACGTTCATGCTCCCAGACTCCAAAGATTGTTCCATAGAAGATTTCCCAACCGACCCTCTCCTAGTGGGGTACCCCGGAGGGGTCCCTTAAGGGGGGGGTACTGTAACAGTACAGCCTGGATCGCAGCGGCTCCCTGTGACTCCGCCCACTTACCTCCGGGCCTTAAATAGAAGACAGGTGCTAAGCAGGGTGTTCCACTAATGGAGTGCGCACCCTGCTAGCTCCATTGCATCTGAGGACTCTGTCCACATATCCAGACCTGGATCCCTAACAACATTGTGAAGGACTGCCTACCTTCTTGCCACTGGCTTCCCCACTGCTGGCTTCCTAGCCAGGACCAACTAACCGCAAGTATATGCCTGTTACCTGCTCTGATTAAGGTCCTGGAACTCAGAGTGGGGTGGTTCCTGCTGGTGTGAGGCGATATTCCCAAACCAACTCTGAACTCAGGACATGCTATACAAACTCTGAACCTACTGCATATTATATACTAAACTGAGGACATGCTATACTAACTCTGAACCTGCTGCATATTATATACTAAACTGAGGACATGCTATACTAACTCTGAACCTGCTGCATATTACATACTAAACTGAGGACATGCTATACTAACTCTGAACCTGCTGCATATTATATACTAAACTGAGGACATGCTATACTAACTCTGAACCTACTGCATATTATATACTAAAACTGAGGACATGCTATACTAACTCTGAACCTACTGCATATTATATACTAAAACTGAGGACATGCTATATACTAACCCTGAACCTATGGCATACTATATACTAAACTGAGGGCATACTATATACTAACTCTGAACTGTGCACAAGCTTATACTAACTTGTGACTCCTGTAATACTGGGGGACCTTCCTTTCCAGCAGTAACTAATTAGATGGATAGCGGTAAATGATTTTGTTACCCCAAACTCTCCGCCCAAGACTGAGAGAGACGCCTGGGGTACATACTGAGTAACCGCGAATCCCACAGCCAAAAACAAGGGCGGTGGGATAATAGTGGATGTCCATTGCTTCCGCAGTTGAGATCCTAACTGATCAACTAGGTGCGTTACAGCGATACACCGGCTTCCACAAAATTATGATTGAGGGTTGCGATATACCTGCTTCCACCAAATATTGATTCACGCGTTCTATATACCTGTTACCACAAAATACTGATTGAGGAGTATGATATACCTGCTTCTACAAAATACTGATTAAGGGGTTATGTATACATGCTTCCACAAAATACTGATTGAGGGATGCGACATACCTGCTTTCACAAAATACTGATTAAGGGGTTTGATATACCTGCTTCCACAAAATACACATTATGGGGTGCAATATACCTGCTTCCACCAAATATTAATTCAGGTGTTTTATATACACCTCCTTCCACAAAATACTGATTGAGGGGTGGGATATACCTGCTTCTACAAAATACTGATTGAGGGGTGCGATATACCTGCTTCCACAAAAACTGATTAAGGGGTTTGATATACCTGCTTCCACAAAATACAGATTGAAGGGTGCGATATACCTGATTCCACCAAATATTGATTCAGGTGTTCTATATACCTGTTTCCACAAAATACTGATTGAGGGGTGCGATATACCTGCTTTTACAAAATACTGATTACGGGGTTCTATATGCCTGCTTTCACCAAATACTGATTGAGGCCTGAGATATACCTGATTCCACAAATACTGAGCTTCTCTAGGTACTTTGGCACAGGGTCATTTTGAAAATAACAGGCAAAGGAAGAGGCAGGCCGTTCCGCAGAGGTGGTAGGGGTCAGGCAGGTGCACCAGGCTGGAGCCTAAGTGGGAAGGTAGAGAAGGTGCATGCAATTATGTTAAAGGACGCACCTGAGTTGGTTGAGTGGCTCACTCAGCCTTCCGCTTTTGCACCCTCCTCATCCTCTGTATCTGCACCCTCCTCACTCTCTGCTGTGGGCACCCCCAAAGACACCACCACCACCACCACCATTGCCCTTCCACTCGAGTCAGAGGAATTATTTTCCTATCCATTCCCAGACCTTACCGATGCGCAGCCATTCTTGGCATCGGATGAGGAAGAGGATGTAGCAACAGCCGCCACCCAGCAGTCTGACGACAGCACACAGATCAGCACAAAGAGGGTGCTCTCCGCTGTTGCTGCCTACTCTGAGATCTCTAATGTCAATGGTGGTGAAGGTGAAGATGATGACGTGTTGCTGGATGTCACGTGGGTGCCTACAAGAGAGGAAGAGGAGGGGAGTTCAGAGGGAGAGAAGGAGCAGCAGATAGGGAGGAGAAGGCAGAACTCGTAGTGCACAGGAGACAAAAAGCAGAATGCAAATGTATCTGGAGCGAGCAATCCACCATGAACGTTCACATCTTGTGCTCCTAGGTAGAGATGGCCTTGCGGTTCGCCCCGGCGGTCGTTTCCTGGCGAACTTTGCTCGTTCGCGATTCGCCGAACGGGCGAACATATGGCGATGTCCGCCGGCGCCATATTCTTTTACATTGTGAAGAACTTTGACCCATGACACATCCTTAAGGTGATACAGGACATCCAATTGAGACGTTTCAGCACATGGACATACCCCCTACCTTATAAATAAACCTGATCTGGACGCTATTTTACCTTCAGTCTTTTGCCAGTGTAGGGAGAGGTTGCTGTGTGGAGCAGGGACAGACTGTTAGGGACAACAAACGCTAGCTAATAGGGCCACAAAAGTCCTTTTAAGGACTGGTATAAGTGTGCTATCGATAGGTGTGACTTACTGAGGGGTGTAATATACCTATAATATACTTTCTAACATAGAAAGTATATTATAGTGCATTTGTATTTTGCAGCAGTTGTGTGCGGTTCTTCTGCGATAGTGCAGTTACACAGAGTGCCAAACGCTATTGGAACAAATAATTTCTACTGGTGTGATATACCAGTTGCCCCCCCAAAAAACTGATTGAAGCAGGGGTGCTATATACCAATTATATACTTTCTATATAGTGCATTTGGGTACTGCATCATTGGTTTGCGGTTTAGCTGTGTTACCTCAGCTACAGATAGTGACAAACGACATTGGAACAAATAATTTCTACTGGTATGATATACCAGTTGCCCCCCAAAACAACTGATTGAAGCAGGGGTGTGATATGCCAATAATATACTTTCTATATAGTGCATTTGGGTAGTGCAGCATTTGTTTGCGGTTTTTCTGCGTTACCTCAGCTACACAGAGTGACAAGCGCCATTGGAACAAATAATTTCTACTGGTGTGATACACCAGTTGCCCCCCAAAAAAACAGATTGAAGCAAGGGTGTTATATACCAATTATATACTTTCTATAATATAGTGCATTTGGGTAGTGCAGCATTTATTTGCGATTTACAGTAGCTGCATTACCTCAGCTACAGATAGTGACAAATGACATTGGAACAAATAATTTCTACTGGTGTGATATACCAGTTGCCCCCCCCAAAAAAGTGGGCTACAGTAAAATTGTTATTTAGTGACCGCATAATGTACCTCGAGCCACATAATCACAATTTCTTTTATGTCAGGTGAATGCCTAATTTTTAAGGCCCGTACTCCTGTGGCCTAAAATAAAAATTTTCTAGGCTCCAACAGGGCACATTTCAGAGAATTTCCCTTTAAGACGCATAAAAATGTCCCCTGATTAAGATACATATTTTTTGTTGGAATTTTTGTCATTGATCCCCCTTTAGCATGTCACTGTCCATGCTGTGGGACTATTTGTACACTTCTACTAAGTATTTGGTGGCTGCAAATATGAGCTGAAGATTTTTCAGGTTCGCCTGCCATTAAAGTGAATGGGGCCCACCACGAACTTGCAGTTCACGAACATTTGATCGCGCGTCCGCGAACCGTCCCGGCCAATGTTCGTCCATCACTACTCCCAGAACGCCGGCACATGGCTCTGCAGTGTGGGCTTTTTTTAACGTGTCAGCTGCTGACAATAGTGTTGCCATCTGCAGCCTGTGCTGTCAACGCATAAGTCGCGGTAAGCCCAACACTTACCTAGTGACGACCGCCTTAAGAAGGCACCTGGCCTCCCATCACCGAGCCCAGTGGGAGCAACGCTGTCAGAACCAACAAAGCCACACTCCCGGCGCTCCACGTCCTGCCTCTTCTCCTTCTCCTCTCTCCTCCCATTTGTCCTCCACTCCACCTTCCACTGTGCCATCATCGCGTTCATCTGGCAGGGGGCAGGCTTCTGTGGCCCAAATGTTAAAGCATAAAAAGTTAATGACGTCGGATAACCCTCTTGCCCAACGGCTGACTTGTCGGAACTGTTAGCCCGCCATCTATTGCCATATAAACTGATGGACTCTAAGGCCTTTAGAAAATTTGTGGCCGTTGCCACATCGCAAAGGAAGTTCCCCGAAAGGAAATATTTCTCCCAGAAGGGCATCCCAGAGCTATATGGCCACGTTCAGCGGTAAGTGAATATACAGTCGTGGCCAAAAGTTTTGAGAATGACAGAAATATTAGTTTTCACAAAGTTTGCTGCTAAACTGCTTTTAGATCTTTGTTTCAGTTGTTTCTGCGATGTAGTGAAATATAATTACACACACTTCATACGTTTCAAAAGCTTTTATCGACAATTACATGACATTTATGCAAAGAGTCAGTATTTGCAGTGTTGGCCCTTCTTTTTCAGGACCTCTGCAATTCGACTGGGCATGCTCTCAATCAACTTCTGGGCCAATTCCTGACTGATAGCAACCCATTCTTTCATAATCACTTCTTGGAGTTTGTCAGAATTAGTGGGTTTTTGTTTGTCCACCCGCCTCTTGAGGATTGACCACAAATTCTCAATGGGATTAAGATCTGGGAAGTTTCCAGGCCATGGACCCAAAATGTCAACGTTTTGGTCCCCGAGACACTTAGTTATCACTTTTGCCTTATGGCACGGTGCTCCATCGTGCTGGAAAATGCATTGTTCTTCACCAAACTGTTGTTGGATTGTTGGAAGAAGTTGCTGTTGGAGGGTGTTTTGGTACCATTCTTTATTCATGGCTGTGTTTTTGGCCAAAATTGTGAGTGAGTCCACTCCCTTGGATGAGAAGCAACCCCACACATGAATGGTCTCAGGATGCTTTACTGTTCGCATGACACAGGACTGATGGTAGCGCTCACCTTTTCTTCTCCAGACAAGCCTTTTTCCAGATGCCCCAAACAATCGGAAAGAGGCTTTATCGGAGAATATGACTTTGCCCCAGTCCTCAGCAGTCCATTCACCATACTTTCTGCAGAAGATCAATCTGTCCCTGATGTTTTTTTTGGAGAGAAGTGGCTTCTTTGCTGCCCTTCTTGACACCAGGCCATCTTCCAAAAGTCTTCGCCTCACTGTGCGTGCAGATGCGCTCACACCTGCCTGCTGCTATTCCTGAGCGAGCTCTGCACTGGTGGCACTCCGATCCCGCAGCTGAATCCTCTTTAGGAGACGATCCTGGTGCTTGCTGGACTTTCTTGGACGCCCTGAAGCCTTCTTAACAAGAATTGAACCTCTTTCCTTGAAGTTCTTGATGATCCTATAAATTGTTGATTGAGGTGCAATCTTAGTAGCCACAATATCCTTGCCTGTGAAGCCATTTTTATGCAACGCAATGATGGCTGTACGCGTTTCTTTGCATGTCACCATGGTTAACAATGGAAGAACAATGATTTCAAGCATCACCCTCCTTTTAACATGTCAAGTCTACCAATCTTAACCCAATCAGCCTGACATAATGATCTCCAGCCTTGTGCTCGTCAACATTCTCACCTGAGTTAACAAGACGATTACTGAAATGATCTCAGCAGGTCCTTTAATGACAGCAATGAAATGCAGTGGAAAGGTTTTTTTGTGATTAAGTTAATTTTCATGGCAAAGAAGGACTATGCAATTCATCTGATCACTCTTCATAACATTCTGGAGTATATTCAAATTGCTATTATAAAAACTTAAGCAGCAACTTTTCCAATTTCCAATATTAATGTAATTCTCAAAACTTTTGGCTACGATTGTATATCCGGCACACAGTGTCGGTGCCAAGATACATCTGACCACAGACACGTGGTCTAGAAAACATGGGCAGGCAAGGTACATAACTTTTACTGCCCACTGGGTGAACCTTCTGACGGCCGTCAAGCATGTAACCCGTTTCACCCGTGTGGATTTGGTGTAACCGCCATGGATTGCATGCCGGCCTGCCTCTTCTTCTCCTCCTACTTCATCCTCCGTCTCCTCCTCGGCTGACTCCTCCTTTTCCACTGCTACCGCCTCTTCCGCTGCACCCCCCAAGCTCCCCAGAACCTATTTGACGTGCCAGGTGAGATGTTTCCATGCTGTGCTGCGGCTCTTGTGCCTGGAAGCCAAGAGCCACATCGGTCCTGCACTGATTTCAGTTCTACGGTCACAGGCCGATCAGAGGCTAACCCGGCTCAATAGTGGTAAAGTGGTGTGCGACAACGGTGCCAATCTGCTGAGCGTGCTTAAACTGGGCAAAATGACACACGTGCCGTGCATGGCACACATCCTGAACTTAGTCGTGCAGCGATTCGTTGCCAAATACCCAGGGGTCCAGGACATCTTGTGGCAGGCCAGGAAAATCTCTGGCCATTTTAGAAGATTATAGTTGAGCGAACACCTAGATGTTCGGGTTCGAGAAGTTCGGCCGAACTTCCCGGAAATGTTCGGGTTCGGGATCCGAACCCGATCCGAACATCGTTCCGAACCCCATTGAAGTCAATGGGGACCCGAACTTTTGGGCACTAAAAAGGCTCTAAAACAGCCCAGGAAAGAGCTAGAGGGCTGCAAAAGGCAGCAACATGTAGGTAAATCCCCTGCAAACAAATGTGGATAGGGAAATGAATTAAAATAAAAATAAAAAAAATAAAAATGAACCAATATCAATTGGACAGAGGTCCCATAGCAGAGAATCTGGCTTCACGTCAGCAGAGAATCAGTCTCTTCATGCCATAGCAAAGAATCTGGCTTCATGTCAGCAGAGAATCAGTCTCTTCATGCCATAGCAGAGAATCTGGCTTCATGTCAGCGCAGAATCAGTCTTCATGTCATAGCAGAGAATCAGGCTTCACGTCACCCACCACTGGAACAGGCCACTGTCACACATTTAGGCCCCGGCACCCAGGCAGAGGAGAGAGGTCCCGTAACAGAGAATCTGGCCTGATGTCAGCACAGAATCTGTCTTCATGTCATAGCAGAGAATCAGGCTTCACGTCACCCACCACTGGAACAGGCCACTGTCACACATTTAGGCCCCGGCACCCAGACAGAGGAGAGCGGTCCCGTAACAGAGAATCTGGCCTTATGTCAGCGCAGAATCTGTCTTCATGTCATAGCAGAGAATCAGGCATCACGTCACCCACCACTGGAACAGGCCACTGTCACACATTTAGGCCCAGGCACCCAGGCAGAGGAGAGAGGTCCCGTAACAGAGAATCTGGCCTTATGTCAGCGCAGAATCTGTATTAATGTCATAGCAGAGAATCAGGCTTCACGTCACCCACCACTGGAACAGGCCACTGTCACACATTTAGGCCCAGGCACCCAGGCAGAGGAGAGAGGTCCCGTAACAGAGAATCTGGCCTTATGTCAGCGCAGAATCTGTATTCATGTCATAGCAGAGAATCAGGCTTCACGTCACCCACCACTGGAACAGGCCACTGTCACACATTTAGGCCCCGGCACCCAGACAGAGGAGAGGTTCATTCAACTTTGGGTTGCCCCGCAATATAATGGTAAAATGAAATTAAAAATAGTATTGAATGAGGAAGTGCCCTGGAGTAGAATAATATATTGTTAAGGGGAGGTAGTTAATATCTAATCTGCACAAGGGATGGACAGGTCCTGTGGGATCCATGCCTGGTTCATTTTTATGAACGTCAGCTTGTCCACATTGGCTGTAGACAGGCGGCTGCGTTTGTCTGTAATGACGCCCCCTGCCGTGCTGAATACACGTTCAGACAAAACGCTGGCCGCCGGGCAGGCCAGCACCTCCAAGGCATAAAAGGCTAGCTCTGGCCACGTGGACAATTTGGAGACCCAGAAGTTGAATGGGGCCGAACCATCAGTCAGTACGTGGAGGGGTGTGCACAGGTACTGTTCCACCATGTTAGTGAAATGTTGCCTCCTGCTAACACGTTCCATATCAGGTGGTGGTGCAGTTAGCTGTGGCGTGGTGACAAAACTTTTCCACATCTCTGCCATGCTAACCCTGCCCTCAGAGGAGCTGGCCGTGACACAGCTGCGTTGGCGACCTCTTGCTCCTCCTCTGCCTTCGCCTTGGGCTTCCACTGGTTCCCCTGTGACATTTGGGAATGCTCTCAGTAGCGCGTCTACCAACGTGCGCTTGTACTCGCGCATCTTCCTATCACGCTCCAGTGTAGGAAGTAAGGTGGGCACATTGTCTTTGTACCGGGGATCCAGCAGGGTGGCAACCCAGTATTCCGCACATGTTAAAATGTGGGCAACTCTGCTGTCATTGCGCAGGCACTGCAGCATGTAGTCGCTCATGTGTGCCAGGCTGCCCAGAGGTAAGGACAAGTTGTCCTCTGTGGGAGGTGTATCGTCATCGTCCTGTGTTTCCTCCCAGCCACGCACCAGTGATGGGCCCGAGCTGCTTTGGGTGCCACCCCGCTGTGAACATGCTTCATCCTGATCCTCCTCCACCTCCTCCTCATCCTCGTCCTCCTCGTCCTCCAGTAGTGGGCCCTGTCTGGCCACATTTGTACCTGGCCTCTGGTGTTGCAAAAAACCTCCCTCTGAGTCACTTTGAAGAGACTGGCCTGAAAGTGCTAAAAATGACCCCTCTTCCTCCTCTTCCTCCTGGGCCACCTCCTCTTCCATCATCGCCTTAAGTGTTTTCTCAAGGAGACATAGAAGTGGTATTGTAACGCTGATAACGGCGTCATCGCCACTGGCCATGTTGGTGGAGTACTCGAAACAGCGCAACAGGGCACACAGGTCTCGCATGGAGGCCCAGTCATTGGTGGTGAAGTGGGTCTGATCCGCAGTGCGACTGACCCGTGCGTGCTGCAGCTGAAACTCCACTATGGCCTGCTGCTGCTCGCACAGTCTGTCCAGCATATGCAAGGTGGAGTTCCACCTGGTGGGCACGTCGCATATGAGGCGGTGAGCGGGAAGGCCGAAGTTACGCTGTAGCGCAGACAGGCGAGCAGCGGCAGGGTGTGAACGCCGGAAGCGCGAACAGACGGCCCGCACTTTATGCAGCAGCTCTGACATGTCGGGGTAGTTGCGAATGAACTTCTGCACCACCAAATTCAGCACATGCGCCAGGCAAGGGATGTGCGTCAAACCGGCTAGTCCCAGAGCTGCAACGAGATTTCGCCCATTATCGCACACCACCAGGCCGGGCTTGAGGCTCACCGGCAGCAACCACTCGTCGGTCTGTTGTTCTATTCCCCGCCACAACTCCTGTGCGGTGTGGGGCCTGTCCCCCAAACATATGAGTTTCAGAATGGCCTGCTGACGTTTACCCCGTGCTGTGCTGAAGTTGGTGGTGAAAGTGTGTGGCTGACTGGATGAGCAGGTGGAAGAAGAGGAGGAGGAAGCTGAGTAGGAGGAGGAGGAGACAGGAGGCAAAGAATGTTGCCCTGCGATCCTTGGTGGCGGAAGGACGTGCGCCAAACAGCTCTCCGCCTGGGGCCCAGCCGCCACTACATTTACCCAGTGTGCAGTTAGGGAGATATAGCGTCCCTGGCCGTGCTTACTGGTCCACGTGTCTGTGGTTAGGTGGACCTTGCCACAGATGGCGTTGCGCAGTGCACACTTGATTTTATCGGACACTTGTTTGTGCAGGGAAGGCACGGCTCTCTTGGAGAAGTAGTGGCGGCTGGGAACAACATACTGTGGGACAGCAAGTGACATGAGCTGTTTGAAGCTGTGTGTGTCCACCAGCCTAAATGACAGCATTTCATAGGCCAGTAGTTTAGAAATGCTGGCATTCAGTGCCAGGGATCGAGGGTGGCTAGGTGGGAATTTACGCTTTCTCTCAAATGTTTGTGAGATGGAGAGCTGAACGCTGCCGTGTGACATGGTTGAGATGCTTGGTGACGCAGGTGGTGGTGTTGGTGGTACATCCCATGTTTGCTGGGCGGCAGGTGCCAACGTTCCTCCAGAGGCAGAGGAAGAGGCCGAGGCGGCGACAGCAGCAGCAGAAGAGGCCGAGGCGGCAGCAGCAGAAGAGGTAGCAGGGGGACCCTGAGTGACTTCCTTGTTTTTAAGGTGTTTACTCCACTGCAGTTCATGCTTTGCATGCAGGTGCCTGGTCATGCAGGTTGTGCTAAGGTTCAGAACGTTAATGCCTCGCTTCAGGCTCTGATGGCACAGCGTGCAAACCACTCGGGTCTTGTCGTCAGCACATTGTTTGAAGAAGTGCCATGCCAGGGAACTCCTTGAAGCTGCCTTTGGGGTGCTCGGTCCCAGATGGCGGCGGTCAGTAGCAGGCGGAGTCTCTTGGCGGCGGGTGTTCTGATTTTGCCCACTGCTCCCTCTTTTGCTACGCTGTTGGCTCGGTCTCACCACTGCCTCTTCCTCCGAACTGTGAAAGTCAGTGGCACGACCTTCAATCCATGTGGGGTCTAGGACCTCATCGTCCCCTGCATCGTCTTCCACCCAGTCTTGATCCCTGACCTCCTGTTCAGTCTGCACACTGCAGAAAGACGCAGCAGTTGGCACCTGTGTTTCGTCATCATCAGAGACGTGCTGAGGTGGTATTTCCATGTCCTCATCATCAGGAAAAATAAGTGGTTGTGCGTTAGTGCATTCTATCTCTTCCACCCCTAGGGAAGGGCTAGGTGGATGCCCTTGGGAAACCCTGGCAGCAGAGTCTTCAAACAGCATAAGAGACTGCTGCATAACTTGAGGCTCAGACAGTTTCCCTGATATGCATGGGGGTGATGTGACAGACCGATGGGCTTGGTTTGCATGCGCCATCTGTGCGCTTTCTGCAGAAGACTGGGTGGGAGATAATGTGAACGTGCTGGATCCACTGTCGGCCACCCAATTGACTAATGCCTGTACCTGCTCAGGCCTTACCATCCTTAGAACGGCATTGGGCCCCACCAAATATCGCTGTAAATTCTGCTGGCTACTGGGACCTGAGGTAGTTGGTTCACTAGGACGTGTGGCTGTGGCAGAACGGCCACGTCCTCTCCCAGCACCAGAGGGTCCACTAACACCACCACGACCATGTCCACGTCCGCGTCCCTTATTAGATGTTTTCCTCATTGTTCCCGTTCACCACAATTTTGAGAATGGCAAATTTGGGAATGCTTTTTCAACCCAGAACAAAAACTGTGCTTTGACGGTCAGTACAAATAACTTGACCAGCTAAAACTGTGCAGATTTGGTTGAATAGAGATGTGAGAACTGTTTTTTTTTGCGCTGTGTGACAGTTGTAGGTTTAATGACAGAATCACACTTCTATCAGCACGCTAGTGTGTGTCTTAGGTTTTTCTGAATGACACTATCAATAACTTCAATGTAAGATTTTCTTTTTGGGATAGATTTCAAGTAGGCCTGAAATACCACAAACTAGTTATTTTCAGAATGGCAAATTTGGGAATGCTTTTTCAACCCAGAACAAAAAGTCTGCTTTGACGGTCATTACAAATAACTTGACCAGCTAAAACTGTGCAGATTTGGTTGAATAGAGATGTGAGACCTGTTTTTTTTTGCGCTGTGTGACAGTTATTGGTTTAATCACAGAATGACACTTCTATCAGCACGCTAGCGTGTGTCTTAGGTTTTTCTAAATGACACTATCAATAACTTCAATGTAAGATTTTCTTTTTGGGATAGATTTCAAGTAGGCCTCAAATACCACAAACTAGTTATTTTCAGAATGACAAATTTTGGAATGCTTTTTCAACTCAGAACAAAAAGTCTGCTTTGACGGTCACTACAAATAACTTGACCAGCTAAAACTGTGCAGATTGGTTGAATAGAGATGTGAGACCTGTTTTTTTTTGCGCTGTGTGACAGTTATAGGTTTAATCACAGAATGACACTTCTATCAGCACGCTAGCGTGTGTCTTAGGTTTTTCTGAATGACACTATCAATAACTTCAATGTAAGATTTTCTTTTTGGGATAGATTTCAAGTAGGCCTGAAATACCACAAACTAGTTATTTTCAGAATGGCAAATTTGGGAATGCTTTTTCAACCCAGAACAAAAAGTCTGCTTTGACGGTCACTACAAATAACTTGACCAGCTAAAACTGTGCAGATTGGTTGAATAGAGATGTGAGACCTGTTTTTTTTTGCGCTGTGTGACAGTTATAGGTTATATCACAGAATGACACTTCTATCAGCACGCTAGCGTGTGTCTTAGGTTTTTCTGAATGACACTATCAATAACTTCAATGTAAGATTTTCTTTTTGGGATAGATTTCAAGTAGGCCTCAAATACCACAAACTAGTTATTTTCAGAATGGCAAATTCTGGAATGCTTTTTCAACCCAGAACAAAAAGTCTGCTTTTACGGTCACTACAAATAACTTGACCAGCTAAAACTGTGCAGATTTGGTTGAATAGAAATGTCAGGTCTATTTTTTAGGCGCTGGGTGACAGGCTCAACTTGCCCCTGATGTAATATATGGCCAAAAAATAACCACACTGTTGATGGTTAAATGCACTTGGGTGACACAGGCTCAGCCTGCAGCTGATGTAGTATATGGCCAAAAAATAACCAGACTGTTGATGGTTAAATGCACTTCGGTGACACAGGCTCAGCCTGCAGCTGATGTAGGATATAGCACAAAATAACCACACTATCGATGGTTAAATACACTTGGTGATAGCTCGTGCTGGCGCACCACAAGTCACAAAATGGCCGCCGATCACCCCAGAAAAAAAAGTGATCTAAAAACGCTCTGGGCAGCCTCAAAAAAAGTGAGCAAGTCAATAATAGCACTTCAATGATCCACAGCTGCAGATCGATCACAGAATGAAGTCTTTTGGAGGAGTTAATCTGCCTAATCTCGCCCTAACGTCGCAGCTGCAACCTCTCCCTATGCTTGAATCAGCAGAGTGACGTGCAGCGCTACGTGACCCAAGCTTATATAGAGGCTGGGTCACATGCTGCACTGGCCAATCACAGCCATGCCAATAGTAGGCAAGGCTGTGATGGCCTCTTGGGGCAAGTAGTATGACGCTTGTTGATTGGCTGCTTTGCAGCCTTTCAAAAAGCGCCAAGAAAGCGCCGAACACCGAACCCGAACCCGGACTTTTACGAAAATGTTCGGGTTCGGGTCCGTGTCACGGACACCCCAAAATTAGGTACGAACCCGAACTATACAGTTCGGGTTCGCTCATCCCTATAGAAGATCTTACACGGCCATGGCTTGCCTTGCTGATGTTCAGCGGCGACACCACCTGCCCGTCAGACGTCTGATTTGTGAAAGCCCGACGCACTGAAACTCCACCTTGTATATGCTTGATAGGCTGCTCCAGCAGCAACGGGCCATTAATGACTACCTGTATGAAATCTACAGCAGGACAGGTTCTGGGGAGCTTAGTTTTTTTTCTCCACGCCAGTGGCTGCTCATGCGCGACGCATGCAGACTTCTGCGGCCATTTCATGAGATCACCAAACTGGTCAGTCGCAGCCAGGGCACCATCAGTGACATCGTACCTTACACCTTATTTCTAGAGCGTGCATTGCATCGTGTCATTGATCAAGCCGTCAGGGAGCAGGAGTTGGAAGATGAGGAAGTCGCGATGCTGAATGAATTCCCAGGGGGGGCTACTCCATCTGAGACAAGTTAGCAGTAGTCTGAAGAGGAGTTAGAGGAGGATAGTGGCTGGGGGGAGGAGGAGCAAGAAGAGCAGGCCTTGAGGGGGATCACTTGTGTTGTGGAACTTTTCGGGGATCACTTGTGTTGTCCGTGGCTGGGGGGAGGAGACCGAGGACCACATTCTCCTGGGCGATGAGCAGGAGCCAGGGCGCTCCACTGCTTCCAATTTAGTGCAAATGGGGGCCTTTATGCTCCAGTGTAAGCAAAGACCAGTAATGAGTGTCAACGTTCTTAGACCCCGGTACAAACACAAAATGGCGGACATGTTACCAGCATCACAGAGGGCTGGCATAATTCAGCAATTCCAGGCCTTGCTGCAAGAGATGCTGCATTCTGCTGTTGCGGCCGCTGGCAGAGGAATTTCCACCCACAGCGAAACAGGTGCGGGTGCCAATCCTACCGCACCTGCAAGAAAAGGGCGGTGTGAAGATGTGTTGGTCACTTCGCATATGAGATCATTCTTGCAGCCAACCCATTCGAGAGCTGCCCTCCGGATCCAGCCTCAGGGAACGACTAGACCGACAGGTGTCCGACTACATCGGGTTAACGGCCGATGTGGACGCTCTGAGAAGCAAGGAACCCCTGGACTACTGGGTATGCAGTCTTGACCTCTGGCTAGCACACTTTTCCATGGAACTCTTGGCTTGCCCCTCGTCGAGTGTCCTGTCCGAAAGGACGTTCAGCGCAGCAGGGGGGATCGTGACCGATAAGCGCACTCGCCTAGCTCACGACAGTGTGGACTACCTCACATTTCTAAAAATGAATGAGGCATGGATCTCGGAGGTATTCAACACCTGTGACGACCACGTGTAATTGAATGTCCACATGCCAGCCCACACATATCCGCCACCACCCAGAACAAAGAATGGTCCTTGTCTTTATGTATATACAGCGGCATGAAAGACCTTTTCTGTCAGGTGAATGCCTAATTTTTGGAGCCTCTACTCCAGTGGCCTACATTAAAAATTGTATCCAGTGACCGCTGCCTTATGTACCTCCAGACACATAATCACTAGTTATTTTCTGTCAGGTGAATGCCTAACTTTAAGGACCTGTACTGGCCTACTGTAAAATTGTTATCCACTGACCATCTAATATACCTCCAGCCACATAATCACTTGTTCTTTTCTGTCAGATGAATGCATCATTTTTGGGGCCTATACTCCACAGGCCTACAGTAAAATTGTTATTCAGTGAATGCCTAATGTACCTCCAACCACATAATCACTTGTTCTTTTCTGTCCGGTGAATGCCTAATGTTTGGGGCCTGTACTCCACTGGCCTGCAGTAAAATTGTTATCCACTAACCATCTAATATACCTCCAGCCACATAATCACTTGTTCTTTTCTGTCAGGTGAATGCATAGTTTTTGGGGCCTTTACTCCACTGGCCTACAGTAATATTGTTATCCACTGACTGCCTAATATACCTCCAGCCACATAATCACTTGTTCTTTTCTGTCCGGTGAATGCATAATTTTTGGGGCCTGTACTTCACTGGCCTACAGTAAAATTGCTATGTACTGACCGTCTAATATACCTCCAGCCACATAATCACTTGTTCTTTTCTGTCAGGTGAATGCATAATTTTTGGGGCCTGTACTCCACTGGCCTACAGTAAAATTGTTATGCACTGACCGTTTAATATACCTCCAGCCACATAATCACTTGTTCTTTTCTGTCAGGTGAATGCCTAATTTTTGGGGACCCTACTCCCGTGGCCTAAAATAAAATTCTTCTAAGCTCCAGCAGGGCACATTTTTGAGAGTTTCCCTTTAAGATGCATAAAAATGGCCAATGATTAAAATACATATTTTTTGTGGGAATTTTTGCCATTGACCCCCCTATGTCACTGTCTATGTTGTGGGACTATTTGTTCACTTCTAGTAAGTATTTGGTAGCTGCAAATATGACCTGAAGGTTTTTCAGGTGCGCCTGCCATTAAAGTGAATGGGGCCCACCGCGAACGCGCGGTTCGCAAACATTTGATGTTCGTCCATTACTAGCTATAACGTTAAAGTATAAATGCCATTCTACATTTATTTATGTAATGTATAGGGGCAGTGATGCTGACCATTTTTGTAATATACGTTAATTACTGAAATCATACATTTCTATTAGAAAAATAGCACTAAGGTGGCCCATTTTGAGCCTTAGCAACGCTCCTCTGTCTTCTGTTTAGATAACAGTGGAGACTAGCTCAACACTGACTGTGTTATGTAAACAGAAGACAGAGGAGCGTTGCTAAGGCTCAAAATGGGCTGCTTTATAGCTATTTTTCTAATAGAAATGTATGATTTCAGTAATTAATGTATATTACAAGAATGGTCAGCATCACTGCCTGTACACATTACACAAATAAAAATAGAACAGCAGTTACATTTTAACTGGATCCTCCAGCGAATTCAGATACTTTAGCAGTAATGGTCCTCAATATCAAAGGCTCCAAATATCCAGCACAACCTCATTTTAAGCATTCTTTGAATCAAATCACCTGTTCCACTAGTGCAGTACCTCAGAGGACAGTGGTTACTGCAATTGTTTAGCAATTTACTGTACTGTAATGTTATGTTATACACTGCTATATAATGGCACACACCCAGTATGCTTAAGCATGAGATAAGCATGGTCAGAGTTAACTATCCTGGCCCAGCCTTCTCTGGAGCTTAGGGTGTAGGCTAGCCCCTTCCCCTAGTTCCAGAAGAAGATTTGAGTTGTTCTATGAGTAGGCAGTGTGAGGACAGGCCTGGAGGAAGCAGGAGCAAACACTACATGCACCTCTTCTCAGGCATTCAGCTTCAATGCTTTCAGAGACTAACAGATCCCCATGTGTCCTCCACTACCATCAGAAAGAGAGAATAATTGCAGAATGTTCATGGCTATAGCATGACAGTCAACAAGGTAACCAGCATGGAGCATTACAGACTTTGCTGCTACTTTGGGGAAACAAATTAAGACATATGCATCCCAGATTAATGGATTCAAGAGCTACAACATTCACCGTGCAAATTGTGGACATTGTGACAGATTGCGGTTGCTAGCCAGAGATCCCAGTATTAGAGTCTGTAGCAAGAAAAAGAGTAATTTGAGGACCATTGCTGCAACAAGCTGCCTAGCTCATGCTTGGACATCTGGGAAGAATTTGCACTTTGTACAGATAATTGTTAGATGTACTACAACTCCTATTTTGTACACAGTAAAGAGATACTTTTGTTAAGTTCAATATGAGCTGGTCTCTCACTCTCCTAACACAACACACTGGCCATTACACCATTTAAAGCCCTGCCTTGCACCCACATGGATATTTAACATCAAGGGCACCCCAAAGATCATCAGGCAGGAGTCCTAGCAATAGGGAGTGCCCCTAGGGAATATAGGATGCCCCTCCTTCACTGCACTGACCCCACGGGGCGAAGGCTTGAGGGAGTACACTGTGAGACATCAGGGCCACTACCACTCCCATCCTCTGCTCCAGCTCCTCAGAGGCTTCCTACACTAGCATCTAATCTTCGTGTGTTTATTTTCAAATAATCGATTAGACTTTACGATATATGACATTTATTGCTTATAGCAGAAAAGTTTATAATGCAATTATAGTAGATGTGCACATGTTCTCTATATATAGAGGCTGGTTCCTCAAAATCATTTCCTCAGGCTGGCCCAAGATTCCTCAGTATCCTCAGTACTCTTTGCAAAGTGAATGTGAATGAGCTAAGAGTTCAGATGTCAAGCATTGATTTCCAATACATAAAAAGCAAACTAATTGGAAAAGCAAGGCAATCACAGGACAATAACTTACATTATTTACTATCTTAAAGGGAACAGTATTCATCAAGATACCTTGGCACAAGTCACTATTGCACTACAGATTGCCCTCTGTAGTATAGAACATAGGCCCAATGAGAGGCTGCAAACTGAGTATTTCCCTCCTCTCGAAAACACATTAGCTGTATCTCTATTATACTCCCTCTGTCCCTCAATGAGAGGCCAGTGTGTGTGGTAATCAAAGAAGCTTTTATATGGAAGATGAGATCCCCCCTCCTCTCTGAGCAACGCTGACAAGAGGGCAGCAAGTTTAAAGACTGAGCAGCTGGGCCCTTGTGCTATTTTTTATTATGATGTTTAGGGCAATAATTCACATCACTTTTAGCGCTCTGACTTATTATTTCTTTCTGCCAGGGACATTCAAGAAGCAGATGCAGCTGGTGGGAAATGAACTCACGCCAAGTAGGATGCAAGATGCAAGTACTTAGGGCGAGAGGTAACCAAGAACCATCGGGGAATATATAACTCATTCTGTAATGGATCAGAATAGATAGAAAGATAGAGTGGGGGCCATGTCAATGCTCAGTAAAATAAATAATTGGAATCCAACGTGTGTATATATACAAATATACATATACTGTGTGTGTGTATATATATATATATATATATATATATATAAGCTGAGTGCGTGTGTGTGTGTATGTATGTGTGTATGTTCGCTAAAGGAATCTGTACAGTCGCATTTACAATCACGTAATTTGGCACACAGGTACATCAGGTGTCCGGGAAGGTTTTAGACCAGATCTCAGCTATCTAGGACGTACCGTTCCTTAGATATTCCCAAAAAATTCATTAGCCAATAGAAGCTTGGTCACATGACCCTTATCAGCCAATAGAAGCTTGCAGGTCCTCCAGCCTACACATACACAGTTTTACTTCAGGTTTCCATAACAACACAGACATTTTTCTTCCCTGCTTTAAAGAGCTTTAAAGGAAATCTTTCACAAGGATAATTTCTATTGAAATAAAGTCATGGCCTAATAGCACTTAGTACCTTATTTCAAGATCTGCCTTTGTTCCAGCAATAGATGTTTTTATCCTCTGAAAATCCAGTTTATTTGGTATGCAAATGAGCCAGTAAGGTGCCCAGAGGGGCGTCACTCTTGCAGGAAGGAGCCCAGACACGCCCCCTGCCATAATGTGTCCACCCTCAAAGACTTAAAACCCCACCCCAGGTCCTGCTAAGCCACGCCCGATCGTGGTAGGCATGTGCCCCCCCCCCCCACACCTACCACAGCCGACAGGGATTGAGTACAGTGCTGCTGTCTTAGAGTGAGCTGTTCAAAAGGACACACCCCCGATCCAGTAAAGGCGACTGTTAAAGGGGTGGGCCCCTGTGGAGGTCACTGTCAAGGGGGTGGTGTGCTGTGAAAGTCACTGTTAAAGGGGAAGGATGCTGTAAAGCTCAAAGTTAAGGGGGTGAGCTGCTGTGGAGGTCCAATTTTAAGGGACGGGGCACTGTGGGGGGTCAGTGTTAAGGGGTGGGGGGCTGTGATGGTCACTGTTTTGGGGGCGGGGTGCTGTAGATGTCACTGTTATAGTGGATAGTGTTGATATCTTTTAACGACACACACAAACATTAAATGAAATAGATTAAATATACCCGAGCGAAGCCGGATCCTTCTGCTAAAATATATATATATATATATATATAACTTCACAAATCAGGCAGCACTCCTTTCTAAATAGTGATCCGGGTGTCAGCGTTCAAACCTTGATCCCGGGTGTGTAAATAGACAAATAAAAGTCCACAGCACTCCTCTGTAGATGGTGAAAAAAAGTTAATTTATTCACACATGTCACAGCGACATTTCAGTCCCCTCACGGAACCTTTCTTAAAGGGAACCTGTCACCTGGATTTTGGGTATAGAGCTGAGGACATGGGTTGCTAGATGGCCGCTAGCACATCTACAATACCCAGTCCCCATAGCTCTCTGTGCTTTTAATAGTGTTAAAAAAAACGATTTGATACATATTCAAATTAACATAAAAGAGTCTATCTTACTTGTGTGACCAGAGAAGAGTCATATTTTCAAGCTCTGACTCATCGCAGGTTAATTTGCATATGTATCAAATCAGGTTTTTCACACAATAAAAGCACACAGAGCTATGGGGACTGGGTATTGTAGATGTGCTAGCGGCCATCTAGCAACCCATGTCCTCAGCTCTATACCCAAAATCCCGGTGACAGGTTCCCTTTAAGCCAAGTGAATTACAAAGTGCAAGTGCATATATTTATACGTGTACCAATTAATCAATTACCACAATTTTTTCTCCCCCCCCCCCCATCCCGTTCTTTGATATTATTCAGATGGCCAAGCGGTCTTTAATGATCACTATAGGCACTTATGAACTTTATGGGTTCACGTATACAACATATCAGAATTGAATCATGTTGACACTTTATTTAAATTGAACCACGTGTACCTCATATATACAGTGGGGCAAAAAAGTATTTAGTTAGCCACCAATTGTGCAAGTTCTCCCACTTAAAAAGATGAGGGAGGCCTGTAATTTTCATCATAGGTACACTTCAACTATGAGAGACGGAATGGGGGGAAAGAATATAGGAAATTACATTGTAGGATTTCTAATGAATTAATTGGTAAAATAAGTATTTGGTCACGTACAAACAAGCAAGATTTCTGGCTCTCACAGACCTGTAACTTCTTCTTTAAGAGGCTCCTCTGTCCTCCACTCGTAACCTGTATTAATGGCACCTGTTTGAACTTGTTATCAGTATAAAAGACACCTGTCCACAACCTCAAACAGTCACACTCCAAACTCCACTATGGCCAAGACCAAAGAGCTGTCGAAGGACACCAGAAACAAAATTGTAGACCTGCACAAGGCTGGGAAGACTGAATCTGCAATAGACAAGCAGCTTGGTGTGAAGAAATCAACTGTGGGAGCAATTGTTAGAAAATAGAAGACATACAAGACCACTGATAATCTCCCTTGATCGGGGCTCTATCAAGATCTCACCCCATGGGGTCAAAATTATCACAAGAACCACACAGGGGGACCTAGTGAATGACCTGCAGAGAGCTGGGACCAAAGTAACAAAGGCTACCATCAGTAACACACTACGCGTCAGGGACTCAAATCCTGCAGTGCCAGACGTGTCCCCCTGCTTAAGCCAGTACATGTCCGGGCCCGTCTGAAGTTTGCTATAGAGCATTTGGATGATCTAGAAGAGGATTGGGAGCAGGGGCATTGCTAGGGTCTGAAAACATCCGGGGCACAAGCCCATTGTATCACGCCCCCGTGAAGCCATGCCCCCACCCCATGAAGCCACACCCCCATGGGCCTTCACAGTAGTTATTAACCCCTTTCAGCAGTCCCCCCCTTCACAGTAGTTAACCCTTTTCAGCAGTCCTCCCTTCACAGTAGTTATTAACCCCTTTCAGCAGTCCCCCCTTCAGTGAATGGAGGACTGCTGAAAGGGGTTAATAACTACTGTGAAGGGCCAAGCCGTCTGGGCAACCCCACAGATCATCCCCTCAGTAATCCGTATCATGCAGTAACTGAACTTTAAATCAGCGCTCATCTCATTACTATCTCGACTTACACACTCAGCTCCAGTAACAGGCAGTGCGGGCGGCACTCACTCACTGACGTCACGCGCCTGCGCCGCCTAGTGGGAGGAGCAGGCGCCTTTCGTTAGTGAGCGAGCGCCGCCCGCACTGCATGTTTCCGGAGCTGAGTGAGTAAGATAGTAATGAGATCATGAGCACTGTTTTAAAGTTCAGTTACTGCAGGATACGGATTAGGATGGCGGGGCTGCGCAGCGCAGGAGAGTCAGAGCGGCCGGCCCTGCCAGCCAGGGGCGTAGCTAGAACTGACTGGGCCCAACAGAAAAATTTGTATGGGGCCGCCCCCCCCTCCATGACTATCCTGGCATCCTATTTGTGCATATGTAAGGGAGAGTTCCCATCACATTTTGCCATCCGTTTGATGTTTACGTTGGAAAATGGGATACAAAAGGGCAGCACACTACGCTTTTGTATCCTGCAAAGTCTGTTAAAAAAATCGTATACATTAACCTATAATTTCTTTTGATGGTGTCAGTCTGAGTCACCTATTAACCTGTACATTTTATGTATACATTACCAGGGGTCCGCAACGTTTGGCACTCCCCAGCTGTTGTGAACCACAATTCCCCGCATGTTCCATTATTTTCTATGGGAGTTATGAGAAGAGCAGAGCAATAATGCATGCTGGGAGTTGTAGTTCACAACAGCTGGAGTGGCCGTAGGATTCCTACTCCTGCATTAACGAATGGCAAAAACGTGAAGTGAAACCGGCCTTAGTGTGCCTGATAGTGCCAAGTGGCAAGCACTAGAGACAGAGAAGGGAGGCTGCAATGTACAGGGCTCAGTATAGTATAGGGGGTACAGTACAGGGCAAGGGGGGGAATGCAACAGTGCAGCATAGGGGTACAGTACAGGCAGGGGGCACACACAGTGCAGCATAGGGGGTACAGTACAAGGCAGGGGGGCACACACGGTGCAGCATAGGGGGCACAGTGCATTATAGGGGGTACAGTACAAGGCAGGAGGCACACACAGTGCAGCATAAGGGGTACAGTACAGGTCAAGAGCCACATACACAGTGCAGCATAGGGCAGGGGGCAGAATACAGCATGGGGGGGCACAGTACAGGGCAGGGGGCAAAATACAGCATAGAGGGTACAGTACAGGGCAAGGGGTATACACAGTGCAGCATGCGGGGTACAGTACAGGGCAGGAGGCAGAATACAGCCAAAACATGCACCTTAGATAAAGTATCACCAATGCCTCTGCCTCTGAGCGCTGTCCCCCGTATCTACATCAATGCTAGAAATGTTCCATTCACATGTCCTACCTCAGGAGATGATAGTTCCTAGTGGGCAAAAGGACCTTTCATGATGTCAGGAGCACATGATCAGTCACATAAGTGGGCGGAGTCAGGCTCCGGACTGTGCAGGAGATTGTGTGGAAATGACTGCGCTGATATGAAAAACTGCATTGGATAATCAAGACAGTTGGTGTCAGGCTGCCGGGCCCCTTTCAGCCCGGGCTTGAAGCAGCCGCTTCCCTGGTAGTTACGCCACTGCTGCCAGCAAAACATTCGGGGCACTGGTCAAAAACATCCGGGCTCAGCCCCGAATGTTATGACCTAACGACTCCCCTGATTGGGAGAATGTCATATAGTCAGATGAAACCAAAGTAGAACTTTTTGGTAAAAACTCAACTCGTCGTGTTGGAGGAGAAAGAAGCTTAGTTGCATCCAAAGAACACCATATCTACTGTTAAGCATGTGGTGGAAACATCATGCTTTTAGGGCTGTTTTTCTGCAAAGGGACCAGATCGACTGATCCGTGTAAAGGAAAGAATGAATGGGGCCATGTATTGTGAGATTTTGAATGAAAACCTCCTTCGATCAGCAAGGGCATTGAAGATGAAACGTGGCTGGGTCTTTCAGCATGACAATGATCCCAAACACACCGCCCGGGCAACGAAGGAGTGGCTTCGTAAGAAGCATTTCAAGGTCCTGGAGTGTCCTAGCCAGGTCTCTCAGATCTCAACCCCATAGAAAACCTTTGGAGGAGTTGAAAGTCTGTGTTGCCCAGCAACAGCCCCAAAAACATCACTGCTCTAGAGGAGATCTGCATGGAGGAATGGGCCAAAATACCAGCAACAGTGTGTGAAAACCTTGTAAAGACTTTAAAGAAAACGTTTGACCTCTGTCATTGCCAACAAAAGGTATATAACAAAGTATTGAGATGAACTTTTGTTATTGACCAATACTTATTTTACACCATAATTTGAAAATAAATTCTTAAAAAATCAGACAATGTGATTTTCTGGATTTGGATAGTTGAGGTATACCTATGATGATTACAGGCCTTTTTAAGTGGGAGAACTTGCACAATTGGTGGCTGACTAAATACTTTTTTGCCCACTGTATATATATATATATATATATAAATTGTGTATTGGTTGTTGATTGATTAATTGTACACCTATAAATATATGCACTTGCACGTTGTTTGCACCAGCGGTCCGTGCGGGCGCTGCTGCCCCTAACCGCGGGCAGGGGCGCTGAAATCCCTCTTTCCCTCCTGCGCGCCGTGCTGACAAGCACGGGCAACAGTAACTTAAATATGGTATCTGTGATTCATGCCAGAGTTTTCCTTCTTGCTGGAGACCTATACTGGTGTTTGAGCTTGCATAGTGTGTGGTCTCTCTTCACCTATGAAGCAGCACATACACAACGTCTGTCTCACCAGCCTATGGATGGATTGCAGCAGGTATTTAAAGGCGCTTCCTACCACAGGAAGAAGCCTGAGCAAATCATGGTCTCTAGCTCCAAGTGCAAAGTGTCTCTCTTGTCTGCTTCACTGTGTACCGGACCCTGCTTACTGAACTCCTGGACTTTGCCTGTTCCCGCCTGCTTCAGACTCGGACTTCATTATGGACTTTACCTGTTTGCTGCCTGCCTCTGACCTCGGATTTTGTTTATGGACTTTGTTTGTTTGCCGCCTGCCTCTGACCTGGACTTCGGTTACTGACATTGCTTTGGATCACTGCCTGTCCTGACCCGGACCTCCTGGCCACGCACATCCCCTTGGTGCTTACACCAGGTATTCTGACCCCCTGGTCATCTGCCACTGACTCTGGACTGCTCTGGAGTGGCACCTGGCAACTACCCTAACGGCTCAAGCCTATCCTTACCAATCAGAGGCTCTAGTGAAGACCAGGTAGTTACGACCCTCCAGACTGCAGCCAGTCAGTGGCGCAGTGGTCCACACCCGCTTGCATAACCACCGTTGTAATTCACATGTGCAGATCCACTGGTTTCCAGCCAGGTGAGCTCGAATACCGGACCGGAGTTTAAGTGCGGGTCTGGGTTTTGCCAGCACCTGGTTGTTCATTAATAGGCAGCTGGGCTCAGAGCCAGGGCTGTGTCTGTGTATGAGGCTTGTGGCTGGATGCATACCTGTCTGGGAGGACAAGGGAACGACATCCAGGACTGGGACTCTTTAAGCGGTACCTGCAGCATGGTGTGAAGTGAACACCAGGACTTGACCTTCTTATGCGGTACCTGCAGCAAGGTGTGAATGGAACACCAGGTTTTCTAGGGGAAGCGGTTTCGGTCCCACAGTCTGATACGAGGGAAGCAGTTGCCACAGTAAAGATTGCTGACAACCTTTCCTCTAAACAGACTCAGAAGACCAGGGGGTTCGTCAGCAGAAACACGGATGTGTTTGCGGACCTCCCTGGACGCACTTCTATCATCCAACATGACATTGTCACTGAGCCTCAGGCCAGAATCCGGTTGAAACCATACCAGTACCTGAGTCGCGGCGACAAGCCATCTCAGAAGAAGTGCAGCTGATGTTACAGCTCGGTGTCATCGATGAGTCAAAAAGTGAATGGGCCAGTAAGATAGTCTTAATACCCAAGCCGGACGGGACGTTACGATTCTGTAACGACTTCCGCAAACTTAATGAGTTTTCCAAGTGTGACGCATATGCCATGCCCCAAGTGGATGAGCTTACTGAGAAGTTAGGCCAAGCCTGGTATTTTTCTGTTTTGGACCTCACCAAAGGGTACTGGCAGGTACCCTTGACGGAGGCTGCCAAGGAAAAAAAGTCTTTCATCACACCAGAGGGGCTGTATCAGTACAAGGTATTACCCTTTGGTCTACATGGCGCTCCCGCCACGTTTCAAAGCCTAATGGACATTGTATTCCGTCCGCATCATCAGTACGCTTCGGGCATACCTGGGCGATATCGTTATCCACAGCACCGACTGGGAAAGTCACCTACCTAAAGAAGGCTGGCTTAACCGCTAACCCAAAAAAGTGCGCGATAGGGTTAGAAGAGACCAAGTACCTGGGGTATGTGATTGGGTGCGGAATTATCAAACCTCAGGTGAACAAAGTTGAGGCAATTCGAATTGGCCACGACCTTTCACTACTTGGCAAGTAAAGTCATTCCTGGGAATGGTGGGATACTATATGAGATTTGTCCCCCACTTTGCTACAGTGGCCGCACCCTTGACAGGCCTTTTGAAGGGACGCAAGTCAGTGATGGTCCACTGGAATTAGCAGGCGGAAAAGGCTTTCTCTGCTTTGAAGTCGGCCCTGTGTGGGTCCCCGGTTTTGGTGAAGTCCGACTTCAATAGGGAGTTTATAGTGCAGACCGATTCCTCTGAGGTAGGTCTCAGTGCTGTACTGTCTCAGGAGGTCAACGGGGAGGAGCATCCCGTTGTCTTACTCAGCCGGAAGCTTACCCCAGCCGAGACCAGGTATAGTATAGTGGAGAGAGAGTGCCTGGCCATCAAATTGGCACTCGAGTCTCTCCGCTATTATCTGTTGGGAATAAAGTTCCGTCTGGTGACCGACCACTCCCCTCTCAAGTGGATGAGCCAGGCCAAAGAGAGGAATGCTCGGGTCACCAGATGGTTTTTGTCCTTACAAAACTTTAAGTTTTCAGTGGAACATAGAGCAGGCCGGTTACAGGGAAACGCGGATGCCCTGTCCCGGGTTCACTGTCTGGCGTGTGCTCACCCCCTCAGGGTTGAACAAAGGGGGGGGATATGTGACACAGCGAGGGGTTATGTATGGGAAGGCAGGTATTTTCCTCCCAACATGTGCAGCTGGGCTGGTTTCCAGCCAGGTGAGCTCAAATACCAGACCAGAGTTTAAGTGCTGGTCCGTTTTTTTTCCAGCACCTGGATGTTCTTTAATAGGCAGCTGGGTTCAGAGCCAGGGCTGTGTCTGTGTATGAGGCTTGTGGCTGGATGCATACCTGTCTGGGAGGACAAGGGAACAACATCCAGGACTGGGACTCTTTAAGCGGTACCCGCAGCATGGTGTGAAGTGAACACCAGGACTTGACCTTCTTATGCGGTACCTGCAGCAAGGTGTGAATGGAACACCAGGATTTAAACTAAGGTGACTTTGTTTATATTTTGTTAACCTGCCAAGTGTGAATAAACACTGAACTGTTTAAGTTAAAGACTTTGTTGTTGCCTCTATACTGCGTCCGCTAACCTGCCTACCAGAGCGAATCCCAAAAATATGTGTATATATATATATGTATATATATAGAGCAAAAGAAGGCAGCACTCCAAAATTCTGCGGAAAAATAATGGGTGATTTATTTAACCCATATACTGTAGCAGCAACGTTTCAGCTCTACTCAATGGAGCGTTTGTCAATCTATAGTGACATGTGCAAAGTGCAATACATATATAGCAATCTCAATAAAAAATGTGATTACATAATTATCAGAATTCATGATTATTTAAAAGTGCATAATTTCATTTTATCTTTCATAATCTTCCATAGCATAATTCATAAAGTGTCCATAGTGCCGATATCCATATAAAAGTCTATATAGTGTTCTTGATTAGTGTCAAAAAACATGATTGATAAAAAGGAAAATTCAGGTGTACATGATATAGTGGTTAAAAAATTGTTAAAAAAGTACTTAAACAGTCTCACATGGATCCAGAGAAATCAGGACCCAGTGTCGCACATCCGTCCTCTCGCGAGAGACGAGATTACCACAGCATAGGAGACCACAACAAAGATGGCTGCGGCTTCAGGGGAGTCCAGTGCGCATGCTCCTGCCCAAAACCTGCAGGTACGCCCCTTGGAAAATCACCTGACCGCAAATATATCACAAATAAATCAGTAGAGCCCACTATCATCAACATTTTAAACTAAATAAGCCTGGTTGAAGGAAAATTTGTAGTCTTGTGGGCCACCAGTCATCCATATTCCAAGCTCAGGACAGAATCGCCACCCACATACCATGTCAGCAATGACTCGACAATCACCATAGCAACCATAATCGGCCTCAAAATATAACAATATAAAGTGGCCTCCCAGGCATTACCCTAAGGTCGACACAACACCCAATTAGGAAAAGGATTTATTTGTGATATATTTGTGGTCAGGTGATTTTCCAAGGGGCGTACCTGCCGGCTTTTTGGCAGGAGCATGCGCACTGGACTCCCCTGAAGCCGCGGCCATCTTTGTTGTGGTCTCCTATGCTTAGAATGGTAATCCCGTCTCTCGCGAGAGGACGGATGTGCGACGCTTGCGCAGAGCGCATTTCCTGACGCCAACTGGGTCCTGATTTCTCCGGCTCCATGTGAGACTGTTCAGGTACTTTTTTATCAATTTTTTTAATCACTATATCATGTACACCTGAATTTTCCTTTTTATCAGTCATGTTTTTTGACACTAATCATGAACACTATATGGACTTTTATATGGACCAAAAGTTTGGACACACCTTCTCATTCAAAGAGTTTTCTTTATTTTCATGACTATGAAGGCATCAAAACTATGAATTAACACATGTGGAATTATATACATAACAAACAAGTGTGAAACAACTGAAAATATGTCATATTCTAGGTTCTTCAAAGTAGCCACCTTTTGCTTTGATTACTGCTTTGCACACTCTTGGCATTCTCTTGATGAGCTTCAAGAGGTAGTCCCCTGAAATGGTTTTCACTTCACAGGTGTGCCCTGTCAGGTTTATTAAGTGGGATTTCTTGCCTTATAAATGGGGTTGGGACCATCAGTTGCGTTGAGGAGAAGTCAGGTGGATACACAGCTGATAGTCCTACTGAATAGACTGTTAGAATTTGTATTATGGCAAGAAAAAAGCAGCTAAGTAAAGAAAAACGAGTGGCCATCATTACTTTAAGAAATGAAGGTCAGTCAGTCAGCCGAAAAATTGGGAAAGTAAGGGCTATTTGACCATGCAGGAGAGTGATGGGGTGCTGCGCCAGATGACCTGGCCTCCACAGTCACCGGACCTGAACCCAATCGAGATGGTTTGGGGTGAGCTGGACCGCAGAGTGAAGGCAAAAGGGCCAACAAGTGCTAAGCATCTCTGGGAACTCCTTTAAGACTGTTGGAAGACCATTTCAGGGGACTACCTCTTGAAGCTCATCAAGAGAATGCCAAGAGTGTGCAAAGCAGTAATCAAAGCAAAAGGTGGCTACTTTGAAGAACCTAGAATATGACATATTTTCAGTTGTTTCACACTTGTTTGTTATGTATATAATTCTACATGTGTTAATTCATAGTTTTGATGCCTTCATAGTCATGAAAATAAAGAAAACTCTTTGAATGAGAAGGTGTGTCCAAACTTTTGGTCTGTACTGTATATATATATATATATATATATACAGTACAGACCAAAAGTTTGGACACACCTTCTCATTCAAAATATTTTCTTTATTTTCATGACTATGAAGGCATCAAAACTATGAATTAACACATGTGGAATTATATACATAACAAACAAGTGTGAAACAACTGAAAATATGTCATATTCTAGGTTCTTCAAAGTAGCCACCTTTTGCTTTGATTACTGCTTTGCACACTCTTGGCATTCTCTTGATGAGCTTCAAGAGGTAGTCCCCTGAAATGGTCTTCCAACAGTCTTGAAGGAGTTCCCAGAGATGCTTAGCACTTGTTGGCCCTTACTTTCAAAGTTTTCCCAATTTTTCGGCTGACTAACTGACCTTCATTTCTTAAAGTAATGATGGCCACTAGTTTTTCTTTACTTAGCTGCTTTTTTCTTGCCATAATACAAATTCTAACAGTCTATTCAGTAGGACTATCAGCTGTGTATCCACCTGACTTCTCCTCAACGCAACTGATGGTCCCAACCCCATTTATAAGGCAAGAAATCCCACTTATTAAACCTGACAGGGCACACCTGTGAAGTGAAAACCATTTCAGGGGACTACCTCTTGAAGCTCATCAAGAGAATGCCAAGAGTGTGCAAAGCAGTAATCAAAGCAAAAGGTGGCTACTTTGAAGAACCTAAATATGACATATTTTCAGTTGTTTCACACTTGTTTGTTATGTATATAATTCCACATGTGTTAATTCATAGTTTTGATGCCTTCAGTGTGAATCTACAATTTTCATAGTCATGAAAATAAAGAAAATTCTTTGAATGAGAAGGTGTGTCCAAACTTTTGGTCTGTACTGTATATATATATATATATATATATATATATATAATACACTAGCAGAGGACCAGAAGGACCTGGCTTCGCAACGGTATATTTAATCTATTTCATTTAATGTTACAAGATATCAACAGTATTCCCCATAACAGTGACCTCTACAGCACCCCACCCCCTTAGCAGTGACCTCCACAGCCCCCACCCCTTAACACTAACCCACCCACAGTGCCCGCCTCCTTAAAATGTGACCTCCACAGCAGCCCACCCCCTTAACTTTGACCTTTACAGCAGCCAGATCCTTTAACAGTTACCCCCACAACACATCACTCACCCCCCTAACAAAGATCTCCACAAGGGGGCACTATTGTCTTTAATTGACAGTATATAAAATCCCACAGAATTAGTATACACTGATGGTCATGTGAGTTACATCAGCCTCTACAACAACATTGGCTAAGCGTCGCAATCAAAATCATATTAACTCACACATAAGCTGTCTTATACTAAGAATGCCCTTCGTTGCCAATAGCAACCAATCAGAGCTCAAAATAATGACCTGCAGCAGAATAGAAGCTGAGCTGTGATTGGTTTCTATATACGACCTGATGAATATTCAGGCTAACTGCCACAACAGCCACAGACAATGGCTCCTGAAGTTTGGTGGTTAGGTTGCTAAGCGTATTTTTTAGCAAGTAATTGGAAAGCGCAGGGTGAAAATTTCCACTCAAAACTTAGTCTATGACGTTCCCCGAGTCACAGGAGGTGGCTGTGCAAAATTTTGAGATTGTAACTGCGACGGTGCGGATTCTTTTAGCGGACATCCACACACACACATACAGTCAGGTCCATAAATACTGGGACATGGACACAATTCTAACATTTTTGGCTCTATACATCACCACAATGGATTTGAAATGAAACAAACAAGATGTGCTTCCACTTGTTAAGGGACCAAAAGTAATGGGACACAATAATAATCATAAATCAAACTTTCACTTCTTAATACTTGGTTGCAAATCCTTTGCAGTCAATTACAGCCTGAAGTCTGGAACGCATAGACATCACCAGACGCTGGGTTTCATCCCTGGTGATGCTCTGCCAGGCCTCTACTGCAACTGTCTTCAGTTCCTGCTTGTTCTTGGGGCATTTTCCCTTCAGTTTTGTCTTCAGCAAGTGAAATGCATGCTCAATCGGATTCAGGTCAGGTGATTGACTTGGCCATTGCATAACATTCCACTTCTTTCCCTTAAAAAACTCTTTGGTTGCTTTTGTAGTATGCTTTGGCTCATTGTCCATCTGCATTGTGAAGTGCCGTCCAATGAGTTCTGAAGCATTTGGCTGAATATGAGCAGATAATATTGCCCGAAACACTTCAGAATTCATCCTGCTGCTTTTGTCAGCAGTCACATCATCAATAATACAAGAGAACCAGTTCCATTGGCAGCCATACATGCCCACACCATGACACTACCACCACCATGCTTCACTGATGAGGTGGTATGCTTAGGATTAGAGTTGAGCAAACACCTGGATGTTCGGGTTCGAGAAGTTCGGCCGAACTTCCCAGGAAATGTTCGGGTTCGGGATCCGAACCTGACCCGAACTTCGTCCCGAACCCGAACCCCATTGAAGTCAATGGGGACCCGAACTTTTCAGCACTAAAAAGGCTGTAAAACAGCCCAGGAAAGGGCTAGAGGGCTGCAAAAGGCAGCAAAATGTAGTTAAATCCCCTGCAAACAAATGTGGATAGGGAAATGAATTAAAATAAAAATAAAATAAATAAAAATTAACCAATATCAATTTGAGAGAGGTCCCATAGCAGAGAATCTGGCTTCATGTCACCCACCACTGGAACAGTCCATTGTCAGATATTTAGGCCCCGGCACCCAGGCAGAGGAGAGAGGTCCCATAACATAGAATCTGGCTTCATGTCAGCAGAGAATCATTCTTCATGTCATAGCAGAGAATCAGGCTTCACGTCACCCAACACTGGAACAGTCCATTGTCAGATATTTAGGCCCCGGCACCCAGGCAGAGGAGAGAGGTCCCATAACATAGAATCTGGCTTCATGTCAGCAGAGAATCAGTCTTCATGTCATAGCAGAGAATCAGGCTTCACGTCACCCACCACTGGAACAGTCCATTGTCAGATATTTAGGCCAAGGCAGAGGAGAGAGGTCCCATAGCAGAGAATCTGGCTTCATGTCAGCAGAGAATCAGTCTTCATGTCATAGCAGAGAATCAGGCTTTACGTCACCCACCACTGGAACAGTCCATTGTCAGATATTTAGGCCCCGGCACCCAGGCAGAGGAGAGAGGTCCCATAACAGAGATTCAGGCTTCATGTCAGCAGAGAATCAGTCTTCATGTCATAGCAGAGAATCATGCTTCACGTCACACAACATTGGAACAGTCCATTGTCATATAATTTAGGCCCCGGCACCCAGACAGAGGAAAGAGGTCCCATACCATAGAATCAGTCTTCATGTCATAGCAGAGAATCAGTCTTCATGTCATAGCAGAGAATCATGCTTCACGTCACCCACCACTGGAACAGTCCATTGTCAGATATTTAGGCCCCGGCACCCAGGCAGAGGAGAGAGGTCCCATAACAGAGAATCTGGCTTCATGTCAGCAGACAATCAGTCTTCATGTCATAGCAGAGAATCAGGCTTCACGTCACCCACCACTGTAACAGTCCATTGTCAGATATTTAGACCCCGGCACCCAGGCAGAGGAGAGAGGTCCCATAACATAGAATCTGGCTTCATGTCAGCAGAGAATCATTCTTCATGTCATAGCAGAGAATCAGGCTTCACGTCACCCAACACTGGAACAGTCCATTGTCAGATATTTAGGCCCCGGCACCCAGGCAGAGGAGAGAGGTCCCATAACATAGAATCTGGCTTCATGTCAGCAGAGAATCAGTCTTCATGTCATAGCAGAGAATCAGGCTTCACGTCACCCACCACTGGAACAGTCCATTGTCAGATATTTAGGCCCAGGCAGAGGAGAGAGGTCCCATAGAAGAGAATCTGGCTTCATGTCAGCAGAGAATCAGTCTTCATGTCATAGCAGAGAATCAGGCTTCACGTCACCCACCACTGGAACAGTCCATTGTCAGATATTTAGGCCCCGGCACCCAGGCAGAGGAGAGAGGTCCCATAGCAGAGATTCAGGCTTCATGTCAGCAGAGAATTAGTCTTCATGTCATAGCAGAGAATCATGCTTCACGTCACCCAACATTGGAACAGTCCATTGTCATATAATTTAGGCCCCGGCACCCAGACAGAGGAGAGAGGTCCCATAACATAGAATCTGCTTCATGTCAGCAGAGAATCATCTTCATGTCCTAGCAGAGAATCAGGCTTCACGTCACCCCCACCACTGGAACAGTCCATTGTCAGATATTTAGACCCAGGCCCCAGGGCAGAGGAGAGAGGTCCCATAGCAGAGAATCTGGCTTCATGTCAGCAGAGAATCAGTCTTCATGTCATAGCAGAGAATCAGGCTTCACGTCACCCAACATTGGACAGTCCATTGTCATATAATTTAGGTCCCGGCACCCCAAACAGAGGAGAGAGGTCCCATAACAGAGATTCAGGCTTCATGTCAGCGGACTCAGCAGAGAATCAGTCTTCATGTCATAGCAGAGAATCAGGCTTCATGTCACCCCACACTGGAAAGGCCACTGTCAGATATTTTTAGGCCCGGCACCCAGGACAGAGGAGAGGTTCATTCAACTTTGGGTTGCCCCGCAATAAATGGTAAAATGAAAATAAAAATAGGATTGAATGAGGAAGTGCCCTCGAGTACAATATAATGGTTAAGGGGAGGTAGTTAATGTCTAATCTGCACAAGGGATGGACAGGTCCTGTGGGATCCATGCCTGGTTCATTTTTATGAACGTCAGCTTGTCCACATTGGCTGTAGACAGGATGTAATGACGCCCCCTGCCGTGCTGAATACACGTTCAGACAAAACGCTTGCCGCCGGGCAGGCCAGCACTCCAAGGCATAAAAGGGCTAGCTCTGGCCACGTGGACATTTTGGAGACCCAGAAGTTGAATGGGGCCGAACCATCAGTCAGTACGTGGAGGGGTGTGCACACGTACTGTTCCACCATGTTAGTGAAATGTTGCCTCCTGCTAACACGTCCGTATCAGGTGGTGGTGCAGTTAGCTGTGGCGTGGTGACAAAACTTTTCCACATCTCTGCCATGCTAACCCTGCCCTCAGAGGAGCTGGCCGTGACACAGCTGCGTTGGCGACCTCTTGCTCCTCCTCTGCCTTCGCCTTGGGCTTCCACTTGTTCCCCTGTGACATTTGGAATGCTCTCAGTAGCGCGTTCTACCAACGTGCGCTGTACTCGCGCATCTTCCTATCACGCTCCAGTGCAGGACGTAAGGTGGGGCACATTGTCTTTGTACCGTGGATCCAGCAGGGTGGCAACCCAGTAGTCCGCACACATTAAAATGTGGGCAACTCTGCTGTCGTTGCGCAGGCACTGCAGCATGTAGTCGCTCATGTGTGCAGGCTGCCCAGAGGTAAGGACAAGCTGTCCTCTGTGGGAGGCGTATCGTCATCGTCCTGCGTTTCCCCCAGCCACGCACAGTGATGGGGCCGATCTGCGTTGGATGCCACCCCGCTGTGAACATGCTTCATCGTCATCCTCCTCACCGCCTCCTCATCCTCGTCCTCCAGTAGTGGGCCCTGTTGGCCACATTTGTACCTGGCCTCTGCGTGTTGCAAAAAACCTCCCTCTGAGTCACTTCGACGAGACTGGCCTGAAAGTGCTAAAAATGACCCCTCTTCCTCCTCCTCCTCCTCCTCCTGGGCCACCTCCTCTTCCATCATCGCCCTAAGTGTTTTCTCAAGGAGACATAGAAGTGGTATTGTACGCTGATAACGGCGTCATCGCCATGGCCATGTTGGTAGAGTACTCGAAACAGCGCAACAGGGCACAACAGGTCTCGCATGGAGGCCCCAGTCATTGGTGGTGAAGTGGTGCTGTTCTGCAGTGCGACTGACCCGTGCGTGCTGCAGCTGAAGCTTCACTATGGCCTGCTGCTGCTCGCCACAGTCTGTCTAGCATGTGCAAGGTGGAGTTCCACCTGGAGGGCACGTCGCTTATGAGGCGGTGAGCGGGAGCCGAAGTTACGCTGTAGCGCAGACAGGCGAGCAGCGGCGGATGTGAACGCCGGAAGCGCGAAACAGACGGCCCGCACTTTATGCAGCAGCTCTGACATGTCGGGGGTAGTTGCGAATGAACTTCTGCACCACCAAATCAGCACATGCGCCAGCAAGGGATGTGCGTCAAACGGCTAGTCCCAGAGCTGCAACGAGGATTTTGCCCATATCGCTCACCACCAGGCCGGGTTTGAGGCTCACCGGCAGCAACCACTCGTCGGTCTGTTGTTTCTATACCCCGCCACAACTCCTGTGCGGTGTGGGGCCTGTCCCCCAAACATATGAGTTTCAAATGGCCTGCTGACGTTTACCCCGGGCTATGCTGAAGTTGGTGGTGAAGGGTGTGGCCTGACTGGATGAGCAGGTGGAAGAAGAGGAGGAGGAAGCTGAGTAGGAGGAGGAGAGGACAGGAGGCAAAGAATGTTGCCCTGCGATCCTTGGCGGCGGAAGACGTGCGCCAAACAGCTCTCCGCCTGGGGCCCAGCCGCCACTACATTTACCCAGTGTGCAGTTAGGGAGATATAGCGTCCCTGGCCGTGCTTACTGGTCCACGTATCTGTGGTTAGATGGACCTTGCCACAGATGGCGTTGCGCAGTGCACACTTGATTTTATCGGATACTTGGTTGTGCTGGGAAGGCACGGCTCTCTTGGAGAAGTAGTGCCGGCTGGGAACAACATACTGTGGGACAGCAAGCGACATGAGCTGTTTGAGCTGTCTGTGTCCACCAGCCTAAATGACAGCATTTCATAGGCCAGTAGTTTAGAAATGCTGGCATTCAGGGCCAGGTATCCGAGGGTGGCTAGGTGGGAATTTACGCTTTCTCTCAAAATGTTTGTGAGATGGAGAGCTGAACGCTGCCGTGTGACATGGTTGAGATGCTTGGTGACGCAGGTGGTGGTGTTGGTGGTACATCCCATGTTTGCTGGGCGGCAGGTGCCAACGTTCCTCCAGAAGCGGAGGAAGAGGCCGAGGCGGCAGCAGCAGAAGAGGCCGAGGCGGCAGCAGCAGAAGAGGTAGCAGGGGGAGCCTGAGTGAGTTCCTTGTTTTTAAGGTGTTTACTCCACTGCAGTTCATGCTTTGCATGCAGGTGCCTGGTCATGCAGGTTGTGCTAAGGTTCAGAACGTTAATGCCTCGCTTCAGGCTCTGATGGCACAGCGTGCAAACCACTCGGGTCTTGTCGTCAGCACATTGTTTGAAGAAGTGCCATGCCAGGGAACTCCTTGAAGCTGCCTTTGGGGTGCTCGGTCCCAGATGGCGGCGGTCAGTAGCAGGCGGAGTCTCTTGGCGGCGGGTGTTCTGCTTTTGCCCACTGCTCCCTCTTTGTCTTTTGCTACGCTGTTGGTTCGGTCTCACCACTGCCTCTTCCTCTGAACTGTGAAAGTCAGTGGCACGACCTTCATTCCATGTGGGGTCTAGGACCTCATCGTCCCCTGCATCGTCTTCATCCCTGACCTCCTGTTCAGTCTGCACACTGCAGAAAGACGCAGCAGTTGGCACCTGTGTCTCGTCATCATCAGAGACGTGCTGAGGTGGTATTCCCATGTCCTCATCTTTATGAAACATAAGTGGTTTGTGCGTTAGTGTATTCTATATCTTCCACCGCTGGGGAAGGGCTAGGTGGATTGCCCTTGGGAAACCCTGCCAGCAGAGTCTTCAAACAGCATAAGAGACTGCTGCATAACTGAGGCTCAGACAGTTTCCCTGATATGCATGGGGGTGATGTGACAGACTGATGGGCTTGGTTTTCATGCGCCATCTGTGCGCTTTCTGCAGAAGACTGGGTGGGAGATAATGTGAACGTGCTGGATCCACTGTCGGCCACCCAATTGACTAATGCCTGTAACCTGCTCAGGCCTTACCATCCTTAGAACGGCATTGGGCCCCACCAAATATCCCTGTAAATTCTGGCGGCTACTGGGACCTGAGGTAGTTTGTACACTAGGACGTGTTGGCTGTGGCAGAACGGCCACGTCCTCTCCCAGCACCAGAGGGTCCACTAACACCACCACGACCCATGTCCGCGTCCGCGTCCCCTTACTAGATGTTTTCCTCATTGTTACCGTTCACCACAATAAGAAAAATATTATTTGGCCCAATGTATTGAATTCAAATTCAGGCCTTTTTTTAGAGACACCTAACACTATCTGGCTATCTATTTAGTTACCGTATTACACTAATACAGGCCCAGCAGTAATGACAGATTTAGCTGAATATAAATTTGAGGCCTATTATTTAGGCGCTGGGTGACAGGTATACGTTTACGGACAGAATTAGACTTGGATATGCACAGTAGCGTGTGTGTGAAGTTATTGAGAATGACCCTATCAGCACCTTGAATCTAATATACCCTTTTAGGGATAGATTTAAAGTAGGCCTGATACAGCAGAAACCACTACACTGCGTGCAGAATTATTAGGCAAATTAGTATTTTGACCACATCATCCACTTTATGCATGTTGTCTTACTCCAAGGCTGAATAGGCTCGAAAGCCTACTACCCAATTAAGCATATAGGTGATGTGCATCTCTGTAATAAGAAAGGGGTGTGGTCTAATGAACATCAAGCACCCTATATTAAGTGTGCATAATTATTAGGCAACTTCCTTTCCTTTGGCAAAATGGGGTCAAAAGAAGACTTGATAGCTCAGAAAAGTCAAAAATAGTGAGATATCTTGCAGAGGGATGCAGCACTCTTAAAAATTGCAAAGCTTCTGAAGCGTGATCATCGAACAATCAATCGTTTCATTCAAAATAGTCAACAGGGTCGCAAGAAGCGTGTGGGAAAAACCAAGGCGCAAAATAACTGCCCATGAAACTGAGAAAAGTCAAAGCGTGCAGCTGCCAAGATGCCACTTGCCACCAGTTTGGCCATATTTCAGAGCTGACAACATCACTGGAGTGCCCAAAAGCACAAGGTGTGCAATACTCAGAGACATGGCCAAGGTAAGAAAGGCTGAAAGACGACTACCACTGAACAAGACACACAAGCTGAAACGTCAAGACTGGGCCAAGACATATCTCAAGACTGATTTTTCTAAGGTTTATGGACTGATGAAATGTGAGTGAGTCTTGATGGGCCAGATGGATGGGCCCTGGCTGGATTGGTAAAGGGCAGAGAGCTCCAGTCCGACTCAGACGCCAGCAAGGTGGAGGTGGAGTACTGTTTGGGCTGGTATCATCAAAGATGAGCTTGTGGGGGCCTTTTCGGGTTGAGGATGGAGTCAAGCTCAACTCCCATCCTACTGCCAGTTTCTGGAAGACACCTTCTTCAAGCAGTGGTACAGGAAGAAGTCTGCATCCTTCAAGAAAAACATGATTTTCATGCAGGACAATGCTCCATCACACAGCGTCCAAGTACTCCACAGCGTGGCTGGCAAGAAAGGGTATAAAAGAAGAAAATCTAATGACATGGCCTCCTTGTTCACCTGATCTGAACCCCATTGAGAACCTGTGGTCCATCATCAAATGTGAGATTTACAAGGAGGGGAAAACAGTACACCTCTCTGAAGCATGTGTCTGGAGGGCTGTGGTTGCTGTTGCACGCAATGTTGATGGTGAACAGATCAAAACACTGACAGAATCCATGGATGGCAGGCTTTTGAGTGTCCTTGCAAAGAAAGGTGGCTTTATTGGTCCACTGATTTGTTTTTGTTTTGTTTTTGAATGTCAGAAATGTATATTTGTGAATGTTGAGATGTTCTATGGTTTCACTGGTAAAAATAAATCATTGAAATGGGTATATATTTGTTTTTTGTTTAAGTTGCCTAAAATTTATATACAGTAATAGTCACCTGCCACACACAGATATCCCCCTAAAATAGCCTAAAACTAAAAACAAACTAAAAACTACTTCCAAAAATATTCAGCTTTGATATTAATGAGTTTTTTGGGTTCATTGAGAACATGGTTGTTGTTCAATAATAAAATTAATCCTCAAAAAATACAACTTGCCTAATAATTCTGCCACTCCCTGTAATTTTAGGAAATTGCTAGGTTGGGAATTGTATTTCAACCCAGACAAAAACTGTGCTTTGGCGACACTAAATAACTTGACCAGCTACAGGCAATAGCCACAGATTTAGCTGAATATAAATTTGAGGCCTATTATTTAGGCGCTGGGTGTCAGGTTATACGTTTACGGACAGAATTAGACTTGATATGCACTGTAGCGTGTGTGTGAAGTTATTGAGGAAGACCCTATCAGCACCTTGAATCTAATATACCCTTTTAGGGATAGATTTAAAGTAGGCCTGATACAGCAGAAACCACTAATTTAGGGAAATTGCTAGGTTGGGAATTGTATTTCAACCCAGAACAAAAACTGTGCTTTGACGGACACAAAATAACTTGACCAGCTACAGCAATAGCCACAGATTTAGCTGAATATAAATTCGAGCCTATTATTTAGGCGCTGGGTGACAGGTATACTTTACGGCCAGAATTAACTTTTGATATGCACGTAGCGTGTGTGTGAAGTTATTGAGAATGACCCTATCAGCACCTTGAATCTATATACCCTTTTATTGGATTAGATTTAAATAACCACACTATTGATTGGTTAATTGACTTGGTGACAGCTTGCCCCTGATGTAGGATATAGCAAAAAAAATAACCACACTATTTGAGTTAATGGACTTGGTGGCAGCTTGCCCCTGATGTAGGATATAGCCAAAAAATAACCACACTATTGATGGTTAAATGGACCTTGGTGGCAGCTTGCCCCTGATGTAGGTTATAGCAAAAAAAATAACCACACTATTGATGGTTAAATGGACTTGGTGGCAGCTTGCCCTGATGATGGATATTGCCAAAAAATAAACCACATATTGATGGTTAAATGGACTTGGTGGCAGCTTGCCCCTGATGTTAGGATATAGCCAAAAATAACCACACTATTGATGGTTTAAATGGACTTGGTGGCAGCTTGTGCTTGCGCACCACAAGCCACAAAATGGCCGCCGATCACCCCAGAAAAAAAGTGACCTGAAAAACGCTCTGGGCAGCCTAAAAACAGTGAGCAATTGAATAGCAGCATTTCAATGATCCACAGCTGTAGATCGATCACTGTCTTAAGTGTTTTGGAGGAGTTAATCACTGCCTAATCTCGCCCTAACGTCGCAGCTGCAACCTCCCCCTACACTTGTAACAGCAGAGTGACGTGCAGCGCTACGTGACCCAAGCTTATATAGATGCTAGGTCACATACTGCACTGGCCAATCACAGCCATGCCAATAGTAGGCATGGCTGTGATGGCCTCTTGGGGCAAGTAGTATGACGCTTGTTGATTGGCTGCTTTGCAGCCTTTCAAAAAGCGCCAAGAAAACGCCGAACACCGAACCCGGACTTTTACGAAAATGTTCGGGTTCGGGTCCGTGTCACGGACACCCCAAAATTCGGTACGAACCCGAACTATACAGTTCAGGTTCGCTCATCCCTACTTAGGATCATGAGCAGTTCCTTTCCTTCTCCATACTCTTCTCTTCCCATCACTCTGGTACAAGTTGATCTTGGTCTTATCTGTCCATAGGATGTTGTTTTAGAACTGTGAAGGCTTTTTTAGATGTTGTTTGGCAAACCTAATCTGGCCTTCCTGTTTTTTAGCTCACAATGGTTTACATCTTGTGGGTGAACCCTCTGTATTCACTCTGGTGAAGTCTTCTCTTGATTGTTGACTTTGACACACATACACCTACCTCCTGGAGAGTGTTCTTGATCTGGCCAACTGTTGTGAAGGGTGTTTTTTTCACCAGGGAAAGAATTCTTCAGTCATCCACCACAGTTGTTTTCCGTAGTCTTCCGGGTTTTTTGGTGTTGCTGAGCTCACCGGTGCGTTCCTTCTTTTTAAGAATGTTCCAAACAGTTGTTTTGGCCACGCCTAATGTTTTTGCTAGCTCTCTGATGGGTTTATTTTGTTTTTTCAGCCTAATGATGGCATGCTTCACTGATAGTGACAGCTCTTTGGATCTCATCTTGAGAGTTTACAGTAACAGATTCCAGATGCAAATAGCACACCTGAAATGAACTCTGGACCTTTTATCTGTCCATTGTAATTGGGATAATGAGGGAATAACACACACCTGGCCATGGAACAGCTGAGAAGCCAGTTGTCCCATTACTTTTGGCCCCTTAACAAGTGGGAGGCACATATGCAAACTGTTGTAATTCCTACACCGTTCTCCTGATTTGGATGTAAATACCCTCAAATTAAAGCTGACAGTCTGCAGTTAAAGCACATCTTGTTAGTTTCATTTCAAATCCATTGTGGTGGTGTATAGAGCCAAAAATGTTAGAATTGTGTCGATGTCCCAATATTTATGGACCTGACTGTACATATATACACACACTCAACTTTATATATTAGATTACTTATCTTGTACTCCTGTGAGCCTTGTTCACAATTCTGCATACTTTGGCGCCAAAATCTCTCAAGCATTCCTTGATGGTTCAAGACTTATGGAATGCATATCTCTTTATATCTCTATATATCTTTATTAAAACATAAGTTTTCATATACCAATCTTAGTACAACATCCATAGGAAAAAGATATGCCAAATGTATTAATAGGTGCAGGCCTCTTAATATGCCACATCTTCTGGCAATCTGTGCACCAGAAAATCAAATCAACACCACCTATGACAGGTCATAGATTTAAACTATTATTTTAAGCTAGTTTATGGTGTTTTTAATAGGAAATTTGTTGGGCTGCGGCGGGGCCATCAGTCTCCCACTCAAGCCCTACCTACTTTGTTGAAATGTTTTGGAGAAGTTGCAAAAGCAGCTTAAAAAAGTATTTAAAAAAACGTTTGCCACAAAACTGGCTCAAGTTGCTTGATAAACTTTTTCCAAAGCACATTAAAGAAATGGCATCATGTTAGAAAATGACCTAGTTATTTTATTCAGATTTTTTATTTTTGTTTTGTTTGTTTTTCCTTTTGTACATTTTTTGCCCATTTATTTTTCCATCTCACTATTTAGGAAAAAAAAATATCTTCAAATTTTGTCTGTTTTCACGCAAACTGCTCTGTGTTATGGACTGACACTTTCTGATTTCACTTTCAGCAGTCATCTCATTATCATTATAGGACAGAATTAAAGTGAGAGGTAACCTCGCTATTACAGTATAAAGCTGGACACAGATAGCACAAGATTGGCCATTTGACTATTGGTGATATGTGCAGCTTACCTCCCACCTCTCCTCCTCCCCCTCAATGCACAGTTAGTTCACAAGTGACAGACCAGCTTTCAAAATGCCATTTTCTGACCAACTTTTCTCATATACAGATTACAGATGAGTGAAATGCTAAAAATTTGGTTAGGATTTGAATCGGTCAAATCAGTCGACTGAATCAATTATTCTGAATCGACTCTACCCGAATTAAAAGTGCTCCAATTTTGGGCTGAAAATTTGTGTATGAAACTTGGAGGTCTCTAGACTCATATTTTCTCTCTGGTCTCTCACTTTTTTCTTTTTCTCTCTCCCCCCCCCCTCACCTACTTCACACCCAAAAATGTGGGTTTTGGCCTCAACTCAAATTTTTACAAAATTCTGGTCAAATCTGATTAGTTTACCATCGATGGTCTCTAGTGAGATGTTATATCCCTGGAGATTCTATAGCAGCAACAGAGGCTAGAAGGTTGCCCCTATAATCATGTAAAGAAAACAGAATACATTTTTTTTAATCAAGCATTGAAAAGGGAGTAGGAAAACAAATATTTTTCTTTACAAATTTTTAATTCATAAAGAATAAGGCAATTATTATTTTAATGTGTTACTACAGTCCAGTCAGATGTATGAGTATAAGTGAATTGTGCTATTCCTTGGGATATAGTAGATTCTTGCTAATCACCCGTTGGATCATTGATGATATCAGAAGCATCAGAACCGGTTATGGTAAAATAAGTATGTCACTAGTAATTCACATATACTCCTTAGGGAGATCTATACCAGTGTAAAATTTAACTCCTACTAAGCCATCCTCTCCTTCACTTTTTTATCAGCTGTGAGTTATACACCTCTTAAAACCCAATTAATAATTCATATTCCTTTTGGAAGTCGTCTACAGCTCTGCCTTAATGGATAAATGAAAGATTAAGAATTAAGTATCAGCTGAATGATATGAAGAAGTGGAACATTATTTTGAAAGAGCCTGGAAAGTGATTATCACATTCATTTCAAAGGTCACTCCAGTTAGAATTAACTCCATTCTCAGGAGACTCTCCAGGATCATGCAAATCCTGGCATTTTACTAGCATCGGTAATGGGACTAAAACGGTAGTCATTTAGTTATTTGACTTCAGGTAAAGAATAAGCACAGAATTCAGTGAAAAAAAATCTCTAGCCAATATATAAAAAAAAAGGGTTATATTGAAAACTTCTACAAAGTTTAAAATAGAATTACAAAAATCAAATCAAACTCTGTATCTCTAGTAGATCCAATGATCACCAAATTAAAGAGCCATGGACATGAGATTTTCTTTAGCAGATCCAGTCAATTTTGTAAGTTTTTGTGGGTGACCTATTTCCAATGAATACAATAGAGTTTTCATTTATTTTTTTATTTTTTGCAGATATCACCAGAATTGGATGAATATACAAACATATTAGATTGTCGTCCAATGATGCTGAAGTTGTCAGTTGTAATATCTATGGACAGCTTGACCCCATCTAGGACCTGACAATTCGTGTGAGAGAGTTGCATCTGACAGTTTTTTTCATTAGATTAAAATTTACTTTAGAATATTATGTAAACCAAGCATGTCAAACTCAAAGGCTAACATGGGCCAAAAAACAAAATTTAAGTTATGTGGGCCGCATCAAAAAAAAATAAAAAATCGTACATTTTCATAGAACAACATTGTTGTTTCATGACTGCTGACCCCAACATCCCGTTGCCCAATAACACAAGTGAGACCTATATATATATACAAATATTAAACTTCACTATAAGACGCACCTAGGTTTTTGAGGAGGAAAATAAGAAAAAAATATTTTTAACCAAAAGTTGTGCTTTTGGTGGGCTTTGAATTAATGGTGGTCTGTGCATGACACTATTATGGGGGATCTGTGGATGACGCACTGTCATGTGGGGGGATCTGTGGATGGCACTGTTATGGAGGACCTGTGGATGGCACTGTTATGGGGGATCTGTGGATGGCACTGTTATGGGGGATCTGTGGATGGCACTGTTATGGGGGGATCTGTGGATGGCGCTGTTATGGGGGATCTGTGGATGGTGCTGTTATGGGGGATCTGTGGATGGCACTGTTATGGGGATCTGTGGATGGCACTGTTATGGGGGATCTGTGGATGGCACTGTTATGGGGGATCTGTGGATGGCACTGTTATGGGGATCTGTGGATGGTACTGCTATGGGGTGGGATATCTGTGGATGGCATTGTTATGGGGTGGGGGGATCTGTGGATGGCATTGTTATGGGGTAGGGGATCTGTGGATGGTGCTGTTATGGGGGATCTGTGGATGGCATTGTTATGAGGTGGGGGATCTGTGGATGGAACTGTTATGGGGTGGGATATCTGTGGATGGTACTGCTATGGGGTGGGATATCTGTGGATGGCATTGTTATGAGGTGGGGGATCTGTGGATGGAACTGTTATGGGGGGGGATCTGTGGATGACACTGCTATATGTCATCCACAGATCCCCCCTCATAACAGTGTCCCCCAATACACCGGCCCTCTGCTCACCGAAGTATTTATAAACGTGAATCCTTATCCTGTTATTAAGTTGAACTAACGCTGCGCTCTCCCATGTTCCCCTGTATCCCCACAGCACTTACGAACACGCTTCCATAGCAGGCAGAGCGGACGGCACCAGTAACGTCACTCACTGACGTCGCGCGTCTGCTCCGCCTGCTTCATTCATAAAGTGGGCGGAGCAGGCGCTCGACGTCAGTGAGTGACGTTACTGCTGCCGTCCGCTCTGCCTGCTATTGAAGCTTAACTAAGTGTCATGGGGATACAGAGGAACATGGGAACATGGGAGAGGGCAGCGTTAGTTCAACTTAATAACAGGATAAGGATTCACGTTTATAAAAACTTTGGTGAGCGGCGGGGCCCGGTGTAAGAGTACAGTGACTGCACCGGGCCCCGCCCCTAGTTACGGACTCGAGCCCCTCCTCTCTCCCGGCTCATACATAGCAGTCTGCGATGCTGCATCTTTGCCGGACCGCAAAGATATTCATTGCGGGCCGCGGGCCGCATGTTTGACACCCATGATGTAAACTATTATGCTTTACCTTTAAATAACTTCTGTTTCTCCCTATATGTTAGACCTCATCCATGAATAATCCTCTAAATGACTCATCTGATTTTCTTGTGAGCTACTGTTGTAAACTCTTCCTATAACCTCCTCCCGTGGATGACCGCAGAACTTCTCTTGAGCTGCACTATTCTTTCTTCCTCATCTTTTTAGGCTAGTTTCACATTTTTGGCACAGCTCTCCGGCAGGCTGCTTCGGCACAGAACAGAGTTTTCCAGATCTGGCATTGCCTGATGTTACCGGTATGCCCGTCGGCCCCATTGACTATAATGGGGTCTGTCGGAGATCTGGCTGCTATCAGGCAAATATTTGATTTGTCCGGCCGATTCCTATCTGGAACAGCCTGCCAGAGAGCACAGCCGCACATGTAAAAAAAGCCTAAATTAGACTGGCTTTTCTCGTCAGAACTGTCTATCCTCCTCCATTGTAATCGCTTTTTTACAGTTAGCCAACTTTCACAATCTCCTCTCAGATAACTATTACATCTTGTAGCCCCCTCCAATTAGGTGAGCCATACACATACGATAGCAGTCAGATAAACGTTCATGAATCTTCCCTGGCAATGCAATGCAAGATAGAAAGGCCACTAGCAGAGCTTATCGCCCATTAGACCTAGATCTTAAGAATGTTATCTCTTTTGGGCACTCTGTTTGTGCCGTACTTTGTTGTTTCTGCACTGGCTTGTATTCTCCACTATTATGGGACAATTAACATATAACATAGTGTTACATTAAGTATAATGGTAAATGTAACAATAGACACATATTTTCCTGGAAAAGGTATAATGCAAATAGGTAAATTGCAAAAAAAAAAAAAAAAACATGGCTAGGTGCAAAAGTCTTCCTCTAAGTTGATAATTAAAAACAGTACACATTCATTGCTAAGTGCAAAAATTCTAGCTCTAACATGTTAATTAAAAACAGAAAACTTAGTCAAAATTTGCCAACGCACACATGGCCCTAATTGTAGCATTAACACATCTAGGTTGGTCCCTAACTCAAAACTTGAGCAATTAACTCTTAATGAGCACTGCAAAGGACTGACATTTTATATATACAGTATATATGATTTCGCATTTCTTCATATGTTTGTGTCATCTGGAGGTAGCCAAAAACTGCTCATGAGAAAATAAAAAGCTTTATACAGTCAGGTCCATAAATATTGGGACATCGACACAATTCTAACATTTTTGGCTCTATACACCACCACAATGTATTTGAAATGAAACAAACTAGATGTGCTTTAACTGCAGACTGTCAGCTTTAATTTGAGGGTATTTACATCCAAATCAGGTGAACGGTGTAGGAATTACAACAGTTTGCATATGTGTCTCCCACTTGTTAAGGAACCAAAAGTAATGGGACATAATAATAAGCATAAATCAAACTTTCACTTTTTAATACTTGGTTGCAAATCCTTTGCAGTCAATTACAGCCTGAAGTCTGGAACGCATAGACATCACCAGACGCTGGGTTTCATCCCTGGTGATGCTTTGCCAGGCATCTACTGCAACTGTCTTCAGTTCCTGCTTGTTCTTGGGGCATTTTCCCTTCAGTTTTGTCTTCAGCAAGGTAAATCCATGCTCAATTGGATTCAGGTCAGGTGATTGACTTGGCCATTGCACAACATTCCACTTCTTTCCCTTAAAAAAACTCTTGGGTTGCTCTTGCAGTATACCTTGCGTCATTTTCCGTCTTCACTGTGAAGCGCCGTCCAATGAGTTCTGAAGCATTTGGCTGAATATGAGCAGATAATATTGCTGCTTTTGTCAGCAGTCGCATCATCAATAAATACAAGTGAACCAGTTCCATTGGCAGCCATACATGCCCACGCCATGACACTACCACCACCATGCTTCACTGATGAGGTGGTATGCTTAGGATCCTGAGCAGTTCCTTTCCTTCTCCATACTCTTCTCTTCCCATCACTCTGGTACAAGTTGATATTGGTCTCATCTGTCCATAGGATGTTGTTCCAGAACTGTGAAGGCTTTTTTTTTTGCAAACTCTATTCTGGCCTTCCTGTTTTTGAGGCTCGCCAATGGTTTACATCTTGTGGTGAACCCTCTGTATTCACTCTGGTGAAGTCTTCTCTTGATTGATGACTTTGACACACATACACCTACCTCCTGGAGAGTGTTCTTGATCTGGCCAACTGTTGTGAAGGGTGTTTTCTTGACCAGAGAAAGAATTCTTCGGTCATCCACCACAGTTAATAGGAAGAGGAATAGAAAAAGCAGCACTCACCGGCGTGGTTAAAAGTCTTTTATTCGTACAAAAAGGTAAAATCTTTGGACTGGAGCGTATGGTGTGACACAGCTGAAGTCAGCGGCGACGGCCGTTTCGCGCTAACTTGCGCTTCGTCAGGCCAGTGACATAGTTGCGCTCACCGGCGCTTCTTATACCCGGCACTGCGTCTGGTTGTCACGGCAACCCAGGCGCTTAGACTCCTGTGCAGCCGCTCGCTCGATCCAGTCCAGCTGAACACACTGATTTACATGCAACATCAAGACAGACAGTAAGGTAAATGCGCTAAGTTCATTAAGTCCAAGCGGACCTACGGCATCGGCTCTGATGATCCACATGGATTCCCTCTGTAGGAGAGCGCGGTGTCTGTACCCACCTCGGGACCTAAATGGCACCTGCTCTATCCCCGAAAAGGAAATGCACCCTGGATTACCGCTGTGTTCGTGGCGAACATGGTCAATGAGCCTGGTACAGCCCTTGCCGGTTTTTATAGAATTTAGATGTTCTCTGAACCTCTCAAATAGGGGACTAATAGTTTTCCCTATGTAAAAGGCTCCACATTGGCAAGTAATCAGATAAACCACATAATTACTTCTGCAAGTAATAAATTGGATGAGAAACCCCACCAAAAGATAAATGTTTCTTTTGGTTGTTATAGTTGCAGAAGGAGCAATTCCCACACTTGAAATTGCCCTTGGGTTTACTTGATGACAGCCAATTACTGGTTACTTTGTTTTTAAACCTGCTCCTTACGATCTGGTCTTTTATGGTGTGACATTTTTTAAAAGCTGTGAGTGGCCTATTATTAACGACCCCTTCTAAGCCTTCCTCATTTTTTAAAAATGTCCCAGTTATTGCAGATGGCACGTTTTATGAGGTTTGCTGCAGGACTGTATTTGAAGGTGAAGACAAATCTCTCCATTTCCTTATGGACCTTTTTGTTTCTCTTATTTAACAAATCTTGTTACCACCGTTGTTTTACGTGGTCTTCCGGGTCTTTTGGTGTTGCTGAGCTCACCGGTGTGTTCCTTCTTTTTAAGAATGTTCCAAACAATTGTTTTGGCCACGCCTAATGTTTTTGCTATATCTCTAATGGGTTTGTTTTGTTTTTTCAGCCTAATGATGGCTTGCTTTACTGATAGTGACAGCTCTTTGGACCTCATCTTGAGAGTTGACAGCAACAGATTCCAAATACAAATAGCACACTTGAAATGAACTCTGGACCTTTTATCTGCTCATTGTAATTGGGATAATCAGGGAATAACACACACCGGGCCAGGGAACAGCTGAGAAGTCAATTGTCCCATTACTTTAGGTCCCTTAACAAGTGGGAGGCACATATGCAAACTGTTGTAATTCCTACACCGTTGACCTGATTTGGATGTAAATCCCCTCAAATTAAAGCTGACAGTCTGCAGTTAAAGCACATCTTGTTCGTTTCATTTCAAACCCATTGTGGTGGTGTATAGAGCCAAAAATTTTAGAATTGTGTCGATGTCCCAATATTTATGGACCTGACTGTACATTAAGGTATTGTCTTGTTACTTGCAAAATTTAGCTGGTTGTGTGTTGAGCCACACTGTGTCACGGAAGTTCCCGCTACAGGTGGCAGGAGATCGGTGAGATTGGCAACACGTGGTTTGATCTGACATGTTTTCTGTTTGGAACAAATTACGTCTGTGTTGTTTCTGGTGCTTACCACTTCTTTCCCCAGGTGTGGCTATTCTGGTCATTTAACCTTCTCTATTTATTGTTGTTTCTCCCACTATGCTATGCGGTTTATAGCTTCTGTTGGAGTTGTGGATAGCTGGTGTGTGGATCTGGGCTGAGTTCCTGGTGCTACCATAGCCACTTAAAGTGTTTTCTTTCCTTTTTGTATCTTGTTTAGGTTATTTTGTGTGTCGCATTTCCCTGTCATTCGTATTAACGCCTGAGGGAGACTCCTGTTCGTCCTTCCTTTTGGAGGAACAGGTTGTCTCAGTCCTGACATTAGTACCAGGGTCCTATAGTGTGAGTTAGAACATTAGGTATTCCTGTGTATGAACTCACCTACCTCTGGGGTCTGTTCATACTGGTAGTTAGGTATGTCCAGCTGTACCTCCAGTAATATGCCCAGTTATGTGCCCCCAATAATATGTCCAGCTGCGTCCCCAGTAATATGCCCAGCTGTGCCCCCAGTAATATGCCCGACTGTGCCCCCAGTAGTATGTCCAGTTATGTGCACCCAATAATATGCCCAGCTGTGCCTCTAGTAGTATGTCCAGTTATGCACCCCAGTAATATGTCGAGCTGTGCCCCCAGTAATATGCTCTGTTATGTGCTCCTCACAGAAAGTTAAAAAAATAAACACCACATACTTACCTTGTTCCCAGCAGCAGCAGCAGGACATCGGCTGCTCTGGTCTGTAGAGGAGGCGGAGCCGAGGCTGAGTTCCGGATGGCCCTGCCCCCATCCTGCACAGACAAGAGGTGTGGAGAGCCGATGCCGGCTCTCTGCTTCATCATAATACACAGGTAACTGTCTCTGCTTCCTATGGAAGCAGGGACATCTGCCAGAAAGCGAGTCATAGCTCTCCCATACCGGGACAGCGGGACAGACACTGAAATCTGGTACTGTCCTGCCGGATACGGGATGGTTGGGAGGTATGCTGCTGACAGATGCCCTTTAAACCTTTATAATCCACATAGCTGTTACCTTAAAGCCATATCCTTTTTACCAAGCTGTAGTAATACAGATGTAGCTAACTTGACATGTAATATATTAAATACAGTTGCAGCAAATTTTAACTTGACCTTTTCAGTGGCATTTGTTGTGCTTAGTATAAATTTAAACAGAATAGTGGTGGTATATTTAATGTGTTAAATGGTTTTTCCAAGACTTTAAAACTGATTACCTATCCCCTGGATAGGTCATCAGTATCTAATTGGTGGAGGTCCAACTCCCGGGCCAGGGGCGGACTGGGAACTTAAAGTGACCCTGGAAAAAAACTAAAAGAGGCCCCATTTTGTAGGCAGAGCCAAATTAACAGAATACCGTAGTGCAAAATACCCTCCCAGCAGAACCAAATAACACAGTGTAGCACAATATACTGTCCCAAAGGATGGCCCTCTGCGGTGGCCATCAATAGTTACCATTTTCTTTCCTCCTCCTCCAGTTGTCTATGGAGTAGGAGCCTTAGGAGGTGAGGCGCGGCCACAGCTATGGAGTTCAGGAGGGCATGTGCGGTCACTAACTGGATGCATGAGTGCCTGATTCTCACAGTATTAATTACAGCTGAGAGCTCATTATGTACCCGGTCAGTGGCAGAGAGGAGGACTTGGGTGGCTCCCTGGGGCATCGGCCCACATGAAAATTTCCCTGTAGGGTCTATGGCCAATCCGCCGGGAGACCTTCGCCAATCAGCTGTTCGAGAAGACAGTAGCACTTGCAGTAGCGCCACTGACTTCTTTAAGCTTTTTCTAGGCCAGTAATGACACCTTCATTAGTCTCGTGGCCTAGGCGCAGCTCAGCCCCAAAAAAAGTAAATAGGGCGGGCTCGATATTAAGCATAGCCGCTATACAATGTACAGCACTGTTCTTGGTGAGCACGGAGAAAGTGCATTGGTCAGGTATGGGTTGTTTAATGTTCTGTAATTGTGGTGACGCCAATTGCAGCGTGCGCAGGGTACTACCCCAGGGCCCGTCCCAGATAAGGAGTGCCAGAGTGGTGTAATGGCCTATAATGTCTCTATAGGTGGTGATAATTGTGTCAGCGGTGTCTCCTACCTGGGTACGGCTAGACTCCTGGCTCCTGGCTCACTTGTAGTGAGTGTAGTGATAGTAGGAGTAATAGAGGAATTTTGCAGCAGAAATGATGTCCAAACCTTTAGATGAAGTTCAAACTTTTCTTTACTGAAGATAACTTGTATCCAAACAGTATGCAGCTTTGGTCTTTGGTCCCAGCAGGTTTTGGCAATAATTGGCAGGGATAAATGCAGGGATAAATGCTTCTGCTTTGAACTGTACCTTCTGCTTTGTGGGGATAGACTAGCTGAGGAGGAATGGCTTCTCCTAAGTCTCTGGACTTGACTCACAGATATATTCTCAGGGCATGCTTTCTTCCTGGAACTGGAGGTTGTCTGTAACTTTCTGCTTTCTTTGCATCTAGTTGGGCTGCAGGGCTCCGACTGGGAATTTGATCAAGTCTCAGAATGAGACTTGGTCCTTGCTGTCTTCCTTATGCAGGGGAAACTAGAACTGGTCCTAACAGTTTTTTTCCTCCCTTGCTGCAGGAAGCCGGACACCTTCACTTCTCTTCAGCAGGGGGGCAGAATAGAACAGGATTGTTCCACTCTGAACGGCCATAACATTAAAACTAACTCTACCAATGATGCTTCCACCTGCTGGCGGACCTGTAAAATTACAAGGAAACAATTACATTTAACATAGTTTTACACGCATATTTGTGGAGACATAATATAACTTATATCTGATGGCAATATAACAGCTTTTAACCACCTCAGCCCCCCAGTGCTTAAACACCCTGAAAGACCAGGCCACTTTTTACACTTCTGACCTACACTACTTTCACCATTTATTGCTCGGTCATGCAACTTACCACCCAAATTAATTTTACCTCCTTTTCTTCTCACTAATAGAGCTTTCATTTGGTGGTATTTCATTGCTGCTGACATTTTTAATTTTTTTGTTATTAATCGAAATTTAACGATTTTTTTGCAAAAAAATGACATTTTTCACTTTCAGTTGTAAAATTTTGCAAAAAAAACGACATCCATATATAAATTTTGCTCTAAATTTATTGTTCTACATGTCTTTGATAAAAAAAAAATGTTTGGGTAAAAAAAAAATGGTTTGGGTAAAAGTTATAGCGTTTACAAACTATGGTACAAAAATGTGAATTTCCGCTTTTTGAAGCAGCTCTGACTTTCTGAGCACCTGTCATGTTTCCTGAGGTTCTACAATGGCCAGACAGTACAAACACCCCACAAATGACCCCATTTCGGAAAGTACACACCCTAAGGTATTCGCTGATGGGCATAGTGAGTTCATAGAACTTTTTATTTTTTGTCACAAGTTAGCGGAAAATGATGATTTTTTATTTTTTATTTTTTTTTCTTACAAAGTCTCATATTCCACTAACTTGTGACAAAAAATAAAAACTTCTATGAACTCACTATGCCCATCACGAAATACCTTGGGGTCTCTTCTTTCCAAAATGGGGTCACTTGTGGGGTAGTTATACTGCCCTGGCATTCTAGGGGCCCAAATGTGTGGTAAGGAGTTTGAAATCAAATTCTGTAAAAAAATGACCTGTGAAATCCGAAAGGTGCTCTTTGGAATATGGGCCCCTTTGCCCACCTAGGCTGCAAAAAAGTGTCACACATCTGGTATTGCCGTACTCAGGAGAAGGTGGGGAATGTGTTTTGGGGTGTCATTTTACATATACCCATGCTGGGTGAGAGAAATATCTTGGCAAAAGACAACTTTTCCCATTTTTTTATACAAAGTTGGCATTTGACCAAGATATTTATCTCACCCAGCATGGGTATATGTAAAAAGACACCCCAAAACACATTCCCCACCTTCTCCTGAGTACGGAGATACCAGATGTGTGACACTTTTTTGCAGCCTAGGTGGGCAAAGGGGCCCATATTCCAAAGAGCACCTTTCGGATTTCACAGGTCAATTTTTACAGAATTTGATTTCAAACTCCTTACCACACATTTGGGCCCCTAGAATGCCAGGGCAGTATAACTACCCCACAAGTGACCCCATTTTGGAAAGAAGACACCCCAAGGTATTCCGTGAGGGGCATGGCGAGTTCCTAGAATTTTTTATTTTTTGTCACAAGTTAGTGGAAAATGATGATTTTTTATTTTTTCTTTTTTTCATACAAAGTCTCATATTCCACTAACTTGTGACAAAAAATAAAAACTTCCATGAACTCACTATGCCCATCAGCGAATACCTTGGGGTCTCTTCTTTCCAAAATGGGGTCACTTGTGGGGTAGTTATACTGCCCTGGCATTCTAGGGGCCCAAATGTGTGGTAAGGAGTTTGAAATCAAATTCTGTAAAAAATGACGAGTGAAATCCGAAAGGTGCTCTTTGGAATATGGGCCTCTTTGCCCACCTAGGCTGCAAAAAAGTGTCACACATCTGGTATCTCCGTACTCGGGAGAAGTTGGGGAATGTGTTTTGAGGTGTCATTTTACATATACCCATGCTGGGTGAGATAAATATCTTGGTCAAATGCCAACTTTGTATAAAAAAATGGGAAAAGTTGTCTTTTGCCAAGATATTTCTCTCACCCAGCATGGGTATATGTAAAATGACACCCCAAAACACATTCCCCAACTTCTACTGAATACGGAGATACCAGATGTGTGACACTTTTTTGCAGCCTAGGTGGGCAAAGGGGCCCATATTCCAAAGAGCACCTTTCGGATTTCACTCGTCATTTTCTACAGAATTTGATTTCAAACTCCTTACCACACATTTGGGCCCCTAGAATGCCAGGGCAGTATAACTACCCCATAAGTGACCCCATTTTGGAAAGAAGAGACCCCAAGGTATTCGCTGATGGGCATAGTGAGTTCATGGAAGTTTTTATTTTTTGTCACAAGTTAGTGGAATATGAGACTTTGTATGAAAAAAAAAAAAAAAAATAAATCATCATTTTCCACTAACTTGTGACAAAAAATAAAAAATTCTAGGAACTCGCCATGCCCCTCACGGAATACCTTGGGGTGTCTTCTTTCCAAAATGGGGTCACTTGTGGGGTAGTTATACTGCCCTGGCATTTTCCAGGGGCCCTAATATGTGGTAAGTAGGTAAATGACCTGTGAAATCCTAAAGGTGCTCTTTGGAATGTGGGCCCCTTTGCCCACCTAGGCTGCAAAAAAGTGTCACACATGTGGTATCGCCGTATTCAGGAGACGTTGGGGAATGTGTTTTGGGGTGTCATTTTACATATACCCATGCTGGGTGAGAGAAATATCTTGGCAAAAGACAACTTTTCCCATTTTTTTATACAAAGTTGGCATTTGACCAAGATATTTATCTCACCCAGCATGGGTATATGTAAAATGACACCCCAAAACACATTCCCCAACTTCTCCTGAGTACGGCGATACCACATGTGTGACACTTTTTTGCAGCCTAGATGCGCAAAGGGGCCCAAATTCATTTTAGGAGGGCATTTTTAGACATTTGGATACCAGACTTCTTCTCACGCTTTGGGGCCCCTAGAATGCCAGGGCAGTATAAATACCCCACATGTGACCCCATTTTGGAAAGAAGACACCCCAAGGTATTCAATGAGGGGCATGGCGAGTTCATAGAAAAATTTTTTTTTGGGCACAAGTTAGCGGAAATTGATATTTTTTATTTTTTTTCTCACAAAGTCTCCCGTTCCGCTAACTTGGAACAAAAATTTCAATCTTTCATGGACTCAATATGCCCCTCACGGAATACCTGGGGGTGTCTTCTTTCCGAAATGGGGTCACATGTGGGGTATTTATACTGCCCTGGCATTCTAGGGGCCCTAAAGCGTGAGAAGAAGTCTGGAATATAAATGTCTAAAAAATTTTACGCATTTGGATTCCGTGAGGGGTATGGTGAGTTCATGTGAGATTTTATTTTTTGACACAAGTTAGTGGAATATGAGACTTTGTAAGAAAAAAAAAAAAAAAATTCCGCTAACTTGGGCCAAAAAAATGTCTGAATGGAGCCTTACAGAGGGTGATCAATGACAGGGGGGGGTGATCAATGACAGGGGGGGTGATCAATGGCAGGGGGGTGATCAGGGAGTTTATATGGGGTGATAACCACAGTCATTGATCACGCCCGTGTAAGGCTTCATTCAGACGTCCGTATGCGTTTTGCGGATCCGATCCATCTATCAGTGCATCCGTAAAAATCATGCGGACATCTGAATGGAGCTTTACAGGGGGGTAATCAATGACAGGGGTGTAATCAATGACAGGGGGGTGATCAGGGAATCTATATGGGGTGATAACCACAGTCATTGATCATGCCCCTGTAAGGCTTCATTCAGACGTCCGGATGCGTTTTGTGGATCCGATCCATCTATCAGTGCATCCGTAAAAATCATGCGGACATCTGAATGGAGCTTTACAGGGGGGTAATCAATGACAGGGGGGTAATCAATGACAGGGGGGTGATCAGGGAGTCTATATGGGGTGATAACCACAGTCATTGATCACGCCCCTGTAAGGCTTCATTCAGACGTCCGGATGCGTTTTGCGGATCCGATCCATCTATCAGTGGATCCGTAAAAATCATGCGGACATCTGAATGGAGCTTTACAGGGGGTTGATCAATGACAGGGGGGTAATCAATGACAGGGGGGTGATCAGGGAGTCTATATGGGGTGATAACCACAGTCATTGATCATGCCCCTGTAAGGCTTCATTCAGACGTCCGGATGCGTTTTGCGGATCGGATCCATCTATCAGTGCATCCGTAAAAATCATGCGGACATCTGAATGGAGCTTTACAGGGGGTTGATCAATGACAGGGGTGTGATCAGGGAGTCTATATGGGGTGATCAATGACAGGGGGGGTGATCAATGACAGGGGGGTGATCAGGGAGTCTATATGGGGTGATCACCACAGTCATTGATCACGCCCCTGTAAGGCTTCATTCAGACGTCCGGATGCGTTTTGCGGATCCGATCCATCTATCAGTGGATCCGTAAAAATCATGCGGACATCTGAATGGAGCTTTACAGGGGGTTGATCAATGACAGGGGGGTAATCAATGACAGGGGGGTGATCAGGGAGTCTATATGGGGTGATAACCACAGTCATTGATCATGCCCCTGTAAGGCTTCATTCAGAAGTCCGGATGCGTTTTGCGGATCCGATCCATCTATCAGTGCATCCGTAAAAATCATGCGGACATCTGAATGGAGCTTTACAGGGGGTTGATCAATGACAGGGGTGTAATCAATGACAGGGGGGTGATCAGGGAGTCTATATGGGGTGATCAGGGGTGATCAGGGGCTAATAAGGGGTTAATAAGTGACGGGGGGGGGTGTAGTGTAGTGGTGCTTGGTGGGACTTTACTGAGCTACCTGTGTCCTCTGGTGGTCGATCCAAACAAAGGGGACCACCAGAGGACCAGGTAGCAGGTATATTAGACGCTGTTATCAAAACAGCGTCTAATATACCTGTTAGGGGTTAAAAAAAACACATCTCCAGCCTGCCAGCGAACGATCGCCGCTGGCAGGCTGGAGATCAACTCTCTTACCTTCCGTTCCTGTGAGCGCGCGCGCCTGTGTGCGCGCGTTCACAGGAAATCCCGGCTCACGCGAGATGACGCGTATATGCGTCGCTGAGCGCAGGGCTGCCACCTCCGGAACGCGAATCTGCGTACAGCGGTCCGGAGGTGGTTAAAGGGCAGTAGCGGAGTAGAGGAGCGTAGTAACACAACTCTGGGGTGTTACAAAAGCCATGACACTCACAGGAGCACCGGTACCTTCTCAAACAGATGATCAGCGGGGGTCCTGGGTGTTGGAGCCCCACCCATTAGGTACTGATAGGTGATCAGTATTAAAGTCTTGGAAAACCCTTTTAAGTGTCAAGGTAAACTTTGCTGCATTTTTACTATGATGACCCTGATATTATTAAGGTAAGATGGTATGTGGGGCTATCCCCCAACTTGGAAGTTACATGCAGGGCATCTGAAAGCCACATGTGGCTTCCGAGCCACCTGTTAGGGAACACCAAAATGTGGCATTAAAGACAATGTGTCATCAGAAAACAACCTATTATTACAATTAAGTTTTTATATTAAACATATAATTTTAGACTGGTGATTTTTTTTTACATTTTCTATGGCAATCACTTTTTAGTAATCATCTCATTATCATTCCAGACAGGATTACAATGACAAGTATCACATACAGCTTTTATTTCACATATTAGAGATTATTTACTCTTACATTGAATATTCACATGTTTTTAATTATCGTGCTACGAGGATGTGTTTGCTCTTGTCATTGAGTTCTTATGGTTGTTTTCTTTTGTTCTGTGATCTACCCTGAAAAGCACCTGGCCCTGAGCAGCTTGCAGGTTCTTGTGCACGTTCGGAGGTGCTTTCTTGGTTAATTTTCACTTGCAGTTGAGACAGTAATATTTTTTAGGAGAGGTGGGTTTTGTTTTCTATTGTAGATATACAGCCAAACCAATGTATATTCCGCTACTATGGCCTCTTGCACACGAACTTGTGCGCTCCATGGCCGTATTGCGGACCGCATTTGCGGATCAGTAATACACAGGCGCCGTTCCGTGGGCATTCTGCATCACGGATCACTTGAATGGATCCGCAAATCCGGAAATGCCAAACGGAAGCACTGAATGGCACCCTACGTGAGCACTACGGAGTGCTTCCGTGGGGTTTCGTCCCATACTTCCGTTCTGCAAAAAGATAGAACATGTCCTATCTTTTTGCGGAACGGCCGGATCGCGGACCCATTAAAGTGAATGGGTCCGCAATCCGCTGTGGCTGCCCGACGGACGGTGTTCGTGCATTGCGGCCTGCATTTTGCGGGCCACAGAACGACCACGGGGCGCACACGTTCATATGCAAGAGGCCTAAAAGTGCTTTAATTGATCATGTGGTTTGCGTCTCTTTGTATTCAATGTAGTTATTTCTGCCAATTAAATTTACCGCAGAAATAATTCCACTGAATCAACAGCTAGATGTGTCACCTTTCATTACGTCTGCCACTGACTGCCATAAAAAAGTATATATGTGTATTTTTGTTGTTTTATATACTTGTATTGAAAATTGTAATTTACAATTTTCAATACAATTGAGGCTGGCTAAATGATCCTGATGTACACTGTCCATTACAGTCTATGGGACATTAACCCACGGATGTGGGTCAGATAGATGCAGGTCCGACCTCTGGGACCGCACCTATGTCAATAATGGGGGCTCCCTGACTCCCAGCACCAGCAGCATCCAATGTAACATACAGTAGTAACATAGTTTGTAAGGCTGAAAAAAGACATCTGTCCATCCAGTTCGGCCTGTTATCCTGCAGGTTGATCCAGAGGAAGCCAAAAAACTCTGTGAGGTAGAAGCCAATTTTCCTCACTTTAGGGGGAAAAAATTCCTTCCCGACTCCAATCAGGCAATCAGAATAACTCCCTGGATCATCTTCCCCTCTTTAGTAACTATAACCTGTAATATTATTACACTCCATAAATACATCCAGGCCCCTCTTGAATTCCTTTATTGTACTCACCATCACCACCTCCTCAGGCAGAGAGTTCCATAGTCTCACTTCTCTTACCATAAAGAATCCTCTTCTATGTTTGTGTAGAAACTTTCTTTCCTCCAGACGCAGAGGATGTCCCCTCGTCACAGTCACAGTCCTGGGGATAAATAGATCTCTGTACTGAGGTTAGGACTGTATCACTGATTTTATATTCTGCTCTTGGGTTTTCACGTCCCAGGTGCATTACACTCACCTAAAGAATTATTAGGAACACCATACTAATACGGTGTTGGACCCCCTTTTGCCTTCAGAACTGCCTTAATTCTACGTGGCATTGATTCAACAAGGTGCTGATAGCATTCTTTAGAAATGTTGGCCCATATTGATAGGATAGCATCTTGCAGTTGATGGAGATTTGAGGGATGCACATCCAGGGTACGAAGCTCCCGTTCCACCACATCCCAAAAAAGCTCTATTGGGTTGAGATCTGGTGACTGTGGGGGCCATTTTAGTACAGTGAACTCATTGTCATGTTCAAGAAACCAATTTGAAATGATTCGAGCTTTGTGACATGGTGCATTATCCTGCTGGAAGTAGCCATCAGAGGATGGATACATGTTCTCATTCTGTTTACGCCAAATTCGGACTCTACCATTTGAATGTCTCAACAGAAATCGAGACTCATCAGACCAGGCAACATTTTTCCAGTCTTCAACAGTCCAATTTTGGTGAGCTCGTGCAAATTGTAGCCTCTTTTTCCTATTTGTAGTGGAGATGAGTGGTACCCGGTGGGGTCTTCTGCTGTTGTAGCCCATCCGCCTCAAGGTTGTGCGTGTTGTGGCTTCACAAATGCTTTGCTGCATACCTCGGTTGTAACGAGTGGTTATTTCAGTCAACATTGCTCTTCTATCAGCTTGAATCAGTCGGCCCATTTTCCTCTGACCTCTAGCATCCACAAGGCATTTTTGCCCACAGGACTGCCGCATACTGGATGTTTTTCCCTTTTCACACCATTCTTTGTAAACCCTAGAAATGGTTGTGCGTGAAAATCCCAGTAACTGAGCAGATTGTGAAATACTCAGACCGGCCCGTCTGGCACCAACAACCATGCCACGCTCAAAATTACTTAAATCACCTTTCTTTCCCATTCTGACATTCAGTTTGGAGTTCAGGAGATTGTCTTGACCAGGAGCACACCCCTAAATGCATTGAAGCAACTGCCATGTGATTGGTTGACTAGATAATTGCATTAATGAGAAATAGAATAGGTGTTCCTAATAATTCTTTAGGTGAGTGTATCTTGCACTTATCAACATTAAATTTTAGTTGCCAGATTTTTCACCATTCCTCTAGTTTTCCTAAATCCTTTTCCATTTGGTGTATCCCTCCAGGAACATCAACCCTGTTAAAAATCTTTGTGTCATCAGCAAAAAGACACACCTTCTGCAATTTCGCTGATAAAGATATTAAACAATATGGGTCCCAGAACAGATCCCTGAGGTACCCCACTGGTAAGACCTTGGTCTGAATACAACCCTCTGTTGTCTGTCCCTCAGCCACTGCCTAATCCATTCAACAATATTCAACAATATTCTGATTACTGATTTTGCCTTTGATGTGACCTCCTAGTATTTTACTCTGCTAGTTTGTGACCTCGCATTTGCCTGCTGACTTTGTCTCTGACATTTGTTCCTGGTTTCACTTTGCTATGTATCTATATCTGATTTTAGATCCTGATCCAGTACTGTTTTTGCCTGTCTGGTTTTCACTTGTTTCATTCTCACTACTGTTTTCCCATTTGGTTTAGGCCGATGCACTTAGTTAAGAAGGTAATGCCGTCCAGTTGTGGGCTATCATTTAATACAGATCGTGCAAATAGGTAGGGACAGTGGTGCGGGTGGAGCACAGTGCTGCACTGTTCCCTACTCTTTCATGACAGTAGCCTTAGATTGATCTTCAAAGGAGATTAACTATTGATTTTTGGTACAATATGCAGCAAAAACAACTAAAGAACAGTGACGTGCCAAATAGGGAAGAGGGGCGGTCCGCCCCTGGTGTCAGCTATAATAGAGGGTGCCGTGCCAGCCACAAGACTGTTGGTGGGGGGGGGGGGGGTGTGCCACAGCGGGTTGGGTGCCCCAAACTGCAGGGGATACCAGGCAGCAGGTTCACTTCCTGGGTGGCACTAACGTGATGACCCGCTGCAGTGATGTGTTGGCTACCTCCTTCACCGAGATGGCAGAACTCAGGACATAGGCGGCAATGGAGAATGAAACACAGGTAAGTATTTGGGTACTGGGGGCACTACAGGGGTGTGGGAGAGCATTATAAATACTCCAGAGGAGGAATTATGTCTGCTAATAATACAGAGGAGTCCATTATATTTACCAATAATACCAAGGGGGCCATTATATATAATAATAATATAGAGGGGGCCATAAACATATGTGCACTATGGGGGGTGCATTATATGTGAGGGCACTACAGGGAGGCATTATAACACAGGGGCACTACAGTGGGTCATTATAACTTCAGGGGGCACTGCATCTGGTCTTTATAAATATGGGGGCTACTACAGAGGGAATTATAAATATTGGGGCCACCATAGGGTGCATTATAACTACGGGAGACACTATAGGGAGCTTTATTACTACTGGGTCTCTATAGCGGTGCCTTATAGATTAGCCTTACTACTGTGGTCTCTATAAGGGTGCCTTATAGAGGGCCTTGTTACTGCTGGGGGCACTATAGGATCCTTATTTCTACTAGGGGCACTATGGGGCATTATTTATATTATGGCACTGTGGGGCATTATTAGTGAGCACAATATAGAGAGCATTATTAATTGGGTTGCTATTGGCAGTACTGCAGGGGCAGTCTGGGAGCACTATTACTATGGGGGGAGGGACGATTCTATAGAGGCTGTGCTTACAGATTGACTGTCAGTTATTTTATTTTTTTTTAAGTCACAAAACCACTCCTCTAGGGAGTGATGGTAAAGCTAAATTTACCACCACTTACTACCACCACTGCTACTACTATGATGGATGACAAAAAGCGCTAAATTGGCAGGTGCTACAAAGGTTCTTAAGATAACAAATTTGAATATGTTAATTACCATTATGTGACTTAGGGCTCTTTCACACTTGCGATTTTGTTTTCCGGCATAGAGTTCCGTCGTCGGGGCTCTATGCCGGAAAAATCCTGATCAGGATTATCCCCATGCATTCTGAATGGAGAGAAATCCGTTCAGGATGCATCAGGATGTCTTCAGTTCAGGACCGGAACGTTTTTTGGCCGGAGAAAATACCGCAGCATGCTGCGCTTTTTGCTCCGGTCAAAAATCCTGAACACTTGCCGCATCGACGGATCCGGAATAATTGCCCATTGAAATGTATTATTCCGGATCCGTCATAACATCTTCAGTTGTTACGACGCAACGACGGATCCGGAAGTTGCGTCTGCGCCAGGAAGTAGGAAGGACTTGGCTGGCGCGAAAAGAGACTGATCCGGAAATCCTGAAGCCAACATCAACGTTTTTTTTCCGGATCCGTCGTACGGATCTGGCCCCATACCGGATCCGTACGACGGATCCGGAAATAAAACGTTGATGTTGGCTTCAGGATATCCAGATCAGTCTCTTACCAAAAAAGCCAGAAAGACGCATCCGGAAAGAAAAAATTATGCGTTCTTACGTGTTTTTCCGGATCCGGCGTGTAATTCCGGCAAATGGAGTACACGACGGATCCGGAAAATGCAAGTGTGAAAGAGCCCTTAAATACCTTTCAAGTCCATCAAGTCCATTAGCGATTTAGATACTTTGCTTGGTCTCCTGCAAATGAAGTCTTGAAACCTACAAACATGGGCACCTTAGATGACAAGACCATGAATAGTAAAATGAATTAAAGGGGTTGACAACTTTCTGGCTGCTTGTGAGCAATATGTATGCAAAATGACAATATGGCACTTACTAATATAGTCTTTGTTGATATTCTGTTCCATTTGCTATATTTCATAAGTCATGCCCCCTTGTTAGGAAAATCTTCTAATTTGTCCGCAGAGAGGTCCTGTCCATAAACACACCTCACAGCCTCCTCCATTCTACACACTGCACCTGCACTAAACTCCACACAGTGCAGGTGCAGATGGCAGGTACAATGTATATGAATGGAGGAGACATTATATGAAGGCAATTTGCCTAGTTACACGACCCTCCATCAGCGGCCATCTTATAGACAGGACCTCTGTGTGGACAGCACAAAAGTCTTAACTAGTGAAATACAGAAAATGGTGCAGAATTTCAACAAAGACTATATTAGAAAGTGTGATATAGTCATCTTGCAAGTACATTTGTCAATATTAAAAATAAAGTGGCCAACCCCTTTAAATAAAACAATAACTGTACTGTTTAAGAATGGAAGAAAGTGGTTGTGAATAGTGATGAACTAATTTCTTGAAATTTGATTCGTATTTTATTCAGTACTGAAAAAATTCCACCCAAATTGAAAGTACTCCAGTTACCCTGAAAAGTTGGGACTCACATTCTGATGTCTCCTGCACTGTATTTATTTTTTTTTAATTTTTTTTTTAAAGGTCTGAAAAATTCCACACACCCACACCATCTGAGGTCATAGGATCCTCCTTCTTCATTTTACCTGTCTTCTGAGCTGAAAATGGCTGGTATTATTGGGAATTCAATTAGTTTAGAATCAACTTCCTCATCTCCACTTGTGAAGCCAGTAAATCTCTGGCTTGCACTAGATACAATATGGTTTATGTTTACCAATTTGGTGGCCCAACAGCTGTACAAAGCTATCATCATCCCCACTACTACTACTGCTACAGCTGCTACAACACGTCAGAAAATATAAAAATTTACCCTATGCATCCAGCAAAGATTACTTACTTATTGATGAACTGTTGAGTGAAACCTAGAAGTTACGGAGTAAATCTGTTTTTTTTAGTGCTACAAGTACACAAAAATGTGCTTTATGAAATCATTTATGTTCATGTCTTCTCAGAACTAACATTTCTGAGAATGTGATATTACATTTTCAGCTTAGGCCAATCACCTCAGATTTGGCAGAAGTGGAAGCAAATATGCATTCAAAATGTTCCAACTCCCCCTGATAAGTCGTTAAATATTCCGGAATGTGACTGTGTCTGCTGCTCTGTTCATATCTAACCACGTTTTTCCCAGATTTGTTTGTACTTACATATAGCAGATCAGCAGTTTAAAAAAAAAAAGGTCAAAATTAGAAATTTGCGACTGTTCAGATCACTATTTTTAATAGAATTTAACTTACCATTGTTACTTTTCTTCGGCTTCTACAGAGATAAGGTTTGTTTACACACTTCAACCTGCAACCAATTATCGGGAAGGAACAGTTCAGCGATCAACTCCACGGCAAGAGAACGAGCGATCTGCATCAACGAACTTTAAACAGGCCGATTATTGTGCACGAGCGTTTGTACGAATATTCTTACAGAATTATCGGCCCAAACATCCAACACTGTAAGGGGGCCTTCACACAGGATCCCCGTGTCTCTGTACTGTGGAGCAGTAGTCATTCCATGTGCTGCCATATGGTACCTCTGTACAGATGCAGTTCTTTTAGAGAACAATACCTAAAAAAATATGTATTTTTTGTTGAATTTTGGGCCAATCTAACAGGAATAAAGTTGTGGCATACTTTATTGGATTCTGTATTTTAGGGTTGTCTTCCCTAGAAGCATTGCTGTTGAGGTGCCTTCAAGAAATATCATATGGCAGCACATGGAGTGCCTCCTGCATTGTAGTACAGATCCACAGAAACTCCTTGTCCCTCCATACAGGCCCCGCATCCATGGGTCTGCCATGTGTATGCTGCCAAAGACATACAACTATAAGTTACCTTTGAAATTTGCCGCATATATAGGCACAATAGGACCCCAGTATGAGTTCTATGAGTGCCTGATAATGAAACAATACAAATTAGAGCTTGTATGGAGTTGTTTTACAGACACTTGCCTGAACTCTTTCTGCATTCAACAGACAGTATAGCTTTTGTGGCCATTAAAGAGGTTGTCCCATTACAGTAGCTTATTTCCTATCTATAGGTGTCTGATCAGTGGAGGTCCAGCAGCTGCAGCCGTGTTCCCCTATGTGAATGGAGCGGCAGACACGCATGCACATCGGCCGCTCCATTTAGTTTGACAGGACTGCTGGAGATAACCGAGTACAATCTTCAGCAGCCCCATAGAGCAGAATGGAGCTGCAGCACTGCCCCATTCAAGTGGTGGAACGTGGGCCTTCATTCTTATCATCAGCAGGCGACCACAGCAGTCAGACCCACGCCATTCAGACACTTATAAGTTGGTGTGATGGGACAACCTCAAGAGATGAAGCTTACATTTCAGATTGAGAAGAGTATTTATTGATCTGTACTAAGGCTCAGTTTTTCAAGACGTCAACATCTGATGGTCAACCCTTTAAATGCGCAGAGTATGGTGCAAAAATTTGTGAGTGTAATCGTATAATAGATTGTTTTTTAGGAAAACAGTTTAATTTACACTAAAAGATTATTGACTATGTGGGTAGTGTTTGGAAAAAAAACCGGGTTGTGTTATACCCTTGAAGGAGTAAAAAGGTTGTGTTAAAACGCTGTGTAAAGATTCTTTGTTCCACCTTCTTTACCACCAAAGACCACCTTCCCTCTAAAAAGATAAGAAATAATGAATATTGTTACCTACACAATAGTAAAACTGGAGATATTTGTATTCAATATGTTCATTTGTTGAAGGATTGCAGTGTTTGAGATTTGGCGAGTGAATATTTGCTCAGAGTTCAGAAGTGGGGAAATTAAAAACCAATTTTCAAAGTGTGCCCTCCCACTTCAATTTGACCAATTGTAGATCACTTGAAGTAAAGTAATTAAAGTGTAATTGTCATTTTTTGTAATGAGTAGGGGCAGTGATACTGACCATTTTTGCAATATACTTTAATTACTGAAATTCTACATTTCTATTAGAAAAATAGCACTGAAGTGGCCCATTTTGTACATTAGCAATGCTATATAGGATAGGAGAGAGGCAGTGAGGGCAGCAGCAGTCAGCCTGGAGCGCGTCTCCACAGTTCAGAAAGTAGGAGACGGGGAGTCTCCTACTTACTGAACTGTGGAGACGCTCTCCAGGCTGACTGCTGCTGCCCTCACTGCCTCTCTCCTATCCTATATAGCCCTAAACTGTCTCCCTCTCATTCTCGCATACATAGTTCCCTGTCTGGATGTGATCGCTACATTGTTCCCGTGTAAGTAAGTCAAGTTTTCGAAGTACATAGCATAGGAGGGAGGCAGTGAGGGCAGCAGCAGTCAGCCCTGGAGCGCTTCTCCACAGTTCAGTAAGTAGGAGACAGGAAGCTCTGCTAATGCACAAAATGAGCTATTTTTCTAAGCACTGGCCCTACACAAAAAATGACAGTTACACTTGACATGAATAGTGTAACAATTCTACGCCCAAAGTGGATTCTACTGAGCACCTGAGGACAATGGAAGTCAATGGGAGAACCCGGCACCCCATGCTCTAAAGAGGGGAGGGTGACTGGTTCATAGGAAAAGGTCAGAAATTGATGGAAACACCACCGAAATGGTTCAGGAACAGCATGGGGAGGATGCCTGGATGCATCTTGGACTCCTAGGTTGCTGCTGGGAACGATGTTGTCCGAGTAGTACACTGCCACTTTTACAGACTGACAATAATACACATCAAACCAAAGCTTTTAGAGGAAAAATTGTTAGGAAACATTCTTTCCTGTATATTTACTTGTATATAAAGTGAAAGGGCTTCCAAAAATTACAAGGAACCGGCACTCCAATACACCCTTTATTACACATAAAGGAGGACATCATACACCCTTGAAAAATTATGATTAATGGCCTGCTGGTGACCCTCAAAAACATTAGGAGCAAGGGCTTGCTGGTGACCCTCTAAAACATTACAGGCGAGAGCTGACCATCTAAAACATTAGGGGTGAGGGTCTGCTGCAGAGATGACTCTCTGAAACATTCGGGCCGAGCGCCTGCTGATGAGCTGACCATTGAAAAAATTATGGGCAAGGGCCTGCTGGTGAGTTGACCCTGTAAAACATTATGGTTGAGGGCCTGCTGGTGAGCTGACCCTCAAAAACATTATATGCGAGGGCCTGCTGGTTAGCTGACCGCCTAAAAGATTGTAGGTGAGGGCCTACTGGTGAGCTGACACTCTAAAAGATTGTAGGTGAGGGCCTGCTGGGGAGCTGACCCTCTAAAACATTACATGCAAAGGCCTGCAGGTGAGCTGGCGCTCTAAAAGATTGTAGGTGAGGGCCTGCTGGAGAGCTGACCCTCTAAAACATTATATGAGAGGGCCTGCAGGTGAGCTGACCCTCTAAAAAATTAGGAGCGAGGGCAGACTAATAAGCATGTTGATATGATGGGAGAGGAGGAGGAGGAAGACGAGAAAAGGAAGATTGAACCATAGGCCCTTTTTTGTGGTGGAAGGGGTGCATGGGAATACAGTGTATTCAGTACATTATAAAAAACACATTTAAAGTGCCTTTATGTTCAGCCGCTTTCCTCTGGTGGAGTAGAGAAGTCAGGGGCAATCCAGGCCTTGTTCATTTTTATAAGAGTCAACCTGTCAGCATTTTCAGTTGACAGGCAGGTGCACTTATCAGTTATTATGCCCCCAGCAGCACTAAATACCCTCTCTGACAAAACGCTGGTGGCAGGGCAGGCTAGCACCTTCAAGGCGTAGAGCGCCAGTTCGTGCCACATGTCCAGCTTGTAAGGCACAGAGGGATCATTGAGGATGCTGACACGGTCTTCTATGTAGTCCTTCACCTTCTTCCAAGATTTTTCCCTCCTTGTGACACTAGGCCGCGCATCAGTGTGAGGGTGCTGGCGGGGTGTCATGAAACAGTCCCAGGCTTTGGAGCGTTTTGCCCTGCCTCTTCTGGAATTGCTGTATGTTTCCCTCGTCTCCCCTCCTCAGTTGCCCAAGGAACTACGTACTCTGCTGCCAGCGTTGTCAGCTGGAGTTTTTGGGACCAATTTTTACACAAGGACCTTCTGGTATAGCACCATTTTGCTCGTCCTCTCCACCACATGAATGAGAGATGAGAAGGGTGAACAACCAGTAAATTAATCTGTGTTATCCAAAATGGGTCAGGGGAACGGCAGCCTAACATAAAGTCAGCCATGTGTGCCAGAGTCCCAACAGGCAAGACTTCGCTGTCATCATCAGGAGGATGACTCTCAATCTCCTCATCCTCTTCCTCCTCTTCTGCCCATCCACGCTGAACACATGCAAAGCGTCGGCCTTAATTGTGAGCAGCAAGCATTTCAGTAGACACAGAAGTGGGATGGTGATGCTGATAATAGCGTTATTGCCGCTCACCATCTGTGTTGATTCCTCAAAGTTTCTTAAAACCTCACAGAGGTCAGACATCCATGCCCACTCCTCGCTTGTGAAATGCGGAAGCTGACTGAAAAGGCGACGATCACGTTGCTGATAGTATTCCACTACTGCCCTCTGCTGCTCACAAAGCTTGGCCAACATGTGAAACGTCGAGTTCCAGCGCGTGCTCACATCGCACAACAGTCAGTCAGCTGGCAATTGTAAGCGCTGCTGCAGTGTTGACAGACCAGCGGAAGCTGTCGATGACTTGTAGAAATGGGCACCCACACGGTGCACCTTCACCAGTAGCTCAGGCAAATTGGGGTAGGTTTTGAGAAACCGCTGAACCACTATGTTGAAGACGTGGGCTATGCATGGGATGTGTGTGAGCTTGCCGAGCTCCACAGCCGCCACCAAGTTACGGCCATTATCACACACAACCATGCCTGGTTCTAGGTTGAGTGGCGAGAGCCACAGCTCACTCTGGTCTCTTATGCCCTTCCACAGCTCTGCGGCGGTGTGCTGTTTGTCACCTAAGCAAATTAGTTTCAGCCCGGCCTGTTCCCGCTTCCCCACTGCTTTTGCTACACTGCCTTCAGCTACCGACTGATGGCTGACTGGTGCTGCAAGAGGATAATTCTGAGGTGGAAGTGGAGGAGGAGGCAGAGGAGGAGAAGTGGGGGTTGGAGCCACTAACGTGGTGGAAACCCTGATGGAATTAGGGGCGCAATCCTTGGCGTCGGTAGCACCTGTGCCATCCCTGGGTACGACTCACTTCCGGCCTCCACAACGTTCACCCAGTGTGCGTATGATTTGTAAGTGTATGCGCAAAAAAAGGTATTTGGGATGTGGAAACATTACAAAGGAGATATACCGCAGATAATGTCGCTGATGTCAGCAGCGGCTAATATAAAATTACAGGGAATGTCACAGGTATTTGGGATGTGGAAACGTTACACAGGAGAAATAACGCAGATAATGTCGCTGATGTCAGCAGCGGCTAATATAAAATTACAGGGAATGTCACAGGTATTTGGGATGTGGAAACGTTACACAGGAGAAATACCACAGATAATATCTCTGGTGTCACCTAGTGATGAGTGGCAGGGGCTATATTCAAATTTGCAATATTTCACAAATATTTTGTAGAATATTCGTCGCATATTCTCGAATTTCGAGAATTCGAGATTATTTTAGTGAATGCAAAAAATCGGCAATGTAATAATTGCGTAATGTGAATTTGTAACGACAAATACAGCCGTGGGTCACTTTGGCTCCATTTTCCAAGCTGGTATAAGTTTCCTGAGACTGGAGAAAATGGTTGGCACAGCAGAACAATAGAATAGCTTTATATGCAGATAGAGTCATGTGCTCCAATATATTCACGATTGCGCTAATCGGCAGTGATTAGAATATTTTTTCACACTACGTGCAACTTCACATTTTAGCAGGTCTGACTACAGAGAACTGATTGGTGCACTAAATATTGTTGTGAACTTGATATTGCTTACTTCTCATTGACCCACAAGCAAGAAGCAGAGAGGAATCATGTGTTCAGATGGGAAAAAATGCAAAATATTCGATATAACGAATATATAACACTATATTCTAAATATTTGCGAATTCTGGAAGTGGCGATATTCGCAATAATAATTCGCTATTCAAATATTCGTGCTCAACACTAATGTCACCAGTGGACACTGTCTATAAAAAAAGTACAGTAGATGTCACAGATATTTTTGGGATGCGCACACGTTACACAGGAGATGTAGCGCAGATAATGTCGCTGTCTGCAGCAGCCTAACTATTGCACGCTATTTAGCGCAGGATGCGCTAAAAATAGATATTGCTGCCACACACAATAGTCATTAAAAGGACTTTTGGGTCTGTAAAGTTTTAGCAATTTAGCGCAGGTTGCGCTAAAAATATATCTTGCTGCTGCAACACACAACAATAGTCCTTAAAAGGACTTTTGGGTCTCTGACAATTTTTTCAACTTAAAAAAAATAATGTCACTCCCTACACTATCTTTCCCTTCTTCAGCACAGCTCTCCCTGACTAACACTGAGCCGAACACATGTCATCGGGTGCTATATAGCACCCGATGACGCGTTTCGGCCAGCCAATCACTGTAATGCCAATAACCAACATGGCTACGGCATTACAGTGAGGGAAGCACTTACCTGCACGTTTATTGACTGCGTAGCAGCCAACAAACGTGCGGGGAGGAGACTCGAGCAATGCGCTCGAGCACATACGGTATTCAGCCGAGTACCACCATGTGCCGAGCATCGAGATGCTCGAGCTAAACTGGTGTTCGGCCGAGCATGCTCGATCAACACTACTAACTAGTTATGTAAAGGGGCCTTTAGAATCGTTTGGTGACTGCAATTACAAAGGAAATTCACATACAATTTATGCTGCTTCTATGAACAATCACCACATGTAACTCTGGAAAAGACAGTCAGATAAGAAAGTGTCAAGCAACCAAGTGAAGTATCAACAAAACCCAGACGGGACTGCCAGAAGAGCTGTCATCATGGATGATGAAAGGCTCTACATTGATTTCCGGATAACAGAGTTGAATATGTTAATGCCAATATGTGATTGAAATGCCTGTCAATCCAACCACTCACCATCCAGATCCCTTGTTTGGTGTTCTCTGCTGTGATTGAAGTCTTGAAGTCGACAAATAAGAGATCTATTATTCCCACCTGGGAAGACAAGACCAGGATTAGTCAAATGAATTAATATAGCAATGGATGTACAAACATGGGAAAACCATAGCAGAACATGACTTCAGAGGGAGATCAGGAACAAGAATAAATATATATGCTTAGGCTGGCATGCAACGAAGCCTGAACTGCAGCACAAAGAGTCCATATGGCTCTGGATTTCACAAGGCTGTATGTGCCATAGTGCAGAGGAATTCTCCTGGATAACAATGACATATTTTTCTCAAATTGCATATTAATCTGAGAGGAAAAATCTCTGTATGGCTCTCATGAAACCAGAGGCATATTTTGGTACTATATGGATCCATAGACTTCTGTGTCCGCAGTATTACAGCTCAGTACAATGCAGAACTTGTAGGGCGCCGTAATAGGGCTATTTTCATAAAGCCCAAAGCTGATCATTAGTGTTGAGCGAAGCGAGCTTCGGATGGTTCATCCAAAGTCGCTTTGTTCAAAACTTCGGAATAATACTGTACGGAGATTAGTCTCTCTACATTATTATAATGTACGGGCTCCATTGAGCCAAAGTTAATTATTCACGAAGTCGCAAGTGACTTCGTTGAATAACTTCGGTAGTTAATTTTTAAAGTGGAAAACTACTTTAAAACTTGAAACCAAACTCTGCTTCGGTTCCGAGGTACTAGTCGGTGTATAAGGCACATAATATTTACTATAACAAACAATAGTGAAGACAAAAATGAGAGACATTTAATGTGTATAAGTACTAACCCACCCTCAAAGTCAATACTTTGTGGAACTACCTTTGCCAGCAATTACAGATGCAAGTCCCTTGGGGTATGTCTCTGTTAGTTTCAGACACTGGGAATTTTGCCTATTCTTTTAGGCAAAACTGCTCCAACTCTCTCATGTCAGATGTGTTGTGCTGGTGTACACTAGTCTTCAAGTCATGTCAAAGAATCTCAACTGGATTGAGGTCTTTGACTCGACCATTCAAAGACATTTCTTTGACTTGTAGAAATGGGCACCCACACGGTGCACCTTCACCAGTAGCTCAGGCAAATTGGGGTAGCTGTAGCAATATGTTTAGAGTCATTGCCCTGCTGGAAGATGAACCTCTGTCCCAGTCAAATCTCTAGCAGACTGAAACAGGTTTTCCTAAAGTTTTCCCTGTATTTACTGCCATTCACCCTTCCTTCAATTCTGAGCAGTTTTCCAGTTGATGAAAAGCACCCCACAGCATGATGCTGCCACCACCATGCTTCACAGTGGAATTGTGTTCTTGGGATGTTGGGCAGTGTTTGGATTGCGCCATAACTAGGCCCTGATTCATCAAGCCCGGCGTCTGCTGCACTGGTCTTGATATCCCCTGTTGTGCCAATTTATAATGAAGCGCGGGCCTCGATATAAATTAAATTCCTCCTGTGGCAGGTTACAGCTCAAAGCTTCCATAGATTTCATTCTATTTACACCAGTTTCTAGCCTAAATATGCTGGGGCAGTTTGCCCTCCCATAACCTGCCCTCACCACGCCCTCTTTTTGTAAAATTGACAAGGGTGGCATTAAATGCCAGTTGCAACTAGAAAATAGGCAATGGCATTGAAAAGTGGCAAATTTGGTGGATTTGCGATTATTTAATGCCAAAAAGCATTGTAGGTGGCATAATAAATTTTCCCCATGATGACTGATAAGTTCAGTCTGAAAAAAAAAGTTTTAGTCTGATCTGATCTGAGAATCTTCTTCTATATATTTGGGTGTCTGCCACATGCTGCTTGGTGAACTTCAAACATGTTTTGTTATGTGTTATTTTATACAATGGCTTTTTTCTCTCCATTCTCCCATAAAGCCCTACTGTCCAATGGACAGATACTGCCATCTCCTCTATGTATCTTTGGAGCTCCTACAGTGTAATAATCGGTATCTGTTAAATTTCTGATTAATGCCCTCCTTGTCCGGTGTGTGAGTTTTAGTGGATGGCCTTCACTTGTCAGGTTTGTAGTTGTGCCATATTCTTTACATTTTGTAATAAAGGTTTCAAAGGAATTCTGTCAGCTAGTTTGAGCCTATAGAGATGAGGACATGTGCTGATAGAACGCCCCTAGCACGTCCACAATATACATTTCCCATAGCACTGAGTGATTTTATTCAATAAAAAAAAAAGATTTTATATACAGTACAGACCAAAAGTTTGGACACACCTTCTCATTCAAAGAGTTTTCTTTATTTTCATGACTATGAAAATTGTAGATTCACACTGAAGGCATCAAAACTATGAATTAACACATGTGGAATTATATACATAACAAACAAGTGTGAAACAACTGAAAATATGTCATATTCTAGGTTCTTCAAAGTAGCCACCTTTTGCTTTGATTACTGCTTTGCACACTCTTGGCATTCTCTTGATGAGCTTCAAGAGGTAGTCCCCTGAAATGGTTTTCACTTCACAGGTGTGCCCTGTCAGGTTTAATAAGTGGGATTTCTTGCCTTATAAATGGGGTTGGGACCATCAGTGGCGTTGAGGAGAAGTCAGGTGGATACACAGCTGATAGTCCTACTGAATAGACTGTTAGAATTTGTATTATGGCAAGAAAAAAGCAGCTAAGTAAAGAAAAACGAGTGGCCATCATTACTTTAAGAAATGAAGGTCAGTCAGTCAGCCGAAAAATTGGGAAAACTTTGAAAGTAAGGGCTATTTGACCATGAAGGAGAGTAATGGGGTGCTGCGCCAGATGACCTGGCCTCCACAGTCACCGGACCTGAACCCAATCGAGATGGTTTGGGGTGAGCTGGACCGCAGAGTAAAGGCAAAAGGGCCAACAAGTGCTAAGCATCTCTGGGAACTCCTTCAAGACTGAAGGAAGACCATTTCAGGGGACTACCTCTTGAAGCTCATCAAGAGAATGCCAAGAGTGGGCAAAGCAGGTGGCTACTTTGAAGAACCTAGAATATGACATATTTTCAGTTGTTTCACACTTGTTTGTTATGTATATAATTCCACATGTGTTAATTCATAGTTTTGATGCCTTCATAGTCATGAAAATAAAGAAAACTCTTTGAATGGGAAGGTGTGTCCAAACTTTTGGTCTGTACTGTATATGCAAATGAGGCAAGTAAGGAGCCTAAGGGGCTGTTACCAACGTTTCAGGAGCCCAGCCACACCCACTGTGAAGGAGCTCAGCAGAGTCTGCATCCTCCAAATTTCCTCCTTGCTCCCCCGACATCACAGAGTTGAAGCGCTGTAATATAGCGCATGTGCCGCATGTGAGTGCTGGCATGGTGTTCCTTCCCTGTGCTGGCATCAGCCTCAGAGAACGAACTGTGTATGCGCTAGCTGGCATGTGTAAGATTACGGCACTTCAACTATGTGACATCAGGGGAGCAAGGAGGAGATTCAGAGGATGCGAAAACGTGATTTTTGTTCATTCTTTCACCTTAGTGCTGCTTCGCATGTCTCCTTATCACTAACTTTTGTTTATTGTACCTCAGCATCACAGGTCCTGTATATCTAGTCAAGGAACTACACAGAGTATGTTGTAATTCCCAGGTTAGATCAGAGCCTCTACCAGGACCTATGATGACATCATCATATCCATCATCATCATCACAGGTCCTGTACCTCTAGTAAAGGAACTGCACAGAACATCATCACAGGTATTTCATCCCTCACAACCACATGGGGAAGAACTGCAGGATGAGCTCTCCACTGAGACTAAAATGGAGCAGTAAGAGGAGGTCCTCCTCCTTTTTCTTCATTTGCCCATTCCCTATTTTTTCTCATATCTCACTCATTTATATAGTACTGTAGACAGTTACAGCTAGAGATGGCCTTGCGGCTCGCCCGGCGGTCGTTTTGTGGCGAACTTTGCTCGTTTGCGATTGGCCGAACATATGGTGATGTTCGCATGCACCATATTCTTTTGCATTGTGCCGATTTTTGACCCATGACACATCCATCAGGTGGGACAAGACAGCCAATTGAGACGTTTCAGCACATGGCCACACCCCCACCCTATAACAGAACCCGATCTGGCAGCCATTTTACACTCTGTGTTTTGCCAGTATAGGGAGAGGTTGCTTTGTGGAGCAGGGACAGACTGTTAGGGACACTAAACGCTAGCTAATAGGACCAGAGAAGTCCTTTTAAGGACTGGCTGGCATAGGTGTGCTATCGATTGGTGTGATATACTGAGGGGTGTAAAAAAACTTAGAATATACTTTCTAACATAGAAAGTATATTATAGTGCATTTGTATTGTGCAGCAGTTGAGTGTGGTACTGCTGCGATACTGCAGCTATTTAGAGGAACAAACGCTATTGGAATAACTAATTGCAACTGGTGTGATATACCGGTTGCCCCAAAATAAACTGATTGAGGGGTGTGATATACCTATAATATACTTTCTAACATAGAAAGTATATTATAGTGCATTTGTAATGTGCAGCAATTGTGTGTGTTCTGATGCGATACCGCAGGTATATAGAGGGACAAGCGGTACTGGAAAAACTATTTTCAACAGGTGCGATATACCTGTTGACCCCCAAAAAACTGATTGAGGGGTGAGATATACCTGCTTCCACAAAATACTGATTAAGGGGTTTGATAAACCTGCTTCTACAAAATACTGATTAAGGGGTTTGATAAACCTGCTTTTGCAAAATACTGATTAAGGGGTTCTATATACACTCAATTTCGTAAAGTAGTTTGTGACAACAGTGCCAATCTGCTGAGAGTGCTGAAACAGGGCAAAATGACACACGTGCCGTGCATGGCACACGTCCTGAATTTAGTCGTGCAGCGATTCGTTGCCAAGTACCCCGGGGTCCACGACATCTTGCGGCAGGCCAGGAAAATCTGACCATTTTAGAAGATCTTACAGAGCCATGGCTCGCTTTGCTGACGTTCAGCGACGACACAACCTGCCCGTCAGACGTCTGATTTGTGACAGCCCGATGCGCTGAAACTCCACCTTGTGTATGCTTGATAGGCTGCTCCAGCAGCAATGTGCCATTAATGACTACCTGAACGAACTCAGCAGCAGGACAGGTTCTGGGGAGCTTGTTTTTTTTTCACCGCGCCATTGGCTGCTCATGCGCGACGCATGCAGACTTCTGCGGCCATTTGATGAGATCACCAAACTGGTCAGTTGCAGCCAGGGCACCATCAGTGACATCGTACCTTATGCCTTCTTTCTGGAACGTGCATTGTGTCGTGTCATTGATCAAGCCGTCGAGGAGCAGGAGCTGGAAGATGAGTAAGTCGTGATGCTGAATGAATTCCCAGGGAGGGCTTCTCCATCTGAGAAAAGTCAGCAGGAGTCTGAAGAGGAGTCAGAGGAAGATGGTGGCTGGGGAAGGGAGGAGGAGTAGGAGGAGCAAGTAAAGCACGCTTTGAGGGGGACTTTAAAATTTTGGGGAATCTCTTGCGTTGTCCGTGGCTGGGGGGAGGAGACCGAGGGCGACATTTTCCTGGGCGATAAGAAGGAGCCAGGGCGCTCCACCGCTTTCAGTTTAGTGCTCCAGTGTTTGAAGAGGGATCCCAGTATTGTACCTCCAGCCACATCATCACAAGTTCTTTTCTGTCAGGTGAATTCCTACTTTTTGGGGCTTGTACTGGCCTACAGTAAAATTGTTATCCACTGCCCGTCAAATATACCTCCAGCCACATAATCCCTTGTTCTTTTCTGTCCAGTGAATGCATGGTTTTTGGGACCTGTACTCCACTGGCCTACAGTAAAATTGTTATCCACTGACCGCCTAATATACCTCCAGACACATAATCACTAGTTCTTTTCTGTCAGGTGAACGCATAATTTTTGGGGCCTGTACTCCTCTGGCCTATAGTAAAATTGTTATGCACTGACCGCCTAATATACCACCAGCCACATAATAATCACTTGTGCTTTTCTTTCAGGTAAATGCATAATTTTTGGGGCCTGTTTTTCACTGGCCTACAGTAAAATAGTTATCCACTGACCGTCTAATATACCTCCAGCCACATAATCACTTGTTCTTTTCTGTCCGGTAAATGCATAATTTTTGGCGCCTGTACTCCACTGGCCTACAGTAAAATTGTTATCCACTGACTGTCTAATATACCTCCAGCCACATAATCACTTGTTCTGTGCATCAGGTGAATGCATAATTTTTGGGTCCCGTTTTTGAGAGTTTCCCTTTAAGACGCATAATTCATTCTTCATTAAGACGGCCGTATGCTGTCCGCAAACATGCAGATCATTTTTTTGCGGACAGTTCACTATGTCGGCAAAAAAACAGATTGGATTCCGTTTTTTTTCTGACATGCTGGACTGTCCGCAAAAAAATGGATCCCCATTTTGCTGACTTCAATAGGGCCATGTCCTGATTTTCACTGACAAGTATAGGACATGTTTCATTTTTTTGCTGAGCCGTGCAATGGAAGAAAAGGGCCCCATAGAAGTGAATAGCACAGTATCTAATCCGCAAAAAAACGGATCCGCATTTTTGCGGACAGCATACGGCCGTCTGATTGAACCCTAAAATCCATATTTTTTGAGGGAATTTTGCCATTGATCCCCTTCTGGTATGTCACTGTACATGTTGTGGGACTATTTGTGCACTTTTAGTAAGTATTTGGTGGCTGCGAATATGACCTGAAAGTTTTTCAGGTTTGCTTGCCATTAAAGTGAATGGGGCCCGCCGGTGGTTCGCGAACATTTGATTGCGAACGCGCGTTCGCGAAACGTCCCGGCCGATGTTTGTCCATCACTAGTCACAACTAGTGATGAGCGGCAGGGGCAATATTCGCAAATTTGCATATTTGAGTTTATTTTCTTGATAGCAAAAAATCGTCAATGTAATATTCGCGTAATGTGTGCGAAATACAGGCGTGGGTCACAATAGCTAAATTTTTTAAGCTGCTAGAAGTTTCCTGAGACTGGAGAAAATGTTTGGCACGGCAGAACATTACAATAGCTTTATATGCAGATAGAGTGCTCCAATATATTCGCAATTGCGAAATCGGCACTATTGTTGTGAACTTGTGACATCACAGCACTATGTATGTACAGTTGCAAGAAAAAGTATGTGAACCCTTTGCAATGATATGGATTTCTGCACAAATTGGTCATAAAATGTGATCTGATCTTCATCTAAGTCACAACAATAGACAATCACAGTCTGCTTAAACTAATAACACACAAATAATTAAATGTTACCATGTTTTTATTGAACACACCATGTAAACATTCACAGTGCAGGTGGAAAAAGTATGTGAACCCTTGGATTTAATAACTGGTTGAACCTCCTTTGGCAGCAATAACTTCAACCAAACGTTTCCTGTAGTTGCAGATCAGACGTGCACAACGAGTAATTCTTGACCATTCCTCTTTACAGAACTGTTTCAGTTCAGCAATATTCTTGGGATGTCTTGTGTGAATCGCTTTCTTGAGGTCATGCCACAGCATCTCAATCGGGTTGAGGTCAGGACTCTGACTGGGCCACTCCAGAAGGTGTATTTTCTTCTGTTTAAGCCATTCTGTTGTTGATTTACTTCTATGCTTTGGGTCGTTCTCCTGTTGCAACACCCATCTTCTGTTGAGCTTCAGCTGGTGGACAGATGGCCTTAAGTTCTCCTGCAAAATGTCTTGATAAACTTGGAAATTCGTTTTTCTTTCGATGATAGCAATCCGTCCAGGCCCTGACGCAGCAAAGCAGCCCCAAACATGATGCCCCCACCACCATACTTCACAGTTGGGATGAGGTTCTGATGTTGGTGTGCTGTGCCTCTTTTTCTCCACACGTAGTGTTGTGTGTTTCTTCCAAACAACTCAACTTTGGTTTCATTTGTCCACAGAATATTTTGCCAGTACTGCTGTGGAACATCCAGGTGCTCTTGTGCAAACTGTAAACGTGCAGCAATGTTTATTTTGGACAACAGTGGCTTCCTCTGTGGTATCCTCCCATGAAATCCATTCTTGTTTAGTGTTTTACGTATCGTTGATTCGCTAACAGGGATGTTAGCATATGCCAGAGACTTTTATAAGTCTTTAGCTGACACTCTAGGATTCTTCTTCACCTCATTGAGCAGTCTGCGCTGTGCTCTTGCAGTCATCTTTACAGGACGGCCACTCCTAGGAAGAGTAGCAGCAGTGATGAACTTTCTCCATTTATAGACAATTTGTCTTACTGTGGACGGATGGACAGCAAGGCTTTTGGAGATACTTTTATAACCCTTTCCAGCTTTATGCAAGTCAACAATTCTTAATCGTAGGTCCTCTGAGAGCTCTTTTGTGCGAAGCATCATTTACAGCTGTAAACAACACCTCCAATCTCACGTCATTGATTGGACTCCAGTTGGCTGACACCTCGCTCCAATTAGCTCTTGGAGATGTCATTAGTCTAGGGGCTCACATACTTTTTCCACCTGCACTGTGAATGTTTACATGGTGTGTTCAATAAAAACATGGTAACATTTCATTCTTTGTGTGTTATTAGTTTAAGCAGACTGTGATTGTCTATTGTTGTGACTTAGATGAAGATCAGATCACATTTTATGACCAATTTGTGCAGAAATCTATATCATTGCAAGGGGTTCACATACTTTTTCTTGCAACTGTATGTATGTATCATACATACATACATACATACAGCACTACGTTATGTATGTAGCATGTATGTATGGACAGCAGAACCTATCAGCTGCACTATATCAGGATATAACCTACAATGACTATCTCCCACTAACTATCTGTATTATATATAAGCTAACTAACTAACTAACTAACTAACTAACTAACTAACTAACTAGCTAACTATCTAATGTAATGACACAGAAAAGCAGAGAGCACAGCAATAACACTGCTGTCTCTCTCAGATCTGCAAAATACTGCATACAAGGGCTGCTGGGGAGGTACTTATATAGTAAGGGGTAGGCGACTTTCCTATTGGTTGCTAGGGATGTTGCTAAGCTCAGACAGACATAGTAGCCTACTCATTGGCCTACAAGTAAGAAGGGAGGTTACTGATGAAAAAAAATCTAGAATATTCGAAATTATGAATATAATATATAAGTGCCGATATTTGCGATTAATATTCGCTATTCGAATATTCGTGCCCAACACTAGTAAAAAAAACACTATTACCTCATGTACCTCACACAAAAACCATAATATATAACTGAACACTAGAAATGAGTGAATTTCTTCAAAATTTGATTCAGCTGCTTCGCCAAATTTTACCCAAAAATTTGCTTCATGGTGAATTACTTGTCAGGAAAAAATAATTGTAAGTAGCGGGTGCAATGACAGGGAGCTGTGATAGCGCCGCTCCACATCATTGTACCCCTCAGATGCTGCGTTCATACATGATCGCAGCATCTGAGAGTAAAAACTGTGTAAAATTATTAGAAAAAAAAAAAAATCATACTTACCCCCTCCATTTGCTCGCGACGCGCTGGCCACCGCAATCTTGCTTGAAGAAAAGGTGCAAAATCTTGCAAGGCCCGAAATGACGGGATTTGTCATCACACACATGTACTGATATGTGATGTATAAGGTATAATAGATAAAGTAGCTACAAATATATAGCATATCCAGGAGTGTACTGATATGTGAGGTACGAGGTATAATAGAAGCAATGTGTACAGATAGATAGCATATCCAGCAGTGTACTGATATGTGAGGCATGAAGTATAATAGATGTAGTGTGTACAGATATATAGTATATACAGCAGTGCACTGATATGTGAGGTACGAAATATAAAAGAAGCAATGTGTACAGATATATAGCATATCCAGCAGTGTACTGATATGTGAGGTAAGAGGTATAATAGATACAGGGGACACAGGTATATAGTATATCCAGCAGTGTACTGATATGTGAGGCATGAAGTATAATAGATGTAGTGTGTACAGATATATAGTATATACAGCAGTGTACTGAGGTACGAGGTATAATAGATGCAGTGTGTACAGATATATAGGCAATGACTATATATGCACTTCCCTTATGTGAGTTTTTGATTATTTTTAAAACAAGGTATTTTTTTAATTCTATTATAACAATTTGGACTACTTTGTCAGGTCCATTATGTAAAACCTTAATGAAAATCCATTTTATTTCCAGGATGTATTGAAACAAATCAGGAAGAACACCAAGGAGGTGAATACTTTTGCAAGGCACCATATAATATATTTTAATGAATGCTACAATTAACAATCTTTTAAACAAAGTCCCTTTTTAGAGACCCTCGGGATATTTATTCATGCGCCAATGGTCTCTTGAGACCTACAATCCCTATAGGGGTCCCTAACTGATAATAAAATATTTATCTTTATTAATTATTTTTAAAAGTTTTATATCCACAATAACACACAACAAAAAAAAAAGGTAACTTTTAAAATTGTCAGTGTCCTGTGGTCTATGGGATGATGTCCCTTGGAGTGGTGTACTTCCTTTGACACTCATCTGGTGAGGGCCCTCTTGTTTTATATAGGGTAATTTGCGCGTTATTTGTAGGTTGGTTAGTTGTTTGCATGTGTATGCATATAGAGTTCTAATAGAGGTACTGCTCCTGCTGAGATTCGCTACTTATTGGCCCTTAGTCTTAAGGTAACCATACAGCAACAATGTTGCTGTCCTTTCAGTGATTGTAGCTCTTTATTCTCTATTGCAGGGCTGCCTCTATAACCCTATTCAGTCTTTACTGCTGTTTTCCTACCTGTCAGCCTATACCGCAGCTATACCAAGTCCTCTATTCTTATTCATAGAGGTCTCTGTAACGCTGTGAGTGTCTGTAGCCCTCACTGCTGACACTCTCCTATCTGCTGCATCGTGCTATATCACATCAATTCCCTGCACATGGACGCTGTTTAAAATTGTCGCACTATACCACCCCTCCCGACATGTTTCGCCACTGACTGTGGCTTCGTCAGGGGATGTGGGGTATATGTGCGCGCGCGCTCACTAAGACCTTCCTTTATATCTTTCCAGGTCCCGCCCGCCTGCCGGAACTCGTCACTTGCGACCAATCACAGTCGCTTCCTCCGATCCTCTCCACTGCGTACATATCGGACCCATCCTTGGACGTATATCCTGTGCGCTCACATCTTGGTCCACGTCACCTGTAGCGCCAGGTAAACAAGGCGCATTGTATGAATGGGTGGGCGGGAGGGGGTGTTTACGATTCATCTGGTGATGAGACCAATAGTTACTAGTCTCCACCCTCATCTACTAATCACACCTCTCCCTCCTCATCCATTACGTTTTGCTCCATTCATACCTTTTAGAGGCGTCAATCTGACCACATAGTGTATTCTACTGTCCTCATGGTCCATTGTTCATCTCTAAGTCAAGACCGACATCAGGGGGGTAGGTGAGTAGGTCTAGGAGTAGGTCTAGACGCTTTATTATTTTGTTATCTCTTATTTTTTATTTTTTGTCTTTTTTCAGGGTTGTCAAGATTTAATCCATCCCCCATTCTTTATACTTCTCCCTGGTAAGTAACACCATGGAAGTGACATTTGTTAAAGTTGCCAAAATATATATTGCATCCATTCTTTTCTACTCTTCACATCTCCTCCTCCTCATCAGTTACATTTTATTCCATTTTTACCCTATTCAGATGTCGGTCTGTCCATATTATATGTTCCACTACACGTGTGGTCAATTACTCTTCTCTAAGTCCAGACACCAGATGAGTGTCAAAGGAAGTACACCACTCCAAGGGACATCATCCCATAGACCACAGGACACTGACAATTTTAAAAGTTACCTTTTTTTTTGTTGTGTGTTATTGTGGATATAAAACTTTTAAAAATAATTAATAAAGATAAATATTTTATTATCAGTTAGGGACCCCTATAGGGATTGTAGGTCTCAAGAGACCATTGGCGCATCTACAATTAACAAGAAACATCATACAGGCAATAAAGAGGTGAACAATGCAAAAGTGGTTGATCTCAGTGGCTAAAAGGGTTTACTTTATAGGATAACTACTATATACAAATATTAGAATAACCGTTGGAAAAAATGCAAGCAATTTTATTCATCTACTCTTCACAGTATTTTTTTTCCGAAGTACAATACATGAAATCTCAGAAGACTTCAGGAATTTTTAAAGCTCATAAGAGCGGTGAGATTTCTTAGTTCACAACCTGACAGCTAGGTCGAAGCTGCCAGCATTAATATTCTCCTTATTTACTAGAAAGAAATGTAAATTGAAAAGTGGCAAAGAACTAAGTTAGTGGAAGCTAAGGATCTGCAGGCTTATACTGAACTTAATAACATCTGTGTTCATGAGTCAGTCTTAAAAAAAACTTAACAGAAGAAATAAACTAAAAATCAGGAGAATTGAACTCGTTCTTCATGCAAATGAAGGCTTCAGTGGACCAAGGACTGTTATCAGCACTGGCAAGCTGAGGAGGAGCCCTTGGTGCACTGAAGCCCTGATTTGCATAAATCATTTCGGTCTTTTTTCTTTAGATAATCTCAACCAATTTTTACAAGACAATAATCATTTCATTGGCAAGATCAACCCTTCCAGGAAGTACGTTGTGAGTCCACCTGTCACGACAAAGTGACATTCAGATGGGTCCTTACACTATCACTGTAACGGCTGTACAACATGAGGAACGCCTCTTTCTTTTGGGCCTAGGTTTATAAAATGTACCCATGATTTGTAGGTACCAGCTTTATTCTGCTATAATTTAAACAGCCTTGAAAAGAGTGGATGAGAAGACACCTGAGAGGAAATCAAGTATCTTGTTAGTGTAGAGCCCCATCTGAACAAGTCATATATAAGAAAACTAGATGCTTTGGTCAGGTTCCTACAATACCCAGAGAAAGGACCAACCAGATGACACTTTTCAAGCATAGCACCACATTTTTCCAGTGGTTATGTTCAAGGTATCCTGTTGGGACCAGGACTTTGGTGCTTCATACGAGCCTGGTGGTCGGTTCTCAGGATAATGTTAGTTGTAGGGGAACTACAAGGCCTTGAGGAGGTATGATTGTTGTGGGTACCTACAACAAAAGTGTGTCTAGTAGAACAGCATAGTTGTGGATGAGGTAGAGGTGCAGCAGTCAGGTAAGTAGTCAGACAATCCAGGGTTTCAGTAACATTGATGTAGCACAACTGGGTACGTGATACAGAAGCAAACTATCATGAACAGTATAAGCGTGCATTCACATTACCATATTTTCGGTCTACGTGCAATCTGCATTTTTTGCAGATTGCACACGGACCCCTTCATTTTTAATGGGCGCAAAAAATGCGGACAAGCTGTCAAATTAGAGAAAATGTCCTCTTCTTGTCCGTTGTGCAGACAAGAATAGCCATTTTTTCAATGGGGCCCGCTAAAAGTGCAGGATGCACACGGATCTCATCCGTATTTTGCAGATCCACAATTTGCGGACCGCAAAACGGATACGGTCATGTGACACTTAGGCCAGTAAACAGTTGATTGTTTAGGTGGGATAAGTTCATTATACTGGAGGCTCAAAGGAAATCCACACAAGCAAGAGTAGAGGAGGGGATGTTGACTTGGTCGTAACAGACCTCATACTTACAATGTGCCTTTATCTAGTAGTGGTACCTTTAGGCCAGTGTGGTGAAACTACAACTCCCAGCATGCTCTATTAATTTCTATGGAGTTCTGAGAACAGTGTACAGTCGTGGCCAAAAGTTTTGAGAATTACATAAATATTGTAAATTGGAAAAGTTGCTGCTTAAGTTTTTATAATAGCAATTTGCATATACTCCAGAATGTTATGAAGAGTGATCAGATGAATTGCATAGTCCTTCTTTGACATGAAAATTAACTTAATCCCAAAAAAACCTTTCCACTGCATTTCATTGCTGTCATTAAAGGACCTGCTGAGATCATTTCAGTAATCGTCTTGTTAACTCAGGTGAGAATATTGCCGAGCACAAGGCTGGAGATCATTATGTCAGGCTGATTGGGTTAAAATGGCAGACTTGACATGTTAAAAGGAGGGTGATGCTTGAAATCATTGTTCTTCCATTGTTAACCATGGTGACCTGCAAAGAAACGCGTGCAGCCATCATTGCGTTGCATAAAAATGGTTTCACAGGCAAGGATATTGTGGCTACTAAGATTGCACCTCAATCAACAATTTATAGGATCATCAAGAACTTCAAGGAAAGAGGTTCAATTCTTGTTAAGAAGGCTTCAGGGCGTCCAAGAAAGTCCAGCAAGCGCCAGGATTGTCTCCTAAAGAGGATTCCGCTGCGGGATCGGAGTGCCACCAGTGCAGAGCTTGCTCAGGAATGGCAGCAGGCAGGTGTGAGCGCATCTGCATGCACAGTGAGGCAAAGACTTTTGGAAGATGGCCTGGTGTCAAGAAGGCCAGCAAAGAAGCCACTTCTCTCAAAAAAAAACATCAGGGACAGATTGATCTTCTGCAGTAAGTTTGGTGAATGGACTGCTGAGGACTGGGGCAAAGTCATATTCTCCGATGAAGCCTCTTTCCGATTGTTTGCGGTATCTGGAAAAAGGCTTGTCCGGAGAAGAAAAGGTGAGCGCTACCATCAGTCCTGTGTCATGCCAACAGTAAAGCATCCTGAGACCATTCATGTGTGGGATTGCTTCTCATCCAAGGGAGTGGACTCACTCACAATTTTGCCCAAAAACACAGCCATGAATAAAGAATGGTACCAAAACACCCTCCAACAGCAACTTCTTCCAACAATCCAACAACAGTTTGGTGTAGAACAATGCATTTTCCAGCACGATAGAGCACCGTGCCATAAGGCAAAAGTGATAACTAAGTGGCTCGGGGACCAAAACGTTGACATTTTGGGTACATGGCCTGGAAACTCCCCAGATCTTAATCCGATTGAGAACTTGTGGTCAATCCTCAAGAGGCGGGTGGACAAACAAAAACCCACTAATTCTGAAAAACTCCAAGAAGTGATTATGAAAGAATGGGTTGCTATCAGTCAGGAATTGGCCCAGAAGTTGATTGAGAGCATGCCCAGTCGAATTGCAGAGGTCCTGAAAAAGAAGGGCCAACACTGCAAATACTGACTCTTTGCATAAATGTCATGTAATTGTCGATAAAAGCCTTTGAAACGTATGAAGTGCGTGTAATTATATTTCACTACATCACAGAAACAACTGAAACAAAGATCTAAAAGCAGTTTAGCAGCAAACTTTGTGAAAACGAATATTTGTGTCATTATCAAAACTTTTGGCCACGACTGTACATCTTGGTAGTCGTAGTTTTACCACAGCTAAAGTGCCAGAGGTTAGCCATCACAGCTTTAGGCCAACTTAGGCACCAAATTCTAATCACAAGTGTCACCTCTACACTCCCCTTATAACTATGCCGTTGGGTTACAAACATTGGTATGTATTAGTTTTTATTATACAGTATTTTGATCATAACTCTTTATTCATTGTTGACGTCACTCTTTGTTGCTTTTTTTTTTTTAATTTTTTCTTCTTTCAGAACTAAATCTGTGCTCTTCTATTCTTCCCCGAATCTGAAACAAACATGAATGTGTCTTGCAAGAAACTTGAGAATGTTAATGGAGTGTTGAATACAGAGGTGAGAGTCTTTGCATTCACCACAAGATGCAGAATTAACTCACACATAACCCCTGGACCCTTCTGGCATTTTAAAGAAATGCAGGGTCTCACACAATGAATACAAGGGCCGTAAATTTCCCTGGTTTCTCAGCAGAATAGATGCTTTTGATGGAGACAGACTGGCTGGAGCTAATGCAGTTATCTTAAGTCACTCCTCAACTATTATACGAGCCTTCAGAGATTTCAGGGCTATAATATCAAGGCTTGTTCAATTGTCGTAGGTCATAGATCGAAACAAAGTGACCTATGATTTACTTGGTCAAGTAATAGCAACGATGATATCATCCCAGGAGAAGTTATAGGAGTCCATATGATGCCGGATATTTACAAATCGGGATTATTGGGTATTGCATCATCATTTTCTGCCATATGTCCCTACAGCTACTGAGGACTCATCCTGGTTATAATAATACTAATAATAAATCACTACATACCGTACCTCATCATTTTCCAATTTGTGCACATCTTAACAGAGAGCTAATTAAATAAGAACATTGAACAGATTTCCAGTGACATCTGCTGCTTTTAATTTAGGAAGAGAAAATCTTCTCTATATTGATAAATTTCATAAAGAAACCTAGTAATCCAGAAGTGAAAACTAAACAGTCTTATATTATCAGCTAATTACAATGTGACATATTGTAGGTGCTGGGGGGGGGGGGGGGGGGGGGGGGGGGGGGGTAGGACAAATGGGTTGTTGCATATTCACTGTTTCGTGCAATTGAACATATGGAGCTAGAAGGTCAGTACTGACATGTGGATTAATCAGTAACTGAAAACGGCAAATGGTATGAAGGGTGTTCAGTTTTTAGGGTTATGCTGAACCCGAATTCAAAGCGTATTGAAAATGGACATTAGGATGACATGAAATTCCATGTTGCCTGTACTGCTTTTAATGCATGAGATTCAGTTATCTAATACCCATATTCCCTGTGAAAAATCACACGACTGTATTTTTAGTCTGCGTCCAATCTGCATTCTTTTGTGGATCCTGCTAAAAGTGCAGGATGTGAATGTACCGCATCCGTATTTTGCAGACCTCAAAACCGATGAAATTGTGTAAATGCAACCTAAGCCTCACTGATCAGACAAACATTTGCCTGGGACTCAATGAAGAATACTTGAAAGTTCTCGTATTAAAAGGTCATTTCAAATCTCAAAAAGCCAGAAGAATTTGGGAATATAAATTTATAAGACTTCTTAACACTTTGAATACTGGACTGCATTAGTCCCCGGTATTAGAGATGAGCAAACCCGTGGAAGTTCGGGTTCGCCGGGTTCAGCCGAACTTCAGGTCACAGTTCTGGTTTGGGACCCGAACTTGACCCCGAACCCGGATCCCATTAAATTAAATAGGGACCCGAGCTTCACTTTATTATTTTCCGTTATAACATGGTTATAACGAAAAATAATGGCATTCTTAAGACAGAATGCTAAATAAAATGGCCATGGAGGGGTTAAAAATAATTAAAAAACTCACCTCATCCACTTGATCGTGCAGCCTTAATTGCGCAGGTCTTCTTTCTTCGGGACCTGCGAAAGGACCTGCGGTGACGTCACCACGTGGCCCTCCATGGCTATTTTATTTAGCATTCTGTCTTAAGAATGCTATTATTTTCCGTTATAACAGAAAATAATTAAATCACCCAAACACCGAACCCGAACTTCAGTGAAAAATTCTGGGTTCGAGTTCGGTACTAACCTGAACTTTGCAGTTTGAATTCGCTCAACCCTACCCGGGATTTATGACACACTATAAGATCTAAAGAGTCTTCTACATGCATAGGTGGGAAAGGCACCAGGTCTCTGAGATAACATCAATTTAGAGACCATAAAACTTTCACACCCCTTATCTGTAAGATAATTAAGGACTCATTCTCAAGATCTTTTATATTCTGTTGTTCTGTTGTCTTTCAAATGTCCATTCATTACAACATGTATCTTCTTCTTATTGTATATATATTGCTGTTTCTTCATATACTCTAATAGTTTGCCTGAAAAAGGGACTGGTGATGTCTTGAAAGCTCGCAATATAACATCATTACTTCTATTTTTAAATCATTAAAGGGTATCAAACCTGCAGTACTCCTATTTTCTTTCTCTTAATGAGAGCACTAAAATAGTTTTCTACTTATAGTCACTATCGTCATTATTTTACATTGCTCTTGAATTGAAACCTCACCATTCATTAAACAGGAAAATTAATTATAAAAGTAGATTAGTAGCCACAAATGCCATGATCAAATGACAAATGAAAAAAAAAAATGTAGGAATATAATAGTTTGGAAAGAGACTTCCATCAAAGACTTGCATAGAATTTTGAAAGTTTGTTATTTTCCAGACTTTTCTAGACCCCACTGAACCAAAATAGGGAATACTTGATACATTGGTGGATGTTCAGCCTACCAAAATTACAGCAAGGGTACAACAACATAAGATCCCAGAAGAATATTCAAAGATCTGAACACTTCCTCAGTCAAGGTTCATGATGACACTATAACAATGAGATGCCATCTCATTGGTAGATTGTGGCTTCCTCCATTTCACATCATCACTAGAGATAAGCAAACCTTAGATTTTTTTTAAGGTTCGCTGAATTTTTGAGTGAAAGAGAGAGGCTAGTATGCTACAGTTGATTTCTCTACAATACATATGTGTTGTCTGGGGGGGGGGGGGGTGTACTCTTTCTTATTATGGAACCTAGTATGCATAGTATGTGTGCAGAGTATTGTAGGCCGCTTTGGGTTTCTGGGAAAATTAGCCTTCCTAAGCCTATTTGACGCCAGCAGATGTAAGATGTACTCATTTTCATATATTTCTCTTTCTCTCTCTCCCATCACCAAAAATTCAGGATGAATTCTGAACCGGTAGAATCGATTTGCTCATCCTTAATTACCACCATTGACCAGATTGGAGTAGGACATCTAAGCTAAGCAGTCTTTTTGCAGGTATGACTCGCTTCAGATCACCAGGAGGTCTAAGATGTTGTACATTAAAGAATTTACCAACTACAAAAGTGTTTAGTACAAGACATTATCAGTTTTCACAGTTTTTGCACCTGGAATGAGTGTAGGTGGGTGAGCAGAAACCAAACTGCTAAACCTGTGAACTGTTCTTAGCATTGTTAAAGTTTTCCAAGAATGGATCAGAAGACAAATAACATGATCTAGCATTAATACCTGTGCTAGTAAACATCTACTGGGTGCACGAGCTGAGGGCTGTTATCACCATCACAGTTTGATGAACTATTGGTTCTTCAATCTAAATCTATGATGCATGTTGAAATACTGTATGACGTATAATACCAGGCACGGGGTTGGAATGCTGTTGTGTGCCTAGGCTCTGACACATGAATGGGTTTAAATTTCTTGCACGTGATGGTAATTCAAGATCTGGTCACATGGATACTAGATGCAGCACCTATACAAATGTATGAGCCCATACTGTACCTTTCTCTAATTTTACATGGAAGTTGGATTCTATTATGATCTATGAAAAAAATTGTGGTGTGCACACCTATTTGTATTGCTATTCCTTCCCTGGATGAATTGCTTCTAGGGGACAGTATGGAGGAAGCATGCAGAGTAACTATAGGTCTAAAATACAGACCTGTATTCACTCTGTGTGCCACACTATAGGTTCGTGTGTATGGCATTACTTTATGCATGAGACCTGATGCCTGTGGTTTTTGGGACAATAGAGAACTACTGTCACATTAAAGGTGTTATCCCATGACTAATGTTAAAAAATTAAAATTAGACATGATATAGTACATGACAATCTCTTTCTAACAAAGCTAAACCCAGCCCTATTCCTCACATGGATTCAGAGATCTTCCCATTTATTGCTCCAATTACTCTGCTAGATAAATTTTAAGCTGGCACCTCATTGGTGTGTCCTCTCTTAGGGAGCATGTCCTTTCTGCTGCAGCTCTCCTCCTATCACAGCTCAGGAGGTGTGTTCTTTCTGCTGCAGCTTTCCTTCTGTCACAGCTCAGGAGGTGTGTCCTCTCTCAGGTGATGTGTGCTTTCTGTTGCAGTTCTCCTCCAGTCACTGCTCAGGGGTTGTGTCCTTTCTCAAGGGCATGTTCTTTCTGCTGCAGCTCTCACCTATAACAGCCACAGATTCTCACAGTAGAGACAGTAGATACAGCTGGTGGCAGCGGAAGGATGGTACTGAGCAAGTGCGTTCACGACAATGAGGTGGACAGAAAAATAAGGAAATGAACAAACAGTAGGTGGCACCAAAGAGATAGATTTTATTAAATAACTCTGTGTCTATACTGAATTTTTAAGTACATGCAATTACAAAATAATTCAGATCCAGGTGGTGATTTGAAAAATTGTAGAAAATTTTGTTGGACAACCCCTTTAATTGTAGATTTGTTAAATATGACTTCTGATGTGATAGGGGCATTCTTTTAAAGATACAATACTAGGAAAAGGTAAACATAGAGTATCAGGCAGATGTTCAACATTTCCTTTGTTTAAAATTCTAATAAAATGATGCCAAAAATGCGATAAGATTGTCCTTAAAGAAAATCCAACTGGAAATAAGATACCATTAGGTAATGTAAGCAAATTTTTTACCTTAAATTTATTGTCATTTTTTTCCTTAAGACTGTGCGAGGGAAATCACATTAGTGTGCAGAATATACAAAAGTGTAATTAAATTAATGAGATCTGATTATTATCTAGGTCATTTTCTTGCCTCGGGCATTACTACTCTTCTTTTGCAATTCAAACATTTACAACCCATGTGTAAAGAGAGCAGCAGTGTTATAATTATAAACTCGAATGCTTCGGATGAATTGTCTTTTGATTGCTGAGTTTATGCAATACCGATTATTATAATGTTGGCAGCAAAAAAGTGAAATAAAGAAGATTTGTGGTCATCATTAATCATGAAGTCAATTAAGTCTGCAATTTGGTGTAAATATTTAACACAGTGTTTTTTTTAGGGAGATTCATTTCCATAAGCACTCCTGCAATTAATCTGCCATGAAATGAAAGATAACAAATCTTTTCTGAGACTCGTACCTACCTAATCATACTTCGACTCAAGTGAAGGAACGAGAGTCTACCTTAAAAAGGGTTTTCCCATTACAACAAATGATCCCCTATGCAAAAGAGAGGAAATAAGGGTTTGATCGGCAGGTGTCCGACCGCTGGGACCCCTGATGATCACTAGGAAGGGGGGCCCTGTTCTCCTGTTGGTGCAGTGGACACGCATGATGTATGCAGCTGTTCCATTCAGCTCTATGGGGATGCCGGAGGTAACCGAGCCCTTGTACTCGACTATCTCTGGCAGTCCCAGAGTGGTAGGCATGCATGTCTTTGACTCCCTTCAAACGAGGAAACAGGGTCCCCTTTCTCATGATCAGTGGCTGCCCTAGCGGTCGGACCCCCACTGATCATACAATTCTCCTCTATCCTGTGGATACAGGATAAGTTGTAATAGGACAACCTTTTTAAGACAAACAATCCCACATAATATGAAAAAACATAGTCTGATTGGGTGTTACGTGTGATATCAGAGTCTCTTGCATGTAGTGGATCTCTGTTCTTTGTCCCTAAACAGGGCAGATGATTATACCAGGAGGAAACCAAGTAAATCTTTGGACGACCCCTTCATAGCTTCTCTGGCCAAGAAGGAGATCTAAAATCAAAAAGTCTCTCTTTTAATGTAATGCAATATTATGCATTGCAAAATTATTTGTAATCAGTGATGGCCAGTTCGCATTGTTCGCCCGCGAACACATGCGGGCTGTCATCTTTTCTCATAAGTCCGGCGATGCACAGGTAAGCCCTTACCTGTGACTGTGCGCGAGCCGGTCTGAAATCAAATGCGGTCACCGGGAGCAGGCAGTTTCGAGAACAGCCGCCGGGGGCCTTCATCGGGCTGTTTTCGGAACTGCCTGCTCCTGCTGACCGCATTTCATTCAGACCGGCTCGCGGCACAGGCACAGGTAAGGGCTTACCTGTGCATTGCCGGACGGGTCAGAAAAGATGGCAGCCCGCATGTGTTATGTGTTCGCGGACGAACAATGCGAACTGGCCATCACTGTTTGTAATCCACAAAGGACAGGCTCACGCCGCTCTGTGCTCCCTTGCTCCTCCTGTTTCCTCTGCCAGCCCATCCCTCTCCTTCTTGATTGATAGGGCTGGGCAAGATGACTGTGCAGGAACCTGGCCCTGTCAATCTAGAAGTAGATGGGGGGCTAATAGAAAAAGGAGGAGCAAGGATGCATGGAGTGGCTTGGGCCTGCCCTTGGTGCACTTAACTGCTCATTTACATATGGATACAAATTATTTTTATCTTGGGAGTGTTTTTTATTGAAATTTTTTATGAGGTTCACCATGTAGTATATATGATATGACACATTTATTATGCAGGTTCATACGATTTGGCAATACCAATTTTATAGTTTTTTTTCACGTTTTACTTCTTTTGCATAATAAAATCCCTTTTATTAAAAATCTGCTATAAATTTGCATTGCTATATACTAACATCCATAATATTTTTATATTTCTGCCAACGTAGATGTCCGAGGGCTTGCCTTTTGCAGGACAGACTGTACTTTTTATCGGTACCATTTTCTGGTACATAAGACTTTCTGAGGACTTGAGGTGAGGTGACAAAAAAAGCTGCTTTGGCATTTTTTCTTTAAAATTTTTTATTGCATTCACCTGATGGGGTAGATCATGTGATAAATTTTATAGAGCTGGTTGTTACAGACATGGCAATACCAAATATGTATTTTTTTAAGTTTTAAACAATAAGAGCATTTTTTGAAAAAAAAAATAAAGTATTTTTTGCCCCATAAGACACACCTTTTCCCTCCCTAAAATGGGGGAAAATGCTAGTGTGTCTTACATAGAAACATAGAAACATAGAAACATAGAATGTGTCGGCAGATAGGAACCATTTGGCCCATCTAGTCTGCCCAATATACTGAATACTATGGATAGCCCCCGGCCCTATCTTATATGAAGGATGGCCTTATGCCTATCCCATGCATGCTTAAACCCCCTCACTGTATTTGCAGCTACGACTTCTGCAGGAAGGCTATTCCATGCATCCACTACTCTCTCAGTAAAGTAATACTTCCTTATATTACTTTTAAACCTTTGCCCCTCTAATTTAAAACTGTGTCCTCTTGTGGTAGTTTTTCTTCTTTTAAATATGCTCTCTTCCTTAACCGAGTTGATTCCCTTTATGTATTTAAAAGTTTCTATCATATCCCCTCTGTCTCTTCTTTCTTCCAAGCTATACATATTAAGGTCCTTTAACCTTTCCTGGTAAGTTTTATCCTGCAATCCATGTACTAGTTTAGTAGCTCTTCTCTGAACTCTCTCTAGAGTATCTATATCCTTCTGGAGATATGGCCTCCAGTACTGCGCACAATACTCCAAGTGAGGTCTCACCAGTGTTCTGTACAGCGGCATAAGCACTTCACTCTTTCTACTGCTTATACCTCTCCCTATACATCCAAGCATTCTGCTGGCATTTCGTGCTGCTCTATTACATTGTCTTCCCACCTTTAAGTCTTCTGAAATAATTACTCCTAAATCCCTTTCCTCAGATACTGAGGTCAGGACTGTGTCAAATATTCTATATTCTGCCCTTGGGTTTTTACGCCCCAGGTGCATTATCTTGCACTTATCCACATTAAATTTCAGTTTCCAGAATTCTGACCATTCTTCTAGTTTTCCTAAATCCTTTTCCATTTGGCGTTTCCCTCCAGGAACATCAACCCTGTTACATATCTTTGTGTCATCAGCAAAAAGACAAACCTTACCAGCGAGGCCTTTTGCAATATCACTTATGAAGATATTAAACAAAATTGGTCCCAGTACAGATCCCTGTGGAACCCCACTGGTAACATGACCTTGTTTTGAATGTTCTCCATTGACTACAACCCTCTGTTGTCTGTCACTCAGCCACTGCCTAATCCACTCAACAATATGGGAGTCCATGCTCAATGACTGCAGTTTATTGATAAGTCTTCTATGTGGGACAGTGTCAAAAGCCTTACTAAAATCTAGATATGCGATGTCTACTGCACCTCCACCGTCTATTATTTTATTCACCCAGTCAAAAAAATCTATAAGATTTGTTTGACATGATCTCCCTGAAGTAAACCCATGTTGTTTTTCATCTTGCAATCCATGGGATTTTAGATGTTCCACAATCCTATCCTTTAATAGGGTTTCCATTAATTTGCCTACTATTGATGTCAGACTCACTGGTCTATAGTTGCTCGATTCCTCCCTACTACCTTTCTTGTGAATGGGCACGACATTTGCCAATTTCCAATCTTCCGGGACGACTCCTGTTACTAATGATTGGTTGAATAAATCTGTTAACGGTTTTGCCAGCTCACCACTAAGCTCTTTTAATAATTTTGGGTGTATCTCATCAGGCCCCTGTGACTTATTTGTCTTCACCTTAGACAGCAAACTTAGAACATCTTCCTCTGTAAAGATACATGCATCAAACGATTTATTAGTCATTCTTTCTAGTGGAGGTCCTTCTCCTTTTTCTTTTGTAAAAACTGAACAGAAGTATTCATTAAGGCAGTCGGCTAGCCCTTTATTCTCTTCTACATACCTTCCGTCCTTTGTTTTTAATTTAGTTATTCCTTGTTTTAATTTCCTTTTTTCATTTATATATCTGAAGAATGTCTTATCCCCTTTTTTCATAGACTGAGCTAGTTTTTCTTCTGCCTGCGCTTTAGAAGTTCTTATAACTTGCTTGGCCTCTCTCTGCCTAATCTTGTAGATTTCCTTATCTTCATTGCTCTGTTTTTTTTTATAATTACAAAATGCTAGCTTTTTATTTTTAATGATTTGGGCCACTTCTGCTGAGTACCACAGTGGTCTCCTCCTTTTTTTGCTTTTACTGACAAGTCTAATGCAATTTTCTGTTGCCTTCAATACAGGGTGTGAATACAGGGCAAAGAAATATAAAATGTGTGGAGCATTGCTTATGCTCGGTACATCACAGGTATAGGAACAGCAGCCTGCGATGTACCCGACATCCGTGTTACCTGAAGAGGGCGCTGAGTGGTAGGGTCAGGTCTGCTGTAGCTTGTGCAGGGTGATAGAGACCGGCCGGCCCCGTCTGGTGCTGGTTGATAGGGACCGGCTGGTAGATTCGCAGTGAGAACGTTGGTGGGAGCGCAGGAGCAAGCAGATGGGGGGTGGATCAGGCTTTCCTGCCACACATGCCTGCTCCACCTCTAAGTCTTCACACTGCCTGCTCCTGTGTACAAGGCATGAGGGCAGATCAGAGGCTGGGGGCTTAGAAGAGGCTAAGAGGCTAATAAGGGTACTTTCACCCTTGTGGCAGGACGGATCTGACAGGCTGTTCACCCTGTTGGATCCGTCCTTCCGCTATTTCGCCATGCCGCCGGACCGCCGCTCCGTCCCCATTGACTGTAATGGGCATGGGGCGGAGCTCCGGCGCAGCACGGCAGTTCCCGGTGAGAGGCCGCCGGACTAAAAAGTCGGACATGCAGTACTTTTAGTCCGGCGGCCTTTCGCCGTGCTGCACCGGAGCTCCGCCCCTGTCCCCATTATAGTCAATGGGGATGGAGCGGCAGTCCAGCGGCACGGTGAAATAGCGGAAGGACGGATCCGACAGGGTGAACAGCCTGTCGGATCCGTCCTGCCGCAAGTGTGAAAGTACCATAAGAGGCTAATAAGAGGCGTGGGGGTTGATGAGAGGCTAGGGTGCTGATGAGAGGCTGGTGGCTGATGAGAGGCTGGTGGCTGATGAGAGGCTGGGGGCTGATGAGAGGCTGGGGGCTGATGAGAGGCTGGGGGCTGATGAGAGGCTGGGGGCTGATAAGAGACATGGGGGCTGATAAGCGGCTGGGGGCTGATAAGAGGCATGGGGGCTGATAAGTGGCTGGGGGCTGATAAGAGGCATGGGGCTTAGAAGAGGCATGGGGCTTAGAAGAGGCTAGGGGGCTGATGATAAGAGGTATGGGGGCTGATCTGAGGTCTGATTGGGGGTCGTTCACTTTGGGCTCTGAGCTGAGATCTGATTGGGGATCTGATCTGAGGTCTTATTGGGGTCTTATTAACATTGGGGGTCTGATTGGGGCTGTGAGCTGAGGTCTAATTAACATTGGGGGTCTGATTGCTGGTCTGACCCGAGGGCTAATGACATTTTATTTTTCTTATTCCTCCTCTAAAACTTAGGTGCGTCTTATAGGGCGAAAAATACAATAATGTTTTTGTGTTGCCATTTTCTTACAGTCGTATTCTTGTAAATTTTTCTGGCTATGGTCTCGTGTGAGGACTTGTTTTTTGCAGGATGAGGTGACATTTCATTTCATTGGTACCATTTTGGGGTACATAGGACATTTGCTGAAGTGTACAAGTACCACCACTGCTGGGTTACAGGGTGGCCGTAACCATGAAAACAAGAAGTGTATAATGAGATGGAAAAATTAATCCAGCCAGCAAAGGAGGCAATATGGATAATCACAATACATTAATAAATTCCTTGTGTCCTTTCTCTACATGATAAATGCCATTTGCTGAAGTGAGACAACCCCTTTAAGGAAACATTTATTGCTATACAATGCATACTCTCAAATGGCCCCAAAAACAGAAGACTTTACATAAAAGGGACCTGCCACCTTTCCTGACATGTCTGTTTTAGTAACTTCCGTATGTTCATTTCTTGTGCAATAATATTTCTGGAACATCATTTCTTAAGGCTCAATTTTGTGTCTTTCCTCTATTAGTGCTTCCAGAAGCCTATGAATTGCCAGCAGTTTGCAATGAAGGCACTGATGGGTGTTACCAGTTGGCATGTCCCTGCACAATCCAACACTGGCAACAGTGATTGGATAGTGTCAGACTGTGCAGGGACACACCAAACTCGCAAAACCTAGATGGACCTTTATTGCAAACTGTTGGCAATTAATTTATCAACTTCTAGTAGGAGTAACAGAGTAATAGCACAACATATTCATAAAAGTAGATTTAGAATTGTTATTAACCCCTTAGCGCAGAACGCCGTGCATGTACGGCGGGGAAAACTGTGACAGAACGCAGAACGCCGTACATGCACGGCGTTCATTTAAATGCTCCCCTGCCGAGATCGCGCACCTGAAGCGAAAATTACCTTGCTGTGTTGGGGACCAAACAGCTCCCCCTTGATGGCCAGGGACCGATCAGCAGTGGTCGGGGCTGCAGATCACCGCCACACATCCTGTTGTCCCAACGAGCAATCTCGCACGTGTGCGCATGCGCGCACACATCTCCTCCTCTTCTGGCGTCCGGCTATTGCTGAAATGAGAGGATCGGAGATGAGAAATAGCTTTCTGTACATAATTCATTGTGATTGGTCCGTTCCTGACTGTGGACCAATCACAATGAGTTATGTACAGAACGCTATCTCTCACCTTCGATCCTCTCATTTCAGTCAGAGAAGTGATCGGAGGCAGAGCAAAGTTAGACCTGTGGAAAAAAAAACACACACACCAAAAGTGCCCCTCATTAGTCCCCTGTGCCCTTCATCACCCCTTATTAGTCCCCTGTGACCCTCATTTTTCCCCTGTACCTGTGTGCTGTCTGCCAATAGTGACAGTACATCAGCACCCCAGTCCCTGTCATCCATACTGTCAGTAACCTGTTTTTGGCAAATCATTAGGGTTAGTTAGGGAGTTATTAGGGTTAGAGCTCTTGTTTTAGGATAAGTTAGACGTTTATTGGAAAAAATAAAAAAATAAAAATAAAATAAAAAAAATTATTAAAAAAATAATAAAAAATATTGGGGACGTCCGTACTTGTCCCCGATTATAAATACTCAGTTTCAACCCCCCCCCATACCTCCGAACCTCTATTTTCTATCTGTGACCAGTCCTTGTCACTGAATTTGCCAGCAGTGACAAATTTCTGTCACCAGTGACATAAAGCTCCGCTGCTTTTGGAGCATTTTTCTTTTAAATTTTTTTTCTGAATAAAAAAATAAAAAAAATAAAAAAAATATTGGGGACGTCCGTACTTGTCCCCGATTATAAATACTCAGTTTCAAACCCCCCCCCCCCATACCTCCGAACCTCTATCTTCTATCTGTGACCAGTCCTTGTCACTGAATTTGCCAGCAGTGACAAATTTCTGTCACCAGTGACATAAAGCTCCACTGCTTTTGGAGCACTTTTCTTTTTCTATTTTTTTCTGAATAGATATATATATAAATTTTACAAAATGTCTCAACGGGTGTACAGCGCCGAGGAGGCTTATGCTATACTAGCCTCAGAGTCTGAACCTTTTCTTGTGTATAGCTCTTTTTCTGATTCATCAGTTGACAAACCCTCTCACAGACGCAGTAGAGTTAGCAGCGCATCAGCTTCTACAAATGACCCCAGCTGGACTTCTGCTACTAACTTTGTACCTCAGGTGCCGGACTTTATGGCCACTACAGGCATTCATGTGAACACTGCAGGGTTCACGGAAGCTGATTTTTTTCACCTTTTTTTTTTCTGATGAATTGACAGACATGATGGTGGAGCAAACTAATCTTTATGCCAATCAATTTTTAGCTGCCCACCCCAACTCATACTATGCAAGACCTCTTCAGTGGACTCTCACGACCCCTTTGGAGATGAACATTTTTTGGGGTCTAATACTTAATATGGGGATAATTAAAAAACCATCACTACAGTCATATTGGAGTAATGACCTTTTACATCACACGCCAATATACCGCACCATTATGTCCAGGACCCGATTCGAAAGTCTCCTGAAATTTCTACATTATAACAATAATGCAGATTGTCCACCCCCTAATGATCCTAGATACGATCGTTTATACAAAATTTGGCCCATTATATATCATTATAATCTCAAGTTTGCCCAGGTCTACACCCCCCAAAAGCATCTGTCCATTGATGAATCCCTTGTGCACTTCAAGGGCAGACTGCATTTTCACCAATACCTGCCCAACAAACGGGCCAGATATGGCATCAAACTCTACAAACTATGTGAAAGCCAAAGTGGCTATACACATAAATTTAGAGTTTACGAGGGAAAAGATTCAAAAATAATTGAACCCCCAGAGTGCACCCCTCTCCTTGGAATAGCAGGAAAAATAGTATGGGACTTGATTCACCCACTGCTAGGTCAAGGGTACAACTTGTACCTTGACAACTTCTACACAAGTGTCCCACTACTGAAATGCCTGTTTTCCAGAGACACTGTTGCATGCGGAACTATCAGACGAAATCAAAAACATCTGCCTGAAAATATTATAGACCAAAGGATAAGAGTGAGGGAAAGCAGGGCAGTTTGCAATGATAACATGATGCTTGTTAAGTACAAAGACAAGCGTGACGTCTTTGTACTTACTACCATTCATGCTGACAGATCCACCCCTGTTCCAGTTCGTGGATCCACAGAATCATTCCCCAAACCTGTGTGCATCCAGGACTATAATAAGTTTATGGGAAGGGTGGATCTGTCAGACCAGGTACTGCAACCATACACTGCCCTCCGCAAAACTCGGGCATGGTATGAAAAATTGGCATTGCACCTGACGCAAATTGCCCTCTATAATGCTTTTGTAATATACAGAAGTGCAGGAAACAGAGGAAAATTCCTGCACTTTCAAGAAAAAGTAATAAAGAACTTTTTATTTGGGGAACAGGAAGGGGAAGGGAGCAGGGCCACAGGAAGTGAGAGCAGAATAATACGAGGACAGCATTTCCCTGGGGTAGTTCCCCCCACAGAGACACGGAGAAGGCCACAAAAAAGATGTCGGGTATGCTCCAGAAATGGAATCAGGAAAGACACAATTCATCATTGTGAGACGCGCCCCTCAAAGCCGGGTTTTTTCATAAAAGATTGTTTAAGAATCTACCACACCTCTGTTGACTTTTAACTAAACCCCCTTTGATCATTTTATAAAACACCCCCTTGAAACTGTATGCTGGTAAAAATTCTAATTTCCCGTTTCTCCACATTTCAATTGGCATTCTAATAAAACCCATAACAAAGCTAAAAATTCTCATTACACCCCCAGATGAATACCTTGATGGGTGTTGTTTTACAAAAGGGGACTAGAACTTTGTATGTTCTGGTAGCTCAGTGCCTCTGCAATGTGATGACATATAATATACAACATATTTCTTTGATATCATTTGAGACACTTGTTTCTTTTAGCTGCTATATTTGGCGACTATATCCTACCATATAAAGCTTATATATATATAAAATTTGTAGGATACCGAATACATCAGGTGTTGCTTATCAGTACACTGAACTTTACAGTGTGCCCATACAGCAGTTTACGGCCACATATGAAGTGTTGCCATATTTAGGAGAGAATGGGTAACAAATTTGTAGGTGTAATTTACTCTGTTACCCCTTGTGAAGATAAATAATGTGGGCCTAAAGAGACATTTTCTTGTAAAAAATTTAAAATTTAGTTTTTCACAGCCAAATATTTCTAAATTCTATGAATCGCTTGTCGGGTCAAAGGGCTCGCTACATGCCTTGAAAAATTCCTTGGGGGGTGTAGTTTCCAAAATGGGGTTACTTCTTGGGGTTTTCCACTGTGGGGGTACCTCAGGGTGTCTTCAAATGTGACATGGCACCTGAAAATTATTCCAGTGAAATCTGCCCTCCAAAAGCCATATGGCGGTCCTTGCCTTTTGAACCCTGCAGTGTGCCCATACAGCAGTTTATGGCCACATATGAAGTGTTGCCATATTCAGGAGAGAATGGGTAACAAATTGTGGGTGTAATTTACTCTGTTACCCCTTGTGAAAATAAATAATGTGGCAGATAAATTTTGTAAACTGGGACTCATTAAAACGTAACCCCATATGTGGCCGTAAACTGCTGAATGGTAACACGGCAGGGCGCAGAAGGAAAGGACCGCTATATGGCTTTTGAAGGGCAGATTTCGCTGGAATAATTTTCAGGTACCATGTCACATTTGAAGACACCCTGAGGTACCTCCACAGTGGAAAACCCCAAGAAGTGACCCCATTTTGAAAACTACACCCCAAGGAATTTTTCAAGGCATGTAGTGATCACTTTGACCCAACAAGCGATTCATAGAATTTAGAAATATTTGGCTGTGAAAACGAAAATTTTTATTTTTTACAAGAAAATGTCTCTTTAGGTCCACATTATTTATTTGAAATAATAAAAAAAATAATTATACCACCACTACTGGTATGTGTGCAGTGGTATCTGATTACACCCAAATATAATAAATACATTTTGTAAACTGGGACTCATTAAAACGTAACCTTTACTAGGTCATTTAAAATAATGTTTCACACTGGGTGGGAGACGACAATAACAATAAATTACCTCCACTAAATTACATCATATATTCATAGATGAATGAAAAAAGGGTAGATCTCACCTCGTCTGAGCAGGATCCACAACCGTGGAGGAAGGTCCTGGCAGTTAGTAGTGCCCGTGACCGGTGTGACCAGGGTGCTTCTGTCGTATTGGCACTACATCCACTCCTAATACACCCTATTATGGCTTTCCTGCCTTTCTAGGGGTCTGGGGCTGTTATATTGGCCTGCCTACCACACATGGAGCACCCGCCCCGACAGGGGCGACCCCACGCCGAACCTTTCCCTCAGTATGGGTCTAGTGTTCTATAAAGCCCTAATTACAACGCCCTACATGCCATGTTTCTGTCTTTCTTTCCAGACATCATCAGGGGACTTCACACATGTATTCAAGGACAAATGGAGATCAAGGTGGTTTTAGCCTCGTATCATCAGTCAGGATAGTGGGTAATTCTTATCCTCTCTGTATCATGGGAAGTGTCCCATGTCAGTCAGTGTCTCACGGGCACTACTAACTGCCAGGACCTTCCTCCACGGTTGTGGATCCTGCTCAGACGAGGTGAGATCTACCCTTTTTTCATTCATCTATGAATATATGATGTAATTTAGTGGAGGTAATTTATTGTTATTGTCGTCTCCCACCCAGTGTGAAACATTATTTTAAATGACCTAGTAAAGGTTACGTTTTAATGAGTCCCAGTTTACAAAATGTATTTGTTATATTTGGGTGTAATCAGATACCACTGCACACATACCAGTAGTGGTGGTATAATTATTTTTTTTATTATTTCAAATAAATAATGTGGACCTAAAGAGACATTTTCTTGTAAAAAATAAAAATTTTCGTTTTCACAGCCAAATATTTCTAAATTCTATGAATCGCTTGTTGGGTCAAAGTGATCACTACATGCCTTGAAAAATTCCTTGGGGTGTAGTTTTCAAAATGGGGTCACTTCTTGGGGTTTTCCACTGTGGAGGTACCTCAGGGTGTCTTCAAATGTGACATGGTACCTGAAAATTATTCCAGCGAAATCTGCCCTTCAAAAGCCATATAGCGGTCCTTTCCTTCTGCGCCCTGCCGTGTTACCATACAGCAGTTTACGGCCACATATGGGGTGTTTTTGTAAACTACAGAATCAGGGCAATAAATATTGAGTTTGGTTTGGCTGTTAACCCTTGCTTTGTTACTGGAAAAAATGGACTTAATTGGAAAATCTGCCAAAAAAGTGAAATTCTGAAATTTCATCTCCATATTCCATTAATTCTTGTGGAACACCTAAATGGTTAACAACGTTTGTAAAATTAGTTTTGAATACCTTGAGGGGTGTAATTTCTAAAATGGGGTCATTTTTGGGTGGTTTCTATTATGTAAGCCTCACAAAGTGACTTCAGACCTGAACTGGTCCTTAAAAAGTGGGGTTTGGAAATTTTCTCAAATATTTCAAGATTTGCTTCTAAACTTCTAAGCCTTGTAACGTCCCCAAAAAATAAAATGGCATTCCCAAAATTATTCAAACAGAAGTAGACATATGGGGAATGTTAATTAATAACTTTTTTTGGAGGTATTGCTATGTATTATAGAAGTAGAGAAATTGAAACTTGGAAATTTGCAAATTTTTCCAAATTTTGGGTAAATTTTGTATTTTTTTATAAATAAAAATGTTTTTTTTTTTACTCCATTTTACCAGTGTCATGAAGTACAATATGTGACGAGAAAACAATCTCAGAATGGCCTGGATAAGTAAAAGCGTTTTAAAATTATTACCACACAAAGTGACACATGTCAGATTTGCAAAAATCTGTCCGGTCCTTAAGGTGAAAAATGGCCCGGTCCTTAAGGGGTTAAAGAGGGAATGCAAGTAGTTGCTAAAACAGATGTGTCAGGAGAGGGGACAGGTTCTCTAACATAAGCCAGTGACACAATCTAATAAGTTTATGGGAAAAGGGTTTGAGATCATAGGTGCACACTTTTAGAAATAATCCTAACAAAACAGGAGGCAGTAATTTATGCAATGTGGACTGGGGGATTATTATTGGGAAAATATATTTATGATGTTATTATTATCTCTAAATCTGTATGTCATTTTTAGGTCCAAAAGTATGGAAGTGTTGATTATTATTAGTGAAGCTCCTATCCTCACAGTTCCATATCCCCAGCACAGACATAGCTTTAACACTGTAGTGACCAGCAGGCCGTGCAGGTGTTGAGTCTGCACTGACATCCTTTGGCATTGCTATAGTAACCCTCCGTGCTATGTAGACTTACATAGCGCGAAGGGTTACTGTAGCAATGCCAAAGGACACAGGTCTATATATTTTTTTTTTTTGTGGGACTGCTGAATGAACATATGTGGACAACACCCGATGTGCTGTGTGCATTATGGCCCCATTGATAATAATGGGTCTGCCGCTGCTTCGCAAGAAATGCAGATCGGATGTGGAACAAAAATACGTTTGTGTGCATGAGGCCTTATAGTATAAGACCGAAAAAAATTAAAATAAAATGATGTCCCCCAGAGGCCCTTTTTGGCTCCTTTTACTATATATATTTCAAAAGATTAAAAGGTATCTAAATGTAATGTCCCCCAAAATTTTAGGAGCATTCCAGGAGTTTACTGTTTATAGGCTATCTTCAGGATAGACCATTAATCTGGTGCGGGTCCGACAATCCGCACAACCACTGATCAGCTGCTACCAGCTGAGTCCACTGCACAGCGGACGGAGCTATGTATTACCGGCCAGGGTTGGACTGGCTCACCAAAGTACCAGAAGAGAGAGGGAGAGAGAGCTCTGATCTCAGTACATGTAAATTACACAGTAATTTGTATGCAACCCTGATGAGAACAAAAAATAAAAATTTCCCTCAAAAACCTAGCTCTCATACAGCCAAATCAGTAAAAAACTAAAAATGTTATGGGTGCCAAAATAAAGAGAGACAATAATGAAAAAAAAAAAAGGTCACTAAGGTCCTTTCAGATCTTAGAATGATTAAGTAATAAAAATCTGAAGGGAGCTATTGGACCGGCCATTCGTACCCACTGCCATCTCCAGTAGTAGCACTACTCTGTCCTCTCCATGCAGGATGAGGCCATCTTCCTGCCAGCTCTGCATCTGACTATGTAGGGTGCAGGTACACACTCTCTCTGTCTCTTAAAGAGCCAGCGCACTCACGCCTTAATCTTCCCCAGGCTATGGCTGGCCACCTTAGGGTATTTTAGGCACCTTCTCCTGTGAGAAGGTACCTGAATAATAGGTTCTAGTGTCCTGCTAAAGTGTGCCCTTGTCTTGTTTACTTGCTCATGTACCAACTTCTGCCAGATCTGACCCCTTTACTGCCTGATCTCTATACTGACCCTTGGGCTAACTTTGGATTGCATGAAATCTGTCTACCCTGACCTGGGCCTATCCCTGACTACAGTTTTTGCCTGATCCCTTGGTGCTTCTTACCGGTGTCTCTTGACTCTCATGAGTCGTTAGTCTACTGAACAGAGACTACTTTAAGAGGTAGTGGCCTGGTGGTTCCACTGCAGCACAGTCCAGATCCAGGGCTAAAGACCAATTAGGTAACACCCTTAGTAGTAGCCCCAAGTCAAATCTGTTCAAGTGACACAGTGGATTCACATCTTCTTTGTTTCAGTATCAGCACAGATTACTGAAACTAAAAATGACAAGATGTTAGAAGGTGAACTTTTCACTTTAATGGTATTTTATCACATTGTTTCTACATCTGTCATTTTTATATGTAGTATTTCTGTGACAAACGAGTGGCTATTTTTGATCATTATGGCACTATAAAAAGTGAATTAATTTGACAGCTGTACTATAAATGTAAAATGCTGACACTAATGACTTTAGACACCTGGCTCTATTTGCAAGGTCACATTAGATTGGGAGCTCCCCTCTCAGTGGCTTAGAACATCTGATATTCGTAATGCATGTGCCGCTTGCTTTTTTTTTTTAGCCTTCATTTCGTGCTATAAAGTCTAATGTGTAGAGAAGCCAAGGCGGCACTCTGTTGTCGCTGTTCAACCAAGCATAAAGCTGTCTGGAAAATGTAAGTAAAGTGCATCACTCATCTGTTCTGGGAGCATTTCTCCTATTTGTATGTTCCTTTCATGCCAAGGGAAATCTCCAAAGTAATAAATTCAAACTATTTTCTCTTTTATCTTCTTTATACAGTTGATAAACACGGGATCCGGAGAATGCATGTGTGTATCCATTACTATCAAGGCCTATCATGAATACTTGTCAATCACAGCCGAGTTCTGTAGTGGAGAAAGATTTCATTATTAAATACAATATAATATTAATTAACTTAGTAATCGGATCACCCACTATGGCAGACAGGCTTTGAAACGCCGACATCTCATCAATTCATTAACATAAAGGAGAAATAATAGAACTTTAGTGTAATCTCTTTAGTGCATGTTCAGAACACAAGCTGGAGGCCACCTGGTAGAGGATCATCTACGTCTGTGAGCCCACGACAATACCTCCTGCTTTTGTGCTGAGGTAACTTCATGTTATCATAAAGAAACATAGGAAAATTTGATTCGGCTTCTTCGCTGAATTTAACGAAAAAATTTCCTTTCTGACAAATTACTTTGTCATGAAGCGCATTTCTTTGTAAGTAGTGGGTGCAATGACAGGGAACGGTGATTGCGCCACTTCCCGTCATTCTACCCCTCAGATGCCGCGTTCATAGCTTAACATTAATATTAAAGTGTAAAAAAAAAAAAAAAAAATCATACTTACCTCATCCATTTGATTAGCCTTTGTATACAAAAAATATTTCACATATGGCCCTGTATATACTGTTGAGCGAATTGGACTTCGATCCGAATTTCAGGGAAAATTTGATTAATCGCAAAGCCAAATTTACTGTGCTGCGTGGTAACAAATCGATTTCCCTGAAATGGCGTCACCTCACATGGGATTTTGCGTGGGATCTTTAATGAAGATGGCAGCACCTGACTCTTCTAGCTCAAACAGATGGGGTAAGTATGATTTTTATTTTTATTTTTACCTCCGTTTCAGGGAAATAGATTTGTTACCACAAAGCATCAGGATATTCAGCTTAGAGGCGAATCAAGTTTTCCTCAAATATGGATCGAAGTCCACTTCGACTTTGATTCACTCAACACTATATACAAGCCCATGGGTAAAATATGTTTTGTATACAAAGGCTAATATAAGAACAGTTTGTATATAAGGGAAAATGTAAGGATTTAGACACACCATCGGGTTTCTGCATGCAGTTATGGAAGCCAAAACAAGAAGTGAATTCAAAATAGAGAAGTCGTACCTGTCCTTTATACTTTATCTCCATTTATGACCCACTCCTGATTTTGGCTTTCAAAACTGCATCAGGAAACCTGACATTGTGGCCGTAACCTGAGATATTTTTTTGTATATAAGGGCAGTTGCATACAGGGATAAATGTAAGAGAATTTATGTATAAAAGTAGAAACGTAGAAGAAGGTTTGCATACAAGGGCAACTAAGCTTATAGCTAGTCCTAAAACATTAGCTACTCAATGTTTGGGAACCTACTCTTCTAGCATTAGCAAATCCAATAAATGCAGCCTAAACACTCATCTCAGTGTTCACCTGCTCAACTGGCTTGGGTAGACATACTATATTTAATAGGATTTTGTAATAGCTTCTCAATCCAAAAAGACGTCAAACTCTAGACACACAATATTTTGTCTGTAAATTATAGTATGTCGTTCCTAATTAAAGAGGACCTGTCACCTCATCTGGCATGTCTCTTTTAGTCAGTGCTTGTATTTCCTGTGTAATAACAGTTCTGGAGCATCTATTTGTATTAGGCTACTTTCACATTAGTGGCACGTGTACACTAGCGACAATGTTATTCGATTCCTCCATTATTCCTACTAATTTATGAATAAATTGCAAACAATCTGAATTAATGTCTCAAATAGGTGTTACCATATAATGGGCATCTCTGCACCATCTGACACTATCCAATGAGTGCTGCTAGTTTTAGACTGGGCAGGGACACACCCCTAACTGGTAACACTCTGATGGAACTTTATTGCAGACTGCTGGCAATTCATTCATAAAGGTCTAGTATGAATAATAGTGGAACTTTACAACACAGAGCTATAAGAAATGATGCCCTAGAATTGTTATTACATGACAAAGCAAATAGTTACTCAAACAGGGGGAGCCTGACCGCATATGGAGGAAGACGTGTGAGAGACAAGCTCCTCCACAGCAGTCCCTACAAGCAGCCTATAAATCACCCTTTTCAACGCAGACATGGTCAAATATGGTAAAGACCGAAGAGCAGACACTAAAGGCATGCAAACTGCCCCAAAGCACACCCCAGACATCCATAAATTCTTACAGCAAAAAACCTTGAGCTCGCAGCCGCGACTCCCCAAGATGGCGCCTGAAAATTCAACAGTAGCCGAGAGTGAGGTTAACTCGGACCGGCTCAGCGTTTGCAAAAGCGAACATGGTGATTCTGACTTGGCTGCCACATCCAAAGCCTTCTTTAAAACAACCATCATGCAAGCTCTACTCCCTGTTCTCTCCAAATTGTCTGAAATCAAAACGGAGATTAAGCATGTGGGAGCAAGAGTGGAGAGCCTGGAGAACACGTGTGCCGTCATCATAGCGCATTCAGCGGCCTTAGAAACACGGTCTTCAGAACATCTGGCCCACATTAATAAAGTGCTGACACTGATTGAAGACAGGAAAACAGAAGTAGAAGACGCAATGTTCGCATAAAGGGGCTGCCCGAATTATGGTCAGCAGATTCACTAAAGAAAATAGCCCTTGACATTTTTGAGGGTCTGATTGGGAAAACTGCGGCCCAAGAAGTAATCATTGACAGGATACACAGATCCCTTAGATCCAAACCATCTCAGACCGAACCTCCTAGAGATGTGATTTGTGGCCTTCTCTCATATGTGGACACTGCCCGAATACTAGCTGTGGCAAGGGAAATTGCACCTGTGATTTACGCCAATACAGAGTTTGTATTTTATCAGGACGTGGCACCTTCCATATTAGCTAAACGGAGGATCCTCTGACCTCTCCTAGAACAACTTCACCAAAAAAGCATAGCTTACTCGTGGCTGTACCCTTTTGGACTCTCTATTGTACATAATGGGAGATGAATTCACATTCACACGCCTGAAGACCTTGCAAAATCATGGTCACTGCTGAATATGGAGCCGATCAAAATCCCATCCTGGATACGGGCAGATACTGAAGCCGCCATACCTGCACTACCAACTCAGGAGCCATGGCAGCAGACCCCCAGGAGCAAGAGTTGAAGCCCAGGTCCGTGCGGGTCTCAGAACACCTTCGACCCGGCCTGATGGGACCGTATGCCTATCAAAGGTATCACAAGGTGACCAGACATGACGAAGGCCCAGATGTGCTAATTTATTTGTTAATATTCCTATGTTAGAGTCCCACATCTTATTAAGAGATGTACATATTTGCATATGTCTTTCCATACAAAACTAAAATAAAAAAGTAATAGTAGGCCCAGACAGAGGACCCCAGTGTGCGTGCCCCTAATATACACCCACAGATATACCTAGTCATAGGTTTAGGATACCGCTGTCCCTCTCTTTCTGGCCTTTCTGTCTCACCCCTTCTAGAATATCAGAAATGTCCCCCTAAGTAGAACATAAAGAGACTGTACCCATTGTTCTCACTGATAGCTCACTAAGTAATCAACCGTTCTAGTCAGGACGAATGCAATCTTAACAGGACCTAAATATCCTCGAGAATCCTGTGGAGGCAGCACCACTAATACCATCCACAATGGTCAAAGACTCAATAGATAGCTTGCAAGACCTTTCGTGCTGACCACCTGTAAACACACTCATATGTCATCATTATGGGTTCTTGAGACCTGTGTGTGAAACGCTTGAGTACAATCTTGTATAACACCCTTGTTATAATCTGTTCGGTTAGTTTCTTGCTTGCTAATATATTATGTTTCTCTCTTGAAATGCATTATGTTAACACACAATGTCTGTTCTTTAGCAGGTTATGCTTGTATACTGTTGGTCAGGACAGTTTTTGTCTTTGCTCACACCTCCACCCCTACCTCACCTTAAGGCTACCCCACGCCTACACACCTCTCATAAGAGCAGTTATTATATTGTCTCCTTCCTAACACTTTTTTGTATATCACCTTCATTTTTAACACTTAATTACCCCCTGTAGCCACATACCATCTATCCCTTCTTATCAACCCACCCCCTATTCTAGATGGACTGTACTATAACCACTCTTAATGTGAAAGGCCTCAACTCTCCCAATAAAAGAAGCCACATATTTCTGCTATCCTGCAAACTGAAATCTTCTTCTTACAAGAAACCAATTTTAAGAAAAATCGCATCCCAAAACTCCCTAGATCACCATTCACACAATGGTTTCATAGTAGTAGTACCTCCTCTGCCTCCAGAGGGATAGCAATCGCCATTCACAACTCCATCCCATTAATTTTGAAACAGCAACATACAGACACAGAAGGAAGACTATTACTGGTCAAAGGAGAAATAGGATTGCAGATGTATACATTACCTGTTTAAAACGTAGCCTTTAATCTAATTTAAACATAAAATAACAAAAACTCCCACAAACATAAATAGAATAGAACAGTAAGAAGATATATCCTTGATGACATGAAGGATGATACTTGTAATCGTCCAAAGAACACGGGGCAGAGATGGACGGGATGGACTGAGATGAAGTCTAATCTGTCCCTATTCCTGGCCCTGGGCTCGATAGCCCTGCCTAAGAACGGAATAGCCGCCCTGATAAGGACGATCCCGTGTTCTGGAACCTCCTTGTAGAACCTAAATAGACCCTGTAATCCTGGTGGATCCCTACTGTGCGGTCTAATCTAGGCACACAAAACAAAAAAAACAAGTATAGATAATCAATATGTAAGGCAACAGGCCAACCACACTCGTGGATGCTCAGTAGCGCTGGTGGAATGCTGCCAACAAAAAGTATGTCATAAAGGATGCACAGGCAGCCAGATGGTATGGCTATCTGTGATCACGCATCATCAAAATGGACGATATCACTATATAGACTCCACACACAAAGATCAATGTGCGGCGTCAACACATCATGAGTCGCCGTTCACATTTGTACATATCAGTGTATAATTAAGATGTATATACACGTACGGCACCAGAAGCACTACATGTATCAATGTGCAATCAGGTGCCAGTGTCCCAACGCGTTTCACCCTGATTGATTTTCGGGTTCCTCAGGGGACATATATCAAAGTACAATGCTGTTGGCATCAATGAGAGGTAACCAAACCTTAGGTAGGGTCCTCACTTATGATGACATCATTCGACCAGATCATTCACTGGTCACATTACGTTCAATCACCCAATCGCTTAAAGTGATCAAAGACATCAGGACCGCATCAAGGGGCCTATGGAATATGCATGAAACTGATTATGATAATAACAATCATTGGCCTGTGTGGATATATGTCCATATAGATATCCAGGCGTATGTGATTATCACAACAGTAGTCAGAGTACTACAGACAGTCAACAGTGTGTAATGCCATGTGTGATGTCATGGCCAACAAGTCACAAGATACTACTTGCGTGTCCAAATGCGGCCAGGGATGGCCCAGGCTGTCTGTAAAGATGATCATACATCCGCTGTCACTCCAGTCATAGCCCGCATAAACACTGTTTAAGACATAATTGATGATCAAGATTAGATGCCCAATAGTGCCAGAACCAACCTTTTGTAAATGGGAGGAATCAGCCCCCAGTTGTCCAAGGAACTCACAGATAGTGGTGCCTCACTGGTCCTGTGTGTGAGGTCACCAGGCAGGGAAACCTGCCTGGATTAAATAGCCCGCCTTAGAGAGATGGAGCAGGGGGCCGGACTTTGTCCCGCCCCTCCCTTTCCATGCTATGGTTAGTCATGGAGATATGGCCAAAACACGCCCCCCAAAATGGGCGTGCCCGTGATGCTAGGTAGGTATGGCCAGTCCCCCTGCCTACTGAATGCTAGACACTGCGCACCGCCCCTGTGCCGTCACGCCTTTAAGGGGTGTGTCCCATTAGTGGGAGCGAGCCTGGGATAGGTAATCCATGTAGATCGGCCGGCGTCCAATGACGTCACTGGCCGCGCCCGATCACATGGTGTTACTGGGATAGCGTCCTCGTGGCGGAGCGCCGCCTAATGATGACGCCCTCTACCCCCGATCACGTGACAGGTGGATGTAAGATGACACAGTGTGATACCCATAATGCAAGGTTCCTAAGTCATCAAAAATCTGTATAAAAAGCACAGATATGCCTCAATTAGAGGGACCCCGTATGGATGCATGGACCTTAGTTAGATAATACAAGGCAATTAGTGCAGTATATATGCGCGGACCATAAGCCATTTTAGTATAGATTGATAAGATAGGGATACTATCCAGGAAAGGTATTAATCCCTGGGGACAAGGTACACATAATGTACGCACCAGTAGGAGGGGATATGGATACCGCGGGCTAAATAAAGCTATAGGTGAATACTCTATTATATCTTGGTGAATAGAGTTAATGGTGTATATATATATATATATATATATATAAATTGATGTTTTACATGGGATGGACCGCAACGGCACTGTAATGGGGGTGGCCACATATCCTCCCCTTAAAATTATTACAGTGATCAAGATATATGTGTCGACCCCATGTTAAAATGGTATATGGCTGGCTAAAGAAAGCAGGAGTAATCAATATTTTCATTCAGTCCTGCAGGTGACATGGTGTTAAGCATGTGTATCCATTTTGACTCTTTTTGTCTCAGGATAGTGTCAATGTCTCCTCCCCTGATGGAGTGTTTTACTGTTTCCACCATGGAGAAGTTTATCACTTTTGGGACTCCTCCATGTTTTAAAACCACATGCCTGGACAGAGGCTTATCCCGCTTATGGCGGATATCACCAATATGTTCCAGGATCCGCTTTTTAAAGGCTCTACACGTTTTGCCGATGTACCTTAAGCTGCATATACATTGGGCCATGTAGACCACGCCCACTGTATTGCAATTTGCAAAGCCTCGGGTCATATACGTGTGGGTCTGTTCGGTGTTTGTAAAGGATTGGCCCACCATTACAAAGGAACAAGCCTTACATTTACCGCATCTATAGGTACCATTTCTCCTATCCGCTAGCCACGTACAAGGGGGGGGGACTGGTTCAAAATGGCTGTGTACCAGTTGATCCCCTATACTGCGACCCCGCCTAAAGGTTATTGAGGGATGCTCCGGGAGAAGATCAGTCAGGTCAGGGTCAGACTTAATCAGTGACCAATATCGTCCGATGATCTGACGGACTTGATTAGCTCCAGTATCGTATGTGCCTATGATTCTAATCACTTCATCTGATGCTTTCTTCCTCCCTACAGAGTGGATTAGTGCTGATCTATCGAGGGATCCTGCATGGTTCCAGGCATCGTAGAGACAATCCTCTGAGTACCCCCTCTGTTTAAATCGATGGAATAGAGTACTCGCTTGTTTGTCAAACTCGGTTGGATCGGAGCAGTTCCTGCGGATCCGCAGGAACTGTCCCTTAGGGATCCCTTTCTTGAGCGGTTTCGGGTGAAAACTCTCCCACCTCAACAAACTGTTTGTTGAGGTAGATTCGCGGAACAGAGTGGTAGTTAGGGTATTATCTATGTTCTTACTTATCTGTAAATCGAGGAAATTGATTGTTCTGCGTTGTAGTTCATAGGTAAAAAACAGACCGATGTGATTAACATTCAGGTCCTTCATGAACCCATCAAAGTCTTCTGCGGTACCCGACCAGAATAACAGGATGTCATCGATGAACCTCGACCAAGATATTATATGGCGGGTCCATCTCTGCATCCCTTCTGTAAAGACAATGGTGTCCTCCCACCAGCCCAGGAGCAGGTTGGCGTAGGTAGGCGCACAAGGGCTTCCCATCGCCGTGCCCCTGAGCTGGTGGTAGAACCGACCATTGAACACGAAGTAATTATGCTTCAATGCAAAATCCAGGAGTCTTATAATGAGGTGATTGTGATCCCTGAGGTCAGTTGATCTGGTATCCAGGAAATATTTAATTGCTGCCAAGCCCTTGTTGTGTGGAATTGAGGTATGTAGAGCTTCCACATCTATGGAGGCTAGCCACACATCTGGATCCAGTGAGATGCCCTCTATCCGTTTCAACAGATCATTTGTGTCGCGGAGATAAGAGGGTAGAGACATCGCGAATGGACGCAAAATTTTGTCTATATAGGTGCCTATGTGTTCTGTTAGGCCCCCTATCCCAGATACAATTGGGCGACCCTTGAGGGGGACCGTACCCTTGTGAACCTTGGGGAGACAATAGAAAGTGGCCACCCGGGGGTTAGATATTTCAAGGTAGTCACATTCACGTCGATCAATGAGTCTCCCCTCAAGGGCCTCCTGTAGGATCTGGGATAGTTCCCTCGCATACAGCTGAGTAGGGTCCAGCTTGAGTAACTCATAGCTGGATCCATCAGATAAGAGCGACATACACATGTCACAGTATTGTTTGCTGGACATAACAACAATGTTCCCCCCTTTGTCCGAGGGCTTAAATATGAGTTGTTTATTGGTGCTAAGATCCCGTAATATTTCCATTTCCCTCTGTGTGTAGTTTTTCATGCCGCTCGTCTGTATCGGTGTCATATTTCCCAGATCCCTGGTTACTGATTTAAGAAACAGATCAATGTGGGCCTCCCCCAATGTTTTGGGAGGCATCCTAGTGCTCTTATTTCGGAGGCTCGTGAATGGACCCTGACCCGGAGGACGGTCGTTGTCATCCAGCAGATCCACTAGGGCATCGTAGCCTATAAGGTCACTTGGATCAAGTCCAAGTTCGATGCTCCTCTTTTTGTCGGATGCGCAAAAAAGCTTGCGCCAACGCAGTTTTCTCACAAATAAGTGGAGATCCTTTACCCAATCAAACAGACAAAAGCGGGTGGTTGGCACGAAGGACAGTCCTTTGTTTAATAATTTTTGTTCAACCCTTGATAGATCAATCCCGGATAGATTAAGAATCACGGGTTGACCCTCCGATGAGGTCAATGCTTCTTGACGGGTTGGGATTGTATTTGCGTACGATCCCTCAGGATATAGGTGTTGGGCGGGGGTGGGCCTAAAAAAGAAGAAGAATTGTTTGCAACTGGTGAGGTACCAGATGACGAGGCAGTATCTGATAATATGGTCCCACTTGGGGCCATCATTAACCTGTTTGTTGGTTCTGGGTCGATGGTAGTGTCTGTTCTTACAGTCTGACGGGAGGGGGCCTGTGTTCCCCATGATGCCCCAGACCTTTGGCCTGTTGATGGGTAGCCTCTTGTCTGGGGCCTCTGGTTATACTGTCCTCTCCCTCGGCCCCTACCTCTCCAATTACCTCCAATTGGAGAGGTAGGGGCCGAGGTAGAGGGAGAGGACAGTATAACCAGAGGCCCCAGACAAGAGGCTACCCATCAACAGGCCAAAGGTCTGGGGCATCATGGGGAACACAGGCCCCCTCCCGTCAGACTGTAAGAACAGACACTACCATCGACCCAGAACCAACAAACAGGTTAATGATGGCCCCAAGTGGGACCATATTATCAGATACTGCCTCGTCATCTGGTACCTCACCAGTTGCAAACAATTCTTCTTCTTTTTTAGGCCCACCCCCGCCCAACACCTATATCCTGAGGGATCGTACGCAAATACAATCCCAACCCGTCAAGAAGCATTGACCTCATCGGAGGGTCAACCCGTGATTCTTAATCTATCCGGGATTGATCTATCAAGGGTTGAACAAAAATTATTAAACAAAGGACTGTCCTTCGTGCCAACCACCCGCTTTTGTCTGTTTGATTGGGTAAAGGATCTCCACTTATTTGTGAGAAAACTGCGTTGGCGCAAGCTTTTTTGCGCATCCGACAAAAAGAGGAGCATCGAACTTGGACTTGATCCAAGTGACCTTATAGGCTACGATGCCCTAGTGGATCTGCTGGATGACAACGACCGTCCTCCGGGTCAGGGTCCATTCACGAGCCTCCGAAATAAGAGCACTAGGATGCCTCCCAAAACATTGGGGGAGGCCCACATTGATCTGTTTCTTAAATCAGTAACCAGGGATCTGGGAAATATGACACCGATACAGACGAGCGGCATGAAAAACTACACACAGAGGGAAATGGAAATATTACGGGATCTTAGCACCAATAAACAACTCATATTTAAGCCCTCGGACAAAGGGGGGAACATTGTTGTTATGTCCAGCAAACAATACTGTGACATGTGTATGTCGCTCTTATCTGATGGATCCAGCTATGAGTTACTCAAGCTGGACCCTACTCAGCTGTATGCGAGGGAACTATCCCAGATCCTACAGGAGGCCCTTGAGGGGAGACTCATTGATCGACGTGAATGTGACTACCTTGAAATATCTAACCCCCGGGTGGCCACTTTCTATTGTCTCCCCAAGGTTCACAAGGGTACGGTCCCCCTCAAGGGTCGCCCAATTGTATCTGGGATAGGGGGCCTAACAGAACACATAGGCACCTATATAGACAAAATTTTGCGTCCATTCGTGATGTCTCTACCCTCTTATCTCCGCGACACAAATGATCTGTTGAAACGGATAGAGGGCATCTCACTGGATCCAGATGTGTGGCTAGCCTCCATAGATGTGGAAGCTCTATATACCTCAATTCCACACAACAAGGGCTTGGCAGCAATTAAATATTTCCTGGATACCAGATCAACTGACCTCAGGGATCACAATCACCTCGTTATAAGACTCCTGGATTTTGCATTGAAGCATAATTACTTCGTGTTCAATGGTCGGTTCTATCACCAGCTCAGGGGCACGGCGATGGGAAGCCCCTGTGCGCCTACCTACGCCAACCTGCTCCTGGGCTGGTGGGAGGACACCATTGTCTTTACAGAAGGGATGCAGAGATGGACCCGCCATATAATATCTTGGTCGAGGTTCATCGATGACATCCTGTTATTCTGGTCGGGTACCGCAGAAGACTTTGATGGGTTCATGAAGGACCTGAATGCTAATCACATCGGTCTGTTTTTTACCTATGAACTACAACCCAGAACAATCAATTTCCTCGATTTACAGATAAGTAAGAACATAGATAATACCCTAACTACCACTCTGTTCCGCGAATCTACCTCAACAAACAGTATGTTGAGGTGGGAGAGTTTTCACCCGAAACCGCTCAAGAAAGGGATCCCTAAGGGACAGTTCCTGCGGATCCGCAGGAACTGCTCCGATCCAACCGAGTTTGACAAACAAGCGAGTACTCTATTCCATCGATTTAAACAGAGGGGGTACTCAGAGGATTGTCTCTACGATGCCTGGAACCATGCAGGATCCCTCGATAGATCAGCACTAATCCACTCTGTAGGGAGGAAGAAAGCATCAGATGAAGTGATTAGAATCATAGGCACATACGATACGTGAGCTAATCAAGTCCGTCAGATCATCGGACGATATTGGTCACTGATTAAGTCTGACCCTGACCTGACTGATCTTCTCCCGGAGCATCCCTCAATAACCTTTAGGCGGGGTCGCAGTATAGGGGATCAACTGGTACACAGCCATTTTGAACCAGTCCCCCCCCCTTGTACGTGGCTAGCGGATAGGAGAATTGGTACCTATAGATGCGGTAAATGTAAGGCTTGTTACTTTGTAACGGTGGGCCAATCCTTTACAAACACCGAACAGACCCACACGTATATGACCCGAGGCTTTGCAAATTGCAATACAGTGGGCGTGGTCTACATGGCCCAATGTATATGCAGCTTAAGGTACATCGGCAAAACGTGTAGAGCCTTTAAAAAGCGGATCCTGGAACATATTGGTGATATCCGCCATAAGCGGGATAAGCCTCTGTCCAGGCATGTGGTTTTAAAACATGGAGGAGACCCAAAAGTGATAAACTTCTCCATGGTGGAAACAGTAAAACACTCCATCAGGGGAGGAGACATTGACACTATCCTGAGACAAAAAGAGTCAAAATGGATACACATGCTTAACACCATGTCACCTGCAGGACTGAATGAAAATATTGATTACTCCTGCTTTCTTTAGCCAGCCATATACCATTTTAACATGGGGTCGACACATATATCTTGATCACTGTAATAATTTTAAGGGGAGGATATGTGGCCACCCCCATTACAGTGCCGTTGCGGTCCATCCCATGTAAAACATCAATTTATATATATATATATATATATATATACACACCATTAACTCTATTCACCAAGATATAATAGAGTATTCACCTATAGCTTTATTTAGCCCGCGGTATCCATATCCCCTCCTACTGGTGCGTACATTATGTGTACCTTGTCCCCAGGGATTAATACCTTTCCTGGATAGTATCCCTATCTTATCAATCTATACTAAAATGGCTTATGGTCCGCGCATATATACTGCACTAATTGCCTTGTATTATCTAACTAAGGTCCATGCATCCATACGGGGTCCCTCTAATTGAGGCATATCTGTGCTTTTTATACAGATTTTTGATGACTTTGGAACCTTGCATTATGGGTATCACACTGTGTCATCTTACATCCACCTGTCACGTGATCGGGGGTAGAGGGCGTCATCATTAGGCGGCGCTCCGGCACGAGGACGCTATCCCAGTAACACCATGTGATCGGGCGCGGCCAGTGACGTCATTGGACGCCGGCCGATCTACATGGATTACCTATCCCAGGCTCGCTCCCACTAATGGGACACACCCCTTATAGGCGTGACGGCACAGGGGCGGTGCGCAGTGTCTAGCATTCAGTAGGCAAGGGGACTGGCCCTATCTACCTAGCATCACGGGCACGCCCATTTTGGGGGGCGTGTTTTGGCCATATCTCCATGACTAACCATAGCATGGAAAGGGAGGGGCGGGACAAAGTCTGGCCCCCTGCTCCATCTCTCTAAGGCGGGCTATTTAATCCAGGCAGGTTTCCCTGCCTGGTGACCTCACACACAGGACCAGTGAGGCACCACTATCTGTGAGTTCCTTGGACAACTGGGGGCTGATTCCTCCCATTTACAAAAGGTTGGTTCTGGCACTATTGGGCATCTAATCTTGATCATCAATTATGTCTTAAACAGTGTTTATGCGGGCTATGACTGGAGTGACAGCGGATGTATGATCATCTTTACAGACAGCCTGGGCCATCCCTGGCCGCATTTGGACACGCAAGTAGTATCTTGTGACTTGTTGGCCATGACATCACACATGGCATTACACACTGTTGACTGTCTGTAGTACTCTGACTACTGTTGTGATAATCACATACGCCTGGATATCTATATGGACATATATCCACACAGGCGAATGATTGTTATTATCATAATCTGTTTCATGCATATTCCATAGGCCCCTTGATGCGGTCCTGATGTCTTTGATCACTTTAAGCGATTGGGTGATTGAACGTAATGTGACCAGTGAATGATCTGGTCGAATGATGTCATCATAAGTGAGGACCCTACCTAAGGTTTGGTTACCTCTCATTGATGCCAACAGCATTGTACTTTGATATATGTCCCCTGAGGAACCCGAAAATCAATCAGGGTGAAACGCGTTGGGACACTGGCACCTGATTGCACATTGATACATGTAGTGCTTCTGGTGCCGTACGTGTATATACATCTTAATTATACACTGATATGTACAAATGTGAACGGCGACTCATGATGTGTTGACGCCGCACATTGATCTTTGTGTGTGGAGTCTATATAGTGATATCGTCCATTTTGATGATGCGTGATCACAGATAGCCATACCATCTGGCTGCCTGTGCATCCTTTATGACATACTTTTTGTTGGCAGCATTCCACCAGCGCTACTGAGCATCCACGAGTGTGGTTGGCCTGTTGCCTTACATATTGATTATCTATACTTGTTTTTTTGTTTTGTGTGCCTAGATTAGACCGCACAGTAGGGATCCACCAGGATTACAGGGTCTATTTAGGTTCTACAAGGAGGTTCCAGAACACGGGATCGTCCTTATCAGGGCGGCTATTCCGTTCTTAGGCAGGGCTATCGAGCCCAGGGCCAGGAATAGGGACAGATTAGACTTCATCTCAGTCCATCCCGTCCATCTCTGCCCCGTGTTCTTTGGACGATTACAAGTATCATCCTTCATGTCATCAAGGATATATCTTCTTACTGTTCTATTCTATTTATGTTTGTGGGAGTTTTTGTTATTTTATGTTTAAATTAGATTAAAGGCTACGTTTTAAACAGGTCGTTCCCTGTGATTACATTTATTGGATTATACACCACCTGTGGTTATTATTCCCTCTGACGGGATATCGTCTTAGCTGTGATTAAAAAAAGATGTATACATTAGCAAATTTTTATGCTCCCAACTCAGGACAAGTCACCTGGTTACTCAAAGCACTAGACACACTGCAAATATTTGCGGAGGGCACAGTAATCCTGGGCACAGATTTAAATGTCACCTTGGATCCAAATGTAGACACGTCTAAGTCCTAATCTCACATCCCTGCAAGAATGACTAGCAAACTTCTAAATAAGCTTCACGACTTGTGTCTGACAGATGTGTGGAGATTCTGCAACCCATCTACGAGAGATTATACTTTCCACTCTATCCCCCATGATTCCTTTCAACGTCTGGACTACATATTTGTCTCTGCAGCTGCACTTACCCTCTTTTCCTCAGCTCAAATAGGTTCAATCATGATCTCAGACCATACACCCTGCATAGCGACTTGTCACCTATCCCAACTTACTAGAGGAGAATGGATTTGGAGACTTAATGAATCATTGCTTGACACAGAAGATAAACAGACATAGAACAAGAATATAAATTTATCACCACAACTCAACAGAGAATTACGGTCTTCTTTTGCATACCGAAACTCCACAAAGACCCCATATACTCTCCGGGACGGCCAATTGTATCGGGGATAGGGTCTCTGATGTCCAATTTGTCCCAGTACATAGACACAATGTTGCAACCAACAGTAAAAAAAAAAAAAAATCTTATCTAAAAGGACACCACCCAAATGATTAAAATCCTAGAATCTTTAGAGGTTGATCCAAAATTGATAATAGGACATTAGACATTCAATCGCTATAGACAAGCATCAATCACCAACAAGGCATAAAAGCAATGAAGACCAACTGATGAAGGAGGGTAGATTGACAAATAAACAAATAGAGTTTGTGGTGAATGGGGTCCATTTTATTTTAAATCACAATTATTTTTATTTTGAATCCCAATATTACAAACAAATACAGGGTACTGCCATGGGCACCAGGTTTGCCCCCAGTTATGCTAATTTATTTATGGCGTAGTGGGAGGACCACCACATTGCTCCCAAACTGGGGCAGACCTGGTGCTCTGGCAGCGGTACATTTACAACGTCATATTTTTTTGGCAGAAAGACAGAGGGCCCTCAACCAATTCTTGGCAGACATAAAATGTTAATGAGGTCAATTTACATTTCACTTCAAACATTTGTGAGACATCTATAGAATATTTGGATATACAAATAACAACACGGTAATAAAGTCACATGTAACACATCATAAACCCACTGCCAAAAATAGTTTTATTTTGTTCACCAGTTGTCATTTGCCCAGGTGGCTATTAAATGTACCTTTTGGACAATTTCGCAGACTAAAAAGAAATTGTACTTCAGATGCGAAGTTTGAAGAAGAAGCAATAACAATGCAAAATCAATTTATTGAGAAACAATATCCCTCTAAATTGGTGGAAATCTCACTGAATAAAGTCAGAGACTTGGAAAGAACTAGTTTTTTCACTAAACAAAAAATGGAAGTCTCAAATATAGATAAAGTAGAACATAAGCGAATTATAATACCATTCAATAACCAGTATAGGAAAATAAAACATATTGTGGAAAAGCACTGGCAATATTTACAAAAAGATAAGGTGAAAGGTTGTCACAGCCAGACAGCTGAGAAGCGCTCATAGGAGCTTTTCAGATCCTCCTCCTTGAATTTCTTTGTTTTGGTTTAGTTTCTCATCTCGTTAGTCTATCTCAGCTGTCATGCAGTCGGACTGATTGCTGCCCTTTAAATTCCTCCCCATAATGCAGTAGTGTGCGGCTGATACAACTTCCTGGAGTGTGTGTGCATGCTGTTCCCAGTTACCAGTCCTCAGTCGTCTGCAAGTTAAGTGCTGTTTATATATTTATGATTATCTCTTTTCTGGATCCAGGTGACCCTGATTCCCTCCGTGTCAGTGTAGGGAGCCGGTGGTCGTGTCCCCTCACTATTGTAGGGTCTTCAGGTAATAGATAGCCGAGGAACGTGGATATGCGCCCATCCACCTTTGGGGTGTTCGCATAGGCTGAGCAGTGAGGGAGAGCGGCAGGTCTATTGCAGGGGTCTCCCTTTGTTCCTTAGTTGTGGATCCAGAGAGACATTGTTTATATGGTTTTGTCTTGTTTCCTGTACACCATCCGTGACATTATCAGCCGCCAAAACCGTCTCAAGCATGGATCCGGTTTCACTTTTGGCTGAACGCTTTCAGGGTCTTGCTTTGGAGGTAGCTGATCTCCGTAAGACTTTTTCTCAGTTTCAAGTGACCGGTTCAGCTTGCGTTCATGGAGTTTGTGCTGAGCCTAAGATCTCGCTCCCGGATACGTTCTCCGGGGGTAGTGAGAATTTTGTGCGTTTTAGAGAGGCTTGCAAACTCCATTTTCGCCTTCTTCCCCATTCTTCTGGTGATGAAGAACGGAGGGTGGGGATCATTATATCACTGCTCAGGGGTAACGCTCAATCCTGGGCCTTTTCACTGCCGGAGGGGGCACGGCCCCTCCGTTCAGTGGATGAATTCTTTTTAGCCCTGGGTCAGATATATGATGATCCGGATCGTATTGCTCTGGCTGAGTCTAGACTACGTCTGTTATGCCAGGGTAAACAATCAGCAGAGATATACTGCTCAGAATTTCGGAGATGGGCAGCAGATACGGGTTGGAATGATGCTGCACTCCGAAGTCAATTTTGCTATGGTCTTTCAGAGGGATTGAGAGATGCATTTGCCTTTCATGAGAGACCTACCTCCTTGGATTCTGCTATGTCTCAGGCTGTTCGTATTGACAGGCGTCTTAGAGAGAGAGGAGAGATCTCTCCTTCCTGTCATACTCAGTCCCGGGACAGTGCAGCGGTCTCATTCTGTGCACAGGGGTCTCAGTCGCTGTCAGCCCCTTCTGAGCAGGAGCCCATGCAGCTGGGGTTGATTGCCTCTGACAATAGAAGATTCAGCCCGCAGAGGAGGGTTTGTTTTTGTTGTGGAGGTATAAATCATCTGGCAAATGTTTGTCCCTCTAGGAGATTCAGGCAGTTTTCTGGGAGCAATAAAGAGACAAAAAGGAAAAAATCTTTTAAAAATGTTCCGTCTGTTACTATTGGCAGGGTTGAGGCGGAAATTGAAGGTTTCCCGTTTGCTTGTAGTTCCCGTTTTGTCCTGCCTGCTAGGGTGGCGCTAGAGAGCAAGAGCATTTTTTGTGAGATTTTTGTGGATAGTGGAGCAGCTGTCAACCTCATTGATAATCAATTTGCAATAACTCATGGTTTCCAGGTATGCACTTTGGGAAAAGATATTCCTGTTTTTGCTATTGATTCAGCTCCACTTTCTCAGAAATCATTAAAGGGCATAGTTCACAATATCCGTTTAATTGTGAGTGATGCTCATGTTGAGGATGTGTCATGTTTCGTCCTTAGCGGTTTGCCTACTCCTCTAGTGTTGGGGCTACCCTGGCTCACTAAACATAACCCCACCATTGATTGGCAAGCGAGGCAAATAAATGGTTGGAGTGACTTTTGCAGAGAGAATTGCCTCATAACATCTGTTTCTGAGGTTTCTACTAAGACTGTACCACCTTTCCTCTCTGAATTTTTGGATGTCTTCGCTGAGAGTGGAGTTCAGGGTTTGCCTCCGCACAGGGAGTATGATTGCCCTATTAATCTCATCCCAGGCGCCAAGCTGCCTAAATCTCGTTTATACAATCTCTCCCAACCTGAGAGGGTCACTATGCGTGCTTATATCTCTGAGAGTCTGAGAAAAGGACACATACGACCCTCGAAGTCACCTGTTGCCGCTGGTTTTTTCTTTGTTAAGAAAAAAGATGGTTCTTTAAGACCTTGTCTGGATTTCAGGGAGCTGAACAGTATCACTATTCGTGATCCTTATCCGCTTCCTCTGATCCCAGACCTGTTTAACCAGGTTGTTGGGGCTAAAGTCTTGTCCAAATTAGACCTAAGAGGGGCATACAACCTGGTTAGGGTCAGAGAAGGAGACGAATGGAAGACGGCTTTCAATACCCCTGAGGGCCATTTTGAGAATTTGGTTATGCCTTTTGGTTTGATGAATGCCCCAGCCGTTTTTCAGCATTTCGTCAACAGCATTTTTTATCATTTAATGGGAAAATTTGTATTAGTGTATTTGGATGACATTTTGATTTTTTCTCCTGATTTCAAGACTCATAAGGAACACTTACGTCAGGTCTTGCTCATCCTGCGGGAGAATAAATTATACGCGAAACTGGAAAAATGTGTGTTTGCGGTTCCAGAGATCCAATTTCTGGGGTTTCTTGTCTCCGCTTCTGGTTTTCGCATGGACCCCGAGAAGGTCCGCGCTGTGCTTGAGTGGGAGCTTCCTGAGAATCAGAAGGCGCTGATGCGTTTTTTGGGCTTTGCTAATTATTACAGGAAATTTATTTTGAATTATTCCTCTGTTGTTAAACCACTCACTGATATGACCAGAAAGGGGGTAGATTTTTCTTCCTGGTCGGTAGAGGCGCGTAAGGCCTTTTCTAATATCAAGGAGAGTTTTGCTTCCGCTCCCATCCTAGTACAACCTGATATTTCGTTACCCTTCATAGTTGAGGTTGATGCTTCTGAGGTAGGGGTGGGTGCGGTCTTGTCTCAGGGTTCCTCTCCTGCCAAATGGCAACCGTGTGCCTTTTTCTCAAAGAAACTCTCCTCCGCAGAGAGAAATTATGATGTGGGAGATAGGGAATTGTTGGCCATCAAGTTGGCTTTTGAGGAATGGCGCCATTGGCTAGAGGGAGCCAGACACCCTATTACCGTGTTTACTGACCATAAAAATCTGGCCTACTTGGAGTCAGCCAAGCATCTGAACCCGAGACAGGCCAGATGGTCTTTGTTCTTTTCAAGGTTTAATTTTGTTGTTACGTTCCGCCCTGGGGTTAAGAATGTGAAGGCTGATGCCCTGTCACGTTGTTTTCCGGGAGGTGGGAATTTTGAAGACCCGGGTCCCATTTTGGCTGAAGGTGTGGTGGTCTCTGCTCTTTTTCCTGAATTGGAGGCAGAGGTGCAGGCAGCCCAGTCAGAAGCTCCTGATCTTTGTCCTCCTGGGAGGTTGTTTGTGCCTCTCGCTTTGAGACACAAGATTTTTAAAGAACACCACGATACGGTCCTTGCTGGGCACCCGGGGGCAAGAGCCACACTGGATCTCATTGCTCAGAGATTCTGGTGGCCTGCGCTTCGTAAGTCGGTTGAGGGTTTTGCGGCAGCTTGCGAGACTTGCGCTCGTGCCAAGGTCCCTCATTCACGGCCATCAGGTCCTCTCCTTCCTTTGCCCATTCTTTCCCGTCCTTGGACACATCTGTCCATGGACTTCATAACGGACTTGCCTCGTTCCTCGGGGAAGTCTGTGATTCTGGTGGTGGTGGACCGTTTTAGCAAAATGGTGCATTTTATCCCTTTTCCTGGTTTGCCCAATGCTAAGACGCTGGCGCAGGCATTTATTGACCACATTGTCAAATTGCATGGGATTTCTTCAGACATAGTCTCTGATAGGGGCACGCAGTTTGTTTCCAGATTCTGGAAGGCTTTCTGTTCTCGCTTGGGGGTTCGGTTGTCATTCTCTTCTGCTTTCCATCCGCAGTCGAATGGCCAGACAGAGCGCGTCAATCAGAATCTGGAGACATATCTACGCTGTTTTGTGGCGGAGAATCAGGAGGATTGGTGTTCTTTTTTGTCCCTTGCTGAGTTTGCTTTAAATAACCGTCGTCAGGAGTCCTCTGATAAGTCACCATTTTTTGGTGCATATGGGTTTCATCCGCAGTTTGGGACTTTCTCGGGAGAGGGCTCCTCTGGTTTGCCTGATGAGGACAGATTCTCCTCGTCTTTGTCATCTATTTGGCAAAAGATTCAGGATAATCTAAAGAGCATGAGTGAGAGATATAAGCGTGTGGCGGATAAGAGACGTGTGCCTGGTCCGAACCTGAATGTTGGTGATCTGGTGTGGTTGTCTACCAAGAATATCAAATTGAAGGTTCCTTCCTGGAAGTTGGGTCCTAGGTTTATTGGGCCTTACAAGATCCTGTCTGTCATCAATCCTGTTGCCTACCGTCTTGATCTTCCTCAGACTTGGAAGATCCATAATGTTTTTCATAAGTCCTTATTGAAACCTTATGTTCAACCTATTGTACCCTCGCCTTTGCCTCCTCCTCCGATTATGGTTGATGGAAATCTTGAATTTCAGGTCTCTAGGATTGTGGATTCTCGTCTTGTCCGCGGTTCCCTCCAGTACCTCGTTCATTGGGAGGGTTATGGTCCTGAGGAGAGGATGTGGGTCCCAGTGACGGACATTAAGGCCTCTCGTCTCATCAGGGCTTTCCATAGGTCCCATCCTGAGAAGGTGGGCTCTGAGTGTCCGGAGTCCACTCCTAGAGGGAGGGGTACTGTCACAGCCAGACAGCTGAGAAGCGCTCATAGGAGCTTTTCAGATCCTCCTCCTTGAATTTCTTTGTTTTGGTTTAGTTTCTCATCTCGTTAGTCTATCTCAGCTGTCATGCAGTCGGACTGATTGCTTCCCTTTAAATTCCTCCCCATAATGCAGTAGTGTGCGGCTGATACAACTTCCTGGAGTGTGTGTGCATGCTGTTCCCAGTTCCCAGTTCCCAGTCCTCAGTCGTCTGCAAGTTAAGTGCTGTTTATGTATTTATGATTATCTCTTTTCTGGATCCAGGTGACCCTGACTCCCTCCGTGTCAGTGTAGGGAGCCGGTGGTCGTGTCCCCTCACTATTGTAGGGTCTTCAGGTAATAGATAGCCGAGGAACGTGGATATACGCCCATCCACCTTTGGGGTGTTCGCATAGGCTGAGCAGTGAGGGAGAGCGGCAGGTCTATTGCAGGGGTCTCCCTTTGTTCCTTAGTTGTGGATCCAGAGAGACATTGTTTATATGGTTTTGTCTTGTTTCCTGTACACCATCCGTGACATAGGTACACTTGTTCCACCTATTCCTCAGGTAACCTTCACTAAGGCTCCAAATTTGAGGTTACAAGTAGCACCCACTATAAAAAATGATATAAAAAAGGTAGGAACTATACAGAATTGGATACAGTTAAAAGGGTTCTTCAGGTGTGGATCTTGTAGAAATTGTGCCGTCACCTCTTTTCCTAAAAAAACCCACTGAAATCATTGCCACAAGTAACCACCATAAACGTATAATTAGAGATTTTCTTAAATGCAACTCCACAGGTGTCATTATGTTATTACATGCCCATGTGTGAAACAGTACGTGGGCAGAACTAAAAGAACTCTTAAAAAACGCATCTCGGAACACATGTCTAACATTAAGAATGGCTATATGAAACACCTATTATCTAACCATTTTAGGGATAATCACAACCAGGATCCTAGTGGTCTTACCTTTGTGGCAATAGACAAAGTGGGAAAACATTGGAGGGGGGGAGATTACATCAAACAAATGTCAAGAATGGAATTAAGGAGAATTTTTGAGTTGAATACATTGGTTCCGGCAGGTCTCAATGCAGATATGGAGCTGTTTGGGTTTTTGTGAATTTTAGGGCGGTGTCCCTTTACTGATGCGGAACCCCGGTAGTTTTAAAGCCGGGGGTCTGTCCTTGGTGAGGGGAACCCGCCCCATTCCTTCTTTTGCAATTCCCACATATCCAACTCTGTTATCAATAAGAAAAGGTCTCTGTATATGTGATGCAGCAGTGAAAAGATTTCTGAATACATAGGCTGATCGAGTGTACTTTCAGCTTTACACAAAAAAACGCATAAGTCCGCCAAAAATCACAGGGAAACCGCAAGTTAAATGCATATATATATATTTATTGGCTTTTATGGTTTTATAAGGTTGCTTTAATTCTTTAGATCATGCAAACATGCATGTGCAATTGATTATGGGCAATTTTTTGTGAAGGAATTTGGTCTTATTCCATCTCTTATATTTGATTCCATTACAAACATGAAAAATGTCTTTACATATGACATGCAAGGGTGAAAAGTCTCCCGGGCACATAGGGTGATAGTACATACTTCCCTATAGCTCTGTACAAAAAAACGCAAAAGTTTGTCAAAAACCACGCGAAAACCGCAAGCAAAATGCATATGCGTTTTTCTGTTTTATTGCTTGTTTTTTACCTTTTTGACCACATGTGCAATTCAGTATGTGTTTTAATCTAATTTTGAATCAGCTTAACCTAAAGGGACTTTGGCTCCAAGGAGCAAAATCCAATCCGGAGAGTACTACAAATCTTAGAGGCGGAGTTACGGGATATATAAGAGGTATTTCTGGCAGCAATATCATACCACTGATGAAGGAGCAGGCATAATATAGCTCCGAAATGCGTCTGGTTGCCATATAAAATACCTCACCATCCATTGGAAGATCAACCACATCATGCCGGCATAGATAGTTTTTTTGAAAAATCCTGAAGCGATTACAACATGGAAGAAAATCGTCATAATCCTCCACTTTGCAGCTAGTGGAAAAACATAGAAAATCCAACGTGATAACGATGCGACTGCGAAGTCTTCATTAAAGCTACACACCTGCGGTAATCTCACGAGACATCATTGGAATCTCTGAGGTAAGCGTACATCGGCTGTTTTACACGTGGGACGCCACACAGCATGGATGATCCCCAGAGAAATCCATCTACCAGTGAGTACCGCATAAATTTGTGAAGGTTCAAAGTAACACAATCGAATTTTGTAAAGATCCTGAGAACGAACACGTTGGGATAATCTATGAAAAATCGCATGAATAAAAAATTGCATTACCATTAATCGCACGAACATTATAAAAAGCTCAACGCGATTTTCCTTCATTATCCATGACCATTATGTGGGACTTTTTACCTAAACAAGTATCACATAAGATTGTGAAAGTCTAACACATGATTATGTTTGCACTTATATCCCAAATGAACACATTGGGACAACTCTCAAAAATCGCATCTAATTAATCGGATGAACATTGTAACCAGCTTGATACGATTATTATCGATCATCCATATTGGCATTGAACAGGTTCTATGTGGGACTTTGTCTAGCGTATAATTGCACAGCGTTATTTGCAGCGGTTGTTTGCACAGACGGACCAAAGCATTAGGCCCACCTATGCGCACAAGTATATTAATTTACATTTTATTAAAATTTTTGTGTTTTTAGTGTGTATATTATTGCAAATTTATTGTTTTATCAATAAAAGGTCATCAGCGTGAAACAGATATTGAGTGCCGATCGATTTTTCTACTATATATTCTTCTGTACGTGACTGGAGGTGTCATACCGATCTGAGCACCAACCATTATCTCTGGGTCAGTTGTGCCTCCCTTTACATATAGATCCACTCTCTGGATATATTCTCTGCTGACCATGGATTTCACTTGTCCATGCTTGATGCTGTCCAGCTACAACATTCCAAGGTATTTGTAGGCCTCAGGTTGGTGACACTTGATTGGTCATTGGGCATTTCAATGCTTTCACATTATGTGATTTTACCCTTCTTCAGTGCTACTGTGGCACATTTTTCTAAGCCGAATTCCATGACAATATCAGTCCTGAAGGTCCAAACTGTATAATGACTGGATTTCTGTTTCAGATTTTCCATAGAGCTTTAAGTCATCTAAGTGCATCAAGTTTGAAATTTTTTGCTAACCTTTCCGATGTTGGGTAGCCAATGTTTGTTTTTTGTAAAATGATGGACAGTAGGATCATGGTGATAATGAATAGTAGGGGTAAAAGTGAGTCACACTGGAAAATTCCCCTTCTGATGTTGACCTGCCCATATTTCTAATTTCCATCTGACAGGTCTGTTTTCCATTGTTTCATCACATTTTTGAAAATGTGATGTTTTTTGCTGATGCCAATGGCTTCCAGGCATTTACTGATCCAGCTGTGTGGAAGTGAGTCAAGGCTTTTTTGTAGTCAATCCAAACTGTGTGTAAATTGTTTTTTCTTCTTTTGCAATTCCCCAATATCATTTTATCAATCAGAGGCTGGTCTTTTGTACCTCTCCTTTCATTTATTTCCTCTTTGCTCCACTGCCAGGTTGTTATTTTCTGTACTTCCATATAATCTTGGATTTTGTCCACTATTGTGCTAGTGAGCAGCTTGAACATTTTGGGCAGACAGGTAATTTCTAAGTATGTTTTGCAGGTTTTCAACCAGTCATTGGTCCTTCCTGTTTGCAAAAGTTCATTATTGGGTGCAGACTGGTCAGATATTTGAGCATGCATGCACTTGATCACTTTCAGATCCTGTTCTAGACCTTTTTAATCCAATTTTTCACCATTTCTGTTGTTATGATCAATCCTTCCATACTTTTCCTTAAATATTTTTTCTCAAAGTCCTTTATCCACTCTTTTTATGTACCCTTTTTTATTTTCCCACAGGTTTTTCCAGAACTGGGTTGTTGCACTTTTTTCCGTTTTTTCTGCTTTTGTGTCGACTGCTTTGCTCAGGCTCTGGTAGAATCACTTGTGGTCTGGTTATTATTATAATTATTACAAGGCAGCATCTAAATTTATTTTTTGTTTTAAAAAAATCATACATTTCTAAGAATGAAACTTCTAACTCCGCAGTTAAGTGAACTGAACAGTGATGGATTATTTTCTGTGTGACTCTAATACAGTGTGCAAAGTTCACTGACCAAGAAAATTAGGCCTTCTCTGTCCCTCCAATCTTTCACAGCCTAACCAATCCTTCACTGTTTAGTACATAATGTTCTTATTGTTCACTTTGTCTGCCAGATGGCTGGAGCTAGCCAGAGAAGGGAATTTTTTAAAGATGCAGTGGGAAATTTTACATAAAATATCTGTTTTTCTAAATTTTTTAAATGTGTACGGAAACATTTTGATTTTCTCAGGAGGCATACAGCAATTGCCATGTTACAGAACAGGAACAACTCTATCTAACCCTTTATGACCTACCAGGTAAGATTCAAGGTACAATGGAAAGCCGCTGTGCCCCAGATTTTGAAAAATGTTTGGAAACATTAAGCTTGGAAATTCTAAAATATTTAATATATATATATATATATATATATATATATATACTACATAGCTCCTATAGCTTTAGCTTTAGCTCCCCTCTGTCTTATAATGGGATTATGGGTCCTCACTGGTACAGTCAGGGGAATGACATGAGAGGGTGGGAGGACTCGATGCACTTGAATTTCCTAAAGTATACCCCACTGTTGACTAACATTGGGTTGCAAATTTCTAATCTACAAATTTCTTATTATTCTCGGATAGTAAGGAAAAATATTTTAAAGTCTTATGTCTTACCTAATAGTATATAAGGTCTAGGTGCACATAGAAGAGACGTCGATCATAAAATATAGAGAATCCTATGGCACTCCAGCAATGTCTTTTACGTCTTACATAAACTTCTAAATGTACGGCAAACCATCCCAATTTTTTAAGCACAGTTTGTTCATTACATTTCTCCAGGTGCCCTAGACTGGCTTTCTTCAATGTAGCACAGAAAAAGAAGCAAGGATGCTTTGCGCTTTCAATTTATACAAATATTACAGAGCAAATCACTTGTCCTTTTGGATCAATCTTATGTCTTCTGAATGGGCTACACCCAACTGAAAATAAGCCTGCAAACTCCCCACAGCCTAATACTTATATGGGTCCAAAACACTACTGCCACAAAACCTCAAATAGTAAGTGACATCACCAAAGGCACTATCCAAGTTTGACTTTGATTTGGTAACTCAAGATTCTCCCCTGACCAATTATGCCTATAGGTGTGATTCTCTCTTGGATAGCAGGCTGACAGAAGGACTTGACGCAACCCTGGTCTAAACTCTTCCACATTCTGATAATACAGCTGGTGCTCAATAGAACTGAATGTGATTTACACGCATTCCTCCTATTAGCAGATCATTTTTGAGATCTATTAAAATCCCTATTTGAAATTACAATTGACTCAAAGAAATGTCTTCTCCTCTCTATCTAATATCTACTCTAACCTTCTGTCTCAAACGTCAAACCCAAAACCTTACTTTATTCAGTTATGGGTGAGTGAGCTTGATACTTCTTTGTCCATTACATGTCATAGCAATGTTTCCTGTTCACACAGTTTTTCAAATCTTGTCAAGATACAGAACAACTTGTTCAACTTTTTTAACCAATAGTACAAAAACCCATCTTCCTTAAAGGGCTAAACTGTTGACTTTCAACAAGTGTTGGAGATGTAACCTGTCTTAAAGGAGTTGTCCAGAATTTCTATATTAATGGCCTATACTCAGGATAGGTAATCAACATGTTATCAGTGGGGGTGTGACATCTGGCACCCCTGCTAATCAACTGTTAGGGAAAGGAGTCAGTTAATTGTTGTTAAGAAAAAGTTGTGTTTACATAATGTAAAATATTCAATGATGTTCCCAGCAAAGCTACGGGTTGAATGGGAGAATAAAACCTGGATTTTTGAAACTGCAGAGGCAGCGGGAGATTGGATTAGAGAAAAAATAAAGAGCTGAGGTGTAAAACAGGTCGGGGCGGGGCTGGGAGGGAGTAATGCTTTGGAAGAGAGCCAGGGCTAAATGGCATTCTGGGTCATTCAGAAAGGGTGGGATAGGGGTTGTTTTTTTGCTGCTTCCCCTTTTTTTTTTTCCTCTCTCCTATGCCTTCTCTCTCTTTCCCTCCTCCAGGAGTTTTCAGTATACTCTGGATATGGCTAGATATATAAATAGACTTCTATGAGAATTATATCTTGGAATATTAGGGGTCTGAGTAGAGGTGTAAAGAAAGTGGCGGTGTTTGACGCAATAGAGACACATTTGATAGGCGAAACGACAAAAGGGTTGTCTAGACGGTGGATACAGCACTCCTTTCACTCAGTATACTCATCTTATGCTAGAGGTGTGAGTATATTAATACATCGCAATATTGATATTAACCGCCTCACGTCCGCCCATAGACTATAAACGTCCTATGGGTGGACGTCTATTTCTGACAGCACGTTTTAGAACGTCCTGTCAGAAATAGCAGCTGCACGCTAATCGTGCAGCTGCTGATCGGGTTGCCCGCTGTCAGTGACAGCAGGGCAACCCTAAGACAAGGCAGGGACAGTTCCCAGGTGTCCCTGCCTTCACGATCGCTGCAGACACAGCGCTCACCGAGCGCTGTGTCTGCAGAGAAGGAAGCGCCGTGCGCTTCCTGTTCCGGCCCGGAGGTCATGTGACCGCCGTGACCGGAGAGTGCAGGGGCTGTGTGAGGTCTCTCAGAGACCTCGATCAGCCCTGCACTGAGGCTGTACAGCGCTGGATTGCTGCTGTACAGCCTCTCTAGGGGTGCATTTCTTCTGTAACTGGGGCTACTATGTCAGCCCCAGTTACAGGAGAAATCAACAGTGAAAAAAAAAAGAAAAAGTGAAGCAAATGTCCCCCAGAGGTCTTGCATGACCTTATGGGGGACAAAAAGTGTAAAAAAAAAAAAAAAAAATAAAGGGTTGAAAAAATAAAATAAAATAAAGTTTCACATGTAAAAAAAAAAAAGTTCCCAAGTAAGGAATAAAAAAAAAAAATTAAAAATAGAAAAAATAAAATAAAATAGACATATTAGGTATCGCCGCGTCTGTAAAAACCAGCTCTATAAAAGTATCACATGACCTAACCCCTCGGGTGAACACCGTAAAAAAAACAAAAAAAAAACTGTCAAAACAAGCAATTTTTGTCACCTTGCATCACAAAAGGTGCAACACCAAGTGATCAAAAACGCGTATGTCCCACAAAATAGTACCAATAAAACCGTCACCTCATCCCGCAAAAAATGAGCCCCTACATAAGAAAATCTCTTAAAAAATAAAAAAAACTATAGCTCTTAGAACATGGAGACACTAAAACATCATTTTTTTGGTTTCAAAAATGCTATTATTGTGTTAAAGTGAAACAAATAAAAAAAAGTATACATATTAGGTATTGCCGCGTCCGTAAACACCAGCTTTATAAAAATATCACATGACCTAACCCCTCGGGTGAACACCGTAAAAAAAAAAAAAAAAAAACTGTGTCAAAACAAGCAATTTTTGTCACCTTGCATCACAAAAGGTGCAACACCAAGTGATCAAAAATGCGTATGTCCCACAAAATAGTACCAATAAAACCGTCACCTCATCCAGCAAAAAATGAGCCCCTACATAAGAAAATCTCTCAAAAAATAAAAAAAACTATAGCTCTCAGAACATGGACACATTAAAACATAATTTTTTTGTTTCAAAAATGCTATTATTGTGTAAAACTTTAATAAATGAGAAAAAGTATACATATTAGGTATCGCCACGTCTGTAACAATCTGCTCTATAAAAATGTCACTTGACTGAACCCCTCAGGTGAACGCTGTAAAAATAAATAAATAGAAACTGTGCTAAAACAACCAATTTTTTGGTCACCTTGCCCCATAAAGTGTTATAATGAATGATCAAAAAATCATATGTACCAAAAAATAGTACTAATAAAACTGGCACCTTATCCCCTAGTTTCCAAAATGGGGTCACTTCTTGGGAGTTTCTACTGTAAGGGTGCATCAGGGGGCTTCAAATGGGACATGGCATCTAAAAACCATGTGGAGTTCCTTTACTTCTGCGCCCTGCCGTGTGCCCATACAGCAGTTTATGACCACATGTGGGGTGTTTCTGTAAACCGCAGAATCTGGGTAATAAATATTGAGTTTTGTTTGGCTGTTAACCATCGATGTGTTAAAGAAAAAAATTGATTAAAATGGAAAATCTGCCAAAAAAGTGAAATTTAAAAATTTGATCTCCATTTATCTTTAATTCTTGTGGAACGCCTAAAGGGTTAACAAAGTTTGTAAAATCGGTTTTGAATACCTTGAGGGGTGTAGTTTCTACAATGGGGTCATTTATGGGGGTATCCACTATGTAGGCCCCACAAAGTGACTTCAGACCTGAACTGGTCCTTATAAAGTGGATTTTGGCAATTTTCTTAAAAATTTGAAGAATTCCTTCTAAACTTCTAAGCCTTCTAACGTCCTAAAAAAATAAAATGACATTTCCAAAATGATGCCAACATAAAGTAGACATATGGGGAATGTTAAATAATAAATATTTTATGAGGTATCACTTTCTGTTTTGAAAGCAGAGAAATTGAAATTGAGAAAATTGCGAATTTTTCAAATTTTTGGGTAAATTTGGGATTTTTTCATAAATAAAGGTGAAATATTTTGACTCAAATTTATGACTATCATGAAGTACAATGTGTCACGAGAAAACAATCTCTGAATGACTTGGATAAATAAAGGCGTTCCAAAGTTATTACCACATAAAGTGAGAATAAAGTTATTACCACATAAAGTGAAAATTTGGCCTGGTCAGGAAGGGGGCAAAGGGCCCAGATGGGAAGTGGTTAAAATAGGGGAAACAGCTATAGATGGTGAGGGCCGATATGTCTTGATTGACTGCTTACTGGAAGGAAGGCCTTGGATAATAGCAAATGTTTACATACCGCCACCCTTTAAAGTAGATGTCCTATTAAAAATTCACGATTTTGTGTTAAAGGTAGGGGACAAATCACTGTTGGTTATGGGAGATTTCAATAATGTTATGGATAGTAAAATAGATAGACATAGAGTAGGTAATGTTCAAAAATTCTGAACGGGATTTAAATAAAAAAATATCACAGAGGAAATGGGCTGGATTGATATTTGGAGAGTAATGCACCCTAAATGAAAAAAAATATTCATGTTATTCAAAGACTCATAGGAGTCTATCACGGATTGATTTAGTTTTCACCAATAATAAAGGTTTGTGTGATATTGAACAGGTTAAATATGCACAGCGTGGGATTTCGGACCACAATGCAATTATTACTACTATAAAAACTACAAGAAAAAATATAAGAAGGATACATAGAAACATAGAATGTGTAGGCAGATAAGAATATACTGAATACTATGAATAGCCCCTGGCCCTATCTTATATGATGGATGGCCTTATGCCTATCCCATGCATGCTTAAACTCCTTCACTGTATTTGCAGCTACCACTTCTGCAGGAAGGCTATTCCATGCATCCACTACTCTCTCAGTAAAGTAATACTTCCTGATATTACTTTTAAACCTTTGCCCCTCTAATTTAAAACTATGTCCTCTTGTAGCAGTTTTTCTTCTTTTAAATATTCTCTCCTCTTTTACCTTGTTGATTCCCTTTATGTATTTAAAAGTTTCTATCATATCCCCTCTGTCTCGTCTTTCTTCCAAGCTATACATGTTAAGGTCCTTTAATCTTTCCTGGTAAGTTTTATCCTGCAATCCATGTACCAGTTTAGTAGCTCTTCTCTGAACTCTCTCCAAAGTATCCATATCCTTCTGGAGATATGGTCTCGAGTACTGCGCACAATACTCCAAATGAGGTTTCACTAGAGCTCTGTAGAGCGGCATGAGCACCTCCCTTTTTCTACTGGTAATTCCTCTCCCTATACACCCAAGCATTCTGCTAGCATTTCGTGCTGCTCTATGACATTGTCTGCCTACCTTTAAGTCTTCTGAAATAATGACCCCTAAATCCCTTTCCTCAGATACTGAGCTTATGACTGTATCACTGATTTTATATTCTGCTCTTGGGTTTTTACGGCCCAGGTGTATTATCTTGCACTTATCAACATTAAATTTTAGTTGCCAGATATTTTACTATTCCTCTAGTTTTCCTAAATCCTTTTCCATTTGGTGTATCCCTCCAGGAACATCAACCCTGTTACAAATCTTTGTGTCATCAGCAGAAAGACACACCTTACCATCGAGGCCTTCTGCAATTTCGCTGATAAAGATATTATTATGGGTCCCAGAACAGATCCCTGAGGTACCCCACTGGTAAGACCATGGTCTGAATATACTCCATTGACTACAGCCCTCTGTTGTCTGTCCCTCAGCCACTGCCTAATCCATTCAACAATATGGGGGTCCAAGCCCAAAGACTGCAATTTATTGATAAGCCTTCTATGTGGGACAGTATCAAAAGCCCTACTAAAGTCTAGATAAGCGATGTCTACTGCACCTCCTCCATCTATTATTTTAGTCACTCAATCAAAAAAATCAATAAGATTAGTTTGACATGATCTCCCTGAAGTAAACCCATGCTGTTTTTCATCTTTCAATCCATGGGATTTTAGATGTTCCACAATCCTCTCCTTAAGTATGGTTTCCATTAATTTCCCCACTATTGATGTCAGGCTTACTGGCCTATAGTTGCCCGATTCCTCGCTACCACCTTTCTTGTGAATGGGCACAACATTTGCTCATTTCTAATCTTCTGGGACGACTCCTGTTGCCAGTGATTGGTTAAATAAATCTGTTAATGGTTTTGCTAGTTCACAGCTGAGCTCTTTTAATAGCTTTGGGTGTATCCCATCAGGCCCCTGTGACTAATTTGCATTAATTTTAGACAGCTGATTTAGAACCTCTTCCTGTGTAAAGACACATGCATCAAAAGATTCATTAGTCTTCTTTCCTAACTGAGGTCCTTTTCCTTCATTTTCCTTTGTAAAAACTGAACAGAAGTATTCATTGAGGCAGTCAGCTAGTTCTTTATCTTCTTCCATATACCTTCCTTCTTTTGTTTTTAATTTTGTAATTCCTTGTTTTAGTTTCCTTTTTTCATTTATGTATCATATAAATGTAGGGTGGTTAAATATAATGGGGATACAGGATAGGATTTCGAAAGAGATAATGGACTTTTTTGTTATGAACGACGGTTCAGCGGTATCAAACATAGTATGGGAGGCTGCAAAGGCTTACATTAGAGGGATCTTTATAAAATATACAGCAATATACAAGAAAGGAATAAGGAAAAAAATTATGGATTTGGAACAAGAGGTGGGTAAATATGAAAGAGTGTATATTGAGGACCCTATAGACAAAAATTATGAGAATTGGGTAGAGAAAGCGGCTAGATTGTAAGATGAGAGGCTTTTAAAGGCGGAACAACAAAAAGAGAATTATGTGAGGGATAATTTTATCTATGCTCATATACCGGGTAAAAAGTTAGCTGCCCTTGTAGCGACCCAGACAAAAAAAAAAAAGATATATTCATTGTTTAGCAGATAAACGAGGACATAAAATAAACGATCAAGTGGCCAAAATAGAATTGCTTAAACAATATTTTGAAGATGTATACAGCAGTAAGACAAATAAAAATTTGACACAGATAGAACAGTATTTGGAGGAAATTACTATCTATAAGCTAACATTAGAAAAACGTGAAACCATGGAAGCCACTTTAAATGCTTTGGAAGTGGACAAAGTATTATCCAGGATTACAAAGAACAAGTCCCCAGGAATAGACGGTATTCCTTTCAAAGTCTATGCTCAATATAAAGAAGTACTAACCCCGAAACTATTGATAATGTGCGAAGACTCGAGGAAGGTAGGGAAATTGCCAAACTCTCTCAGGGAAGCCCTAATTACATTGATTTTAAAGCCAGGAAAGGATCCAACCTTTCCGGATTCATATCGGCCCATCTTATTAATTAATACGGATAATAAAATACTGGCTATAATTCTGTCAGTTAGACTTAAAAGTGTGGTTTCTGGGCTTGTTCATGAGGATCAGACGGGATTTATGTCAGGCAAAACTACAACTGATAATATTATGCTCTACTTTTTGAACACCCAGCTCGAACCCACAAATTGTGGGGAACGACTGATTGTTACCATGGATGCCTCTAAAGCATTATGCAGATACAATAGAATGGCCCTTTTTGCTTACAATGCTAAAGAAGAAGGAATTCGGTGATAAATTAATATCATGGGTAAATCTATTATACACCAAAATCTCAGCAACAGTGATATTAAATGGGGAATACTCTGATAACATAAAAATCTGCAGAGGGGTTAGGCAGGGTTGCCCTCTTTCCCCTCTGATTTTTGCTATAGTTGTGGAACCGCTAGCTGAAATGATCAGGCAAGATGAAGAAATTGTGGGGTTCAAGTTCGGTGATCATGAGGAAAAAATAGCTTTATATGGGGATGATATTATGTTGTTTGTAGGCTCACATAGATCACTTATGAAGATTTTCCAGGTATTTGAACGGTACGGTGAACACGCTGGGCTCAATATAAACTGGGCTAAATCAGCTTGTGTCCCAATTGATCCGCTGAACAATTTTATACCAGGCGCATTGGAGATTAAGAAGTTTAATCAACCTGTTAAATATCTGGGTATTCAAATAACCCCAAACCCCAAGGACTATGTTCAGTTGAATGTAGTCCCTAAACTAACTGAAATTAGGAAGAAAATAGATATATGGAAAAGACTACATGTTTCGATGGCAGGTCGTATTTCCTTGGTGAAAATGTGTTTACTTCCTTCCCTGAATTATATTATCTGGAATTCACCGGTAATAATTCCCCAAAAAATATTTCAAACAATAGTTAGTCTTTTAACGGTTTTAATATGGCGAGGGAAGAAACCAAGAATAAAAGCACAAATATTATGTATTTATGAAAGGGAGGGAGGACTTTCAGTACCAGACATGGAACTCTACTTATCTCTGGGCATATAAAAAATATGATAGTATGGAGTAACACGCAAAGATATAAATCTATGACTACAGAGATAGATGTTAGGTTAGGTAACTGTACAATTTTTCAGTTGATAGAAGCGTGTGTTTTGGCACAACAGGGAGACAGAAGGATACCGATATTTGAGCTTATGGATAGGGCTTGGAAGAAGGAAGGAGCATTGTGGACCCGGGTTGAGTTCCATGCTGACACCATATTGTGGGGGAACACCCACCTTAAAGAATTAAAAGCAATTGAACAGAAAATTTGGTTACAGCATGGTATTTACAAACTGGGCCAGGTATGGAGACAGGGGGATATAATACCATATGAAGATCTTAAAAAGGAGTATGGATTGCGTAATGTAGAACCGAGTTTTTTTTATTTGCAAACAAAACAAGCTCTGCGATCGCTGGTAGGAAAAGGTACACAAATTGATACCCTTCCCCAGCCGTTAGTGAATATTTCTAAACTAACAGTAGAGAGGAAATTAGTCTCTAAAATATATGAATGCTTGTTAAATCAAAAGACTAAGAAAAGAGCAATTAATGGCTTAAGCTACAAATTGCAAAATGTTATTAATCCTCAGCGTGAAGGGTTTTGGGAGTTGGCGATACAGGGGAAAAATAGGGTCTCAAAGAACTTTTCCCATAGTGTTACCCGATTCAATATACTATATCGACTGTACTACTCCCCTAAGATATTAATGAAGTGCTACAAACCTAGAGTTTTTAGTTGTTTAAAATGTGGGGAGGTAGGGGCAGATGATGTTCATATACTCTGGACATGTATAAAGATCCAAGAGTTCTGGGGTAAGGTAAGTGATAGAATAGAGCAATACCATCAGTTTAAAATCCCTAGGCAATTTGAAATATGCATATTGGGAGTGATGGACAAAATAGACACCCCCCAACAACGAGAACTAGCATCTAAACTCCCTTTTCAAGCTAGGAAATGTATTATTGGGCATTGGGGTGGTAGCGCTGTTCCCACGGTTAGGGAACGGGAAAGCCTTACCAGAACCGCACTTACTAGAGAGGAATTCCATCTGGTAAATACTAAGAAAAAATATAGATTCACTAGATTATGGCAGAAATGGCTATTATAGTGAATTTTTTTGGGAGAGATGGGTAGTCTGAGTTGGGGTATTGGAGTGTAGTGGAGAGAGAGGGGACATGAGGGGTCCTTTTTTTTTTAGGGAGCAGTTAAAAATACGGGAGGTGGGGTTGGTATGTGGAATGCTGTGTAAATGAAAGATTGTTAAATCTGTTTTTGTATAATCTCAAGAAAATAATAAAGATTTATTATTAAAAAAAAACTGTTAGTGCTCTGAACACTGCGGCCTCCTCACAGCTTACCAAGCACAGCATAGTACATTGTCTAGTTGCTTAGCTTCGTTTTGCCGCTCAGTTCCATTCATTGGAATTAATGGACCTGAATGTGACCTATGTACAATGACATCATTGGCATGGGAAGCAGTCTCTTCAAGCAGCTGATCAGCAGGGGCGTCGGGAGTCAGACCCCCATTGATCAATATTGAGGACCCCTACTGAAGATACTCAATTAATATAAAAATCATGGACTATCCCTTTAAAGGACTTTTAAACATTTATGGCTTGACTGCCCTATCATCAAACCTTTCTCAAAATCGATTACAACAGAGATTAAAGGCATTTGCCATAACATAACCACAAGGCTCCCACAAACTGATAAATTGCTTATCCCTCGCAAATAGCGAGAGTTAATAATGGTCAGACATAGTGAGCCAGCTTTTCAAATTCAAAGAAATCTATAGTTGAGAAACTAACACTAGGCATACGTTTCTTAAGACATGGAACCCTTGGATTGCTGACAACAATAATAAATAAGAGCATGCCAAGCCCCCTTCTCCTCATTCCTGCCAAGTTCTCAACCTCCAAGCTTGCTCTCCCTTCCTCTGGATGTTGTATTCCGACATAAATGTATTACATTGTTGTAACGGTCACGTCCACACACACACACAGGGGGAAGGGTAGTGACCACTGCGCTCCACCCTCACCCCTGGCCCTGCCTACTTGCCTCACGAGTCCTGATGACAGGGGACAACTGGACGGCAGTCCCTAACTTAGGATATGTGCAGGGAAGACAGACAAGACAAAATACGGAACATGAACGGACCGGGTCAGAACCAAGAGAGCTACGCAGTACAAAGGGTTAAGCAAAGAATGGTCAGGAGAAGCCGGGGTCAAATACCAGGAGAGTAGCGAAGTACAAGAGGAGTCCAAAGAGAGTAGTCAGGTGGGAGCCGAGGTCACAATACCAGGATGTATGCGCAGTACAGGAGGAGCAGGCAGAGGATCGTCAGGGAACAGGATCAGGTAAATATTCAGTAGTCCAACAAATAGCCAGGAACCTAGAAATTAACAGGCAACCTGTAGCCAGCAGGCTGCCTGTATTTATAGTGGGGAGTGAGGGTCATGTGACGTGGCCAGCGTCACATGACCGACAGACCAACCAGTCGAGCACCGAGTGATCAGCTCGGCGCTCAAGGCAGACTAGGAGCAGGGAGCCACCCAGCTAGTAAAGCCGCCCTGGGAATGAGGTCAAACACAGAACCTCATTCCAAAAGCTAAGCAACAGTTCTGCGGGCAATGGGGGACCGAGTGCACCTTCGGAACCCTGTGACAATTGTATTAAATGCACTGATTAGATTAGCTTTTTAAGGCTACTTTCACACCTGCGTTAGGTGCGGATCCGTCTGGTATCTGCACAGACGGATCCGCACCTATAATGCAAACGATTGTATCTGTTCAGAACGGATTTGTTTGCATTATGAAGAACAAAGTCAAAACGGATCCGTTTTCAATTGCACCATATTGTGTCAGTGGAAACGGATCCGCTCCCATTGACTTAATGTGTAAGTCAAAATGGATCAGTTTGGCTCCGCATCGCCAGGGGGACAACAAAACGCTGCAAGCAGCGTTTTGGTGTCCGCATTCAGAGCAGAATGGAGGCGGAACGGAGCCAAACTGATTCTGAACGGATCCTTATCCATTTAGAATGCATTGGGGCTGAACTGATCCGTTTTGAACCTTTTGTGCGATCCCTGAAATGTATCTCACAAAAAGAATTCAAAACTCCAGTGTGAAAGTAGCCTAAAAATTCACCCTTGATGCTTGCACTTTGATTTCTGTTATTATAACTAGTGTTGAGTGAATCGAAGTTAACAAACTGGACTTTGATCCGAATTTCAGGAAAAATTAGATTTATCACAAAGCCGAATTTCCTCGTGCTTCGTTGTAACAAATTTATCTTCCCTGAAATGACAGTAAAAAGCTAAAAAAAAAAAGCATACTTACCTCCTCATTTGAGCGCCGCGGTGGCCATCTTGCTTGAAGATCTTGCGCAACATTTTGTGCGTGATGACGTATGATGTCACCACGCCTGCCGCCGTGATGACGTCATAATGCGCCGCGCAAGATATCGAGCTGGATCTTCAAACAAGATGGCCATGGTGGCCTCTTTGCGATCAAATGGATGAGGTAAGTATAATTACATTTTTTTTTTTTTATTAGCAACCACTAAAATGCTTTACGATTGATCTCAGAGGCCACAATCAGTGATGAATGCGGCATCTGAAGGGTTCAGTGATGGGTGGGGGATGCAATCGCTATTCCCTGTCATTGCACCCGCTACTTTAAAAAAAAAAAAAGAAGCACTTTGTGATAAAGTAATTTGTCATGAAGCAAATCATTTTTGTAAAATTCAGCGAAGCAGCCAAGTCGATATTTTAAGAACTTCTCTCATCTCTAATTATTACTGATATTCTCCTGTGTTTCCCTGAGTTATTATTTGCATCTAACATTCTGGCCATTCAGATGATTGATTCAGTACTATGTGAGCTGTCCTACGAGGCATTCTTTCTTTAGACTGTCAGATGATGTATATTTGTTAATTATTCTCTGATATATTTTGCGTCTCTGTTGCCAGACCTGTTAATTATGTGCATAGTGCCCTGCGTGACACCTTTGAGAAATAAAAATAGAAACTGTTGTAGATGGTATTTAAGACTACTTTCACACTGGCGTTTTGGCCTCTTGCCGTTTGTGAGATCCGTTCAGGGCTCTCACCAGCGGTCCAAAACGGATCAGTTTTGCTTTAATTCATTCTTAATGGAAAAGGATCCGCTCAGAATGCCTCAGTTTGCCTCTTTGGAGACGGACACCAAAACGTCTGACGAAACTGAACCAAACGGATCCGTCCTGGCACACAATGTAAGTCATTGGGGACGGATCCGTTTTCAGTGACACAATCTGGCACAATAGAAAACAGATCCGTCCTCCATTGACTTTCAATGGTGTTCAAGACGGATCCGTCTTGGCTATGTTAAAGATAATACAAACGGATCCGTTCTGAACCGATGCAGACGGTTGTATTATCTGAACGGATCCGTCTGTGCAGATGCATGATGGATCCGCACCAAACGCGAGTGTGAAAGTAGCCTAAAATAGCTTGTCTTTATTTTCTGTATGTTTACAAAAATTATTTAAAAAAATGTCAAAAGATACATATTGAATAGCAAAAAGGAACAACATCACTCAACCCTCATTATCTGGTTCTCAATTCCCAGATGCAAAGCTCTACACTTTCCATGCTAAGAGGTGAAAAGTATTTACCCCATAAAAAATGTCTCCTAGTATTGTAATTTATCACATTGAATAAGTAAGTTGAGTATAATACCTTTTTTAGCAAAATAACTTGAACAATGGATTTCTGAAGGATCCATAAGCATGAAGACAAACCACTAAGGCCTAGTTCACATGAACGTTTTTTTTGCGGGTGTACGGGCTGTTTTTTTGTGTTCTGTGTACGGTCCGTATACGGTACCATTCATTTCAATGGTTCCGCAAAAAAAACGGAATGTGTTCCGTATGCATTCCGTTTCTGTATTTCCGTTCCGTTGAAAGATAGAACATGCCTTGTATTCGGCCGCAAATCACGTTCCGTGGCTCCATTAAAGTCAATGGGTCCACAAAAAAAAAAGGGAACACATACGGAAATGCATCCGTATGTCTTCCGTATCTGTTCCGTTTTTGCTGAACCATCTATTGAAAATGTTATGCCCAGCCCAATTTTTTCTATGTAGTTACTGTATGCTGTATATGCCATACGGAAAAACGGAACGGAAAAACGGAACAGAAACGGAAACACAACGGAACTCAAAAACGGAACAATGGATCCGTGAAAAACGGACCGCAAAAAGCTATAAAAGCCATACGTTCGTGTGAACTAGGCCTAAGACTTGACCTTGGTACAATATGACAGAATATTGGAAGGTGAGGAACAGGAACCAAGTTATAACCTGGTAAGTTTTCTGTATTCACAAGTTGTTGTTATGATTTATGTTATATTGTATTGCAACTAAAATGAATAGTTTGTGTAGTCTGTAAAGAGACAGCACACTGAATTGTGTTGACTTGAACTGGAACAGTAACTGCCCTGTTGAACCTGGGACTAACTTCTTGGTTTACAGCACAGAGATCACCTGGTAGGCATGAACAGTATTGGCTGTGAGAGTTTGGTTTTGCGGAAGGTGGGGGCATAGCAGCCATGGTGGCCCTCAGAGGTACAGATTTGCTCCATTCAAAGTGACTAGGGCACCCCCACAACATCTGTGCCTTACTCAGCAGCCATTGCTGCAATCATTTCACCAGAAGAACCTGATGCAGACTATCAACCATGGTGTTGGCTAAAGGATTTTCTTCTGACTGGAATTCTTTTTGTAAAAAACAGTCACAATGGCAGAAAATACAAAAAGTAATACTCGCCTAATCACTCCTTTACTGTTCCCATTCCAAAGCTTCCCAGAGCCTTCACTGGTCTCTACTTCCTTGTAAAGATAAGGACATGGAAATGTGACCTGCCGAGGTGGGTCACCGCTGTGGCAACTGATTGACTAAGGCCTCTTTCACACTTGCGTTGTCCGGATCCGGCGTGTACTCCACTTGCCGGAATTACACGCCGGATCCGGAAAAACGCAAGTGTACTGAAAGCATTTGAAGACGGAACCGTCTTCCAAATGCGTTCAGTGTTACTATGGCACCCAGGACGCTATTAAAGTCCTGGTTGCCATAGTAGGAGCGGGGAGCGGGGGAGCGGTATACTTACAGTCCGTGCGGCTCCCGGGGCGCTCCAGAATGACGTCAGAGCGCCCCATGCGCATGGATGACGTGATCCATGTGATCACATGATCCATGCGCTTGGGGCGCCCTGACGTCACTCTGGAGCGCCCCGGGAGCCGCACGGACTGTAAGTATACCGCTCCCCCGCTCCCCACTACACTTTACCATGGCTGCCAGGACTTTAGCGTCCCGGCAGCCATGGTAACCACTCTGAAAAAGCTAAATGTCGGCTCCGGCAATGCGCCGAAACGACGTTTAGCTTAAGGCCGGATCCGGATCAATGCCTTTCAATGGGCATTAATTCCGGATCCGGCCTTGCGGCAAGTGTTCCGGATTTTTGGCCGGAGCAAAAAGCGCAGCATGCTGCGGTATTTTCTCCGGCCAAAAAACGTTCCGTTCCGGAACTGAAGACATCCTGATGCATCCTGATGCATCCTGAACGGATTTCTCTCCATTCAGAATGCATTAGGATAATCCTGATCAGGATTCTTCCGGCATAGAGCCCCGACGACGGAACTCTATGCCGGAAGACAAGAACGCAGGTGTGAAAGAGCCCTAAAAGGTAATTTCCTGCATGTTGAGAGGGACCAGGAAGCGTTGGAAATGGAGTGGCAAGGTATTTGTAAAATGATTAATATTTTGTTCAAAAACCGTGCGACCAGGTCTATACATACACAGCAATTAGATTTTTTGCAATTTTGTAATGTTCATTTTTATTTTATTTTTAAATCAAATCACAATATGCTCTATCTAGCTATGGTTTTTACTGTTTTTTTCATAGACTTTATTATAGGATTTCCATGAAAATGCACGTACAATATATTACAAAAAGGAAAAATTTCTGCAAAAAAAGCATATAAAAAAGATTTGCCATTTTACATTTATGTTAATTTATGTTAATTCTCCTATAGAGAAATAGATGGGTTTTAACTACCTAGGTTTTAGTAGCTAGCAGCATTCGTTAGTTCAGTTGCTACACTTTTTTTATTGCTTTCTTTCATTGACAGTTACAGTGTGTGAAATGTAATAATATGTGATGACAACCATTAGATACGCCTGTCTTCTATACAATAGGCATATGCAGTACAATATTTATCTAGCCTAGCTGCTCTATGTGGGGCTTACTCCCATATTTGAAATTTTTGTGCCCTGAAGCTGGTCCCTCTGGGCAGTGGTTTTGCTGGTTAATCATTCAGGACTCTTGCATAACCTCAATACTTCTCTATAGGGGAAAAAGTAATCCATTGCATTAAGTCTGTTATTAAACTGCCAACACGTCACTGTGGAGCTGTAGACTTATTACTGCACACAGTTTTAAGTAATTATCAAATAAGAATGAGGATCTTGCAGATATGTACCCTACCAAGCGGAAACACTCAAGGGCAGATATCTAGAGGCAGAATATACACTACTCACTTAGGGATATTTGGCTTGTAGTTGAAATTTCAGGATGAACCTAAAATGCGCTCTAACCTTTACAGGTGAACTTAATGTGACCTTGATGTTACCATGTCCATTTGTTCATGTTTCAGTACTTTTTGCACAACTTGCTGTTCTCTAACTAGCAGCTTAATGGCAAAATTCTAAATAGGTGTTTGATCCATGAATCGGCCAATAAATTTCCTGGTTCAATTAGAATTGGTATTTAAATAGAGTTGAGCGGACACCTGGATGTTCGGGTTCGACGGGTTCGGCCCAACTTCACAAAAAGGACCCGAACTTGACCCGAACTTGACCCCGAACCCGAACCCTGTTGAAGTCAATGGGGACCCAAACTTTTGAGCACTAAAATGGCTGTAAAAATGTCATGGAAAGGGCTAGTGGGCTGGAAATGGCATCAAAATGTGGTTAAGAGCATGACAAGTGCTCTGCAAACAAATATGGATAGGGAAATGACTTCAAATAACATAAAATACGTAAAAAAATATATAATAATCTTGATCTAGGAGGACGAGGTCCATATGGAGTAGAAGGTTGAGGAGGCGGTGGATGTGGCGGTGTAGGTGGTAGTGGCGGTGGAGGATGAGGAGGTAGCCTACACTGCTTTTTGGTTTATTTTTTTTATATTTTTTTGTTTAAATTAGGGTACACCCCAAAACATTGGGAAATATAACCTGTTATAACCCCCTCCAGCCGTGCTAAACAAACGTTCAGACAATACACTGGCTGCAAGGCAGGCAAGCACCTCCAAGGCGTAAAGGGCAAGCTCCGGCCATTTGCCCAATTTGGAGACCCAGAAGTTGAAGGGGGGAGATCCATCAGTCAGTATGTATAGGCGTGTGCACACATACTGCCCCACCATGTCGCTCGTCCCCGTGATGTTCACGATCCATTTGGATATCTTCTCTATCAACTTTCGATGTTCTTTTCTGCGCCTACCATGTTGATCACGGTTATCGGCGAATCAGGGTTCCACACCGGAGAGGGAGCGTGAGAAAGGGAGACCACATCCAAGGGAGGTCAATGGCTGCAATGTGACGGAGCGGAAATATGGGACACGTTATTAAAGCAGAAGGATTGAATAAAAGGGCCAATTAAAGACGAATTTTAGAAATTTAAGTCCCTGTCACCTATACAGAGCAGGGGTTTCTATCCGTCAAAATTGGTAAAATGTCACCTGACAATGTAACAGGCGAATTTTAGAAATTTATGTCCCTGTCACATATGCAGAGGTGCCCCAGTGACGTCCACCATCCATTTGGATATCTTCTCTATCAACTTTCGATGTTCTTTTCTGCGCCTACCATGTTGATCACGGTTATCGGCGAATCAGGGTTCCACGCCAGAGAGGGAGCGTGAGAAAGAGATGTTAATGGCTGCAATGTGATTGAGCGGAAATGTGGGAGAAGCTATTGAAGCAGAAGGATCGAATGAAAGGGCCAATTAAAGACGAATTTTAGAAATTTAAGTCCCTGTCACCTATGCAGAGCAGGGGTTTTTCATCGCCAGAAATGGGTTAATGTAACCCACCAATGGAACTGATGATTTCTTAAAATTTTGGGCCCTATCACCTATGCAGAGCAGGGGTTTATTCACGGCAAAAATTGTAAAATGTCACCCAAGAATGTAACTGAAAAATTTGTGAAATTTATTAACCTGTCTACTAGGTAGAGCAGGGGTCTATCACAGCCAAAAATGGGTGAATGTCACCCGAATATGTAACAGACAAATTAGTGAAATGTTTTTACCTATCTACTAGGTAGAGCAGTGGTATATTACAGCCCAAAGTTTGTAAATTTCACCCGAATATGTAACGGGCAAATTAGTGACATTTGTTTACCTATCTACTAGGTATAGCAGTGGTATATCACAGCCAAAAATTGGTTAATTTCACCAGAGAATGAAACAGACAAATTAGTAAAATTTGTTTACCTGTCTACTAGGTATAGCAGTGGTATATTACAGCCAAAAATTAGTGAATTTCACCCGAATATGTAACAGACAAATTAGTGAGATTTGTTTACCTGTCTACTAGGTATAGCAGTGGTATATCACAGCCAAAAATTTTTGAATTTCACCAGAGCATGTAATAGACAAATCAGTGAAATGTTTTTACCTGTCTACTAGGTAGAGCAGGGGTATATTACAGCCAAAAATTTGTGAATTTCACCCAAAAATGTAACAGACAAATTAGTGAAATGACATAAAATAAAATAAGTACAAATTAAAAAAAATAATCTTGATTTATGAGTTGGAGGTCCATATGGAGTAGGAGGTTGAGGAGGCAGTGGACGTAGCGGTGTAAGTGGAAGCAGCGGTGGAGTTAGACGAGGTAGCCAACACAGTTGTTTTTTTTTATTAAGGTACACCCCAAAAGAGTGGGAAATATCAGAAATACAGCAACGAGCAATTGCGCTGTAGTATAACAATGGCTGGGTAAGGCCTGTATACATGTCTATTCTGCACAAGGTACAGACAAGTCTTGTGGGATCCAAGCCTGGTTCATTTTAATGAACGTGAGCTTGTCCATGTTGGCTGTGGACAGGCGGCTGCGCTTGTCTGTAATGGCGCCTCCTGCCGTGCTAAATACACGTTCAGACAATACACTGGCTGCAGGGCAGGCCAGCACCTCCAAGGCATAAAGGGCAAACTCAGGCCATGTGGACAATTTGGAGACCCAGAAGTTGAATGGGGCAGAACCATCATTCAGTAGATGTAGGCGTGTGCACAAGTACTGTTCCACCATGTTATTCAAATGCTGCCTCCTGCTAAGACGTTCCATATCAGCTGGTGGTGCAGCTTGGTGTGGCGAGGTGACAAAGCTTTTCCACATGTCGGCCATGCTAACCCTGCCTTCTGAGGTGCTGGCGGTGACCCAGCTGCGTTGGCGACCTCTTCCTCCTCCTCTGCTTTTGCCTTCTGCTTCCCCTTGTCCCCCGGTGTCTGTTGGGAATGCTCTTAGGAGCTCGTCTACCAGTGTGCGCCTGTAGTCGCGCATCTTCCTAGCAGGCTCCAGTGAGGGAATTAAGGACGGCATGTTGTCTGCACACATTAAAATGTGGGCAACTCTGCGGTCGTTGCGCAGGCACTGCAGCATGTAGTCGCTCATGTGTGCCAGGCTGCCCAGAGGTAAGGACAAGCTGTCCTCTGTGGGAGGTGTATCATCTGTGTCCTCCGTATCCCCCCAGCCACGCTCCAGTGATGGCCACGAGCTGCATTGGGTGCCACCCTGCTGTTAACATGTTTCCTCCTCCTCCTCCCCCTCATCCTCCTCCCCTGTAGAGTGACTGACCCGTTCGTGCTGCAGCTGAAACTCCACTATCGCCTGCTGCTGCTTGCACAGTCTCTCTAGCATATGCAAGGTGGAGTTCCACCTGGTGAGCACGTCGTATATGAGGCGGTGAACGGGAAGGCCGAAGTTACGCTGCAGCGCAGACAGGTGAGCAGCAGCAGGATGAGAATGCCGAAAGCACGCACAGACGACCCGCACTTTATGCAGCAGCTCTGACATGTCGGGGTAGTTGTTAATGAATTTCTGCACCACCAAATTCAGCACAGGCAAGGGATGTGCGTCAAACCGGCTAGTCCCAGAGGTGCAACGAGATTTCGCCTATTATCGCACACCACCAGGCCGGGCTTGAGGCTCACTGGCAGCATCCACTCATCGGTCTGTTCTTCTATACCCCTCCACAGCTCAAGCGCAGTGTGGGATTTGTCTCCCAAACACATCAGTTTTAGAACCGCCTGCTGACTTTTACCCCTGGCTGTGCTGAAGTTGGTGGTAAAGGCCTTTCTCTGACCGGATGAGGAGGTGGTAGAAGAGGAGGAGGAATCCGAGTAGGAGGAGGAGGGAACAGAAGGCAAAGAATAATGCCCTGCGATCCTTGGTGGTGGAAGGACATGCGCCAAACCGCCATCCGCCTGGAGCCCAGCCGCCACTACATTTACCAAGTGTGCAGTTAGGGAGATATAGCGTCCCTGGCCGTGCTTACTGGTCCACGTATCTGTGGTTAGGTGGACCTTGCCACAGATGGCGTTGCGCAGTGCACACTTGATTTTATCCCTCACTTTGTTGTGCAGGAAAGGGATGGCTCGCCTGGAGAAGTAGTGGCGGCTGGGAACGACGTACTGTGGGACAGGAACCTCCATCAGCTGTCTGAAACAGTCCATCTCCACCAGACCGAATGACAGCATTTCAAAGACCAGTAGTTTATAAATGCTGGCATTCAGGGCCAGGGATCGAGGGTGGGTAGGTGAGTACTTCCACTTTCTCTCCAGGGTTTGAGAGATGGAGAGCTGAACGCTTCCGTGTGACATGGTGGAGATGCTTGGTGACGGAGGTGGTGGCGTTGGTGGCACATCCTCTGTTTGCTGGGTGGCAGGTGACAATGTTACTCCAGAGGTGGAGGAAGAGGCCAAGACAGCAGCAGAAGAGGGAGCAGGAGGGGCCTGAGCCCTTTTTTGGTTTTTAAGGTGCTTACTCCACTGTAGCTTGTGTTTGTCATGCAGGTTGTGCTCAGGTTAAGAATGTTAATGCCTCGCTTCAGGCTCTGATGGCACAGCGTGCAAACCACTCGGGTCTTGTCATCAGCACATTGTGTGAAGAACTGCCATGCCAGGGAACTCCTTGAAGCTGGCTTTGGTGTGCTCGGTCCCTGGGTGCGGTGGGCAGTAGCAGGCGTACTGTCTTCGAGACGGCCTCTCTGCTTTTGTACCCTGCTCGCTCTTTTGCTGTGCTGTTGGCTTGGTGTGACCACTGCCTCTTCCTCCGAACTATGAAAGTCATTGGAATGACCTTCATTCCATGTGGGGTCTAGGACCACATCGTCCTCCACATCATCTTCCACCCAGTCTTCCCCCCTGCCCTCCTTGTCGGTCTGCACACTGCAGAAAGCCGCAGCAGTTGGCACCTGTGTTTCGTCCTCATTAGAGACGTGCTGCGGTGGTATTCCCATGTCCTCATCCTGAAACATAATTGGTTGGCATCAGTACATTCAATGTCTTCCACTTCTGGGGCAGGGCTATGTGGATGGCCCTGGGAAGCCCTGCCAGCAGAGTCATCAAAAAGCATAAGAGACTGCTGCATGACTTGGGGCTCAGACTGCTTTGCTGATTTGCAAGGGCATGGGCTGCAGGTGCCAACTCTGAGCTTTCTGCAGAGGACTGGGTGGGAGATAACGTGAAGGAACTTGATCCACTGTCAGCCACCCAATCTACTAGCGCCTGTACTTGTTCTGGCCTCACCATCCGTAGTGCGGCATTGGGGCATACCAAATAACCTGCACCTTCCTCAGGCGCCTCCTCGCACCTGAGGAAGGTGTTTCACTTGGACGTGTAGCTGGCGCAGAACGGCCACATTCTCTCCCTGCAACAGGAGCTCCACCAACACCACCGGGACCATGTCCACGTCCCTTATTTGATGTTCTCCTCATTATTTGCGTTCACCCACCAGGTGTCAATTAAACTGCCAATAGTCAACAATTAATTTCCTTAACAGTAAGGCAGTGCCGGTGTCATAAACAGAATAAATTTCTTTAGGTCACACAACAGTGTAACAGAGCAATTTAATACAATTAATTCACTATCACAAAAAGTTTGAATTTTCAAACCAACAATTTAACTGCAGAAGATAACGGTTTAATTTGACTGTCAGAAATGCAGCATACACGGAAAATGTGCAATCTACCACAAAACCAGTGTTTATTGCAAACAACTGTAGAAATGCAGTATTTCACAGGTAAATTCTAAAATAGCTAATGCTGCGTTGTACGTAAAAGTGCTCTGGGGCAATAGTGCAGTGTTTTTTGGCAACCAACTGTGTAAATGCGGAGTTCCACTGGTTACTTCACATGAAAGAAATACAGGGTAGGCCTCAGATCTGCTATGTAGGCTGAAACCAGTGTTTATTGCAAACAACTGTAGAAATGCAGTTTTTCACTGCTTAATTATCAAATAGGTAATACTGCGTTGTACGCAAAAGTGCTCTGGGGCAATAGTACAGTGTTTTTTGGCAAAAAACTGTGTAAATGCAGAGTTCCACTGGTTACTTCACATGAAAGAAATACAGGGTAGGCCTCATACAAAACCAGTGTTTATTGCAAACAACTGTAGAAATGCAGTTTTTCACTGCTTAATTATCAAATAGGTAATACCGCGTTGTACGCAAAAGTGCTCTGGGACACTAGAACACTTTTATTGGCAACCAACTATAGAAATGCACTATTTCACAGTTTAATTATAAAATAGGTATTAATACTGAGGTGTACGCAAAAGTGCTCTGGGGCACTAAAACACTTTTTTGGCAACCAACTATAGAAATGCAGTATTTCACTGCTTAATTATGAAATAGGTAATACTACGCTGTACGCAAATGTGCACTGTGGCATTTTGGGCAAACAACTCTAGAAATGCAGTATTTCACTGTTTAATTATAAAATAGGTAATACTGCGCTGTACGCAAAAGTGCTATCTAGCACTATTTAACGGTTTTATTGGACTGTCAGATATGCAGTGCCTGTGGCAGACAGACTCGCTTTAGGTCACAAAAATGTTTGACAGTCTGACAGACTAATGTAATTGAATAATTTTCAATGCCAGGTATGCACTGCCGGCTGTAGGGGTACTTGACCTGCCAAAAAAGGGAATTTCACCTCCACTGAGCTACCAGATCAGAATTAGACTAATGTCCCTGGCACACAGGCAGTTAACATGCAGTTTCAAGGTGACTGCATTTAACAAAATGGTTGCTGACGCCGACCTCACTAACAGATGGATTAAAAATTCTTCACTGGGCTCAGGGCTGGGTACAATATTGTAGCATAGCACCCTCAATTATCGCTGCAGTTTGCAGATTGTACAACACCAGAATTATGCCCTAATATGTCCCTCACAGCAGCAGCAGCATTCCCTACACTGACAAGAGCAGAGTGACGTGCGGCGCTATGTGACTCCAGCTTATATAGAGTCTGGGTCACATGCCTTTAGTAGGCATGGCTGTGATGGCCTCTTAGGGCAAAGTAGTTAAACGCTTGTTGATTGGCTGCCCTGCAGCCTTTCAAAAAACGCTGAATCGCCGAACACCGGGTTCGCTCAACTCTATATGTAAACAGTCCTCATCATCATGCTGTTAAAATTTTGACCTCATGAGGCCAAGACGACACCTAACAATTAATCAAGAGTACATCGCCATTCCGAGGCTTCAAGCATGATGTTCTCCTGCTTGAAGCCTTGCGACTTTTTATGTCCAATTGCGGGGAACCACTATGGGCTCAAATGTCACACCAACTTACATTAATGTATTCATGACCAAACTTGAGGAGGCTGTCATCTATGTTTCTCATAATTTCTCTTCTGTTTTGGGATGGTGGCGATAAATAGACGACATCTTCCTCATTTGGACAGGTACTGTACAAAAATTTAGTCATTTATTTATATAGTTTTTGTTAATCATATTGACTCAGATATTAAATTCAACATGACCAGTTCAGATAACTCTGTTCAGTTTATAGCTACCATGGTGTATAAAGAAGGAAACATATTGAGAACGGTCTTATTTAGGAAGCCCAATGACAAAAATGATCTATTATTTTATCATAGTTGTCACTCAAGCTCTATGATTATTAGTGTACGGACGAATAACGCGTGTGCTCGAGCAAGATGCTCGAGTCTCCTTACCACACGTTTGTTGGCTGCCATGCAGCCAATAATCATGCGGATAAGTGCTGCCCTTCACTGTAATGCCGTAGCCATGTTGGCCGCTGGCATCACAATGATTGACTGGCCGGAACGCGTCATCGGGTGCTATATATCTCAGTATTAGTCAGGGAGAGCTGGAGAGCAGAAGGGAGAGATAGTGTAGGGATTGAAATAGCAATATTTTAGTTTTCATACTTGTTGTATACCTCCTGTATAACGTTTGTGCATCCTAAATATCAGTGACATTCATTCAGTGTAATTTTTTATTAGGCGGTGGTGACAGCGACATTACTTGCGCTATACCTCCTGTATAACGTTTCTGCAACCTATCAGTGACATTATTTCAGTGTCATTTTTTATTAGCTGGTGGTGACAGCGACATTACTTGCGCTATACCTCCTGTTTAATGTGTGCGCATCCTAAAAATATCTGTGACATTCATTCAGTGTAATTTTTTATTAGGCGGTGGTGACAGTGACATTTCTTGCGCTATACCTCCTGTTTAACGTGTGCGCATCCTAAAAATATCTGTGACATTCCGTGTACTTTATTTGCGCATACACTTACAAAACCTGCGCTACTGTACATGTGACATACTTGCAAGCATATATACCATTTAATATGCGCAGTAGTAAGGGACAGGGAAGTGGCCGTGCTGCTGATGGTGCACGCAGAGGCCATGTCCCTGGGCGCGGTGAAACTGTGCCTGCTGCCAGAGCGCAAGAAACACACTGATCCATGATACCTAGCTTCATGTCCCAGTTTGCTGGGCGGCGGAGGACACCACTCTCAAAGTCAGACCAGGGTGACCAGGTGGTCGGTTGGATTGCAGCAGATAATGCTTCCAGTCGGTTAAGCACCACCCTGTCTTCGAATTCACTTAAATATGATAGTCTTGTGAACGTACTATTGAAAAATATGGTTTACTGCCTATCTAAAGTACGTTAAAAACACTTTTATTTAATAATGTTAAAAATAATAAATCTCCACATAAATAGGCTGATAGGGTGAACTGGAATTTTTCAGACTATTTATATGCTGGTTCCTAGTAACACCCTACCACAAAGACTCCTTTATATTTAGGAGTGTACAAATGATGGTATAAGTCCTCTAGTGATCCTAAAGAGATATTATTACACTTATTATATAGGGCTGTGCACCCCTTAGTAGGTGTTGTATAGGATCTCACACTTAGAGGACTAATCACTAATGGGCTCGATATGGAAGCGAGAGTCAGTGTGCATGTATGCCTGTACTGCAGTCTAATGCTCGACGCGTTTCCCTATCCGACACTTGTCGGTATTTCATCAGGAGCATTAGACCTAGTACTTGGCCGGCGTCATATATTGCGACCCTGATGGTGGGTATGCAATGAAATTGCCAAGCACTTTTTTCGGTCTGCTGACTAGAAAGACGCTGCACGCCTCTGATATCGTGCGTGCAGCAGCGAGCCTCCTGGCATTGTAGTGGCCGTAGCGTGCAAAAAATGTGCGCTGTTTAAATGAAGAAAGATGCTCCCCTTCTCTTGCCAAGCCTCTAGCAGGCATCCAATCGGTGCACGATCGCTGCATGGCCGCGCCTACTACTGTCGTCATCACCAAGGGACGGACAGCCCATTGCACAGTCATCCGCGTCGACTCCGCCTGCTCCTAAGCATCATTCGTCGCTATGACAAGGGGGAAGGTTTGTGACGTTTGCTTGAGTCACCATCTAGGCGGGGACATATAGTCCTTGGATTAACTTAATGTTCAACGAACACCACTGTGTAAAGAATCGGAACACATATTAAATATCATAAGAGGTTACCAGGATGGAGATATAGAGGGTAAAACCTGCCAGAAGCGGAAAGAATATATGTATACACAGAATACAAAAACTACTTTAATAGGGGTGATGTCATACAATCCCTCCGAGATCCCCATAAATCGCAGAGGCATCAACCACTGAAATTCATACTAGGGATAATAGGGACATCTTAAAGTCCCACTCCCTAGGTATGTTCAGGACATTAGGGACACCTAAAATTCACAGATCGCGGATAATCTCCATGTAGTCAAAAGGGAGAAATCAGTATACAGGAGAGTCATCAAAGCGGACAAAATATTGAGCATAGGGACAGGAAATAAATCTTATACACTAGCCAAGAAGGGAGATTATCCCTTATTCAATGAAGCATGCGTAAGAAATCGCATCATTAAGTCCTTTTGGCTTGACAGTGTTTAGTGTGAAAATCCACTGCGCCTCTTTCCTGAGAAGCAGTGTATCAATATTACCTCCCCTGGGTGGTGGTCTTACATGTTCGATACCCTGAAATTTAAAGCAATCAGTTATACTGGGATGGCAGGTTGCCACATGTTGCGCAATAGGGGTATCACCAGAGCTTCTGATCTTCCATAAGTGTTCCCCTATGCGCCTCCTAAATTCACGCTTAGTGTTCCCTACATATTGTGAACCACAAATGCAGGTCGCGAGATATGCCACCCCAACCGTCTTGCAATTTATAAAGGATTTGATGTTATACTCATGTCCTGTGGTTGAGCTCCTAAAGTGTGTGCTCTTCAAAATCACTTTGCATGCTATGCAGCATTTATATGTGCCATTTGGTATGTTTGCCCCTAGCCAAGTCTCATTCCTAGGAGAAGTGAAGGCACTATGGACCACTTTGTCCTTAATGTTTCCACCCCGGCGGTACGTGATCATGGGATAACTACCAACTAGGTGTCCAACATCTGGGTCAGTTTTTAAAATCTCCCAGTGTTCAGTCAACAAAGCCCGCATCTCCTTATGCGCCGTATCAAAAGTTCCTATTATGCGTAGCTGCGCATCCTCTGATGTCTTATTTTTAGGATGCAGGAGATGTTCCCTATCACATGCAGCCGCATGTTGATAGGCCTCTTTCAACACGGGTTTAGGGTATCCCTTCTCAACAAACCGTTTTTCAAGGTCATCCGCTGATGCCTTGAAATCCGACCACTGAGAGCAGTTCCATCTCATTCTAAGGTACGGCCCTTGAGGAATGCCCCTCTTGAGTGGGTACGGATGTCCACTCTCCCACCTCAAGAGGGCATTAGTGGCCGTGGGTTTGCAAAACACTTTTGCCAGGAGGCTCGCTGCTGCACACATGATATCAGAGGCGTGCAGCGTCTTTCTAGTCAGCAGACCGAAAAGTGCTTGGCAATTTCATTGCATACCCACCATCAGGGTCGCAATATATGACGCCGGCCAAGCACTAGGTCTAATGCTCCTGATGAAATACCGACAAGTGTCGGATAGGGAAACGCGTCGAGCATTAGACTGCAGTACAGGCATACATGCAGACTGACTCTCGCTTCCATATCGAGCCCATTAGTGATTAGTCCTCTAAGTGTGAGATCCTATACAACACCTACTAAGGGGTGCACAGCCCATCATTTGTACACTCCTAAATATAAAGGAGTCTTTGTGGTAGGGTGTTACTAGGAACCAGCATATAAATAGTCTGAAAAATTCCAGTTCACCCTATCAGCCTATTTATGTGGAGATTTATAATTTTTAACATTATTAAATAAAAGTGTTTTTAACGTACTTTAGATAGGCAGTAAACCACCACCCTGTCTTCCACAAAGTGCAGTCTCAGTAGCCAAGAGTCTGGTCAACAGAATCCTCACCCTGATACTCCTTCCACCCACCATGGAGAGTCTTGGCAAACAAGTGATACCACACTCGGATATTCTGAGGAGCTGTTTTCATCGCCATTTCTTAATTTGGGACTCTCGCCAAGCCCGCTTGAAGAGGGACATGAGGAGATCTTGTGCCCTGATTCCCAAACTCTGGAGCATCCACAGTCAGAAGAAGATAACGGTGGGGAACGGCAACTAGTGTTTCACGAGGTGGATGATGATGATGAGACACAGTTGCCAATAAGTCAACTGCAATTAGTGTCTCAAGAGGTTCATGATGAGGATGAGACACAATTGTCAATAACTGAGGTTGTTGTTAGGTCAACAAGTCAGGAGGATGACCAGAGTGAGGAAGTAGAAGACGCTGGACGATGAAGTCACTGACCCAATCTGGGAAGGTGGCAAGCCAAGTCAGGACAGCAGTACAGAGGGGGAGGGATCCGCAGCACCGCAAAAGTCTGGAAGAGGCAGTGGGGTGGCAAAAGGCAGAATGCGGCCCACACCAAACAGGCCCGCAACTGTTCCTCGGAGCACCCCCTTGCGGCAATCTCCCTTGCTAAGGGGTAGGTGTTCTGCAGTCTGGCGCTTTTTTGAGGAAAGTGCGGACGATAAAAGACTCGTCATTTGCAACCTGTGCCATACCGAAATGAGCAGGGGCGTGAACACTAGCAACCTCACCACCACCAGCATTATCCGCCACATGGCATCAAAGCACCCTAATAGGTGGGCTGAACGCCTGGGTCCACAACCAGTGTCTGCGGGTCACATCACTGCCTCCTCTTCCCTTGTGTAAGTGCTGGCTAGGGTTGAGCGAACCCGAACTGTAAAGTTCGGGTTCGTACCAAACTTTAAGATTTTTTGACCCGAACCCGAACATTTCAGTAAAAGTTCGGGTTTGGTGTTCGGCAATTTAATGGTGCTTTTTGAAAGGCTGCAGGGTAGCCAATCAACAAGCTTTTAACTCGTGTGCCCTTAGAAGCCATCACAGCCATGTCTACTAATGGCATTGCTGTGATTGGCTAGTGCAACATGTGACCAAGCCTCTATATAAGCTGGAGTCACGTATCGCCGCACGTCACTCAGCTTTTACTAGTGTAGGGATAGGATGCTGCTGCTGTTAGGGAGAGAATAGGAAAGAATCTCATATCAGAACTTGTTGTTAACTCTGCGATCTACAGAGTTTGTTTTTTTGCTGGTGCAATGCAACATTTTTGTACCCTGCCCTGAGCCCAGCGACACAGCAAGTTCAGTGCACCAGCACTGCATATGTGCCAGGGGCAACAATTTAATCCTGTTCTTTTAGTTCAGTGGGCAACATATACCCATTTTTTAAATGCACCTGCACTGCATATGTGTCAGGGGAAGGGAAAATAATATAGGTAATCCTTCTGTGAGTTCAGGGACCCAGGAGGTGACATATTCACATTTTTTTCTGTAAAGATACCCCTGTGCTGCATATGCGAGTGTAATCAATTCAGTAAATCCCTCTGTTAGATTCTGGGGGGACAAATTGTTATTTTTTTGCTAATAGTGAAAGAAAATCTGTTAAATCCATCTCTTTCATTTGTGGGTGAAAAAAATCATATCTTTTTCTCCATAAAGTACCTTTGCGGCCTGCACTGCAAATCTGATCGTGAAATAAAATCTGTAAATCCATCTGTTTCACTGTGAGTGAAAAAAATCATATTTCTTTTTCCATAAAGTACCTTTGCGGCCTGTGCTGCAAATCTGATGGTGAAATATAATCAGTAAATCCATCTGTTTCACTGTGAGTAAAAAAATCATATATTTTTTTCCATAAAGTACCTTTGTGGTCTGAGCTGCATTTTTGACAGTCCAATAAAACAGTTAAATACTGCAGTTACATTGTCGTTTGAAAAAAACTCACTTTTTGTGCTAGATAGTACATTTGCGGCATGCGCTGCATTTCTGACAGTCCAATAAAGCCAGTTAATACTGCTGTTATATTGTTGTTTGACAAATACACATTTTTTGTGACCATGAAGTAATTGTATTATTCGCCTGTCACACTGTTGTGTAACCTCAAGAAATGTTTTCTTTTTATGACATCGGCACTGCCTTACTGTCAGTGAACTTAATTGTTGACTATTGGCGGTTACATTGTCGCCTGACATAAACCATCTGTTAGTTTGGTGGGTGAACGCAAAGAATGAGGAGGGCGTCAAAGAAGGGCCGTGGCCCTGGTCGTGGTGCTGCTGGTGTTGGTGGAGCTCCTCTTGCAGGGAGAGAACTTGGTCGATCTGTGCCGGCTACATGCACAAGTGAAACATCTTCCTCAGGTGCGAGTAGGCGACAGAACCTTCAGCGTTATTTGGTCGGGCCGAATGCCGCTCTACGAATGGTGAGGCCAGAACAAGTACAGGCGATAGTAGATTGGGTGGCTGACAGTGCCTCCAGTTCGTTCACATTGTCTCCCACTCAGTCCCCTGCTGAAAGATCAGAGTTGGCACCTGCAGCCCATGGCCATCAGTCTTTCAACTCACCCCCTTGCAAATCAGCCAAGCAGTCTGAGCCCCAAGTCATGCAGCAGTCTCTTCTGCTTTTTCTGCAGAGTGCTATCACATTTGTATTTTCCGTTTGTATATGTATTTCGCCATAGTGATGCGCACCTACATACAGGTTGTGCTGACTCAATCCCCCACATTTTTTCTTTGTAGTATATATTGGAGGCGTGGCGATCTCCTTGGAGTCATGCACACCTGACCAGTCAATCTGTCCTGGAGGCTGGTTTTAAAGTCAGTATAAAACTGAGTCTGCTTATATAGAACCTACCAGTAGCCATTTGGCTCCAGGAGAAGTATATGGTGGGCTCAGCGTGCATGTTGGTACTTGCATCCCTGGATCCGATGAAAGCTGTAATGGCACCGGACGGGGTTAAAAGCAGAGTGTGCTTGGCGTGCACGCTGACCTGCATTCCCTGGACTTTGTGTGGCTGTCATGGCCCATAAACAGGTAGGAACTAGTGTTAGGGACCACTCAATAGAGGCGACCTTGACGTGGTGAGTGGCTTATTACGCTTTGGCCAAAATGTACACCAATGCCTCATCCAGCATGGAGGAAGGGCAGAATGCTGGATGCAGAGTGCTATCACATTTGTATTTTCCGTTTGTATATGTATTTTGCCATAGTGATGTGCACCTACATACAGGTTGTGCTGACTCAATCCCCCACATTTTTTCTTTGTAGTATATATTGGAGGCGTGGCGATCTCCTTGGAGTCATGCACACCTGACCAGTCAATCTGTACTGGAGGCTGGTTTTAAAGTCAGTATAAAACTGAGTCTGCTTATATAGAACCTACCAGTAGCCATTTGGCTCCAGGAGAAGTATATGGTGGGCTCAGCGTGCATGTTGGTACTTGCATCCCTGGATCCGATGAAAGCTGTAATGGCACCGGACGGGGTTAAAAGCAGAGTGTGCTTGGCGTGCACGCTGACCTGCATTCCCTGGACTTTGTGTGGCTGTCATGGCCCATAAACAGGTAGGAACTAGTGTTAGGGACCACTCAATAGAGGCGACCTTGACGTGGTGAGTGGCTTATTACGCTTTGGCCAAAATGTACACCAATGCCTCATCCAGCATGGAGGAAGGGCAGAATGCTGGATGCAGAGTGCTATCACATTTGTATTTTCCGTTTGTATATGTATTTCGCCATAGTGATGTGCACCTACATACAGGTTGTGCTGACTCAATCCCCCACATTTTTTCTTTGTAGTATATATTGGAGGCGTGGCGATCTCCTTGGAGTCATGCACACCTGACCAGTCAATCTGTCCTGGAGGCTGGTTTTAAAGTCAGTATAAAACTGAGTCTGCTTATATAGAACCTACCAGTAGCCATTTGGCTCCAGGAGAAGTATATGGTGGGCTCAGCGTGCATGTTGGTACTTGCATCCCTGGATCCGATGAAAGCTGTAATGGCACCGGACGGGGTTAAAAGCAGAGTGTGCTTGGCGTGCACGCTGACCTGCATTCCCTGGACTTTGTGTGGCTGTCATGGCCCATAAACAGGTAGGAACTAGTGTTAGGGACCACTCAATAGAGGCGACCTTGACGTGGTGAGTGGCTTATTACGCTTTGGCCAAAATGTACACCAATGCCTCATCCAGCATGGAGGAAGGGCAGAATGCTGGATGCAGAGTGCTATCACATTTGTATTTTCCGTTTGTATATGTATTTCGCCATAGTGATGTGCACCTACATACAGGTTGTGCTGACTCAATCCCCCACATCTCTTCTGCTTTTTGATGACTCTGCTAGCAGGGTTTCCCAGGGCCATCCACACAGCCCTGCCCCAGAAGTGGAAGAGATTGAGTGCACCGATGCCCAACCACTTATGTTTCAGGATGAGTACATGGGAGGACCACCGCAGCACGTCTCGGATGATGACGAAACACAGGTGCCAAGTGCTGTGGCTTTCTGCAGTGTGCAGACCGACAAGGAGCGCAGGGGTGAAGACTGGGTGGAAGATGATGCGGAGGACGATGAGGTCCTTGACCCCACATGGAATCAAGGTCATTCGAATGACCTGTGTAGTTCGGAGGAAGAGGCGGTGGTCGCACAGAGCCACCAGCACAGTAAAAAAAGGGAGAACAGGGTGAAAAAGCGGAGCGGCTATCCCCTAGACAGTACGCCTGCTACTGCCCACCGCACCAAGGGACCGAGCACACCAAAGCCAACCCCAAGGAGTTCCCTGACGTGGCAGTTCTTCAGACAATGTGCTGACGACAAGACACAAGTGGCTTGCACGCTGTGCAATCAGAGCCTGAAGCGAGGCATAAACGTTCTAAACCTGAGCACAACCTGCATGAACAGGCATCTAAGTGAAAAGCACAAGCTGCAGTGGAGTAGACACCTCAAACACCAAGAAAGGTCTCTGGCTCCTCCTGCTTCCACTTCTGCTGCAGTCTTGGCCTCTTCACCCCCCTCTGGAGTGACAGTGGCACCTTCCACCCCCGCAAACAGAGGATGTGCCAGCAACACCACCACCTCGGTCACCAAGCATCTCCACAATGTCTCATCGAAGCGTTCAGCTGTCTATCTCCCAAACACTGGAATGAAAGAAGAAGTACCTCCCTACCCACCTGCGATCCCTGGCCCTGAATGCCAGCATTTCCCAATTCCTGGCCTTTATAATGCTGTCATTCCGTCTGGTGGACACAGACAGTTTTAAGAATTTGATGGCGGTGGCTGTCCCACAGTATGTTGTACCCAGCCACTACTACATTTCCAGGCGAGCCATTCCTTCCCTGCACAACCAAGTGGGGGACAAAATTAGGTGTGCACTGCCCAATGCCATCTGTGGCAAGGTCCACCTAACTACGGATACGTGGACCAGTAAACACGGTCAGGGAGATTATACCTCCCTAACAGCACACTGGGTAAATGCAGTGGCGGCTGGGCCTGAGGCGGATAGCAGTTTGGCGCATGTCCTTCCACCACCGAGGATTGCAGGGCATTTCTCTTTGCCTCCTGTTGCTTCCTCCTCCTACATTGCTTCCTCATCCTCTACCGGCTCCTCATCCGGTCAGCGTAACACCTTCACCACCAACTTTTGCACAGCCAGGGGTAAACTACAGCAGGCAGTTTTAAAACTTATCTGTTTAGGGGGACAAACCTCACACCGCGCTTGAGCTGTGGATGGGCCTTGAACAACAGACCGATGAGTGGTTGGTGCCAGTGAGCCTCAAGCCCGGCCTGGTGGTGTGCAATAATAGGCAAAATCTCGTAGCAGCTCTGGGCCTAGCCGGTTTGGCGCACATCCCTTGCCTGGTGCATGTGCTGAATTTAGTGGTGCAGAAATTCTTGAAAAATTACCCCAGTATGTCAGAGCTGCTGCAGAAAGTGCGGGCCATCTGTGTGTCCTTTCGGCGTTCTCACCCTGCTGCTGCTCGGCCTGTCAGCGCTGCAGCGTAACTTCGGCCTTCCCGCTCACCGCCTCATATGCAACGTGCCCACAAAGTGGAACTCCACCTTGCACATGCTGGCCAGACTGTGCGAGCAGCAGCAGGCGATAGTGGAGTTAAAGCTGCAGCACGCACGGGTGTGTCGCTCTGCGGAATAGCACCACTTTACCACCAATGAGTTGGCCTCCATGCGAGACCTGTGTGCCTTGTTGTGCTGTTTCGAGTCCTCCACCAACATGGCCAGTGCCGATGACACCGTTCTCAGCGTTACTATCCCACTTCTATGCCTCCTTGAATAAACACTTTGGGCGATGATGGAAGAGGATGTGGCACAGAAGGAGGAGGAAGAGGGATCATTTACAAGGGTTTCAGGCCAGTCATTCGCAAGTGGCTCCAAGGGTGGGTTCCTGCACCAACATACGCCAGGTACACAATTGTCCAGCCAGGGCACAATTCTGGAGGATGACGAGGTGGAGGATGAGGAGGATGAGATGGAGGAGGAGGAACTGTGTTCACATCAGGTTGGCACCCAAACCAGCTCATGGGCATCACTGGTGCGTGGCTGGGTGGATACAGAGGACACAGACAATACACCTCCCACAGAGGACAGCTTGTCAATGCCTCTGGGCAGCCTGGCACACATGAGCAGTGTCTCCGCAACGACCGCCAAGTTGGCCATATTTTAACTCGTGCTGATTACTGGGTGGCCATGCTGGTGGATCCCCGTTACAAGGACAACCTACCGTCCTTACTTCCATCACTGTAGCGTGATCGGAAGATGCGCGAGTACAAGCACACGCTGGTAGACGCGCTGCTGATGGCATTTCCACCTGACAACGGGGGCACAGTGGAAGCACAAGGCGAAGGCAGAGGAGGAGGAAGAGGTCGCCCATGCAGCTGGGGCACCGCCAGCACCAGTGTGGGGAAAAGCTTTGTCAGCACACCACAACAACCAGCACCACCAGCTGATATGGAATGTCTTAGCAGGAGGCAGCATTTCAGCAACATGGTGGAGCAGTATGTGTGCACACGCCTACAAGTACTGACTGATGGGTCTGCCCCCTTCAACTTCTGGGTCTCCAAATTGGGCACATGGCCTGAGCTTACCCTTTACGCCTTGGAGGTGTTGTTGGCCTGCCCTGCAGCCAGTGTATTGTCTGAACGTTTGTTTAGCACGGCAGGAGGGGGTTATCACAGACAAGCGCAGCCGCCTGTCCACAGCCAATGTGGACAAGCTCTCATTCATTATAATGAACCAGGCATGGATTCCACAGGACTTGTCCGTACCTTGTGCAGAATAGACATGTATACCGGCCTCACCCAGCCATTGTCTTTGTTCTATTTTTTTAGATTTCCCAATGTTTTGGGGTCTACCCAAAATTAAACAAAAAAAATAAAATTAAATAAAATAAAAAACAAAAACAAAAACCAATGTTGGCTACCTCCTCCTCCTCCACCGCCACTTCCACCTACACCACCACATCCACCGCCTCCTCAACCTCCTACTCCATATGGACCTCCTCCTCCTAGATTAAGATTATTATTTTTTATTTTTACGTATTTTATGTTATTTAAAGTGATTTCCCTATCCACATTTGTTTGCAGAGCACTTGCCATGGTCATAACCACATTTTCCTGCCTTTTGCAGCCCTCTAGCCCTTTCCATGACTTTTTTAGAGCCATTTTAGTGCTCCAAAATTCGAATCCCCATTGACTTCAATGGGATTCGGGTTCGGGGTCAAGTTCGGGTCCCGAACTTGAACTTTTTTGCGAAGTTCGGCCGAACCCGGTCCAGGTGTCCGCTCAACTGTAGTGCTGGCCAATACCCTGTCCAAGACTCAGGCCCGGATGCCTCCCGCCATGCAACTGGACCTTCGCAAGCACCATCAGCTAGCACATCCATTTCTGTGTCCCAGCGCAGTGTACATATGTCTATACCCCAGGCAGTGGCGTGCCTGGGGTGGGGTGGAGGGGGCGGTCCTCCTCCCCGGGGGCCGGCTCTCATGGGGGTGGCAGAAGCAATGAGCGCTTCCATCAATACAGATGGAAGCGCTCATTTCTGGAGTGCTGACGCCCACATATTGCGGCGGGGCACGGGAGCGCATAGTTCCCTTCCCCACCGCCGATCACCATCATAGGTCTCAGGCCTGGTAGGCCTGAGGCCTATGCAGTAGTGAAATCCCGGCGCAGGCGTTGCTGATGACATCATCGCGTGCACCTGTGCCGGGACGCAGCAGCACAGTGAAGTGTGCGCGCCATCCTCTCCTCTGCAAACGCAGGTGAGTATTTAGCTTTTATTTTATTTATTTTCTTGTTATTTTATGTGCCAACTTTGGGGGATGACAATGCGGACATGGGGGGGCACACAGGAGGACTTGTGGGGACAAAATATTATGGTGGGCAAATTATTATGGGAGGGTTTACTCTGTGGGGGCAAATAATTATGGGAGGGATTACTATGTGGTGGCAAATAATTATGGTAGGGATTACTATGTGGGGGGCAAATTACTATATGGGGCAGTGTGGGGGAAAGTACTGTGGGGGGCAGTTTGGGGGAAAGTACAGTGTGGAGGGCAACTACTGTGTGGGGGAAACCACTGTCTGGGGGGCAGTGTGGGGGAAATTACTGTGTGGGGGGCAGTGTGGGGGAAACTACTCTGTGGGGACAATTGCTGTGGGGGGAAATTACTGCGTGGGGGACATTACTGTGTGGGAGCAGTGTGGGGAAAACTACTGTGTGCGTGGCAGTGTGGGGGAAACTACTGTGTGGGGCAAATTACTATATGGGGTAAGCGTGGGGGAAATTACTGTGTGGGGGTAGTGTGGGGGAAATTACTGTGTGGGTGGCGTTGTTATTGGGGGAAATAACTGTAGGGGGGAAATAACTGTAGGGGGGAAATTACTGTGGGGGGGGCAGTGTGGGGGGAAACTACTGTGTGGGGGCAGTTTGGGGGAAACCACTGTGTGGGGAAAATTACTATATAGGGGCAGTGTGGGGGAAATTAATGTGTCGGGCAATGTGGGGGAAATGAATGCGTGGAGGAAATTACTGTGGGTGGCAGTGTGGGGGAAATTACTGTGGGGGAAACTACTGTGTGGAGTAAATTACTGTGTGTGGGAAATTACTTTGCGGGGGGCAGTGTGGGGGAAACTACTGTGTGGGGGGGCAGTGTGGGGGAAACTACTGTGTGGGGGGGCAGTGGGGGGGAAATTACTGTGTGGGGGGCATTGTTATTGGGGGAAATTACTGTGTGGGGGAAATTACTAAAAGGGCAGTGTGGGGGAAACTACTGTGTAGGGGCAGTTGGGGGGAAACTACTGTGTGGGGCAAATTACTATATAGGGGCTGTGTGGGGGTCAATGTGTGGGAAATTTATGTGTGGGGGAAATTTATGTGGGTTGCAGTGTGGGGGAAATTACTGTGGGGGAAACTACTGTGTGGAGGAATTTACTGTGTGGGGGAAATTACTTTGCGGGGGCAGTGTGGGGCAAATTACTGTGTGGGGGGCAGTGTTGGGGAAATTACTGTATGGGGGCAGTTTGGGGGAAATTACTGTGTGGGGGGGGGGCAAATAACTATGGGAGGATTACTATGGGGGCAGTGTGGGGGAAATTTCTATATGGTGGCAGCATGGGGGGCGTTGTTATTGGAGAGGCACTGTAGGGACAATTCTATTATTTCTGGGGACACTATACAGGGATGATTACCTGGAGCACAATATAGGGTGTTATTATTACTGGGGGCACTCTAGGGGACATTATAACTGCTGTAGACACTATAGGGAAATTTGGGGTAATTTATCAAACTGGTGTAAAGTAGAACTGGCTTAGTTGCCCATAGCAGCTAATCAGATTCCACCTTTCATTTTTGACAGCTCTTTTGGAAATCCAGTTCTACGTTACACCAGTTTGATAAATGACCCCAATTATGTCTAGTGGGGTCACTATTTTTTCAGCAGTATAGTACCTGGGGCATTGGGGGGCACAACGGGCACAGTATTGGGGGTGGCAGCAGGATGACACTATGGGGACACCAGGATGGGGAAGTTGATGGAAAAACTGAGAAATCGAACGCGTGTTACAAACTCTGTAAAGACGAGATGTGGCTGAAAGAATTTGTCATGGCGGTCTAACGGAGGAGAAGAGGAATGAGAAGGTCTACATGCCAGGAGATGTTCCTGGATGTAAGAGGAATGTGGTAAAGTATTGGGGGCGGGGGTATTAGAGAAAGGACCTGCCCTAGGTGCCAAACACCCTAGGCATGCCACTGACCCCAGGCCTTTGAACGAAAGCTCAATTAGCTGGCCACCCATCAACAGACCATAGCACTAAATGCGCACCTTTCCAAATGACTGGCCCTGGAAATGTTGCCATTTAGGCTTGTGGACACTGAGGCTTTCCGCAGCCTGATAGTGGCAGTTGTTCCGTGCTACTCTGTCCCCAGCCGCCAATATTTTTCATGGTGTGCAGTCCCAGCCTTACACCAGCATGTGTCCCGAAACATCACCCGTGCCCTGACCAACGCAGTTATTGGGAAGGTTCACTTAACGACTGACACATAGACAAGTGCTTTTGGCCAGGGACGCTACATTTCCTTGATGGCACACTAGGTAAACATTGTGGAGGCCGGGAGCGAGTTGTACCCTGGGATGGCACAGGTGCTACTGAAGCTAAGGATTGTGGGCCCTACTTCCATCAGGGTTTCTGCCACCACCTACGTTAGTGGCTGCAACCCCCCCTTCTCCTCCTCCTCCACTTCCACCTCTGAATTATCATTTTGCAGAACCAGTCAGACATCAGTCAGTAGCTGGAAACAGTGTAGCACTGCAGTGGGGAAGCGGCAACAGGCCGTGCTTAAACTGATATGCTTAGGTGAGCAGCAGAGGGCAGTAGTGGAATACCAGCTGCAATATGGTTGCCTCCAATTAGCTTCCGCTTTTCACAAGCGACGAGTGGGTATTGATGTCTGACCTCTGTGAGGTTTTATGCAACTTTGAGATATCAACACAGATGGTGAGCAGCGATAACGCTATTATCAGCGTAACCATCCTACTTCTGTGTCTACTCAAACGCTCGCTGCTCACAAATAAGGCGGAAGCTTTGCATGTGGAAGAGGTGGAAATGGGGGAAGACAGTACACAGGGTGATAGCCAGACCACCCTTAGTTCGTCTTCTCAGCGCAAATTGGATGATGAGGAGGAGGAGGAGGAGGAGCAGGAGACGGTTGCCTCCGCTACAGAGGGTAGCACCCATGGAAGTTTTATTCCATCTGTTCAACGTGGATGGGTAGAAGAGGGGGAAGAGGATGAGGAGATTGAGAGTCATCCTCCTGATGAGGACAGCAAAGTCTTGTCTGTTGGGACTCTTGCACACATGGCTGACTTCATGTTAGGCTGCCTTTCCCATGACCCTCGCATTGTACGCATTTTAGCCAACACCGATTACTGGTTGTTCACCCTTCTCGACCCCCTCTAAAAAAATAACTTCTCATCTCTCATTCCTGTGGTGGAGAGGACGAGCAAAATGGTGCAATACCAGAAGGTTCTGGTGGAAAGATTGCTCCAAAATCTCCAGCTCACAACGCTGGCTGCAGAGTACGTAGTTCCTTGGCCAACCGAGGATGGGAGACAAGGTGAACACACAGCAGTTCCAACAGAGGCAGGGCAACACTCTTGAAGGCCTGAGACAGGTTTATGACACCCCGCCAGCAGCCTCAACCTGATGCACGGCCTAGTGTCACAAGGAGGGAAAATTTTTGGAAGATGGTGAAGGAGTCTGTAGCAGACCGTGTCAGCATCCTCAGTGATCCCTCTGTGCCTTACAACTATTGGGTGTCCAAGCTGGATACATGGCACGAACTGGAGCTCTACGCCTTGGAGGTACTGGCCTGCCCCACCGCCAGCGTTTTGTCAGAGCGTGTATTTAGTGCTGCTGGGGGCATAATAACTGATAAGCGCATCCGCCTGTCAACTGAAAATGCTGACCGGTTTACTCTTATAAAAATGAACAAGGCCTGGATTGTCCCTGACTTCTCTACTCCACCAGAGGAAAGCTGCTGAACCTAAAGGCACTCCCCATAACAGTGCCATCCACAGATCACCCCCCCATAACAGTGCCATCCACAGATCCCCCCATAATAGTGCCCCCCTCAGATCCCCCCATAACAGTGACATCCACAGATCCCCCCATTACAGTGACATCCACAGATCCCCCCATAACAGTGCCATCCACAGATCCCCCATAACAGTGCCATCCACAGATCCCCCATAGTAGTGTCATGCATAGACCACCATTAGTTCAAAACCCACCAAAAGCACACCTTTTGGTTAAAAACATTTTTCTTATTATTTTCCTCCTCAAAAACCTAGGTGCGTCTTATGGGTCGGTGCGTCTTATAGGGCAAAAAATACAGTACTTATTAGGCTGCCCTCGCTCCTAATGTTTCAGAGGGTCAGCTCAGCATCAGGCCCTCACCCATAATGTTTATGAGGGTCACCAGAAGGCCCTCAACCATAATGTTTTTCGATGGTCAGCACGGCAGCAGGACCCTGCCCACAATTTTTTTTTGATGGTCAACTCGGCAGCAGGCACTCACACCTGATGTTTTAGATGGTCAGCTCAGCAGCAGACCCTCCTCACCCCTAATGTTTTAGATGGTCAGATTAGCATTCATGACTTTTTACTGCCTCTGGATATATATGAATTAATCTACAATCATGCTTTATTACACTATGTCATTTGTTTTGATGTAGAATCATGTTTTACATGTATATTTATTTATTATTATTATTATTATGTCAGTCGGTACTCACCCTATTTATACCTTGTTATATGTGATAACTGATGCTTGAAAATGGCTGCATTGAGCAACTGAAACATTGCTGTTTGACATTGGGTGAATAAACATCCTTTGGTACGGGAGTGCTGCTTCCTTCATTATATATATGTACAGTGGATATAAAAAGTCTACACACCCCTGTTAAAATGTCAGGTTTCTGTGCTGTAAAAAAATGAGACAAGTTTAATCGTTATTTTCAATTGATTGAATGCTCAAAAAAGTTTTGTCTCACTCCCATTTATTCTTGTTGCATGTTAAAGCTTTACTTGGAACCTTGTTAAGATCCAACAATGTAAAATATGATTTTTTGCAATTTTTCAAGTGGTCTTAAACCTTTGATCAGGACTGTATCTTTTGGAATTATGGCCAAAAAGTTCAACCTTGGTTTCATCAGACCATAACACCTTTTCCCACATGCTTTTGGGAGACTTCAGATGTGTTTTTGCAAAATGTAGCCTGGCTTGGATGTTTTTCTTTGTAAGAAAAGGCTTTCGACTGTTGTGCCATATTTTCTCCACTTGATGATGACTGTCTTCACTGTGTTCCATGGTATATCTAATGCCTTGGAAATTCTTTTCTACCCTTCTCCTGACTGATACCTTTTAACAATGAGATCCCTCTGATGCTTTGGAAGCTCTCTGTGGACCATGGCTTTTGCTGTGGGATGCGACTAAGAAAATTTCAGGAGAGACCAACTAGAGCAGCTGAACTTTATTTGGAGTTAATCAGAGTCACTTTAAATGATGGCAGGTGTATGCTGACTCCTATTTGACATGATTTTGAATGTGATTGCTTAATTCTGAACACAGCTACATCCCCAGTTAGGGTTAGAGGGTGTGCACACTTATGCAACCACATTATTTTAGTTTTTTTAGTTTTCTTCCCTCCACCTAAAAGATTTAAGTTTGTTTTTCAATTGAGTGGTACAGTTTATAGGTCACATTAAAGGTGGAAAAGGTTTGGAAATGATTTATCTTTGTCTCATTTTTTTACAGCACAGAAACCTGACATTTTAACAGGGGTGTGTAGACTTTTATATCCACTGTAGATATATTTATATATATATATATATATATATATATATATATATATCAGCAGCTAGACAGGCTGGCAGTGACTCACTAAGGTGTCCTGGTAAGTTGTCATAGCCATGCTGACTGCCTGACTGCAGTCCGTCCCACAGCTGCTGGAGGGTAATGCATAGAGCGAACATGATGATCGAGGTGCTCAAGTGTGTTCAAGTCTGGGGAATTAGGTGGCCAGGGTAGTACTTCGAAGTCTTGGTCATGCTCTTCCAACCAATGTTGGACATAGATGTAGTGTGACGTGCCGCATTGTCTTGTTAGAAGATCCTATCTTCCCCAGGTAAGACAATCAGCATGTATGGGTGTACGTGATCTGCAAGATGGATAATACCAAGATTGGTTGGGAGTGCATTCAACATGGATGAGTGGACCAAAAGAATGCCACAAAAACTTTCCCCAGACCATAATGCTGCCACCACCAGCTTGTGTTCTTCCAGCAATGGTTGCAGGATGTTTGGTCTCTGATGTTTGTTCCAGTATTACCAAGTCTTGTACAACAGCTATGAGGAGGAGAAGAAACATGTCTGAGAAGGAGAGTACCAAGTCCTCCATGCACTTGATTCCATATGGTTGTTCATACCAAAATATCAATACATCCTTTAGAATTTGAATGTTCTAATAACACTTTCTTGCAGATTGTCTTGTTTTTTTTCCCTACACTTCAACAATAGTTTCTTAAAAAATACATTGCAAGGTAATGTGGCTCTTCTAATCTAAAGTGCTGCAGGATACCTCCATGCTTCTGTTAAAGTACATAACATGGCAAATTGAATTTACTTTTCAATGAAAACACTATATGTAATTGGAGTAATTGGTATATGACATTGACTTTCTTGTATGAATCATTTAGTCCTCACCTAGCAACATGATGAAGTTATCTTGTTAACTGCGGAGCCTAATGGCATGTAGTTTTGTTTGTCACTTGTAAGGCTGCGAATATGATGAGCTGAAAGTCAATCTGTCCACAAAATGTAGCAGCATCAAGCAGCTGACAGTGGGTGGACATCTCATTATCAGCTAGTGTCTTCTCTCAGAACAAAAGGTTATACAGGCCTCTCTGGAGATGAGACGCCGGGTGTGTCAGAAGTACATCTACAGCGAGAAAGATGCTAAATTATGCATCTGCTAGCAGCTTGTCGTCATTACCATGAGTGATGCTGATGGTGACTTGTATACCATTGTATGGCATGGGATGGATGTACTGTATAGCAGCAAAGTAATCACAACTGTACAAAAAGTCAATCCAAATATTTCTTCAAGTTATTGTTTAATGGTTACAAAAACAATCCAAGTGTAGGGGAGTAGAACGTGAGAAAAACTAGTGTCAAGTACGACCAGGGAGTTTTTATACCTTTGTGAAGATGTGGCAGTGCATGTCATAAGGTAGCAGCATTGGCCAGTCTCAGTTGAGGATGCCTTTTCCACAATCAGGGTCAGTAGAGCTGAGAACATTGAGTTCCAATTTTTGGGGAGAGGATCTGTCAGCTCTATAGAAATGTCTGTTTTAGTAAATTCTTGCAATCCCCATGAACTGAAGCATCTCCAATGTCCATTGTCAGCTTGGACTGTGCCCTCTTATTATGGGTGTTACCAATCAGGGATGTCCCTACACATTCTCCAATCAGTGCAGACAGTGCCAGAATGGGATGGGACATTCCTCTTTGACAACAAAAATGGTGAATATCCGGTTCTCAATGCAAAAGTATGCGAAAAGCTACAGAATTGTTACTTTATGAGGAATACAAGCATTTACTAAAACACGTCAGGAGAATGGAGAGGTTCTTGTGAAGTATTTTAATGAATAAGAGCTGTGCACGAAGCATGCTTCTAGCATCTCCAAACTAAATGTCAAATGAGGTGGAAGAAATGAATCATACAACATATAACCCCTGCCTAATGCTCGCTGTACATGTATGGTGCAGCGGGAAGTGAGTTCCTACATCATGCTATACATGTACGGCGCCATGAAAACCAGTAACTGTGTGTAATCGCACAGTAACTGTGCTAAGATGAAGGCGGTCCCCAACTATGCTGACCAACAAATCACAGCTTTCTCACTGTAAAAGCCATTGGGGGCAGTAGCGTACCTCCAATAGAAGTAGACCATGCAGCTACTATGGGGCCCAAGGGGGAAGAGGGCCCAGCAGTAAAGGATCCACCTCCTAATTACATTTTGTCTGGGCTTCCATCCCGAGTTCCTACCACTGGATAGGGCTTGCCTTCTGGCTCCCGGCTACCCTGCATGCAAGTCCTAATGAGCGCTCTTTCTTCTCTACTCTCTGCTGGGTTGGCTAACCAGCATTAGCAGTGCTAGAAGAGCCTGCTGTTGATTGGGTGGCCTGTGCTTTAATGACGACGCACACTAGCCTCAGCCATCCAGGCACCTGGACAGCTCCTCCATATGTGCACAGCCTGCACTTGATCTTTAATTAAATGTGTGAATAAACAAGAATTAGTAGTTCGAGGTATACCATTTTATCAAATTCCTGTTTGTGGGCAGCTCAGGAATCCAGGTTGACACTGCAGACTTAACAAATTGATTTTGTAAATTGAATCGGGTCCCTTACCAACCAGTAAGATAGAGAAGATTGCAGTGCTCTTCTGAACACAGTACTTTGGACTGGAGATCGTCAGATGTCTGAGCTGTGTTAAAGGATAATGATGATAAAGGACATGTGAAGTACGGATCTCAGAAGAACAAGAAACCAAAGAACTGCTTCAGTAACAAAAACAGCAGAAGATGAGCACATGCAAAAATGATGAAATTAGTGCAAAACAAATGCCCCAAGCAAGACCGCAAGCAAAATCATCAAGAAGGAAAAGGGCACATCAATAAAATGCACAACAAAGCAATATTCATATTGATTAATTTATTTAAAAAATCTGTATACAGACATAGCTCAAACATGGTGGTGACCCATGGTAAGGTTATACACTTAGCCAATCATCCATAAATTATAAATGAAGCCAGGATAAAGATGTCAGTAAACAGTCACAAAAAAGAAGAGACCAAATAAGTTCTCTCTCGCTCTAAGTATTTTGGGTTCTGCAGCAGGGTATATGTTGAGGTAGCATCACAGTAATTCTGGGTGGCATCTCCCATTGCTGCAATACAGGCTGATGCGGACATAGTACCGAGGCAGAAGCTGCTTCCATCACTGAACACCATTGTTTGCCTTTGATGGTGTTTCAGAGTTCACAGGAGGCCAGGGGAGTACCTTCTGCTATCATACATACATTGAGATACACAGGACCAACACCAGGCATCAAGGAGTGAGGTGCTATTACCTACAATGGCTTTTCCCATATTGTATTTGTGGGAGAACATTGACCAGGCTTCCGTATATTCAGGACATTGTGGAGTAAGTCCTACAACTTTTTTTTATTCAGTTAAATGACAAGGTGTTCCAACATCATGACAAGGTGTTCCAACATCATGACAAGGTGTTCCAACATCATGACACCTACCCACATACTGCCCGCACTACACAACATGCTTTTCGGGGTATCCAGCTGCTACTGTAATCATCTCAATCACCAGATCTCATCTCCATTAAGAATGTCTGGGACTGAATGGAGTGATGGATCTCCTCCAACGCTCAGCAGCCAACAACCACCTTGGCTAATCTATAGGTCCAAGTGGACAGAGCTTGGAAGCACATAAGGGACAATATCCAGCATCTGTATGACTGGTACCATGCCAGGGTGGCTGTCTATAACACAGCAAGAGGAGATGCCTTCCAGTATTAAAGTAAGCCTGCCTCAACATATACCCTGCTGCAGAACCCAAAATAAAGGCGGCACCATCTTGGTTGTCAGATCATTGACCAAGCACCACTATCAATTTATACTTTGTCAATCTTAGCTCAATATACTGTACAGACCAAAAGTTTGGACACACCTTCTCATTCAAAGAGTTTTCTTTATTTTCATGACTATGAAGGCATGAAAACTATGAATTAACACATGTGGAATTATATACATAACAAACAAGTGTGAAACAACTGAAAATATGTCATATTCTAGGTTCTTCAAAGTAGCCACCTTTTGCTTTAATTACTGCTTTGTACACTCTCGGCATTCTCTTGATGAGCTTCAAGAGGTAGTCCCCTGAAATGGTCTTCCAACAGTCTTGAAGGAGTTCCCAGAGATGCTTAGCACTTGTTGGCCCTTTTGCCTTCACTCTGCGGTCCAGCTCACCCAAACCATCTCGATTAGGTTCAGGTCCGGTGACTGTGGAGGCCAGGTCATCTGGCGCAGCACCCCATCACTCTCCTTCATGGTCAAATAGCCCTTACTTTCAAAGTTTTCCCAATTTTTCGGCTGACTGACTGACCTTCATTTCTTAAAGTAATGATGGCCACTCGTTTTTCTTTACTTAGCTGCTTTATTCTTGCCATAATACAAATTCTAACAGTCTATTCAGTAGGACTATCAGCTGTGTATCCACCTGACTTCTCCTCAATGCCACTGATGGTCCCAACCCCATTTATAAGGCAAGAAATCCCACTTATTAAACCTGACAGGGCACACCTATGAAGTGAAAACCATTTCAGGGGACTACCTCTTGAAGCTCATCAAGAGAATGCCAAGAGTGTGCAAAGCAGTAATCAAAGCAAAAGGTGGCTACTTTGAAGAACCTAGAATATGACATATTTTCAGTTGTTTCACACTTGTTTGTTATGTATATAATTCCACATGTGTTAATTCATAGTTTTGATGCCTTCAGTGTGAATCTAGTCATAGTCATGAAAATAAAGAAAACTCTTTGAATATATACACACACACACACAGTGGGATGCGAAAGTTTGGGCAACCTTGTTAATCGTCAGGATTTTCCTGTATAAATCGTTGGTTGTTACCATAAAAAATGTCAGTTAAATATATCATATAGGAGACACACACAGTGATATTTGACAAGTGAAATGAAGTTTATTGCATTTACAGAAAGTGTGCTATAATTGTTTAAACAAAATTAGGCAGGTTCATAAATTTGGGCACTGTCGTCATTTTATTGATTCCAAAACCTTTAGAACTAATTATTGGAACTCAAATTGGCTTGGTAAGCTCAGTGACCCCTGACCTACATACACAGGTGAATCCAATTATGAGAAAGAGTATTTAAGGGGGTCAATTGTAAGTTTTCCTCCTCTTTTAATTTTCTATGAAGAGTAGCAACATTGGGGTCTCAAATCAACTCTCAAATGACCTGAAGACAAAGATTGTTCACCATCATGGTTTAGGGGAAGGATATAGAAAGCTGTCTCAGAGATTTCAGCTGTCTGTTTCCACAGTTAGGAACATATTGAGGAAATGGAAGACCAAAGGCTCAGTTCAAGTTAAGGCTCGAAGTGGCAGACCCAGAAAAATCTCGGATAGACAGAAACGACGAATGGTGAGAACAGTCAGAGTCAACCCACAGACCAGCACCAAAGACCTACAACATCATCTTGCTGCAGATGGAGTCACTGTGCATCGTTCAACCATTCGGCGCACTTTACACAAGGAGATGCTGTATGCGAGAGTGATGCAGAGGAAGTCTTTTCTCCGCCCACAGCACAAAAAGTGCCGCTTGAGGTGGGCTAAAGCACATTTGGACAAGCCAGCTTCATTTTGGAATAAGGTGCTGTGGACTGATGAAACTAAAATTGAGTTATTTGGCCATAACAAGGGGCGTTATGTATGGAGGAAAAAGAACACAGCATTCCAAGAAAAACACCTGCTACCTGCAGTAAAATATGGTGGTGGTTCCATCATGCTGTGGGGCTGTGTGGCCAGTGCAGGGACTGGGAATCTTGTCAAAGTTGAGGGACGCATGGATTCCACTCAGTATCAGCAGATTCTGGAGACCAATGTCCAGGAATCAGTGACAAAGCTGAAGCTGTGCCGGGGCTGGCTCTTTCAACAAGACAACGACCCTAAACACTGCTCAAAATCCACTAAGTCATTTATGCAGAGGAACAAGTACAACATTCTGGAATGGCCATCTCAGTCCCTAGACCTGAATATAATTGAAAATCTGTGGTGTGATTTAAAGAGAGCTGTCCATGCTCGGAAGCCATCAAACCTGAATGAACTAAAGATGTTTTGTAAAGAGGAATGGTCCAAAATACCTTTAACCAGAATCCAGACTCTCATTGGAACCTACAGGAAGCGTTTAGAGGCTGTAATTTCTGCAAAAGGAGGATCTACTAAATATTGATTTCATTTCTTTTTTGTGGTGCCCAAATTTATGCACCTGCCTAATTTTGTTTAAACAATTATAGCACACTTTCTGTAAATCAAATAAACTTCATTTTACTTCTCAAATATCACTGTGTGTGTCTCCTATATGATATATTTAACTGACATTTTTTATCGTAACTGTGACAAACTGCCATTTGCCACTGGGCATTGTAGAAAACTTATGGCTAGCCTCCTGCCCTACGACTATGGCCCCAGGACATTTTACCTTCTTCCATACTGAACTTTCAGCTCCAGAGACTAAGTCCCGTTCGAAGATGGGACTTAGTCGTTTTTCTGCATGAAATTGACCGACCGCACAGCCCAAATCTATGGAACTGTTTTGGGCAGGAAATTGTGCTTGCGGTCGGTCATAATAGACTTCCACTTAACTTTTGATCCGCTGGAGGGATTTGTGTGATTTTTGGAAGTGTTTATGTTTGATGTATGCTGGGTTTAAATATGTATTTTTATGGAGATGGAATGTATTGTTTTAAAGTTACAGTGTATGTTTAAAAAATGTATTTTTACTGTCTGTGATAGTTATGTTAATCCATAATTATATCCCAGACAGAAGGGAGGATTTTGTGTATTTGGGTGGTGATTCCTCTCCTGTTGTTCCCACATGTGTATTGTGATTTCCCTTTGTCCTGGGAGATAATTGAATTGCTCTTTGGGTGTCTCCAGGGCAGAGAGGAGGAAACCATGATGCATTGTGGGGACCTGCATAAATACGGGCGGGTAGCCCTCAATAAAGAGTTCAGTCAGGTCAGTTCATGTTTTTCTAACCTTTCAAAACGCAGCCTTGTCTCGTTATTGGAGGGAATTGCTGTATCACGCTGGGGATTGCTATGCTCTGCACAGGGGCGTACATAGAAATCACTGGGCCCCATAGCAAGAATATGAATTGGGCCCCCTAACCCCACCCACTACCCATGCCTGGCCCATCCCACCTCCTGTCCTGGCTCCTCCCCCGCCACACCCCCATTTGCCAATAAAGAAATGTATACATACGTTCGTACGTATTCGTACTGACCCAGAGAATGAAGGGCACAGGTCAGTTTCGCGGTAAAGGGAATGCCGTAGGAACAAAACCCTGTGGTATCTGAATCTATGGGACTTCTGTGGATATTCCATAAAAGTTTTATCTGCAGTCCTATGTAACACTACAAATAACACAGTGATAACTATCTAAGTACTGATAATGTAGTAGATGTCACCTGTAGTCCTATGTAACAGCACAAATAACACAGTGATAGCTCTCTGAATACAGATAACACAGTGATGGCTCTCTGATTACCTAAAATGTAGTAGTATTACCTGCAGTCCTATGTAACACCACAGATAATACTAGTGTAGATAATGTGGTAGTATTACCTGCAGTCCTATGTAAAACCACAGATAACACTAGTGTAGATAATGTGGTAGTGTTACTTACGCCCTTAGTGTGCCTCCCTGTGTCTCTCCCACGGGACTCTATGTTGGCGGCGCTGCCTCCTCTTCCATCTTCTTCTTCTTCTTGCCCCGCACAGAACGTCCTGATGCACCTGTGTCAAGACATAGGAACACTATGGGCATAGTGATGGATGGTGACACACAGGGACAGAAACACACATACAGGGACAGACACACACACACACACACACACAGGGACAGACACTCACACACACATACATAAAATAAATATGATCACATCACACATCGCTGCTCCTGCCTGTCTGCTTTGGTAAAGCCGGGCATAGATGGGCTATGTTAGGATTTAGCAGAGTGGGCACAGGACAGTGGATACAGGGCACGATATGTATGTGAGCACAGCTGAGCGAGTGCAGGGCAGGAGCACGCATACATATTGCTCCTCCTGTCTGTGTCATAACCCTCCCCCGGGCATTTTGGGGGGCATTAGAGGTTGGATAACCCCTTCAACTCTTTGCTGCTGATGCTAAGTGTGCCCAAAGCCACCAATCATATCCCCCATCAGCGTCAAGGAGTTAAAACCCCTATAATGCCCCCCGAAATGCCCAGGGGTGGGGGGGGGTGAGGAGTAGGAGGAAAGCACACTGGAGCACATTGTCCTCCTGAATCCTCTATTAGCCTACAGACCCCCCCCCCCCTTAAAAAAACCACACACAAAAAACCACTGCTTGCTGTTGCTGCCCTCCCCCATCAAGAATACCCTTATGATCCAAGCACATTGTCCTCCTGACTAAGTCATCTCTACGAGCCTACAGGGCCCCCCTTCCCCTCTTACTGTGGCACAGGCACACTAGACAACAGTGTGTTTATGTGCACTGTTCACTGTCCGGACGGAGCGATCCTTCAGTCTAGCAGCAGGGGGGGGGGGGGGGGTTGGGGGGGGTCGGGACTACAGTTGAACTTACTGTGATGAATTGAGGCAGACATGAGCGCAGCAGAAGGATACTACTCTGGCTGCACGCCTCTGTCTGTGCTTCAGCGGCGCCTGCTCCTGCTGCCTGGCCAATCAGCAGCAGGATCTTTGCTGTGCTAAACGGCCAGTGTAAAATGCAGGGAACGAGCGAGCCCGCAGCCCGGATCATGGAGCGGTCGGGGGAGGGGGGAGCAGGACGTCCGGACCCGAGGGAAAACAACTTTGTGAATAAACTGTGCAGAGTAGACAAAGGGGGCGGAGCCTTCCATGCGCTCCGGGCCCCCTTGTGCCGCGGGCCCCATAGCAACGGCGTGGTCTGCCTATATTGGCGGTACGCCACTGGCTCTGCATATTCCCTGGAGGAGAGATCTTTCCCACACGGTCCTGAATGCTGGAGGTTCATTCAGGGTGGAAGGAAGACGGCGCGGCTCCAGTTAAGCTACGGCGGTTGAGGAGTCTGCGGTGGTTGTGGTGTCCAGTGCGGTGCTTGTGGTCCTCGGCGCAAGCTAGGAAGCGTCCATTAACGGAAGGGGATCCGTTACATTGGTGGCAAGCGGTGGGATGGCTTCCCTAGTGCGAGGAGCAGCATCCTGGGAACACCAAGCAAAACTGGAATATTGGTATAGTCACGTACGGTTTGACGCTATACTGAAGAGGCGGTTGGCTATCTACGGGCCCCTCCTAACAGAGGAACTTGAACCGGAAGTGAGGAGAAAACTGGCGGAGTATCTGCAGCAGGAAGCAGAATATCGGGCAGAGATAGTAAAGTATTCCGTCCCTGCGCCCCAGCAAAAACGTGAGTTACAGGGGGCCGAAGGTGTCGTCCTTCCCCCCCAGCGGCAGTGTGAACCCCAGGGGGCCGAAGGTGTCGTCCTTCCCCCCCAGCGGCAGTGTGTACCCCAAGGGGACGAAGGTGTCGTCCTTCCCCCCCAGCGGCAGTGTGAACCCCAGGGAGCTGAAGGTGTCGTACTTCCCCCCCAGCGGCAGTGTGTACCCCAGGGAGCTGAAGGTGTCGTACTTCCCCCCCAGCGGCAGTGTGTACCCCAGGGGGCCGAAGGTGTCGTCCTTCCCCCCCAGCGGCAGTGTGAGCCCCAGGGAGCTGAAGGTGGCGTCCCTCCTCCCCAGCGGCAGTGTGTGTTACAGGGAGCTCAAGGTGCCCTCCTTCCTCCCCAGCGGCAGTGTGTACCCCAGGGGGCTGAAGGTGTCGTCCTTCCCCCCCAGCGACAGTGTGAACCCCAGGGAACTGAAGGTGTCGTCCTTCCTCCCCAGCGGCAGTGTGTAACCCAGGGGGCCGAAGGTGTCGTCCTTCCTCCCCAGCGGCAGCCTGTGTTTCAGGGAGAGGAGCGCAGCACCCTCTCTCCCCAGTGGCAGCTTACCCTAACAAGGGGAGACACCAATCGCCCAGACGGCGGAGATGGGACCGTGGTCTCTGCGCCTGACCTACCGGGATGCTGGACAGCCTGTCCAGATCCCCCACTACCCTCACCAGGACAACAGGAGGAGGGGGTAAGTACAAATTCCCCTCCCCAGTTAACTCCTAACGTGGCCTCAGGGTTAACAGAGGCGATGTTAACCCCTACTGACTCCCATGTTCCTCTGGCTACTGAGCCAGACTATGGTCTCAGCACCCCAGCAGAAGAGCTGGCAGCTAGGCAGAGTGCAGTCGGCCTCTGCCCTCCCTCAAGTCCCCACAGCATGTTGCCCCATCACCACAGCAAAATACCCAGGTGCAGTAACTGTTTCTTGTGGGTGGGTCACCCTTGTACCTGTTTATTGTGGGTGGGCTACTCGGGCATCTGGTTACTGTGGGTTGGTGGATCGACTAACGGAGGCACTGACCGACAGAAGGTCAGGTGCCTGGTTAGTCTTCCCCCCAAAGGGGAGATGTGTGACAAACTGCCATTTGCCACTGGGCATTGTAGAAAACTTATGGCTAGCCTCCTGCCCTACGACTATGGCCCCGGGACATATTACCTTCTTCCATACTGAACTTTCAGCTCCAGAGACTAAGTACCGTTCGAAGATGGGACTTAGTCGTTTTTCTGCATGAAATTGACTGACCGCACAGCCCAAACCTATGGAACTGTTTTGGGCAGGGAATTGTGCTTGCGGTCGGTCATAAAGGACTTCCACTTAACTTTTGATCCGCTGGAGGGATTTGTGTGATTTTTGGAAGTGTTTATGTTTGATGTATGCTGGGTTTAAATATGTATTTTTTATAGAGATGGAATATATGGTTTTAAAGTTACAGTGTATGTTTAAAAACTGTATTTTTACTGTCTGTGATAGTTATGTTAATCCATAATTATATCCCAGACGGAAGGGAGGATTTTGTGTATTTGGGTGGTGATTCCTCTCCTGTTGTTCCCACATGTGTATTGGTGATTTCCCTTTGTCCTGGGAGATAATTGAATTGCTCTTCGGGTGTCTCCAGGGCAGAGAGGAGGAAACCATGATGCATTGTGGGGACCTGCATAAATACGGGCGGGTAGCCCTCAATAAAGAGTTCAGTCAGGTCAGTTCATGTTTTTCTAACCTTTCAAAACGCAGCCTTGTCTCGTTATTGGAGGGAATTGCTGTATCACGCTGGGGATTGCTATGCTCTTCATATTCCCTGGAGGAGAGATCTTTCCCACTCGGTCCTGAATGCTGGAGGTTCATTCAGGGTGGAAGGAAGACGGCGCGGCTCCAGTTAAGCTACGGCAGTTGAGGAGTCTGCGGTGGTTGTGGTGTCCAGTGCGGTGCTTGTGGTCCTCGGCGCAAGCTAGGAAGCGTCCATTAACGGAAGTGGATCCGTTACAGTAACAACCAACGATTTATACAGGAAAATAATGAGGATTAACAAGGTTGCCCAAACCTTCGCATCCCACTGTATATAATGTAAGATGTGTTCACCAACAAGATAAGAATTAAGTGCGATGAGTCACAAACACTGGAGTAAGGAAATGCATAGCAAAATTACACTTACAGAATATTGCTGAGGTAAACAGTCAGTGGGGATCTCTACTCACATACCCTCTCTGGTGACCATGGTGGCCATACATATTAGATGAGTGATGGGTGAATCCACTGATTTTGGCATGACTGGATAACCATTTAATGCATATGGGTGTGTCCTAACTCTCCCCTGATGGTAGATGGTGGAAAGAAGGATTGGGGATGTTGTAGTTCTACAAGAAACCTCTGAGAGCGGCTTATTCTATTCTCTCCTCATGGCAAGCACATGCATGCTGGACTGAAAAATGGTGGCAGCAGTTCCAGTCAAACACTGCCTAAAGAGGTCCAAAGGCCCCTCTACCATAACAAAGGCCACCAGTATTTTATTAAAGTTTCATATAACATGAATATGTTCACTCTCTTGTGACTTCGATTAAAGCGATGTCTTAGGGCAATGTTATTTTACTGGGTTTTGGAGAAAACCTTCGGTTTGTACACCCTGCACATTCATGTACAGTTCTGTTATAATAACGCAGAGATAAATGTTCTCATCAAAGCAAAGGAATGGAAATAAAACAGAATCCATTATTCGGCCGCTCTGCGCCGAGGGATACTTTCAGTTTGAGAGAATTTGCTGAGGAATGAAAGCCAGCAGCTCTAACTCAGGCTGAGAAAAACGCCAGTCAGCATGGGGACATAATGGTTTACAAAACTCAGCTGTTCGCTTAAGCCACTGGATTTCAGTGCAAACATAATAGTCTGGTTAATCAAGCATTCCTGGATAGTACCGTTATCCCCCTAAACACTCTACTCCCAACAAGGAGCCTCAGTGGTGTGAACATGTGCAAGGAAATAGCCATACACACTTGTTAATGGATTTCAGTTTTTGTTAAGGCGCAGATGCTCCGTGATTTTCTATACAAATGCATTACAGCACAAAAATTACTCGACAAAAATATTTCCCTCCATATTTCCCTGCCGTATAGGCCTTTATGATAAAGCAATGAATCAGAAAAGGGTAAGTCCATCTTAAAGCATTGTTTTACAGAAGGGTGTACGTAAAAAATCACTGAAGACACTTAAAATTTACACATCTGATTCCACAATTTACAAGCTTATCAACAGACTGTGAAGGACTGTGTTTAGAGGAGAGCTCCTATTGTGCAGTGGGAGAGTTCGTTTTTCCCATCATCAGATTAGATGCTATTGTTTCCTTAGCTTCATCATCACCCCAGAGCAGCATGAGCATAAGATATTATAGGCTGCCTATCTGGCATCTGTTCAGTGTCAGACCGGGGTGCCTTGGGTCCTCCAGTAAAATTCGTTCTGGGGGCCCACTGCATAACTTCATGCAAATATTATTTGCTCACATAACAGCAGCAAGCCACAAAAGGTAATTTATTTTGGGGGTCACAGATACCAGTCATGTGCATCCTGCACTTTCTGCGGGGCCTATTGCCAGAAATTTTCTTTTTTTTGACAACCTATTCGAAAATCACAGAGAGCCAGGAATTTATACAGACAATTAGAAAAACCATAATGAATGATAAACATTATAAGTGATTAGCGAGCATGCTCGGCCCAACACCAGTGTATTTTAATCTAATTTAGCCTCTATTTCTATGCAGGGGTTGCCTGGTTTAATGCTTGGGTTCTCCCATTGACTTCCATTGTATTCTACCCGAGCACATGAGCACTTTGGTGCTCGATCAACACTATAAGGCCTCATGCACACGGCCGTTGTTTTGGTCCGCTTCCGAGCCGCAGTTTTGGCGGCTCAGATGCGGACCCATTCACTTCAATGGGGCCGCAAAAGATGCGGACAGAACTCCGTGTGCTGTCCCCATCCGTTGCTCCGTTCCGTGGCCCAGCAAAAAAACAAAACAACATGTCCTATTCTTGTCCGCGCTTTGCGGACAAGAATAGGCAGTTATTTCAAAGGCTGTCCTTGCCGTTCCGCAAATTGCGGAACGCGCACGGACGCCATCTGTGTTTTGCGGATGCGCGATTTGCGGACTGTAAAACACACCACGGTCGTGTACATGTAGCCTAGGTGATACATGTCTATAGCGCAATATACTGATAAGATCCCATCACCAGCATTTACTGTGAGCTGTAAAATAATTACTACCAAAATAACCTACTTAGGCTACTTTCAAGCTAGTGTTTTGGCAGGGTTCAGCAAAAACGCCTCCATTACTGATAATACAACCGTCTGCATCCGCTATGAACGGATCCGGTTGTATTATCTTTAACATACCCAAGATGGATCTGTCATGAACTCCATTGAAAGTGAATGGGGGCCGAAACCGTTTTCTATTGTCTCAGATAGTGTCAGAGAAAACGGATCCGTCCCCATTGACTTGCATTGTGGGTCATGACCCGTCTTGCTCCGCATCCCATGACGAAAAGCAAACCGCAGCATGCTGCTGTTTGCTCTCCGGTATGAGAATGGAATGCATTTTGGAACATTCCGTTCTGTTCAGTTACGTTTTGTTCCTATTGATAATGAATGGGGACAAAACTGAATCGTTTTTTTCCGGTATTGAGACCCTATGGCAGATCTCAATACCGGAAAATATTAACGCTAGTATGAAAGTACCTTAACAACCATCAGCCTCTAAAAAATCATGAACACATCTATTTTTCTTCATGGACACAGGAAAAAAGTTGCCTATTTTTCCGGACTGCCCACAGATTTCTGGACAGTTGGCCACATTACCTATTGTAGAGATGACAATTCTTGCCCACAAAATGGACAAGAATAGGACAAGTGCTATCTTTTTTCACGGAACGGCCTCACGGACATACAAATGTGGACAGTCAGCTTTTTTTGCAGCCTCACCGAAAGGCTTCCATGTGCCTCTGGATCCATGTGGTCACACTGCAAAAGATAAGACATGTCCTATTCAAGATGCAGATTGAAGTCAATGGATCAGCACTGTGATGCTGTGTGCACACAGCCCGTATGCGTGTTTTGCGGTCCTCAATAGAGACATGGTTGTGTGCATGGGACCTTCTAGTGGAGAAGCCTTGTCACATCTGGAGACTGAGCTTTTTCTTCCCCAGTCGGATGCAGTGCCCCCTTGTCTTTTGAGGGGATTTTACATGAAACTGCTTTTCACTATATACTGTATGATCCATTTATATATTTGTATAGGTTAATCATGTCTCTTCTTAGACACCTCTTCTCAAGACTAAATACCTGTACTTTTTCCCTCATAACTAATTCTGGACTTACGCGGCCCGATTTTCAGGTCAATTATCGGGAACGAACATTCATACGCATGGTTGTTCCCAATAATAGGCCTATGTAAAGGTGCCACAGATCACCTGATGAATGAGCAAAACTGTCATTCATCAGGTGAAGTAATCTTTCTGTCATGGTCTTACCTTCTTGCTGTTCTCCTTCGTTTGACATGTGCTGGCGGCCATCTTGGTTTCTGGGTTTCTTGTAGCCTTCCACCCTGCGGCTCCTCCTTCCCACTGGGAGGAGCTGGATGCCTAGCTCATATATATAGGAGGTCTGTGGCTTCAGTTCCTTGCTTGGTCCTCCTGTGTTCACATGCTTCTAAGACTGCTGCTGCTTCTGGTTCCTGATCCTGGCTTCGTCTGACTACCCTGCTGGTTCCTGATCCTGGCTTCGTCTGACTACCCTGCTGGTTCCTGATCCTGGCTTCGTCTGACTACCCTTCTGGTTCCTGATCTCTGGCCTCTCAAAGACTCTGCTTCGGTTTCACCATTCGTTTGGACTTTTGCTTTACAGCTTTATGTTCAATAAAGCCTTCTTATTTTCACTTATCTCTTGTTGTACGTCTGGTTCATGGTTCCGTGACATTAGGACCAAGCCATGAGTTCTGACGGTACAGGGCCATCCTCGCTACCCATGCTGGTTGCCAGACTTGATCAGCAGGATCACCTGTTGGGTCGGTTCGCTGTGGCGTTGCAAACCCTGCTTGAACGCACGGCTTATTTCGCTCCCGTTGCCGATGGGTCGGTTGTCGCTCCTACTGCCGCTCCGGTTGTTGCGCCAGAGTCTACCCCGACACCTGTTGTTGCGCCTGCGGTGTTTCGGGGTATGACCGGTTCTGCCCCTCTTCCACAGCGCTTTGGGGGAGAGCCAACTCAGTGCCGAGGTTTCCTTAACCAGGTGGGCACTTATTTAGAGTTGCTGCCACATGCCTTTCCTACTGAGAGATCAAAGGTGGGCTTCTTGATCTCGCTGCTCTCGGACAAGGCCTTGGCCTGGGCCAGCCCTTTATGGGAGAACAACAATCCGGTGGTTGCCGAGTTTTCCGGTTTTGTTGCTTCTCTTCGGAAGGTATTCGATGTGCCGGCTCGTGCTGCCTCTGCTGCGAAACTCCTTATGTCCATCAGACAGGGTTCACGATCCGTAGCTGAATACGCCATTGAGTTTCGTACCCTGGCAGCAGAGGTGGGCTGGAATAATGAGGCTCTGGTCGCTGCTTTCTCTCATGGTCTCTCGGATGCCTTGAAGGATGAGGTTGCAGCTAAGGACCTACCAGTGGAGCTCGAGTCTCTTATTTCTTTCCTGATTTTGATTGACACCAGACTCAGGGAGAGACCTTCCTTTAAGGAGAGCCTGCGGAGGTCTTCTAACAGATTGGCGCCTACGTTTGCTGTCCCACCCGTGCCTCCCTCTCCTCCCACGCCTCCTGGGGATGACTTGTCTGGGGGTGAACCCATGCAGCTGGGGTTTGCTCGCCTGTCCGAGGGGGAGAGGGTACTCCGGAGACGCGAGGGTCGATGCATGTACTGTGGTCTCGGTGGGCATTTTCGGTTGGCATGTCCGAACCGTCCGGGAAACGCTCGTACCTGAGATCCTGTCGGGGGCAGATCTTGGGTGGAGTCTACTCGTCCCCGGTTTCCCGTGTTGACAAACCACTGATCACTGTTGTCCTCTCCTGGGTCGGGGGCTCGGTGACGACCCAGGCGTTGGTGGACTCTGGTGCTGGTGGTTTGTTCATTGATAGTGTGTTCGCTGCCGCCAATTCCATTCCTCTGCAGGCTCGAGGTTCCCCACTGGCTCTTGAGGCGATAGACGGCAGACCCCTTCTGTCGTCACACGTGACTCATGAGACCCTTCCAGTGGGGATAGCCATTGGTGCCGTTCACAGAGAGTCGGTCTGTCTCCAGGTTATTTCGTCTCCACACTACTCGGTGGTCTTGGGGTACCCCTGGCTCCAGAAGCATAATCCGACTTTCGATTGGAGATCGGCCGAGATCCTCTCGTGGTCACCGCAGTGTGGGGCTAGTTGCATCCATGGGTCTGTCAAGTTGCTGTGTACTTCCTCGGACTCTCTGTTGCCTCCTGAATACGAGGAGTACCGGGATGTATTCGATAAGGTGCGCGCGGTTGCCCTACCTCCGCACCGCCCATACGATTGTGCCATAGAGTTACAACCTGGTGCCGTTCCTCCTCGTGGCAAAGTCTATCCACTGTCGGTAGCGGAGAATGAGGCCATGGAGGAGTACGTGAGGGAGGCGCTTTCACGCGGACACATTCGCAAATCCTCGTCCCCGGCAGGGGCTGGATTTTTCTTTGTGAAAAAGAAGGGCCGTGAGTTGAGGCCTTGCATCGATTACAGGGGTCTCAATCGCATCACGATCAAGAACGCTTACCCGATACCCTTGATTTCCGAGCTGTTCGATCGCCTTAAAGGGGCCACGGTCTTTACCAAACTCGACCTGAGGGCGGCATATAACCTGGTAAGGATCAAGGCGGGCGATGAGTGGAAGACCGCGTTTAAAACCAGGACCGGTCATTATGAATCCTTGGTTATGCCCTTTGGGTTGTGCAATGCGCCCGCAGTCTTTCAGGAATTCATCAACGATGTTTTCCGTGACCTGTTGCAGCAGTGTGTGGTGGTCTATTTGGATGAAATCTTGGTATATTCTGAATCCATGGAGGCCCACATTCTGGATGTCAGACGAGTGTTGCAACGGTTACGAGAGAACAAGCTGTTCGGTAAGCTTGAGAAATGCGAATTTCACCGATCCCAGGTAACCTTCTTAGGTTACATCATTTCCGCTGAGGGGTTCTCCATGGATCCTGAGAAGGTTTCGGCTGTCTTACAGTGGCCCCAGCCCAGTGGTCTTCGTTCCCTGCAGCGCTTTTTGGGCTTCGCCAATTATTATCGGAAGTTCATCAGGGACTTTTCCATGCTGGCCAAGCCTCTCACGGATCTGACCAGGAAGGGCAGTAATTCCCAGGTCTGGCCGCTCGAGGCCATCCGAGCTTTTGAGGCCCTAAAGTCCGCTTTTGTGTCGGCTCCGATTCTGTCGCATCCCAACCCTGGGTTGCCCTTTGTCCTCGAGGTGGACGCGTCTGAGATGGGAGTAGGCGCCCTTCTGTCTCAGCGTAGAACACCAGATGGTCCTCTGCTTCCTTGTGGGTTTTACTCCCGGAAACTGTCTTCCGCGGAGTGCAACTATCAGATTGGTGACAGGGAGTTATTGGCCATCGTGCAGGCCCTTAAAGAATGGAGGCACTTGCTCGAGGGTTCGGTGGTTCCGGTTCTCATCCTGACGGACCATAAGAATCTGACCTACCTTTCTGAGGCCAAGAGATTGACACCACGTCAGGCCAGATGGGCTCTGTTCTTGTCACATTTTAATTACGTGGTCTCCTACCTACCCGGTTCCAAGAACATCAGGGCGGATGCCCTATCACGGCAGTACTCCGAGTTGTCCAGGGAGGAGTCGATTCCGACTTCGGTCATACCTCCGAATCAGATCCTGGCCGCCATTCGCACCAGCCTGACCTCTCCCCTGGGTGAGCAGATTTTGGCGGCTCAATCTGGTGCTCCCCCTGGGAGACCCAACGGCAGATGTTTTGTGCCTGAGGAGTTGCGCACTCGGTTGTTGCGAACCTACCATAACTCCAAGACCGCGGGGCATCCTGCAAAGAATCAGCTGTCCTGGGCTGTTTCACGTCTGTTCTGGTGGCCTTCCCTACGTTCCGACATCGCCGCATATGTAGCGGCATGCTCCATTTGTGCCCAGAGTAAGTCCCCTCGGCACCTTCCGTTGGGCCTTCTGCAACCCATAGCCACCGGGGAGCGCCCATGGTCACACCTGGGGATGGATTTCATTGTGGACCTCCCTGCATCCCGAGGCCATACGGTCATTCTCATGATTGTGGATCGGTTTTCCAAAATGTGCCACTGTGTTCCTCTCAAGAAGTTACCCTCTGCACAAGAGTTGGCCACGATTTTTGCCAGGGAGGTCTTCCGGTTGCACGGTTTGCCCAAGGAGATTGTGTCGGATCGGGGGAGTCAGTTTGTGTCCAGGTTCTGGCGCGCCTTTTGCTCCCAGTTGGGGATTCATCTCTCCTTCTCCTCGGCCTACCACCCTCAGTCCAATGGGGCCGCAGAACGATCCAATCAGGCCTTGGAGCAATTCCTTCGTTGCTATGTCTCCGATCACCAAGACAATTGGGTTGACCTTCTGCCTTGGGCTGAGTTTGCCAGGAACACGGCGGTGAACTCTTCCTCTGGGACGTCTCCCTTCATGGCCAATTATGGGTTCCAACCTGCCGTGTTACCGGAGGTATTCTCTCCCCAGGATATTCCGGCTGTGGAGGATCACCTTTCCGTCCTACGTGCTTCTTGGGTACAGATCCAGAAGTCCCTTGAGGTCTCTGCGCAGCGCCAGAGACTCCAGGCTGATCGCAGACGAGCGCCTGCTCCTTCCTACCAGGTCGGAGACCGTGTATGGTTGTCCACCCGCAACCTCAACCTTCGAGTGCCCACTCCCAAGCTGGCGCCTCGCTTTGTTGGTCCCTTCCGAGTGCTTCGCAGGGTAAACCCGGTAGCCTATGCCCTTGCGCTTCCTCCTGGCATGCGGATCTCTAACGTGTTTCATGTCTCCCTGTTGAAGCCACTGGTGTGTAATCGTTTCACTTCCTCGGTTCCTCGGCCTCGTCCGGTCTGAGTGGGCAATCATGAGGAGTATGAGGTGAGCAATATCCTGGACTCACGCCTGGTCCGCGGTCGGGTGCAGTTTTTGGTCCATTGGGGTGGTTATGGTCCAGAGGAGCGTTCCTGGGTTCCCTCCGCAGATGTCCATGCTCCTGCCTTGCTCCGAGCCTTCCACGCACGCTTCCCTCAGAAACCGTTTTTTGCTCCGCGGAGGAGGGCCCCTTGAGGGGGAGGTACTGTCATGGTCTTACCTTCTTGCTGTTCTCCTTCGTTTGACATGTGCTGGCGGCCATCTTGGTTTCTGGGTTTCTTGTAGCCTTCCACCCTGCGGCTCCTCCTTCCCACTGGGAGGAGCTGGATGCCTAGCTCATATATATAGGAGGTCTGTGGCTTCAGTTCCTTGCTTGGTCCTCCTGTGTTCACATGCTTCTAAGACTGCTGCTGCTTCTGGTTCCTGATCCTGGCTTCGTCTGACTACCCTGCTGGTTCCTGATCCTGGCTTCGTCTAACTACCCTGCTGGTTCCTGATCCTGGCTTCGTCTGACTACCCTTCTGGTTCCTGATCTCTGGCCTCTCAAAGACTCTGCTTCGGTTTCACCATTCGTTTGGACTTTTGCTTTACAGCTTTATGTTCAATAAAGCCTTCTTATTTTCACTTATCTCTTGTTGTACGTCTGGTTCATGGTTCCGTGACACTTTGGTGTGAACACCTCAATCATTGTTTCTGGGCAGCAGATCGTGTTGTATGAACAGCACCTAGAAACAATGAATCTGTATGAGGACATGTAAATGCAGTGCTTCACCTTCACTGAGGAGCAGGCAATCATTGTTAAGGAATGCTTCCTTGCCAATAACTGTCTACTCATTGAACATGTGTAAAGGCACCTTATGACGCTTCATGCCCCTTATCACTTAGTCAATCTCCTTTGTACTTTTTCTATTTCCAGAGAATCCTTTCTACAAACTGATGCCCAGAACTGAACTCCATATTCCACATAAGGCCGCATCTAGAGATAAGCGAATCGAAGCTGACGAAGTAGAAGTCGATCCGAATTTTAGGAAAAATTCGATTCGTACCAAATTTCCTCGCGATTCGTGGCAACGAATCATATTTTTTCCTAAAATGGCTGCTGCACGTGTGAGGACATGGAGCAAGGAACTTTTGGAAGGCGGGATCACCCATACCATGATGCCATGAATGCAGCCAATCAGCAGCCAGCCAGCCCTGTGATGTCACAGCTAGGGTTGAGCGAACCCTAATTGTGTTGATCACAGTGCCCTGTCAGAGGTCAGGTGCAGCCAGGCAACAGGAGGCCAGTATGTATGCGCCTGTTGGTATACTCTAACTTCAAGTGTCCCCATCACCATGGGAACGCCTCTGTGTTAGAATATACCATCGGATTTGAGTTTTCACAATCTAACTCAGATCCGATGGTATATTCTAACCACCAGGCATTCCCATGGTGACGGGGACGCTTGTGGGGAGGAGTATGCCAAAGGGGTTTAACTGTACTGTTTGGAGAAAAAATAAAAAGACGAATATTCTAAAAAATGTCAAAACGAATATATTCGCTATAGTGCCATATATTCGTTTTTTAGAATATTCGTCTTTTTTCAACATCTAAAGTCATGATTCCTCCCTGCTTCTTGCTTGTGGGCCAATGACTCATTGACCACAAGCATTTTAAGCAGGGAGGAATCATTTGTTCAGATGTAAAAAATGACGAATATTCGATATAACGAATATATAGCAGTATATTTGTAAAATTCGCGAATTATCGAAGTTGCGATATTCGCGATTAATATTCGCTATTCGAATATTCACGCTCAACACTACTGGTAAGTGAAAGGTCTGTGCGGCGCATTACTTATAGCACAGACCTGTCACTTACCGGTAGGAGGAGCGCCCGGCCGGCCACAGACAGCGCACGTAAGTATAATGCTGCTAAAAGTGCTAAGTAACCATGGCAGCCAGGACTGCAGTAGCGTCCTGGCTGCCATGGTAACCGATCGGAGCCCCAGTGATTAAACTGGCCACCAATGATTTTAATACTGGGGAGGGAGGGGGGGTGACACTTGCCACCAATGATTTTAATACTGGGGAGGGAGGGGGGTCTGGCCCCTGCTGCCAGGCAGCACCCGATCTCTTACAGGGGGCTGAGATCCGCACAATTAACCCGACAGGTGCGGCACCTGAGGGGTTAATTGTGCGGATCACAGCCCCCTGTAAGAGATCAGGTGCTGCCAGGCAGCAGGGGGCAGTTATGTACACAGTTCTTATAATCACCATGGGAACGCCTCTGTGTTAGAATATACTGTCAGATCTGAGTTTTCACACTCAGATCTGAAGAAGCTAATACTATTATTTTCCGTTATAACCATGTTATAACGGAAAATAATAAAGTGAAGTTCGGGCCCCAATTGACCTCAATGGGGTTCTGGTCCAAGTTCAGATCAAGTTCGGGTCCCGAACCCGAACTTTTTTTTATAGTTCGGCCGAACTCCCCGAACCTGAACATCTAGGTGTTCGCTCAACTCTAGTCACAGCCTTATAAATAGCCTCAGCCATTTTGGATTCTGCCATTTTCCAGTGTACTTAATGCAGGGACAGACATCAGCAGGCGCTAGGGACAGTCAATAAAAAACAATTTACAAGTGTAGGGAAAGATTATTCAAGGTGTAGGGAAAGGATAGGGAGATATCATTCCACAGCATTTATGTTGAACAGGGTTCAGTAGGGGAGGTTACAGCCTGGGTAATAGGAACAATCCTATTACACCTTGCAGCACTGACTGGGGATCCAAATTGCCATTATACTGCTCTGTAATTCTAGCAAACCATTCTTATTAGGGTGCAAGTGATGTTTGATACAGGCATTAACAGGGATTATTACTAGTGTTGATCATGAATATTCAAATTGCGAATTTTTATCGTGAATATCTGCACTTCGAGAATTCGCGAATATTTAGAATATAGTGATATATATTCGTAATTTCGAATATTCGAGATTTTATTTTTAATCAGTACACATGATTTATCCCTGCTTCTAGCTTGTGGGCCAATGAGAAGGTTGCAATATCTTTGACTTTAGGAGTAGTGTTAATTGCGAATTTTCGTAATGCAAATTTTTATCGCAAATTTTTCAATTGCCAATCTTTGCAATCAAGAAAATAATGACTGGAGATAACAAATTCTCGAATTTGCGAATATATGGTGAATATTCGCCCAAATATTTGCGAAATATCACAAATTCGAATATTGCCCCTGCCGCTCATCACTAGTTATTACAAGGAAATATTTCTACGTCTTATTTGCCCTTGTGCGGTGCAGTTATATGTTCTAAAGCATTTTTTGGCTTGTATTAGTGGGAAAAAAGGGCTTATTAGTCGTTGTGTGGTGAAGTGCTAAAATTACAGCCCTTTTTGTCATGTATTAGTGGCAAAAGTAAAATATATATTTGCTGTTCAGCGGTGCAATTATATGTTCTAAAGCCCTTTTTTGCGTGTATTAGTGGCACAAAAAAAGTATTTGCCGTTGTGTGGTGAAGTGAGAAATTATTTTTGGGCATTTGCAATACTGATCGATTACTGACCAAATGCTGACCGAGTGAAGGTGGATTCTGACAGATCAGAGGAAGGGCAAAGTAATCAGTGACGTCAGAACAAACTTACTGCTGACACCCTCTCCACTCTGTTGGGGGGCTCGACTTGTATAAGGTTCTGTAGATATCTATGTGGAATCAGCTGACAACGGTGTAAAAGGAGTGCGCTTCTTCTTGGAGCTAATATCGACCTGTAAGTCTGAGTTCATACTTGAGTTATTTGGTCAGTTTTGGCCCCGTGACTGCCCAAATAAGTGAAATGTGCAGTGATTTTAAGAGCGAAGCCTGTCATCTGCATGTCATACTGACTCACAGTATTATTTCACTACCACAGCAGACTCCCTACGCGTGTTACTGCAAGGCATAGTGTTCTACACCACTATAAAGGCTCTCTGCAGCCAGGAAATACCAGTTTTTTTATGCGATTCGCTGCAAATAAATTCGGATCGAAGCAAATTATTTTTAAAAATTCGGCAAACTGGCCGAATTGAATTTTTTTTAAATTCTCTCATCTCTAGCCGCATCAAAACTTTGTAAAGTGGTAATATAACATCCCTGTCCCACGAGTCCATGTCTCTTAACACATGACAAGAACGTGCTAGCCTTAGAAGCAGCTAACGGACATCACATGCTGTTAATTAGTCTATCATCTATAAGTACACCCAAATCCTTGTCTACAAGGGACTCTTTTAGTTTTATTCCCCCTAGGACATATACAGTCAGGTCCATAAATATTGGGACATCAACACAATTCTAAAATTTTTGGCTCTATACACCACCACAATGGATTTGAAATGAAACAAACAAGATGTGCTTTAACTGCAGACTGTCAGCTTTAATTTGAGGGTATTTACAACCAAATCAGGTGAACGGTGTAGGAATTACAACAGTTTGCATATGTGCCTCCCACTTGTTAAGGGACCAAAAGTAATGGGACAATTGGCTTCTCAGCTGTTCCACGGCCAGGTGTGTGTTATTCCCTCATTATCCCAATTACAATGAGCAGATAAAAGGTCCAGAGTTCATTTCAAGTGTGCTATTTGCATTTGGAATCTGTTGCTGTCAACTCTCAAGATGAGATCCAAAGAGCTGTCACTATCAGTCAAGCAAGCCATCATTAGGCTGAAAAAACAAAACAAACCCATTAGAGAGATAGCAAAAACATTAGGCATGGCCAAAACAACTGTTTGGAACATTCCTAAAAAGAAGGAACGCATCGGTGATCTCACAACAACACGAAAAAACCTTGAAGAACACGGAAAACAACAGTTGTGGATGTCCGAAGAATTCTTTCCCTGGTGAAGGAAACACCCTTCACAACAGTTGGCCAGATCAAGAACACTCTCCAGGAGGTAGGTGTATGTGTGTCAAAGTCAACAATCAAGAGAAGAAGACGGCACCAGAGTGAATACAGAGGGTTCACCACAAGATGTAAACCACTGGTGAGCCTCAAAAACAGGAAGGCCAAATTAGAGTTTGCCAAACAACATCTAAAAAAGCCTTCACAGTTCTGGAACAACATCCTATGGACAGATGAGACCAAGAGCAACTTGTACCAGAGTGATGGGAAGAGAAGAGCATGGAGAAGGAAAGGAACTGCTTATGATCCTAAGCATACCACCTCATCAGTGAAGCATGGTGGTGGTAGTGTCATGGCGTGGGCATCTATGGCTGCCAATGGAACTGGTTTTCTTGTATTTATTGAGGATGTGACTGCTGACAAAAGCAGCAGGATGAATTCTGAAGTGTTTCGGGCAATATTATCTGCTCATATTCAGCCAAATGCTTCAGAACTCATTGGACGGCACTTCACAGTGCAGATGGACAATGACCCAAAGCATACTGCAAAAGCAACCAAAGAGTTTTTTAAGGGAAAGAAGTGGAATGTTATGCAATGGCCAAGTCAATCACCTGACCTGAATCCGATTGAGCATGCATTTCACTTGCTAAAGACAAAACTGAAGGGAAAATGCTCCAAGAACAAGCAGGAACTGAAGACAGTTGCAGTAGAGGCCTGGCAGAGCTTCACCAGGGATGAAACCCAGCGTCTGGTGATGTCTATGCGTTCCAGACTTCAGGCTGTAATTGACTGCAAAGGATTTGCAACCAAGTATTAAAAAGTGAAAGTTTGATTTATGATTATTATTATGTCCCATTACTTTTGGTCCCTTAAAAAGTGGGAGGCACATATGAAAACTGTTGTAATTCCTACACAGTTCACCTGATTTGGATGTAAATACCCTCAAATTAAAGCTGACAGTCTGCAGTTAAAGCACATCTTGTTTGTTTCATTTCAAATCCATTGTAGTGGTGTATAGAGCCAAAAATGTTAGAATTGTGTTGATGTCCCAATATTTATGAACCTGACTATATATATATATATATATAATTATCTCTTAAGCTTGAGGTTGTGGACTGCTGCCTTTAAATTCTCCTGCAAAATGTTTTGATACACTTTAGAATTCTTTGTTTTCTCATTGGTAAATAGGTGTGCAGACCCTGAGGTGACAATGCAGCTTCAAACCATGATGTTCCCTCCACTCTGGAACTTCCAGGTGGTTACAGCAAACTTGAGATGGACTACAATTATTATTTTTGGATAGCAGTGGCTCCTTTCATGGCTTTCTTCCAGGAACCTGATTCTTGTTCAGTACAAAGGTTTTTGAAGTTTATAGAGTCTCCTGTAGGAATTTTGTTGTTACCCTTGGGTTCTTTCTGATGTGCTTTTTCTCTTTAAGATGTGCCCTTAGAGGGATCGCACCCTCTGCACTTGATTGACAGGGCCAGGTGTGATCATGTTTTCACTGCCAGGCTTGTCAGTCAAAGTACAGAGGGCCCAGCAGTTGCATAGAGAGCAAATCCTCTAGGTATAACAGCAACGCCCCTGTTGCTCCTAGAGGCTCATTTGCATATATTAAAACATCATTTTTCTCAGCAATGTGGTCATTTATGAACATGAGACCAACACAGATGCCTTCAGCTGCCAAGTGCACATGTAATAGGTCAGCCAGTTTTTTAGGTACAAAGGGGCCCTTTAATAGCACCAGTCGGGAGGTCTCCTTAAAATCATTTAAAACACCAATGTGGCTAGAATGCCTGTGTCACTAGTGCAAGGCTGGCCTGTAGTTATGACAATGCCACTTTTTTTATGCTGTTTTATGCTCATAGAGCTGTGTATGTAATATGTGTAAGGGTGAGTTCACATCACCGTTATGGATTCCGTTATTGTTTTCCGTTATAACATCGTTCTAAAGGAAAATAATGGAATCCATAAGATGGAAGTCAAAACGGAAGCCTTTAAGAGGCATTCAGTTTTGATCCTTCATACTACAAGTCTATGGGCAGCATAACGGATCCGTCCTGGTTCCCATTATGCAGGAGTCCAGTCCATGTTAAAATGGAAAACTATAACGGAATCCATAACGGTGATGTGAACTCACCCTAATACAGAATGTTACAAACAAGACTGCACTGTGTGATCTGATCTACCTTGCGGCATATGAGTTGGTCACTTTTTTGTAGTCAAGACACATACTTTATCACATCTTACTAAATCTCAGTACCTGCTACAGTGTCTCGCCAGTAGATTTGCCTGTACTTCTTTTTTCACGTTCTGAAGTTCAGCACAAGATGTAAAGTACTTGACATTAGATGGTAAGTAAAAAACTATTATGAATAACTCATGAGAACGTCAATAAATATTTCATAAATGCAGCACTGTTCCTTGAATTCCAGAGCAACTTCAGAGGAGAGATAAGGAAACGACTGAGCTGAATTTTCTCCTGCAAAATATGCAAGAACAAATAAAACCAAATGGGACATTTGTTATCTATAATGCACCAGATCGATGACACTTTTATGATGTCTGTTTAGAAAGTTCTGCAATTAAATTATTTTCCGAAAACTTAGTGAGTATTACAAGCTGTCAGGTTTACCAGCGCTGGCAGATAGCATAAAATCACCATCTATAATTTAAACACTAAATTGCTCGGGGTTTGCAGTAACCTCATTACAATCTCTCAATGTGCATTGAGATGTTTAAAATGAGTGAAATGACTTGTCAATCACTGCTTATTTCATAGCACTGGTTTCACTGAAGTACCGAGACATACGGGCGTTCCCACGACAGGTGGCAGGAAATCTGTGAGATTGGCAACAAGTGGTTTGATCTGACATGTTTTCCTTTTGGATCAAATTATGTCTGTGTTGTTTCTGGTGTTTGCCACACCTTCTTTCCCCAGATGTGGCTATTGTGGTCATTTAGCCTTCTCTATTTATTGTTGTTTCCCCACTATGCCATGCGGTTTATAGCTTCTGTTGGACATGTGGTTAGCTTGTGTTTGGTTCTCGGCTGAGTTCCTGGTGCTACCAAAGCTTCATTGAAGATAAGTGTTTCCTTTCCCTTTTGTATTTTGTTTATATATATATATATATATATATATATATATATATATATATATATATATATATGTGTGTGATGCCTTTCCCTGTTTGTCATTAGGCCTGAGGAAGACTCCTGTTCGTCCTTCCATTTGGACGGACAGAAAGACTCAGTCCTGACATTAGTTCCAGGGTCCTATAGGGTGAGATAGGATTCGAGGTATTCGGTGTATGAACTTGCCTACCTTTGGGGCCTGTTCATACTGGTAGTCTGTCAGGACTGGAGTTAGGGTTTTCTCTAGGAGGTGTCCATCTTCCTTCCGTAGTTTCCAGGCCTTATTCTGGTATCCCCTTTCCCTCCTATGCTCGGTGTGATGTTTTCCTCCCACACATGAGCATGAGAACTAGACGGCGTCTAGGGGAAAATAGCTATATAATACAACGTCCAGAAGATGCCATGATTTTCTTTATCTCTTTGAATATGGTTTTAAATAAAATTGGAGGCAACAAATCTGCCTCAAATGACTTTAACCATCTATAGACTGATCTATACAGTTTTTCCTCATGCTTTAGGCCTATATAATTCCTCCATATAGTGCATAGATAATATGCAGCATCCAATACTATGCTATTAGAGCCCACATAATACAGTGCTTCAATTACTATCAGTACAATAGCAATTACCATTTTACTAAGGTGAGAAACCAACATGTAAAAAAAATGTTTGCTTTCTATACAACCAGCAGACTACACCACCATAAAAACCCTATTTCCAAGTTTTGACCGCCGTTTTTCATTTAAAGATGCAGGAATAGTGCATCTGGGTGAACAGATACCAAGGCTTCCTTCGCAATTTTTTTGTATGCATTTCTGGCAGTAATAAAAAATGACATGCTTTTGTTTTAAAGTTTTTCATGTTTTTTTGCTGAATTTTTGTAGCATTTATTTTCTAACTGTATACTTTGAACAAATGTTTTTCAGGCATTTTTTCCACTCGCATTGAGATTCCTATGGAAAAAAAAAAATCATACCAAGAGAAAACTGCTCTTTGACAAAATTACGAAACCCTAAAAAGGCACAAATGCTCTGCAAAATAAAAAGCATGCAAACAATGTTTTTTCTGTCATAGACAAATAGACATAGAATAAAAATATACAAAATAACCATGGAGCCCCAGTTATGTGTCTTCAACACAGTGAAAGACGGATATCCCTCCAGGGAAGGCAAAACAAAGCAAAGGGGTGTCCCCATTATAGAGATCACCAAATTCACCATATTAAGTGGCCTCTATATAAAGATCCAGCTCTTTTACAAGCCTCAAGGATGTGACAGGGGAAGACCGAAGCCAGTTATCCATGCATAGAAAGCTGTTTCGGGGTGTTGTCCCTCAACACTGTGGAGTAGAATTCTGGCTTAGGTCTTCCCCTGTCACATTCCTAAGGCTTGTAAAAGGGCTGGATCTTGACATAGAGGCCACTTAATATGGTGGATCTGGTGATCTCTCTAATGGGGACACCCCTTTGCTTGCTTTTCCTCCCCTGTAGGGATATCTGGCTTTCACTGTGTTGAAGACCCATAACTGGGTCTCCACGGTTATTTTGCATATTACTGTTTCCTAGGGAGCTTCACACATTGGATTTCTGTGTTGAGACTCTTCAATGAAGCTCCACAGTGTTTTTTGTAGTTGGTCTCCCTAAGATCAGCTATTGTTTTGTTTGTATAGAATAAAAAATAATACTCAAAACAAGTGACATAGAAAATAAAATAGTACTGAAAACATGTTTTGCCTGTAGTGAGTTTCACAGTTAAATAAGTTAAATATAACATCTGGCCCCATGAAAACAAAGCTAAAAAAACACAACAGAAAAGTGGAAAAAAAAACCTTTGTGGGTCATCAGTCACTTTCAAATATAGCAAATGGAGTTTATCCATTAATGATACTACTAAGTGACATGGCTTTTGCTGATTTTGACTGATACCAAGCTCTATTAATGCTATGACATCCTTTGTGCTAATAGAGCAAAATAGTATTTATAGCCAACAACTGGTGTGAGACACAAACTGTATAAGTGTTACACGTGTGATTCCTATGCCACTGGTTGGGGAACACTGGTCTCTAGGTCTATTACAGACTGCTGTAACAAAGCCATATTTTATGCTTGCAACACCAAAACCCTGTGAAGTTCTATTGAACAGAACATTGGTCACCCTAGGATTGTAAGCTTCTTACTAGTAGTCTGTGTAGGGAGCACATCATTCTTGTGAAAAAGGGTGCTGTTCCCAGACCTTTCGGTCAGGATATGATGGCAATGTAGCATGCACACACAGGGATAGTGTAGTCCTAAAACTTCCCAATCCCACTATACCTGCCTACTTGCACGGTGACCCCACAACTCATCAATGGTCTCTATACTATGTGTGTGAAGAGCGACACACAAACTGGGAATAAACAAACAGAAACAATAAGAGTAGACGTATTCTACCAAGGCCAAAAGTCAGTCAGTCAACGAAGTGCCAAGAAAACCAGAAGCAAACGAGAAATCCAGACACGCCAGAAGACAAAAACTAGGAGAGCAATACAAGACCAAATTGGCAGAAGCCAGAAAACGTAGTGACAATAACAGATCCAGAAGTCACAGTCAAAGTAAACGCAATACCAACAAAGAAAAGCAGGGGGGCTAGAGGAACAGAATTTCACTGGCACCTGAAACCACAGGAGCCAGACTTATATAGAGAGCTGGGATTGATCTCCAGCTGGCTACACGTCGGGGGGAGCTGTGAGCTGACCACCTAGCATGCACCTCTTACGTGCTCCTTCATTGGCCCCAGGCTAAGAGGGCTGCATCACAATGTCATTTCACCTGGCAACTGGACGCTACTGATGAACTGAGGCAGGGCCAGTCAGGGAAACCGTGACACTTTCCCATTGGCAAGTGAAGTTTTCAAGATTTCCAAAACCAGGCATGGATCTTATAAGTTAGGCCTCTTTGACACTGGTGTTAGGCTTGTCCAACAGGCTAACAGCCTGCCGGATCTGTACTAACGTTTGCACATATGTGATGCCAGAAGTGCGCCCCAGCCCCATTTACTATGATGGGGATGGGACAGACGGAGATGCGGCCACAGCATGGCAAACATGACGCGAGGCAGCCAGACAAAAAACAGAGTACGGAACAGCCTGCTGGACAAGCCTAAGGCCAGTGTCAAAGAAGCCTAAGAAGAGTATAACTCATGCACAAAGGCTCAATGTGCCTAAGTTGAACTACAGTATATAAAGAGGGCTGTGTCAGGAATATGGATTATTATTTCATGTCAGCCATGTTCCCACACCAGCCATCAGCTGTCAGATAGCAGAGGTAGTGAACTCCACAGAAGGGCCCTGCTTCAAAGCCCCAGCCATACGGCAAAGAACTTCTTGCAGGCCACCTTTGTTTACAATTTCACACCCCATTCAGACAGCATGGATCCTGCAGGAAAACCTCCCTGCAGGGGGTCTAAGCCATTCCCCAGTTCAATCAAATCTAGCAGACAGCATGGAACTGGTGATTTATAAGGAATTATGAATCGCCCGGCCATCGCAGGCGCAAAGCGGATACATATTTGTGTCCTGGTGGCCACGATGAACATGCCCATGGTCTTAGTGTGGTGGTGGGAGTCCAGGGAGGGGAGATATACATACCTCCCCACAGAAACCAAATAACGGTACCATGCTTGAACTCTACTGGTATCTGGAACCCAGGCGTATCTGTTGGTCCCAGAACCATCTCCCTGTGACGTTCTGGTCTGGAGCTATGAACCCTAAAAGGTTTTGTGGGTCATTTAATGCCAGCCCAGAAGAGTGGACCCTTCCCAGAGGAGGGAAGAGGAGGGGCCGGCTACAGTTTAAAAGGCTTGTGCCAGCAAGCGGGTGGGTCTTTTCTTTGAAGGAGGGTCACATCATGCCATGTGTTTAGAGGGACCTGCAACCAGCTGACATCACTGCACTCCATGTGAATACAGCAAAGGACTAATCATAACCCAAAGGAACATTCATCTACCCGGTAACTGACTCGTGCTCTGTGTAATCCTGTTTGTACCATATTACCTGTATTTGTAACCTCAGACCACTGTATATATTCTGTGTGTATAGTGTTATATCTGGTGTGCCCTTAAGGCGATGAAATATATAATTAAATCTTGTGCTGTCTTGTATCTCGATCACGAATCCCCACGTCCGTGTTTCGGCCTAGTTATAAGCTACCACGGGTTGGTTTCTCACCCTATATAATCCTGTTAGCAGACCGGGTTTATATCAAACGAGAAGCTGGTGGCAGTATACACGGGCTGAGAAAGCACTGTTTCACTGTGGAAGTGAAAAGGCTCTATCAGCTTGTTGCCTCTCTGTGCCCGCGTTGACAGGAGGTGTCTGTGTAAACTGTACCAAGCTGAACTTACATGCTCCTCCGGGAGGGCGTAACGTCACGTCTTGGTAACCAGTGACCATACCGCTTCTCATGTGCTCGACGTAGTTGACGTCAAGCAGGCACGAGGGGTGGTATCCCTCACAGGCTGAATGAAAGAAAAAGCTCACTATTGGTTGAGTACATTCAGCACAAAATATTATCTTCCCCAATGCTTCAGGAGACTCATCTTATGAAGTTGTGCAAGTACAGGCTCAACTCTATTGCTCAGCGTAAGTCAATTAATGTCTGTACGCTGCTGATGTTCTTCTCCCCGTCCACCTCTTGGGGGAAATGGAGAAAACATTTCTCCCACAAGGATGCCATATACTGTAGAAACAAGTATTACACTATTTCTCAAAGAACAATACTAGGACACAAATGCAGACCAGCAGAAGAATCATTGGTGGATTCCAAGAAGATTTATTTAAGTCTTGTAAAACAACACTTTTCCAGTTTTTAGATGGCCCTTCCTCAGATAATTAAGAATAAAACTTTTTGGAATCCATGGATAATTCATCTGCTTTCTAAGTTGAACTACAGATCAGTAGAAGAAACCTAAAAAGAATGGAAACAAAAATTGCACCTGGGTGAACACAGCCTAATGGTTACCCAGCAGTTCAACAACATTTCGTAAATTGTAATCATCTTTGAAAGAGCTCTTGAGCAATGAGACAATTGTAACATTCATCTTTCATCCATGAAAAACAAAAAGCACTGTGCCAATGACCACATACTCGTCACTGACGGGGAAAGGAGGCCTGTCACTGCACCAATTACTGATATTACTGTGAAATTAAAACATTACAAAAATACAATAAAGGTCATTTATGAAGAATACAGTGCAGACAGGAAATTACAGCTTTGGTTTTATGAACATGTGAGTGAAATAAAAAGCTCATAACTAAGGCTCTCAATCAGCAAGTCTACTGCTAGAGTATTGAGTCAGTGGTTGAAGCAGATAATGTCAAAATAATGGACAGAGTTGTAGTGTACGGGGACTGTGATGCCCGTCACTACAGAAGGGTCACTTGTGTGCTGTCGTCTCCCCCTTATCTATGGGGAAGTTGGTATAAGTCATCTTCATAAAATGTAATGTAATGTAATGCTATGTATTTCCCTGTTACTGTAAAATGTGCACGTACAGGCCTGCTAGGGGTGTCATTCTAGCTCTTAGTCACTAGAGGGAGCTAGGGAGTCCTAGGTTATATAAGGCCCAGTCAGGGAAGAAAAAGTCAGTCTAGAGTCTAGAGTCTAGAGTTAAAGAGTTGGAGTTGGAGTTGGAGATTGGACTATGTCAGAGTCAAGTCCAGGCCTGAAGCCTGCAGACCAGGAGAGGGTATTGCAGTCCCTGTAACCGGGTTCCAGATCCAAGGAGAAGGTTCCCCTCCTGAGTTTATATATGCAGAAGCAGGAACACCACAGTTAACCAGCCTGAGGACACTGAGAGAGACAGAGGCAAGTCAAGAAAAGCAAGAGGTACTCAAGACAACAGAGGAGGTACTTGATAGAGATAAAACCAAGGATATACGCCAGAGCGAGGGCATTGGACCTTGGAGAAGAGTTTCTATGTTCCAGGATCAGTCAGGAATAGAGTGCATGCTGGCTGTACTGCAAGTCCTGTGTTTAACACTCTAAAGTCACCTTGCTATATATATATATATATATATATATATATATATATATATATATTGCCTGCATCAACTGTATTGAAAATCAACTGTCTTCAAAGGAACTGCGCTTCCGTCAATGTCCCTAAATGATGACTACTAAAGTTTGAATTCTGTTTTAACATCACGTGGTTCCTCAGTTATTCCTGCTATCAGCAAACTGCGTGCCACCGTTTAATTGGCACTGGCGTCACGAACATTTCTCATCATCACCTGCCCTTGCAGAGAGTCAGCCGTCTCAGGTTAGTGTCTATTGCACTACAACACCCAGGAACATTTCTAAACCTAACTTGAGTACGCTGCAGAGTGACTTAAGGTCCCTTTAGAAAGGACGATACAGCAGGTGCTTTGTCGGGAGGGAAGCGTTCCTTCCCGGCAATCGTCTGCTTGTCAGCTGAGGAGACCGCTGCAATTACATGCTGTTATCTCCTCCTCAGTATCAGGAGGAGTGATGGCTGATGCCTGCTTGTTTGCACAGCATGATCTGCTGACAGCAAACTATAATTTTTATCTTCGCACAAATTATCTATCACCCAATGAACGAGCGTTTCGCTCATTCATCATGTAATTGGTGGCACCTTTCCATGCTCGTTCCTATAAATGCTCGTTAGCGATTATCTGGCGGATTCTAGGGTGTAAAGGGCCCTTTAGTCCAAACTTGATATGGCTTTACTATAGAACTTCACTTGATTTGTTGATTTTGTAAGGCCTCTTTCACACTTGCGTTGTCCGGATCCGGCGTGTACTCCACTTGCCGGAGGTGCCCGCCGGATCCGGAAAAACGCAAGTGAACTGAAAGCATTTGAAGACGGAGCCGTCTTCAAAATGCTTTCAGTGTTACTATGGCAGCCAGGACGCTATTAAAGTCCTGGTTGCCATAGTAGGAGCGGGGAGCGGGGGAGCGGTATACTTACAGTCCGTGCGGCTCCCAGGGCGCTCCAGAATGACGTCAGAGCGCCCCATGCGCATGGATGACGTGATCACCCATGCGCCCTGACGTCACTCTGGAGCACCCCGGGAGCCGCACGGACGGTAAGTATGCTGCTCCCCCGCTCCCCGCTACACTTTACCATGGCTGCCAGGACTTTAGCGTCCCGGCAGCCATGGTAACCATTCAGAAAAAACTAAACGTCGGGTCCGGCAATGCGCCGAAACGACGTTTAGCTTAAGGCCGGATCCGGAGCAATGCCTTTCAATGGGCATTAATTCCGGATCCGGCCTTGCGGCAAGTCTTCAGGATTTTTGGCCGGAGCAAAAAGCGCAGCATGCTGCGGTATTTTCTCCGGCCAAAAAACGTTCCGTTCCAGAACTGAAGACATCCTGATGCATCCTGAACGGATTTCACTCCATTCAGAATGCATTAGGATAAAACTGATCAGGATTCTTCCGGCATAGAGCCCCGACGACGGAACTCTATGCCGGAAGAAAAGAACGCAGGTGTGAAAGAGCCCTAAGTCTGTCTATTTTATTTTATTTTTCAGGAATGTGGCCAGATACCTAATGAATGAACTGTAGTGGTGGGTGATCTGATAACAAAATGAAATATTAGAAAAAATGTCCTGGGAAATCCAACTACACTAATACCTAAAAATTAGAGGGTTTTCTGGTACACTAACTGTTTTTTTTTAATTATTATTCCATTTCACCCCTCATGCCGTTTGTAGTTGTTCCAGATAACTGTTATGTTCCAAATTGCTGTTCTTGTGCCATTACAGATATCGCCTCGGCTGTTCCAGTTGTTGACATCCCTAACTTTCTGGAACGGCATATCAGTAAAAGTGCCAAAGACAGGCTAATGGGAGTTACATGGCCACAGTGGCGACTGAGGGATCAACAGTGCTTCAAATGGGTAGAAAATTGAAAAGTCAATTCTTTCCATAGGTTCCTACACAAAATATTTTTGAGAAATGTCACAGAGATCTTCCCTTACACATAACTTTGAGTGACAAAGAAATGTTGTTCCATGCTTTCTAAACATAAAACTTCTCTAGCTATCCTTCTGAACAAAGAAATGCAATTTGTCCCTTGTTGGGTATATTAGTGGCTACTTTATAAGGCACAGCAGGGGAACAAAGTGATAATGGTTGGATCTGCCAATCAATAATGGGGAATTCATGCTGGGCTTGATTATAGGGCAATTCAAGGCTGGTAAAACCTATAGGGAAGTGTCCCTTGAATGGGACCAGTATGTTGATAGTTTCAGGATTGGGGGCTTATCATGTTGAGTTCACGTACACCCCTTCAGATGTTAGAATGAATTGTCATTCTCTAGCATTACAGGTACATCTCAATAAATTACAATATCATCAAAAACGTAATTTATTTATGTAATTCAACTCAAAAAGTGAACCTTAAATATTATATAGATTAATTAAACACAGAGTGATCTATTTCAATTGTTTATTTCTTTTAATATTGATAATTATGGTTACAGTTAATGAAAACCAAAAAGTCAGTATCTCAGAAAATTTGAATATTATAAAAGACCAATTAAAAAAATGATTTTAATACAGAAATGTTGGCCTACTGAAAAGTATGTGGAGTATATTCAGTAAATACTTGGTCGAGGCTCCATTTGCATGAATTACTGCATCAATGCGGCGTGGCATGGAGCTGATCAGCCTGTGGCACTGCTGAGGTGTTATGGAAGCCTAGGTTGCTTTGATAGAAGCCGCTAGCTCGCCTACATTGTAGTGTCTTGTGTCTCTCATCTTCCCCCATACATTCTTTATGGGGTTTAGGTCAGGCGAGTTTGATGGCCAATCAAGAACAGTGATTATTAAACCAGGAATTGTTAATTTTGGCAGTGTGGACAGGTGCCAAGTTCTGCTGGAAAATGAAATCAGCATCTTCATAAAGCTTGTCAGCAGAGGAAACGATCAAATGCTCTAAAATTTCCTGGTAGACGGTTGGGCTGACTTTGGACCAACACCAGTAGAAGACATGGCTCCTCAAACCATTATTGACTGTGGAAACTTCAACTTGGACTTTGTGCCTCTGGGACCTTGATTTCCAATCCAGTCCTTTTTCTCCTTAGCCCAAGTAAGACCCTTCTGATGTTGTCTCTGGGTCAAAAGTGGCTTGACCCAGGTTGTAGTCTATGTCCTGGAAAGTGTTGGGTGTAAATATTCGAATCACAAATTTTAATCGCGAATATCACCATTTCGAGAATTAGCAAAGATTTAGAATATAGTGCTATATATTAGTATTCGCGAATATTCAAGTTTTTTTTTTTTTTTATCGGTCCCATGATCCCTCCCTGCTTCTTGCTTGTGGGCCAATGAGAAGGCTGTAATGTCTTTGTCTGAGCTTAGCAACATCCCTAGCAACCAATAGGAAAGTTGCCTACCCCTTAATTATATAGGAAACTCCCCAGCAGCCACTTTCTGCAGTTTTTTGCAGTTATGAGAGAGACAGCAGTGTCATTGCTATGCCCTGTGCTTTGCTGTGTCATTACATTAGTTAGTTAGCTTATATATATACTAGCAGAAGGACCCGGCTTCGCACGGGTATATTTAATATATTTCACTTAATGTTTGTGTGTGTCGTTAAAAGATATCGACAGTATCCCCCATAATAGTAACCTCTACAGCACCCAACCCTTTAACAGTGAACTCCACAGTGCCCTACCCTTTAACAGTGACCTCCACAGTTAATGTCACTTTAACAGTGTCCTCCACAGTGCCCGCCCCTTTAACAGTGACCAACACAGTACCCGCCCCTTTAACAGTGACCTCTGCAGGGACCGCCCCTTTAACAGTGACCTCTGCAGGGACCGCCCCTTTAACAGTGACCTCTGCAGGGACCGCCCCTTTAATAGTGATCTCCGCAGTTCCCGCCCCTTTAACAGTGACCTCCACAGTGCCCACCCCTTTAACAGTGACTTCCACAGTGGCCACCCCTTTAACAGTGACCTCCACAGTGCCCGCCCCTTTAACAGTGACCTCCACAGTGCCCGCCCATTTAACAATGACTTGCACAGTGCCCGCCCATTTAACAGTGACCTCCACAGTGCCCTCCCTCTTAACAGTGACCTCCACAGTGCCCGCCCCTTTAACAATAACCTCCACAGCAGCCTGCCCTCTTAACAGTGACCTTCACAGTGAACGCCCCTTTAACAGTGACCTCCACAGCAGCTTCCCCTTCAATAGTGGCCCCCGCCCCTTTAACAGTGACCTTCACAGCAGCCTGCCCCTTTAACAGTGGCCCCTGCCCCTTTAATCGTGACCTCCACAGCAGCTGCCTCTTTATTTGTGGCCCCTGTCAACTTAACAGTGTCCTCCACAGTGCCCTGCCCCTTTAATAGTGGCCCCTGCCCCCTTAACAGTGACCTTCACAGTGCCCTGCCCCTTTAAGGCTAGGGCTACATGACGCCATGCTTCACACGACATTTTGTTGTACCAATGTCGCGCAACAATTTTTATAATGATAGGTTATGGTGTCGCACTGCGACATGCTGCAACTGCGACACGACAGTAGCAAAAAATCCATCCAAGATGGATGCATGTAGCAGCGTAGTTGTGTCCTATGTGTTGTGCGACTTATTGTCGTCCTGTAGCCCTACAGCAGTGAAGAAAAATGGCTGGGTTGTTATGGAAACCTGGAGTAAAGCTGTGTGTATGTGGAGACTAAGGGCATGCGAGCTTCTATTGGCTGATAAGGGATATGTGACCAAGTGTATGGCAGTTGGGATATGAGTGAAAGACTTGCAGGCTTGTAATGGCTAATACAGGTCATATTTTGGGAATATCTCAGGAACGGTACGTCCTAGAGAGCTGAGACCCACACAAGATTTTTTTTTCCAGGTAGCAAGGGATGTGTATACCAAGTTTCGTTGAAATTGATGGTTGCGTTTTTTCAGTGATCGCGGAACATACACACATACATAAATACATATATACATCCTTCTTTATACACTCACCTAAAGAATTATTAGGAACACCTGTTCTATTTCTCATTAATGCAATTATCTAGTCAACCAATCACATGGCAGTTGCTTCAATGCATTTAGGGGTGTGGTCCTGGTCAAGACAATCTCCTGAACTCCAAACTGAATGTCAGAATGGGAAAGAAAGGCGATTTAAGCAATTTTGAGCGTGGCATGGTTGTTGGTGCCAGACGGCCCGGTCTGAGTATTTCACAATCTGCTCAGTTACTGGGATTTTCACGCACAACCATTTCTAGGGTTTACAAAGAATGGTGTGAAAAGGGAAAAACATCCAGTATGCGGCAGTCCTGTGGGCAAAAATGCCTTGTGGATGCTAGAGGTCAGAGGAGAATGGGCCGACTGATTCAAGCTGATAGAAGAGCAACGTTGACTGAAATAACCGCTCGTTACAACCGAGGTATGCAGCAAAGCATTTGTGAAGCCACAACACGCACAACCTTGAGGCGGATGGGCTACAACAGCAGAAGACCCCACCGGGTACCACTCATTTCCACTACAAAACGGAAAAAGAGGCTACAATTTGCACGAGCTCACCAAAATTGGACTGTTGAAGACTGGAAAAATGTTGCCTGGTCTGATGAGTCTCGATTTCTGTTGAGACATTCAAATGGTAGAGTCCGAATTTGGCGTAAACAGAGTGAGAACATGTATCCATCATGCCTTGTTACCACTGTGTAGGCTGGTGGTGGTGGTGTAATGGTGTGGGGGATGTTTTCTGGGCACACTTTAGCCCCCTTAGTGCCAATTGGGCATTGTTTAAATGCCACGGGCTACCTGAGCATTGCTTCTGACCATGTTCATCCCATCATAAACCACCATGTCCCCATCCTCTGATGGCTACTTCCAGCAGGATAATGCACCATGTCACAAAGCTCGAATCATTTCAAATTGGTTTCTTGAACATGACAATGAGTTCACTGTACTAAAATGGCCCCCACAGTCACCAGATCTCAACCCAATAGAGCATCTTTGGGATGTGGTGGAATGGGAACTTCGTGCCCTGGATGTGCATCCCTCAAATCTCCATCAACTGCAAGATGCTATCCTATCAATATGGGCCAACATTTCTAAAGAATGCTATTCGCACCTTGTTGAATCAATGCCACGTAGAATTAAGGCAGTTCTGAAGGCAAAAGGGGGTCCAACACCGTATTAGTATGGTGTTCCTAATAATTCTTTAAGTGAGTGTATATATATAATACAGATAGTTAGTGGGAGATAGTCAGTGTTGGTTATATCCTGATATAGTGTAGATGTTGCAGTGCGATGTGTTAGGTAGTGTGATAGGTACTGCTGGCCATACATACATGCTACAGACATAGTGCTGTGATGTCACAAGTTCACAACAATACTTAGTGCACCAATCAGTAATATGTAGTCAAACCTGCTCATATGTGAAGTTGCACGTATTGCGCAAACATATGCGCATCATTAATTGCCGATTTGCGCAATCTATTGGAGCGGTCTATCTTTATATAAAGCTATTGTAATGTTCTGCCGTGCCAACCATTTTCTCCAGTCTCAGGAAACTTCTAGCAGCTTGAAAAATGTAGCAACAGTGACCCACGCCTGTATTCCGCGAGCAATACGTGCATATTACATTGCCGATTTTCGCAATCAAGAAAATAATGGTGAATTCTCAAATTCGCGAATTTATGATGAATATTCGCCCAAATATTTGCAAAATATCGCAAATTCAAATATTGCCCCTGCCACTCATCACTAGTCCTGGATACATCTGTGTGTGGTGGCTCTTGAAGCACTCCAGCCGCAGTCCACTACTTGTGAATCTCACCCAAATTCTTGAATGGCTTTTTGCTGACAATCCTTTCAAGGTTGCAGTTATCCCTGTTGCTTGTGCACTTTTTTCTACCACATTTTTTCCTTCCTCTCAAACTCTCCATTACTATGCTTGGATACAGCACTCTGTGAACAGCCAGCTTCTTTAACAATGACCTTTTGTGGCTTACCCACCTTGTGGAAGGTGTCAATGACTTGTGGACAACTGTCAAGTCAGCAGTCTTCCCCTAATTCACACGTCCGTGGAACACGGTCCGTGAGATACCGGACTGGCATCCTTCTTAGTGCAGGAGCGCACGGCGTCATTGGTTGCTAGGACGCCATGCGTTTAGTGCCGCTGCTGCTGTACAGTAATACACTCGTATGATCTATACGAGTGTATTACTGTACAGCGGCGGCACAAAGATCTATATGAGAGTATTACTGTATTGCTGCGGCAGCATAAAGCGCACGGTATCATAGCAACCAATGACGCCGTGCGCTCCTGCACTAAGCAGGATGCCAGTCCTTTATCTCACGGACCGTGTTCCACGGACGTGGGAATTAGGCTTTAGGGATCATTTAAAGGGTTAGGAAACCTTTGCAGGTGTTTTGTGTTGATTAGCGGATTAGAGTGTGACACCATGAGTCTACAATATTGAAGTTTTTCACAATATTCTAATTTTCTGAGATACTGACGTTTGGGTTTTTGTTATAAGCCATAATAACCACTTAATATAAATCACTCTGTGTGTAATGAATCTGTATATGAGTTTTACTTTTTGAATTGAATTACTGCAATAAATGAAATGAATTTATTGAGCTGCACTAGTATATTCAGTTGTACTACTGGTGTTTGTTCTGGTTGCAGTCAAATGGGTGGATAAATGACATTATCCTTAATTTTTCATCACCAATACGCATGATTGTCTTGCTGGTCAGGCCTCTTGGTCTTGCCTGTAGCTGAGCTGTAGCTCCTCAAAATCTTTTTATACCTTGCTGTCTTGTTTTATTTATAGCGACCTTAAAGGGAATCTGTCATCAGTTTTTACAATGCTAAACTGTTGACAGGCTGGGGAAGGGAGTGCAAACATAACTTTATGGAGCTTTTATTATCATGAGTGATGTGAATATGAACTTTTATTCTGACATATTCTACTACTTAAGTGTACTGGAGGTGGAGTTTCACTGTGAAGTACTCTCTGCATTAAAGTGGTTATCCAAGACCTATAACGCCCCTCGAAATGCCCGGGCCCCTCACAGATAGTACTTACCCTGCTCTGCGGAACCCACGTTGCTTCTGATGCCCACATGGCCGCCGTTGCATCTCTCCATCGCGCGGATGAAACATCAGGTGACGAGTGGATGGGAGGTTTCTGTATTTGGTTGGGGCTAGCCAATAGCAGGCCATGACGGGAATGAGCCTCCCTAGCATCGTGGGCATTATAGATCTTGGATAACCCTTTTTAAGCAGCTTTACAACTACTTATCTCTGCTCAGAGTAACAGCTGCAGTGGACTTTTGATTGGATGCTACATCTGTCACTCAGAGCAAGAATAAAGCTTGAAATCCAATGCTTTTAAATAAACACTCCCACAAAAATGTTTATTTACTGACCTGAGGCGCATGATGTGATCTTTTTACCAGTGTCTGTTACCAATGAGTAATCCCCTCCCTTCTGCTTCTCGGCTGGGTCATATGACCAGCAATCAGATATTCCAAATAACACAGCAGCTTATGTATGGACAGGAAGCCAGTTTCTTTATGTATTCCTATGGGAGCCTAAATGTCACTCTCATAGGAATGAATAAAGAAGTAGCTGACTTTCTGTCCCTTGTCAGTTGGAGAGTCAGAATGCTGGTCACATGACAGAGCTGAGGATCAGAAGGGAGGTTATAACCCACAAATACAGTCACTGGACAGAAGATTTCCTTCACTGCAGATTACATAATGTACCTTTCTAACAGGTCAGGTATTTTTTGCAAATCTGACATGTGTCACTTTATGTGGTAATAACTTTAAAACGCTTTTACTTATCCAGGCCATTCTGATACTGTTTTCTCGTCACATATTGTACTTCATGACAGTGGTAAATTTGAAAGACCAGGCCACTTTTTACACTTCTGACCTACACTACTTTCACCGTTTATTGCTCGGTCATGCAACTTACCACCCAAATGAATTTTACCTCCTTTTCTTCTCACTAATAGAGCTTTCATTTGGTGGTATTTCATTGCTGCTGACATTTTTACTTTTTTTGTTATTAATCGAAATTTAACGATTTTTTTGCAAAAAAATGACATTTTTCACTTTCAGTTGTAAAATTTTGCAAAAAAAACGACATCCATATAGAAATTTTGCTCTAAATTTATAGTTCTACATGTCTTTGATAAAAAAAAAATGTTTGGGTAAAAGTTATAGCGTTTACAAACTATGGTACAAAAATGTGAATTTCCGCTTTTTGAAGCAGCTCTGACTTTCTGAGCACCTGTCATGTTTCCTGAGGTTCTACAATGCCCAGACAGTACAAACACCCCACAAATGACCCCATTTCTGAAAGTACACACCCTAAGGTATTCGCTGATGGGCATAGTGAGTTCATAGAACTTTTTATTTTTTGTCACAAGTTAGCGGAAAATGATGATTTTTTTTTTTTTTTTTTTTTCCTTACAAAGTCTCATATTCCACTAACTTGTGACAAAAAAAAAAAACTTCTATGAACTCACTATGCCCATCAGCGAATACCTTGGGGTCTCTTCTTTCCAAAATGGGGTCACTTGTGGGGTAGTTATACTGCCCTGGCATTCTAGGGGCCCAAATGTGTGGTAAGGAGTTTGAAATCAAATTCTGTAAAAAATGACCTGTGAAATCCGAAAGGTGCTCTTTGGAATATGGGCCCCTTTGCCCACCTAGGCTGCAAAAAAGTGTCACACATCTGGTATCTCCGTACTCAGGAGAAGGTGGGGAATGTGTTTTGGGGTGTCATTTTATATATACCCATGCTGGGTGAGAGAAATATCTTGGCAAAAGACAACTTTTCCCATTTTTTTATACAAAGTTGTCATTTGACCAAGATATTTATCTCACCCAGCATGGGTATATGTAAAAAGACACCCCAAAACACATTCCTCAACTTCTCCTGAGTACGGGGATACCAGATGTGTGACACTTTTTTGCAGCCTAGGTGGGCAAAGGGGCCCATAATCCAAAGAGCACCTTTCGGATTTCACTCCTCATTTTTTCCTGAATTTGATTTCAAACTCCTTACCACACATTTGGGCCCCTAGAATACCAGGGCAGTATAACTACCCCACAAGTGACCCCATTTTGGAAAGAAGACACCCCAAGGTATTCCGTGAGGGGCATGGCGAGTTCCTAGAATTTTTTATTTTTTGTCACAAGTTAGTGGAAAATGATGATTTTTTTTTTTTTTTTTTTTTCATACAAAGTCTCATATTCCACAAACTTGTGACAAAAAATAAAAACTTCCATGAACTCACTATTCCCATCAGCGAATACCTTGGGGTCTCTTCTTTCCAAAATGGGGTCACTTGTGGGGTAGTTATACTGCCCTGGCATTCTAGGGGCCCAAATGTGTGGTAAGTAGGTAAATGACCTGTGAAATCCGAAAGGTGCTCTTTGGAATGTGGGCCCCTTTGCCCACCTAGGCTGCAAAAAAGTGTCACACATCTGGTATCTCTGTATTCAGGAGAAGTTGAGGAATGTGTTTTGGGGTGTCTTTTTACATATACCCATGCTGGGTGAGATAAATATCTTGGTCAAATGCCAACTTTGTATAAAAAAATGGGAAAAGTTGTCTTTTGCCAAGATATTTCTCTCACCCAGCATGGGTATATGTAAAATGACACCCCAAAACACATTCCCCAACTTCTCCCGATTACGGAGATACCAGATGTGTGACACTTTCTTGCAGCCGAGGTGGGCAAAGGGGCCCATATTCAAAAGAGCACCTTTCGGATTTCACAGGTCATTTTTTACAGAATTTGATTTCAAACTCCTTACCACACATTTGGGCCCCTAGAATGCCAGGGCAGTATAACTACCCCACAAGTGACCCCATTTTGGAAAGAAGAGACTCCAAGGTATTCGCTGATGGGCAAAGTGAGTTCATGGAAGTTTTTATTTTTTGTCACAAGTTAGTGGAATATGAGACTTTGTATGAAAAAAAAAAAAAAAAAAAAAAATAAGCATTTTCCACTAACTTGTGACAAAAAATAAAAAATTCTAGGAACTCGCCATGCCCCTCACGGAATACCTTGGGGTGTCTTCTTTCCAAAATGGGGTCACTTGTGGGGTAGTTATACTGCCCTGGCATTTTCCAGGGGCCCTAATGTGTGGTAAGTAGGTAAATGACCTGTGAAATCCTAAAGGTGCTCTTTGGAATATGGGCCCCTTTGCCCACCTAGGCTGCAAAAAAGTGTCACACATGTGGTATCGCCATATTCAGGAGAAGTTGGGGAATGTGTTTTGGGGTGTCATTTTACATATACCCATGCTGGGTGAGAGAAATATCTTGGCAAAAGACAACTTTTCCCATTTTTTTATACAAAGTTGGCATTTGACCAAGATATTTCTCTCACCCAGCATGGGTATATGTAAAATGACACCCCAAAACACATTCCCCAACTTCTCCTGAGTACGGCGATACCAGATGTGTGACACTTTTTTGCAGCCTAGATGCGCAAAGGTGCCCAAATTCCTTTTAGGAGGGCATTTTTAGACATTTGGATACCAGACTTCTTCTCACGCTTTGGGGCCCCTAGAATGCCAGGGCAGTATAAATACCCCACATGTGACCCCATTTTGGAAAGAAGACACCCCAAGGTATTCAATGAGGGGCATGGCGAGTTCATAGAAATTTTTTTTTTTTGGCACAAGTTAGCGGAAATTGATATTTTTAATTTTTTTCTCACAAAGTCTCCCGTTCCGCTAACTTGGGACAAAAATTTCAATCTTTTATGGACTCAATATGCCCCTCACGGAATACCTGGGGGTGTCTTCTTTCCGAAATGGGGTCACATGTGGGGTATTTATACTGCCCTGGCATTCTAGGGGCCCTAAAGCGTGAGAAGAAGTCTGGAATATAAATGTCTAAAAAATTTTACGCATTTGGATTCCGTGAGGGGTATGGTGAGTTCATGTGAGATTTTATTTTTTGACACAAGTTAGTGGAATATGAGACTTTGTAAGAAAAAAAAAAAAAAATTCTGCTAACTTGGGCAAAAAAAATATCTGAATGGAGCCTTACAGAGGGGTGCTAAATGACAGGGGGGTGATAAATGACAGGGGGGTGATCAATGACAGGGGGGTGATCAATGACAGGGGGGTGATCAATGACAGGGGGGTGATCAGGGAGTCTATATGGGGTGATAACCACAGTCATTGATCACGCCCGTGTAAGGCTTCATTCAGACGTCCGGATGCGTTTTGCGGATCCGATCCATCTATCAGTGCATCCGTAAAAATCATGCGGACATCTGAATGGAGCTTTACAGGGGGGTAATCAATGACAGGGGGGTGATCAATGACAGGGGGGTGATCAGGGAGTCTATATGGGGTGATCACCACAGTCATTGATCACGCCCCTGTAAGGCTTCATTCAGACGTCCGGATGCGTTTTGCGGATCCGATCCATCTATCAGTGCATCCGTAAAAATCATGCGGACATCTGAATGGAGCTTTACAGGGGGGTAATCAATGACAGGGGGGTGATCAATGACAGGGGGGTGATCAGGGAGTCTATATGGGGTGATCACCACAGTCATTGATCATGCCCCTGTAAGGCTTCATTCAGACGTCCGGATGCGTTTTGCGGATCGGATCCATCTATCAGTGCATCCGTAAAAATCATGCGGACATCTGAATGGAGCTTTACAGGGGGGTAATCAATGACAGGGGGGTGATCACCACAGTCATTGATCATGCCCCTGTAAGGCTTCATTCAGACGACCGGATGCGTTTTGCGGATCCGATCCATGTATCAGTGCATCCGTAAAAATCATGCGGACATCTGAATGGAGCTTTACAGGGGGGTGATCAGGGAGTCTATATGGGGTGATCACCACAGTCATTGATCATGCCCCTGTAAGGCTTCATTCAGACGTCCGGATGCGTTTTGCGGATCCGATCCATCTATCAGTGCATCCGTAAAAATCATGCGGACATCTGAATGGAGCTTTACAGGGGGGTAATCAATGACAGGGGGGTAATCAATGACAGGGGGGTGATCAGGGAGTCTATATGGGGTGATCACCACAGTCATTGATCATGCCCCTGTAAGGCTTCATTCAGACGTCCGGATGCGTTTTGCGGATCCGATCCATCTATCAGTGCATCCGTAAAAATCATGCGGACATCTGAATGGAGCTTTACAGGGGGGTAATCAATGACAGGGGGGTGATCACCACAGTCATTGATCATGCCCCTGTAAGGCTTCATTCAGACGACCGGATGCGTTTTGCGGATCCGATCCATGTATCAGTGCATCCGTAAAAATCATGCGGACATCTGAATGGAGCTTTACAGGGGGGTAATCAATGACAGGGGGGTAATCAATGACAGGGGGGTGATCAGGGAGTCTATATGGGGTGATCACCACAGTCATTGATCATGCCCCTGTAAGGCTTCATTCAGACGTCCGGATGCGTTTTGCGGATCCGATTCATCTATCAGTGGATCCGTAAAAATCATGCGGACGTCTGAATGGAGCTTTACAGGGGGTTGATCAATGACAGGGGGGTAATCAATGACAGGGGGGTGATCAGGGAGTCTATATGGGGTGATCAGGGGTGATTAGGGGTGATCAGGGGCTAATAAGGGGTTAATAAGTGATGGGGGGGGGGTGTAGTGTAGTGTAGTGGTGCTTGGTGCTACTTTACTGAGCTACCTGTGTCCTCTGGTGGTCGATCCAAACAAAGGGGACCACCAGAGGACCAGGTAGCAGGTATATTAGACGCTGTTATCAAAACAGCGTCTAATATACCTGTTAGGGGTTAAAAAAAACACATCTCCAGCCTGCCAGCGAACGATCGCCGCTGGCAGGCTGGAGATCAACTCTCTTACCTTCCGTTCCTGTGAGCGCGCGCGCCTGTGTGCGCGCGTTCACAGGAAGTCTCGCGTCTCGCGAGATGACGCGTATATGCGTGACTGTGCGCAGCGCTGCCACCTCCGGAACGCGATCCTGCGTTAGGCGGTCCGGAGGTGGTTAAGGACCAGTTCAGGTCTGAAGTCACTTAGTGAGGCTTACATAATAGAAACCACCCAAAAATGACCCCATTTTACAAACTACACCCCTCAAGGTATTCAAAACTGATTTTATAAACGTTGTTAACCCTTTAGGTGTTCCACAAGAATTATTGGAAAATGGAGATGAAATTTCAGAATTTAAATTTTTTGGCAGATTTTCCATTTTAGTCATTTTTTTCGCTAACAAAGCAAGGGTTAAGGGTTAAGCCAAACAAAACTGAATATTTATTGCATACAATATTTGAGAGAGAATCTAAATCGCACATCCTCATTACTATGCTTTTGATATAACAACTGTTCTAAATTTCAGCATGATAAAACATAGCTATACAGCACTATTATCAATCATTTGCTATGCACTATTAGGAGGCATTAGTATACAGTTTGATCAAAGAGCATAGGCCCACTTACCACGACAAGGTTGCCTCTTTTAAGTGGGGACCTACTCTAACTTTGGCGCAGTGCAGCGACCGTCACGCCCCCACACCGCTCCAGCAGGCAATGGGACCCAGTAGCCACACAGCACCCACTGTGCAGCAAAGCCACCCAGGCCCTGGGTCCCATTACTCCACCAGCACAGCACAAAAGCAGCAATGGCCACCGTCCAGCACCGCATGTGAACTGGGGCAAAGAGCTCACCTGTTCACAGCCTCTCAGGAACACCAACTGAGATTTGGTAGGAATTTTAAACCCTTTGCAGAGTTCTGCTAATTAAAAGCACCTGAGCCGAATGGGGAGGAGTGCTGATCCAGAGGGGGGGGGGAGAAAAGTCTATACAATGTATACAATATGTGAGAGAGAATCTAAATCGCACATCCTCATTACTATGCTTTTGATATAACAACTGTTCTAAATTTCAGCATGATAAAACATGGCTATACAGCACTATTATCAATCATTTGCTATGCACTATTAGGAGGCATTAGTATACAGTATATGAATATTTATTGCCCTGATTCTGTAGTTTACAGAAACAACCCATATGTGGTTGTAAACTGCTGTACGGGCACACGGCAGGGCGCAGAACGAAAGGAACGCCATATGGTTTTTGGAAGGCAGATTTTGCTGGACTGGTTTTTTGACACCATGTCCCATTTGAAGCCCCCCCCGATGCACCCCTAGAGTAGAAACGCCCCAAAAATGACCCATTTTGGAAAATGCATCCCTCAAGGAATTCAAAACTGATTTTACAAACTTTGGTAACCCTTTAGGTGTTCCACAAGAATTAATGGAAAATGGAGATGAAATTTCAGAATTTCACTTTTTTGGCAGATTTTCCATTTTAATATTTTTTTTTCCGCTAACAAAGCATGGGTTAACGGCCAAACAAAACTCAATATTTATTGCACAAATTCTGTAGTTTACAGAAACACCACATATGTGGTTGTAAACTGCTGTATGGCTACACGGCAGGGCGCAGAAGGAAAGGAATGCTATATGGTTTTTGGAAGGCCGATTTTGCTGGACTGGTTTTTTGACACCATGTCCCATTTGAAGCCTCCCCTGATGCACCCCTAGAGTAGAAACTCCAAAAAAGTGACCCCATTTAAGAAACTACACCCCTCAAGGTATTCAAAACTAATTTTACAAACTTTGGTAACCCTTTTGGTGTTCCACAAGAATTAAACGAAAATATAGATGAAATTTCAGAATTTCACTCTTTTGGCAAATTTACCATTTTTATCCATTTTTCCAGTAACAATGCAAGGATTAACAGCCAAACAAAGCTCAATATTTACTGCCCTCATTCTGTAGTTTACAAAACCACCCCATATGTGGTCGTAAACTGCTGTATGGCCACACGGCAGGGCACAATAGGAAAGGAACGCCATATGGTTTTTGGAAGGCAGATTTTGCTGGACTGGTTTTTTGACATCATGTCCCATTTGAAGACCCCCTGATGCACCTCTAGAGTAGAAACTCCAAAAAAGTGACCCAATTTAAGAAACTACACCCCTCAAGGTATTTTAAAACTGATTTTGCAAACTTTGCTAACCCTTTAGGTGTTCCACAAGAATACATTTTAGAATTTCACATTTTTGGCAAATTTTGCATTTTAATCAATTTTTCCAGTAACAAAACAAGGGTTAACATTAACAGCCAAAAAAAACCTCAATATTTATTGCCCTGATTCTGCAGTTTATAGAAACACCCCTTTTGTGGCCGTAAACTGCTGTAGGGGCACACAGCAGGGCACAGAAGAAAAGGAGCGCCATTTGGTTTTTGAAAGGCAGATTTTGTCGGATTGGTTTTTTGACACCGTGTCACATTTGAAGACCCCTGATGCACACCTAGAGTAGAAGCTTCAAAAAAGTGACCCCATTTTGGAAACTACGGGATAAGGAAACTACGGGATAAGGTGGCAGTTTTGTTGGTACTATTTTAGGGTACATATTATTTTTGGTTGCTCTATATTACACTTTTTGTGAGGCAAGGTAACAAAAAATAGCTGTTTTGGCACCGTTTTTGTGTTTTTTTTTATTTACAATGTTCATCTGACAGGTTCGATTTTTTTATACAGCAGGTTCTTACGGACGCGACGATACCTAATATCTATACTTTTTTTAAATTTATTAAAGTTTTGCACAATATAATTTTTGAAACAAGAAAATCATTTTAGTGTAGCCATAGTTTTTTTTTTTTTTAGGTCCTGTGGTATTCTTATAGTGCAGGTTTTTACGGATGCGGCGATACCTAATATGTATACTTTTCTTAATTTATTTAAGTTTTACACAATAATATCATTTTTTGAACAAAAAAATCATGTTTTAGACTTTTTGATCGCTTGCTTTTACACTTGGCTTTCAAAATGTCTTTTTTGTGGCACTGTTTCAATTTTTTTTTTTTTACGGCATTTACCTGATGGGTTGGGTAATGTGATATTTTTATAGAGCTGGTTGTTGCAGATGAGGGGATACCTAATATATTCTATTTTTTATTTATTTATTTATTTATATCACTTTAACACAATAATAGCATTTTTGAAAAAAAAATTATGTTTTAATGTCTCCATGTTTTGAGAGCTATAGTTTTTTTTATTTTTGGAGCAATTTTGTTATGTAGGGGCTCATTTTTTGCGAAATGATTTGACAGTTTTATTGGTATCATTTTGTGGGACATACGCTTTTTTGATCACTTGGTGTTGCACGTTTTGTAATGTAAGGTGACAAAAATTTATTTTTTTTACAGAGTTTTTTTAATTTTTTTATGGTGTTTATCGGATGGGGTGGATTATGTGATATATTTATAGAGTCGACCGTCACGGACGCGGCAATACCAAATATGTCTATAAGCACTTTATTTTTTTTATTTCTTTATTTTTTATTTTACACTTTGTGTCCCCCACAATGTCATACAAGACCTCTGGGCGACCTTTGACTTCATTTTTATTTTTTTTTTCACTATTGATTTCTCCTGTAAATGGGGCTGTCATAGTAGCCCCAGTTACAGTGGAAATACACCCCCCAGAGAGGCTGTACAGCGCAATTCATGGCTTTAAAGACCAGACAGCTCCTGCACTCTCCCGCCCCGGCGGTCATATGATCACCGGGCCGGGACAGGAAGCGCATTGTGCTTCCTGCTTGGTGAGCGCTGTGTTTGCAGTGAACTAGAAGGCAGGGACACCTGGTAACTGTCCCTGCCTGCTCTCTGGGTTGCCCTGCTGTCACTGACAGCAGGCAACCTGCTCTGCAGCTGCACGATTAGCGTGCAGCTGCGATCTCTGAATGGACGTTCCAGAACATCCATTCAGAGTTAAACATCCACCCATAGGATGTTTATATCCTATGGGCGGATGTGAGGTGGTTAATGAAAGAATAAAAATGGTCTGTCGGTACCCTGCTTGTTGGTCTGAGTATAGGTCTGTTCATGTTATGGTGTTTCTGTCCTTGTTCCAGTCTGCCTGTTGTGGTGTTCCAGAGACCTATGTTTTTGTCTTAATTCCTGTTCAGACTGCGGTTTTGTGTGTTTCCTGATCCTGCCTGTGTTCCTGAGTCCAAGGATCAGCTGCCAAATACACCAGGACCATCACCAGGAGGTAGCGGTCTGGTCATTAAAGGGGTTCTCCGGGAAGTAACAAAATAAAAATACTTAAATATTACTTTATTATAAACACATTCCCAAAAACTAGTTATAATGGCTTGTTTTGTCTGGGGAGCAATCATTAAGAGAAATAAAATGGCAGCCATCCTATTAGTACACACAGAACCTGTCTGTGATGAATACCACCCCTCATGCCCCGACTGACATCAGACATCAAATACATCGAGCTCACGAGATACGGTATGGACTCTGGTTACCAAGACATGACGTTACACCCTCCTGGAGAAACAGGTAAGGTCAGTCTTGGTACAGTTTTCACAGATTCCTCCTGTCCACACGGGCACAGAGAGGCAACAAACTGAGAGAGCCTTTTCACTGTTATGCAAGCGGGTGTGGACCCACTGCGCCACTGACTGGGTATACTCCGGAGGGGCGTAACTAAGCAGCTACCTGGTATTCACTAGAGCCAACTGATGGTTGGGATAGGCTTGGGCCGTAGGGTAGCTGCCAGGTGCCACTCCAGAGTAGTCCCCAAGTCAGTGGCAGCTGACCAGGGGGTCAGAGTGCTCGGTTCAAGCACCAAGGGGACATACGAGGCCTGGAGGTACGGGTCAGGACAGGAGGCAATCAAGCGAAGTCAGCAAACAAGATCCGAGGTGAGGGGCAGGCAGCAAACAGGCAAAGTCCATAAACGAAGTCCGAGGTCAGAGGCAGGCGGCAGAAAGCAAAGTTCAGGAGTACAATAGCAGCATTTGGTACACAGGAAACCAGACAAGATAAACACCTTTGCACGGGGACTAGACAAGCTAGACACTGAGGTTGCTCAGGCAACTTCCTGTAGTAGGAAGTGCCTTTATATACATGCTGCAATCCGGCCATTGGCTGCTGAGACAGCGGGCGTGTATGTGTTGCCACATAGGAAAGAGAGACACACCCACTCAAGCTTCAGCCGCAGTGCAAGTTTCCAGCAGCAAGGAAACACTGACATAGATCACATGTAGCAGAGTTAAGTTAGTTGCTGCCCGTGTTTGTCAGCTGGGCGGCAGGAGGAAAAAGAGGGAGCCCGGCGCCCGTGCCTGCTGATACGGGCAGCGGCGCCGACACAGGCCGCTGGGCTAACATTCACTAGACAATACACTATACACACAAGGATATATACAGTGATCTGAGGTTACAAATACAGGTGGTATGGAACAAAAAGGAATAAACAGAGGAAAGTCAGTTTACCAGATGGATGAGTTCTTTTGGGTTGTGATGAGTCCTTTTCTGTAGTCACATGGAGGGCAGTGATGTTAGCAGGTTGCAGGTTCCTCTAAACACATGGCACGATGTGACCCTCCTTCAGAAAAAAGACACGCCCCCTTGCTGGCACTAGCCTTTTTAACTGTAGCCGGCCCTTCCTCTTCCTGCCTCTGGGAAGGGTTCACCCCCACTCTGCTGGGCTGGTAGCACATGAGCCACAAAACCAATTAGGGCTCATGGCTCCAGACCAGAATGTCGCAGGGAGGTGGTTCTGGGACTAATGGATCTGCCTGGGTTCCGGCTACCAGTAGAGTCCAAGGATGGTACCGTTATTTGGCTTCTGTGGGGAGATATGTATATCTCCCCTCCCTGGCATCCCACTGCCAGACTATGACCAGGGGACTGTTCATCGTGGCCACAGGGACAAATATGTATCTGGTTTGTATCCGATGGCCGGGCGATTCATAATTCCTTATAAATCGCCGTTCTATGCTGTCTGATAAATTTTGATTGAACTGGGGAATGGCCCAGACCCCTGCAGAGAGGTTTTTCCTGTTACATTAGCTGGGTTCCTGGCTGGCTGAATGGAGGTGAGAAATTGTAAACAAAGGTGGCCTGCAAGAAGTTCTCTGCCAGATGGCTGGGCTTTGAAGCAGGGCCCTCCTGTGGAGTTCACTACCTCTGCTATCTTACAGCTGATGGCTGGTGTGGGAACATGGCTGACAGTAAATATTAATCCATATTCCTCACACTGTCCTAATAACACAGGAGTACAGGTTACTTCACAATACTGAGCTAAAGAGCTGCCTCAACCTCCTCTCTGCTCTGCTTGTCAGGTATTATAATCCAGATGATAAAATCTTCAACAGAATCTCTGTAAGAATGGAGTTTATTAGGAGACAAGTACTACAGAGAGGAGATGGGCCTGTGAATAATGGGCATCAGGACTTTAATGCAGTCTCCATTACCAGAGCCCTACATTACCACAATCTGTCCTGGCAGTCCTCTCTGTACTTTATGTCTCCTCATGAAATTTATTCCTACAGAGATTTAGCTGAAGAGCATATTAAACTGTATTCAGGATCATAATCCCTGACAAGCAGAGCAGAGAGGAGGATGAGGCAGCTCTTTAGATCAGTGTTGTGAAGTAACTTGTCCTCCTGTGTGATTAGAACAGGTTTTGTGTGTACTAATAGGATGGCAGCCATTTTATTTCTTTTAATGATTGCTCCCTATACAAAAAAAAGCCATTATAACTAATGAAGGTATTTGGCAATATATTTATAATAAAGTAATATATAAGTATTTTCATTTTTTTAATTCCCAGAGAACCCCTTTCATCCAAAGGGAAGTCCACATCCCTGTATAGGGGTTAAAGGGTGAATACTGGGGAGGCGCCACAATAACGCCCTTACTCACTTATATAGCACTAACATATTCTTTAGTGCTCAGACGACCATATGAATGAGTCCGCAACTGATCCACAATTTAGCGGAATGGGACCAGACCCATTCATGTAAATGGAGCCACAAAAGATGCAGACAGCACACAGTGTGCTGTCCGCATCCGTACTTCCGTTCTGCAGCCCCGCCAAAAACATAGAGCATGTCCTATTCTTATCCGTAATTGCAGACAAGAATAGTTATTTCTATGATAGGGCTGGCAATGACAAATACATAGGGCCAGATTTATCATTAGCTCAAGTCAAGTCAAAATAATGGAGTGAAAAAGTGGCAAATTTTTGCGCAATCGCTAAAACTGCAGAAAAAAAATTGACCTGAGGGAATGCAGTTTTGGCATCAGAGAACTTGCAGAGGAGCCATCTTGAGAAGATCCTCATAATGTAGGATTCAAAACAGCCATAACTAAGGGGAAAACTCAAGGAAAACAGTGTAAGTGAAGAAACTAAAGATTGCTTTATGCATAATGCTACTGCAGCAGTAACATAGGATAAAATTTATTTTTTTATGAAAATATGACAGTTATCCTTTAACCACTTAAGGACCTATTTCACCTTAAGGACTTGGCCATTTTTTGCAAATCTGACCAGTGTCACTTTAAGTGCTGATAACTTTAAAACGCTTTGACTTATCCAGGCCATTCTGATATTGTTTTTTCGTCACATATTGTACTTCATGACACTGGTAAAATGAAGTTAAAAAAAATCATTTTATTTATAAAAAATAGCAAATTTACCCCAAAATTTAAAAAATTTGCACATTTTCAAGTTTCAATTTCTCTACTTCTATAAGGCCTCATGCACACGACCATATTTTTTCACGGTCCGCAAAACGGGGTTCCGTTGGTCCGTGATCCGTGACCGTTTTTTCGTCCGTGGCTCTTCCTTGATTTTTGGAGGATCCACGGACATGAAGAAAAAGTCGTTTTGGTGTCCGTCTGGCCATGCGGAGCCAAACGGATCCGTCCTGAATTACAATGCAAGTCAATGGGGACGGATCCGTTTGACGTTGACACAATATGGTGCAATTTCAAACGGATCCATCCCCCATTGACTTTCAATGTAAAGTCAGGAGTTAATATACCATAGGATCTGAGTTTTCTCCAATCCGATGGTATATTTTAACTTGAAGCGTCCCCATCACCATGGGAACGCCTCTATGTTAGAATATACCATCGGATTTGAGTTACATCGCGAAAACTCAGATCCGACAGTATATTCTAACACAGAGGCGTTCCCATAGTGATGGGGACGCTTCTAGTTAGAATATACTACAAACTGTGTACATGACTGCCCCCTGCTGCCTGGCAGCACCCGATCTTTTACAGGGGGCTGTGATCAGCACAGGTGCGGCACCTGAAGGGGTTAATTGTGTGTATCATAGCCCCCTGTAAGAGATCAGGGGCTGCCAGGCAGCAGGGGGCAGACCCCCCTCCCTCCCCAGTTTGAATATCATTGGTGGCCAGTGTGCGGCCTCCGTCGGCCCCCCTCCCCCCCTCTATTGTAATTTCATTGGTGGCCAGTGTGCGGCCTCCGTCGCCCCCCCCCCCTCCCTGTATTGTATTATCATTGGTGGCCAGTGTGCTGCCTCTGTCGGCCCCCCTCCCCCCCTCTATTGTAACTTCATTGGTGGCCAGTGTGCGGCCTCCGTCGCCCCCCCCTCCTCCCTGTATTGTATTATCATTGGTGGCCAGTGTGTGGCCTCCCCTCTCCCCCCCCCCGCCCGATCATTGGTGGCAGCGGAGATTCCGATCGGAGTCCCAGTTTAATCGCTCTGGGGCTCTGATCGGTAACCATGGCAACCAGGAAGCTTCTGCAGGCCTGGTTGCCATGGTTACTTAGCAATATTACAATATTAGAAGCATCATACTTACCTGCTGGCTGCTGCGCTGTCTGTGTCCGGCCGGGAGCTCCTCCTACTGGTAAGGGACAGATCATTAAGCAATGCGCCGCACTTACCAGTAGGAGGAGCTCCCGGCCGGACACAGACAGCGCAGCAGCCAGCAGGTAAGTATGATGCTTCTAATATTGTAATATTGCTAAGTAACCATGGCAACCAGGCCTGCAGTAGCGTCCTGGTTGCCATGGTTACCGATCGGAGCCCCAGAGCGATTAAACTGGGACTCCGATCGGAATCTCCGCTGCCACCAATGATCTGGGGGGGGGGAGGGGAGGCCGCACACTGGCCTCCAATGATATTAATACAATAGAGGGGGGGGGGGCGGGGGGGGGCTGCACACTGGCCACCAATGATATTACAATAGGGGGGGCCGCACACTGGCCACCAATTATATTACAATGGGGGGGCGGGGGAGACCACACACTGCCCACCAGTGATATTACAATAGGGGGGGGGCGGGGGGGTGCACACTGGCCACCAATGATATTCAAACTGGGGAGGGAGGGGGGTCTGCCCCCTGCTGCCTGGCAGCCCCTGATCTCTTATAGGGGGCTATGATATGCACATTTAACCCCTCAGGTGCAGCACCTGAGGGGTTAATTGTGCGGATCACAGCCCCCTGTAAGAGATCGGGTGCTGCCAGGCAGCAGGGGGCAGTCATGTACACAGTTCATAGTATATTCTAACTAGAAGCGTCCCCATCACTATGGGAACGGCTCTGTGTTAAAATATACTGTCGGATATGAGTTTTCACGAAGTGAAAACTCATCTCTGAAAAAGCTTTTATGCAGACGGATCTTCAGATCCGTCTGTATGAAAGTAACCTACGGCCACGGATCACGGACGCGGATGCCAATCTTGTGTGCATCCGTGTTCTTTCACGGACCCATTGACTTGTCTTATTTTAGGTCTTATTTTTTTGACGGACAAGAAACACGGATCACGGATGCGGCTGCAAAACGGTGCATTTTCCAATTTTTCCACGGACCCATTGAAAGTCAATGGGTCCGCAATAAAAACCTGAAAATGGCACAACGGCCACGGATGCACACAACGGTCGTGTGCATGAGGCCTAATACATAGTAATACCTCCAAAAATACAGGGTGGGCCATTTATATGGATACACCTTAATAAAATGGGAATGGTTGGTGATATTAACTTCCAGTTTGTGGAACATTAGTATATGTGAAGGGGGAAACTTTTCAAGATGGGTGGTGACCATGGCGGCCATTTTGAAGTCGGCATTTTGAATCCAACTTTTGTTTTTTCAATAGGAAGAGGGTCATGTGACACATCAAACTTATTGGGAATTTCACAAGAAAAACAATGGTGTGCTTGGTTTTAACGTAACTTTATTCTTTCATGAGTTATTTACAAGTTTCTGACCACTTATAAAATTTGTTCAATGTGCTGCCCATTGTGTTGGATTGTCAATGCAACCCTCTTCTCCCACTCTTCACACACTGATAGCAACACCGCAGGAGAAATGCTAGCACAGGCTTCCAGTATCCATAGTTTCAGGTGCTGCACATCTCGTATCTTCACAGCATAGACAATTGCCTTCAGATGACCCAAAAGATAGAAGTCTAAAGGGGTCAGATCGGGAGACCTTGGGGGCCATTCAACTGACCCACAACGACCAATCCACTTTCCAGGAAACTGTTCATCTAGGAATGCTCGGACCTGACACCCATAATGTGGTGGTGCACCACACCAGGTGTCTTTACAATTTAAAGGGGTTGTCCGTTAAAGGGGTTGTCCGAGTTATAAAAAAAATACCTATTTTTTTTTTACTTTATTTGGGGAAAATGACATTTTTGTTTATTTTTACTTGAAACTTTTTTGGGGGGAAAACTTTATTTTTTAAACTTTTTTTTCACTTTATTTTTTGTCCCACTTTGGGTCTTGAACTTTGGGGGGTATATTCCTTTACAATGCACTCCAATACTTCTGTATTGGAATGCATTGGCTGTATGAGTAATACTGTGTGTATTACTCATACAGCTTCCGGGGCCTTTATCTCACAGGCTCTTCACCGGAAGGCAGCGCGATGCCTTCCTTAGACATCGCGCTGCCTTCCATGCCATCGGGTCCCCCCCACAGCCGCATGAGGACCCGATGGCACTGCCGCACAGCCGCAGCAACCGCAGGTAAAGCCGCAAACCGCAGGTCTGAATTGACCTGCTGTTTGCGGCGATCGCCGATACTGGGGGTCACATGACCCCCCCCCCCCTTGGCGTTGTGACAGCATGCCCGCTGAATGATTTCAGCGGGCATCCTGTTCCGATTAACCCCCGCTGCGCCGCAATCGCTGTTTAAACCCATGACGTACCGGTATGTCATGGCTCCTTAAGGACTCGGGAAACATGCCGTACCGGTACGTCATGCGTCCCTAAGGGGTTAAAGGACTATTAATAAATCTGACTTTGGACATATGTAAAAGTGGAGTAAGATTAATAGATCTGGACTATAGGGTTTTGACTCACCAGCCACTTTAGGTTCAGAAAGGTGTCTTTACAATTTAAAGGGGTTGTCCGAGTTCTAAAAAAATTATATATATCACTGTAAATCTGATGGGCAGCAATATATAACTGAGCTAAGCAAGTTTTAGGTAAAAAAAAAATAATTCTCTTTCCTCATTTACCTGGTTCTCTTCTGACCCTTTGTTTACATGCAATAACAACAATCCCTGCCCCTTCCCTTGCTCTGCAAAGGGAGTGAGTACAAGTGCTGCCCCGAGTGACATTTCTGCCTGCTGGGAGACTCAGCAGCATGTTGTATGTGTTGGACTACTAGTTCCAGCTGTACAATGACACTGCTGATACACACAAGATCTTCTCCCTACCTATTCTTGTGCAGAACTCCTCTAGTCTGTGAGCTCCTGTGCCCAGCAATTTGTCTCCTCAATGCCTGCAGCTACTCAATAAAGCCTTCAGCACTGAGTCTGTGCTCCTGAAGGGGTTAATCTTTCCTGAAGTATCCAGTGGGAGGGAGACACAGGGCAGAGAGCAGCAGCAGACGGCAGTGAAGGGGGGCATGGCCAGCACCGTGATGTCTCGTGTACAGACTCATATCTGCTCTGTGCACGAAACATCATATGAGCAGGGAGAGAAGCTGACATCACAGGTCATGTGACTCTCAGTGAAATCTGAGAAAAGAGCAACTACAGATGCAGTAAGTGCATGGTAAAGCTGTTACATTTGATTAGTTAGAAACATACAAAGAACAAGAAAATAACTCGGACAACCCCTTTACCTACCAATCATAGTAATGCAGAGGTGTAGCCTACAGCAGTTTGGGCATATAATCAGTAATAGAGAAGAGATTGGGGTCTTTTTCATCTTCGAGAAAGCATTTGACCGTGTCGATTGGGGCTACATTAACACGGTCCTCCATAAACTTTGGTTTGGATCAGGGGCATTGCTAGTGTCTCAAAAGATCCAGGGCCCAAGTCCCAATGAATATGGCCCAGTTCTCTAAGTCGACACCCCCTCCCCCCACACACCACATTTTGCTGCACTTGCTATACAGCAGCACATACCTGTCACATCTAGATCCTCCCAGGTGACGTCTCCTCCGATGTAGATCTTCCCTCTCATCATCTTCTCCATTTGGTCCGGACAACTTCTTTCAGTCGTGCCTCGTCTCTGCAGAGTGCGACACCCAGACATCTTAGCTTCCTCACTTTTCTATCACCATCCCCCAACCTGGAGCCCCCACAGTGTTATCCTGCTACTCATTGTGCTCCCTAATACCCCCAAATACTATCCTGAAGAAATATGAATGCCTCCATAGTAATAGTGCTCCTCCAAGTCCCACCAATAGTAATTCCTTTCCAGAATGCCCCATTAGTAATACTGCCCCCTACAGTGCCCCCAACAGTGATAATGCTCCCCAAGAGTGCAACTATTAGTAGAAGAGCTCTCCAGTATTAATAATGCCCTCACAGAGCCACCAGTAGAAATAAGCCCCCTTATTGTTCCCCAGTGGTAATAAAGCTTTCTACAGACCCCTCAGTAGTAATAAGGCCCCCTTAGTGCCCTTAGTAAAAATAAAGAGGATCTATAAGTCCCTCCTATAGAGCCCCCAGTAGTAATAAGAACACCTATAATGTCCCCTGGATTTGCAGTACCTCCTGTAGTTATATTCCTCCTTTCACCATACAGTCTCATGTAAGTAACATCACACCATATCTACTGCCCTCTCCAAAATACAGTCCTATGTAAAGAACATCACTATCCTCCCTTCAGCCCCTCCAACATACAGTCTTATGTAAATAACACTATTTCCCTCCCTCCGCCATAGAGCCCCATGTAAATAACATCACACCATCTCCCCAGCCCCCTCCAATTTACAGTCCCATGTAAATAACATCCCTCTCTATCTACAGCCCCCTCCAAAATACAGCCCCATGTAAATAACATCACCTCCTCCCCAGCCGGCTTCAACATACAGTCCAAAGTAAATAATATCACCCCTCCCCCTCCGCCTCCAACATGCAATCCCATGTAAACATCACCCCCTCAACATTCAATCACAGGTAAATAACATCATTCCCCCCCACCAGCCACCTTCAACATACAATCCCATGTAAATAACATTACTCCCTCCCTCAGACTCCTGCAACATTCAGTCCCATGTAAATAATGTCACTCCCTCCCCATCCCCATCCGTCATACAGTCCAATGTAAATAACATCCCTCCCTCCCACAGCCGCCATCAACATACAGTCCCATGTAAATAACATCTCATGCTCCCCCAGCCCCCTGCAACATAAAGTTCCATGTAAATAACATCACTTCCTCCTACAGCCACTATCAACATACAGTCCCATGTTAATAACATGACCCCCTCCCCAGCCACCTCCAACACACAGTCCCATGTAAATAACATCCCTCCCTTCAGCCCTAACATACAGTCCCAGTTAAATAACCATAACTCCCAGCATTGCTCTGCCTCTCCCTTCACTAACCTCTCCTCCTGTAGCAGACATTATCACAGCTTCTTCCCCCAAGACTTCTCCTCTTGATTGCCGTCCTTTCCTGCACTGGTCACATGATGGTGACATCGTGGCAGGTCCTTCTCAACTACTGCCTGTTTTACTGGTCACATGACCAGTGATGTCACCACAGGTCCTTCAGATCTTCCACTGCATTAGATTCAATTGTATTGCCGTCCTGAGGATGGCAATACAGTTGTATCTAGCTAGCAGGCAGGACATTCGGGGCCTGGGACAAAATATCAGGGGCCCAGGCCCCAAATGTTTTTACCTAGCAACACCCCTGGTTTGGATACAGATCTTGTGTCTCACAATGATTTCTGTTAACAAGGGGGACAATACAAGGTTGTACTCTGCCACCCTTGTTGTTTGCAGTAATACTGGAGCGTATTGTGTCACATATTCAGAATAATAGTAACATAAAGGGATTTATAAATGACAGGAGACAGGATAAGCTGTTTCGAAACAGTCTTGTTAACCCTTTCTACCCCGGGCCAGTTTTCACCTTAAGGACCAGGCCATTTTTTGCAAAGGTGTCACTTTATGTGGTGATAACTTTAAAACGCTTTTACTTATCCAAGCCATTCTGAGATTGTTTTCTCGTGACACATTGTACTTCATGACAGTGATAAATTTGAGTCAATATAATTCACCTTTATTTATTTATAAAAATCCAAAATTTACAAAAAAGCATTAGCAATTTTTAAAATCTCTATTTCTCTGTTTTTAAGACAGATACCTCATAAAATAGTTATTACTTTACATTTCCCACATGTCTACTTCATGTTGGCATCATTTTGTAAATGTAATTTTACTTTTTGTTGGATGTTAGATAAGGTACAATTCTAAATGGAATTTTTTTAAATTTTAAGAAAATTTCCAAAACGCGATTTTTAAGGGACCAATTCTGTTATAAAGTCACTTTGTGGGGCTTACATGACAGAAACCACCCATAAAACCATAAAACTACATAAACTACGCCGCTCAAGTTATTTAAATATGATCTTACAAACTTTGTTAACCCTTTAGGGGTAACAGCAAAATAAAACTCAATATTTATTACCCTGATTCTACTGAAACACCCGATATGTGGTCGTAAACTGCTGTATGGGCACACAACAGGGAGTGGAAGGGAAAGATCACCATATGGATTTTGGAGGGCAGATTTCAGTCGGTTAACTTTTAGTTGCCTTTGAAGCATTTGAAGAGACCCTGAGGCCCCCCTACAGTAGAAACTCCCAAAAAGTTACCCCATTTTGGAATCTACAGGATAAGGTGACAGCTTTATTGGTACTATTTAAGGGTAAATATTACCCTTTTTTTGAGGCAAGGTAAAAAATGGCTGTTCTGGCATAGTTTTTACTTTGTTTTTTTACAGTATTTGACAGGATAGATTATGTGAGCAGGTTGTTACAGATGCGACAATACCAGATATGTGTTTTTTTTTCTTTCCAGTTTTACATAATAAAGCTTTTTTTTTTTAATCAGGTTTTCCGAAAGCCATATTTTTTATTTTTCTGTCAATTATCTTGTATAGGGGCTCCTTTTTTGCTGGAAGAATTGGTACAATTTTTGGGTACATAAGATTTTTTGATTGTTCTAAATTACACTTTTTTGGGGCAAGGTGAGCAAAAAATGGCTATTATGGCACTTTTTTTTTTTTTTTACAGCATTCACCTGAGCGGGTAGGTTATGTGACTATTTTATAGAGCTGGTTTTTACCAATGCAGTGATACCTAATATGTCTATTTCTTATTTTTTTAAATTTCAGTTTTAAACAATAAAAGGCATTTTTGAAGAAAAAAAATCATGTTTTTATCTCCGTTTTCTAAAAGCCATATTTTTTTTTCATTTTTCTGCCAATCAGCTTGTGTAGGGGCTCATTACGGAAGCAGCAATATCTAATATGTCAATTTTGTTTAAAAAAAATTAAATTTTCTATTAAAAATCGCTTGATGAAGTGAAAGGGGCATTTTTTTTTTACTGTAAACTTTTATTTTTTTAAATTCTTTTAAAACCCTTTTTTTTTTTTTTTTTTTACTTGTTACTTTCTATTTCAACATTTCAGGGTCTGATCCCTGTTTCAATGTAGTACCATACATGCCATATTATACTACATTCAAACTGTCAGTTTCACCCCTCCCTCTGCAATCCTCCTATATGCTGCCGGCAGACACAGCGATCGCAGCCAGGCCCCTGCATTGATCAGGCATGCACAGCTCTGATGCCCGCCCAATCATCATGATGTACTAGTATGTCAATTTGTGGGAAGTGACTTCCCACTGTGACTTACTAATACATCGTATATCGCCAAGAGGTTAAAGGGATTTTCTGGGTCAAAGGGAATTTCTGGGAATTTAATATTGATATCCACAGGATAGGTCATCAATATCATAGAGCTGCCTTCTCTTCATTGTTTACCTGCTCTCCGTTGCAACCACAGCGGTGAGCAGGTGTAATTACAAGAAGCTGTCCCATTTACATCTATGGGATAGCTCATTCCTATACAACTGAATAGGAAGGAGCCGTCCTGTAGGGGTGAATGGGACGGCTTCCTATAATTAGACTGCTCACCGCTGCAATGTTGACAGCAAACAGGTTACCAATGAAGGGAAGGCAGCGCACGCCTTCTCTTCAAACAGCTGATCAGCGGGGGGTGCCGGGTGTCGGACCCCTACTGATCTGATATTGATGACTAGTGTTGAGTAAGTCAATTTAGCCGAACACTTTTCGATTTTAATGCTGTCTCCATACAGCATTAAAATGTATTGGCTCCGTGGAGCCAAACTTAGTTTCTCCTGAAGTTGCACCAGACTTAATGAAATTAATTTGGTATTCATTTCTGCATCTTTAAAAACATTTAAAATTAGGAATCCGAAGTCAGGTTTGGTACTGGCTGGTACCTCGGTACCAAACCCGACTTCGGATTCCTAATTTTAAATGCTTTTAAAGATGCAGAAATGAATACTGAATTAATTCATTGAAGACTCGTGCGACTTCCAGTGAAATAAAGTTTGCCTACAGGTAGGCAATACATTTTAATGCTGTATGGAGACATGTTTCTGACAGCGTTAAAACAAAGTTTTTGAATGAATCAACTTTGGATCTATGATCCGAAGCTGGATTCACTCAAGCCTATGGATATTAAAATCCCAGAAAACCCCTTTAATATTGAGTAAACCCGTAGCTTCTTTAAAACTAGTAATACAAATACAACATCTGGTAGGCTTTCATGTATTTAAATCAACTGGAATAAATCAGCAGTCTTGCCGCTGGGAGAAAGAAATGAATTGATAAATGCCTCTCCCCTTCCAGTAGTACCAGTGATTAAATATCTAGGAATTAATGTCTTCAAAAATCCAACGGATTATGTAAATCTTATGATGCATCTTTAGAAGGGTCTTACTCTTTCCTTAGCTGCCAGAGCAACTTTGATTTAAATCATAAGGCCACCCCAAGTTTTCAATTATCTTCAGAACCCACCAGTCTGGTTGCCAAATATACGTTATATTATTATTATGTATATTATATGGCAAAAATTTGCAAGTTAAATTGTATGCATTAAAGGGGTTGTCCAGCTTCTTATCAGTTTTTAAAATCTCCCCCCTCTGTGTCAAACCTGTGACTTCAAACATACTTACCTGCCCCCACTGCTCAGTTCCAGCTCCTGCAGTCAGCGCTCTCTGCACTATGCCATGGTCCCTGCATGTAAACTTCCAGCATGGATGGGGTCACGTTTTCTGCTGCAGCCAATGACTGTTCACAGTGGTGACTTGTCCTGTAAGCAACACGTCGCAAATTTTAAAAAATGTCCAATAAAACAAGAAGGATTGACTATACCAATATGATGTTGCTTCTCTACTGCAGTTGTTAATTAATTCTTATATGCAGCCTTTAAAGTATTTTTAAAGTTTTGGTAGAGGATTATGACTTTGTGGATTTTAGCCTCTTAAGGACACAGGGCGTACCTGTATGCCCTGATGTCCGAGTCCTTAAGGACACAGGGCGTACAGGTACGCCCTATGTATTTCCGATCACCGCCATGCGGCAGGTGGTGATCGGAACAGAGTGCCTGCTGAAATCATTCAGCAGGCACTCTTTGACAATGCCGAGGGGGGTCCTGTGACCCACCCGTATCAGCGATCGCAGCAAACCGCAGGTCAATTCAGACCTGTGGTTTTCTGCGTTTCCGGGTGATTCGGGTCTCCGGTGACCCGATAACCCAGAATAGGATGGTGATCGGTGGTGTGATAATACAGCACTAATCACCATCTTTAGGTCCTGAGAGGTAGCGGTGACAACACCTCTCAGGATCGCTTCCTATTTGCTGTACGGGAGGGGCGGGGGTTAACTTCCCCCAGCTCTGCTCTCCTCCTCCACACTGCTTCCGTGGAGAGAGGAGCCCGTCCGTCCATCTGAGCCCAGCACCCCCACGTGAGCCACTCAAAGTTTGCAGGGAAAGGTTAGATTAGGCAGGGATAGTTTTAGGGGGAAAAAAAAAGTTTTATTTATTGGCTTCACCCTGATCGGGTGTCTGGGGTCCACAGCACACTCAGCTGTGCGACTCTAGACCCCCAGGACTGCTGAAGCTTGCCCCCCTGCACATACATTTTTGGGGGGCGCAAAAGCATTATTTTTTTATTTTTTTTGTGCGTGCGCTGACTGTGGCCGGCAGTCTTAGCGTCCGGCCACTGTTAGCGCATCGCCCACCGACCGCTGATCAGCGAGTTTGAATCATTTTATAAAAATTTTTGAGGCTCTCATTTTTTTTATTTAGTTTTATTTTATTTTTTCTGTTATAAACTTAACAGAAAAAATAAAATAAAACTAAATAAAACACCCGTCCCCCCACACACACTAAATAAAGTTTTACACACAAGCGCACACACTCCCCTATGGCCCGCCAGACGTTCTCGGGTGAGGAGGCATACGCCCTGCTTGCCTCCGACTCCGAGAGCCCCAGTGATTACGAGGATGGCCCCACTTTCCTCTTGTCATCCGCATCCTCCTCATCATCTAGTGATGATGATGAGCCCCCAAGGCGGCAGAGACGCCGCCAGGCGCAGCAAAGGGACCCCCATGCCAGGGACCCTGTGTCCCACACTAGTATGAGCCACCCGGGGGCTCTTACTAGTTTTCCAGCCCACCAGATAAGTCCACCTGAGCCCCCTACAGGTGAACTTGTCTGGTGTACCCCAGAGGATTTTGAGCCCGTGATTCCTGACTTTGTTGGCCAAACAGGAATCCAGATTCCGACAGTGGGCTTCACTAAATATGACTTTTTTAGTATTTTTTTCAGTGACCACTTTGTTAATCTGATGGTGGAGCAAACGAACTTGTTCGCCCAACAGTTCATTGCTCAACACCCGGACTCCTTTTTGGCTAGGTCTGGTGGCTGGATTCTGGGCAGTGCAGCCGAGATGAGGATGTTTTGTGACCTTGTGCTGCACATGGGCCTAGTCAAAAAAAACTGTCAAGAAGTACTGGAGTGGGGACATCCTCTACCAGACCGCACTCTACTGTATGGCCATGACACGATCCCATTTTGAGGCCATTCGGAAATGCCTGCATTATACAGATAATGCAGCATGTCCTCCCCGAGGTGATCCTGCCTATGACTGCCTGTACAAAATCAGGCCGGTCATCGATCAGTTCAGGGACAAATTTTGGGAGGCCTATGTACCTGGAAGGGAGGTCGCTGTTGATGAGTCTGTCATTGCTTTCAAGGGGAGACTCATTTTCCGCCAGTATGTTCCCTCTAAGCGGGCGAGGTATGTCGTGAAGCTGTACAAACTTTGTGAGAGTACCTCAGGGTACACTTACATGTTTTGTGCGTACGAGGGGCGAGATTCCCGTATTGAACCCCTAGAATGTCCCCCCACTCTAAGTGTTAGCGGGAAACTTGTGTGGGACCTTATGCACCTACTGCTAGATAAGGGTTACCACCTGTACGTGGATAACTTTTATACTAGTATCCCCTTGTTCCAGTCCATCGCCGCCAGATCCACGTCCGCTTGTGGGACCGTGCGGAAAAATCAACGCGGCCTCCCTACCCACCCCCTCCAGATACCTATCCCAGGGGTGAGACCCGTGCCCTTACCAGTGGAAACCTGTTGCTGGTCAGATATAAGGACAGGAGGGATGTGTCACGGCTGAGGATGGGGAATACCCTCAGCCGTGCGGTATCAGCAGATGGAGTGGTCGCTGCGCGACCAGGACAACAGGATTAGGGAGCTGGTGACCTCCTAATCTCATCCCTAACCTGACCCTGACTCCTAGCTACATGAGCCGACCTTGATGGTAGGAGGGCTCATGCTCCGGAACCTAGAAGTCCCTGCTAGCCCTCAAGATGGCCCTAAACTAGGAGCTGGGTAGACAGCCCGTTCCTCCTGGACACGGAGGAACAGGAGTCTAAAGTGGTCAAGTAACACAGACAAGGAAACATAAACAGACATATGGCAGTGACAGGTAAGTGAGCCTAGTACCACACTTACCTGCCACAGACACACAACCTGGAACCCAAGTGCTGCTGTCCACAAACACCAAAGACAGAGCACACCACACACATCACAGGAAACCATATGCTGCAAAAAGAAACGACCAAACAAACATCTACCACACACCATACATGAAGTAAACACACATCTTCATAAACATAGTGAATCACAATTTATGACCACAAGGGTGGCCCTCACTGGTAGATGGAAATGTGACCAGGAGAGTTCCTCCAGCTTACAACAAGGCTGGAGTACCCCTCAGACATCAGGTCTAAACTGAGGCTTTATAGCCCATGCAGCCACACCCACAACCGGACACACCCAGTGCACACACACACTAGGAATGAAGTTAACCCTTCCAAGCCAGGGAAGGGAAACACACACATAAAGGAGAAGTGTCCAAAACACGAGACACACTGTGGCTGTTGCCGCAAGCAACGACATGGGTGGCACTCATGTCCTGGGAGTCAGCCCGAAGGCCGGGACACTGCCACCACATGTACACAACGACTAAATGTTGCCACGGACAACCACAGTGAGGGGAAGATGTCAGTGCACACCAAACATAAGACAGAGTGCACACAGACATACATAAGTGCATACATACAGACACACAAACTCCAAAGGGACCGCACACATACCTGTTGTCCGCGGCAACCGCACTTGAGGCAAACTACATCAAGCCCCAAGCTGCGGTTGAAACAACAACCCAAACCGCGGGCAACTGTATGGGGCTCCCAAGGAGTCACGGCCATAACCGTGGCCGTGACAGGATGTCCTTGTACTGTCCACTATTCACGGTAACGGCATCATTCCTGTCCCTCAAGCACGATTGCATCGTCGACTACAATCGGTATATGGGAGGAGTTGATCTCTCTTATCAAGTCCTCAAGCCATATAACGCAATGCGCAAAACCCGGGCATGGTACAAAAAAGTTGCGGTCTACTTGGTACAATTTGCCTTGTACAACTCTTTTGTGCTGTCCCAGAGCGCTGGCAACACAGGGAAATTCCTGCAGTTCTATGAGGCAGTCCTCAAAGCCCTGTACTTTTCTGACCAGGAAAGAGCAGGCCGGAGTACCTCGGGAACTGGAGGCGCCCGGATCATCACTGGCCAAATAGCTTTTTTTTGGCACCTACATCACAAAAAGTGTAATAGCAAGCGATCAAAAAGTCAGATGCACCCCAAAATAGTGCCAATAAAACCGTCCTCTCATCCAACAAAAAATGAGCCCCTAACTAAGACAATCGGCTAAAAACTATTAAAAAAAATGACTCTCAGACTATGGAGATACTAAAATGATTTTTTTTTGTTTAAAAAAGGATATTATAGTTGTAAAACCTAAATAAATTTAAAAAAGTAGACATATTAGGTATTGCTGCATCCGTAAGAATCTGCTCTATAAAAATAACACATCACCTAATCCCTCAAATGAACACAGTCAAAAAACTACTCTAGTTTCTACTCTAGGGGTGCATCAGGGGTTCTACTCTAGGGGTGCATCAGGGGGGCTTCAAATGGGACAGGGTATAAATAAACCAGTCCAGCAAAATCTGCCTTCCAGAAACCAAATGGTGTTCTTTTCCTTCTGCGCCCTGCCAGTTTACGACCACATATGGGGTGTTTCTATAAACTACAGAATCAGGGAAATAAATATTGAGTTTTGTTTGGCTGTTAACCATTGCTTTGTTACTGGAAAAAATTTATTAAAATGGAAAATTTGCCCAAAAATTGAAATTCTGAAATTTCATCTCCATTGGCCAATAACTCTTGTGGAACACCTAAAGGGTTAACAAAGTTTGTAAAATCGGTTTTAAATACCTTGAGGGGTGTAGTTTACAAAATGGGGTCATTTTTGGGTGGTTTTTGTTATGTAAGCCTCACAAAGTTACATCAGACCTGAACTGGTCCTTAAAAAGTGGGTTTTGGAAAATTTCTGAAAAATTTCAAGATTTGCTTCTAAACTTCTAAGTCTTGTAACATCCCCAAAAAATAAAATGGCATTCCCAAAATGATCCAAACATGAAGTATACATATGGGTAATGTAAATTAATAACCATTTTTGTAGGTATTACTATGTATTATAGAAGTAGAGAAATTGAAACTTTGAACATTGACATTTTTGGTAATTTTTGTATTTTTAAAAAAAATTAAAATAATTTTTTTTGACTCCATTTTACCAGTGTCATGAAGTACAATATGTGACAAAAAAAAACTATCTCAGAGTGGCCTGGATAAGTAAAAGCGTTTTAAAGTTATTCACACATAAAGTGACACTGGTCAGATTTGCAAAAAATAGCCCGGTCCTTAAGGGGTTGTCCGGGATTGGAAAAATTGGAGTATGTGTACAACAATGCCCTAAATGTTACAATCGTGCCTGTCCTACCTTTACCAGACATTTCTAATGCCCAGTTTTCAAATCTCCAACTCTCAGCTGGAAGTGCTGTGTTTCCAAGACTCAGTGATGTACCAGGTCCCTTTCTGCCGAGCGAGGCTTCATTTTCCACTTCGCAGGGAGCCCAGTGACGTCACCCTCAGCCACATGAATTATTATTGGAGCCATGTAGAAATGGTGAAAATACCTAAAAACATATGGGGGGACCTTGATTCAGCTGTTAATAGTAAGTACACTTTAAAAAATATATAATAATTTGATCCCGGACAACCCCTTTAATGTCTATACAGTCCTGGAAGGAGATTTTTGTGAAAAATTGAAAGAAGAGGAATTCCACACCGGCTATATATGCCAAAGAGTATGATAATTGCTTAAAAAAAAATCACTACATATTTTTTAAATTTAGAGATGAGCGAATCGATTCTAACAAATCAATTTGTATCATTAGAAGAGATTCTTCATCTTTGGGGGGCTGTCTCTACAGGTGAAGAAGTGTCCAACTTTGGCAAGATTGACTGTACATTTAGCCCTGCCCTGACAAGTTCCTGGTCCTCTGATTAACAAAGGCAGAAGCTCGGCTTAAGAGCTGTGACTGTGCAGGAGCTGCTCTGGCCCTGTCAATCTTGCAGAAGGTGGGAGCTTCATACCAGTGACGGATCAGCCTTCACAACTAGATGGTTCTATTTAATGCCATAGCCACATGCTTTCTGTCAAATTGGTTACTGGGGCTCTGCCCTGTTCTTTAGTACAATATTATTTAATAAAGTGATTTATTGTTTTATTTTACTGAGTTAATAGGCAGTGATATTTACTAAGAGAGATTTGCCTATTTACTCCACTGTTTCCTGTGAATTTGGTTCCATAAAATTCAAACATAAATAAGAACCATTCATTCAATAATCATCCAAAGATAAGCCAAACTGTGAGTCCTTGTTGACCCAGCACAAATTAGGTGACTAATAAACATCATGGCTAAGGTGTGGAGGAGGTGGGCTGCTGTTCTTTTTTTCAATCTAGTAAGCCCACTCCTGAGAAACTTCATTATTTATAGCTGCTTTCTTCCAGCTCAGCCTACAGACATTCAATCAGAATCTTCCCTCTGGATCGCACCTTTTAGCTAAAATCTTGGGAACTAATGTGAATGCTTTTTTCCCCTCGGGGCAAATCCTGCGGACAGTTTCCTGCCTGGTGGTGGTTTGGTGCCCTTGCTATTGTTGGTGTAATTGGTGCAAGACAGGTCCACTGATCTGGGTGCAGACGACGGACCACAATGATGGGGCCAGTTTTATAATCAATAACATTTCTTTACTGGCATTAACGGTGGCAAAGTTCATATAGACATCCTCACAGCAGTAGGCATGGTTTTATCATGCATGAACTAGCAGAACTTACACGTCTTGTAGTGGTTCCCATTCTTACAGTTCTAAAGGCTGCAAATATGGGCCTACTTGTTATCTCTCTGCATCACTCACCCAGTGTATTCTTTTCTTTCTCATTGATCCAGCCTCAGGAGAGCAACATCTCTCTTTTTCTATCTCTCTCAAAACCTCTTCTTCTCAAAACACAGCACTATGAAAACCCAACTGCAGAGCGTAGACCCTTAGCAGTGCTATATATTCGTTTTTTAGAATATTTGTCATTTTTTTCCATCTGAAGTCATGATTCCTCCCTGCTTAAGTTGCTTGTGGGCCAGAAGCAGGGAGGAATCATGTTTTCAGATGGAAAAAATGACGAATATTAGAAAAACTAATATATAGCACTATATTCTATAGTGCTATATATTAGTTTTTGACCCACGCCTGTATTGATCGCGCAATATTCGCATATTACGCGATCATTACCTTGCCGATTTCAAGTAAAAAAAAAAAAGAATGTAGAATATAACGAATATTCTAATTTGCAAATATTCTACAAAATATTGGCAAAATATCACAAATTCTAATATGACCCCTGCCGCTCATCACTAATGACTAGAGATCAGCAAAGTTTTTAAAAATTCGATTTGCCCGATTCGCCGAAGTTTGCCAAGAAATTTGATTCATTAATTTGTCTCGAATCGCTATAAATCAGGTATACCCATATGTCACGGTGGGAGAGGGAATGTGTGGAACGGGCTGCTGCAATGAGCCTGCTCCACATACAGGACTATCAGTTACAGCAGTGGCCCCATGACACAGTAGGGAGGGTGTCAGCAGCAGCAGCAGTGATGTACACAACGATATATGACACTTGCCTGAGGCACTCACTAAAATATAAGATTAACTCTGAATGTCGGTGCACTAAAACGTGACGCACATGGCGATATATTACACCTGCCTTTAATACTGAGGCACAGTGACTGTACATCTCCAAGCAGAGAGACCGATGTGGCCCCAAAGCACTGACCCACCAGAGGAGTAGTAAAACCCTCAAATTCAATATAAGCTTCTGCCAGCAAACTGCCTGCAACTGCTTAAGCCGGTGTCCCTACCTTGTTAACCGCCAACAGCGTAATTGTTGACTCCTGCTAGATTCTATCTAATGCCATAAAGAAATATATAGAGAAAACAGAGGGTGTGCCACAATCCCCACAATCTGTCAGCCTCCCTCAAATTGAAGAGGTAAGCCCTGCCATTCTAAAAATTCATTTAAAAAGATCTGGATTGTCTTGCCACGTGACCAGCATAGTTTTTTTTTGGGCAGTACAGTGTCACAGATGAAAAAGGTGTAATACTACAAACTGACTGACCACACATTGTAATCACAGGGAACGACCTGTTTAAAACGTAGCCTTTAATCTAATTTAGATATAAAATAACAAAAACTCCCACAAAACATACATAGAAAAGAACAAAAAGAAGATATATCCTTGATGACATGGAAGATGATACTTGTGATCGTCCAGAATAATACGGGTCAGAGATGGACGGTATGGACAGAGGTGGAGTCTAATCTGTCCCTATTCCTGGCCCTGGGCTAAGTAGCCCTGCCTGAAAACGGAATAGCCGCCCTGATAAGGACGATCCCGTATTCTGGAACCTCCTTGTAACACCTGAATAGACCCTGTAATCCTGATGGTTCCCTACTGTGGGGTCTGCTCTAGGCACACAAAACAAAAAAACAAGTATAGATAACCAGTAAAGAGAGCAGCGAACCAGCCACATTCATAGATGCTCAGTGGTGTGGGTGGAAGGCCGCCATCAATAGATATGTCATAAAGGATGCACAGGCAGCCCAGGATATGGCTATCTGTGACTGTGCATCATCATAAGGACGAAATCACTGTGCAGACCCCACACACCACTATCGATGTACGACGTCAAAACACAATGAGTCGCCGTTCACATTTGTACATATCAGTGTATACTAAAGATATGTATACACGTACGGCACCAGAAGCACTACATATATCAGTATGCAATCAGGTGCCAGTGTCCCAACGCGTTTCACCCTGATTGATATTCGGGTTCCTCAGGGGTCATATATCAAAGTACAATGCTGTTGTTTGGCATCAAAGAGAGGTAACCAAACCGGTGGTAGGGTCCTCAATTATGATAACACCTTTTGACCATATCATTCACTGGTCGCCTTACGTTCAATCACCCAGTAGCTTTACGTGATCAAACACAGGGACCAAAACAGGGGGCATATGGAATACGTCCGCCAGTGTGGATATATGTCCACATAGATATCCTGGCGTAAGTGATTACCACAGAAATAGTGGTCAAAGTGACAACCACCTACAAACAGTCACAAATGTGTGATGCCAAGTGTGATGTCATGGCCAACAGGTAAAAAGATACTACTTGCGTGCCCAGATGCGGTCACAGGTGGCCCAGGCTGTCTGTGGAGATGATCGTATATCCGCTGTCACTCTAGCCATAGCCCGCATATACAAGATGGTGGTGCCTCACTGGTCCTGTGTGACCACACATTGGACATAGTTTTAGGTTATGCATTTAAATTTTTTTCATATGCAGTGGCCCGAAGGGTGAGGTGGAGAGGATGAGATTGGTGGCTGAAGTGAGAATGGAAGTGGTAGTTCTTACAGTGACAGTCTTGCTTCAGCATGCCCTGGGCCATGCACACAGTGAAGGGATGTGAAAACGCTTTTTTCCCCTCGGGGGCACATCCTAGGGACAGTTTTCTTCCTGGAGGTGGTTTCGGGTGCTCTTGATGTTGTTGGTGTAATAGGTGCAAGGCAGCTCCACTGGATCTGGGTGCAGACGATGGTCCACAATGATAAGGCCAGTTTTATAATCTATAACATTCCTTTACTGGCAATAAGTGTGGCAAAGTTCAATTAGACATCCTCACAACTCACATACTAATCCCTGTCAGAGTACAAGATTTATTGTTTTATTTTAGTGTCTTATAGGCAGTGATATTTACTTAGAGTGAGTCGTCTACTTACTCCACTGTTTCCCGTGAATTTGGTTCCATAAAATAAACAAACATAAATAAGAACAATTTATTCAATAACCATGCAAAGATAAGCCAAACTGTGAGTCCTTGTTGACCCAGCACAAGTTGTGTGACTAAATCCCAAAAATAAACATGATAGGCTGCTGTTCTGTTTTTCAATCCAGTCAGCCGCTCCTGAGAAACTATGTTATTGATAGCCGCTCTCTTCCCTCTCAGCCTGCAGACATTCAATCAGGATCTTCCCTCTGGATTGCACCTTTTAGCCAAAATCTTAGGAACTAATGCGAGGCTTCAGATGACCCCACCCAAAAATGGAAGGGGCGGGGATATAGAGGAAAAAAGATCCACACCAAAGTCCTCACAATGTGTCATCCTCCCTCAAATTGAGGAGGGAAGCCCTGCCATTCTTAAAATTCATAAAAAAAAAAAATCTGGATTGTCTTGCCACGTGACCAGCATACCCATGTTAATTTTTTTGGCAGTGCAGTGTCACATATGTTTGTAGGTGTAATACTACAAACTGACTGACCACACATTGGACACAGTTTTAGGCTATGCATTTTAAATGTTTCCATATGCAGTGGCCCGCAGGGGAGGGGTGAGGTGGAGAGGATGGGAGTGCTTCAGCATGCCCTGGGCGAATGCTTTCTTCCCCTTGGGACACATCCTGGTGAACGTTTTCTGCCTGGTGGTCATTTGGGGTACCCTTGATGTTGTTGGTGTAATGGGTGCAAGGCAGGTCCACTGGATCTGGGTGCAGATAACGGTCCACAATGATGAGGCCAATTTTACAGATGTAGACAGCACCAAAATCTGTGGGATAGCTCACCATCCCAACTGTGTAACTCAACACCACCTTTAAGATTTAGAAGCTTTACACTGAATTAAACGAAGTGAGATACTTTAGTAGGATAACGCATCAGGTTTGACTTTAATGCAGGCTACATCTGTATACTCAATAACAGTTCTTTACTAGCAATAAGGGTGTCAAAGTTCATAAAGGCATCCTCACAGCAGTAGGCATGGTTTTATCATGGATGGACTAGCAGAACTTACATGTCTTGCAGTGCTTCCAGTTCTTACAGTTCTACAGGCTAAAATATGGGCCTAGTTGTTATCTCACTCATCCAGTGTATTCCTTACTCTCTCCCTCGTTGATCCAGCCACAGGAGAGCATACCTCTCTTTTTCTATCTCTTTCAATCTCTCTTCTTTTCAAAACACAGCACTATGAATACCCAACTGCAGAGTGTAGTCCCTTAGCAGATCTGCAACGTTCCCCCATTCTAAGCCTGGGTGCGTGAGCTACCTATTCTACCAGAGAATTGTGCTATGGAGTAAAAAAGCTTTACCCAGGTTATCTCCACAGATTTTTTCACACACCTTCTCTCAATGGCTGATATGCTCCAATATAATCCTCAATTGCCTCCTCAGAGGCTGGTTTAAGTTTCACTCTAGTTCCCTTTTTACTAGCTGGTTTCTCTCCAGGACTGCTTCAAGCTTCCCCTTCTCTCTCTTTCTGTTATCCACTACCCACACCAAGCTGTAGCTACCCCTCCAGATGGTGTAGCAGCCTCACCTAGCAACTGTCTCCCATTGCCAATGAACTCCTTTTGCAGGCTGTTGAAGCAAAACACAGCATACATATAATTAACCCCTTATGCAGCGGGTCACTGGCACACTGCACCTATTATTACATGTTTTCTCCCTAAGGTTTTGGTGAGTTGATTTTGATTTCAGTGGTGAAATTCTCAGCCCATGAAAAATAAATGTGCACTTTGTACATGTTGTGAATTCCTAGAACTGCATTTCCCTTAATAATCATATGTTGTGTTGTCATAGTTAAACAGCCACAGATATCACTATCACAAAATGTATACATGGCTTCGAGTTACTTTCAGACTAAATAAACGAAGGAGCTGGATGAGTCAAGTAGGCTGCAACATTAACTTTTGCATGGAAACATACACACTCAGTCCCCTACAAGCCATGAGTGTGCATTTTCATATGAGCTTCTGGCAATCTCTCAAAAAGACTGAAAAGCATGTTATGATGCACTGGCATGCTCACAAGTCCTCTTCTCAGCTGGAAAAACTGTACTTAGCAAAAGTTATGCCAAGAATTTCACCGTGCAAAGTATAAACCAGTATTCTTCTACCTGTGGTTCAACTATAGTTCCCAGCCTGTGGTTGTCACCGCATGCTGAGAGTTGTAGTTTTAAAACAGTTTGAGAGCAAATTGTTGGGGACTTCTGGTATAGGCCATTGCACAAGTAAATTGTACATTAGGTGAAGTTAAAAAAAGCATAGACTATTATATACATAATTGCATATGAAATCAAGACATAAAATAATTCATTTAATAGTTTCTTAAACTATTACTGGGGATGGATATTGCTAAGTAGGATCCTATACAGGTTTTTGTTATGGGGCTCCATAATAACAATTGATTAATTTGTCACAAATCGCTATAAGGCCCCTTTCACACGAGCGAGTTTGCCGCGCGGGTGCAATGCGTGACGTGAACGCATTGCACCCACACTGAATCCTGACCCATTCATTTCAATGGGTCCGTGTACATGAGCATGTTTTTTCACACATCGGTTCTGCGTTGCGTGAAAATCGCAGCATGTTCTATATTCTGCGTTTTTCACGCAACGCAGGCCCTATAGAAATGAATGGGGCTGCGTGAAAATCGCATTGCATCCGCAAGCAAGTGCGGGTGCGATGCATTTTTTTCACTGATGGTTGCTAGGAGAAGTTGTTTGTAAACCTCCAGTTTTTTATCACGCGCCTGAAAAACGCATCAAAACGCATTGCACCTGCGTGGAAAAAACTGAACAACTGAACGCAATCGCAGACAAAACTGACTGAACTTGCTTTCAAAATAGTGCGAGTTTCACTGAACGCACCCTGAACGCATCCGGACCTAATCCGTCACGCTCGTGTGAAAGGGGCATAAATCAGGTATACCCAGGCCATGCTGCGGTGAAGAACTGCATGGTCAATTAGCCCGCAGCTGTCTTTCATTTAATAATGAAGACCTCGCTGTATAGTCCTTCTTCATTGTTAATGGCCGTGCGGCACCTTTAAACAGGGGTTGTTGCTGGTATGGGGATTGGCTGGTTAGGTGGGGCCACAATATGCATATTATTGCTGTTCTTGCCTGCAATCTCCTGCAGGTTATTTGACAGTAAACACAGAATATTAATCAGCTCTGACATACCCACTACTCCAGCCCCAGCGATCTCCTGCCCTACAGATGAGAGCCAATTTTCTGCCACCTGCTTTTCTTCCTTTTCCACATCATCTAATAACCCTACTCAGAGAAAAATCTACCCTGTAAAGCAATTTTTTTTATTAAGTTCTAAGCTATCTTGCACTGTCTTGTATCAAGTGAAGGAGAAAGGTAAAGAAGGACACATCTATACAGTAAAACCAAAAAAGGGGTTTAGTCAGCACATACCAAACCGCAGAAGCACATTGCTATGGCAGGGAACAACATTGAAAGACAGAAACATGCAATGCGACAATTAACTGCAATATAGAGTACAAAATTGCATAATAATAACAAGTGCTACACTATAAGTGCGAGATACTTGGCAAATCGTTTTGTACAAAATTATTTGAGCCCGTCTGCCGAGCGTCAAGGCGATCTCTGTTAGACGGGTTCCTACGCTAAATTCTACCTGTTAGGTGCCATGACGGCTACCATACACTTCAGGGAGTGTAGGTTCCACATTCCTACGCTAAATTTTACCTGTTAGGTGCCATGACGGCTACCATACACTTCAGGGAGTGTAGGTTACACAGCAGGCCCACTCCACGACATCACCGGCGCCAAATGGCTACCAAGGACTGCAGTGAGAGTCCACAAACTATCCCACTCCTGGTGCCATGGCTTCAGTGAGTGAGGGGGAACAGGCCTGACTATGTACTAACACTAATTAAAATCAGCCTATAGGACTGTGTCAGATTGAGGTTCTCATGGCCCAAAAGAGTAAAATATTCTAGAGGCCTAACTCCCTATTAGCAATTAAGTTTAATAGATTTTAAAAGAAATAGACCCTGGCCACAGTGACAAGTGATTGGCTCCAAAGGCAGTTACTGTAAATTTATTTTATTTTTTTCCTGGATGTTTGGGACCCATTAAAGGGATTCTGTCACCTCTCATAACCCAAATTCGGATTTTAAACCAGTCATGCTCCACAGCTTACCTTGAATCGGCTGTGCTGTTCTATATTGTAATCCGTCCAGTAGTTTTGCAGAAAAACGACTTTTATAATTATGCAAATTAACCCTGTAGGTGCCCAGAGGGGCGTTATGTTCCCCTTTGTGTGCCCAGTAACGCCCCTCTTACAGTCCCCAAAACGCCTTCCTCCAGAATCCCTAACCGCCCACAGCGTCTCATCCCTCTCCTCCCCTTCCCTGACGGCCGAACGAAGTCTCGCGCAGACGCAGTACCCACTGAGGGCTGCGCCAGTGCGATTTGCTGGAGACTGAGGGCAGGAGCTTCATCGTCGTCACTGGGCATGCGCCGAGCCCAGTGACGTCCGATGCTCGCTCTTCCCTCAGTCTCCAGCAAATCGCACTGGCGCAGCCCTCAGTGGGTACTGCGTCTGCGCGAGACTTCGCTTAGCCGTCAGGGAGGGGGGGGAGAGTGAGGAGACGCTGTGGGCGGTTAGGGATTCTGGAGGAAGGCGTTTTGGGCACTGTAAGAGGGGCGTTACTGGGCACACTAAGGGGAACATAACGCCCCTCTGGGCACCTTCAGGATTAATTTGCATAATTATAAAAGTCGTTTTTCTGCAAAACTACTGGACGGATTACAATATAGAACAGCACAGCCGATTCAAGGTAAGCTGTGTAGCATGACTGGTTTAAAATCTGAATTTGTGTTATGAGAGGTGACAGAATCCCTTTAAGGTATCAGAACCCAGCCTCACAGCAGGGTCCTCTGGAACTCTGGTGGTCCAGACCCTGCAACTGTAAGTTTTACTCTGAAATACTGCATTTTCAGAGAAAACAAGGAGCCAAGCATAAGAAGTGGTGTCCGCTGGGCTAAGCTTGACTGAATGGTCTCTTCCTGTACACAAATATGGAGAGACCTGTCAATCAAGCCATGCCTTGTGGTTCTGCTTGTGTCTGACTCTTTTCAAAACTGTGTTTTCTCTGGTTATCCATAAACCATAGATGTTTGCAATGAAGGAGCCTATGGCTGGTTCAGGCTGCTGGTGGTTAGGACATTATGAATTTACCAACAGGTTCCCTTTAAGAAGATAAACAGCAAATCACTCTTCTCTGTGTGTGTTTATGAGAGGCTGAAAGCTTTTACCAGGGAAGTATATACATCTGTATGCCAATACCATTCACTGCTTGAGGTGGGAGTGAAATTCTTTATGACATTTTTTGCCCAGACCAATAGTTCATCCCACTCACTGACATTTCAGAACACTGCTCTTAAGTCTACTTGCCAGTTCTTGTTTGCAGCCTCTACTCATCATAACAACATTTTCTGTTCTGATTAAATGCACATGAAATACAACATTCACAATTGTTATGCAATCCGCAAATTGTGGATCCGCAGACATGGATAACAGCAAAATTGCGGAACGGTTGCGGGCTCATTCATGCGGTTGTCTGAATGAGCCCTTAGGGGCAGAGGTGACTAGGAGCAGCACAACATATGTGCAGGGTCGGCTCGCCTGAATATAGATGCTCAAAAGCATAGGTAGGTTTAGAGTAGGACCTGCCTGACTGAGACCACCTTGGCGTTGGTAGGTGGGCAGAGATGTGTTTTGTACAAAATATATTGGCTGAGAGTCTCAGATTTTATCATATCACAGTGAGGGCTTAGTCCATATATAATGTTTGCATCTATTGTGTTAGTGTATTATTTTCCATGATTTTTTAGGATCACACCATAACATAAAATGTCAAACCATGTCAAAAAATATATTTTTAAAGAACCTATAGACTTTCATCTGCCAGATCTATGCCAAAAAGTGTACTTTTCACATTTATTCGGCTTGTACAAAACAGTACATACCTTTGTCTTAACTATTCATTTTATGTGTGCCTTTAGGCATGATATCAAAAAATTCTCCAGATGTGGTTCCACCCAGACATCTCAACTAGGGTGTATTCTCATGTGTTGAATGATACCTGCAGTGTGCCACATGGCCGATAGCCATGTAACAAAACCGTGATAACCCAGTTTATCTTCATGATAATTGCTGATCCATGCAATGCAAAATCCTGTCTGAACAAACCCCAAGGCACAGTGTACTTTGACACAGTTTGTGATGCATTTCTTTCAGCCAGGATCGGATCATAAATCTAGGGATAAAATACGGTAAGTGAAGGTTTTTTTCAATTATTATTTTTTTTTAGCCAACCGGTAATTCCCCTTAACCTCCAAAAATAATAAAAAATATAACATAATAAGGGACAGATTTATAAAAACTGGTGCAAAGGAAAACTGGCTTATTTACCCATATCAACCAATCAGAGTTCAAATTTCATTTTTCAAGGCTCCTTTTGAAAATGAAAGGTGGAATCTGATTGGTTGCTATGGGCAACTAAACCAATTTTCCTTTGCACCAATTTTGATAAATTCCCCACATCCCTATAATGCTGTGAGTTCAGAACAGTTAAAACCATGTTTGGGTTGTGAGAAAAATCGATGGATAACATGGTTGGAACTAGTAATGAGCAAAGTATTCATAAATTCGATATGGTTGCTTTGCCGAATTTTACCAAAAAATCTGCTTTGTGACAAAACGGATTTCTTTGCAAGTAGTGGTTGCAATGTCATTGTACCCCTCAGATGCCATGTTCATACACGATCACTACATCTGATATTAATAACAGAGTGTAACTTGCGGTCCACACGGGCACACACGCTCGTGTGCACAAGCCCTTAGAAAGATGGATGTCCATTAGCAGTAGTGATGGATGAGCATTGGCCGGGACGTTTCGCGAACTGGCACACTAAACATATGGGACATAGTGGGCAAGTCCAAACTGCAATGAATTTATTATACACACAGATAAAATAAAAAAAAATAAAAAAAGTCCAGATCCTCGATCCAACGCTTGATAATATTAGGGCGATGATCGCTTGCAGAATTCACAGTGCACTGTTAATCATCACGATTATGTCCATTCTTTTGGAATCGGGGTCATATCTTGATTTTCAAAATATGACCCCGATTCCAAAAGAATGGACATTATCGTGATGATTAACAGTGCACTGTGAATTCTGCAAGCGATCATCGCCCTAATATTATCGAGCGTTGGATCGAGGATCTGGACTAACAAATATCGAAAGTCCTAGTCCCGTCTGCCTGCTACGTCATCTCCGGAAGCATCAATCACCTTCTAAATACACGTGGGACGCCGACTGAAAAACAGCTGGGACGCCGATGTTCAGCCGGCCCTGGAAAGCTTCACGATACCGTTGAGCAGCCGGGACAAGGAAAGGTAAGCCCACAGAAGTAAGTTATCATTACCGGTTTTAAGATTCAGATGACCAGCGAACAATACTTCATAAAAGGACACAATTACATCTAAAGTGATATCAACAAATTGCCATTCTGGTTATACCACTGACCCCACCGCAATTGTGAGATATTTTGTCCTCATTGTTGCTACAAAGGATACAACTAATGATTTTATATCCATTCTACAACCTAACCAATAACCGTGGACATATCTGAGGACGCCAAGTTCTAATAGGAGCCAGTTGCTGGTTATATGGTATTAATGGTGTATAATACACTGCTCAAAAAAATAAAGGGAACACAAAAATAACACATCCTAGATCTGAATTACTTAAATATTTTTCTGAAATACTTTATTCTTTACATAGTTGAATTTGCTGACAACAAACCACACAAAAATTAAAGGTCTGGATTTGGAGTCACACTCAAAATTAAAGTGGAAAAACACACTACAGGCTGATCCAACTTTAAAGTAATGTCCTTAAAACAAGTCAAAATGAGGCTCAGTAGTGTGTGTGGCCTCCACGTGCCTGTATGACCTCCCTACAATGCCTGTGCATGCTCCTGATGAGGTGGCAGACGGTCTCCTGAGGGATCTCCTCCCAGACCTGGACTAAAGCATCTGCCAACTCCTGGACAGTCTGTGGTGCAACGTGACGTTGGTGGATAGAGCGAGACATGATGTCCCAGATGTGCTCAATTGGATTCAGGTCTGGGGAACGGGCGGGCCAGTCCATAGTATCAATGCCTTCGTCTTGCAGGAACTGCTGACACATTACAGCCACATGGGGTCTAGCATTGTCTTGCATTAGGAGGAACCCAGGGCCAACCGCACCAGCATCTGGTCTCACAGGGGGTCTGAGTATCTCATCTCGGTACCTAATGGCAGTCAGGCTACCTCTGGCGAGCACATGGAGGGCTGTGCGGCCCTCCAAAGAATTGCCACCCCACACCATTACTGACCCAATGCCAAACCGGTCATGCTGGAGGATGTTGCAGGCAGCAGAACGTTCTCCACGGCGTCTCCAGACTCTGTCACATCTGTCACATGTGCTCAGTGTGAACCTGCTTTCATCTGTGAAGAGCACAGGGCAAATGCCAAACATCCTGCACGGTGTTGGGCTGTAAGCACAACCCCCACCTGTGGACGTCGGGCCCTCATATCACCCTCATGGAGTCTGTTTCTGACCGTTTGAGCAGACACATGCACATTTGTGGCCTGCTGGAGGTCATTTTGCAGGGCTCTGGCAGTGCTCCTCCTGTTCCTCCTTGCACAAAGGCAGAGGTAGCGGTCCTGCTGCTGGGTTGTTGCCCTCCTACGGCCTCCTCCACGTCTCCTGATGTACTGGCCTGTCTCCTGGTAGCGCGTCCATGCTCTGGACACTACGCTGACAGACACAGCAAACCTTCTTGCCACAGCTCGCATTGATGTGCCATCCTGGATAAGCTGCACTACCTGAGCCACTTGTGTGGGTTGTAGACTCCGTCTCATGCTACCACTAGAGTGAAAGCACCGCCAGCATTCAAAAGTGACCAAAACATCAGCCAGGAAGCATAGGAACTGAGAAGTGGTCTGTGGTTACCACCTGCAGAACCACTCCTTTATTGGGGGTGTCTTGCTAATTGCCTATAATTTCCACCTGTTGTCTATCCCATTTGCACAACAGCATGTGAAATTGATTGTCACTCAGTGTTGCTTCCTAAGTGGACAGTTTGATTTCACAGAAGTGTGATTGACTTGGAGTTACATTGTGTTGTTTAAGTGTTCCCTTTATTTTTTTGAGCAGTGTATTTTATGTTGCAAATTCCACTGAGCTAGCTGCTGGATACTTACCGCAACATTGTGCAATACTCTGCATTTCCAGCCACCTTTTATCCATTGTTATTAACATTTTAACATTATACTTTTTATTTTTATTTTTATTTTAATTTTATTTTATCTGTGTGTATAATAAATTCATTGCAGTTCATTGCAAGTCCAGCCCACTATGTCTCATATGTTTAGTGTGCCAGTCTTCTAGTATCAGTTATTTTATGCATTTTTTGAAGGGTGAATCATTACAGATCTGAGCACCTTTCCGTGATTGTGAGGAGGTGAGCTATTTCCCTTCTAACTCTATATGAACAGTGACATACCAGAGGGGGATCATTGGCAAAAAGGATGTATTTTAATCAGGGCCATTTTTATGCGTCTTAAAGAGAAACTCTCAAAAATGTACCCAGCTGGAGCCTAGAAAAAAATTATTTTAGGCCACGGAAGTACAGGCCCCAAAATTTAGGCATTCACCTAACAGAAAAGAACTTGTGATGATGTGGCTGGAAGCAGGGCCGGTGCAAGGATTTTTGCCGCCCTAGGCAAGATAAAAATTACCCCCCCCCCTTATCAGATGATCTGCCCATATCATGACATCACATATGTTCCACCCCTTTCTCAGCATTTAAATTAAAAGAACTGCTATGTTTCCCTTAGGGTTAATCAAGCTTCTTGTAGCTGTCTCCCTGACAGCCGCTAGAGGTGCTTCCGCGATTCTCACTGTGAAAATTACAGTGGGAAGACGCGGAACATAGTTTTGAATGCGTGCGCATGCGCATTCGCAGCTGAGAGGAGGATCGGGGAGAAGAGTTCCCAGTGCCGGCGCTGGAGAAAGGTAAGTGGCTGAAGAGGTTTTAACCCCTTCAGCCCAGTGGGAGGGGGACACGAGGGTGCCCCACTCCTAACAACTATATAGTGCCAGGAAAATGAGTTTAGTACTTTAACACCAGTACTGCACAGTGTCTTTTCTCTGCAGGAACAGGCTATAGACACCAGTACCACTACATTAAACTGTAGTGGTTCTGGGACTATAGTGTCCTTTTAGGCTCCATTCACACGTCCGCAATTTCGTTCTGCATTTTGCGGAACGGAATTGCGGACCCATTCATTCCTATGGGGCAGCACGATGTGCTGCCCGGACACGGAATTGCGGATCTGCACTTCCGAGTCCGCAAAAAAATAGAACATGTACTATTCTTGTCCGCAATTGCGGACAAGAACAGGCATATTCTATTAGTGCCGGCAATGTGCGATCCGCAAAATGTGGAACGCACATTGCCGCTTTCCGTGTTTTGCGGATCCGCGGCTCCGTGTATCCGCAAAACACGTTGCGGACGTGTGAATGGAGCCTTAATGTGAGGTAAATTAGTTTCCAATGTAGTATTAATAACTAAACAATTAAATAATAAACATATTGCATTGTCTACTTACCACCAGGACAATAAGATGATCTGGTCTCTGGTTGCAGTCTGGCTTTTGGTCTGGCTCTGGGGACTCCCTTGTCACTCTCTTCTCCCCCCCTCCTCCCTTGTCACTCTCTTCTCCCCCCCCTCCTCCCTTGTCACTCTCTTCTCCCCCCCTCCTCCCTTGTCACTCTCTTCACCCCCTCCTCCCTTGTCACTCTCTTCTTCCCCCCTCCACCCTTGTCACTCTCTTCTTCCCCCCTCCTCCCTTGTCACTCTCTTCTTCCCCCCTCCTCCCTTGTCACTCTCTTCTCCCCCCTCCTCCCTTGTAGAGATGTCGCGAACATAAAATTTTCCGTTCACGAACGGCGAAGCGAATTTCCGCAAATGTTCGCGAACGGGCGAACCGGGCGAACCGCCATAGACTTCAATAGGCAGGCAAATTTTAAAACCCACAGGGACTCTTTCTGGCCACAATAGTGATGGAAAAGTTGTTTCAAGGGGACTAACACCTGGACTGTGGCATGCCGGAGGGGGATCCATGGCAAAACTCCCATGGAAAATTACGTAGTTGATGCAGATTCGGGTTTTAATCCATAAAGGGCATAAATCACCTAACATTCCTAAATTGTTTGGAATAACGTGCTTTAAAACATCAGGTATGATGTTGTATCGATCAGGTAGTGTAAGGGTTACGCCTGCTTCACAGTGACAGACCAAACTATGACAGACCAAACTCCCCATTTAACGCACCGCAAACAACCCCAAACAATCCATTTGCACAACCGCAAACTCCCCATTTGCACAAGGTTGGATACCAAGCTAGCCATGTCCCGTTCCTTGTCCTCACTGACGTCATTGAAGGTCTCTTCCTCCACCCAGCCACATACAACATCAAGGGTCCCCGAAAGGTGACAACAAGCCCACTGGGACGCCTGCTGTGGTTGGTCTTCCACCTCCTCAAAGCCACCTTCCTCCTCTGACTCCTCTTCTTCAGTCTCCTCTCTCTGCGTTGCCGCATGTCCAGCAATCGACGACGACAAGGCTGCTTCTGGTGGTGATGGTGACCACAACTCTTCCTCTTCATGCTCATCTACGGCCTGATCCAGCACTCTTCGCAGGGCACGCTCCAGAAAAAACGCATATGGGATGAGGTTGATGATGTTGCCTTGGGTTTGACTGACCAGGTTTGTCACCTCCGCAAAAGGACGCATGAGCCTACAGCCATTGTGCATGAGCGTTCAGTAACGCGGCCAAAAAATACCCAGCTCCGCAGAGGCTGTCCTCTTTTTTTTTAATTAAAAAAATCTGTTCTTACCAGTTTAATCTCTGTTTTGTCCCCTATCAGGGGCCGGTGTGGTGTGTGGAATAGATTTTAGGAACCGAGAGATGGAAAAGGATGCTTGGTCACTCCTCTTACTTCCAATTCGGGGCACTGCGCGTGCGCCATGCAATTTATTGTGCTACCAGATATGAGTGGTATGTTAAGTAGTACTATTCCAATCAGTTTAATCCCTGTTACGTCCCCTATCAGGGGACGTGTATGGAATAGCTTTTAGGAACCGGGAGATGGAAAACGATGCTTGGTCGGTCCTCTTACTTCCAATTTGGGGCACTGCGCGTGCGCTGTGCAATGTACTGTGCTACCAGATATGAGTGGTATGTTAAGTAGTACTATTCCTATCAGTTTAATCCCTGTTGCGTCCCCTATCAGGGGACGTGTATGGAATAGCTTTTAGGAACCGGGAGATGGAAAAAGATGCTTGGTCGGTCCTCTTACTTCCAATCTGGGCCACTGCGCGTGCGCCGTGCAATTTACTGTGATACCAGATATGAGTGGTATGTTAAGTAGTACTATTCCTACCAGTTTAATCCCTGTTACGTCCCCTATCAGGGGACGTGTATGGAATAGCTTTTAGGAACCGAGAGATGGAAAAAGATGCTTGGTTGATCCTCTTACTTCAAATTTGGGGCACTGTGAGTGCGCTGTGCAATTTACTGTGCTACCAGATATGAGTGGTATGATAAGTAGTAATATTCCTATCAGTTTAATCCCTGTTACGTCCCCTATCAGGGGACGTGTATGGAGTCGATTTTAGGAACCGAGAGATGGAAAAAGATGCTTGGTTGGTCCTCTTACTTCCAATTTGGGGCACTGCGCGTGCGCCGTGCAATGTACTGTGCAATCCCAATATGAGTGGTATGTTAAGTAGTACTATTCCTATCAGTTTAATCCCCTGATAGGGGATGTGTATTGAATAGAGTTTAGACAACTGCAAAGAGTTGTCAATAGTTGACACACTCATGACATAAATTTTTTTCCTCTATGCGTCAATCTTGGTGTAGTGATGACTGTGCTCGTGCGCACGTTTGGGAGATTGCAGTCGAAGCCGATTTTTCAAAGCCTATGGTCATGCTGACAGTGACAGTTAAGTGACCCAGAAAACAATGATTCTGCAGTGTGGGCGCATTGTTGGCCTAGTAGGCTTTAATGATGACCTTAGTTGATCACAAAGAAAATTAATTTTTTTTCAATGCAATATTATTCAGCCGATCGCTTTTGGTCTGTTCAAAATGAAGCAACGACCTTATTTCATCTGGGGTGTGCCAACATTGCCATTGCCAACACACTCATAGAGGTGATCGCTTCATTGTGATACGCAAGCTCCTTCACCAGAAGGTAACGATCACGAAGGGGGATTGACACATGTATGTGCCTTTTTTTTTGTTTTGTTTTTGCAGCCACAGTGCAGCACCAGAGGCCAGAAAAATTAGGCATGTACACATGCCTGAAAAATTAGGTATTGTTGCAGCCGCTATTGATGTTTTCCAGGCAGAAAGTGCACTAAAACATTGCGGCTTGAACCCTAGTTTGTGGCGGAGAAGTCACGCAAGTCATCCGGCATTCAGAGATAAAATACAGCAGCGTGTGGACCATTTTATAGCCCAAGTCATCTCATCAGGCCTTTCTTAGTCAAATGCATCCCCAACTGTCAGTCCCTTCACGATCCATGCCTCATTCATCTTAATAAAGGTGAGGTAAGCTAGACTTTTTTGACCTAGGCGGTATCTCGCAGGCCTCAATTAATATTTGTTCGAAGCAGTTACAGTATATCAATTTCCGCAATCAATATTTTGTGGCAGCAGGTATATCAAACCCCTAATCAGTATTTTGTGGAAGCAGGTATATCGCAGGCCTCAATCAATATTTGTTGGAAGCAGGTATATCAATCTCCTTAATCACTATTTTGTGGAAGCAAGGATATCACAGCCCTCAATCAGTATTTTGTGGAAGCAGGTATATCAATCCCCTTAATCAGTATTTTGTGGAAGCAGGTACAGTCTTGTGAAAAAATTAGGACACCCTTTGAAAGCATGTGGTTTTTTGTAACATTTTTAATAAATGGTTATTTCATCTCCGTTTCAACAATACAGAGAGATTAAAGTAATCCGACTAAACAAAGAAAACTGAAGAAAAGTCTTTTCAAGATCTTCTGTAAATGTCATTCTACAAAAATGCCTATTCTAACTGAGGAAAAAGATAGGACACCCTTGCCCCTAATAGCGAGTGTTACCTCCTTTGGCTGAAATAACTGCAGTGAGACGGTTCTTGTAGCCATCTACCAGTCTTCGACATCGGTCTGAGGAAATTTTACCCCACTCCTCAATGCAGAACTTTTTCAGCTGTGAGATGTTTGAGGGGTTTCTTGCACGTACAGCCCTTTTCAAGTCACCCCACAGCATCTCAATGGGATTCAAATCTGGACTTTGACTTGGCCATTCCAGGACTCTCCATTTCTTCATTTTCAGCCAATCTTTGGTTGATTTACTAGTATGTTTTGGGTCATTGTCATGTTGCATGGTCCAGTTTCGCTTCAGCTTTAATTTTCTAACTGATGGTCTCACATGTTCTTCAAGCACCTTCTGATACACAGTAGAATTCATCGTGGATTCTATGATGGTGAGCTGACCAGGTCCTGCTGCAGCAAAGCAGCCCCAAACCATGACACTTCCACCTCCATGCTTCACAGTTGGTATGAGGTTCTTTTCTTGGAATGCTGTGTTTGGTTTACGCCAAACATGTCCTCTGCTGTTGTGTCCAAATAATTCAATTTTGGACTCATCTGTCCAAAGAACATTATTCCAGAAGTCCTGGTCTTTGTCAACTTTATCGCTGGCAAATGTCAGTCTGGCCTCGATGTTTCTCTTGGAAAGCAAAGGTTTCCTCCTTGCACACCTCCCATGCAAGTTAAACTTGTACAGTCTCTTTCTGATTGTAGAGGCATGTACTTCTACATCAACAGTAGCCAGAGCCTGCTGTAGTTCTCGAGATGACACTTTAGGGTTTTTGGATACCTCTTTTAGCATCTTGCGGTCTGCTCTTGGGGTGAACTTGCTGGGGCGACCAGTCCTGGGCATGTTGGCAGTTGTTTTGAAAGCCCTCCACTTGTAGACTATCTTCCGGACAGTGGAATGGCTGATTTCAAAATCTTTTGAGATCTTTTTAAATCCCTTCCCAGACTCATAGGCTGCTACAATCTTTTTTCTGAAGTCCTCTGACAGCTCTTTTGCTCTCACCATGGTGCTCACTCTCACTTCAACAGTCAGGAGCACACCAAACTAAATGTCTGAGGTTTAAATAGGGCAAGCCTCATTCAACATGCAGAGTAACGATCTACTAATTATGTGCACCTGGTGTGATATACCTGTGTGAGATCTGAGCCAATTTAAGAGGGAATACATGTGAGGGTGTCCTATCTTTTTCCTCAGTTAGAATAGGCATTTTTGTAGAATGACATTTACAGAAGATCTTGAAAAGACTTTTCTTCAGTTTTCTTTGTTTAGTTGGATTACTTTAATCTCTCTGTATTGTTGAAACGGAGATGAAATAACCATTTATTAAAAATGTTACAAAAAACCACATGCTTTCAAAGGGTGTCCTAATTTTTTCACATGACTGTATATCGCAGACCTCGATCAATATTTTGAGGAAGCAGGTATATCAAACCCTTTATTCAGTATTTTGTGAAAGCAGGTATCTTGCAGGCCTCCATCAATATTTTTTGGGAGCAGATATATCAATCTCCTTAATCTGTATTTTCTGGAAGCAGGTATATCGCAGGCCTCAATCAATATTTTGTGAAAGCAGGTATATCAAACCCCTTAAACAGTATTTTGTGGAAGCAGGTATCTCGCAGGCCTCAATTTATATTTGTTTGAAGCAGTTACAGTATATCAATTTCCGCAATCAATATTTTGTGGCAGCAGGTATATCAAACCCCTAATCAGTATTTTGTGGAGGAAGCTATATCGCAGGCCTCAATCAATATTTTGTGGAAGCAGGTATATCAAACCCCTTAATCAGTATTTTGTGAAAGCAGGGAGCTCGCAGGCCTCAATCAATATTTGGTGGAAGCAGGTATATCAATCTCCTTAATCAGTATTTTGTGGAAGCAGATATATCGTAGGCCTCAATCAATATTTTGCAGAAACAGTTATATTAATTTCCTTAATCAGTATTTTGTGGAAGCAGGTATCTCGCAGTGCTCATTCGATATTTTTTGGAATCAGGTACAGTATATCAATCCCCTCAATCAAAATTTTGCGGAAGCAGGTATATCAAACCCCTAATCAGTATTTTGTGGAAGCAGTTATCTCGCAGGCCTCAATCAATATTTGTTCGAAGCAGGTATATCAATCTCCTTAATCACTATTTTGTGGAAGCAGGGATATCACAGCCCTCATTCATTTTTTTGTGGAAGCAGGTATTTTAATCCCCTTAATCAGTATTTTGTGGAAGCAGGTATATCGCAGGCCTCAATCAATATTTTGTGGAAGCAGGTATATCAAACCCCTTAATCAGTATTTTGTGGAAGCAGTTATCTCGCAGGCCTCAATCAATATTTGTTGGAAGCAGGTATATCAATCTCCTTAATCACTATTTTGTGGAAGCAGGGATATCACAGCCCTCAATCATTTTTTTGTGGAAGCAGGTATTTTAATCCCCTTAATCAGTATTTTGTGGAAGCAGGTATATCACAGGCCTCAATCAATATTTTGTGGAAGCAGGTATATCGAACCCCTTAATTCGTGTTTTGTGGAAGCAGGTATCTCGCAGGTTTCAATCAATATTTGGTGAATACAGGTATATCAATCCCCTTAATCAGTATTTTGTGGAAGCAGGTATCTCGCAGGTCTCAATCAATATTTGGTGGAAACAGGTATATCAATCCCCTTAATCTGTATTTTGTGAAAGCAGGTATATCGCAGGCCTCAATCAATATTTTGTGGAAGCAGGTATATCAATCCACTTAATCAGTATTTTGTGGAAGTAGGAATATCGCAGGCCTCAATCAATATTTTGTGGAAGCAAGTATATCAAACCCCTTAATCAGTATTTTGTGGAAGCAGGTATCTCGCAGGTCTTAATCAATATTTGTTGGAAGCAGGTATATCAATCCCCTCAATCAGTATTTTGTGGAAGCAGGTATCTCGCAGGTCTTAATCAATATTTGTTGGAAGCAGGTATATCAATCCTCTTAATCAGTATTTTGTGGAAGCAAGTACATCGCAGGCCTCATTCAATATTTTAAGGAAGTAGGTATATCAAACCCCTTAATCAGTATTTTGTGGAAGCAGTTATATCGCACCCCTCAATTAATATTTGGTGGAAGCAGGTTTATCGAACCCCTTATTCATTATTTTAAGGATGCAGGTATATCACACCCCTCAATTATTTTTTTGGCCAGAAACAGTTAAATTTCACCACTCTTTTTATTTTATTTGGGGCAACAGGTTTATCGCAGCTTTCAATCAATATTATGTGGAAGAAGGTATAACACGCCCCTCAATCAGTTTTTTTGAGGGGAACAAGTATATCACACTCGTTATTGAGTAGCTGCAGGCACTGAGGAGATAAATGCTGGGCAAAGGAGCTGGCAGACTAGAGGAGTTCTGCAGAGCATGGCACAAGAACAGTTAGGGGGAAGATCCTGTGTGTATCAGCAGTGTCATTGTACAGCTGAGACTTGTAGTCCTACACATATAACGTGCTGCTGAGTATCCCAGCAGGCAGACATGTCACTCAGGGCAGACTTATTCACTCATTTTGCAGAGCAGGTGGAGGGGCAGAGATTGTTGTTATTGCAGATAAACAAAGGGCCAGAAGAGAACCAGGGAAATGAGGAAATATAGGTTTTTTTTTGGGCTAAAACTTGCTTAGCTAAGGGTACTTTCACACTAACATTAGAAGAATCCAGCAGGCAGATCCGTAAATCCGTATGCAAACAGAGATCAATTGTTTCTGGATCCGGATGCAGATCCGTCTGACAAATGCATTGAAATACAGGATCCACCTCTCCGGTGTCATCCGGAAAAACTGATCATTTTTTTTTCTTCACATTTTTAAGGGTCTGAGACCGGAAAACTGGATCAATCAATGCGCCAATTTCCTGAACACTTGGTACCGGATCCGGCATTAATACATTTAAATGGAAATTAATGCCGGATCAGGCATTCCAGCAATGCATATTTTCTCCGGCCAAATACCGTAAAAGGGACGGAACGGAAGAAATCCTGAATCTGCATACTGAATGGATTGCTTTCCATTCAGAATGCATTAGGACAAAACTGATGCGTTTTTTTCTGGTATTGAGCCCCTATGACAGAACTCAATACCGGGAAACTTTAACGCTAGTGTGAAAGTTGCCTTAGTTATTATATATTACTACCCATCAGATTTACAGTGCTCTATATACATAACTCGGACAACCCCTTTAAAGATACAGGAGGTTTATGTGTATCTGAGAGAACTGTATATACTGTATGTTATGATCAAGTAGAGGAAAAAATTATGGGGTCACTTTGTAATTTGTATTTCTGAAATAAATACCTTTAGAAGTCTCTAATTGGAAATTATTTTGCAGCTAAAGAAAGTCCTTAATCTTTTAACTGAATTCACTTACATGTACATCATTTGTGTTAAAGGGGTTATTCCATGATTATTGTAAAAAATGAAAATCACACATCATCTAGTACATGACAATCTCTTTCTAACAAAGCTAGAACCAGCCCTGTAACTCACATGGGTCCAGAGATTTCCCCATTCATTGCTCAAAGGGTGTGTCTTTTCTGCTGCAGCGACGGGGGCGTGTCTCAGCTCTCCTTATCACAGCTCAGGAGGCAGTTGAAGGATGCAACTGAGCATGTGCGGCAATCTCAGTGAGCAGGTCAAAGAAAAAGTACAAACAGCAGGTGGCGCTATACAGATTCATTTTATTGAATAGGGGCTGCATGGTGGCTCATTGGTGCCTAGCAGCGCTGGGGTCCTAAGTTCGAATCCAACCAAGGGCAACATCTGCATGGAGTTTGTATGTTCTCCCCGTGTTTGCGTGGGTTTCATCCGGGTACTCCGGTTTCCTTCCACACTCCAAAGACATACTGATAGGGACCTTAGATTATGAGCACCCATTGGGGACAGTTGGTTGCTAATGTCTGTAAAGCACTGCGGAATATAGTAGCGCTATATAAGTGCATAAAATAAATACGTCAGTGGCTATACCAAATTTTTTGATTACATGCAATTATAAAAGTACCGTAGTTTTCGCCCTATAAGACGCACCTGCCCATAAGACGCACCTAGGTTTTTGAGGAGGAAAATAAGAAAAAAAATATTTTGAACAAAAAGGTGTGCTTTTGGTGGGTTTTGAACTAATGGTGGTCTGTGGATGACACTGTTATGGGGGATCTGTTGAGGACACTGTTATGGGGGATCTGTGGGTGACGCTGTTATGGGGGATCTGTGGGTGACACTGTTATGGGGGATCTGTGGGTGACACTGTTATGGGGAATCTGTGGATGACACTGTTATGGGGGATCTGTGAGGGACACTGTTATGGGGGATCTGTGGGTGACACTGTTATGGGGATCTCTGGATGGCTCTTATTGGGGTCTCTGGATGGCACTGTTATGGGGATCTGTGGATGACACATATATGTGTCATCCACAGATCCCCTCCATAACAGTGTCCCTGTAGTGTGAATGACCCCCAATACAGGGGGTGGGGGTCGCATCTGGTTTTATAATGACAGCGGGGCCCGAGCAGTGACTGTATTCTACTACACAGGCCCCGCTCACTGTATATACCGTAATCTTATCTATAATTGTAGGCATTGTTAATATATACAAATTCTGGGTATCAGCCTGTATTACTTACAACAAGCGCTCGGTAGCAGAGAGGAGGGAGGTGGCAGGCCGGGAGGACGGGCGCTGGCAGTGTGAGTCACTACGTCACGCGCCTGCGCCGCCCACTTTATGAATGAAGCAGGCGGCGTGGGCATCAGTTTTTTCCCCATTGCATATGTTAAACATAGGGATGTGAACCGAGCCTAAGCCTGTCTAAATCCCATAGAGTTCAATGGTATTCTACAGTACAATCAGCAGGAAAAAAAAAAATACTAAATTCAAATTAATTCCTTTTCCCAAATTTACATATAAACAGGCTCACAGTGCAGCTGATGAATCTCCCCATGGGCCTCTGAGTACACTGACTGCATTACATATTCAGTGTTCAGGATCTGAACTAGCCTACGTGATCAGATAAAAAACTGGGTGTATTATTAAGCTTAACAGTTTATTGTTATAGATGGATCGGGTGGCTGAGATGACCTTTATGCAAAGAGTCAAGGACTCCAGAACAGTCTGTGGCACAGGCTAGGCAGAGGGCAACTACTGAAAATAAATGTCTGTTGGTGCAGTTTCACGGCCGCAATGCACGAACACCAACCGTGGGACAGCCACAGTGGATCGCGGACCCATTCACTTTAATGGGTCCATGATCCGCCCATTCCGCAAAAAGATAGGATATGTTCTATCTTTTTGCGGAACGGAAATACTCTGACTCCGACGCCGTAGTGCTTCCATAGGGTTCCGTTCCATGCTTCCGTTTCGCACCATTCCGCATCTCCGGATTTGCGGACCCATTGAAGTGAGTGGGTCCACATCCGTGATGCGGAATGCCCACGGAATGGTGGTCTGCAATACGGAAACAAGCAGCACACGTGTGCAGGAAGCCTTAGAGTACCAGCCTGACACTGCACCTAAAAATAAGTAACATTTAGAACTAGAGATGGGTCGAAGTTATGGAGCGTTCAGCGCCTCTTAATAACTTTGGCGGATCCACCGCCAGCACAGGGGCTTTATTAAGACCGGCGTCTAAAATGCCAGTCTTAATAAATGTGCCCCATGGTCTTTTATAAATGACCTACAAGGTTCCATCCAGGAGAGGTGATCTGTCAACCGCTCTTTGAGAAACCAGGAACCAACTTAATGTAGAATATTATTTATTGTTAGTGAGGGCAATGCCTCAAGGAATTTTGTCCATCTTAAAAGCAACAAAGTAATAACTGGGAATTCTTGTCACTGGTTATTTGTTTTTCCCTCATCATTGAGTGATCCCAAATTTTTCCTCTACTTAATCTGGAAAAATCTATGCCTTTATTTAAATTCATTTTCATTCATTTGGTTGAGGAATTTTTCACAATGTCTGAATGTTCAGCTAATAAACATTGTTTTGTGTCCTATCTGTTATTTGTGCTCTACAGTAAAAACAAAAAAAACTTGGTATGGGTTCTCTAAGTATGGTAATTCCATAATTTTTGCCTGGGGTTGTGTCATATACTTCAATTACACTAACCAAAGAGAGGCCTATGTAATGCAGCCACGTGCAGGTTAGGTGCATGAATCCTTTTACAAATTTTTTGTCAATTTGTCAATTTTTTATTGGAGTGCTCTGCATAACCCTTTCTGTAATTTAGGCTGGAATCCCATCAGCTTCCAGAGCATTGTTTTTTGCCTGCTTTCCCAGCCCACTGTACATCTGCTGTTTTTCAGCTTGAATTACCCTAGCGTGCCTTGCGTGCTATACATCAGTAATTCCACCAGTTTGCATTAAGCTACTTCGCTTCTTTAATCCTCATCATCCATTGTATTATCTCCATAAATCATGGCACAAATTCTGTGGCAGACAAACTCATCCCACCAGAACAATCAATGTCCTAAAACACATAGCTTTCATCATTCAAATCCTTTCACATTTTGCTATTTGGTGTTGTTTGCATATCATTAAATTAGATACATGCCATAAAAATATAAGATGACATTGGTTAGCACATGAGAGACGAGTAGCCAACTGACTGGCTTTCCTATTATCATTTTATTCATATAATCCCATGACTAATGTAAAAAATTAAAATCAGACATGATATAGTATATGTCAATCCCTTTCTAAAAAAATCTAGAACCAGCCCTGGAGAACTTAGATTGTAACCCCACTGGGGACAGCTTGATGCTAATGTCTGTAAAGTGCTGCGAAATATAGTAGTGCTATATAAGTGTGTAAAATAAATAAATAAGCCCTGTACCTCACATGGATCCAGAGACAGTGGCGTACATAGAAATCACTGGGTCCCATAGCAAGAATCTGATTTGGGCCCCCTAACCCCACCCACTACCCACCCCTGGCCCATCCCACCTCCTGTCCTGGCCCCTCCCCTGCCACACCCCCATTTGCTAATAAATAAATGTATACATGACCTACTGAAACAGTTAGGGATAAATCTTTATTTTTTTATTAACCAACTTTGTTGCAGTAATTAAAAAATATATACTTCATTAAAGTGTATGTATTTTCCAATAAGGATTTGTTCTGTGAAATAAAACAGAAATCAAATATTATAGACAAGACTACTTTCACACTAGCGTCATAGGGGCTCAGTATTGGAATAAAATGCCTCAGTTTTGTTCCCATTCATTGTCTATTGGGGACAAAACTGAACTGAACAGAACAAAATGCTCCAAAATTCATTCCGTTCCGTTTAGTTGTGTTTCCAGACTGGAGAGCGAAACCGCAACATCTTGTAGTTTGCTTTCCGTCCTGGGAAAAACTGAATCTCTGACACAATCTGCCACAATAGAAAATGAATCCGTCCCCCATTGACTTTCAATGGTGTTCATGACGGATCCGTCTTGGGTATGTTAATGATAATACAACCGGATCCGTTAATAACGGATGCAGATTGTTGTATTATCAGTAACGGAAGCGTTTTTGCTGAACCCTGCCGGATCCAGCAAAAACACTAGCGTGAAAGTAGCCTAAGCTAGATTTAATATATATATATATATATATATATATATATATATATATATATAAAATTATTGACTTACTTTGAAGATGACATGGTTCTGCATCTAAAAGCTCAAGTCAAAATAAGTAGCATGGCAGGGATCATAACAATAAAAAAAAGTTATGGTGATGTAAAAAAAAAAATTTTTACAAAGTTTTCATTTATTTTTACACTATTTAGACATAAAAAACCTATACATATGTGGTATCATTGTAATCGTACTGACCCAGAGAATGAAGGGCACAGGTCAGTTTTGCCACAAAGGGAATGCCGTAAGAACAAAACCCGTAATAAACTGTGGAGAAATTGCGTTGATGGGCTGATGACTTGTCTTGAGGCAGACGTGAGCGCACAGGACGCTACTCCGGTGCGCGCCTCTGTATGTGCACCTGCAGCCTTCCAGCGATACACTGGCCAATCAGCAGCAGCCTCTTTGCTCTGCTAAATGCTGATTGGCCAGTATGAAATTATGCAGCAGAGCAGACGCAGTGCCTGGCTGGGAGGGAGCCCAGATCATGGAGGTCAGAAAGGGAGCGGGGGGCCCGAGGGAGAACACAAGTGGGTGGGGCACAGGCCGCCTCAATGCCTGTATGAATAAACTGTCTGTGCAGAGACATAGGGGGCAGGGCCTTCCATGCGCTCCGGGCCCCCCTGTGCCGCGGGCCCCATAGCAACGGCGTGGTCTGCCTATATTGGCAGTACGCCACTGTCCAGAGATCTCCCTATTCATTGCTCTGCTAGATTTAAATCAAGATGACAGCTCAGGGGGAGTGTCTTTTCTGCTGCAGCTCAGCAGTGCCTTTTCGGTTGTCACCCGTGATGCAAGGGGGATGGTCACCGTTGCGACCTGCTATTGGCTGCATCCTACTGTCGCCAAATGTTTTGATCTGCGTGACAGGGAGATGCAGCTGGTGCCGGAGAGTGGGGTAAGTATGATCTATAGGGGGTGCATTGTGGAGGGCATTTATAGAATTAACCCCTTTAAGATCTATCAGTAAATGAAAGTGAGATATGTACTACAACATGTTATGGTTGGAGGATCTGGTTAAAAGCTGAATGTTTGGATTATTGCTTTGTTGTTGTCCAGTGGGGCAAAATTTATGTTAGGTGTACAGAATGGTGTAAGAAAATTGATACTTTTCCTCATTGATTCCCTACCGATGCAATTGTGATGCTATCCCGGTATCTGCTGGTCTCCACTTCCTGGTCCAGGCTCAACAAACAGTAAATCTCAGGAAAAGCCCCCATGGCCAGTAACTGGTTTAATGCTAAAGCCAGTGACTTTTGATCAGCACAGATTGAGAATTGGAGACCAGTGGCAGCCCAGTAAGTGTATGAAGATATATTCTTAAAAAAAAAAAAATTAACACTGTTATGAGTAGAGTTGAGCGAACCCGAACTGTAAAGTTCGTACCGAACTTTAGGTTTTTCGGCACCCGGACCCGAACATTTACGTAAAAGTTCGGGTTTGGGTTTGGTGTTTGGAGCTTTTTTGGTGCTTTTTGAAAGGCTGCACAGCAGCCAATCAACAAGCCACATACTACTTGCCGCAAAAGGCCATCACAGCCATGCCTACTATTGGCATGGCTGTAATTGGCCACCAACTGCAGCATGTGACCCAGCCTCTATTTAAGCTGAAGTCACGTAGCGCCACCCGTCACTCTGCTCGGATTAGTGTAGGGAGAGGCTGCAGCTGCTGTCAGGGAGAGATCAGGGAAAAATATTATGAAGAACTGCTTTTTTACTCAGCGATCTACAGCAAATGTGTTTTGTGGGTGCAGTGCACAATTGTTTTAAGCCTGCACTGAGCCAACTACTGCTGAAAACAAACTTTTTTTTACTTCAGTTTTTCAATATCAATACATAATCGGCAGCCATTTTATGCAACGATAGTGCACCAGCACAGGATATCTGCATGTCTGCTAGTCCAGAAATAGAGCGTTTTGCTTACTGTGCTTAAAAAAAACTTTTTTTTCATAAAGTGCACATCTAGGATTAGACATGCATAAGTGACTGTCACATTTAGGCCGCAAATAAGGCTTTTAGGATATTGTGGTGAAAAATCCCTCTGATATACTGCACATCTGTGATTACATGTGCATAGGTGACTGTCACATTTAGGCCACAAATATGGCTATTAGGATACTGTGGTGAAAAAAAACCTTTTTTTCCATATACTGCACATCTGTGATTACACGTGCATAGGTGTCACGGATGTAGTAGGGGAGAACACCAAAAGACAAACAACAAGGAAGGAGAAAGACACTAGGCCTCACCGCTATGGAAGGAAAAGGGTAACCACCTATAAAACCCTGCTCCTGGCCCTAACTCCTATCCGTATGGGCACCTCTCGATGGTAGAGATACCCATACATTGGAACCTAGAAAACCCTGGTGACCCTCAGATGCCCTAAAGATATTGACAGGGCAGAGACCACCTGTTCCTTCACTGGTGAAGGAACTAGCGTCTCACTGAGGCCTAGTAAACAAACGGGGGGGGGGGGGGATACAAAACACGACAAGCGGAACACTTAACTTCAGAGGATGAAGGATGAACAGGACTTCAACACGAACCACACTCCAGCTCTTCCAAGACTAAATGAAGCTATCCCAAGCAAGGAGTTATGGGAAGAGTCAAACTAAAAAGGGCGAGGTAAAGGTCACATGATCCACACCTGAACAGGAGGTGTGGACATGCCAGCAACACACAGACAAGGTGAAACCAAAAGAGGCTGTCAGATTACTAATGTGTAGATAATCTTTCAGACCTTCTGGGACCTGTCACAGATGTGACAATAGGTGACTGTCACATTTAGGCCACAAATAAGGCTATTAGGTTACTGTGGTAAAAAAAAAACTTTTTTTCATATATTGCACATCTGTGATTACACAAGCATAGGTGACTGTCACATTTAGGCCACAAATAAGGTTTTTAGGTTACTGTGGTAAAAAAAAAACTTTTTTTCATATACTGCACATCTGTGATTACACTTGCATAGGTGACTGTCACATTTAGGCCACAAATAAGGCTTTTAGGATACTGTGGTAAAAAAAAACAATTTTTTCATATACTGCACATCTGTGATTACACTTGCATAGGTGACTGTCACATTTAGGCCACAAATAAGGCTTTTGGGATACTGTGGTGAAAAAAAAACCTTTTTTTCATATACTGCACATCTGTAATTACACTTGCATAGGTGACTGTCATATTTAGGCCACAAATAAGGCTTTTAGGACACTGTGGTGAAAAATCCCTCTGATATGCTGCGCATCTGGGATTACACTTGCATAGATGACTGTCACATTTAGGCCACAAATAAGGCTTTTAGGATACTGTGGTGAAAAAAAAACTTTTTTCATATATTGCACATCTGTGATTATACGTGCATAGGGGACTGTCACATTTAGGACACAAATGCCGCTGTCATATATAGTTAAAAAAAAAATAGAGTGCAATACCCTACATCAGGGTTTATATTGGTGGTTAATTATTTTTAACATACTTAACCACTTTTTACTTTGCTTTGTGAACGCTAACTATGTGTCACAACCAGACAGCTGAGAAGCTCTGACAGGAGCCTTCCAGATCCTCCTCCTTGAGTTTCTTTGTTTTGGTTTCAGTTCCTCATCTCGTTAGTCTATCTCAGCTGTCATGCAGTTGGACTGATTGCTTCCCTTTAAGTTCCTCCCCATAATGCAGTAGTGTGCGGCTTATACAACTTCCTGGAGTGTGTGTGCATGCTGTTCCTTTTTCCCAGTCCTCTGCAAGATAAGTGCTGTTCCTTTATTTGTGATTTTCTGTCTGCTGGATTTCAGGAGACCCTGACTCCCTCCGTGTCTAGTGTAGGGAGCCGGTGGTCGTGTCCCCTCACTATTGTAGGGTCTTCAGGTATTAGATAGCCGAGGTACGTGGATATGCGCCCATCCACCTTTGGGGTGTTCGCATAGGCTGAGCAGTCAGGGAGAGTGGCAGGTCTCATGCAGGGGTCTCCCTTTTGTTCCTTAGTTGTGGATCCAGTGAGTCATTGATTATATTGCATTGTCTTGTTTCCTGTACACCATCCGTGACATTATAAGCCGCCAAAACCGTCTCAAGCATGGATCCGGTTTCACCTTTGGCTGAACGCTTCCAGGGTCTTTCATTGGAGGTAGCTGATCTCCGTAAGACTTTTTCTCAGTTTCAAGTGACCGGTTCAGCTTGCGTTCATGGAGTTTGTTCTGAGCCTAAGATCTCGCTCCCGGATACGTTCTCCGGGGGTAGTGAGCATTTTGTGCGTTTTAGAGAGGCTTGCAAACTCAATTTTCGCCTTCTTCCCCATTCCTCTGGTGATGAGGAACGGAGGGTGGGGATCATTATATCGCTGCTCAGGGGTAACGCTCAGTCCTGGGCCTTTTCGCTGCCGGAGGGGGCACGGCCCCTCCGTTCAGTGGATGAATTCTTTTTAGCCCTGGGTCAGATATATGATGATCCGGATCGTATTGCTCTGGCTGAGTCTAGACTACGTCTGTTATGCCAGGGTAAACAATCCGCAGAGATATACTGCTCAGAATTTCGGAGATGGGCAGCTGATACTGGTTGGAATGATGCTGCACTCCGAAGTCAATTTTGCCATGGTCTTTCAGAGGGATTGAAAGATGCATTTGCCTTTTATGAGAGACCTACCTCCTTGGATTCTGCTATGTCTCAGGCTGTTCGTATTGACAGGCGTCTTAGAGAGAGAGGAGAGATCTCTCCTTCCTGTCATACTCAGTCCCGGGACAGTGCAGCGATCTCATTCTGTGCGCAGGGGTCTCAGTCGCTGTCAGCCCCTTCTGAGCAGGAGCCCATGCAGCTGGGGTTGATTGCCTCTGACAATAGAGGATTCAGCCTGCATGGGAGGGTTTGTTTTTGTTGTGGAGGTATAAATAATTTGGCAAATGTTTATCCCTCTAGGAGATTCAGGCAGTCTTCTGGGAGTAATAAAGAAACAAAAAGGAAAAAATCCTTTAAAAATGTTCCGTCGGTTACTATTGGCAGGGTTGAGGCGGAAATTTAAGGTTTTCCGTTTGCTTGTAGTTCCCGTTTTGTCCTGCCTGCTATGGTGGCGCTAGAGAGCAAGAGCATTTTTTGTGAGATTTTTGTGGATAGTGGAGCAGCTGTCAATCTCATTGATAATCAATTTGCAATAACTCATGGTTTCCAGGTATGCACTTTGGGAAAGGATATTCCTGTTTTTGCTATTGATTCCGCTCCACTTTCTCAGAAATCATTAAAGGGCATAGTTCACAATATCCGTTTAATTGTGAATGATGCTCATGTTGAGGATGTGTCATGTTTCGTCCTTAGCGTTTTGCCTACTCCTCTAGTGTTGGGGCTACCCTGGCTCACTAAACATAACCCCACCATTGATTGGCAAGCGAGGCAAATAAATGGTTGGAGTGACTTTTGCAGAGAGAATTGCCTCATGACATCTGTTTCTGAGGTTTCTACTAAGACTGTACCACCTTTCCTCTCTGAATTTTCGGATGTCTTCTCTGAGAGTGGAGTTCAGGATTTGCCTCCGCACAGAGAGTACGATTGCCCTATTAATCTCATCCCAGGCGCCAAGCTGCCTAAATCTCGTTTATACAATCTTTACCAACCTGAGAGGGTCGCTATGCGTGCTTATATCTCTGAGAGTCTGAGAAAAGGACACATACGACCCTCGAAGTCACCTGTTGCCGCTGGTTTTTTCTTTGTTAAGAAAAAAGATGGTTCTTTAAGACCTTGTCTGGATTTCAGGGAGCTGAACAGTATCACTATTCGTGACCCTTATCCGCTTCCTCTGATCCCGGACCTGTTTAACCAGGTTGTTGGGGCTAAAGTCTTTTCCAAATTAGACCTAAGAGGGGCATACAACCTGGTCAGGGTCAGAGAAGGAGACGAATGGAAGACGGCTTTCAATACCCCTGAGGGCCATTTTGAGAATTTGGTTATGCCTTTTGGTTTGATGAATGCCCCAGCCGTTTTTCAGCATTTCGTGAACAGCATTTTTTATCATTTAATGGGAAAATTTGTATTAGTGTATTTGGATGACATTTTGATTTTTTCTCCTGAATTCAAGACTCATAAGGAACACTTACGTCAGGTCTTGCTCATCCTGCGGGAGAATAAATTATACGCGAAACTGGAAAAATGTGTGTTTGCGGTTCCAGAAATTCAATTTCTGGGGTTTCTTCTCTCCGCTTCTGGTTTTCGCATGGACCCCGAGAAGGTCCGCGCTGTGCTTGAGTGGGAGCTTCCTGAGAATCAGAAGGCGCTGATGCGTTTTTTGGGCTTTGCCAATTATTACAGGAAATTTATTTTGAATTATTCCTCTGTTGTTAAACCACTCACTGATATGACCAGAAAGGGGGTAGATTTTTCTTCCTGGTCGGTAGAGGCGCGTAAGGCCTTTTCTAATATCAAGGAGAGTTTTGCTTCCGCTCCCATCCTGGTACAACCTGATATTTCGTTACCCTTTATAGTTGAGGTTGATGCTTCTGAGGTAGGGGTGGGTGCGGTCTTGTCTCAGGGTTCCTCTCCTGCCAAATGGCAACCGTGTGCCTTTTTCTCAAAGAAACTCTCCTCCGCAGAGAGAAATTATGATGTGGGAGATAGGGAATTGTTGGCCATCAAGTTGGCTTTTGAGGAATGGCGCCATTGGCTAGAGGGAGCCAGACACCCTATTACCGTGTTTACTGACCATAAAAATCTGGCCTACTTGGAGTCAGCCAAGCGTCTGAACCCGAGACAGGCCAGATGGTCTTTGTTCTTTTCAAGGTTTAATTTTGTTGTCACGTTCCGCCCTGGGGTTAAGAATGTGAAGGCAGATGCCCTGTCACGTTGTTTTCCGGGAGGTGGGAATTTTGAAGACCCGGGTCCCATTTTGGCTGAAGGTGTGGTGGTCTCTGCTCTTTTTCCTGAATTGGAGGCAGAGGTGCAGGCAGCCCAGTCAGAGGCTCCTGATCTTTGTCCTCCTGGGAGGTTGTTTGTGCCTCTCGCTTTGAGACACAAGATTTTTAAGGAACACCACGATACGGTCCTTGCTGGGCACCCGGGGGCAAGAGCCACACTGGATCTCATCGCTCGGAGATTCTGGTGGCCTGCGCTTCGTAAGTCGGTTGAGTGTTTTGTGGCAGCTTGCGAGACTTGTGCTCGTGCCAAAGTCCCTCATTCACGGCCATCAGGTCCTCTCCTTCCCTTACCCATTCCTTCCCATCCTTGGACACATCTGTCCATGGACTTCATAACAGACTTGCCTCGTTCCTCGGGGAAGACTGTGATTCTGGTGGTGGTGGACCGTTTTAGCAAAATGGTGCATTTTATCCCTTTTCCTGGTTTGCCCAATGCTAAGACGCTGGTGCAGGCATTTATTGACCACATTGTCAAATTGCATGGTATTCCTTCAGACATAGTCATTGAAGTGAATGGGTCCTCACCTGAACTGCAAAAACTGCTGCTCGGATGTGAACCATAACTACGGTCGTGTGCATGAGGCCTTACTGTGAAGGTGCAGTGGCCACAGTGCAATATTTTATTTATTTATTTTAATGATGACAATAACCCATTAAAATTATTATTTAAGCAAAAGCTCATTTTTCTGATACAGTTTCACTATAATAGATGAATATAAGCAAATAGGAGTATTCGATGATTATTTCTTAGACTATGGATTTTCTACTTTAAACGGAATTAGTAATTTTGCCCTGGCTTGCATGTGACTGTATTTAACAAAATAAATACACATATCCATGTGCAGTGGTTTAAAGAGAAATAAAAGGGAGTGAGATTAACAAACTGTAGCTTTTGTTAAATATTAATATGCTTGTCTAGACATGCTGAAATAAAGAGCACATTATAGTCACGGGTTGAAGATTAAAATACATAATCTATGCAGGTCAGACCTGTAGAGCAGCTTGAGATACGTCCAATATCATTCTGGTACATTTTTAGTTGACAAAGGCAGATTGTAATCTGTGTTTAATCAGTGAAAAGTAAACAGCACGGAGGAGCCAAGATTCAGCAATATTCATTTTTGTGACATAAGAAATGTGTGAATGGTTCTTATGAAGAAAGGACATTTAGAATGCTACATAGATAAACTTTTGTTCTTTTTAATAAGTATGTAAATTTGTGTTTATGAGAACATTCAGTGTTTTCTGATAAAAAGAAAGCTTTGTGCACTAAGATCTGTGCCGCACAAACCCATAACATGGCACACCATAGTGCCCCAGCATGTGACATGGGCATGATTGCAAGAGGTTAATCTATCTCCACTCAATTTTGCTATCATCATCCACTCAGGCTGCAAATTAAACATAAATCACATGCAAGCAGTCCACGCACCCCAAAAACATGTTGGTAAATCCCAAACCACCAAAGTCCGAGACCACTATATTGGGTGACCATATTTTGGTTTTCAAAAGGAAGGACACTAGGGCAGGAAGTGCTCATTAGTATTAGTCCCTGCTCGATGGTGTCATCGCAATTCATGCGGTTCTCATCTTCTATGTGTGGTGACAAATCAATTAGAAGTATAAGTATGTGCGCAACATACTACTTTTATAATAAGACCAGACACACAGTTGGTTTCATGAAAGCATCTTCTCATCCCCCTGAGCCAGAACAAGAGAGACTCTTTATTCAAGTTACATTCACATAAATAGCAGACAAGACATCACAAAAGGAGTGTTCCTTAAGAAGAGACTATTGGCTCCTTAACCTGATAGGAGTGGTTTCAGCAACTTCAACTCTGAGTTCATAGGTAGATTTAAAAACTGCAATCCAATCCCCCTCCCTTTCCCCCAGGTGTCCTTAAGACAAAGGAATGCACACTTAGCTCATACATTTTGTAAAGGGAGACTATTAATCACCAACATTTATGCAAATATCGATAATTAATATTCATAAATGGGAGGAGCTGTCTAGTGATAACTCCGCCTATTTATGCCTTTATATAATAATAACAATACCTTCGCTATGCTTTACACTGATCGCTACGCTAGCTGCATGCGCCTTACTAACTCGCTACCGCTAACAAGTACACGCTACACAAAAGGGTACAAATATAACGGTATTTATTACACTACGCAATACACTAACAATACACTACGCACGCAATACTAACAATATAGCACTACAATATACAATCCTAAACTACACTACACATTCCCAATTCCGCCCATAAACTAACTAGACAATTCACACATACAAGTATATTAACAATCCACCCCACCTGACTATTCACTGTCCCTACGGGGTACGACGAAGGGTTAAAAAGGATTGTTTGCAGAGCAGAGGCATGCTCTACAGAGGATTTGTTTGCAGAGCAGAAGCATGCTCTACAGAGGAACCAGGGCAGGGAACCAGGGTAACCACCAGGGGTTAATCAGGGTTAGGGGTAACCCAGGGGTTAATCAGGGCCACCAGGGTTCAGGGGTCTATGGGGGGTGTAGGGGTAACCCAGGGGTTAATCAGGGCCACCAGGGTTCAGGGGTCTATTGGGGGTGATAACCAGGGGATGAGAACAAGGGGTGTATAGGGTAGGGTTACCAGGGGTTAATCGTTGGTGGGATAGGGGTTTGGGCTCAGGGGTGCAAGGGTTAGGGGATCAGGGATGTAATAGGGCTAGGGTTTCCAGGGGGGTATATCAGGGGTGTCCAGGGGTATCGTTGGTGGGATAGGGGTTAATAAAGGGGGTGATACTTATGGTTCAGCCAGGGGGGGTCTCTCCTGAGCGCCGATTGCGCTCTTCTTCAGAGAGGCCAGTCGGGGTCCTTCAGGAGGGGGGGGGGGGCCGGACACGGCCTGAGCGCAGGATGCGCTCTCCTCTCCAGGTCAGTGGGGGTAGGTGCGGCTGGGTCCGGTCAGTGGCCTTGTGGGGGCCGCGTTGTCCTGAGCGCCGATGCGCTCACCAAGTGGGGGCCCCGATCCTAACTCCCTTGGGCCGGAGGAAGGGGGGCCGCTTTGTCCTGAGCGCCGATGCACTCACCAGGTGGGGGCCCCGATCCTGAACCACGAGTGCAGGGGCGCGCCGGATATTTATCATCCACGTGGGCCGGCGCAGTGATATGACGTCACTGCGCCGGCCCGCACATCGGGGACGCGCTGCACACCAGGCGGGAGAAGCCTTTGATCTCCCGCCTGTGGCACTCTGCATTCCAGCCAGCGAGATGTTAATTTCGCTGCCGGAATGCGCATAATAGAAGGAGGGGAGGCTTCTCCCCTTCTCCTATCATGTATAATTGTCTCAAGCGGCGCTGGCGACAATTATATCAAAGGGCTCAGATTCTGTTGAATCTGAGCTCTTTGTTTCCATCAGGATGACTGGACCCTTGTCCGGTCATTCTGATGCAATTAGCCAGATTGCATCAGTGTGAATGCTTGGGGGACATTCATACCGATGCATCTGGTTTCAGGTGTAGGAGGGGGGGGATATATATATAATATACATGTGTATTGATGCTTGGGGCACATCCATACACATGTATACATTAATCATACATTCTAAGGGGGATTATATAAGGGGCCACATTCATATATATAAGGGGGCACAGCACAAGCCCCTACATTATAAGGGGGCACAAGCCCCTACATATATTAAAAGGGATCACATATATCCCACAGGGGCCTACATGAGCCCCTGTGGGCCACTAAGGGCAGATGTGCGCAGATGCTGGGAACATCCGCGCACATCCTCCTATAATGTGATTAATGCATGCATATATATCATACATGCACGCACGTGTTTGCATGCATGTATGTATATATATATGCATGCGTCTCAACCCTTCCTCAACACATTTGGTTTGCAGCAATCTAGTGGACAAAAATATGTACTATACAAAGTTCTCATTATATACAGTACAGACCAAAAGTTTGGACACACCTTCTCATTCAAAGAGTTTTCTTTATTTTCATGACTATGAAGGCATCAAAACTATGAATTAACACATGTGGAATTATATACATAACAAACAAGTGTGAAACAACTGAAAATATGTCATACTCTAGGTTCTTCAAAGTAGCCACCTTTTGCTTTGATTACTGCTTTGCACACTTGGCATTCTCTTGATGAGCTTCAAGAGGTAGTCCCCTGAAATGGTTTTCACTTCATAGGTGTGCCCTGTCAGGTTTAATAAGTGGGATTTCTTGCCTTATAAATGGGGTTGGGACCATCAGTGGCGTTGAGGAGAAGTCAGGTGGATACACAGCTGATAGTCCTACTGAATAGACTGTTAGAATTTGTATTATGGCAAGAAAAAAGCAGCTAAGTAAAGAAAAACGAGTGGCCATCATTACTTTAAGAAATGAAGGTCAGTCAGTCAGCCGAAAAATTGGGAAAACTTTGAAAGTAAGGGCTATTTGATTGTGCAAAACTTTTTGACTTTTTCACTCCATTATTCTGACTTGAGCTAATGATAAATCTGGCCCATAATGTTTACAACTGTTTGGTGGTGTTCCCTTCAGGACAGCCATTCTTTGCGACAAACTTTCACCTTTACTGACTCTAGGGGTAGTTTCCACTGGTTTATATTCCCAACACTTCAGACTAGTGTTCCATTCTGTTAATCTCCAATATCCACAATTGGTATGGTCATATCTAAACACAATTACCATAGACTGGGTCAGTTCCAGTCACACAGATGTACTTATCAGACCAAAACCAAGTGTCCTATCTGTCATCTGTCTTAGGCCTCTTTCACATGACCGTATGGCTTTTTCAGTGTTTTGCGGTCCGTTTTTCACGGATCCGTTGTTCCGTTTTTTGTTTCTGTTTCCGTTCTGTTTTTCCGTTCCGTTTTTCCGTATGGCATATACAGTAAACAGTAATTACATAGAAAAAATTGGGCTGGGCATAACATTTAATAGATGATTCCGTAAAAACGGAACGGATACGGAAGACATACGGATGCATTTCCGTATGTGTTCTGTTTTTTTTGTGAACCCATTGACTTGAATGGAGCCACGGAAGGTGATTTGAGGGCAATAATAGGACATGTTTTATCTTTCAACGGAAAGGAAAAACGGAAATACGGAAACGGAATACATACGGAGTACATTCCTTTTTTTGCAGAACGATTGAAATGAATGGTTCCTTATATGCACCGTATACGGAATGCATGTGAAAGAGGCCTTACAGTCCACTATACTGCAAACGTCAACTTAGTTGTTCCTGACTCATCTTGATAATATGACACAGTTGGAATTTGATTTGACTGTGATTTCCCCCTTATACAACATGAAACAAACAATATGACATGCAAAAACATTATGGCTCTTATAGTCCTGGCACTTGATTGCAATATGACACGTAGATCCAATCAGTCTCTCCGTCCAATTCGACAGCAGTGGCGGCGGTTATCAGGACTTGATGTAGATCCTCAAACCGTAGCTCTAGGACTTTCCGCACGTCTCTCGTTTCACCACTACCCAATCTCCTGATTGTAAAGAATGAATTTGCTTCTATACAGTCTGGATTCTAGAAAACAACTAAAACTTGGAGATACACATTAGACAATCAATTTGTGCAACAGACAACATAATTTGGAAAACTACTATGCTGCATCTGGAGCTGTTGGGGAAATAGAGACCTAATCTAGGGGCATTCCCAAAGAGTAATTCATAAGGACTAGGTGTGTACCGAATGGAGAAAAACCCCAGGGGTAGGTACTCTCACCTCAGTCAGTATCTTTTAGCTGTAGCCTTTGCTACAGGCCAAATCTCTGAATATCCTGGAAAGAGATCAGTACAGACACAGACATATTCACACTGTTCCACCTTTGTTCTGTATGTAGTCAATCTACAGTCGCTGAAATGGGTAAGATGACCTTGGCATATGCCTTCCTGGAACTCCAATAGTTCTCCCATCATTATTACAGCATTCACCTTCAACTAACCTAGTGGCAGCATTGTTGAACCCAGGAGCCATCCACCACAGAACCCAACCACACCTTCTCTCTCTTGATTTGCCCATGTTCTAAATCCATCCTCTTTAGGTAGATTATAGTGATGAGCGAGCATGCTTGGATGAATACTTATTTGGCTCGAGCATCGCTATGCTCGGCACATGGCGGTACTCGGCTGAGTACAACATGTGCTCAAGCGCCATGCTCGAGTCTCCTCCACGCACGTTTTGCGGCTGCTAAGCAGCCTATAAACGTGCAGGGAAGTACTGCCATCACTGTAATGCCAGTAGCCATGTTGGCTGCTGGCATTACAGTGATTGGCTGGCCGGAACGCATCATCAGGTGCTATATAGCACCTGATAGCGCGGGTTCGGCTCATTGCGAGTCAGGGGGATAATATCAGGGATAATAATTTTTTCCCCATAATCCACATTTTTGCTGTCAGCGGTGTAATCCGTGAATTGTGTGATCTGCGCTTCAATACATTATGTGGTTGTCAGGCCGAGATATAGGGAAAAATTTTAAACACAGAAAATAATTTTTCTCCCATAATCTGTCCACATTTTTTCTGTCAATGGTTTAATCCGTGAATTGTGTGATCTGCGCTTCAACACCTTGTGTGGTTGTCAGGCCTAGATATAGGGAAAAAAGTTAAAATACAGAAAACAATCTTTCTCTAATAATCTATCCTCATTTTTGCTGTCAATGGTGTAATTGGTGAATTGTGTAATCTGCGCTTCAATACCTTGTGTGGTTGTCAGGCCCAAATATAGGAAAAAATATAAATATAAATATAACTACATCAGAAAACAGTGTCTGTAAGGCAGATTCCAATAATCTAGGCCTAAAATAGTGTCCATATTCTGTGGTGTCTGTGACATATACAGTACGCCATCCGAAAAATGTTTATTTAAGACAAATTCCCCAAAATCTGTGCCTAATATAGTGTCCATATTCTATGTGTTTCTGTGACATATAGTGTCCTGCATCAGAAAACGGTGTCTTTAGCGGACTGTAAAAAAATCTGCGCCACTTCTAGTGACAAAACCATTAATATGAATAAGGTGAGCACTAAGGGACAGAGAAGTGGGCGTGATGCTGATGGTGCACGCAGAGGCCGTGGCCTTGGGTGCAATGAAACTGTGCCTGCTGCCAGTGCACAGAAAAAAAAGAAATCCACCGTACCCAGCTTCATGTCCAACTTAGCTGGGCGGCGCAGGACAACACTGTCCAAGTCGGACCAGTGCGAACAGTTGGTCGGTTGGATTGCTGAACATAATGCTTCCAATCGGTTAAGCACCACCCTCTCTTCCACCAAGTCCAGTTTCTGTAGCCAAGAGTCTGGTCAACCGAATTCTCACTCTGATCATCCTTTCTCCCACCATAGAGAGGCTTGCCAAACAAGTGATTCCACATTCGGATATTCCGAGGAACTCTTTCCAGCGCCACTATTAAATTTGGCCCTTGCGCCCAGTACGCTTGAAGAGGGACCTGAGATATTGTGCCCTGATTCCCAACCTCTTAAACTTTCACAGTATCAAGAAGACGACGGTGGTGAACAGCAATCATTCGTTCATGAGGTGGATGATGATGAGACACAGTTGTTAATCACTGAGGTTGTGGTTAGGTCAAGTCAGGAGGATGAGCAGAGTGAGGAAGTGGAAGAGGATGTAGTTGACGATGAGGTCACTGACCCAACATGGGAAGGTGAAAAGCCGAGCGAGGACACCAGTACAGAGGGGGAGGGATCCGCAGCACCGCAACAGGCTGGAAGAGGCAGTGGGGTTACAAAAGGGAGAAGTCGGCCCACACCAAACAGGCCCGCAACTGTTACACCAAGCACCCCCATGCGTAAATCTACCTTGTCAAGGGGTAGGTGTTCCACAATATGGTGCTTTTTTGAGGAAAGTGCAGACGACAAAAGAGTGGTAGTTTGCAATCTGTGCCGTACCAAAATGAGCCGGGGCGTGAACACTAGCAACCTCACCACCACCAGCATGATCCGTTACATGGCATCCAAGCACCCTAACAAGTGGGCCGAACGCCTGGGTCCACAATCTGGGTCTGCGGGTCACACCACTGCCTCCTCTTCCCCCGTGTTACGCACTGCTAGTCAATCCCCTGTCGAAGGCGCAGGCCCGGATGCCCCTCGCCCTGCACCTGGACCTCGCATGAACCATCAGCAACAACATCCACTTCCCTGTCCCAGCACAGCATCCAAATGTCCATAACACAGTCATTTGAATGCAAGTGAAAATGCCCACCCACCCACCCACAGGCCATAGTACTAAATGCGCAACTTTCGAAATTACCGGCCCTTTAAATGTTGACATTTTGACTTGTGGACACTAAGGCCTTCCGCGGCCTGATGTCGATGGCCATCCCTCGGTAGGCAGTCCCCAGCCGCCACTATTTTTCACGGTGTGCCGTGCCCGCCTTACACCAGCATGTGTCCCAGAACATCACCCGTGCCCTGACCAACGCAGTTACTAGGAAGGGCCACTTAACCACGGACACATGGACAAGTGCTGGTGGCCAGGGATGCTACATTTCCCTGACCGCACACTGGGTGAATGTTGTGGAGGCTGGGAGTGAGTCGTACCCTGTGATGGCACAGGTGCTACCCACTCCCAGGATTGCGGGCCCTACGTCTATCAGGGTCTTCGCCAGAAGCTATATTACTGTCTCCAACCCCCACATCTCCTCCTCCACCGCCTCCTCCTCCACTTCCACCTCCAGCAGCAGTCAGCCATCAGTCACTAGCTGGAAGCAGTGTAGCTGGGGAAGCGTCAACAGGCCGTGCTGTAGTTGATATGTTTAGGGGACAAACAGCACATCGCCGCAGAGCTGTGGCAGGGTATAAGGGACCAAACTGAGCCGTGGCTCTCGCCACTCAAACTACAACCAGGCATGGTTGTGTCTTACAATGGCCGTAACTTGGTGGCGGCTTTGGAGCTCAGCAACCTGACACACATCCCATGCCTAGCCCATGTCTTAAACTTAGTGGTTCAGCGGTTTATCAAAACCTACCCCAATTTGCCAGAGCTACTAGTGAAGGCGCGCCGTGTGTGTGCCCATTTTCGCAAGTCGTCCACAGCTTCAGCCGGTCTGTCAACGTTGCAGCAGCGCTTGCGGCTTGCGAACTCTACGTTCCACATGTTGGCCAAGCTTTGTGAGCAGCAGAGGGCAGTTGTGGAATACCAGCTGCAACATGGTCGTCGCCTTTCGAGTCAAGCCACTATTCACAAGCAAGGAGTGGGCATTGATGTCAGACCTCTGTGAGGTTTTAAAAAACTTTGATGAATCCACACAGATGGTTAGTGGCGATAACACTATTATCAGCATAACCATCCCACTGCTGTGTTTACTCAAACGATCGCTGCTCACAATTAAGGACGACGCTCTGAATGTGGCAGATGAGGAAATGGGGAAGGACATTACACAGGGTGATAGCCTGCCCACCCTCAGTTTGTCTTCTCAGCGCGAATTGGACCATGAAGAGGAGGAGGAGCTGGAGACAGTTGCCTCTGCTACAGAACTTTAATTCCATCTGTTCAGCGTGGATGGGCAGAAGAGGAAGAGGAGGATGAGGAGATGGAGAGTCATCCTGATGTCGACATCGGCATCTTGCCTGTTAGTACTCTGGCACACATGGCTGACTTCATGTTAGGCTGCCTTTCCAGCGACGCATTTTAGATAACACGGATTACTGGGTGTTCACCTTTCTCGACCCCCGCTACAAAAATAACTTCTCATCTCTCATTTCTGTGGTGGAGAGGACAAGTAAAACGGTGCAATACCAGAAGGTACTTGTTGAAAGATTGCTCCAAAATTTTTCATCTGACAACGCTGGCGGCAGAGTCCGTACTTCGTTAGGCAACCGAGGAAGGGAGACAAGGGGAACACAAAGCAGTTCCAACAAAGGCAGGGCAACACTCTCCAAGGCATGGAACACTTTCATGACACCCCGCCAGCAACCTCACCCTAAAGTGCGGCCAAGGAGGGAAAAGTTTTGGAAGATGGTGAAGGAATACATAGCAGACCATGTCAGCGTCCTAAATGATCCCTCAGTGCCTTACAACTACTGGGTGACAAAGCTGGACATGTGGCACACACTTGCACTCTACGCCTTGGAGGTGCTGGCCTGCCCGGCCACCAGCGTTTTGTCTGAGCATGTATTTAGTGCTGCTGGTGGCATCATAACAGATAAGCGTATCCGCTTATCCACTGGCAATGCTGACAGGTTGAATGAGATAAAAATGAACAAGGCCTGGATTGCCCCAACTCCACCAGAGAACCGCTGAGCTGATGATGAACATAAAGGCAATTTCAATCTATCATTTATAATGTACTCAATCTACTGCAGTGTATTCCCATGCACCTTTTCAACTACAAAAAAAGAGTATATGGTTGAATCTTGTTTTCTGCCCCTCCTCCTCATCCAGATTGTATATATGCCTTCCACTCTAATTTTTTTTAATAGAGTCATCTCAACTGCAGGCCCTTGCCCAAAATGTTTTAGAGGGTCAGTTCAGCAGCAGGCCCTTGTCTCTAATGTTTTAGAGGGTCCGTTCAGCAGTAGGCCCTCGCCCCTAATGTTTTAGAGGGTCAGCTCAGCAGCAGGCCCTCGCCCCAAATGTTTTAGAGGGTCAGTTCAGCAGCACGCCCTTGCCTCTAATGTTTTAGAGGGTCAGTTCAGCAGCAGACCCTCGCCCCCTAATGTTTTAGAGGGCCAGTTCAGCAACAGGCCCTCATCCCTAATGTTTTAGAGGGTCAGTTCAGCAGCAGGCCCTCGCCCCTAATGTTTTAGAGGGTCAGCTCAGCAGCAGGCCCTCGCATATAATGTTTTAGAGCGTCAGCTCACCAGCAGGCCTTTGCATATAATGTTTTAGAGCATCAGCTCACCAGCAGGCACTCGCATATAATGTTTTAGAGCATCAGCTCACCAGCAGGCACTCGCATTTAATGTTTTAGAGCATCAGCTCAGCAGCAGGACTTCGCCCATAATGTTTTAGAGGGTCAGTTCAGTAGCAGGCCCTCACCCCTTTATGTTTTAGAGAGTCAGCTCAGCAGCAGGCCCTCGCATATAATGTTTTACAGGGTCAGCTCACCAGCAAGCCCTCGCCCCTAATGTTCTAGAGGGTCAGCTCACCAGCAGGCCCTCTCATATAATGTTTTAGAGCGTCAGCTCACCAGCAGGCCCGCACCTAAAATCTTTTACTTGGTCAGCCTTCCTGCAGGCCCGCAACTCAAATCTTTTCAGGGTCAGCTTATCTGCAGGCCCAAACCTAAAATCTTTTACAGGTTCAGCTCACCTGCAGGCCCGCAACTCAATGTGAATGAGACCCTCTTTTATGTGATATACAGGTTCTATCGGAGTGCCTCTTCCTTGCAATTTGTGGCAGCACTTGCACTTTATATACAAGTAAATATACAGGAAAGAATGTTTTCAATAAATTTTTCCTATAAAATTGATTTTTTACTTTGGTTTTGTGCGTAAAACCTTAATTTGATTGTGGGCTTGGTGATCACTTTAAGTTCTTTTAAGCTGCATCAGCAGCAGCATGGTGATAAAAATGAGTGGCAAGGTGACATGGTGTGGAGATGGCAGCATGAGGAGACCACTTAGTGGCACAATGACTAAGTCTGGATAAAAGACTAAGGGCCCTTTCACACTTGCATTCTTTTCTTCCGGCATAGAGTTCCGTCGTCGGGGCTCTATGCCGGAAGAATCGTGATCAGTTTTATCCTAATGCATTCTGAATGGAGAGAAATCCGTTCAGGATGCATCAGGATGTCTTCAGTTCCGGAACGGAACGTTTTTTGGCCGGAGAAAATACTGCAGCATGCTGCGCTTTTTGCTCCGGCCAAAAATCCTGAACACTTGCCGCAAGGCCGGATCCGGAATTAATGCCCATTGAAAGGCATTAATCCGGATCCGGCCTTAAGCTAAACGTCGTTTCGGCGCATTGCCGGATCCGACGTTCAGCTTTTTCAGAGTGGTTACCATGGCTGCCAAGACGCTAAAGTCCTGTCAGCCATGGTAAAGTGTAGTGGGGAGCGGGGGAGCAGTATACTTACCGTCCGTGCGGCTCCCCGGGCGCTCCAGAGTGACGTCAGGGCGCCCCAAGCGCATGGATCACGTGATCACATGGACACGTCATCCATGCGCATGGGGCGCTCTGACGTCATTCTGGAGCGCCCGGGGAGCCGCACGGACTGTAAGTATACTGCTCCCCCGCTCCCCACTACTACTATGGCAACCAGGACTTTAATAGCGTCCTGGGTGCCATAGTAACACTGAACGCATTTTGAAGACGGATCCGTCTTCAAATGCTTTCAGTTCACTTGCGGTTTTCCGGATCCGGCGGGCACCTCCGGCAAATGGAGTGCACGCCGGATCCGGACAACGCAAGTGTGAAAGAGCCCTAAGGCCAAAGATTGCTTAGAAAGATGCAGATGGAAACAATCTGTGGAGCTGTATCACGGTCACCTGCAGATTAATGCAGACCAGGGCTATAGGTATAGGGGAAGCAGGGGAAGCTGCAGCTTTGGGGCCCTGACCCAGAAGGGGCCCATCCAGGAGGAGGAGGATTAAAGGATTTGGTCAGGGCCCCCTCAACAGTATTACACAACGAAATTATATACAGTGACAGTATAGACAGTGTATAAAACTGATGGAACAGCTGCCGGCCCTGGTCTGAGAGAGCGATCTTTACTAGCCACAGAAATGTGGGTGGCATGAAAGGAAAGGGTCGCTAAAAAATTACTGTGGGATGGAGCCCCATTCAAAAATTTGCTGTGGCGCCCAGTCAATTCTAGCTACGCCACTGATTCAGCCCACAAAAGCAAGTTGGGTTTATCGATTACAAAACCTTAATTAAATTGTGTGCCTGGTGAACAGTTTAAGGCCTTTTAAGCAGCAGCAGCAGCAGCATGGTGACAAAAATGACTGGCAAGGTGATATGATGTGGAGATGGCAGCATGAGGAGGCCACATAGTGGCACAATGACTGAGTCTGGATAAAAGACTAAGGCCACAGATTGCTTATAAAGATGCAAATGGAAACAATCTGTGGAGCTGTATCACGGTCACCTGCAGATTAATGCAGCCATCAAATTCAAGTTGGGTTTGTCAGTTCCACCTCAGCTCACGAGCAGGCCCGCACCTAAAATCTTTTACTGGTTCAGCTCACCTGCAGGCCCGCAACTCGAATCCTTTACTGGGTCAGCTCACATGCAGGCCCGCAACTTAAATATTTTACATGGTCAGCTCACATTCAGGCCCTTGCATAGAACCTTTTAGAGGGTCAGCTCAGATGCAGGCCATCGCATAAAATGTTTAACAGGGTCAGCTCATCCGCAGGCACTAGCATATAATGTTTAACAGGGTCAGCTCACCAGCAGGCCCGAACCTCAAATATATTTTACAGTGTCAGCTCACCTGCAGGCCCGCAACTCATGCTGCCTTGCTTTGCAGTAGTAGCCGTAGCCGTTTATCAGGCTCCCTTTCCGAAATCGAACAATGATTCCCCGTTACTGGTGGTCACCATGTTAGGCGCATAAAAGAACATCGAAGGTTCATAGGGAAGATATCCAAATGGATCGTGGACGTCACGGGGACGTGTGATCAGGCAGAAGTTATCTAGAGTCAACAAAGCGGCAGCAGGGCCTCTCCTGTATAACGTTTCCTCATCCAAAATACCTCAGTAAAATTCCCTGTAATTTTCATACTTACTTTCCAATAACAGGGCATCTTAAGAGTCCTGTATTGCTATTTATCATCACTACCTCCCCAAATAGGGAGTGGGTAATTTCCGCGTGCCTGTGGCCTTCCTTGGATGTTTATGCTTTAATAACTTGACCCACCCTCTCTGGATGGTTCACAATTATGAAAAAAAAAAGTAGCAAGGCAACAACAACCAATCTGATTTCAGCCATTGACCTCCCTTGGATGTGGTATCCCTTTCTCAAGCTCCCTCTCCTGCATGGAACCCTGATTCCCCGTTACCCGTGATCACCATGGTAGGCGCATAAAAGAACATCGAAAGTTGATAGGGAAGATATCCAAATAGATCGTGGACGTCATGGAGACGTGCGATCAGGCAGAAGTTATCTAGAGTCAACAAAGCGGCAGCAGGGCCTCTCCTGTATAACGTTTCCTCATCCAAAATACCGCAGTGACATTCCCTGTAATTTTGTATTACTCATTTCAATAACAGGGCATCTTAAGAGTCCTGTATTGTTATTTATCGTCACTACCTACCTGAGTCGGGAGTGGGTAATTGCCGCGCGCCTCCTTCCTTTCTTCTATTTTTCTGCTTTAACTTGACCCACCCTCTCCACCCAATCAGATTTCAGCCATTGACCTCCCTTGGATGTGGTATCCCTTTCTCAAGCTCCCTCTCTGGCATCAAACCCTGATTCCCCGTTACCCGTGATCACCATGGTAGGCACAGAAAAGAACATCGAAAGTCGATAGGGCAGACATCTGAATAGATCGTCTCCGTCACGGGGACGTGCAATCGCCCAGAGGTTATCTAGAGTCAGCAATGCGGCAGCAGGCCCTCGCCCCTAAGGTTTTAGATGTCAGATCAGTAGGCCATTGTTCCAAATGTTTTAGAGGGTCAACAGCAGGCCATCAATCATAATTTTTCAAGGGTGTGTATGATGTATTTCTTTATGTGTAACAAAGGGTGTTTTGGAGTGCCGGGTCCTTGTAATTTTTGGCAGCCCTTTCACTTAGTGCATAGGCTTTAGGAGTCCCACTACCTGAACAATTGTACCACAATGTGAATAAGGCCCTCCTTTATGTGATATACAGGCTGTTTCGGAGTGCCTCTTGCTTGTTATTTTATTGCAGCACTTGCACTTTATATACAATTGAATATACAGGAAAGAATGTTTCCTAACAATTTTTCCTGTAAAATTTATTTTTTGGGGGGTTTTGTGCGTATTTTTGTCAGTCTGTAAAAGTGGCGTACAACTCGGACAACATGGTTCTCAGCAGCGACCTGGGAGTCCAAGATGCATCCAGACATCGTCCTTATGGTGTTCCCGATCCATTTCGGTGCTGTTTCTCTCACTTTCTGACCTTTTCCAATGGACCAGGCACCCTCCCCTCTTCAAAGCAGGGGGTGCCTGGTTGTCTCCCATTGACTTCCATTATACTCGGGTGCTTGGCCGAGTACACGAATATAGCAATGTGTTCGGGCCGAACACCCGAATACTTTGGTGCTCGATCATCACTAGTAGAGTACCCTCAGAAGGAAGAGTTGTAGTGTCCCACTACGTAAGGGTGGGCACTACTCAAGGGTCAATTGGGTCACGTTGTTCTCCACCTCCTGTGGAATATGGTCATGGTATTTTATATTGCATTGTAATGTATACTTTCATGTTTATTTCCTGTGTACCAGGCCTGCTAGGGGTGTAGTTTCTCCTCCTAAGCTGTAGAGGGAGCTAGGGAACCCCCTAGTATATATAGTCAGGTCCAGTTCAGGAAAAGAGAGGAGTGTGGTCAGAAGCCAGTATTGACTTTAGCCAGGTGTTAGCTGAAGTGCAACTTCTAACATGCAGCTAGATAGCCCAGGCTCCTAGCTTGCCCCCAGGAGAAGAGGTTCCCTCCTGAAGTTATCCTGCATCTTACAAAGTACAGAACAGTGCTAATTTTAACTAGCAAAGTAGAAAGCTGAAAGGCAGAAGGTTATTTGCAGCAAGTGGATTCATGCCAGAGGAAGGTTCCCTCCCAAGGATAAAGACCAGCTATTAGGCATCTGGGCCTTGGAGAAAGTCAACAAGATTCTGCAGAAAGTACAGCCTGATCTGTGAGTTTATTCCCTGTGAGTTATCTTGCTAGGATTTTACCTGCCATTTCTGTCAAGCCTGCCTGATATCATTATCCTGCATATGAAACTGTATCTGAAGCCCGTAAATAGTTGAACTGTTCAGTAAAAAGGAGTTCTAGTTCACTACAACTGTGTGTACATCAATTATTCCTACAAAAAATCGGTGTGCCACCGTTACCGGCACTAGCGTCACGAACTATAAGGGATCTTGCCACCGGCACACTAAACTTCCAACACCCAGGGCACCTCACCTACCACCCGGCCTGGTCCCTATATACAGAGAGTGCCCCAGAGGATCCATGTGCCAGCCTCTCCATCACTGCTGTACGCCTGCCCAGGATCTTCTACAAATTGTGAGTACCAAGAGTAACCCTCGGTCTGCTAACTGACCCCCGTGACCTCACATTCGCTCACCCTGCAGGACTGGGGTACTGCATATTTTGGCATCACGAACAGGATACGAATATTCCCACGCCATAGTGGAATCTGAACTGTGTGCCATAATTGCCTATTAAGTGATATATGCCCTATCTGTTTATTTGAAAATTTTGGGGCCAAAGAACTGTGGACAATCGCGGTGTGAAAAACTGTATATTGTGGACTGTTTGCTGCTTTTTGAGTCACCGCTTGCTGTCAGTGAATTGACAGCCTTATGCTGCAAGATGGCCGCCTAAGCTAACAGAATTATTGCTGCGCCATCGCTGTGTTTTGTTGGCGGGAAGAATTTGGCACCTTCTACTGAAAGAGCGGGAAGGACTGTATCTTTGCGCCACCGCCTCTGAATTTGATTTGCATATATACCAATATGGACTCCGTCCTCCCCATGTTGGAGTACCTAGGGGGCGGCCTCCCGAAGCAGTGGGAGGTCATGTGCGAAGTCCTACGTGCCGCCCAGATGTGTGCAGTAGAAGGATCGGGCATGTTGCAGAGTGGAGAGTCTCCTGCAGGAATGGCCTTACCTGCGAACAAGACCCTGGAGCCTGAAATGATTGGAGAGGGAGAAGCACCACCCGCCTATACTCCGGGACCGTAGGGGCCACCTTGCTTCCCACCGCGGTCGCAGCCCAAGCCGTGTCCAGGCTCGCGGGGTGGATTTGTCAAGCCTACTGCGCAATGGCCTTTGCTGATGGCAGAGATACGCGCCGCTGCAATACGTAAGACTACCGCCAAGAAGATCTACTTTGAGGAGCTCGCGAAGACGGTATACGAGCACCATGCGAATACCCAGCCCCGTCTGGAGAGAAGGATGGGGGTAGTGGTAATGTTCGATAAAGGCCTAGGTTTCGGGTTTATCAAAGACTTCTCTATCGGCCGAGACCTTTATGTCAATCGGACGTCTGTGAAGCGCAGCTATTTACCCGAACATTTGCATAACCTCCGAGAAAGAGAGGAAGTGGAATTTACCCCCGCCGAGGGCCTGAGGGGTCCTTATGCAACTGCAGTAACCCGTCCCAAGTTAGAACCGGAGGATTGGAAAGAGCCTGAGGAGCCCACCAGTCCAGAATGCGAGCCAGAGAACCCGGCGGAGCCTGCTTGCAATACTTACCAGGGAAGGGATTCGTTTACAGGCCCCAACATCTTCTGGCAGCCTACGGTGTTAGAGAAACGGGTGAGTCCCTATCCCTCACCTGAATTGCCCCGCAGGGAGAAGACACAAGTGGAGATAGAAAACATGCATAAATTCCATGAGACCCTTGATGTCCTGCGGCGAGGAAAGAGTCGAGACTCAGCACCTGTACCTGCTGCGACAGTCCCGGATCCCTGCAGCGGAGCATCGCATGAGACTCTGGAGGAACAGATCGCCAGGCTAGAAGTCCATCTTGATGGCCTGCGTCAAATTGCTGCGTCCAGAGTGGCACCAATACCACCTGACAATAGCGATTTATCCAAGAACTCTGATGTCCTCGGGCCTGCAGTGAAAGATCCCGTCGCCACCAGTTCGGCGACCCCCATGACTGCGCCAGCGGAGAAACTTTGTGATACCAGGAGTCGGGTCCGTCGCATAAAGCCGGCGACACCCAGACCTATGGAGCCTTCTACATCATTCACCCCCAGGCTTGCGGAGCCTGTACAATTGACAGGCCCATTTGTTCTTCAGTTGCCTGTTAATACTATTTTGTGGGCCCAGCCAAGTGTGGATTCCCGTTCCAGGCCAAGACTCAGAGCGGAACCAGGATGCACCACGACTGACGATCAGAATGAACTGGACACATACCTGTGAGTAGGCCTGCTAGGCCATGATTGCTGAGGGACCCTTACAGTGAATTTAACTGTTTCAGGACAGGAGTCCTATGTTTTGGCACAATGAGCTGCTGCCAGTTTTCCCCACGGCCCAGTGGTGGTTGAAAGGCCACTGAGAATACTAATTGCTCTTCTGCCATGTTGTTTTCCAGGACATCCTGCCTGCTTTAAGTGCCATTCCAAGTTGTGCCTGCTGTTTTGCACCTTACCCCTTTTAACCCCCTTTTCAGGTTGAGTAGGGGATATAACAGCACCACTTTTATCTACCAGGACTTGCCAGGGGAAAGTATCCCTGAAATGTAGAATTCTGTGCTGTGACTTTTATGTGCAATCTTGATTCAAGGACTGTGCCCAGAGATGACCACAATGCATGTGGGCCTCTGAGATGCTGTTTTATGGGACTATTGTATTTTATTATTATGGACTATCCTGGTTATTCCTGATACGCTGTACCAGGTCAGCGCCCCTGTTCTCTGTATTATCCTGCGTAGAGAACGATGCCCCTTTTCACTGCACTTGTTCCTTTGCCAGCGGAGCTGCCTGATATTTTCCTTGCAAATGTAGTGATTGTTGTATATGCCTACTTTGCATTTTTGTCTTTCAGATCACAGTGTCTAGCTGCGCGGGCCCCCTATGTTGTGCCGAGGTCGGGCAACCTCAAAGTAGCGGCGTATGTAGTGTCCCACTACGTAAGGGTGGGCACTACTCAAGGGTCAATTGGGTCACGTTGTTCTCCACCTCCTGTGGAATATGGTCATGGTATTTTATATTGCATTGTAATGTATACTTTCATGTTTATTTCCTGTGTACCAGGCCTGCTAGGGGTGTAGTTTCTCGTCCTAAGCTGTAGAGGGAGCTAGGGAACCCCCTAGTATATATAGTCAGGTCCAGTTCAGGAAAAGAGAGGAGTGTGGTCAGAAGCCAGTATTGACTTTAGCCAGGTGTTAGCTGAAGTGCAGCTTCTAACATGCAGCTAGATAGCCCAGGCTCCTAGCTTGCCCCCAGGAGAAGAGGTTCCCTCCTGAAGTTATCCTGCATCTTACAAAGTACAGAGCAGTGCTAATTTTAACTAGCAAAGTAGAAAGCTGAAAGGCAGAAGGTTATTTGCAGCAAGTGGATTCATGCCAAAGGAAGGTTCCCTCCCAAGGATAAAGCCAGCTATTAGGCATCCGGGCCTTGGAGAAAGTCAGACAGGATTCTGCAGAAAGTACAGCCTGATCTGTGAGTTTATTCCCTCTGAGTTATCTTGCTAGGATTTTACCTGCCATTTAAGTCAAGCCTGCCTGATACCATTATCCTGCATATGAAACTTTATCTGAAGCCTGTAAATAGTTGAACTGTTCAGTAAAAAGGAGTTCTGGTTCACTACAACTGTGTGTACCTCCAATTATTCCTACAACAAATCGGTGTGCCACCGTTACCGGCACTGGCGTCACGAACTATAAGGGATCTTGCCACCGGCACACTAAACTTCCAACACCCAGGGCACCTCACCTACCACCCAGCCTGGTCCCTATATACAGAGAGTGCCCCAGAGGATCCATGTGCCAGCCTCTCCATCACTGCTGTACGCCTGCCCAGGATCTACTACAAATTGTGAGTACCAAGAGTAACCCTCGGTCTGCTAACTGACCCCCGTGACCTCACATTCGCTCACCCTGCAGGACTGGCATACTGCAGAGTTTTTTACCAACCCTCCAGAGTCCATTCTCAATCATCACTTCTACCTTTGTTCTTTGATGTTTCCTTCCAGCCTCTGTAGCATGTATCTGAAAAAGACAAACTTTTTAAAAGTCCACTGGCCCTTAGCCATTCCATATCACACATATTTCCACTTAAAGGGGTTGTCCAGTCTCAGAGCTAAACCCGGACATACCCTTATTTTCACCCAGGCAGCCCCCCTGAGGCTAGCATCGAAGCGTCTCATGCTCCAATGCGCTCCCTTGCCCTGCGCTAAATAGCGCAGGGCACGGGCTCTTTTGTTTATCATAACAAACTGTCGGGCAGAAACCTCCGATGGGCGGGCTTTAGCGCTGCCCTAGCCGTTTTAATGGCTAGGGCAGCGCTAAATCCCGCCCATCAGTGCCGGTGACGTCACTGGGCTTCCTGGCAGACCCATGGAGAGCCCCGGTACGTCACCGGAACTCCAAAAAATGCCTTTGCACTGCACGATTTAGCGCAGGGCAAAGGAGATCATCGGAGCATGAACTGCTCCGATGCTAAAGTCAGGGGGGCTGCCGGGGAGAAAATGGAGGTATGTCCGGGTTCAGCTCTGAACCCGGACAACCCCTTTAATGTAGACTTCAGGTAATAGCTTGGCCTTTACCTTCTCAGGCAGCATCAGGGCATCAAACATTTTTCATACACTCAGCATTCATTATTGATGGGCTTACCCATGGATCAAACAAAATCTCTGCTTCACCAGATTAGACCATAATAATGAGTGATACCGAAGGCATACCTGGAGCAGTCTTACCCTCAGTCATCTTACAAACCTCAGCGAGTGTCTTCAGCTCTATCTCCTGCACTAACATTGCTGGAGGGAGTGGTTCTTTCTTGACATCAGATTAAGTAGGAACAGCATATCCTGTCTGAGATGATCCATCTTCCAAGAAACTGAAATCATATACCAGAAACAAAAAATTTGGTTATTAATTGGAGACAGTCATGTGAATTTGAAATTTTATTTTTTTTACTTTTCAGAGGTGGGAATACACTACTACTCCCTCCCCCCTCCAGAGGCAGCATAGTAGTTGGATCTAAATTTGTACACCCTTAAGGCGGTGATTAGTTGGTGGGAGGAGTAGGAATTGCATTACTATCTACTCCTACACATGTGATACTACCCTTAGCCATGAGAGATCATGGAACATGTTTGCTATGAAGCAATGGATTCTGCATTGTTAATTCCCTATGGGAGTTGCACTTGAAGCGCTGAACATTTATAGCTCCTCCCATGGGTGAGGAAGTGGGCAAATACATACAAAGTCTTCCTTCCCCCCCTCTAGTGGGGATGACTGATAGGCAGCCATGCCCGCCTTAGGCCTTTGTTTAATTCAATTTCAACAAAATGGAGGGACAAAATGAAGGGCTATTGTAACGGGGTTCCGAAGGTGCACTCGGTCCCTCATTAGTCGCAGACCTGCTGCTTAGCTTCGGGAACGAGGATCTGTGTTTTACCTCATTCCCAGGGCGGCTTTACTAGCTGGGTGGCTCCCTGCTCTTAAGTCTGCCTTGTGCGCCGAGCTGATCGCTCTGTGCTCGACTGGTTGGTCTGTCGGTCATGTGACACTGGCCACGTCACATGACCCTCACTCCCCACTATAAATACAGGCAGCCTGCTGGCCACAGGTTGCCTGTTAATTTAGGTTCCACCTGTGATTTGGTCTTTCCTGGCGTACTTACCTCCTGCTGAATTCCTGACGATCCTCTGCCTGCTCCTTGTGTACTTTGCTGCTCTCCTGGTATTCTGACCCCGGCCTCCTCCTGACGATCCTCTGCTGACTCCTTTGGTACTTCACGTCTCTCCTGGTATTTATGACCCCGGCTTCTCCTGACAATTCTCTGCTTGCTCCATTTGTACTTTGTAGCTTTCCTGGTATTGACTCGGTCCGTTCACGTCCTGTTGTTTGTCTGTCATCCCTGCACTTATTCCAAGTTAGGGATTGCCGTCCAGTTGTCCCCTGTCATTAGGACTCGCGAGGCAAGTAGGCAGGGCCAGGGGTAAGGGTGGAGCGCAGTGGTCACTTCCCTCCCCCCTGTGTGTGTGTGTACGCGACCGTTACAGCTATAGTGAACTTTACTCAAGCCTAGCTAATATTAGACCTTTTCACATGAGCCTTAAGACCACCCACAAAGGCAGCACTTAAGATTTTCTCATGCATATCTAAGGTAAGCTCAAAAAACCAAATCCACCCAACTTTCCTGGAGACTAGTGAAACCTTTCTCCACACTCTCTGCCCTGTCCTGATGCATATTCAGACAATGTGTCTCACTGATGACCTAAACGGTTTCTCCCCCACCCAAGCTACAATCTTGAGAGGAAGAATCCCCAGCTCTACATTGGACTAAGCCTTCTAAATCTTATCCACAACATGAGAAAGCTTTCCATATTTTTGTTAATTCTCTACAAAACAGCATAAGTAAGTCCTCTGGATTAGCAATTCTACTCATCATTTCATCTCACTAGGGGACAAAGGACGAGATATTGGTTCATCAGGGTCATTATTTGGACCTCTGGGAAGAGCAACTTCAGGGGTTAAATACTTAGGTGTATGATGGGGTAGAATTGGTTGAGGTTGGGCAGATGTGGATGTTACTACTGGGGGTGGTAGATGTCATACATCATACAGTGATGCAGATATCCCTACACTTTTCTCTGACTGCAACCCAAATAAGTCTGAATAAGGACTAAGAGTCCCTAGATTGATAGGATTAGACATTTTCAATTGGCATCATGGGGCAATCACTGCGGGAACTTTGTTAAACTAATGGAACATACAATTGGGAAAGGTTAATTGCAGACATTATTTGATCTAATCCAATACTGGAGCCCTGTCTGGAAGATCTATAGATAACACACGTTAGTATCTTTACAGTCTGCAGATGCATTACCAATTACCAGTAGAGATGGCCCGAATAGTTCGCCGGCGAATAGTTCCCGGCGAACATAGCTTGTTCGCGTTCGCCGCGGCGGGCGAACATATGCGATGTTCGGTCCGCCCCCTATACATCATCATTGAGTAAACTTTGACCCTGTACCTCACAGTCAGCAGACACATTCCAGCCAATCAGCAGCAGACCCTCCCTCCCAGACCCTCCCACCTCCTGGACAGCATCCATTTTATATTCATTCGGAATCTGCTTTCTCAGTGAGAGGAGGGACAGTGCTGCTGCTGCTGATTCAATAGGGAAAGCGTTAGCTAGGGCAGTGTTCTGTGTCCACAGACTCATCTGCTGTAAGGACAGCGTCCTGACAGCACCCCAAAAAGCCCTTTTCAGGGCTGGTACATCAGTCTGCTTTTTTTAAATATATATATATATATTGCAGTTGCCTGCCCGTGTGTGAGAGGCTGCAGGCTCAGTCACAGACAGTACTGTGTGCACACCATTCATACAGGGTGTGACAGAAAATACCTCGCAGATAAAAAAAAATTATATTTAATATTTTTCTGTGATATAATCACAGTTGCAAGCCAGTGTGTGTCAGGCCCACACAGACTGTATTGTGGCCACTGGCTAGGCCTCCACTTATACCGTTACAGGGTGTCACTCACTCAAATACCTTTCAGATAAAAAAAATTATATTTAATATTTTTCTGTGATCTAATCACATTTGCAAGCCCGTGTGTGTCAGGCCCACACAGACTGTATTGTGGCCACTGGCTAGTGGCTAGGCCTCCACTTATACCGTTACAGGGTGTCACTCACTCACAAATACCTCGCAGATAAAAAAAAATTCTATTTAATATTTTTCTGTGGTATAATCACAGTTGCAAGCCAGTGTGTGTCAGGCCCACACAGACTGTACTGTGCCCACTGCCCACCACTTATATAGGGTGGCACAGTACCTTTCACGCATAGTAACACTTATCTAATAAAAAATGACAGGCAGAGGCAGGCCACGCCGCAGGGGCTGTCGTCTTCGTGGTGCTGTGATTTCCACTGGCCCTGGAATAATGCCCAGTGTTCAGAGGCCACGTACCCTGAACCCAAGAAATTCTGAGAAAGAGTTGACTGGCTTACACAGGACACCCAATCTTCAACAGCTTCCGCTAAGAACCTTGACGCACCATCCTCCTCCAGCTCAGCTTTGGTCACCTGCTCTCAGGTTACCACTCTCCCGCCCGCCGCCACCACCACCACTACCACCACAGCCACCACAGCCACTTCACTTGATCCCTCAGAGGAGTTATTTACGCATCAGTTGGATGAAATTTGTGATGCGCAACCATTATTGCCAGAGGATGGAGATAACAGGGATATGTCTCAGTCAGGCAGCATTACACACATGGACGTACAGTGTGATGATGATGATGATGTTGTACCCGCTGCTGCTTCCTTTGCTGAGGTATCAGATACAAGTGAAGTGGTTGATGATGACGATGTGTCCGTGGATGCCACGTGGGTGCCTGCTCGAAGAGGAGAAGAAGAGGGGGAAAGTTCAGAAGGGGAGACAGAGAGAAGGAGGAGACGGGTTGGAAGCAGGGGAGGTCGTCGCAAGGAGCTAGTGGCACAGTCAGACAGCATGTACCGGCACCCGGGGTCAGCCAGACAGCACGCCAATCAACACATGCTGTTGCCACCACCAGAATGCCGTCATTGCAAAGTTCAGCAGTGTGGCATTTTTTTTGTGTGTCTGCCTCTGACAACAGCGATGCCTTTTGCAACCTGTGCCAAAAGAAACTGAGTCGTGGGAAATCAAACACCCACCTAGGTACAACTGCTTTGCGAAGGCACATGATCGCATATCACAAACGCCTATGGGATCAACACATGATGACGAGTAGAAGCAGCACACAAGCTCAAAGCCACCATCCTCCTCCTGGTCCAGCATCTTCAGCCACGTCAACCACTGCTGTCCTCCTTGCCCCCTCTCAACCACCCGCCACTCCGCCTCTCACCTTCAGCAGTTCCATCTCATCTGCCCACAGTCAGGTGTCTGCAAAGGAAATGTTTGAGCGTAGGAAGCCAATGTCACAGAGTCACCCCCTTGCCCGGCGTCTGACAGCTGGCTTGACAGAACTCTTAGCCCGCCAGCTTTTACCATACCAGCTGGTGGAGTCTGAGGCCTTCAAAAAATTTGTCGCTATTGGGACACCACAGTGGAAGGTACCCGGACGATTTTTTTCAAAAAAAGCAATCCCAAACCTCTAATCAGTGATTGAAAAGGAAGTCATGGCATTTCTGGCATACAGTGTTGGGGCAAGGGTCCATCTGACCACTGATACCTGGTCTGCAAAGCACGGTCAGGGCAGGTATATCACCTACACTGCGCATGGGTCAACCTGCTGACGGCTGACAAGCATGGAATGCGTGGCTCTGCAGCGGAGTTGGTGACACCGCCACAACTTGCAGGCAGGCCTACTGCCACCTCATCTACTCCTCCTACTCCATCCTCTTCCATAACCGCCTCGGCTGAGTCCTCTTCTGCTGCGGCGTCTGGCTGCACATCAACTAAATCCCCCCAGCTCCCCAGGGGCTATTCCACATCCCGGATACGACAGTGTCACGCTGTCTTGGGGTTGACTTGCCTGAAAGCAGAGAGCCACACCGGACCAGCACTCCTGTCCGCCCTGAACGCACAGGTGGATCAGTGGCTGACCCCGCTTTAACTGGAGATCGGCAAAGTGGTGTGTGACAATGGAAGCAATTTGTTGGCGGCCTTGAATTTGGGCAAGTTGTCACATGTGCCGTGCATGGCACATGTGTTGAATCTCATCGTACAACGCTTTGTGTCTAAGTACCCAGGCTTACAGGACGTCCTCAAGCAGGCCAGGAAGGTGTGTGGCCATTTCAGGCATTCCTACACGGCCATGGCGCACTTTTCAGACATTCAGCGCCGAAACAACATGCCAGTGAGGCGCTTGATTTGCGACAGCCCGACACGTTGGAATTCAACACTCCTCAACAAGTATTTGTATGACCAGGGTGCTAGTACAGCCTCTGCGGAGCTGGGAATTTTTTTGCCACGTTACTGGACGCTCATGCGCAATGCCTGTAGGCTCATGCGTCCTTTTGAGGAGGTGACAAACCTAGTCAGTCGCACCGAAGGCACCATCAGCGACCTCATCCCATTTGTTTTCTTCCTGGAGCGTGCCCTGCGAAGAGTGCTGGATCAGGCTGCAGATGAGCGTGAAGAGGAAGAGGAAGAGTTGTGGTCACCATCACCACCAGAAACAGCCTTGTCATCATCGCTTGCCGGACCTGCGGCAACGCTGCAAGAGGAGTATGAGGAAGAGGAGTCAGAGGAGGAATGTGGCTTTGAGGAGGAGGAAGACCAACCACAGCAGGCATCCCAGGGTGCTCGTTGTTGTCACCTATCTGGGACCCATGGTGTTGTACGTGGCTGGGGTGAAGAACAGACCGTCAATGACATCAGTGAGGATGAGTAACGGGAAATGAGTAGCTCGGCATCCAACCTTGTGCAAATGGGGTCTTTCATGCTGTCATGTCTGTTGAGGGACCCTCGTATAAAAAGGATGAAGGAGAACGACCTGTACTGGGTGGCCACGCTACTAGACCCCGGGTATCAGCAGAAAGTGGCGGAAATGTTACCAACTTACCGAAAGTCAGAAAGGATGCAGCAGTTCAAAACAAAACTAAAAAATATGCTTTACACAGCTTATAAGGGGGATGTCACAGCACAACGGGAATCTAACAGGGGAAGAGGTGAAAGTAATCCTCCTCCTACCACGACCACGGCGGCAAGGACAGGACGCTTTACAGATGTGTTGTTGATGGAGGACATGCAGAGGTTTTTCAGTCCTACACATCGCCACAGCCCTTCGGTATCCAGCCTTAGAGAACGACTCGACTGACAGGTAGCAGACTACCTCGCCTTAACTGCAGATATCGACACTCGGAGGAGCGATGAACCCCTTGACTACTGGGTGTGCAGGCTTGACCTGTGACCTGAGCTATCCCAGTTTGCGATAGAACTTCTGGCCTGCCCCGCTTTAAGTGTCCTGTCAGAAAGGACCTTCAGTGCAGCAGGAGGCATTGTCACTGACAAAAGAAGTCGCCTCGGTCAAAAAAGTGTTGATTACCTCACCTTCATTAAGATGAATGAGGCATGGACCCTGAAGAGACTGACAGTGGGGGATATGTTTAACTAACAAAAGGACTGATGACGTGCCTTGGCCTCAAAATGGTCCCCACGGTGCTGTATTTAATGTCTGCATATCGGATGACTTTCGTGAATTCTCCGCCACCAACTAGGGTTCAAGCCGCAATGTTTTAGTCACCTTTCTGCCTTGAAAACATCAATTTTTCCGGCCGTTGCTACAACAGCGGCTGCAACAAAAACATTATTTTTCAGGCATGTGTACATGCCTAATTTTTCTGGCCTCTGGTGCTGCACTGTGGCTGCAAAAACAAAACAAAACAAAAAGGCACATACAAGTGTCAATTCCCCTTCGTGATCGTTACCTTGTTGTGGTGAAGGGGCTTGCGTATCACAATGAAGCGATCATCACCTCTATGAGTGTGTTGGCAATGTTGCCACACCCCAGATGATAAGGCCGTTGCTTCATTATGATCAGACAAAAAGCGATCGGCTGGATAATTTTTCATTAAAAAAAATAAAATAAAAATGTAAGTTTTTTCTAAGTTGTATGGGTGGGTTTTTAATACATAAAATAAAAAAATCATAATAAAGTCTCTTAATAGTTTATTAGTAGAGTTGAGCGAACACCTGGATGTTCGGGTTCGAGAAGTTCGGCCGAACTTCACGTAAATGTTCGGGTTCGGGATCCGAACCCGAACCGAACTTCGTCCCGAACCCGAACCCCATTGAAGTCAATGGGGACCCGAACTTTTGGGCACTAAAAAGGCTGTAAAACAGCCCAGGAAAGAGCTAGAGGGCTGCAAAAGGCAGAAACATGTAGGTAAATCCCCTGCAAACAAATGTGGATAGGGAAATGAATTAAAATAAAAATTAAAAAAATAAAAATAACCCAATATCAATTGGACAGAGGTCCCATAGCAGAGAATCTGGCTTCACGTCAGCAGAGAATCAGTCTCTTCATGCCATAGCAAAGAATCTGGCTTTATGTCAGCACAGAATCAGTCTCTTCATGCCATAGCAGAGAATCTGGCTTCATGTCATAGCAGAGAATCAGGCTTCACGTCACCCACCACTGGAACAGGCCACTGTCACACATTTAGGCCCAGGCACCCAGGCAGAGGAGAGAGGTCCCGTAACAGAGAATCTGGCCTTATGTCAGCGCAGAATCAGTCTTCATGTCATAGCAGAGAATCAGGCTTCACGTCACCCACCACTGGAACAGGCCACTGTCACACATTTAGGCCCAGGCACCCAGGCAGAGGAGAGAGGTCCCGTAACAGAGAATCTGGCCTTATGTCAGCGCAGAATCAGTCTTCATGTCATAGCAGAGAATCAGGCTTCACGTCACCCACCACTGGAACAGGCCACTGTCACACATATAGGCCCAGGCACCCAGGCAGAGGAGAGAGGTCCCGTAACAGAGAATCTGGCCTTATGTCAGCGCAGAATCAGTCTTCATGTCATAGCAGAGAATCAGGCTTCACGTCACCCACCACTGGAACAGGCCACTGTCACACATTTAGGCCCAGGCACCCAGGCAGAGGAGAGAGGTCCCGTAACAGAGAATCTGGCCTTATGTCAGCGCAGAATCAGTCTTCATGTCATAGCAGAGAATCAGGCTTCACGTCACCCACCACTGGAGCAGGCCACTGTCACACATTTAGGCCCAGGCACCCAGGCAGAGGAGAGAGGTCCCGTAACAGAGAATCTGGCCTTATGTCAGCGCAGAATCAGTCTTCATGTCATAGCAGAGAATCAGGCTTCACGTCACCCACCACTGGAACAGGCCACTGTCACACATTTAGGCCCCGGCACCCAGACAGAGGAGAGAGGTCCTGTAACAGAATATCTGGCCTTATGTCAGCACAGAATCTGTCTTCATGTCATAGCAGAGAATCAGGCATCACGTCACCCACCACTGGAACAGGCCACTGTCACACATTTAGGCCCAGGCACCCAGGCAGAGGAGAGAGGTCCCGTAACAGAGAATCTGGCCTTATGTCAGCGCAGAATCAGTCTTCATGTCATAGCAGAGAATCAGGCTTCACGTCACCCACCACTGGAACAGGCCACTGTCACACATTTAGGCCCCGGCACCCAGACAGAGGAGAGCGGTCCCGTAACAGAGAATCTGGCCTTATGTCAGCGCAGAATCTGTCTTCATGTCATAGCAGAGAATCAGGCTTCACGTCACCCACCACTGGAACAGGCCACTGTCACACATTTAGGCCCAGGCACCCAGGCAGAGGAGAGAGGTCCCGTAACAGAGAATCTGGCCTTATGTCAGCGCAGAATCAGTCTTAATGTCATAGCAGAGAATCAGGCTTCACGTCACCCACCACTGGAACAGGCCACTGTCACACATTTAGGCCCCGGCACCCAGACAGAGGAGAGAGGTCCTGTAACAGAGAATCTGGCCTTATGTCAGCACAGAATCTGTCTTCATGTCATAGCAGAGAATCAGGCATCACGTCACCCACCACTGTAATAGGCCACTGTCACACATTTAGGCCCAGGCATCCAGGCAGAGGAGAGAGGTCCTGTAACAGAGAATCTGGCCTTATGTCAGCGCAGAATCAGTCTTCATGTCATAGCAGAGAATCAGGCTTCACGTCACCCACCACTGGAACAGGCCACTGTCACACATTTAGGCCCCGGAACCCAGACAGAGGAGAGCGGTCCCGTAACAGAGAATCTGGCCTTATGTCAGCGCAGAATCTGTCTTTATGTCATAGCAGAGAATCAGGCTTCACGTCACCCACTACTGGAACAGGCCACTGTCACACATTTAGGCCCCGGCACCCAGACAGAGGAGAGAGGTCCTGTAACAGAGAATCTGGCCTTATGTCAGCACAGAATCTGTCTTCATGTCATAGCAGAGAATCAGGCATCACGTCACCCACCACTGGAACAGGCCACTGTCACACATTTAGGCCCCGGCACCCAGACAGAGGAGAGAGGTCCTGTAACAGAGAATCTGGCCTTATGTCAGCGCAGAATCTGTCTTCATGTCATAGCAGAGAATCAGGCTTCACGTCACCCACCACTGGAACAGGCCACTGTCACACATTTAGGCCCAGGCACCCAGGCAGAGGAGAGAGGTCCCGTAACAGAGAATCTGGCCTTATGTCAACGCAGAATCAGTCTTCATGTCATAGCAGAGAATCAGGCTTAACGTCACCCACCACTGGAACAGGCCACTGTCACACATTTAGGCCCAGGCACCCAGACAGAGGAGAGTGGTCCCGTAACAGAGAATCTGGCCTTATGTCAGCGCAGAATCTGTCTTCATGTCAAAGCAGAGAATCAGGCTTCACGTCACCCACCACTGGAACAGGCCACTGTCACACATTTAGGCCCCGGCACCCAGACAGAGGAGAGAGGTCCTGTAACAGAGAATCTGGCCTTATGTCAGCACAGAATCTGTCTTCATGTCATAGCAGAGAATCAGGCATCACGTCACCCACCACTGGAACAGGCCACTGTCACACATTTAGGCCCCTGCACCCAGACAGAGGAGAGAGGTCCCGTAACAGAGAATCTGGCCTTATGTCAGTGCAGAATCTGTCTTCATGTCATAGCAGAGAATTAGGCTTCACGTCACCCACCACTGGAACAGGCCACTGTCACACATTTAGGCCCAGGCACCCAGGCAGAGGAGAGAGGTTGCGTAACAGAGAATCTGGCTTCATGTCTGCACAGAATAAGTCTTCATGTCATAGCAGAGAATCAGGCTTCACGTCACCCACCACTGGAACAGGCCACTGTCACATATTTAGGCCCAGGTACCCATGCAGAGGAGAGAGGTCGTGTAACAGAGAATCTGGCTTCATGTCAGCACAGAATAAGTCTTCATGTCATAGCAGAGAATCAGGCTTCACATCACCCACCACTGGAACAGGCCACTGTCACACATTTAGGCCCCGGCACCCAGACAGAGGAGAGGTTCATTCAACTTTGGGTTGCCCCGCAATATAATGGTAAAATGAAATTAAAAATAGTATTGAATGAAGATGTGCCCTGGAGTAGAATAATATATTGTTAAGGGGAGGTAGTTAATATTTAATCTGCACAAGGGATGGACAGGTCCTGTGGGATCCATGCCTGGTTCATTTTTATGAACGTCAGCTTGTCCACATTGGCTGTAGACAGGCGGCTGCGTTTGTCTGTAATGACGCCCCCTGCCGTGCTGAATACACGTTCAGACAAAACGCTGGCCGCCGGGCAGGCCAGCACCTCCAAGGCATAAAAGGCTAGCTCTGGCCACGTGGACAATTTGGAGACCCAGAAGTTGAATGGGGCCGAACCATCAGTCAGTACGTGGAGGGGTGTGCACAGGTACTGTTCCACCATGTTAGTGAAATGTTGCCTCCTGCTAACACGTTCCGTATCAGGTGGTGGTGCACTTAGCTGTGGCGTGTTGACAAAACTTTTCCACATCTCTGCCATGCTAACCCTGCCCTCAGAGGAGCTGGGCGGGACACAGGCGACCTCTTGCTCCTCCTCTGCCTTCGCCTTGGGCTTCCACTGGTTCCCCTGTGACATTTGGGAATGCTCTCAGTAGCGTGTCTACCAACGTGCTCTTGTACTCGCGCATCTTCCTATCACGCTCCAGTGTAGGAAGTAAGGTGGGCACATTGTCTTTGTACCGGGGATCCAGCAGGGTGGCAACCCAGTAGTCCGCACACGTTAAAATGTGGGCAACTCTGCTGTCGTTGCGCAGGCACTGCAGCATGTAGTCGCTCATGTGTGCCAGGCTGCCCAGAGGTAAGGACAAGCTGTCCTCTGTGGGAGGCGTATCGTCATCGTCCTGTGTTTCCCCCCAGCCACGCACCAGTGATGGGCCCGAGCTGCTTTGGGTGCCACCCCGCTGTGAACATGCTTCATCCTCATCCTCCTCCACCTCCTCCTCATCCTCGTCCTCCTCGTCCTCCAGTAGTGGGCCCTGTCTGGCCACATTTGTACCTGCCCTCTGGTGTTGCAAAAAAACTCCTTCTGAGTCACTTCGAAGAGACTGGCCTGAAAGTGCTAAAAATGACCCCTCTTCCTCCTGGGCCACCTCCTCTTCCATCATCGCCCTAAGTGTTTTCTCAAGGAGACATAGAAGTGGTATTGTAACGCTGATAACGGCGTCATCGCCACTGGCCATGTTGGTGGAGTACTCGAAACAGCGCAACAGGGCACACAGGTCTCGCATGGAGGCCCAGTCATTGGTGGTGAAGTGTGTCTGATCCACAGTGCGACTGACCCGTGCGTGCTGCAGCTGAAACTCCACTATGGCCTGCTGCTGCTCGCACAGTCTGTCCAGCATATGCAAGGTGGAGTTCCACCTGGTGGGTACGTCGCATATGAGGCGGTGAGCGGGAAGGCCGAAGTTACGCTGTAGCGCAGACAGGCGAGCAGCGGCAGGGTGTGAACGCCGGAAGCGCGAACAGACGGCCCGCACTTTATGCAGCAGCTCTGACATGTCGGGGTAGTTGCGAATGAACTTCTGCACCACCAAATTCAGCACATGCGCTAGGCAAGGGATGTGCGTCAAACCAGCTAGTCCCAGAGCTGCAACGAGATTTCGCCCATTATCGCACACCACCAGGCCGGGCTTGAGGCTCACCGGCAGCAACCACTCGTCGGTCTGTTGTTCTATACCCCGCCACAACTCCTGTGCGGTGTGGGGCCTGTCCCCCAAACATATGAGTTTCAGAATGGCCTGCTGACGTTTACCCCGTGCTGTGCTGAAGTTGGTGGTGAAGGTGTGTGGCTGACTGGATGAGCAGGTGGAAGAAGAGGAGGAGGAAGCTGAGTAGGAGGAGACAGGAGGCAAAGAATGTTGCCCTGCGATCCTTGGCGGCGGAAGGACGTGCGCCAAACAGCTCTCCGCCTGGGGCCCAGCCGCCACTACATTTACCCAGTGTGCAGTTAGGGAGATATAGCGTCCCTGGCCGTGCTTACTGGTCCACGTATCTGTGGTTAGGTGGACCTTGCCACAGATGGCGTTGCGCAGTGCACACTTGATTTTATCGGACACTTGTTTGTGCAGGGAAGGCACGGCTCTCTTGGAGAAGTAGTGGCGGCTGGGAACAACATACTGTGGGACAGCAAGTGACATGAGCTGTTTGAAGCTGTGTGTGTCCACCAGACTAAATGACAGCCTTTCATAGGCCAGTAGTTTAGATATGCTGGCATTCAGGGCCAGGGATCGAGGGTGGCTAGGTGGGAATTTACGCTTTCTCTCAAATGTTTGTGAGATGGAGAGCTGAACGCTGCCGTGTGACATGGTTGAGATGCTTGGTGACGCAGGTGGTGGTGTTGGTGGTACATCCCATGTTTGCTGGGCGGCAGGTGCCAACGTTCCTCCAGAGGCAGAGGAAGAGGCTGAGGCGGCGGCAGCAGCAGCAGAAGAGGCCGAGGCGGCGGCAGCAGCAGAAGAGGCCGAGGCGGCGGCAGCAGCAGAAGAGGCCGAGGCGGCGGCAGCAGCAGAAGAGGCCGAGGCGGCGGCAGCAGCAGAAGAGGCCGCAGGGGGAGCCTGAGTGACTTCCTTGTTTTTAAGGTGTTTACTCCACTGCAGTTCATGCTTTGCATGCAGGTGCCTGGTCATGCAGGTTGTGCTAAGGTTCAGAACGTTAATGCCTTGCTTCAGGCTCTGATGGCACAGCGTGCAAACCACTCGGGTCTTGTCGTCAGCACATTGTTTGAAGAAGTGCCATGCCAGGGAACTCCTTGAAGCTGCCTTTGGGGTGCTCGGTCCCAGATGGCGGCGGTCAGTAGCAGGCGGAGTCTCTTGGCGGCGGGTGTTCTGATTTTGCCCACTGCTCCCTCTTTTGCTACGCTGTTGGCTCGGTCTCACCACTGCCTCTTCCTTCAAACTCTGAAAGTCAGTGGCACGACCTTCATTCCATGTGGGGTCTAGGACCTCATCGTCCCCTGCATCGTCTTCCACCCAGTCTTGACCCCTGACCTCCTGTTCAGTCTGCACACTGCAGAAAGACGCAGCAGTTGGCACCTGTGTTTCGTCATCATCAGAGACGTGCTGAGGTGGTATTCCCATGTCCTCATCATCAGGAAACATAAGTGGTTGTGCGTTAGTGCATTCTATCTCTTCCACCCCTGGTGAAGGGCTAGGTGGATGCCCTTGGGAAACCCTGGCAGCAGAGTCTTCAAACAGCATAAGAGACTGCTGCATAACTTGAGGCTCAGACAGTTTCCCTGATATGCATGGGGGTGATGTGACAGACTGATGGGCTTGGTTTTCATGCGCCATCTGTGCGCTTTCTGCAGAAGACTGGGTGGGAGATAATGTGAACGTGCTGGATGCACTGTCGGCCACCCAATTGACTAATGCCTGTACCTGCTCAGGCCTTACCATCCTTAGAACGGCATTGGGCCCCACCAAATATCCCTGTAAATTCTGGCGGCTACTGGGACCTGAGGTAGTTGGTACACTAGGACGTGTGGCTGTGGCAGAACGGCCACGTCCTCTCCCAGCACCAGAGGGTCCACTAACACCACCACGACCATGTCCACGTCCGCGTCCGCGTCCCTTATTAGATGTTTTCCTCATTGTTCCCGTTCACCACAATTTTGAGAATGGCAAATTTGGGAATAGTTTTTTAACCCAGAACAAAAAGTGTGCTTTTACGGTCACTACAAATAACTTGACCAGCTAAAACAGTACAGATTTGGTTGAATAGAAATGTGAGGCCTGTTTTTTTTTTTGCGCTGTGTGACAGGTATAGGTTTAATCACAGAATCAGACTTCTATCTGCACGGTAGCGTGTGTCTTAGGTTTTTCTGAATGACACTATCAGTACCTTCAATGTAATATATCCTTTTTGGGATAGATTTCAAGTAGGCCTCAAATACCAGAAACTAGTTATTTTGAGAATGGCAAATTTGGGAATAGTTTTTCAATCCAGAAAATAAAAAGTGCTTTTACGGTCACTACAAATAACTTGACCAGCTAAAACAGTACAGATTTGGTTGAATAGAAATGTCAGGTCTATTTTTTAGGCGCTGGGTGACAGGCTCAACTTGCCCCTGATGTAGTATATGGCCAAAAAATAACCACACTGTTGATGGTTAAATGCACTTGGGTGACACAGGCTCAGCCTGCACCAGATGTAGTATATGGCCAAAAAATAACCAGACTGTTGATGGTTAAATGCACTTCGGTGACACAGGCTCAGCCTGCAGCTGATGTAGGATATAGCACAAAATAACCACACTATTGATGGTTAAATACACTTGGTGATAGCTTGTGCTGGCGCACCACAAGTCACAAAATGGCCGCCGATCACCCCAGAAAAAAAGTGATCTAAAAACGCTCTGGGCAGCCTCAAAAAAGTGAGCAAGTCAATATTAGCACTTCAATGATCCACAGCTGCAGATCGATCACAGAATGAAGTCTTTTGGAGGAGTTAATCTGCCTAATCTCGCCCTAACGTCGCAGCTGCAACCTCTCCCTATGCTTCAATCAGCAGAGTGACGTGCAGCGCTACGTGACCCAAGCTTATATAGAGGCTGGGTCACATGCTGCACTGGCCAATCACAGCCATGCCAATAGTAGGCAAGGCTGTGATGGCCTCTTGGGGCAAGTAGTATGACGCTTGTTGATTGGCTGCTTTGCAGCCTTTCAAAAAGCGCCAAGAAAGCGCCGAACACCGAACCCGAACACGGACTTTTACGAAAATGTTCGGGTTCGGGTCCGTGTCACGGACACCCCAAAATTCGGTACGAACCCGAACTATACAGTTCGGGTTCGCTCATCCCTATTTATTAGAAATAATACAGACAATTTTAAAAATCCCCATCAATTCCAATACAAAGCAAGTACAAAGCTCAGAACTAAATTATTCCAGGATGTCGTAATGGTTCGTTAATTCGACAATGGTTAATCAATTCGACACACGTCCCCGGATAGGGGACGTAACAGGGATTAAACTGATAGGAATAGTACTAGTTAAGACACTACTCATATAGGGTGTCACAGCACATTGCTCCGTGCACGCGCAGTGCCCCAACTTGGGAGTAAGAGGACCGACCAAGCTGCTTTTTCTATCTCCCGGTTCCTAAAATCAATTCAATTTGGTTTATCAGAGTTTGGTCTGTCACTGTGAAGGCAGTCGAAGGTACCCGGCCTAAATTTTTTTTCACAAAAGGCAATACCACCCTGATATGGGACGTAACAGGGATTAAACTGATGAGAATAGTACTGCAGAAAATAGCACTCATATCGGGTGTGACAGTAAATTGCACGGCGCAGACGCAGTGATCGTGGCGTGGATTCAAACAAAGGGGAGGGAGACAGCGTTTTTTTAACCATCTCCCCATTTGAAAAATCTATTTAATAACTGGACCCCAGAATGGGGACGTAACAGGGATTAAACTGATGAGAAGAGAGAACTACAGAAAATAGCACTCATATCGGGTGTGACAGTAAATTGCACGGCGCAGACGCAGTGACCGTGGCGTGGATTCAAACAAAGGGGAGGGAGCCAGCGTTTTTTTAACCATCTCCCCGTTTGAAAAATCAATTTAATAAATGGACCCCAGATTGGGGACGTAACAGGGATTAAACTGATGAGAAGAGAGAACTACAGAAAATACCACTCCTATCGGGTGGGACAGTAAATTGCAGAGCACAGACGCAGTGACCGTGGATTCAAACAAAGGGGAGGGAGCCAGCGTTTTTTTAACCATCTCTCCGTTCGAAAAATCAATTCAATTCTCCTTTCCGGGACCCTTGGTGTTGTACGTGGCTGGGTGGAGGAAGAAACCTTCAATGACATCAACGGGACATGGCTAGCTTGGTATCCAACCTTGTACAAATGGGGAGTTTGCGGTTGGGCAAATGGACTGTTTGCGGTTGTTTGCGGTGCATTAAAAGGGGAGTTTGGTCTGTCAATGTCTGTGAAGCGGGCGTAACCCTTACACTACCTGATCGATACAACATCATACCTGATCGTATACAGACACTGGATGTTTTAAACCACGTTGTTCAAAAAAAAAATTGGATTATTAGGTGATTTATGCCCTTTATGGATTAAAATCCAACTCTGCGTCAACTATGTAATTTTCCATGGGAGTTTTGCCATGGATCCCCCTCCGGCATGCCACAGTCCAGGTGTTAGTCCCCTTGAAACAATTTTTCCATCACTACTGTGGCTAGAAAGAGTCCCTGTGGGTTTTAAAATTCGCCTGCCTATTGAAGTCTATGGCGGTTCGCCCGGTTCGCGAACATTTGCAGAAATTCGCGTTCGCTGTTCGCGAACGGAAAATCTTATGTTCGCGACATCTCTAATTACCAGCCCCCACCATAAGGGGGGTTGAATTCCTGAGAGGTGGGGGACTTTACTAGAGCACAATAGGGGGATGGAAAGGAAGGAATAGAAGGTGCAGAAAGCACAGTGGGAGGTGTTCCTGTTGGAAAGGAGCACATTCCAAAGCAGAGTGCAGAGGAGGGGCTGACAGAAGGATTAGGAGTTTTTTGTGGAACTACAAGACACAGATTAACCAATGTGGGTTTCAGCAGATTTTGAGATAGGGGGGATAAAGGGAGAAATCCTCCATCTTGCAATAGAAATACTGACCATTTCATTTCTCCAACTTACATCAATCACTTTCATAGACAATTTTCACCATAACTCAGCTTGCACCAGCCTATTAGCCTTTAATCAACAACATTCCTTTTCCTTTAATACACTTATCCACAAACTTTCATTTAATCTACTGGTTTCTGGCATACCAATTGCACACATGAACGATTTTAACATAATAACTAAAACTTTCCCTTCTTATGCAGTTTCAATATGCACCCTCTAGGGCAGTGTTTCCCAACCAGTGTGCCTCCAGCTGTTGCCAAACTACAACTCCCAGCATGCCCGCACAGCCAAAGGCTGTTCGGGCATGCTGGGAGTTGTAGTTTTGCAACAGCTGGAGGCGCACTGGTTGGGAAACACTGCTCTAGGGGGAACTTTTATACAATACTGCATATTTCTGGGTAATACCGGATATTGCTGCTACACAGTATCACAAAATGCTTTCAACTTTTCTTTTTTCTATTATTTTTTTTTTGGGCATTAGCTGAGCCGCTTGTAAACATCTCCTCATTATATCTTGTAACATTAGAATTGCCCCGTTTTGTGGTTACACACAGATAAAACGGTATCTGATTACTATATATAACCACTACCGAACCCACAATTCCTTTGGTGAAGACCCTTTGTCCTATTCACCTCTGTAGGGATACAAAATCTTAATAACTGCCCGAATCGGCATTAATCCTATACAATTTCCATCATGAGGACCCTTGATCACTACTCATGAATCTCAAAAACTCTCGTCAGAGCCTGGCTTAGGTCCAATTCTATCTCACGGATATCCGAATCAGCTATCTATGAATTCTCACTTAGTTCCAGCATGTCCTACCACACAAAGAAGGAATATTCAAATGGGTTATTTCATTCTACCTTCATTCTATCAATAAACTACTATAGGTGTCAGATAGGTGAGGTTCCTACCTCAGGGACCTGCTCCTATCTAGAGGACAGGGCCCTCGAAGTGAAGGAGAGCAAGCAACGCATTCATCAATATGGGTGTTCCAAAAATAGCTGAGCAAGGCGCTCAGCTATTTTTGGGAGTCCCCTAGGGATGAATGGAGAGTGCACTGCACAAGCTTGGCCACCTCTCCATTTACCACTATAGGACTGCCGGAAAAAGCCAAGCTAGTGCTCGGCTATTTTTGTAACTCCCATAGAAATGAACAGAGGGTGGCTTCTCTGTGTTCACTTCAGGGGCCCTATTCTGGAAATATGAGCTGGTCCCGCTTTACTGTTTTGAATATTTCTTGTACATTACTTTCATCCCTTGGGTTTCAGAATCACCCAGAAATTTAGGCAAATGCATGGTTGATTACTGAACAGTAGGTAATACGGGGAAGGACCTGGCATATTAATGGGTAATCCCCCCTACTATCAAATGTTTAGTTTAGAAATATTGATGTCCATTTGTCATTCTTTGAAGCATATGCAAATCAGGCGTAGGTGTCAGGTCTCAGACTTTGAAGAGACATTTCTTCAAAAATGAATGACTTTGTGGTCAGTCAGATTCTACCTTTCATTTCTGCTGTTGAGGGATCTCCTGCCAGATGTTGGTTGAGGTGCCCTTGAAGGTACAGGGTTTTAGGTGCAGGGAAGTCAGGGTCCCTGAGCTTCATGACGCTAGCACTCATGGGTGCAAATGAGGTGTGGAAATAAAGAGGAGTCCGTTTGTATAAATAACTGGAACATTTACTGGTAAGCAGTTGCCTTGTGGTAGATATACAGATTTTGACATTGACATGGAAGAGGTAGTTGCATTGTAATCCATACAAAGCACCTCAGTTAGCTGTGGCTGCAATCCTAGTAGCAGACTCTTGGTGAGGTACAGCTTCTGGTCACACTCAGGCTCTGGTAATTTCTGTCTGACTATCTTCCAGGTCTGGAGTATACATCAATAAACTGTTTCTCATGGCAATCATACATATGTCTTGCCTTCCTGGCTTGCTCACAATTTTCATAAGTGCCCACACTGTCCATAGGGGAACATGGCTCCAAATACAGCTTGTACTTCACTGTAGAGTGTGAACAAGGTGCTAATGGAGTCCATATGCTCGGTAACACTCTTGTCTCCACTAGTCTCTCTGTATACTCTCTCACACTGGGTTCCTGTTCAAGCTTACCCTTGGTCTGGACACAACTCAGAAGGCTAGCTAAATGTCAGCTCACTTCAGGTTCAGCAGGTCCAGCCCTAGCTTTGGTCATCCACTTACTTAATCTGTCCCTTCAGTCTGGCTTAGGCTACTTTCACACTTGCGTTTAGGTCGGATCCGTCTGGTATGTGCCCAGACGGATCCGCACCTATAATGCAAACGCTTAGATCCATTCAGAACGGATCCGTTTGCATTACCATGAACAAAAAAAAAAAAAAAATTATTATTATTTTTTTTTTTTGTTCATGATAATGCAAACGGATCCGTTTTGACTTTACATTGAAAGTCAATGGGAGACAGATCCGTTTGAAAATTGAGCCATATTGTGTCAACTTCAAACGGATCCGTCCCCATTGACTTACATTGTAAGTCTGGACGGATCCGTTTGCCTCCGCACGGCCAGGCGGACACCCGAACGCTGCAAGCAGCGTTCAGGTGTCCGCCTGCTGAGCGGAGCGGAGGACAAACGGAGCCAAACTGATGCATTCTGAGCGGATCCGCATCCATTCAGAATGCATTACGGCTGGACGGATCCGTTCGGGGCCGCTTGTGAGCCCCTTCAAACGGAGCTCACAAGCGGAGCCCCGAACGCTAGTGTGAAAGTAGCCTAAGCTGTCTGACTTCTTGGATCTGATACTGGAGGTAGCTTTCCTTGGCTAAGAACCAAATTTATGCTGCCCTTGCTGCACTGCTTTCGCTTCATAACTTCATCTGGTTTCAACTGGCTTTTATCATCTGCCTCACACTTCCTATATCCTGTTCTATAGATATACCGTTAGCACCAGCACCACCTAGTGGTGACTGATGTGAAGTGGTGGTTTATCAGCCTGTTATAAGGAATTACAGCAATATACATACACAGCATAGAATGAGATTCTGCAAATATCCTTAAACATACAGGGCCCTACTACTGATACAGAGTGGGAAACTGCAGATGGATAACCTCTTATCTTAAGAAAACTAACCTTGTCATTTACAAGTCTCCAATGGCAAAACAATAAGGTTGTCCTTAGAAAATCAGGACATATGGGACCTTGAAATATGAATCGAATAATCTCCCAGGTTACCACTGGTGAGAGATTCTCTTACTAAGATAAGGTTTCAAGAACACAATGATATTTATTTCCACGCCAGTTGCTTTGAGGGCAAATTATCATAGTAACCTGGAGATATCCAAGCTTTGTTCTACTCATTTCATGTATTTGATTAAATCATATTCGTATGTTTTTACTGCATTGCTATTATTCAAGTTACATGCTGTGTAATAATAGTTGTCTGCCGTGTATTTTAACCACTCTATTTCAAATGCTGTCCTTAGGCCAGGGCTGGAAGATGATGGAAAATTGGGGTTATTGTTGTTTTACTTATAGTCATTCGCTCCTATTTCATCAGGAAAATTTAGGGCAACTCTAATGACACAAATAGTTGCATAGTGAATTTGGGACACAAACCCCAATATGATGGTGCATTTTGACAACAGATTATGGATTTTCCCACTGCTGAGTGCAGTGCTCATGCTATCCCTGACAGTCCCATTCTCTAGAAACACTTCAGGACTAGGGATGAGCGAACCCGAACTGTATAGTTCGGGTTCGTACCGAATTTTGGGGTGTCCGTGACACGGATCCGAACCCGAACATTTTCGTAAAAGTCCGGGTTCGGGTTCGGTTTTCGGCGCATTCTTGGCGCTTTTTGAAAGGCTGCAAAGCAGCCAATCAACAAGCGTCATACTACTTGCCCCAAGAGGCCATCACAGCCATGCCTACTATTGGCATGGCTGTGATTGGCCAGTGCAGCATGTGACCCAGCCTCTATTTAAGCTGGAGTCACGTAGCGCCGCACGTCACTCTGCTATGATCAGTTTAGGGAGAGGATGCAGCTGCTGCTGTTAGGGAGAGATTAGGCAGGGATTTACTCAGCAAAAACACTTAATTCAATGATCGATCTACAGCTGTGGATCATTGAACTGCTGCTATTTAATTGCTCACTGTTTTTAGGCTGCCCAGAGCGTTTTTATGTCACTTTTTTCTTAAAAAATCGGCGGCCATTTTGTGTCTTGTGGTGCGCCAGCACAAGCTGCCACCAAGTCCATTTAACCATCAATAGTGTGGTTATTTTTTTGCTATATCCTACATCAGGGGCTTGGCTGTGCTTGCTATTTTATTAAGGGGTAAAATACAATTGGCCAAAATAGCAGTACCCTAAATCTGGTGTTTCAGCTGTGGCTAGCCAATTTGTAATACTGTCTGCTGTCTGCCGAAGCACAGTTTTTGTTCTGGGTTGAATACAATTCCAAACTTAGCAATCCCCTAAATATTTTTTTTCTGCTGTATAGGGCCAAGTTTAAATTGATCCATAAAAGGGTATATTAGATTGAAGGTGCGGATAGTGTCATCCTCAATAACTTCACACGCTACCGTGCATTTCCAAGTTTAAATAATTCTGTCCGTAAACGTATACCTGTCACCCAGCGCCTAAATAATAGGCCTAAAATTTATATTCAGCTAAATCTATGTTTATTGCTGAGGCTGGTCAATTTATTTAGTGTCCGCCAAAACACACAGTTTTTGTTCTGGGTTGAATACAATTCCCAACTTAGCAATCCCCTAAATATTTTTTTTGTGCTGTATCAGGCCAAAGGTGCGGATAGTGTCATCCTCAATAACTTCACACGCTACCGTGCATTTCCAAGTTTAAATAATTCTGTCCGTAAACGTATACCTGTCACCCAGCGCCTAAATAATAGGCCTAAAATTTATATTCAGCTAAATCTATGTTTATTGCTGAGGCTGGTCAATTTATTTAGTGTCCGCCAAAACACACAGTTTTTGTTCTGGGTTGAATAAAATTCCCAACTTAGCAATCCCCTAAATATTTTTTTTTCTGCTGTATCAGGCCAAATTTAAATTGATCCATAAAAGGGTATATTAGATTGAAGGTGTGGATAGGGTCATCCTCAATAACTTCACACACTACCGTGCATCTTTAAGTCTAATTCTGTCCGTAAACATATACCTGTCACCTAGCGCCTAAATACTAGGCGTACAATTTATATTCAGCTAAATCTGTTGATACTGCTGTGGCTGGTCAATCTATTTAGTGTCTGCCAAAGCACAGTTTTTGTTCTGGGTTGAAAGGCAATTCCCAACTTAGAGCAGAAACCGCAAATTTAGGGAATTACTATCAGGCCAAGGTTAAATCTATCCATAAAAGGGTATATTAGATTGAAGGTGCGGATAGTGTCATCCTCAATAACTTCACACGCTACCGGGCATTTCCAAGTTTAAATAATTCTGTCCGTAAACGTATACCTGTCACCCAGCGCCTAAATACTAGGCCTACAATTTATATTCAGCTAAATCTGTCGTTACTGTTGTGCCTGTATTAGTGTAATACGGTACATAAATAGATAGCCAGATAGTGTTAGGTGCCTGTAAAAAAAAGGCTTGAATTTGAATTCAATACATTGGGCCAAATAATTTTTTTCTTATTTTGGTGAACGGTAACAATGAGGAAAACATCTAGTAAGGGACGCGGACATGGTCGTGGTGGTGTTAGTGGACCCTCTGGTGCTGGGAGAGGACGTGGCCGTTCTGCCACAGCCACACGTCCTAGTGAACCAACTACCTCAGGTCCCAGTAGCCAGCAGAATTTACAGTGATATTTGGTGGGGCCCAATGTCGTTCTAAGGATGGTAAGGCCTGAGCAGATACAGGCATTAGTCAATTGGGTGGCCGACAGTGGATCCAGCACGTTCACATTATCTCCCACCCAGTCTTCTGCAGAAAGCGCACAGATGGTGCATGAAAACCAAGCCCATCAGTCTGTCACATCACCCCCATGCATATCAGGGAAACTGTCTGAGCCTCAAGTTATGCAGCAGTCTCTTATGCTGTTTGAAGACTCTGCTGGCAGGGTTTCCCAAGGGCCTCCACCTAGCCCTTCCCCAGGGGTGGAAGAGATAGAATGCACTAACGCACAACCACTTATGTTTCCTAATGATGAGGACATGGGAATACCACCTCAGCACGTCTCTGATGATGACGAAACACAGGTGCCAACTGCTGCGTCTTTCTGCAAAGTGCAGACTGAACAGGAGGTCAGGGAGGAAGACTGGGTGGAAGACCATGCAGGGGACGATGAGGTCCTAGACCCCACATGGAATGAAGGTCGTGCCACTGACTTTCAGAATTCGGAGGAAGAGGCAGTGGTGAGACCGAGCCAACAGCGTAGCAAAAGAGGGAGCAGTGGGCAAAAGCAGAACACCCGCCGCCAAGAGAGTCCGTCTGCTACTGGCCACCGCCATCTGGGACCCAGCACCCCAAAGGCAGCTTCAAGGAGTTCCCTGGAGTGGCAGTTCTTCAAACAATGTGCTGACGACAAGACCCGAGTGGTTTGCACGCTGTGCCATCAGAGCCTGAGGCGAGGCATTAACGTTCTGAACCTTAACACAACCTGCATGACCAGGCACCTGCATGCAAAGCATGAACTGCAGTGGAGTAAACACCTTAAAAACAAGGAACTCACTCAGGCTCCCCCTGCTACCTCTTCTGCTGCTGCTGCCTCGGCCTCTTCCTCCGCCTCTGGAGGAACGTTGGCACCTGCCGCCCAGCAAACAGAGGATGTACCACCAACACCACCACCACCTCCGTCACCAAGCATCTCAACCATGTCACACGGCAGCGTTCAGCTCTCCATCTCACAAACATTTGAGAGAAAGTGTAAATTCCCACCTAGCCACCCTCGATCCCTGGCCCTGAATGCCAGCATTTCTAAACTACTGGCCTATGAAATGCTCTCATTCAGGCTTGTGGACACAGACAGCTTCAAACAGCTCATGTCGCTTGCTGTCCCACAGTATGTTGTTCCCAGCCGCCACTACTTCTCCAAGAGATCCGTGCCTTCCCTGCACAACCAAGTATCCGATAAAATCAAGTGTGCACTGTGCAACGCCATCTGTGGCAAGGTCCACCTAACCACAGATACGTAGACCAGGTATATATATATCTCCCTAACTGCACACTGGGTAAATGTAGTGGCGGCTGGGCCCCAGACGAAGAGCTGTTTGGCGCACGTCCTTCCGCCGCCAAGGATCGCAGGGCAACATTCTTTGCCTCCTGTTGCCTCCTCCTCCTACTCGGCTTCCTCCTCCTCTTCTTCCACCTGCTCATCCAGTAAGCCACACACCTTCACCACCAACTTTAGCACAGCCCGGGGTAAACGTCAGCAGGCCATTCTGAAACTCATATGTTTGGGGGACAGGCCCCACACCGCGCAGGAGTTGTGGCGGGGTATAGAACAACAGACCGACGAGTGGTTGCTGCCGGTGAGCCTCAAGCCTGGCCTGGTGGTGTGCGATAATGGGTGAAATCTCGTTGCAGCTCTGGGACTAGCCGGTTTGACGCACATCCCTTGCCTGGCGCATGTGCTGAATTTGGTGGTGCAGAAGTTCATTCACAACTACCCCGACATGTCAGAGCTGCTGCATAAAGTGCGGGCCGTCTGTGCGCGCTTCCGGCGTTCACATCCTGCCGCTGCTCGCCTGTCTGCGCTACAGCGTAACTTCGGCCTTCCCGCTCACCGCCTCATATGCGACGTGCCCACCAGGTGGAACTCCACCTTGCACATGCTGGACAGACTGTGCGAGCAGCAGCAGGCCATAGTGGAGTTTCAGCTGCAGCACGCACGGGTCAGTCGCACTGCGGAACAGCACCACTTCACCACCAATGACTGGGCCTCCATGCGAGACCTGTGTGCCCTGTTGCGCTGTTTCGAGTACTCCACCAACATGGCCAGTGGCGATGACGCCGTTATCAGCGTTACAATACCACTTCTATGTCTCCTTGAGAAAACACTTAGGGCGATGATGGAAGAGGAGGTGGCCCAGGAGGAGGAGGAGGAAGAAGAGGGGTCATTTTTAGCACTTTCAGGCCAGTCTCTTCGAAGTGACTCAGAGGGAGGTTTTTTGCAACAGCAAAGGCCAGGTACAAATGTGGCCAGACAGGGCCCACTACTGGAGGACGAGGAGGACGAGGATGAGGAGGAGGTGGAGGAGGATGAGGATGAAGCATGTTCACAGCGGGGTGGCACCCAACGCAGCTCGGGCCCATCACTGGTGCGTGGCTGGGGGGAAACGCAGGACGATGACGATACGCCTCCCACAGAGGACAGCTTGTCCTTACCTCTGGGCAGCCTGGCACACATGAGCGACTACATGCTGCAGTGCCTGCGCAACGACAGCAGAGTTGCCCACATTTTAACGTGTGCGGACTACTGGGTTGCCACCCTGCTGGATCAAAGACAATGTGCCTACCTTACTTCCTACACTGGAGCGTGATAGGAAGATGCGCGAGTACAAGCGCACATTGGTAGACGCGCTACTGAGAGCATTCCCAAATGTCACAGAGGAACAAGTGGAAGCCCAAGGCGAAGGCAGATGAGGAGCAAGAGGTCGCCAACGCAGCTGTGTCACGGCCAGCTCCTCTGAGGGCAGGGTTAGCATGGCAGAGATGTGGAAAAGTTTTGTCAACACGCCACAGCTAACTGCATCACCACCTGATACGGAACGTGTTAGCAGAAGGCAACATTTCACTAACATGGTGGAACAGTACGTGTGCACACCCCTCCACGTACTGACTGATGGTTCGGCCCCATTCAATTTCTGGGTCTCCAAATTGTCAACGTGGCCAGAGCTAGTCTTTTATGCCTTGGAGGTGCTGGCCTGCCCGGCAGCCAGCGTTTTGTCTGAACGTGTATTCAGCACGGCAGGGGGCGTCATTACAGACAAACGCAGCCGCCTGTCTACAGCCAATGTGGACAAGCTGACGTTCATAAAAATGAACCAAGCATGGATCCCACAGGACCTGTCCATCCCTTGTGCAGATTAGACATTTATAACTATCTCCCCTTAACCATATATTATTGTACTCCAGGGCACTTCCTCATTCAATCCTTTTTTTATTTTCATTTTACCATTATATTGCGGGGCAACCCAAAGTTGAATGAACCTCTCCTCTGTCTGGGTGCCGGGGCCTAAAAATATCTGACAGTGGCCTGTTCCAGTGTTGGGTGACATGAAGCATGATTCTCTGCTATGACATGAAGCCTGATTCTCTGCTATGGCACCTCTCTCCTCTGTCTGGGTGCCGGGGCCTAAAAATATCTGACAATGGCCTGTTCCAGTGTTGGGTGACATGAAGCATGATTCTCTGCTATGACATGAAGCCTGATTCTCTGCTATGGGACCTCGCTCCTCTGTCTGGGTGCTGGGGCCTAAAAATATCTGACAATGGCCTGTTCCAGTGGTGGGTGACATGAAGCCTGATTCTCTGCTATGACATGAAGCCTGATTCTCTGCTATGACATGAAGCATGATTCTCTGCTATGACATGAAGCCTGATTCTCTGCTATGACATGAAGCCTGATTCTCTGCTATGACATGAAGCCTGATTCTCTGCTATGACATGAAGCCTGATTCTCTGCTATGGGACCTCTCTCCTCTGTCTGGGTGCCGGGGCCTAAAAATATCTGACAATGGCCTGTTCCAGTGGTGGGTGACATGAAGCATGATTCTCTGCTATGACATGAAGCCTGATTCTCTGCTATGGGACCTCTCTCCTCTGACTGGGTGCCGGGGCCTAAAAATATCTGACAGTGGCCTGTTCCAGTTTTGGGTGACATGAAGCCTGATTCTCTGCTATGACATGAAGCCTGATTCTCTGCTATGACATGAAGCCTGATTCTCTGCTATGACATGAAGCCTGATTCTCTGCAATGGGACCTCTCTCCTCTGTCTGGGTGCTGGGGTCTAAATATCTGACAGTGGCCTGTTCCAGTGGTGGGTGACATGAAGCCTGATTCTCTGCTATGGGACCTCTCTCCAATTGATATTGGTTAATTTTTATTTATTTTATTTTTATTCTTATTCAATTCCCTATCCACATTTGTTTGCAGGGGATTTAACTACATTTTGCTGCCTTTTGCAGCACTCTAGCCCTTTCCTGGACTGTTTTACAGCCTTTTTAGTGCCAAAAAGTTCGGGTCCCCATTGACTTCAATGGGGTTCGGGTTCGGGACGGGTGCGGATCCCGAACCCGAACATTTCCGGGAAGTTCGGCCGAACTTCTCGAACCCGAACATCCAGGTGTTCGCTCAACTATATTCAGGACCTCTGTTCTCCTGATCGCGGTCGGACTGTCATCAAATACTTATCCTGTAACCATGGGGAATATGGGCTAAGTTTTGTTAGTGGTATGAAACCCCCTTAAGACCCTTTATCCTGGTCAGTTCTACTAAAATACAGCATTACTCAATACTAGAGATCAGCTAATTGCCCAAAATTCTGTCTGTTTGATTCCGCCAAATCGGTCAGCCGTTCGATTCAGGTCCGAGTTCATTCTGCCCAAATGAAAGTGCTCCAAGTGACCTGAAAATTTGTGTAAGACACTCTAAGGTCTTCTAGGACTCCTATTTTTTTCTTGTCTCTCACTTTATAAAAATGTTTTAATAAATTTTCTCTGTTAGGGCTCTTTCACACCTGCGTTATTGTCTTCCGGCATAGAGTTCCGTCGTCGGGGCTCTATGCCGGAAGAATCCTGATCAGGATTATCCTAATGCATTCTGAATGGAGAGTAATCCGTTCAGGATGCATCAGGATGTCTTCAGTTCCGGTACGGAACGTTTGTTGGCCGGAGAAAATACCGCAGCATGCTGCGCTTTTTGCTCCGGCCAAAAATCCGGAACACTTGCCGCAAGGCCGGATCCGGAATTAATGCCCATTGGAAGGCATTGATCCGGATCCGGCCTTAAGCTAAACGTCGTTTCGGCGCATTGCCGGAGCCGACATTTAGCTTTTTCAGAGTGGTTACCATGGCTGCCGGGACGCTAAAGTCCTGACAGCCATGGTAAGTGTAGCGGGGAGCGGGGGAGCAGTGTACTTACCGTCCGTGCGGCTCCCCGGGCGCTCCAGAGTGACGTCAGGGCGCCCCAAGCGCATGGATCACGTGATCGCATGGATCACGTCATCCATGCGCATGGGGCGCTCTGACGTCATTCTGGAGCGCCCCGGGAGCCGCACGGACTGTAAGTATACCGCTCCCCCGCTCCCCGCTCCTACTATGGCAACCAGGACTTTAATAGCGTCCTGGGTGCCATAGTAACACTGAAAGCATTTGGAAGACGGTTCCGTCTTCAAATGCTTTCAGTACACTTGCGTTTTTCCGGATCCGGAGTGTAATTCCGGCAAGTGGAGTACACGCCGGATCCGGACAACGCAAGTGTGAAAGAGGCCTTACCAAGATTTGCCCAAATGGAAACACCAAAAATTCAGATTCAGATCAACCTGAGATTTTTTCAAAATTTGCATCAAATTCAATTAATTTAGAATCAATTTTCTTATCTCTACTTAATAGGATGGAACGATTAAAGTTATTAAAATGCTTTATAGCCAAGTCATAAGGCGGCCCACATTTGTTCAATATTGCACAGTTACGAGAAGAGGTTAAATATTTTTTTATGGATGCCATATCAAATTGCTCTGTTGCAGTCATTGATTTTAGGGTTCTTTGGTGAAGTCAATGATTTTACAACATTGAGCACAAGAAAGAGAAATTTCCTGCATCACTGCTGTGCCTGCTGTGTAATGCTAGGTTCAGTGAATTGCAATAGCAGACTAGACAGATATAAATGATTGAGTTCTATGACTGGTGCATTAATGATGTACATTCCTCAAACTTTGGCAGTTTTATAATACTGCTATTGGATGCACTTTATTATCATGGCTGCGTGAATCAGCTAAAGCATGTACAAAGGACCAGACATTTTACATTTCCATACACAGCAAGGTGCTCTTAAAACATGAAATTGTAATACTTTACTCCCATCACATAGAATACAAGAGAGTAGAGCTTCATCCAAGGAGAATGAGCAGAGAGTGCAAATAGTTACTTTCAAGTGGTGGTAAAAGAGCACAACGGCTATCCGCAGGTTGGCTGTATTTATTTTAATGGTGCTTACCTGTAATAATAGACACCACCGTGGACAGGTATGGAGCTGCTTCTAGAAGGAAGCAGCTATGTTTTTCTAAATCTATTGAGAAACAGGCCAAGAAGTCATAATTTGTTGATACCTTTTTATGACTAATTAAAAAGATAACGACAAATAGTGTCATGTCTGCCAGATCTCTTCATCAGGCATGATGAAGAGACACACAGGTTGTAGTCCTGTAAGTTATCAACAACTGAGGATTAGCTAAGGCTCCTTTCACACTTGCGTTGTTAATTCTGGTATTGAGATCCGCATACCTCCCAAATGTCCTGGATCCAGCGGGACAGTTCCGGATTTCAGTGGCTGTCCTGCTGTCCCGGTACAGGGGAGGTATGTCTTGCTTTTTGGCAGCTGTCCCTGCATCCATAGGAAGCAGAGACAGGTGCCATAATAAAGCAGAGAGCTGTCGTCGACATCGGTTCCCTGCTTCATCATTCCTGCCAGCTCTCCACACCTCTGGTCTGTGCAGGTGTTGAGGCCGGCCGGCAGTTAGCCTCGGCTCCACCTCCTTCACAGACTAGAGCAGCCCATGTCCTGCTGCTAGGAACAAGGTAAGTATGTAATGTTTATCTTTTTTACATTCTGTGAGGGGCACAATGTGGGCATGTTACTGGGGGCACAATGTGGGCATATTACTGGGGGGCACAATGTGGGCATATTACTGGGGGGCACAATGTGGGCATATTACTGGGGGCACAATGTGGGCATATTACTGGGACACACAATGTGGACATATTACTGGGGGGCACAATGTGGGCATATTACTGGGGGCACAATGTGTGGCATATTACTGGGGGCACAATGTGGGAATATTACTGGGGGGCCCAGCTGGGCATATTACTGGGGCACAGCTGGGCATATTACTGGGGGCACAGCTGGGCATATTACTGGGGGCACAGCTGGGCATATTACTGGGGCCACAATGTGGGCATATTACTGTGGGCACAGCTGGGCATATTACTGAGGGCACAATGGGGGCATATTACTGGGGTACACAGCTGGGCATATTACTGGAGGCACAATGTGGGCAAATTACTCGGGGCACAATGTGGGCATATTACTGGGGGGTACATTACTGGGGGGCACAATGTTGGCATATTACTGGGGGCACAATGTGGGCCTATTCCTGTGGGACACAGGTGGGCATATTACTGAGGGCACAGCTGTGCATATTACTGGGGGCACAATGTGGGCCTATTACTGGGGGGCACAATGAGGGAATATTACTGGGGGCACAATGTGTGGCATATTACTGGGGGCACAATGTGGGAATATTACTGGGGGGCACAGCTGGGCATATTACTGGGGGCACAGCTGGGCATATTACTGGGGGCACAGCTGGGCATATTACTGGGGGCACAATGTGGGCATATTACTGAGGGCACAATGGGGGCATATTACTGGGGTACACAGCTAGGCATATTACTGGAGGCACAATGTGGGCAAATTACTAGGGGCACAATGTGGGGAAATTACTAGGGGCACAATGTGGGCATATTACTGGGGGGTACATTATTGGGGGGCACAATCTTGGCATATTACTGGGGGCACAATGTGGGCATATTACTGGGGTGCACAATGTGGACATATTACTGGGGGGCACCATGTGGGCATATTACTGGGGGGCACAATGTGGGCATATTACTGGGGGGCACAATGTGGGCATATTACTGGGGGGCACAATGTGGACATATTACTGGGGGGCACAATGTGGACATATTACTGGGGGGCACAATGTGGACATATTACTGGGGGGCACATTGTGGGAATATTACTGGGGGCACAATGTGTGGCATATTACTGGGGGGCACAATGTGTGGCATATTACTGGGGGGCACAATGTGGGAATATTACTGGAGGGCCCAGCTGGGCATAGTACTGGGGCACAGCTGGGCATATTACTGGGGCACAGCTGGGCATATTACTGGGGACACAGCTGCGCATATTACTGGGGCCACAATGTGGGCATATTACTGTGGGCACAGCTGGGCATATTACTGAGGGCACATAACTGGGCATATTACTGGGGTACACAGCTGTGCATATTACTGGAGGCACAATGTGGGAAAATTACTGGGGGCACAATGTGGGCATATTACTGGGGGGTACATTACTGGGGGGCACAATGTTGGCATATTACTGGGGGCACAATGTGGACATATTAGTGGGGGACACAGGTGGGCATATTACTGAGGGCACAGCTGTGCATATTACTGGGGGCACAATGTGGGCATATTACTGGGCGGCACAATGAGGGAATATTACTGGGGGCACAATGTGTGGCATAAAACTGGGGCACAATGTGGGAATATTACTGGGGGGCCCAGCTGGGCATATTACTGGGGCACAGCTGGGCATATTACTGGGGGCACAGCTGGGCATATTACTGGGGGCACAATGTGGGCATATTGCTGTGGGCACAGCTGGGCATATTACTGAGGGCACAATGGGGGCATATTACTGGGGTACACAGCTGTGCATATTACTGGAAGCACAATGTGGGTAAATTACTGGGGGCACAATGTGGGCATATTACTAGGGGGTACATTACTGGGGGGCACAATGTTGGCATATTACTGGGGGCACAATGTGGGCATATTACTGGGGGACACAGGTGGGCATATTACTGAGGGCACAGGTGTGCATATTACTGGAGGCACAATGTGGGCATATTACTGTGGGCGCAGCTGGGCATATTACTGGGGGCACAATATGGGCATATTACTGGGGGCACAGCTGGGCATATTACTGGGGGCACATAACTGGGAATATTACTGCGAGCACATAACTAGGCATATTACTGGGGTACACAGCTGGGCATAATTCTGTGAAGGAGGCACAATGTGGGCATAAATACTGTGCGTTGGCATGAAGGGGGAATACTTACTATGTGGGGCATTAAGGGGACTGGGTGCGATTAGGTGTATAGTTATGTTTTGGGTGGAGTTAGAGGCGTGGCCTAGTGCAGAAAAAATTTGTCCCATGTTACAATGTGTCCCTCTTTGTTCGTTTACAAAGTTGGGAGGTATAGATCCAGCAGAGGATCTGTTTTGATTTTGCACACCATAATGCATCCGTTCCATTAGGATGTGGTTGTGTGAATGCAAAACAGAAAAAAAAAATGATCTGTAACTAAATACATTGAAAGTCTATGGGTGACGGATCAGTTTTTTTTAGGCTTCTGAAAAAACTGATCTGTCACCATTGACTTACATTGTTTTCAGTGCCCGATCTGTTTTTTTCTGTTTTTATGACCGGACACAAAACCGCAGCTTGCAGCAATTTTGTGTCCGGTCACAAAACGAAATCCTGCTGGAACCGAAGACCTCCTGATGCATCCTGGACGGATCTCTTTCCAATCAGAAAGCATGAGGACTAAACGGAAAAGTTTTTTCCGGTATTGAGGCTCTCTGCTGGAACTCAACGGAAAACAACAATGCAAGTGTGAAAGTAGCCTAATGCAGCGCAAGGATATTTTACCTTATGGTCAGTTTTGCAACCAGAACCACTAGTTTATAGCACGTTCAGTGCCTGATAAAGCTTTTCTTCTATTTTTTGCACTGTCAATATACAGTAAGACAAAAACTTGAAAACAATGATTATTTTCAACAGCAACTAATTATATAGTTGTCCTCTCAAAGGGGTTGTTCGGTTTTAAGAGGAAGCAGGACAACCCTCCGCATCCATCTGCAGTAAAGAACTAGCAAGTACCTAATAGATCCCGTGCTGCCTCTCTGGTTCTACTATGTGGCTGGAACAGTGACGTCACATTAACGACAAGGCCAGTCATTAGCTACAGTAGTCATATATCTGACTTCATCACTGAAGACAGGTAAAAATTGCTGGGAGAACCAGAGTGGTGGTATGGGATCTGTTAGGTAAGTACTTACTGCTTCTTTACTGCAAGTGAATCCTCAGGGTTGTCCGTTTTCGTCCTCAAATGTGATTCCTTTAAAGAGAACCTGTCCCCTCCTCAGACATGTCTGTTCTACAAAATACTTGTATTTCCCATGATATTACAATTATACAGCATCCGTAAACATGGGTCTTGTGTATACAAAACAATTTCTAAGGGTACCAAGGAAGAACCTTGCCTATATGTTCAGTTTTGAGAAGGTCTTGCCCGCTTTTCCTGCACTAGTTTCCTTGTTCCTTTTAGTATTACTTGCCCTAACCTTATATGTCCAATCAAATTAAACTGTATATTGAATTACAGGAGCACTGAGAGCAAAAGCCATAAACCAGTAATTACGCAGAATTGTAGTTTTATGACTGCTAATTTGCTGTGATAGCTATTGTTAAATCATGGACCCAAGACCTCATTCTTTACAATATGACGTCAAAGATGGTTATAATGACTTTTTCTATTAAAGCTTTAGCCACGGTTGTAAACGGGAACTCCGGAAAGGGAAGGTCTTGTTAAAATGATAAAATTTGCAACCTTTTATAAAACTAAGTGCACATTTCCTATTCATTCTATGTTATTATGGGTTTGTTCATCAGGGAAAATACTACTGGTTTGTTCATGGTGAATGGTTTGCAAATATTGTACCATACTATTATCTAGGAATAGAAAGTCAAATCATATATATTTTAAGGATGCCTAAAAGAAATTGTAGAGTATAGCAGCTACAAGATATTGCTTATAAGCAACCTCTTATTTATGTCTTACATTTCATTGTTAACTTATGTCCTGTAAGTATCCAGTTCATTTATACAAAATATGTTTTTGCTAAGCACATTTCTATGTTTTCTTATATTCAGTTTAAAGGGATTTTCCAGGATAGGTCATCAATATCTGGTGGGGGTCCAAAGCGTTTTGAGCATTGCAGCATAGGCTAATCCACTTGAATTGAAGTGAGCTGCACATAGGCCATGTGACCAATAAACATGACGTCTCTGGCCTAGGAAGAGTGAGGCACCAAGGCCTCTTCAAACAGCTAATCATGGGGGTGCTGGGAATTGGATCCCCACCGCGGAAAACTCTGTAAGTTTCATTATTTAGATGTAAATCTGTAGAAGAGAAATAATGGTGGGAATTTATCAAGTTCCCTTTTGCACAAAAATTTGAAACCTTTTGTCTGTTTATGCCAATTTTTCCAAGAATGACAAGTGGGCATCATGTAGAAGGGTAAATGTAGTTCCCCAGACCAGTACCAGTAGGTACTACAATATTGTATATATACACTCACCTAAAGAATTATTAGGAACACCATACTAATACGGTGTTGGACCCCCTTTTCCCTTCAGAACTGCCTTAATTCTACGTGGCATTGATTCAACAAGGTGCTAATAGCATTCTTTAGAAATGTTGTCCCATATTGATAGGATAGCATCTTGCAGTTGATGGAGATTTGAGGGATGCACATCCAGGGCACGAAGCTCCTGTTCCACCACATCCCAAAGATGCTCTATTGGGTTGAGATCTGGTGACTGTGGGGGCCATTTTAGTACAGTGAACTCATTGTCATGTTCAAGAAACCAATTTGAAATGATTCGAGCTTTGTGACATGGTGCATTATCCTGCTGGAAGTAGCCATCAGAGGATGGATACATGTTCTCATTCTGTTTACGCCAAATTCGGACTCTACCATTTGAATGTCTCAACAGAAATCGAGACCAGGCAACATTTTTCCAGTCTTCAACAGTCCAATTTTGGTGAGCTCGTGCAAATTGTAGCCTCTTTTTCCTATTTGTAGTGGAGATGAGTGGTACCCGGTGGGGTCTTCTGCTGTTGTAGCCCATCCGCCTCAAGGTTGTGCGTGTTGTGGCTTCACAAATGCTTTGCTGCATACCTCGGTTGTAACGAGTGGTTATTTCAGTCAACGTTGCTTTTCTATCAGCTTGAATCAGTCGGCCCATTCTCCTCTGACCTCTAGCATCCACAAGGCATTTTTGCCCACAGGACTGCCGCATACTGGATGTTTTTCCCTTTTCACACCATTCTTTGTAAACCCTAGAAATTAATGAGAAATAGAACAGGTGTTCCTAATAATTCTTCAGGTGAGTGCATATATATATATATATATATATATATATATATATAAAACCGTTACAGATATTCGGCCAGCTCTTCTGGCTGGGAACAGCTTGCCGGATCCGTACATATGAGGCACAGCCATACACTTCCAGCAATCCGTCCAGCCATATTGACAATAAGGAGGTCTGGCGGAGATCCAGCCGCAACCCGGCAAATATATTGAGGAGCGGCTGCTGGACAAATACTGCTGCATGCAGCAGTTTTCATCCGGCTGCCCCTCGGCATATTTGCCAGGTTGCGGCTGGATCTCCGCCGAACACCATTATAGTCAATGGGGCCGAATGGATTGTAGGCTGCGCCCAGCAAGGACGGATCCGACAGACTGTTCCCGGCCGCCGGAACTCTGCCCCCATTATAGTCAATGGGCACTTGTGAACTAGTGGCAGGACGAATCCGACAGGCTGTTCACCCGCCGGAACAGCCTGCAGGACTCCCCTGCTGCTAGTGTGAAACTAGCCTTAGTGTGAAACAGCCCTAACTTGTTATGAATGTGTGAATCGATTCTAAAGAAATCAAATTCCCTCCAAAATATGGATTCTAGTGAATCTGAAAATTTTGGCGATTTGTTCTGGAGGAACCTTTCAAAATGATTGCCACCATTTTACAAGTCAGAAGACAGAGGAGAAAACATCTGGCACTGAAAAAAGGGATAATTATTTGACTATTTCTTAAAGGGATTGTCCCACAAAAAACATTCTACAGTTTTCAAACCAGCACCTGGATCTGAATTGTAATTGCATGTAACTAAAAATGTAGTATAGCCACTGAGTTATTCATTAAAATGCATCTGTATATCACCCCCCCCTTGTTTGTTTTTTTCTTAATTCTTTGTCTGACTAACTGAGATGGCCGCACATGCTCAGTTTCATCTTTCAACGCCTCCTGAGCTGTGATAAGGAGAGAGCTGCAGGACAGAAAGGACACGGCCCTGAGCTGCAGCAGAAAGGACCTTCCCCTTGAGCAGCCAGCTTGATATAAATCTAGCAGAGCAATTGGAGCAATGAAAAAGATATCTGGATCCACTTAAGCTACAGGGCTGGCTCTAGCTTTGTTAGAGATTGTCATGTACTATATGATTAGAGATGAGCGAATCGACAAAGTCAAATTCATTCCGATTTCAGGAAAAAATTGATTCTAAATGAATGCGAATTTCCACTCACTTCATGGTAACAAATCGCAATTTTTCCTAACATGGTGGCTACAATGGCGGCTAAAATGGCGGCTACATGTGTGAGGACATGGGGAAAAGAGCTCTGGGAAGGCGGGATTACCCATAGTGCCATGCATGCAGCCAATCAGCAGCCAGCCAGCCCGGGGATGTCACAGCCCTATAAATACGGCGGCCATCTTAGATTCTGCCATTCACCATCGTACTTTGTTCAGGGACAGACATTTATGCAGGTGCTAGGGAGAGTGAAAGAAAACATCATTGTGAAAAAAAAAGTGTTTTATAAGTGCACGATAAGGATAGGGAGGAATCATTTCACATCATCTAAGTGCAGGGAGAGAGGTTTCAGGAGCTAGGGAGAGTGATAAAGAAAACATTGTGAAAAACAAAGTGTTTTACAAGTGCACGATAAAGATAGGGAGGAATCATTTCACAGCATCTTAGTGCAGTGACAGACATTGCAGGGGCTAGGGAGAGTCATACAGAAAACATCATTGGGGAAAAAATACGATTTACAAGTGCAGGGAAAGATTATTTGGGGATCCAAATAGCCATTTTAGAGCTCTGTCATTCCAGCAATTAGTAATTGGGGTGCAAGTGTTATGTTGAAAAGCCTTTAGTGGCTTATATCTGTGGAAAAAGAGAAATTTATACTTTGTTCACTTCTGCAGCTATATATGGTGAAAGCGTTTAGTGCCCTATTATAGTACAGTACGAGAAAAATAGACTCTGTTCATATTTGGTGTTATTTGCTCTAAAAACATTTATTGTCAGTTCAGTACAATACGAGAAAAATAGACACTGTTCACGTTTGGTGTTATTTGCGGTAAAAGTGTTTTTTGTCATATTTCCATAGAAAAAGAGAAAAATATATGACGTTTACATTTGGTGTTATTTGCGATAAAACCATTTATTGTCATATTTCTAGAGAAAAAGACACGCCGTTCACACGCCGGTATTATTTGTGCTATGAGGGCGTTGCTGCAGCACCTAGAGGCTCGGTCTACTCGCCTTTTGGCACGCCCACATCCACTTGATTGACGTCCTTCTCCGCATCGTCCTCATAATCCTGCACCTGCGCCAACCCGTTTAGTATTCGGAGCAGGAGCAGTGAGTGAAGGACGCTCGGCGGCTGTTATTTGTGGTAAAACCATTTATTGTCAGTTCAACACAATACGAGAAAAATAGTCACTGTTCACATTTGGTGTTATTTGCGCTATAAGCGTTTCTTGTCATATTTCTAGAGAAAAAGAGAAAAATACACGACGTTCACATTTGGTGTTATTTGCGGTAAAACTATTTATTGTTATATTTCTAGAGAAAAAGAGAAAAATACACACCGTTTACATTTGGTGTTATTTGCGTTAAAACCATTCATTGTCAGTTCAGTACAATACGAGAAAAATAGACGATGTTCACATTTGGTGTTATTTGCTCTAAAAACATTTATTGTCAGTTCAGTACAATACGAGAAAAATAGACGCTGTTCACATTTGGTGTTATTTTCTCTAAAACCATTTATTGTCAGTTCAATACAATATGAGAAAAATAGTCGCTCTTCACATTTGGTGTTATTTGCACTATAAGCGTTTCTTTTCATATTTCTAGAGAAAAAGAGAAAAATACATGTGTTCACATTTGGTTTTATTTGCGGTAAAACCATTTATTGTCATATTTCTAGAGAAGAGGAGAAAAATACACGCCGTTCACATTTTGTGTTAATTGCGGTAAAACCATTTAATGTCAGTTCAGTACAATACGAGACAAATAGATGCTGTTCACATTTGGTGTTATTTTCTCTAAAAAAAATTATTGTCAGTTCAGTACAATACAAGAAAAATAGAAGCTGTTCAAATTTGGTGTTGTTTGCACTAAAAGCGTTTTTTTTCTGTCATATTTCCATAGAAAAAGAGAAAAATACACGCCGTTCACATTTGGTGTTATTTGCAGTAAAACCATTTATTGTCATAATTCTAGAGAAAAAGAGATAAATACACGCTGTTCACATTTGGTGTTATTTGCGGTAAAACCATTTATTGTCCGTTGAGTACAATACGAGAAAATGGGAAGGATGTCTGGATGCATCTTGGACTCCCATTACCTATGACATACAATAGACAACCACACAAAGGCTATATGCCAAAAGCCAGGTATGTGCAAGCCAACAATCTATCCATGAAACAGATACAGTCAGCATACCTTACAATGGCAGCCTTGTGCAGTATCAGACATTCAAAACCGACTCTCATCTGACTGAGAGCCAGTAAGCTTCAAAGTTACTTCATAACTGTTGGATGGCTTGGGTGGACGGCGCACCTAGATCATTATCATTAGGGTAACAAAAAGTTTTCTGATTGTCTAAACATAATATTCAACAACCTTTTTTGGGGCATATGCAAATTAGCTGAATCTGCTTGTTTTTCAGCTGAAACACCATTTGCATAGAAAATTCGCAATAAAAATTAGCGATTAGAATATTCGTGATCAACACTACTAATGAACAGCGCCATTTATTGGATTCATAGTCTTATTATTCTCTCCATTATAAGGAGGGACATTAGGCGGTCACAGGATAAAAATTTAACTGTCGGCCAGTACAGGCCCCAAAAATTAGGCAATATGCATTCACCTGACAGCACAGAACTTTGGATTCTGTGGCTGGAGGTACATTAGGCGGTCACAGGATAAAAATGTAACTGTCGGCCAGTACAGGCCCCAAAAAGTAGGCATTCACCTGACATAAAAGGCTTTTTTTATACATAAGGCAAGGACCATTCTTTGTTCTGGGTGGTGGCGGATATTTGTGGGCTGGCATGAGGAAATTCAATTACACGTGGTCACCACAGGTGTTGAATTCCTCCGAGATCCATGCCTCATTCATTAAAAAAAATATGAGGTAGTACACACTGTCGTGAGCTAGACGAGTGCGCTTATCGGTCACGATCTCATCGCTGTGGTGAACTTCCTTTCGGACAGGACATTTGACGAGGGGCAAGCCAAGAGTTCCATGGAAAATTGTGCCAGCTATGGCCAGAGGTCAAGCCTGCACACCCAGTAGTCAAGGGGTTCCTCGCTTCTCAGAGCGTCCACATCGGCCGTTAACATGATGTAGTCGGACACCTGTCGGTCTAGGCATTCCCTGAGGCTGGATCCATAGGGCGGCTGTCGATGGGTTGGCTGCAAGATTGATCTCATATCCGAAGTGACCAACACATCTTCAAACCGTCCTCTTTTTGCATGCACGGTAGGATTGGTACCCGCACTTGTTTTGCTGTGGGTGGAAATTCCTCTGCCAGTGCCTGCAACAGCAGAATGCAGCATCTCTCGCAGCAAGGCCTGGAAATGCTGCATTCTGTCATCCCTCTGTGATGCTGGTAACATGTCTGCCTTTTTGTGTTTGTACTGGGGGTCTAAGTACGTTGCCACCCAGTACAGGTCCTTGACCTTTTTGCCTTTTACACGGGGGTCCCTCTTCAAACACTGGAGCATGAAGGTCCCCAGTTGCACTAAATTGGAAGCGGTGGAGCGCCCTGGCTCCTGCTTATTGCCCAAGAGAATGTCATCCTTGGTCTCCTCCCCCCAGCCACGGACAACAACAGAGATCTCTGAAAAGTTTAAAGCCTGCTCTTCTTGCTCCTCCTCCTCCCCCCCCCAGGCACCATCTTCCCGCCTCCTTTTCAGACTCCCGCTGACTTGTCTCAGACGGAGTTGCCCCCCCTGGGAATTCATTCAGCTTTGCGACTTTCTCATCTTCCAGCTTCTGCTCCTCGACGGCTTGATCAATGACATGATGCAATGCCTGCTCCAGAAAGAAGGCGTAACGTACAATGTCACTGATGGCGCCATGGCTGCGACTTACCAGTTTGGTGATCTCATCAAATGGCCGCAGAAGTCTGCATGCATCGCACATGAGCAGCTACTGGAGCCGTGAAAAGAAACCAATTGCCTACTCTTGACATGTGCATTTGTGTTGTAATTTTTATTAGTTTCAAATTTAACTTTTATTGGTTGGAAAATAATAATAAATATTGAGCCATTTTTTATCTAACCTACTAATTTAAAACTATCTCCGGACCTCCAGATGATGTTTCCTGTTGTTTTATATTACTTTTTTACTGTATTGCCAGCAGTAGTGAAGGGTTAGCGTTGCTGTTTAATAGTCAGCCTTTTGATACATGCTGCCTTCTATTCAGGTACCTATCTGTACTTTTGTTTGTTGTGATATGGGCAGTTGTGGCTGGTATACACTGACTCAGACAGTTAGATACATAGGGACCGACCAGCTTGCTACTGTTTGTCCATGGGTGGTTACTGTAGCTAAATTATTGCAACATTGTTGCTTTTGATTGCTGTATAGCTGTTCCTATGATGCTACTGCTATTTTTGCTGCTGTCTACTGTTGGTGCTATCGCTATGGTCCAACTTCTTTAATGTCTGACTATTTGTGGTAGCCTATCTTCTGTCTGTGCTGTCTATTATTTGACTGCTGGCAGCTTGCTATGTGAGCTATTAATGCTGGTACCAGCAGAGTGCTTTTGTAGGCTAACACTATATTGGTCTGACTATAGGTCATTGGTCTCTGGGTGTCCTAGAGGCTAAAATCTATTTACTGCCCCCCGACATGTTTCGCCATGTCCATGGCGTCTTCAGGGGATCGGGCGAAACATGTCGGGGGGCAGTAAATAGATTTTAGCCTCTAGGACACCCAGAGACCAATGACCTATAGTCAGACCAATATAGTGTTAGCCTACAAAAGCACTCTGCTGGTACCAGCATTAATAGCTCACATAGCAAGCTGCCAGCAGTCAAATAATAGACAGCACAGACAGAAGATAGGCTACCACAAATAGTCAGACATTAAAGAAGTTGGACCATAGCGATAGCACCAACAGTAGACAGCAGCAAAAATAGCAGTAGCATCATAGGAACAGCTATACAGCAATCAAAAGCAACAATGTTGCAATAATTTAGCTACAGTAACCACCCATGGACAAACAGTAGCAAGCTGGTCGGTCCCTATGTATCTAACTGTCTGAGTCAGTGTATACCAGCCACAACTGCCCATATCACAACAAACAAAAGTACAGATAGGTACCTGAATAGAAGGCAGCATGTATCAAAAGGCTGACTATTAAACAGCAACGCTAACCCTTCACTACTGCTGGCAATACAGTAAAAAAGTAATATAAAACAACAGGAAACATCTTCTGGAGGTCCGGAGATAGTTTTAAATTAGTAGGTTAGATAAAAAATGGCTCAATATTTATTATTATTTTCAAACCAATAAAAGTTAAATTTTAAACTAATAAAAATTACAACACAAATGCACATGTCAAGAGTAGGCAATTAGTAGTCTATGACTAAATGTAAATACAATATAAGTGCCTCTACATGTGCAGGGTATATATCAGTGTAATATATATGTGAAAAGAAACCAAGCTCCCCAGAACCTGTCCTGCTGCAGAGTTTGCACAGGTAGTTATTAACGGCACGTTTCTGCTGGAGCAGCCTATCAAACATATACAATGTGGAGTTCCAGCACCTTGGGCAGTCACAAATCAGACGTCTGGCGGGCAAGTGGCCATTGCCATGTAAGATCTTCTAAAATGATTTTCCTGGCCTGCCGCAAGACATCCTGGACCCCAGGGTATTTGGTGACGAATCGGTGCACGACTAAGTTCAGCACTATGGCCCTGCTCAACATATGCAGCGTCGTGATACAGTAGCCTGGAAGAACCGTGGCTCCAATGTGGTGGTCCAGCCTGCCGCAGCACCCGGTTTCAGCCAGTCAAGGCTCCACCACCTCAGCCAAAGAGAGCTGTCTTGTGCTGGTCCAGATGCTGCTGCTCCTACTCCTCGTCAGTCATTTCGTCAGCAATCGATCACCGAAGCGATTGCTAAGAGACAACAGTATGCGTGCACTCATCCAACAGCGCAGAAGCTGAACGTGCTCCTGTCCAAGTTGCTGGTGCTTCAGTCCCTCCCTTTCCAAGTGGTGGACTCTGCACCTTTCAGAGAACTGATGGCTTGTGCCGAGCCAAGGTGGAGAGAGTCCCAAGCAGTCATTTCTTTGCGAAAAAGGCAGTACTAGCCCTGCACACACATGTAACAGAAGGTGGGCCAGTCCTTGAGCCTGTCGGTGTCTGGCAAAGTGCACAGCAGCGCCAATGTGTGGAGCTGTAATTACGGTCAGCGACAATACAGGTCATTTACGGCCCACTGGGTGAATGTGGTTCCTGCACAGCCACACCAGCAACTTGGACAGGTCACACCTCCTCCACTTTGTCACGTCGTTGGTCCTGCGACAATTTCCGCCTCTGCCTCCTCATTCTACTCATCCTCCACCATGTCCTCAGCTTCCACTGCAGGGACAAGTCACAGTGCTCAGCGGTGTCACGCTGTTCTGCACCTAGTTTGGGTTGGCGAACGGAGTCACATAGATGAGGAACTGCTCCGTGTAATGCATCAAGAAATCGATGAAAACTGGAAAAACATTGTGTCAGCGCTGCATCAATGTTAGACTGAGCCATGCGCTGGTCCGGGGACCGGAGACGTGGTGCCTCGATCTCACGGCCACATGAGCCCTGTGGGGGCTGAAGTATATATATATTTTTTGGTCTGAAACAACTTTGATAGAAGCTTGCACAAAAACTACAGATTTTTCAGGTGGCTGTTCCACTTGATCTTCTTTCTCCACCTCCTCAGACTCTGAACTGACCAGCAATGAAAATATTCATCATTCCTCCCCACTATATAAATAAGCCGACAGCAAACGCTAGCGTATGTTCCTTTAAAGGAAATCAGCATAGAGCAGATCCGTAATTAAAAGCATTCAGTATACTTTATTATACTCACAGAGTTTTCCTCTTTCAACGACGCATATACAATAAAAATGCTGCCCGACCTGGGTTTCGCTCCTGCTTCATCTGGGGCGTCTCGGTTTCAGTTATTTAGGGCGGGTTTTATAAAATCATAAAATCACATAATTTAGACACATTTTGCGTCTTTTCAGACTCATTCTTTACCAAAAAGGATATATACGTTATATCCCTTTCACATTTATTCTCTTATCTTTACACAAAAAATTACTGAAAATCTCAATTATAAACCATGAGAAAATATTTTAAACTATAAACTCCAATTTCATTATATCTAATAATTAAAAAACCTTTTTCCTACGGTAATCTTCTCCATATTTATCCTAAAATTCATAAAAACTTGTCCCAAAAAATTCTATCTCATATATCTTTGACGCATATAAGCGCTGGAACTTCCATTATTTTTCAGTACTGTACACAAAAGCAACTATCATCATATCCATGGTCCTCATTAAAAACATACTGATATATTGGACACATAGATATCATTTTGCTATAATGTTATTTATCTCAGTTTGGAGTGGTTACAAAAGGTGCCGTATATTCCCTAATAGTGCTGCATCATAACCACCTGCTGATAAATACGTCTCTAATCCTATCTCCACATGACTCTGTTCAGACTAGCATAATACAAAGTCGCTGTCACGGTCACGTACACACACAAGCAGGGGGGAGGATAGTGACTAGAGTTGAGCAGACACCTGGATGTTCGGGTTCGGCAGGTTCGGCCAAACTTGAAAAAAAAGTTCGGGGTCCCCAAACTTGACCCCGAACCCCATTGAAGTCAATGGGGACCTTTTGGGCACTAAAATGGCTTTAAAATAGTCCTGGAAAGGGTTAGAGGGCTGCAAAAAGCATCAAAATGTGCTTAAGAGCATAACAACTGTTCTGCAAACAAATGTGGATAGGGAAATGACTTAAAATAACATAAAATTCAGAAAAATTAAAAATAACAATCTGGATCTAGGAGTAGGAGTTTGAGGAGGCGGTGGATAGGTGGATGTGGCTGTGTAGGTTGACGTGGCGGTGTAGGTGGAAGCGGTGGTGAAGGAGGAATAGGTAGCCAACACTGATTTGTGTTATTTTTTATTTTTAAATTGGGGTATCCCCCAAAATATTGGGAAATATAACAAAATAAAACTAAGAATAAGTGCACTTGAGTACAAGAATGAATGGTTGAGGCTGGTATAAATGTCTATTCTGCACAAGGTACAGACAAGTCCTGTGGGATCCATGCCTGGTTCATTTTAATAAACGTAAGCTTGTCCACATTGGCTGCGGCCTGTGATAATGCTCTCTGCCGTACTAAACACACGTTCACACTATACACTGGCTGCAGGGCAGGTCAGCACCTCCAAGGCTGACAAAGCTTTTCCACATTTTGGCCATGCTAACCCTGCCTTCTCAGGTGCTGGTGGTGCCCCAGCTGCGTTGGCGACCTCTTCCTCCTCCTCTGCCTTTTCTTTGTAGTTCCACTGTGCCCCGCTGTCAGGTGGGAATGCCATCATCAGCATGCGCTTGTAGTCGCGAATCTTCCGATCAGTAACAGATGTTTTCACTAAATTTAGTTCCCTGTCAGCAATGCAGAGCAGGGGTTCATTCACGGCAAAAGGGGGTTCATGTCACCCAGCAATACAACAGAGGATTTTGAGAGGTTTAGGCCCCAATCAGCAATGCAGAGCAGGGGTTCATTCACGGCAAAAGGGGGTTCATGTCACCCAGCAATACAACAGAGGATTTTGAGAGATTTAGGCCCCAGTCACGCAGGCACAGCAGGGGTTCATTCACGGCAAAAGGGGGTTCATGTCACCCAGCAATAGAACAGACCATTTTGAGAGATTTATGCCCCTGTCAGCAATGCAGAGCAGGGGTTAATTCACGGCAAAAAGGGGGATCATGTCACTCAGCAATACAACAGAGGAATTTGAGAGATTTAGGCCCCAGTCATCCAGGCACAGCAGGGGTTCATTCACGGCAAAATGGGGTTCATGTCACCCAGCAATAGAACAGATGATTTTGAGAGATTTTGGCCCCTGTAAGCAATGCAGAGCAGGGGTTCATTCACGGCAAAAGGGGGTTCATGTCACCCAGCAATAGAACAGAGTATTTTGAGAGATTTATGCCCCTGTCAGCAATGCAAAGCAGGGGTTCATTCACACCAAAAGGGGATTCATGTCACCCAGCAATAGAACAGAGGATTTTGAGAGATTTAGGCCCCTGTCAGCAATGCAGAGCAGGGGTTCATTCACGGCAAAAGGGAGTTCATGTAACCCAGCAATACAACTGAGGATTTTGAGAGATTTAGGCCCCTGTCAGCAATGCAGAGCAGGGGTTCATCCACGACAAAAGGGGGTTCATGTCACTCAGCAATAGAACAGAGGATTTTGAGAGATTTAGTCCCCAGTCACCCAGGCACAGCAGGGGTTCATTCACGGCAAAAGGGGGTTCATCTCACCCAGCAATAGAACAGAGAATTTTGAGAGATTTCGGCCCCTGTCAGCAATGCAGAGCAGGGAATTATTCACGTAAAAAGGGGGTTCATGTCACCCAGCAATAGAACAGAGTATTTTGAGAGATTTATGCCCATGTCAGCAATGCAGAGCAGGGGTTTATTCACGGCAAAAGGGGGTTCATGTAACCCAGCAATAGAACAGAGGATTTTGAGAGATTTAGGCCCCTGTCAGCAATGCATAGCAGGGGTTCATTCACGGCAAAAGGGGGTTCATGTCACCCAGCAATACAACAGAGAATTTTGAGAGATTTAGGCCCCTGTCAGCAATGCAGAGCAGGGGTTCATTCACGGCAAAAGGGGGTTTATGTCACCCAGCAATACAACAGAGGATTTTGAGAGATTTAGGCCCCAGTCAGCAATGCAGAGCAGGGGTTCATTCACGGCAAAAAGGGGTTCATGTCACCCAGAAATACAACAGAGGATTTTGAGAGATTTAGGCCCCTGTCAGCAATGCAGACCAGGGGTTCATTCACGGCAATAGGGGGTTCATGTCACCCAGCAATACAAGAGAGGATTTTGAGAGATTTAGGCCCCTGTCAGCAATGCAGAGCAGGGGTTCATTCACGGCAAAAGGGGGTTCATGTCACCCAGCAATACAACAGAGGATTTTGAGAGATTTAGGCCCCTGTCAGCAATGCAGAGCAGGGGTTCATTCACGGCAAAAAGGGGGTTCATGTCACCCAGCAATACAACAGAGGATTTTGAGAGATTTAGGCCCCTGTCAGCAATGCAGAGCAGGGGTTCATTCATGGCAAAAGGGGGTTCATGTCACCCAGCAATACAACAGAGGATTTTGAGAGATTTAGGCCCCTGTCAGCAATGCAGAGCAGGGGTTCATTTACGGCAAAAGGGGGTTCATATCACCCAGCAATAGAACAGAGGATTTTGAGAGATTTGGGCCCCTGTCACCCAGGCACAGCAGGGGTTTGTATATGCCAAAAATGGTAAAATGTCACCCGACAATTGAAAATAAGAATTTAGGGCACGAAAATTGGCATTTTTTAAAATTAAAATGGCTCTAAAATAGTCCTTGAAAAGGCTAGAGGGATGTAAAAGGCAGTAAAATGTGCTTAAGAGCATGGCAACTGCTCCGCAAACAAATGTGGATAGGGAAATAACTTAAAATGAAATAAAATAACAAAAAATTCCAAATTATTAACCTGCAACTCAGAGAAGGAGGTGGATATGGAGTCGGAGGTTGAGGAGGCGTTGAATGTGGTGTTGTAGGTGGAGGCAGCAAAGGAGGAGGAACAGGTAGCCAACAATGTACCCCCAAAATATTGGGACAAATAAAAAAATAAGAAAACAAAGAATCATTGCACTTGACTTGAGTACAAGAATGTATGTTTGATGGTGGTATAAATGTCTATTCTGCACAAGGTACAGACAAGTCTTTTAGGATCCAAGCCTGGTACATTTTAATAAACGTGAGCTTGTCCACATTAGCTGTGGACAGGCGGCTGCGTCTGTCTATAATGACACCTCCTGCCGTGCTAAATACATGTTCAGAGAGTACACTGGCTGCAGGGCAGGCCAGCACCTCCAAGGCATACAGGGAAAGCTCTGGCCATGTGGACAATTTGGAGACCCAGAAGTTGAATGGGGCAGAGCAATCAGTCAGTACGTGTAGTCGTGTGCACAGGTACTGTTCCACTATGTTGTTCAAATGCTGCCTCCTGCTAACACGTTCCATATGAGCAGTGGGGTCCGGTTGTTGCGGCGAGGTGACAAAGCTTTTCCACATGTCGGCCATGCTAACCCTGCCTTCTGAGGTGCTGGCGCTGACACAGCTGCATTGGCGACCTCTTCCTCCTCCCCTGCCTTCGCCTTGTGCTTCCATTTGTCCCCCAGCGTCAGTCGGGAATGCTCTCAGGAGCGCGTCTACCAGCGTGCGCCTGTAGTCGCGTATCTTCCGATCACACTCCAGTGAGGGAATTAAGGACGGCACATTGTCTTTGTAACGGGGATCCAGCAGGGTGGCCACCCAGTAGTCAGCACACGTTAAAATGTGGGCAACTCTGCAGTCGTTGCGCAGGCACTGCAGCATTTAGTCGCTCATGTGTGCCAGGCTGCCCAGAGGTAACGACAAGCTGTCCTCTGTGGGAGGCGTATCATCTGCGTCCTCCGTATCCCCCCAGCCACGCACCAGTGATTGGCCCGAGCTGCATTGGATACCAGCCCGCTGTGAACATGCTTCATCCCCATCCTCCTCCTCATCCTCCTCCTCCTCGTCCTCCAGTAGTGGGCCCTGGCTGGCCAAGTTTGTAATTGGCCTCTGCTGTTGCAAAAATCCTCTTTCTGAGCCACTTCTAAAAGACTGGCCTGAAAGTGTTAGAGATGACCCCTCTTCCTCCTCCTCTTCCTGGGCCACCTCCTCTTCCATCATCGCCCTAAGTGTTTTCTCTAGGAGACATAGAAGGGGTATTTTAACGCTGATAACGGCGTCATCGCCACTGGCCATGTTGGTGGAGTACTCGAAACAGTGCAACAGGGCACACAGGTCTCGCATGGAGGCCCAGTCATTGGTGGTGAAGTGGTGCTGTTCCGCAGTGCGACGCACCCGTGCGTGCTGCAGCTGAAACTCCACTATGGCCTGCTGCTGCTCGCACAGTCTCTCCAGCATGTGCAAGGCGGAGTTCCACCTGGTGGGCACGTCGCATATGAGGCGGTGAGCGGAAAGGCCGAAGTTACGCTGTAGAGCAGATAGCCGAGCGGCGGCAGGATGAGAACGCCGGAAGCGCGCACAGACGGCCCGCACTTTATGCAGCAGCTCAGACATGTCGGGGTAGTTGTGAATGAATTTTTGCACCACCAAATTCAGCACATGCGCCAGGCAAGGGATGTGCGTCAAACCGGCTAGTCCCAAAGCTGCAACGAGATTTCACCCATTATCGCACACCACCAGGCCGGGCTTGAGGCCCACTGGCAACAACCACTCGTCGGTCTGTTGTTCTATACCCCGCCACAACTCCTGCGCGGTGTGGGGCCTGTCCCCCAAACACATCAGTTTCAGAATGGCCTGCTAACGTTTACTTCTGGCTGTGCTGATGTTGGTGGTGAAGGTCTGTCGCTGACCGGATGAGGGGGTGGTAGAAGAGGAGGAGGAAGACGAGCAGGAAGAGGAGGCAACACGAGGCAAAGAATGATGCACTACATTTACCCAGTGTGCAGTTAGGGAGATATAGCGTCCCTGGCCGTGCTTACTGGTCCACGTATCTGTGGTTAGGTAGACCTTGCCACAGATGGCGTTGTGCAGTGCACACTTGATTTTATCCGATACTTGTGTCACGGATGGTGTTGCAGAAAACTGGAAGTTATAAATAAACATCCGACTGACTTGATCCCCAAACTAAGGAACATATGGGTGAGCCCTATAAAACCCCTAGAGCTGTCCCTGACTGCTATGCCCATGCAAAGATCTTTATGATAGATAATTGCATGCCCTCGTACCTAGACTGTGTGACACCTGAAAACCCTTTAATAGTGAGGGGACACGACCACCGGCTAACTGCATTTAATACGGAGGGAGTCAGGGTCACCTAGAATCAAGCCAGCACGGAAACACAAATAAAGGAAAAGACTTATCTGAGGAACCAGCAGTTGCAGCCTCTAGCAGTGAACACAATCCAGGAAGTAGTATAAACCGCAAAGTGAGGCAGTATGGGAGGGAATATAAAGGGAGGCAATCAGTGTAAATAGATGACAGCTGGGAGAAGTAAAAGAGATGACAAAGTAAAACCAAAACAAAGAACATCATGCAAGAGGTACAGAAGAACGTCTGCCAGAGCTTCTCAGAGAGCTGGCGGTGACAACTTGGTTGTGCAGGGAGGGCACGGCTCTCCTGGAGAAGTAGTGGCGGCTGGGAACTACGTACTGTGGGACAGCAAGCAACATGAGCTGTTTGAAGCTGTCCGTCTCCACCAGCCTGAATGACAGCATTTCAAAGGCCAGCAATTTAGAAATGCTGGCATTCAGGGCAAGGGATTGAGGGTGGCTAGGTGGGAATTTGCGCTTTCTCTCAAAGGTTTGTGAGATGAAGAGCTGAACGCTTCCGTGTGACATGGTGAAGATGCTTGGTGACGGAGGTGGCGTTATTGGTGGCACATCCTCTGTTTGCTGGGCGGCAGGTGCCAACGTTCCTCCAGAGGCGGAGGAAGAGGCCGAGGATGCAGCAGAAGAGGGAGCAGGAGGGGTCTGAGCCCTTTCTTGTTTTTGAAGGTGCTTACTCCACTGCAGCCCATGTCTCGCATGTAGATGCCTGGTCATGCAGGTTGTGCTATGGTTCAGAACGTTAATGCCTCGCTTCAGGCTCTGATGGCACAGCGTGCAAACCACTCGCGTCTTGTCGTCAGCACATTGTGTGAAGAAATGCCATGCGAGGGAACTCCTTGAAGCTGCCTTTGGTGTGCTCGGTCCCTGTTGACGGTGGCCAGTAGCAGGCGAACTGTTATGGCGAAGGCTGCTCTGCTTTTGCACCCTGCTCCCGCTTTTGCTACGCTGTTGGCTTGGTCTCACCACTGCCTCTTCCTCCGAACTCTGAAAGTCAGTGGCACGACCTTCATCCCATGTGGGGTCTAGGACCTCATCGTTCCCTGCATCGTCTTCCACCCAGTCTTCCTCCCTGACCTCCTTTTCGGTCTGCACACTGCAGAAAGACGCAGCAGTTGGCACCTGTGTTTCGTCATCATCAGAGACGTGCTGAGATGGTATTCCCATGTCCTCATCAGGAAACATAAGTGGTTGTGTGTCAGTGCATTCTATGTCTTCCACCCCTGGGGAAGGGCTACGTGGATGCTCTTGGGAAACCCTGCCAGCAGAGTCTTCAAACAGCATAAGAGACTGCTGCATGACTTGAGGTTCAGACAGGTTCCCCGATATGCATGGGGGTGATGTGACAGACTGATGGGCATGAGTTTCAGGCGCCATCTGTGCGCTTTCTGCAGAAGGGTGGGAGATAATGTGAACGTGTTGGATCCACTGTCGGCCACCCAATTGACTAGCGCCTGTACTTGCTTGGGCCTTACCATCCTTAGAATGGCATTAGGCCCAACCAAATATCGCTGTAGATTCTGGTGGCTACTGGGACCTGAGGTAGTACTTTCAGTAGGACGTGTAGCTGTGGCAGAACGGCCACGTCCTCTCCCTGCACCAGAGGCTCCACCAACACCACCACCACGACCATGACCGCTTCCCTTATTAGATGTTTGTCTCATAGTTAGCATTCACAAAGAAAAGTAAAAAGTGGTTAAGTATGTTAAAAATAATTAACCGCCAATAATTAACCGCCACTAAATGTGACAGTGACTTATGCATGTGTAATCACAGATGTGCAGTATATTAGAGGGTTTTTTCACCCCATTAACAAAAAAGCTGTATTTCTGTCCAAAATGTGACAGTGACTTATGCACGTGTAATCACAGATGTGCAGTATATTAGTGGCTTTTTTCACCCTATTTAAAAAGCTGTATTTCTGTCCTAAATGTGACAGTGACTTATGCACGTGTAATCACAGATGTGCAGTATATTAGAGGCTTTTTTCACCCCAGTAGCCAAAGCCGTATTTATGGCCTAAATGTGCCAGTCACTTTTGCACGTGTAATCCCAGATTTGCAGTATATGTATATTAGAGTTATTTTTTTGCCCTAACCAAAAAGCTGTATTTCTGTCCTAAATATGACAATCACTTATGCACGTGTAATCACAGATGTGCAGTATATTAGAGGCTTTTTTCACCCCAGTATGCCAAAAAGCTGTATTTCTGTCCTAAATGTGACAGTGACTTATGCACGTGTAATCCCAGATGTGCAGTATATTAGAGGGTTTTTTCACCCCAGTAACCAAAAAGCTGTATTTCTGTCCTAAATGTGACAGTGACTTATGCACGTGTAATCCCAGATGTGCAGTATATTAGAGGGTTTTTTCACCCCAGTAACCAAAAAGCTGTATTTCTGTCCTAAATGTGACAGTGACTTATGCATGTGTAATCCCAGATGTGCAGTATATTAGAGGGTTTTTTCACCCCAGTAACCAAAAAGCTGTATTTCTGTCCTAAATGTGACAGTGACTTATGGATGTGTAATCCCAGATGTGCAGTAAATTAGAGGTTTTTTTCACCCCAGTAACCAAAAAGCTGTATTTCTGTCCTAAATGTGACAGTGACTTATGCACGTGTAATCACAGATGTGCAGTATATTAGAGGGTTTTTTCACCCCAGTAACCAAAAAGCTGTATTTCTGTCCTAAATGTAACAGTGACTTATGCACGTGTAATCACAGATGTGCAGTATATTAGAGTTGTTTTTTACCCTAACCAAAAAGCTGTATATCTGTCTTAAATGTGACAGTCACTTTTGCACGTGTAATCCCAGATGTGCAGTATATTAGAGGGTTTTTTTCACCCCAGTAACCAAAAAGCTGTATTTCTGTCCTAAATGTGAGAGTGACTTATGCACGTGTAATCACAGATGTGCAGTATATTAGAGTTTTTTTTTTACCCTAACCAAAAAGCTGTATTTCTGGCCTAAATGTGACAGTCACTTTTGCACGTGTAATCCCAGATGTGCAGTATATTAGAGGGTTTTTTCACCCTAACCAAAAAGCTGTATTTCTGTCCTAAATGTGACAGTCACTTATGCTTGTCTAATCCCAGATGTGCAGTATATTAGAGGGGTTTTTCATCCCAGTATGCCTAAGCTGTATTTCTGGACTTGCAGATAGCCTATGCTGTTGCACTATCGTTGCATAAAATGGCTGCCAATCATGTATTGATATTGACTAACTGAAGAAAAAAAAGTTAGTTTTCAGCAGTAGTTGGCTCAGGGCAGGCTTAAAAAAATTGTGCACTGCGCCCACAAAACACTTTTTCTGTAGATCGCTGAGTACAATAGAGATATAGACCTCCTGGCACTCTGGAGGGTTGCTGCTTGGAGTCGGGTTTCCGCCCTACGTAATAAATAAAATTGAAAACTCCATCACTGTGCGTCAAAGAATTTTTCGTTTATTAGAAAATGCAGCGTCGTGATGTGACGTTTCGGCCACTTTGGCCTTTATCAAACTATAGCCGCTGTCAGGAAAATCGCCAGTTGTAGTAGCGCTATCAGATAGTTATAGTGTGTATCCACACACTTGCATGGAGGCGCGCGATATTCCTGACAGCGGCTATAGTTTGATAAAGGCCAAAGTGGCCGAAACGTCACATCACGACGCTGCATTTTCTAATAAACGAAAAATTCTTTGACGCACAGTGCTGGAGTTTTCAATTTTATTTATTGATCGCTGAGTACATAAACCAGTTCTTGATGAGATTTCTCCCTGATCTCTCCCTCACAGCAGTTGCAGCCTCTCCTTACACTAATCCGAGCAGAATGACGGGCGGCGCTACGTGACTCCAGCTTAAATAGAGGCTGGGTCACATGCTGCAGTTGGCCAATCACAGCCAATTGCTCGACGCTCCAGCAGAACACGGCGTGCGTGTCTGCCGCCATGTTACACCAGGGCGCCAGCGGCGCAGGACAGGGGAGGCACGTTTCGGGCGCCCTGTGACAGTCGCTGTTTTTCACCCACTTGCTAGTAAATGTGTTTTTTTGTGGTTTCTTTTCTACAGACCCACTGTCGTGCAGTCTAATACTGTTAATCAACATAATTCTCCCCTATATCACGCCCCAAAAAGTTTTTGGGAATTTTTTTTTTTCTTTGTGTCAATTTATCTCCTATCATCTATCCTAGTATTTCAAAGGGGGAAGGTATCGATTCTTTTGATTCGAATGGTAATATTTATGCACCATACACATGGATTTTACATCCAATTCTATGTTTAACCCTTTTGGCTGTAGCGTTCCCATATTATATATCCATTCTAACTCATCATTATACACCATTATACCTAAGACAATAGGTTTGGAAGCAAGGAGGAAGATAAGGACCTAAAAGAAAAGTGTATAAATTATTGTTTACGTCACAATTATTTCTGGTATGGGGAATGTTTTTATCTCCAAATTACAGGTACGGCGATGGGCGAAAAATTTGCGCCAAATTTCGCCAAATTTGTTTATGGCGTACTGGGAGCATAGATTTATAGACCCTCTAGTTAGGGGACAGAAGGGGAATGGTAACCTTATGATTTAGAAAAGGTATATTGATGATTGCTTGTTTATTTGGAGAGGGGAAAAGGTTTCCCTCAAGGAGTTTATTTTTTATATTAATAACAACACCTGTAATATCAAATTCACCAAATGTATAAGCAAAAAAACTGTAAATTTCCTTGATTTGGAAATTATGGTTATAGATGGCTCAATACACACGAGAACCTATTTCAAGCCCACAGACCGAAATGGCTACATAGATGTCAGTAGCTGCCATTGTGACCCCTGGATAAAGAACATACCTACAGGACAATTCCAGAGGGTGAGAAGAAACTGTTCCCAAGTGAAAGACTATGATATACAGAGTGAGATTATTTTGGAAAAGTTTAGAGAGAAGGGGTATAAAGAAGGAGGGCTGAGGACTAAGGGCTCATTTACACGAACATGTGCTGCCCGTTGCCGTATTGCGGACTGCATTTGCGGATCCGCAATACACGGGCACCGTTCCGTGTGCATTCCACATCACAGATGCGGACCCATTCACTTCAATGGGTCTGCAAATCCGGAGATGCGGAACGGTGCGGAACGTAAGCACGGAATGGAACACTACAGAAGCAATACGGAGAGATTTCTGGGGTTCTGTTCTGTGTCTCCGCACCGCAAAAAGATAGAACATGCTCTATATTTTTGCGGAACGGAGGGATTGCGGACCCAATCAAATGAATGGGTCCACGATCCCCATGCGGCTGGGCCACGGTCGGTGCCCATGCATTGCGGACCGCAATTTGCGGTCCACAGCACGGGCAGGGGCTTCCAACGGTCGTGTGAACGAGCCCTAAGAGAGATAGTGTACAACAAGGAAATGCAGAGATTAAAAATGAAACCAAAGAAGAAGTGGATAAGTATAAATTTGCCTTTTCCACAACATATTCCACAATGTGTCCCCAAATTAAACATGTTAGCAGGAAGAATTGGGGAATCTTAAAGAATGACCCAGTAATAGGACCCTTAATACCAGTGAAACCTCCGGTCCTTTTCAGACCAGCACCTACCATTAAGGATAAAGTGGTTCATAGCTGTTTAAAGAAAGGGAAGCACCACCCAAAAAGAGGTTCACATGGTGGGGTTTCTGAATAGAATGCAAAAATAGGTCCAAAGAGGATAAAAAGAATAGGACCAGTAACAATATAGTTTCAACAGAAAACCAAAAAGAATTAAAAATAAAAGGAAATTTATCCTGTGAGAGTACAGGGGTTATATATGTTTTAGAGTGTCCCTGCAAACTTCAATACTGTATGTGGGCAGAACACTCATAAAGTTGAAAGGGAGAGTAGGGGAACACATAAGGAATATTAAAAAAGGTTTGGAGTCCCACAGTGTTTCTGCACACTTTAAGAGGGTACATCAAAAGAATCCAGCGGGCCTGAAGTTTTTGGGGGTCAAGTAGGTACAGAAAAAATGGAGAGGTGGAGATCCAGCTAAGCAAATACTGAGATCTAGGATAGATGATAGGAGATAAATTGACACAAAGATTTTTTGCAAAAAAATTTTTTTTTGGTGTGATATAGGGGAGAATTAAGTGTATTAGCAGTATTAGAAAGCACGACAGTGGGTCTGTAGAAAAGAAACCACGAAAACCCACCTTTACCAGCAAGTGGGTGAAAAGCAGCGAATTTGTATTATGCTAGTCTGAACGGAGTCATGTGGAGATAGGATTAGAGACGTATCTATAAGCAGGTGGTTACGATGCAGCACTACTAGGGAATATATGGAGCCTTTTGTAACCACTCCAAACTGAGATAAATAATGTGACAGAACCATCTGACTTTGGAATTGTATTGTATGTTATGTGAGGGTACCCAGATAGCTATGCCATGGAGCCTGTTCGTGAAATTAAAGGCTTTGGCTCCATGGCGATTGTACAGGGAGTGCAGAATTATTAGGCAAGTTGTATTTTTGAGGATTAATTTTATTATTGAACAACAACCATGTTCTCAATGAACCCAAAAAACTCATTAATATCAAAGCTGAATATTTTTGGAAGTAGTTTTTAGTTTGTTTTTAGTTTTAGCTATTTTAGGGGGATATCTGTGTGTGCAGGTGACTATTACTGTGCATAATTATTAGGCAACTTAACAAAAAACAAATATATACCCATTTCAATTATTTATTTTTACCAGTGAAACCAATATAACATCTCAACATTCACAAATATACATTTCTGACATTCAAAAACAAAACAAAAACAAATCAATGACCAATATAGCCACCTTTCTTTGCAAGGACACTCAAAAGCCTGCCATCCATGGATTCTGTCAGTGTTTTGATCTGTTCACCATCAACATTGCGTGCAGCAGCAACCACAGCCTCCCTGACACTGTTCAGAGAGGTGTACTGTTTTCCCTCCTTGTAAATCTCACATTTGATGATGGACCACAGGTTCTCAATGGGGTTCAGATCAGGTGAACAAGGAGGCCATGTCATTAGATTTTCTTCTTTTATACCCTTTCTTGCCAGCCACGCTGTGGAGTACTTGGACGCATGTGATGGAGCATTGTCCTGCATGAAAATCATGTTTTTCTTGAAGGATGCAGACTTCTTCCTGTACCACTGCTTGAAGAAGGTGTCTTCCAGAAACTGGCAGTAGGACTGGGAGTTGAGCTTGACTCCATCCTCAACCCGAAAAGGCCCCACAAGCTCATCTTTGATGATACCAGCCCAAACCAGTACTCCACCTCCACCTTGCTGGCGTCTGAGTCGGACTGGAGCTCTTTGCCCTTTACCAATCCAGCCACGGGCCCATCCATCTGGCACATCAAGACTCACTCTCATTTCATCAGTCCATAAAACCTTAGAAAAATCAGTCTTGAGATATTTCTTGGCCCAGTCTTGACGTTTCAGCTTGTGTGTCTTGTTCAGTGGTGGTCGTCTTTCAGCCTTTCTTACCTTGGCCATGTCTCTGAGTATTGCACACCTTGTGCTTTTGGGCACTCCAGTGATGTTGCAGCTCTGAAATATGGCCAAACTGGTGGCAAGTGGCATCTTGGCAGCTGCACGCTTGACTTTTCTCAGTTCATGGGCAGTTATTTAGCGCCTTGGTTTTTCCACACGCTTCTTGCGACCCTGTTGACTATTTTGAATGAAACGCTTGATTGTTCGATGATCACGCTTCAAAAGCTTTGCAATTTTAAGAGTGCTGCATCCCTCTGCAAGATATCTCACTATTTTTGACTTTTCTGAGCCTGTCAAGTCCTTCTTTTGACCCATTTTGCCAAAGGAAAGGAAGTTGCCTAATAATTATGCACACCTGATATAGGGTGTTGATGTCATTAGACCACACCCCTTCTCATTACAGAGATGCACATCACCTAATATGCTTAATTGGTAGTAGGCTTTCGAGCCTATACAGCTTGGAGTAAGACAACATGCAAAAGAGGATGATGTGGTCAAAATACTCATTTGCCTAATAATTCTGTACAGGGTGTATTCGTGTAGTCTGAGTGCCATTCACCTAATAATATGCACTCAGACCTGAGCTCTGGGGATATGTTAAATGTCTGTGTTTACTGTAATGGTTGTGACATTGTATATTTGAATAGTGATTTCTGTCCTGTTGTCCCCACGTGTACAATGGCGATTTCCCTTTGTCCTGAGAGATAATTGAATTACTCCTTGGTTGTCTCCAGGGCAGAAAGGTGGAAACCAGGATGCTGTCACGAGGGTATCAAGAGCCACGTCTGACTCCGTTATACCCGGGGTCAGGAAGTCGCAGCGGGTGGCTGCGCGCTCTATATCTAAAGATCACGTTGTTCTTTAGTGATTGTTTTCTGTGTTTGCCTTGCTATCCTTTTTGTCTCTCTCAGGGATCCGTAGCTTCTCCTCCTCAGCTGTTTCTTGTCTGCCACTCCCTACCTCCTTATATTCTCCCCTCACACTTCTCTAGTTGCCAGTTTTAGAGCTTCCTGCCTGGACATCTATACTGACCCACTGGAGTGGTGAATCCTGCTTGTCGTTCCTGAGTGCTACCCTCCGGATCCCTGTTGGGCTTATTGTTGTCTCCTGTTGTCGTCCACCTGGGAATATATGTTGTGTCTGTGTTGTCTGTCCTCCCCTTGGTGTTTTCCCTTAGAGTTAGTGGTGCGGACTAGTGTTCCCATCGCCCTGTTCACCACCTAGGGCTCAGCTCAGGGAAAGCCAGGGCTTTAGGCACGTGATCGGCGTACGGGTGAGGAACCCGTCTAGGGACGTCAGGGCAGCCAGGTGCCAGCCGCCAGGTGAGTCAGGGGTCACCATCTTCCCTCTCACTTGGGCAGAGCCTTCCTCGTTCCCTCCCTCTGTGTCACGTATGTGATAGCCACGCCGACCGTGATATTATAACTGGCCCTTACTTTTTGAGAAAAAATAAAAATAAAAAAATAAAATAAATTTTTTTTGTTGTTTTTTTTTCTCTCTCTACTTAGAATCCAATATGGATCCTATTGATGCCTTGGCAGAACAGATTCAAAGCCTGTCTTTGGAGGTGGCAGGATTGAAGGCGTCTCTTCTCCAACAACAGCAGCAAATGCAGCAGACCGCACCCCCAGCGGTTGCTATGGGTAACCAGGTTGTCACTGAACCCAAGGTTGCTCTTCCCGACAGATTTTCTGGGGGAAGGGACAAATTTGCGACGTTCCGTGAGGCCTGCAAATTATATTTTAAGTTGCGCCCTTACTCCTCAGGTCATGAAGAACAGCGGGTAGGGATTGTCATTTCCCTGCTTCAGGGGGATCCGCAATCCTGGGCGTTCTCGTTACCCCCTGGTTCTCAGGCTCTCCGGTCAGTGGAGGGATTTTTTGGGGCTTTGGGTCTCATATATGGCTGAGTCGAAGTTACGGAGACTCCTACAGGGAGATCGGTCAGCAGAGGAATATTGCTCAGAGTTCCGTAGGTGGGCTACGGATACTCAGTGGAACGACCCGGCTCTCAGGAGTCAGTTCTGCTCTGGGTTATCTGAAAGGGTTAAGGATGCACGGGCGCTGTATGAGACCCCCCTTTCCCTTGATGCTGTTATGTCCCTCTCTATCAGAATAGATAGACGTCTTAGGGAGAGATCGGAAATTCCGGAGCAATTGGTTACCTCTCCCAAACAACAGTCAGCCTGTACTGACTTAGATGAGCCTATGCAGCTAGGCGGAACTTCTCGTCAGGTCCGTCCTCCCGAGGTTCGCCGTAGGGGGGGGGGGATTGTTTTTTCTGTGGGGGGAGGGGTCATTTCATTAATGTCTGTCCCTCCTTTCTCAGAAACAAAAGACCGTCGGAAAACTACTAACCCCGGGCTGTGCGGAGGATGTCAGCCGGGGGGTATACGTTTCCTCCATACGAACATCTCAATTTGTGTTACCAGCGGTCATTGTTTTTGGTGTTAAGACAGAGTCTATTTCCGTTTTTCTGGACAGTGGAGCAGGGGTAAACTTGATTGATGCCCATTTTGCCCGCACTATGGGTTTGTCTCTCTGTACGCTGCAGAGACCTATTCCCGTATTCGCTATAGATTCTGCTCCTCTGTCTCAGAGAAACCTCACCCACATTGTTCGTAATTTACACCTTCGGGTAGGGGACCACCATAATGAGTGTCTTTCATGTTACGTTCTGGAGGGCCTTCCCTCTCCGGTGGTATTGGGTCTTCCCTGGTTGATAGCGCACAATCCAGTGGTGGATTGGCAGGCCAGGGAGATATTGGAGTTGAGTGAGCATTGCAGAGAGAATTGCTTAAATAACAATTGCTTAATCGCCTCCATAGCTTCCCTACCTACATTTATTTTGGACTTTGAGGACGTTTTTTCTGAAAAGGGTTGTCAGAAACTACCACCTCATCGTCCTTATGATTGCCCGGTTAACCTGATTCCCGGGGCAAAATTACCCAAGTCCAGGTTGTATAATCTTTCGGGTCCCAAGAGACAAGCCATGAAAGATTATATCTCCGAGAGTCTGGCTAAGGGACACATCAGACCCTCTTCTTCACCCGTGGCTGCAGGGTTTTTCTTTGTTAAAAAGAAAGATGGGGGCCTGCGTCCTTGCTTAGATTTCCGTGAGTTAAACCAGATAACCATCCGTGACCCATACCGTCTTCCTCTCATTCCTGACCTTTTTAATCAGATTGCGGGTGCTAAGTGGTTCTCCAAACTTGATCTTAGGGGGGCCTACAATCTGATTCGTATCAGGGAAGGGGATGAGTGGAAGACAGCTTTTAACACCCCTGAGGGGCATTATGAAAATCTAGTTATGCCTTTCGGTCTGACCAATGCCCCTGCTGTCTTCCAACATTTCGTTAATGATATTTTTAGTCATCTCATCAGCAGGTTTGTAGTCATATACCTAGATGATATCTTAATTTATTCGGCTGATCTGAAAACACATGAGGTGCATGTCAGGCAAGTACTGCAGGTCCTACGGACGAATAAATTATATGCGAAAATTGAAAAATGTGTCTTCGCTGTTCAGGAATTACAGTTCCTGGGATATCTATTATCTGCTTCAGGTTTCCGCATGGATCCTGGGAAGGTCCAGGCAATTTTAGATTGGGATCTTCCTGAGAACCTTAAAGCCCTACAACGGTTTTTGGGTTTCGCTAATTTCTATAGAAAGTTCATTAAAAATTATTCAGTGATCGTTAAACCCCTTACCGACATGACTAGGAAGGGGACGGATTTTTTCAAATGGTCTGTCGCCGCTAAAGATGCATTTTCCTCTCTAAAGGAGAGGTTTACCTCGGCACCTGTTCTAATTTAACCTGATGTCTCCCAGCCTTTTATTGTCGAGGTAGATGCGTCAGAGGTGGGAGTGGGAGCTGTATTGTCTCAGGGTCCGTCTCCTGGCAAATGGCGTCCTTGCGCTTTCTTTTCCAAAAAATTATCTTCTGCGGAGAAGAATTATGATATTGGAAATAGGGAACTGTTGGCGATTAAACTGGCGCTTGAAGAGTGGCGTCACTTCTTAGAGGGAGCAATCCACCCCGTCACGGTGATTACGGATCACAAGAACCTTCTGTACCTAGAATCGGCTAAGCGTCTCACCCCTAGACAAGCTAGGTGGTCGCTATTCTTTACCAGATTTAACTTTGTAATCACCTATCGTCCTGGGGCAAAAAATACCAAGGCAGACGCATTATCTCGTAGTTTCCCTGGAGGGGGTAATGTTTGTGATCCGGTACCTATTTTACAAAGAGGAGTGGTTGTCTCTGCTGTACACTCTGTTCTAGAGGGAAAGGTGTTAGAGGCTCAGGGGGACGCCCCGGCCTCTTGCCCCTCAGAGAAATTGTTTGTACCGTTAAACCTGCGTCTTGAATTATTAAAAGAACATCATAATTCGGCACTTGCTGGACACCCGGGTAGTAAAGCAACCTTGGAGCTTTTATCTCGTCGTTTTTGGTGGCCAAGGTTGCGTCAGGATGTAATGGATTTCGTGTCTACTTGTTCTACTTGTGCACGCGCGAAAGTCTCTCATACACGTCCAGCAGGGTCTTTATTGCCACTTTTCATCCCCAATAGGCCATGGACACATCTGTCAATGGATTTCATCACTGACTTACCGTTGTCGGCGGGTAAAACAGTTATCTTGGTAGTAGTAGACAGGTTTAGCAAAATGGTACACTTTATTGCGCTACCCGCACTTCCTAATGCTAAAACTCTCACTCAGGTGTTTATCAGTGAAATCGTGAAGCTTCACGGGGTCCCTTCCGATGTGGTTTCGGATCGGGGAACCCAGTTTATTTCTAAGTTTTGGAAAGCTTTTTGTTCCCGTTTGGGGGTTCACTTGTCCTTTTCCTCAGCTTTCCATCCTCAGTCGAATGGACAGACTGAGCGTACTAACCAAAACCTAGAAACATATTTAAGGTGTTTTGTGTCTGAAAACCAAGAGTTGTGGTCATCATATTTACCGTTAGCTGAATTTGCCATAAATAATCATTATCAGGAGTCCACTGGCAAGTCACCATTCCTTGGTGCATACGGTTTTTATCCCCAATTTTGTACTTTCAAAGAGGGGGGGTCTTCTGGGGTTCCCGAAGAGGAAAGGTTTTCTTCATCTCTTTCGTCGGTATGGCAGAAGGTGCAAGTTAACTTGAAAAAGATGAGTGGAAAATATAAATGCATGGCCGATAAGAAACGGTCGCCAGGTCCGGACCTAGGAGTGAATGACTATGTGTGGTTGTCTACTAGGAATATTAAGTTGAAGGTTCCTTCTTGGAAACTGGGTCCTAGGTTCATTGGTCCCTATAAAATAGTAGCCGTCATTAACCCTGTGGCTTTTCGCCTGGAGCTACCTCAGACTTTTAAGATCCATAATGTCTTCCATAAATCGTTACTCAAGAAGTATGTTCCACCTCTAGAACCATCGCCGCTGCCACCTCCTCCTGTCATTGTGGCTGGTAATCTGGAGTTTCAAATAGCCAGAATTGTTGATTCTCGTCGGGTCCGCCGCTCTCTTCAGTATCTGGTGCATTGGAGGGGTTACGGTCCCGAGGAAAGAATGTGGGTTCCAGCGTCAGAGGTAAACGCCAACAGGTTAATTCAGACTTTCCATGCCTCTCATCCGGAGAGACCTGGTCCTGAGTGTCCGGAGGCCCCTCGTGAAAGGGGGGGTACTGTCACGAGGGTATCAAGAGCCACGTCTGACTCCGTTATACCCGGGGTCAGGAAGTCGCAGCGGGTGGCTGCGCGCTCTATATCTAAAGATCACGTTGTTCTTTAGTGATTGTTTTCTGTGTTTGCCTTGCTATCCTTTTTGTCTCTCTCAGGGATCCGTAGCTTCTCCTCCTCAGCTGTTTCTTGTCTGCCACTCCCTACCTCCTTATATTCTCCCCTCACACTTCTCTAGTTGCCAGTTATAGAGCTTCCTGCCTGGACATCTATACTGACCCACTGGAGTGGTGAATCCTGCTTGTCGTTCCTGAGTGCTACCCTCCGGATCCCTGTTGGGCTTATTGTTGTCTCCTGTTGTCGTCCACCTGGGAATATATGTTGTGTCTGTGTTGTCTGTCCTCCCCTTGGTGTTTTCCCTTAGAGTTAGTGGTGCGGACTAGTGTTCCCATCGCCCTGTTCACCCCCTAGGGCTCAGCTCAGGGAAAGCCAGGGCTTTAGGCACGTGATCGGCGTACGGGTGAGGAACCCGTCTAGGGACGTCAGGGCAGCCAGGTGCCAGCCGCCAGGTGAGTCAGGGGTCACCATCTTCCCTCTCACTTGGGCAGGGCCTTCCTCGTTCCCTCCCTCTGTGTCACGTATGTGATAGCCACGCCGACCGTGATAGATGCATTGTGGGGATGTATTGTGTCTGTGTATCCTGAATTGCTGCATATCTGTCCTGTGTCACAGTCTTCCATCTGGTCCCCCTAGGGGAGTGTCCACCAGATGGGGACCTGCATAAATACGGGCGGGTAGCCCTTAGTAAAGAGAGATTCTGATTTACCCTCAACACAGAGCTTGGTCTCGTTTTTGTGGGGGGTGGGAGTTCTTCTAAACGGGGGTTTCACTCTCTACTGCCGAGAGGATCATAACAATTGGTGGAAAGCGACGGGATGAGTCCCACCGCCCAGAAGGACAGCTACAAATGCAATATGAGGAACTAAAACGGATTACCCTTAAAAAAAAATATTACGACGCCGAGGACGCCCAGCAGGTAATCTCAAGAAAAGGGAGATCATTGCTCAACTAGTGGAAATGGATGCAGTGCAAGGAATGGAGAGCGCTAATGTACCCAGAATCCTGGACTTAACACCTGAGGAAATACAATTCAACTGGGCAGTCCAGATAAGGCTGGCACATTTTGGCCCCAACCCTACAGCAGACACTGTGGAACATGTGCAAGCGGCAGTAGCGGCACACCAGGCACTCCAAGGAAGAGAAGCTGCAGCAGCGGAGGTACCCAATAACAATATTGGAGGGAAGAAGGTACCCTTCGCTGCATTTAAACATTTTATTGAAGCCGAGGGAGAGATTGATAACCCTGGCTGATTTTGAAAGGCAGTGTTCCTTGCACAGGGTGCCCACGGACGAATGGGTCACTATCCTCTCTGGGAAACTATCCGGCCGGGCCAGTGAATCCTTTTGTGCCATCCCAGAAGAGGAAATTACTAGTTACCAGGCAGTGAATGGTGCCCTTTTGCCAGGTATGCCACTGTCGGTCTCCTAATGCTGCTGCCATATCCACACTATGTCACCTTGCCACTTGGTGGCCTCATCATACCGCTGCCATCTACAGACTCTGTCATTGTGCCACTCGTGGCCTTTTCATGAGGCTGCTGCATCCACCACCTCCAGACTCGGTCATTGTGCCCCTCAGTGGCTTTCTCCTGATGCTGCCACCTCCAGACTCAGTCATTGTGCCACTTGACGGCCTCCTCATACTGCTGGCAACTCCAGACTCCTGTCATTGGGCAACTCTGCGGTCTCCTCATGTTGCTTACACCTTACCACTATGTCCTAGGTCCACTCTGTGGACTTCTCATGCTGTTCCCACCCTCCCCACTTCATGACTGGTCCACTATTTTGTCTTTCTGCCTGGCTGACATCATGATTTATTTGACCTTTCTTCTGATCTGTCAGAAGGAAGGAAAAATGAGACGCACAACGGATCCTGTCTGTGTAGCAGCTGTAAGGCCGGTATGGTCCCATCAGAATTGGCTTATGATTTAGTAGCCAAAAGCAGGAGTGGGTACAAAACACAGAAGACATGCAAATATTCCATTCACGTGTCATCTCTGTTTTAGATCCACTCCTGCTTTCTTTTGGGCATTAGCAATACTTATGGATTATTGAGCAAATGCTGACCGAGTGAAGGCGGATGCTCCACAGACAGGATTCATTTTTTGTGAGTTATTGTTCTGATGGATCAGAGGGAGGGCAAATTAATCAGTGATGTCAACACAAACTTATTGCTCACACCCTCTCCACTCTGTCAGGGGGCTCTACTTTCATAAGCGTTTAATAGAACAGATTCTATAGACATCTATGTGGAATTAGCTGACGAGGGTGTAAAAGGAGTGTGCTTCTTCTTGACACTAACATGGACCTGTAAGGCTGAGTTCCTACTTGAGATATTTGGTCAGTTTTGGCGAATTTAAGTATACTTTATTATAATTTTAATCAAGTTTTGGTTCAATTTAATATTAAATATTTAATGAATTTACTAATAAAATTAAAATTTTGTCTACGACAGGAGAGAATCGGCCAGTCTTCTGTTTATTCAACGACGTGGTGTTGCGATGGAGAAAGCTTGCCAAGAAAACATTTCCTCTCCACCTGGAGATGAATCCTGTCAAGATTGCTGCAAGTGTGGTATTGGCTGTTCATCGACCAAGATACTTCTGGGGGAAACTTGCCTGGCATGAACAGGCCTCCAGTAGCTACAGACAATGAGAAGACAAAGCTTCAAGATAGCTTGGAGCCCGGAAGAGTCGCAAAGTTAGTCAAGATTCAAACCAACCAAACAGGACCCGATCTCTTCGTCGGGTGAAAACATCACAGGTTCCCAGTCATCATGGAAATGAAAAGGAGGGCATCCTGTGGTGCACGGAGATGGAGAGGGCCTTCAGATTCCCTCTGCACTATACGGACGTCTCAGAAATGAACCGCTGCTCCCGACAGCAGCTCCTTGGAAGGTCATGGAGCGTCCCGGTCATCCGGCATCTATTCGCCCCGCTGAAGTATTATTTTGAAAGTGTGTAGAAGCCACACAGGGCCCTCATGCTGCTGATTTATCATGGAGACACGGGATTTTACAATATTACATTATTATTTTGTGCTTTAGCAATACTGATGGATTATTGAGCAAATGCTGACCAAATGAAGGTGGATACTCCACACAGGATCCGTTTTTTGTGGTTTATTGTTCTGACGGATCAGAGGAATGGCAAATAATCAGTAACGTCAACACAAACTTACTGCTGACACCCTCTCCACTCTGTCGGCAGGCTCTACTTGTATAAGCGTTTAATAGAACAGGTTCTGTAGACATCTATGTGGAATCAGCTGACGACGGTGTAAAAGGAGTGTGCTTCTTCTTTACACTAACATGGACCTGTAAGGCTGAGTTCATACTTGAGTTATTTGGTCAGTTTTGGCCCCGTGACTGCCCAAATAGGTGAAGTGTGCAGTGATTCTAAGAGCGACACCTGTCATCTACATGTCATACTGACTCACAGTATTATTTCACTACCCCAGCACACTCCCTATGCGTGTTACTGCAAGGCACAGTGTTCTACACCACTATAAAGGATCTCTGCAGCCCACAAATAGCAGTTTTTTTATGCGATTCGTCACGAATTAATTCGGATCGAATCACATTTTTCCAGAAGATTCGGCGAACCGGCCGAACCATTTTTGATAAATTCGCTCATCTCTATATATGATGTCTGATTTTCATTTCTTATTTTACATTAACCATGGGATAAGTTAAAATCTGACAGTGCAGTGCATTTTTAACCACTTGCTGCAATCTGTTTGTCCATAGCCATATATATGTCACTGGCAGTTTGACATTACTAATGCCCTCTTTTTGGTAAAGAGCTTGAAAGGGATTCATACAGTCCTAGGAGACCCCAGAGCATCATACTTGGCTTTTTAGCACTATTGGGGCACTTTTGTTTCGGGACAATTTTTTTTAGATTGACCAGAAATTAATTTCAAGAAATTTGCGCATCTTTAGTTATGGAGACACACGCTTTTCTGGAAAGAACACCTTTTCCCTATGGAGAGCCTACACATGCATAGTACAATCTAAAACCATATATTAATTAATTTTGAGACCTTTTTAAACACAATTTGTGCAAAATAATATGCGCAGGTGGCATTTCCACCTTTACCAATTTCCCCAAAAAAGGGTGTGGTGAGGGTGGGAGGTGGTAGGGCCACATTAATCTTTTTTCCATCTTTAATTTTTTAAAATATTTTCTATTTCTAGATCTTTCTAGCCAGGTTCTGGCATACGTACTGTTTAGGCACACGGGACTGTTGGTGAGGCGAATAATTTTATTTTTATTTGAGGTGTACATCTCGTCATAAATTAGGTGTAGATCTAGTCGCACTTGGGCTTATCATAGACCAGCGCACGTCACCAGTATATGAAAAATCAGGCTCCTAGTTTATATAATGGGGAAAATTTATCATGAGGGGAATATTTGAAGTCAGTTTTGCATGAGTCTGTGTGGGCGTACTTTGTCAAATTTCTCAAATGTCACATGTTGTTCGATAAATTTGTCTCATCCTTAAACCTAACACTTTTGTCTAGAGAAGCTCCTCCTGTTTTCCTTCTCCATCCTCCTCCTGGAGTGAGATTTCTATGTTAACCCCTTAAGAACTGAGCCTATTTTCACTTTGACATTTTGGATTTTTCCTCCCCAGCCATAACTTTTTTATTTTTCCATTCACATAGCTACATGAGGGCCTATTTTTTGCGGGACAAGATGCATTTTTAATGCCACCATTTAATTTACCATGTCTAGTATTGGAAAACAGGAAAAAAAATTCTATGTGTGGCAAAATTGAAAATAAAAAACTGAATTCAGCCAAGGTTTTCGGGGTTTTGACATCACAGTGTTCACTATGCACTAAAGATGACCTGATGTTCTTATTCTGAGGCTCCATACGAATGCGTCGATAACAAACTTAAATAATTTTTCTTTTTGTTTTACTACTTAAAAAAAAAAAAACCTTTGGAAAAATCAAAATTTTCTATTGCATCATAACTTTTTTATATTTCAGTCTACAGAGCTGTATGAGGGCTTGTATGAGGGCTTGTATGAGTAACAAACAGTAGTTTTTATTGGTACCATTTTTGAAGCATGTACGACTTCTTGATCACTATTATTCAATTATTTGGGGGGACAAGATGACAAAAAATACGGATGATGTCCGTGTGCATTCCATATTTTGTGGAACGGAACAGCTGGCCCCTAATAGAACAGTCCTATCCTTGTCTGTAATGCGGACAATAATAGGACATGCTCTATTTATTTTGCGGAATGGAAATACGGACATACGAAAACTGAATGCACACGGAGTAACTACCGTTTTTTTTTGCGGACCCATTGAAATGAATGGTTCTGCATATGGTCCGCTAAAAAATGGGACAGAAAACGGAAAGAAAATTTGTTTGTGTGCATGAGCCCTAATAGAGATATATTAGGATGAATTGGATTTTTACTCCCTCAATTCAGAGCTATGCCTCATGCATAGCCCACTATGGAGATTACCATAGCAGGTCTGGAATGCTTCAGCAGCGTCCAGGCTGCCATGGCAACCGATCGGAGCTCCGCAATTTCAGAACTGATCGTGGCACCTGAGGGGTTAAAGGGAACCTGTCACTAACTAAATGCATGGAAACCCGCCAGCAGTACCTCAGGGTAGCCTGCAGTGTGATACTAATCATACTTTTCATCCTGCAGCCCCCTCTTGCCTTTGAGTGACAGCCCGCAATTCAGCTTTGCTTTCCAAAGTCAGGGCATGGGATCGTGCAGTAAAACAAAGGGCACCGCGCATGCGCGAGACTTGGGAAAACGAAGGGGGCGTGGTTACCTTGACTTGAAGCAAAGAGGCCGCTGCCCCCTTGACTTCAAGCTGACATGTAAATTAGCGCGGACAGAGGATAAAAGATCGTTTTCTGACCTTATGCAGCATCGGACTGCAGGATGAAAAGTATGATTAGTATCACACTGCGGGCTACCCTGAGGTACTGCTGGCGGGTTTACATGCATTTCGGAGGTGACAAGTTCACTTTAAATGATGGGGGCGGGTGCCAGCTGCAGAGGCCAGCTCCATACACCCCAGGGGGCATAATGCCAAACATGTACGGCGATATGGGTTAAGGGGTTAAGCATTTCTTAGTGATAAATCTGGGGTGAAACTCATTAACATAAGTAACCACTTGCTCACCTATATTTCATAACTGGACTGAGTGGTTTTAAAAATTCTAAATGTTTCAAAATTTCTAATATAAAAGTATAGTGCATCTTCTATATATATGTATTTTCAAGTATAAAATTCCTTTGTGATTCAAATGTTTTTATTTTTTTTCACATCGCAATTGTATAGATTAGTATTATCCACTTTGATGCTGATACTGAGTTTTTTTTCACTTAATTTACTGAAATGCTTCAAAACAGCCAAAAATCCCACACAAAGCAAGGAATAATCTCATGAAATGACTGATAATGCGTTGACTAGATAAGATTGTGGGAGGACTAAACTTACATTTCCAAGAAATACAGCTTGTGAGAAATGTTACAAAGGCAAAGTAGAATGTAGCCATTACTCTTCAGCTTTCGCTTAATGTGCTTTGTGAAATTATTTGTACAGTATATTGCATTAAAAAAATCATCTTTATCAATTGTCATTTCATTTAAAAGAAATCTGCATCCACGATTCAGGTTTATAAATCAGAACTTGACAAGGGCTGCAATAACAAATTTGGTTCCTACCAAGTAGGCACACATGAAACGATAAACTATACAAAATAATAAGGGGGTGTGAGAGTGACTTATACAAAACAATAAGGGGGTGTGAGAGTGACTTATACAAAACAATAAGGGGGTGGCAGAGGCAAAATGAAATAAAAAGTTCATAGCAAAATAACTTTATTTTCTCATTCCACTGAGAATAATGTGAATAACATATCACCACAAAGGTGGTAGGAGGATGAGAAAGTTGGACATGACTAGAATCATGTTTATTTTTTTTCACTAATGCCAAGTCAGAAGGAACAAGAATAGAGGTCAGTTTGCCTAAAGTGAGAAAGCGTAGTACATGCAAATGTGCTTCCAACCAGCATATTGATTTAAGTCAGGCATGCTCAACCTGCAGCCCTCCAGCTGTTGCAAAACTACAACTCCCAGCATGCCCGAACAGCCTACAGCAGGGCATTGTGGGAGTTGTAGTTTTTGTGGGAGTTGTAGCTGGAGGGCCGCAGGTTGAGCATGCCTGATTTAAGTCATCACTCTGAATTACAGGGTCAATGGCCTTGATCTAGGGCAGGCATGCTCAACCTGCGGCCCTCCAGCTATTGTAAAACTACAGCTCCCCCAATGCCCTGCTGCAAGCTGATAGCTGTAGGCTGTTCAGGCATGCTGGGAGTTGTAGTTTTGCAACAGCTGGAGGGCCGCAGGTTGAGCATGCCTGATCTAGGGAATTTGGGTAACTTATGGGGACCGCCTTTAAACATACAAAAATATTTTCATATGGTTGGAGGAAGAGTTGCACAGTAAGTTGACGTGATACAAAATTTATAATAGAGTCCTAAACCATTATATGTTTTTTATTTAACTGTCCTCCTCAGGGCAGTTTCTAGAGAATTTGGCCAACTGAGTGAACATAAAAGTGCCCTCCTCCAACATCAAAAAACACTGACTAATAATATTGCATAATTAGCTCAATGCAAATTAATATGTTTCTGACCGTCATCATTATTATGTTAACCTTCAAGATGTCTAGAGTCAAACAAAGTTAACTTTTTTTACTTAGTTGCAGCTGTCCTTTCAGTTCCTCTTACATGCTGCTGGAGGTAAGGTTTCCTGATGCAGTTTTGGAAGCTGAATCATAAAAGGAAAGAAAGTATAAAGGACAAATACAACTTCTCTTTTTTTAATTTGCTCCTGGTTTGGCTTCCAAAAACGGCATGCAGAAAAAACTGACCATGTGGCCATACCATAAAGACCATGTTATATACAGATGTTAATGGACGGAGTGTTCTAACTTCTGCAGTTGCCGATCTTCATTTGGTAGAATGCATGGTGTTCTGCTGCAGAACACCATGCATCAACAAAAGGAAGATCAGTACAACACTCCTCCATCCATTTACATCTGTATATAAGACATGACCTCAGGCTTGGCCACAATGCTTCGCAGTCAGCCTGAAAGCCAATCGGGAGGGAAGATATTGGCTGATCTATCAGGCTCTATGCTAGCTCTGAAGAACAGACTCGATTGTGATCTGGAGACATCTGCCATGTCTCTGATAGACCCCAATTAGATGCACAAGCCAGTCATTATAGGGTTTTGCAGGGACATTGTGAACAAGATATAGTTAGTTAGGTCCATTGAATTACTAGGTAGAAAGTCAGGTTTTATCATTAGGGACAGGATTGGGGCAGTTAGTGTACTGTGTGTGTTACAGTCAGGGCTGGAGCTAATCCGCGGTGTTCCTGTCCACCAGGACTGGGGCTTCAATATGTATCTCTGCGGTCCGCATGTGTCCCGCTGGCCAGGGCTTTTGCGTCCCTGCTTTAGTGCATCGATAGCAGTGTATATTTTGGTCACACTGAAGGGATGTCCTATTGAGCCTTTTGCTGTTTCCGAAAAAGCTGTTGCAGTTTCTCACCATTTACAATTGTGCAAATAAACGTATTTCAGTGTTTCAATAGCAGTGTATATTTTTCTCACACTCAGGGGATGTTCAATTGGGCCTTTTGCTGTTTCGCAAAAAGCTCTTGCAATTTTTTTTACTGTTTATACATGTGGAAATAAACTTAGTTTAGGCTACTTTCACACTAGCATTAACATTTTCCGGTATTGAGATCTGTTATAGCACTTCTGTTTTGTCCCTATTCATTGTCAATGGGACAAAATGTAACTGAACAGAACGGAATGCTCCAAAGTGCATTCCGTTCTGTTTTCATACCTGAGCGCAAGCTGTGGTTTTCTTTCCGTCATCGGATGCGGAGCGGACCCAGAATCAGGGATGGACTGGGACAATAAAGTGGCCCTGGACTTCAGCCAGACCGGCCCACTTTATTTTTCCCAAACACACTCAAAAAAAAACTAATGTATTGTGATTGTCCATATTGCTTCCTTTGCTGGCGGGAGTCATTTTTCCATCACATTATGCACTGCTCGTTTCCATGGTTTTGACCACCCTGTAATCCAGCAGCGGTGGTCATGCTTGCACACTATAGGAGTAGCCGGGATTGTGGGAGTGCACATAGTTTGGTGCTTTTTTCGACCACCAATGCTGGATTACAGGGAGGTCGTAACCATGATGACGAGCCATGTATAATGTGCTGGGAGACATTTTGTCTCTATGGCACTATCTGCCCTAATAGTGATACAGTGCCCACATAGAGCACGATAGTGCCCTCCTATTCACAGAAAAATAGCGCATTTGTACCCATATAGTACCTACCTAGGTGCATAGAAAGTGCCATACTTTGGCTCTATGTCGGCACTGTATGACTGTGGCCAAAGTACTGTAGGTTTTCACTTTAGGTAGGTACTGTATGGCACCATAAGCAAGAAATACACCATTTATCTGTGCATAACATGGCGCTATCTGAGCACTGTATGACCGTGGGAAGACCTGGGCATACTATGCTCAGATAAGTTGTGTATTTAGTGTCTACAGTGCCCACAAAGTGCCATATCATACCTACCTAGAGCTAAAACGTGGGCAGAAAGTGCCATACTTTGCCTATAATTATACTCTGTCTACACAAGTATGGCGCTTTCCGAGTATGGGTTCTATATGGCACTATGTGGGCACGACAGGCACTAAATGCGCCATTTATCTGTGGATAGTATGGCACTATCTGCCCACAATCATACAGTGCCCACATAGAACCAAATATCGCCGTACCGTACCCACACTATTATATGGCAGTGCCCAGAGCGCCATATGTTGACTATGTGGGCAGATAGTGCCCTACTATGCCCAGATAAATAGTGCCCTTAGTGACTGCAGTGCCACACTGTACCCACCTAGAGCCAATCTGTGCACAGAAAGTGCCATACTTTGTCCACAGTGACAAAGTGCCCTTTCTGTGCACAGTCTGGCACTGGCTCCAGGTAGGTATTCTACTACACGTGGGGGCACAGCGCTCATCTCTTTAGTAAAGAGTTTTACTACCTTACATATTCAGCTCCCGCCTCCAGCCTCCAGTAACAAGTGCGGGCGGCAGCGCTCACTCACTGACGTCACGCGCCTGCGCCGCCTAGTGGGAGGAGCAGGCGTGTGACGTCAGTGAGTGAGCGCCGCCCCCACACTGCCTGCTGTTACTGGAGCTTTACCCCCCTGATGCCTGGCGGCCCTGGCCGGCCCATAATTCGATCGGCCCACCGGGATTCTCCCGGTACTCCCGATGGCCAGTCCATCGCTGCCCAGAATGCAAGTCAATGGGGACGGATAAGTTTTCTCGGACACAATAGAAAACGGATCCGTCCCCCATTGACTTTCAATGGAGTTCATGATGGATCTGTCTTGGTGATGTTAAAGATAATACAACTGGATCCTTTCATAAGGGATGCAGATGGTTGTATTATCAGTATCGGAAGAGTTTTTGCTGAACCCTGCCAGATCTAGCAAAAACACTAGTGTAAGTAGCCTAGCAGTGTAGTTATTTTGGTCCCAGCCAATTGTTACATTGTGCCTATTTAGACTGCTGTTCTGAACAAGCCACTGTTTTTTAAGAGACAACAAAATATTTTTTTATTAAAAAAAAACATAAAACATAACAAATCCTACAGGCCAGTGTGTTTAAAAAAAGGCTGCTTGTTAACACCATCAACCATGTGTTTACCAACAGCTATATATACTATATACTATTTTTTAACCCTCAATTGACCTTCTACTAAGCATTCTTTATTAAAGAATGCTATTATTTTCCGTTATAACCATGTTATAAGGGAAAATAATAAAATCTACACTACAACTAACCCAAACCCGAACTTCATTGAAGAAGTTCGGGTCTGTGTACCACATTCAGTTTTTTCTCACACGCGTGCCAAACGCATTGCACTCGCACGGAAAAAACTGAACCACGCAACGCAATCGCATTTAGGAAATTGTGTGGTCACTCGCACGATTTTTACGCCATTTACCCGCATCCTATCCGGCCCTAATCCATAACGCCCTTCTGAAAGAGGCCTTAGTCAGTGTGCAATTTAAGCTAGAAAAACAGCAATAATATTCTGGGTTTTAAAAAACACCCTTTTTTAGCAAAATACTCAATTTTACAGCCCTTGCTGCATCTGTCAGTGTGAAATTCAAGCGTTATATACTGCTGTCATATTCTGTTAGTAAAAAAAACACCCTTTTTTTGTCAAAATACTTAATTTGCGGCCTTGTCTGCATCTGTCAGTGTGAAATTTAAGCGTTATATACTGCTGTCATATTCTGTTATTAAAAAAACACCCTTTTTGGGAAAAAATAATAAATTTTACAGCCCTTGCAGCATCTGTCATTGTGAGATACACACTTTAGATACTGCTGTGCTATTCTGTTATTTAAAAAAAACGATTTTGGGCAAAATACTTAATTTGCGAGCTTGTCTGCATCTGTCAGTGTGAAATTCAAGCGTTATATACTGCTGTCATGTTCTGTTATTAAAAAAAAAAACATTTTGAGCAAAAAACTAAATTTGCAGACTTGTCTGTATCTGTCAGTGTGAGATACAATCTTGAAATACAGCGATAATATTCAGGTTTTAAAAAAACACACATTTTGGGCAAAGTACTTAATATTTCAGCCCTTGCTGCATTTGTCATTGTGAGATACACGCGTTAGATACTAGTGTTCTATTCTGTTATTAAAAAAACACAAATTTTTGGCAAAAAACTAAATTTGCGGCCTTGTCTGCATCTGTCAGTGTGAGATACACCCTTTAAATACTGTTGTTCTATTCTACTATAAAAAAAACACCTATTTTGGGCAAAAAATATAATTTTGCAGCCTTTGCTGCATCTGTCATTGTGAGATACACCCTTTAGATACTGTTGCACTATTCTGTTATTAAAAAAACACCCATTTTGGGCAAGATCCTAAATTTGAAAAATATGAGGAGAGCGTCAAAAAAAAGGACGTGGTGCTGCTGGTGGAGCTCCTGATGCAGGGAGAGGACGTGGTCGATCTGTGCCAGCTACACGCACAAGTGAAACACCTTCCTCAGGTGCGAGTAGGCGACAGAACCTTTAGCACTATTTGGTCGGGCCTAATGCGGCTCTACGAATGGTGAGGCCAGAACAAGTACAGGCGATAGTAGATTGGGTTGCTGACAGTGCCTCCAGTTCCTTTACATTGTCTCCCACCCAGTCTCCTGCTGAAAGATCAGAGTTGGCACCTGCAGCCAATGTCCATGAGTCTTTCACCTCACCCCCTTGCAAATCAGCCAAGCAGTCTGAGCCCCAAGTCATGCAGCAGTCTCTTCTGATTTTTGATGACTCTGCTAGCAGGGTTTCCCAGGGCCATCCACCTAGCCCTGCCCCAGAAGTGGAAAAAATTGAGTGCACCGATGCCCAACCACTTATGTTTCATGGGAGGACCACCGCAGCACGTCTCGGATGATGATGAAACACAGGTGCCAACTGCTGTGGCTTTCGAAAGTGTGCAGACGGAAAAGGAGGGCAGGGGTGAATACTGGGTGGAAGATGATGTGGAGGACGATAAGGTCCTAAACCTCACATGGAATTAAGGTCATGCGAGTGACCTGTGTAGTTCGGAGGAAGAGGCGGTGGTCGCACAGCAGAAGAGGGAGCAGAGTGCAAAGGCCAGCTCCAAGGAGTTTCCTAGCGTGGCAGTTCTTCAGACAATGTGCTGACGACAAGACACGAGTGGTTTGCACGCTGTGCAATCAGAGCCTGAAGCGAGGCATAATCGTTCTCAACCTGAGCACAATCTGCATGACCAGGCATCTAAGTGCAAAGCACGAGCTGCAGTGGAGTAGACACCTCAAAAACCAAAAACGGTCTCTGGCTCCTCCTGCTTCCTCTTCTGCTGCAGTCTCTGCCTCTTTATATACCTCTGGAGGGACAGTGCCACCTGCCACCCCGCAAACAAAGGATCTGCCAGCAACACCACCACCTAAGTCACCAAGCATCTCCACAATGTCCCACGGAAGCGTTCAGCTCTCCATCTCCCAAACACTGGAGAGGAAGAGGAAGTACCCCCCTACCCACCCGTGATCCCTGGCCATGAATGCCAGCATTTCAAAATTACTGTCCTTTGAAATGTTGTCATTCCGTCTGGTGCAGACGGAGAGTTTTAAAGGCCTCATGGCGGTGGCTGTCCCACAGTACGTCGTGCCCAGCCGCCACTACTTTTCCAGGCGTGCCATCCCTTACCTGCACAACCAAGTGGGGGACAAAATCAGATGTGCACTGCGCAATGCCATCTGTGGCAAGGTCCACCTAACTACGGATACGTGGACCAGTAAGCACGGTCAGGGATGTTATTTCTCCATAACAGCACTCTGGGTAAATGCAGTGGCGGCTGGGCCTGAGGCGGATAGCAGTTTGGCGCATGTCCTTCCACCACCGAGGATTGCAGGGCTCTTCAGTTTGCCTCCTGTTTGATTCCTCCTCCTACATTGCTTCCTCATCCTCTACCGCCTCCTCATCCGGTCAGCGTAACACCTTCACCACCAACTTCAGCACAGCGAGGGGTAAACGACAGCAGGCAGTTTTAAAGCTTATCTGTTTGGGGGACAAACCCCACACCGCGCAGGAGCTGTGGACGGGCCTTGAACAACAGACCGATGAGTGGTTGCTGCCAGTGAGCCTCAAGCCCGGCCTGGTGGTGTGCGATAATGGGCGAAATCTCGTAGCAGCTCTGGGACTAGCCGGTTTGACGCACATCCCTTGCCTGGCACATGTGCTGAATTTGGTGGTGCAGAGGTTCCTTAAAAATTACCCCGATATTTCAGAGCTGCTGCATAAAGTGCGGGCCGTCTGTGCGCGCTTTCACCGTTCCCACCCTGCTGCTGCTCGCCTGTCAGCGCTGCAGCGTAACTTTGGCCTTCCCTCTCACCGCCTCATATGCGACGTGCCCACAAGGTGGAATTCCACCTTGCACATGCTGGCCAGACTGTGAGAGCAGCAGCAGGCGATAGTGGAGTTTAAGCTGCAGCATGCACGGGTGAGTCGCTCTGAGGAACAGCACCACTTCACCACCAATGACTGGGCCTCTATGTGAGACCTTTGTTCCTTGTTACGCTGTTTCGAGTACTCCACTAACATGGCCAGTGCCGAGAACGTCGTTCTAAGCGTTACTATCCCACTTCTATGTCTCCTTGAAAAAACGCTGCTGGCGATGATGGAAGAGGATGTGGCACAGGAGGAGGAGGAGGAGGAAGTGTGATCATTTCATAGGCTTTCAGGCCAGTCATTTACCAGTGGCTCCGATGGTGGGTTCATGCACCCACAAACGCCCGGTACACAATTGTCCAGCCAGGGCACAGTTCTGGAGGATGACAAGGTGGAGGATGAGGAGATGGAGGAGGAGGTACCGTGTTCACAGCAGGGTGGCACCCACACCAGCTCATGGCTATCACTGGTTCGTGAATCGGGGGATACAGAGGACACAGACGATACACCTCCCACAGAGGACAGCTTTTCGTTGCCTTTGGGCAGCCTGGCACACATAAGCAATTACATGCTGCAGTGTCTCCGCAATGACTGCCGAGTTGCCCACATTCTAACTTGTGCTGATTACTGGGTGGCCACGCTGCTGGATCCCCGTTACAAGGACAATGTACCGGCCTTAATTCTGTCACTGGATCGTGATCGTAAGATGCGCGAGTACAAGCGCACACTGGTAGACGCGCTGCTGGTGGCATTCCCATCTGACAGTGGGGACACAGTGAAAGCACAAGGAGAAGGCAGAGGAGGAGGAAGAGGTCATCAACGCAGCTGGGGCACCACCGGCACCCCAGAAGGCAGGGTTAGCATGACCGAAATGTGGAAAAGCTTTGTCAGCACGCCACAACAACCAGCACCACCAGCTGATATGGAACGTCTTAGCAGGAGGTAGCATTTCACCAACATGGTGGAGCACTATGTGTGTACACGCCTACACGTACTGAATGACGGGTCTGCCCCCTGCAACTTCTGTGTCTCCAAATTGGGCACATGGCCTGAGCTTGCCCTTTACACCTTGGAGGTGCTGGCCTGCCTTGCAACCAGTGTATTGTCTGAACGTTTGTTTAGCACTACTGGAGGGGGTTATCACAGGTTATATTTCCCAATGTTTTGGGGTGTACCCTAATTTAAAAAATAAAATTTAAAACCAAAAACCAGTGTAGGCTACCTCCTCCTCCACCGCCACTTCCACCTACACCGCCACATCCACTGCCTCCTCAACCTCCTACTCCATATGGACCTCGTCCTCCTAGATCAAGATTATTATTTATATTTTTACGTATTTTATGTTATTTGAAGTCATTTCCCTATCTACATTTGTTTGCAGAGCACTTGCCATGCTCTTAACCACATTTTTCTGGCATTTTCAGCCCTCTAGCCCTTTCCACGATATTTTAGAGCCATTTTAGTGCTCAAAAGTTTGGGTCCCCATTGACTTCAATGGGGTTTGGGTTCGGGGTCAAGTTCGGGTCCAAAACTCAAACTTTTTTGTGAAGTTCTGCCGTACCCGTCGAACCTGAACATCCAGGTGTCCGCTCAACTCTATCAGAAAGTGAGAGAGAAAAAAAAAAAAGAGAACAAATTCCCGACTGTCACACAATTTTCAGGCCAATTGGAGCACATTCAACCTGGGTTGTATTGATTTTGACCCAATTTTTTTTGAATCCTTGAATTGGTTTTGTCCGCTTTTTACTATTGATAACCTATCCTCAGGATAGGTCATCAATTTCAGATCATCGCGGTCCGACTCCCAGCACCTCCACTGATTAGCTGTTTGAAGAGCTCATATGAGTGCTGCCTTCTCTGCTCTGTTTACCTGCTCACCACAGCAATTCGTGAGCCACACCTACTCACGTGGCCTGCTGAGATAGCAGCATCTCAACCAGGGAGAAAAAGAGACTTGACAAACTGATTAGAAGGACCAGCTCTGTCCTGGGGTGCTCCCTAAAACCAGTGCAGGTGGTAGGTCAGAAAAGGATGCTATCCAAGTTGATCTCCATGCCGGACAATAACTCCCACCACATGCATGAGACCATGATAGCCAGGGCCATCTTTAACAAGGGGTCCAGTTGCTCCTGGGGGGCCCAAGGCAGCTGTTACTGGCACATGATTGGGGGGGCATCTATGGGGGCACTTGTTACTGGCATATGATTGGGGGCATCTATGGGGCACCTGTTACTGGCACATGATTGGGAGACATCTATGGGGGCACTCTTTACTGGCCCATGATTGGGGGCATCTATGGGATACTTGTTACTGGCACATGATTGGGGGGCTTCTATGGTGGGACTTGTTACTGGCACAAATTATATTGGGGGGCATCTTTGGGGGCGCATCTTACTGGCACATTATTTGGGGGCACTGTGGGGGAATTTATGGGGGCACATCTTAATGGCAATTTAATGGGGGGCACCGTGGGGGCATCTTTGAGGGCACTTCTTACTGGCACATTATTGGTGGCACTTTTTACTGGCACATTATTGGGTGGCAGTATGGGTGCTTCCATGGGGGAACTTATTTTTGGCACATTATTGAGGGCACTATGGGAGCATCTACTGAGGCCACAAAGAAGGCGTATTTTATATGGGGATAAGGGGAGAGGAACACTATGGAGTCTTCTACTGGGGCCACAAAGAAGGGGTATTTTATATGGGGGGCTCTGTATAGGGGCATTTTATACTGGGGCACACTATGGTGGGTACTAAGGGGAAGGGGAGAGAGGAGTACTATGGGCTCATCGCAAATTATGGGGGACACTGAGGGCATCTACTGGGGCACTATATATGAGTCATTTTATATATTTTTGGGGGACTATTAGTGTCAGGGGCACTATTTGCTGGGCACAGTTATTTTAGGGCACTGTGTGCCAATAATTATTGAAGGGCACTATCTGCATGGTACTAGTATTATCAGGGGTTTATCTGTTTCTGCAGTATAGTATTGGGGAGCACAGCGGCACAGTATTGTGGGTGGTAGGATGATTTGTCCAGAAGATGGGAGTGTGAGGAATATGGATTATTATTTACTGTCAGCCATGTTCCCACACCAACCATCTGCTGAAAGGTAGCAGAGGTAGTGAGCTCCACAGGGGGGCCCTGCTTCAAAGCCCAGCCAACTGGCAGAGAACTTCTTGCAGGCCGCCTTTGTTTACAATTTTACACACACATCTATTCAGCCAGCCAGGAACCCAGCTAATGGAACAGGAAAGACCTCTCTGCAGGCGATCTAGGCCAGTCCCCAGTTCAGTCAGAATTGTCATATTGGAGCCGGCGTATCATAAGGAATTATGAATCACCCAGCCATCACAGGGACAAACCGGATACATATTTGTGTCCCTGTTTTCACGATGAACAGGCCCGTGGTCATAGTTTGGTGGTGGGATGCCAGGGAAGGGAGATATACATATCTCCCCACAGAAACTAAATAACGGTACCATGCTTGGACTCTACTTGTAGCCGGAACCCAGGCGGGTCCGTTGGTCCCAGAACCATCTCCCTCTGACCTTCTGGTCTGGAGCTATGAACCCTAAAGTGTTTTGTGGGTAATTGGGCTACCAGGATCAGCAGGGAGGGTGGGGGACCCTTCCCAGAGGCGGGAAGAGGAGGGGCCGGCTACAGTTTAAAAGGCTTGTGCCAGCAAGCGGGCGTGTCTTTTCTCTGAAGGAGGGTCACATCATGCCATGTGTTTAGAGGGACCTGCAACCTGCTGACATCACTGCCCTCCATGTGACTGCAGCAAAGGACTCATCACAACCCAAAATGACTCATCTATCTGGTAAAATAACTTTTGCTCAGTTTAATCCTGTTTGTACCATACCACCTGTATTTGTAACCTCAGAGTACTGTATATATCCTTGTGCATATAGTATATTGTCTAGTGAGCCCTTAAGGTGATTAAATATATAATTTAATCTTGTGCTGTCTTGTATGTCGATCATGAATCCCCACGTCCGTGTTTCGGCCTAGTTATACGCTACCACGGGTTGGTTTCTTACCCTATATAATCCCTTTAGCAGAACGGGCTTATATCAAACAAGAAACTGGTGGCAGTCTTCCCGGGCTGAGAACGTGCTGTTTCACTGGGGCAGTGAAAAGGCTCTCCCAGCTTGTTGCCTCTCTGTGCCCCTTGCGGACAGGAGGAATCTGTGAAAACTGTACCAAGGCTGACCTTACCAGCTCCTCCAGGAGGGCTTAACCCTAGCATGCCTTTGTAACCAGTGACCATACCGTATCTTGTGAGCTCGACGTAGTTGACGTCAAGCGGGCACGAGGGGTGGTATCCCTCACGGAGAGGATGATGGAAAAGTAGTAAACTAAGATTTTGTTTGTCAAAATGGTGGTCTGGTCTGAAGATCTGAAAGGAGAAAATAAGGTAAGAGATCATCTACATCAAAGAGATGTCACTGGATGTAAGAGGTATGTGGCGCTGTATTACCCTGTATGCAGCAGTGGATGGAGAGGTTAGTAGTACAGTACTATCTGCACTTAAAAAAAAAAGAAGTAATCTGCAAAATACTATATATTTGTGTCAGAGGTTTTTCTCTATATTAAAGGACACTATAGTCACCAGAACCGCAACAGCTAAACGTAGTAGTTCTGGTGTCTATAGCATGTCTCTGCAAGCTTTTTAATGTAAACACTGCCTTTTGAGAAAAAAAGGCAGTATTTACATTACTGCCAAGGAACACCTCTAGCAGCAATTCATCATTATTAAAGATTACTACTCTACGAGGTGTGTGAATTTTTTTTTTGTGTGTGTATGTGTGTGTTGTGGTGGAGGGCGTGATTGCATGCTAGGGTGTGGGAAGGTGGGATCCAGGGGGTCCAATTAAATTCTTGCCCAGGGTCCAATTAATATTAATGATGGCCCTGGTGATAGCAATGGACAGTACCGTCAGTGACTGATTGCTTCCCTCCAAGTGTGAGAAGGAGTGCTGTACAACCAACATCCACCCAAGTGGAGATGAACTACACTCATCGCGGGCACTAAACGATTTTACAGTGAACTCCGTATATATTTTTCTTTTTGTACTGGAATAGGCCAAAATTCCTGTTGATATCATTCGATCCAGAGACTGAATTCTATGAGCTGTGATATCTATATCCCTTATTTTTTACATTATTTTCTACATTTTTAAAAAAATCTGTAATCTACTGTCACTGTAATGCCTCTATTTTGGAGCTTTTGTATTCTCTGTGCTGCTGTAACACTGTGTATTTCCCCATGGTGGGACTATTAAAGGATTATCTTATCTTATTCACACAGAGTACGTGGTTACTCCCATTCTTGTGATTGATGGGAGTTTCAGTGGTTGGACCCCCAGAGATCATACATTTATCACGTATTCTGTGGATAATGGGAAAACTCCTTTAAATAGGTGCCACACTCAAATCCACTGTCTTTAGCAGATGCTTACTTTTTTGATTTTCCATTGGTTTTTGCCCGTTTCATGAATTTTAGCGTCATAGAAAAAATATTAACTGACCAGTATAACCATATTGCAAGATTGAGATCATGTCTTGAGGCATGATTGCATTCATGTAAATTTGCTTTGGGTGATAAAACATATGGTTCTGCCATAGATTAAAACTGACTGGTAAATGAATGGTACTACAGTAAAGTATAATAAATATTAATGGAGACATCATTTTTTCTAAAAATTGTCTAATTTTCTTTGACATATATTGAAGGATTATTTAACATTTTAAAATGACATTTTATGTGATGTAATGTAGAGGGCAAACACTAATGACATTGAAACTGCACAGCTTAAGACACATTTCTACATTTAGCCTAATAGTCTGTTACTTCCTTTAATTATTGCTGTTTACTGATTCTGACATTTCTGCCTGTAATTTGGCTCCCAGGCAACTGAGCTGACTCAACGATAAAATAGTTGTGTTTGTGTAAGGCGGACATTTCTTCCAGACATCATCTTATGTGTGTAGCTCATTAAATTCATGCAGGAAGTCAAGATAACATATTCAGTTTAATTTTCCACTCTAAGGGCTTGTTCACACGACCATATGGCATTTTCAGGGCCGTTTTAACGGATCCTTTCCGTTTTTTGTTTCAGTAGTGTTTCCGGTTCCATTCCATTTTTCCATATGGCATATACAGTATACAGTAATTACACAGAAAAAATAGGGCTGGGCATAAAATTTACAATAGATAGACCCATTGACTTGAATGGAGCCACGGAATGTGATTTGCGGGCAATAATAGGACATGTTCTATCTTTGAACGGAACAGAAAAACGTAAAAACGGAAATGCAATGCATACAGAGTACATTCCGTTTTTTTTTGCGGAACCATTGAAATGAATGGTTCCGTATACGGACCGTATACGGAACTCAAAAAATGGCCCGTATACGGAACGCAAAAAACGTTTATGTGAATGAGCCCTAAAGGTGAAATAAAGGGTAATCATATCATAAAACAAAATTTACTTTAAGTTAATAAATTTAATTCTGAATGTTCAGTACCCCCAAAGAGGATACTTGCAAATTATTCTTAATTTGGTGTTATTTAATCTTTTCATGTTTTGTGTTATGCTTTGTATATGTTACCAAAAGCTGTCTATAGGTGGCACTGTTTACTTTATTATGAACTAACTCAGCAGAGGAAATTAGTTTTCCCCTATAAGGGAGGAGCTTTCTACCTGGGATTGCATCAGCCACGGAAGTTTTAACTCTGCCTACCATTCAGGGGAGATGCCAGTTCAGCTCCTGGAGAAACATCATTCCTGTTGAGAAAACAATTCCTGAGGGAAAGCTGGAAGAAACATTTATAGACTGCCCAGGATCACAAGGCTGTGCGTGCTAGCAAGATATTCGCTGTTTATGGCCAATATAGACTCTGCTGCTTGTGGAAGGATTAACAGAACCTTTCACACGTTTTAAAGGGGGTGGCCGACCATTTCTAGAATTTGCACCCCACCATGGGACTGCAAAACTTATTTTTTTATTGTTTTGCATGGTCTTTGATCATCTTGGAAATTTTTTAAAGTGTTTAGAAGGCATTCAGAGACTACTACCCATATTATCATCATTGTTGCTGTTTGCCTACGTACAGCTATTGGGAAGATTTGCACTGTACCTTTGATATAGTTGGATGTACTACAACTCCCATTCTGCATTTTGTAAAGAAAGACTTGTTTGTTTTCTACAATCGGCCTGGCAAATGACTTCAGCACCATTAGTTGACCACTGCACCTACACCTCCTGTCTTTCACCCGTACAACACTCATAATACCAGGGGCACACCAAATAAGGCAGGAGCCCCAACATTAGGGCGTGCCCAGAGGGAATAAAGGATGCGCCCATAGGGACCATCAGTGTGAGGATTGCCACTGTGAATAATTAGAGATAGCCATTATACACTATCCTTCGCTCACTCCTTCCAGTCTTGCAGCAAATGAGGATGCTAGAATTGATGTAATCCTCACATGTGAAGGTCAATTTGGCTGAGATGTACAGATACATATCAAAGTGAAGATTGACTGCTATGTCATAGATGGCATGGCTGTCTATTGCTTTGACGAAAACGGCAACACATTAACCCCTTCAGGATCCAGCCAGTCCCTTCCTGACCCCCCCAAATTTTGCAATTCTGACATGTGTCAGTTTATGTGGAAATAGACTTGGAAAGTTTTTACTGACCTAGGTGATTCTGAGACTGCTATATGTATGTTGTTATACATTACACTTCACATTAGTGGCTAATTTGGGTCAATATGTTTTACCTGTGTTTAAAAAAAAATACAAAATTTGCAGAAAATTTGAAAAAAAAAAGTTTTCTAACTGAATTTCTCTGCTTTTAAGACAGGTAGTGATACTTTACAAACGTTATTAATTAACATTCACCATATGTCTACTTTATGTTGGCATCATATTGTAAATGTAACTTTATTTTTTTAAGACTTTAGAAGGCTTAGAATTTTAGAAGCAAGTTTTACTTTTTCAAGAAAATATCCAAAACAGACTTTTTTTTTAAAGGACCAATTCAGTTTTGAAGTGACTTTGAGGGGTTTACATAATAGACACTACCTATAAACTACCCCATTTTTGAAACTACACCTCTTAAATTACTCAAAACTTATTTTAGAAAATGTGGGTGTTCCTCAGGATTAAAGGAAAATGGAGGTGAAATTTAAAAATGTAATTTTTTTGGGAAGATTTTCCAGAAGGAAAACCGCCGCATCTAACATGATAAACTCCGGTATTGGAGTTTTCACCGAAGCCAGCAGTTGCAGTAAGGGTCTGACTGTCAGTAATAGCCAGGATGCTGTGCTGATAGGGCAACCACAGCGCGGGGCTTTAATTCCCTTCCCTTACGGTGCAGGTTTTTAATTCACTTCCCCCTGTGCCGTACATATACAGCGAAGGTTGGAAAGGATGGAATTGTTAAAATAATAGTCGTATAAACGATACCACTTGAATAGTTGTCCCAAATCCATCTTATAATTATAATTTATTTAGTATTTACTCTTATTAGAAATGCTTCGAGATATTAATGGAATAATGCTATAATTAAAGATGAACAAAGTTTTGAAAAATTTGATTCCGTAACTTTGTTGAAGTTAGCCAAGAATTTTGATTCTTTGCAAATCAATTCATCATTAGTCATAAGCGGCAGGGTCCATATTCGAATTTGCGATATTTCGTGAATATTTTGTAGAATATTCGCGAATATTTGACAAAAATGAATATATAGCACTATATTAAATATAGTGCTATATATTCATTTTTTAGAATAATCGCTGTATTGATATATATTCGTTTATTAGAATATTCACGTGATCACAAATATGCTAAAAAACTAATATACAGCAATATAATGATTCCTCCCTGCCCAAGCAAGAAGCGGGTAGAATCAATCTTTATATTCGAATTCCCGATTTTTAACCGAAAATCAGAAACGTAATGAATGATTGTGTAAGTACGCGATCGTAGGAAGTAATAATGTCATGTGCCCTGGTTTCGGTTTCGCTACTGGAGTTTGAAATTGGCAGTCTGCCTGAAAGATAATCGAAAACTGAAAATGGTGCGAAGATGAGGATGAATTTCTGATCACTGTAAGTAATATTGTATTACAGCCCTGTATTTTATTACATATTGCATGCATGGCAGAACAATATTTTGCAACACTCGATCTACCTATAAATTATTTATAGGTAGATCGAGTGTTGCATAATATTTGTGTATGCAAATATGAACTTTATTGATACAAATCCCCCCCTCCCCCGTAAGAGTAGATATTACTGATTGGTGCACTAAGTATTGTTGTGACATTACAGCATTATGTCTGTAGCATGTACAGTACAGACCAAAAGTTTGGACACACCTTCTCATTCAAAGAGTTTTCTTTATTTTCATGACTATGAAGGCATCAAAACTATGAATTAACACATGTGGAATTATATACATAACAAACAAGTGTGAAACAGCTGAAAATATGTCATATTCTAGGTTCTTCAAAGTAGCCACCTTTTGTTTTGATTACTGCTTTGCACACTCTTGGCATTCTCTTGATGAACTTCAAGAGGTAGTCCCCTGAAATGGTCTTCCAACAGTCTTGAAGGAGTTCCCAGAGATGCTTAGCACTTGTTGGCCCTTTTGCCTTCACTCTGCAGTCCAGCTCACCCCAAACCATCTCGATTGGGTTCAGGTCCGGTGATTGTGGAGGCCAGGTCATCTGGCGCAGCACCCCATCACTCTCCTTTATGGTCGAATAGCCCTTACTTTCAAAGATTTCCCAATTTTTCGGCTGACTGACTGACCTTCATTTCTTAAAGTAATGATGGCCACTCGTTTTTCTTTACTTAGCTGCTTTTTTCTTGCCATAATACAAATTCTAACAGTCTATTCAGTAGGACTATCAGCTGTGTATCCACCTGACTTCTCCTCAACGCCACTACTGGTCCCAACCCCATTTATAAGGCAAGAAATCCCACTTATTAAACCTGACAGGGCACACCTGTGAAGTGAAAACCATTTCAGGGGACTACCTCTTGAAGCTCATCAAGAGAATGCCAAGAGTGTGCAAAGCAGTAATCAAAGAAAAAGGTGGCTACTTTGAATAACCTAGAATATGACATATTTTCAGTTGTTTCACACTTGTTTGTTATGTATATAATTCCACATGTGTTAATTCATAGTTTTGATGCCTTCATAGTCATGAAAATAAAGAAAACTCTTTGAATGAGAAGGTGTGTCCAAACTTTTGGTCTGTACTGTACGTATGGACAGCATAGAAATATCTCTCACATGCACATAACACATCAATTTTCCTGCCACACAATATATACCACACACTATATACCACATACACACACAATATATAGTATATAGATTATATTTTATGTCCATGAGCTTTCTTTTTCTGACTGTAAGTATTTGCTGGTTCATTTAGCTTTACCCATGGTGCACCATGGGGAGGTGAACCAGCAGTACACCCCACACCGTACCGTCACTTCACTAGACAGGTACATCTCTGCTCAGCAGGCCAATATCTGATTGCTCAGACCCCACACACATACAATCGCAATACAATCTGGTCTTATAACGGTAACATTAAATCTAATATTTCCCCTTCAAAGACGTAACTACTTTTTGCTGTTTTGTTAAGAATTTTTTTTTTGAAAACTTGTATTTAAAAAAATTGGGATTATATGCTTGCATCTCTATCCTGCAGCAAATGTTGTAAAAAGTTTATGACCGCACCCGGAAACATGCGGAGAAGGATGCCATCATCCAGGATCTCCAAGAGGAGATGTATAAATTTGAAAGGAGGTACATAAAGACAGCCATACAAAAAAAATGGTGCGACTTGAAGCGCTACCACTCGGATGCCATCACAGACCAGAGTGAAAGATTATGCCCAGGTACAATGCTTATTGCTAATCTCTCTACAATACTCTGTAATGTATATATTTAGTTATGCTGCTAAGATGTAGCAGGGTTAACACACAACCTCTTAACTCAAATTTCTTAACTCATCGCGTTATTGAAAAAAAATTGCTAAACCATTTTGTTGCATTTAGTTTACATAACAAGTCTCAGAAAGAATGTGTGTTATCTCTACTACATACAAATTTCATCCCTTTGACCCCTTAACGACCAGCACCATACATGTACGGCGCAAAAGGACGTGACTTAACCGCTTTACGTCCGCCCATAGGATATAAACGTCCTATGGGTGGACCTCTATTTCTGAAAAGCACGTTTTAGAACGTCCTTTCAGAAATAGCAGCTGCACGCTAATCGTGCAGCTGCTGATCGGGTTGCCCGCTGTCAGTGACAGCAGGGCAACCCTAAGACAAGGCAGGGACAGTGCCCAGGTGTCCCTGCCTTCCGGATCGCTGCAGACACAGCGCTCACATTGCGCTGTGTATGCAGAGAAGGAAGCGCTATGCGCTTCCTGTTCCGGCCCGGCGGTCATGTGACCGCCGTGACCGGAGAGTGCAGGGGCTGTGTGAGGTCTCTCAGAGACCTCGATCAGCCCTGCTGTGAGGCTGTACAGCGCTGGATTGCTGCTGTACAGCCTCTCTAGGGGTGTATTTGTCCTGTAACTGGGGCTACTATGTCAGCCCCAGTTACAGGAGAAATCAACAGTGAAAAAAAAAAAGAAAAAGTGAAGTAAATGTCCCCCAGAGGTCTTGTATGACCTAATGGGGGACGAAAAGTGTAAAATAAAAAAAATAAAAATAAAAGGTTGAAAATAAAAAAATAAAAAAAAGTTTCACATGTAAAAAAAAAAAAAGTCCCCAAGTAAGGAATGAAAAAAAAAAGTTAAAAATAGAATTTTTTTTATAAAATAGACATATTTGGTATTGCCGCGTCCGTAAAAACCAGCTCTATAAAAATATCACATGACCTAACCCCTCGGGTGAACACCGTAAAAAAAAAAACTGTGTCAAAACAATCAATTTTTGTCACCTTGCATCACAAAAGGTGCAACACCAAGTGATCAAAAACGCGTATGTCCCACAAAATGGTACCAATAAAACCGTCACCTCATCCCACAAAAAATGAGCCCCTACATAAGAAAATCTCTCAAAAAATAAAAAAACTATAGCTCTTAAAACATGGAGACACTAAAACATCATTTTTTTGGTTTAAAAAATGCTATTATTGTGTTAAAGTGAAACAAATAAAAAAAGTATACATATTAGGTATTGCCGCATCGGTAAAAACCAGCTCTATAAAAATATCACATGACCTAACCCCTCGGGTGAACACCGTAAAAAAAAAACAAAAAAAACTGTGTCAAAACAAGCAATTTTTGTCACCTTGCATCACAAAAGGTGCAACACCAAGTGATCAAAAACGCTTATGTCCCACAAAATAGTACCAATAAAACCGTCACCTCATCACGCAAAAAATGAGCCCCTACATAAGAAAATCTCTCAAAAAATAAAAAAAACTATAGCTCTCAGAACATGGACACATTAAAACATAATTTTTTTGTTTCAAAAATGCTATTATTGTGTAAAACTTTAATAAATGAGAAAAAGTATACATATTAGGTATCGCCACGTCCGTAACAATCTGCTCTATGAAAATGTCACTTGACTGAACCCCTCAGGTGAACGCTGTAAAAATAAATAAATAGAAACTGTGCTAAAACAACCAATTTTTTGGTCACCTTGCCCCATAAAGTGTTATAATGAATGATCAAAAAATCATATGTACCCAAAAATAGTACTAATAAAACTGGCACCTTATCCCCTAGTTTCCAAAATGGGGTCACTTCTTGGGAGTTTCTACTGTAAGGGTGCATCAGGGGGCTTCAAATGGGACATGGCATCTAAAAACCATGTGGAGTTCCTTTTGTTCTGTGCCCTGCCGTGTGCCCATACAGCAGTTTATGACCACATGTGGGGTGTTTCTGTAAACCGCAGAATCTGGGTAATAAATATTGAGTTTTGTTTGGCTGTTAACCATCGATGTGTTAAAGAAAAAATTTTATTAAAATGGAAAATCTGCCAAAAAAGTGAAATTTAAAAATTTGATCTCCATTTTCCTTTAATTCTTGTGGAACGCCTAAAGGGTTAACAAAGTTTGTAAAATCGGTTTTGAATACCTTGAGGGGTGTAGTTTCTACAATGGGGTCATTTATGGGGGTATCCACTATGTAGGCCCCACAAAGTGACTTCAGACCTGAACTGGTCCTTAAAAAGTGGGTTTTGGCAATTTTCTTAAAAATTTGAAGAATTGCTTCTAAACTTCTAAGCCTTCTAACGTCCTAAAAAAATAAAATGACATTTCCAAAATGATGCCAACATAAAGTAGACATATGGGGAATGTTAAATAATAAATATTTTATGAAGTATCACTTTCTGTTTTAAAAGCAGAGAAATTGAAATTTAGAAAATTGCAAATTTATCGAATTTTTGGGTAAATTTGGGATTTTTTCATAAATAAAGGTGAAATATTTTGACTCAAATTTATGACTATCATGAAGTACAATGTGTCACGAGAAAACAATCTCTGAATGACTTGGATAAATAAAGGCGTTCCAAAGTTATTACCACATAAAGTGAGATATGTCAGTTTTGCTAAATTTGGCCTGGTCAGGAAGGGGGCAAATGGCCCAGATGGCAGGTGGTTAATGCCCAGCGCCGTACATGTTCAGCGCTATGATCGGGCGGGTGCAGGAGCTGCACCCCCCCGATCCGCGGCAGGGGTCTGTCCGTCACTGATGGCCGGACACCTGCTGCATGTGCCCGCATTGGTGAAATCATAGATGCCGGCACATTAACCTATGCACGGCTGCGATCATGCTGACCGTGGCATGTGCGGGATCCGGCCCGGTGTGGGGTCTCCATCGGATCCCCGTGCTGCTGTGACGGGGACCCGATGGCATGGAAGGCAGCCCGATTCCTTCCTTAGTCATTGTGGCTGCCTTCCGGGAGAGCCTGTGAGATCCAGCCCCCTGAATCTCACAGGCAGGAAGCTGTATGTGTAATACACACTGAATTACACTTACAGCCAATGCATTCCAATACAGTATTGGAATGCATTGTAAAGGGGTTCATACCCCCAAAAGTTGAAGTCCCAGAGTGGGACAAAAAATAAATTGAAAAAAAAGTTTCCCCCCAAAAAAATTTAGAGTTTCAAGAAAGTAAAAAATAAAAGTGTCATTTTCCCCAAATAAAGCAAAAAAATTCTGTTAAAAATACGGAAAAAAAGAAAAGTAGACATATTAGTTATCGCCACGTCCGTATCAACTGGCACTATAAAGATATCACATGACCTAACCCCCCAGATAAACACTGTTAAAAAAAAAATTGGCACCTTATATCACTAAAAGTGCAACAAGCGATCAAAAAGGCGTTTCCCCCCCAGAATAGTACCAATCTAACCGTCACCTCATCCTTCAAAAAATGAGCCCCTACCTAAGACAATCACCCAAAAAATAAAAAATAAACTACGGCTCCCAGACTAAAACATTATTTTTTGTGTTCAAAAATGCTTTTATTGTGTTAAATGAAAAAAAAAAAAGTTGACATATTAGGGTAATGTAGTGCGCAGGCGCGAGAATTATGTTGATCAGCGCATGCACGGTATTTAGGGGTTAAGAGAGGATGAAAACAGAAAAACCTAGGCAGGCCAGAGCCGTGAAAGAGGAGTGGTTTGCTTGGAAAAGCTCCGAGGGGCATGGGCACCAGACGCATCAACGCCGCCCCTGGGCACCTATACAAGCTAATTAGCAATGAAATAAAAGCTTTTTTCACAGAATACAGGCGATGGACAGCAATATGAAAGATAAAATTTTAATAGGGTTAAGGTAAGGGAGATCATGATGTTACTAGTGTAAAATGATGATTTTACATGAAAGACTCCCTTTAACCACTAAATAGACCGAGGATAAACTCTGCCTAAATACCATATAAAAATCTAGTCCGCTCGACACCTATTGGCAAGCGACTTTACCCCTCCTTCTAATAATAAAGTGACTGTGACAACTAAATCAACAGGGAGGAAGGGCGTGCTGGCGCAGATCTTCAAAATGCGGCTTGGCAGACAGGATAACGCTGGCAGCCACTGCAATTATATACCCACCATCCAATAACCCCTTATCTAATTTCCCAAACTGTTGCTTGGTTTCACTAAACGTCAATATCCAGCCACAATACCCTATAGGACACCTTCCTAACAAATCCCTTGTTACCTCATCCTACCTTGTAACTTAGACTAGTTCTACCCATCTATAACACTGGTTTTGGCATGTTATTTAACACCAAAATGAGGCAAATCCACCATTGGGATAATCATAATCCCATGCAGATCCCTCCATATAGGAATTTCTGAATCTGTACCTTTGTTATGATTTCTGAGTTGTTTGTCTAAATTCTTAACATTGTGTGATTATTACAGGTAATACCGTTCCCTCCGTCTGCCCCCACAAAAAAAAAAAAAAACATTTGGAGTGTGAGGAGCAGGCGGAGGGAGAACATGCCGGACCCTCTGATAATGATGAGGCCACTTGCCCACCTGATGTGTGCGCTACGGCGGAAGTCGAGGAGGAGGAGGCCGGACCTTCCCAGCCACAGGATTCCACCCCCCCAGCTCCAGAGGAGGAGGAGGAGGAAGAGGTGGTCTACACCCCCCACCAGGAGGGTAAATATGTGCACACATCAATATAATTCAGTATACATAACATATTCACAAACATCCCACGATCCCCCCCCCCCGCATGCTGCAATGCACATGTGTAAGGAATCCAAACAATAGCAGACCTTAGTTAACATGGCTGCCTGTTTAGCTGAGCAGCCTTTGCACCCTGGTTCCCAAGCGATTATACCTGGGGGCCGGGTGTTTGTTGGTCCGTAATAGTACGTCCCTGTGCATCAAGTCACGTCATGCTGTGGCGTACTATTATGGGCCGGTCGTGAAGTGGTTAAAAGTGCCAACAATGAGGGGACAACAAAAACTACAATAATAGAAAACAACAAAACTGCACCCTAACTCTGTAAGCTGGACACTACATTAAACTCCAGAGTATCCCAATAGCTGTTATGTTGTTACTATCATTTTCTATAACTGCTATTATGAGAAACTTTTTAATATGTAGCTATTTACCATTAATGCAACTTATCTGGTGAAAAATAAAACATAGAAATTCTATTATAGTCGATGAAGACATCATAGACCAAAAAACGCATAAGTTCATGAAAAAATGCACCCATACCGCAAGAGAACCGCAATGACAAGCAACTATCGAATCCAGTCCATTTTTTCCAGGTATTCTGGAGAGCACACATATACAATCCGGCTACCTATCCAGACCGAGCATAGCCACTGAAGAAGGAGACAGTAAAGTCCCCGAAACGCGTCTGGCATGAGCGATATACTCGTTCATCAGATTCAATAACCGGACACATGTTTGCAAATACCGACTGAGATATTAATAAGTGAAGCGCTTCATTAAAGGTACCTAATAGCGGAAACCTGGAACCGGCATTTCTATAGGAACAGGCACATAGCCTACTCACTCCTAGCACTGGGGCTCCAGATATCCTGAGACATGTGGGACGCCCAAGAAACATTACCGACAATAAGCCGAGACACCGGGACCGCTAACATCCAATAGCATGATACAGTAACATTTTGCTTCAAAGTAGCAGAGGAATATAGATCCGCCACACAACTCCAGCGAAGGATTCCTATATTGGATAAAGCAGTAGGTAAGCTTACCTTTCAGCCATACCACGTGGGACGCCACGAACGATAGCTGAAGCGTGAGTACCATCTATCTATATTGAAGGCTGACCAAATTGCTTGAGCAGCGATTGTTTATTGCAAAATATTTAACTGACAGAGCAATACATCAATATTATAATCAAAGTGACAATTTGTATAAGATTTTTTTATTATCCATTTTTTTATTTATCCATATGAGATATAATGTTGAATCAAAAGGACTGATACCCTGTGATCACTAGTCCCAAGATCGATACTGGTGCATATTTGGGAATATATGTACTTTATTGCACGCCATACAGGAAGATTCCATTTAAAGGCCTTTTGCTCATCATATGTATTACTGCACCAGGGGTTTTTTTCAACATAAAATCTACCAGGCTGCGTGAATACCGCAATTATTTGGACTCACTCTGTCCTCAAAGTTCGCTTGATATACTTTTTATATTGCGCTGATATTCTGGATTTTACCCTGCATTTTATTCCAGCTAGGAGGAAGAAATTTTCCATTATTCATCCTCATTTATTATTCCTTCTTCTTTTATTTATTCATTTTTCTATTTATTCATTTAATATTTTATGTATTTGATATAGGATGTCCTTTGGAAGCACCATGCTTTGATAGGGTTTTTTTTTCCATTCAGCATCTATATATATTATTGTGTTATTGCCTATATTAAAATTCCATTGATAAACTTGACATATATGTGATCCCATCTATCAGAGTGCCCATCCATTTTCATAAATTTCTTTTACTTGGTGAGTAGGGTGTAACACTAGTTTGGAGCACCTATAACTCAAAATCACTGTAGAATTGCAGTGGCCAATATGGCGGAACTGCTCAGACCCCAAACACTGTAGCGTGTTTCTCATTGGGCGAGCAGTCCCATCGTATGTGAACCACAGAAATATCATGGCAGATATGGAGGAGCTGCTCAAACCCCAAACACTGTAGCGTGTTTCTCATTGGGGGAGCAATCCCACCGCATGTGGACCGCAGCAAACGACCATCCCGAGCAATTAATGCGTACAAAGGAGGACGCCAGCGCGGTCCACATGCACCACAAAAGCATCCTGCACAGGCAGAGCATTGTGCGGATGAAAATACAATTATATAAATCACTGAAGAAAATGCACCAAAAGGATATGTCACTGACTAAACTAGCTGGTCATACAAGCAGATATTAAAAGCTGAGACTTCCGCCAATATGTTCCTGTCAGGAAGATATCGGAGCCCATCATTGCACCACGTCACGGTCACTCAGCATGCAAAGGGTCCTACCACTACGCTAACTGTGGTGTGAACACGGTCTGAAGGTGATGTGATCCAGCTCACAGCCCGGCCTGCACACAAATGCCTAGCAGGACAGCCAGTGCAATGTGAACAAAGCAGGACTGTGAGCCCCACTCATATCAGACCATGTGATGAAGGATTCCAGGTGCAAAGGAATGTTCAATTGCCAGATGAAGGCACATTCAAGACATATAAAACAAAATCACTGTAGAATTGCAGTGGCCAATATGGCGGAACTGCTCAGACCCCAAACACTGTAGCGTGTTTCTCATTGGGCGAGCAGTCCCATCGCATGTGAACCACAGAAATATCGTGGCAGATATGGAGGAGCTGCTCAAACCCCAAACAATGTAGCGTGTTTCTCATTGGGGGAGCAGTCCCACCGCATGTGGACCGCAGCAAACGACCATCCCGAGCAATTAATGCGTACAAAGGAGGACGTACAAAGGAGGACGCCAGCGCGGTCCACATGCACCACAAAAACATCCTGCACCTATAACTCAAACTCATCTGGATCAGGACAGACAGCAGTAGTTACATGGTAGCACTGTAGTATAAGGCCCACACATAACTCAGCAGTGTCAGGACATACAGCAGCAAGTATTGGTAATGGTGAAGTATAAGGCCCACACATAAGTCATCAGGGTCAGGACAGACAGCAGCATCAGCAGCAGGTAGATAGTAACGGTTGAGTATAAGGCCTACACATAGCTCGACCTAACTCAGCAGGACAGGCGGCAGCAGGTTCTAAGTGTGCAGCAGGAATGTATTCCCAGGAATGGGCCCCCTCCAGACCAGGGCAACACCAAAAAAAAACTAAGACACCTCTGACAGCAGCATGTTGTAAGTGTGGAGCAGGAATGCGCTAACATGACAAAAAAGACACTATTTGACATTGTAAAAAAAAAATTTACATTATTTTTACTTTTTGCTAGACACCAGGCTGCTATTAGTTTCCATATCGGTCACATCGAGTCTGTGGCAGATCTAGGTAGGGAAGCCAGCCTCACTGTGAAAACTCAGATCCGATGACATATTCTAACCCCCAGGCATTCCCATGGTGACGGGGACGCTTGCCATGGTGACGAATATTCTAAAAAAACTAATATATTCGATATAGTGCTATATATTCTTTTTTTTTTTATATTCGTCATTTTTTCCATCTAAAGTCATGATTCCTATATATTCGTTATAGCACATGATTCCACAAGCAAGAAGCAGGGAGGAATCATGTGCTATAACGAATATATAGCACTATATTTGAAATATTCGGAAATTCTCGAAGTTGCGATATTCGAGATAAAAATTCGCTATTCGAATATTCGCGCTCAACACTATTTAGCATGAATTGTTATAAATCTGGTATACCAGGGCTACTCCACCTTAGGGTATGGCCGCACTGAGCGGCTGTGCTGGGGGCAGGTTGCAGCCATGCTGTGGTGAAGAACTGTGTGGCCAATTAGCCTGCAGCCACCTTTCTTTTAATAATAAATACTGCACTGTATAGTCTTTCTTCATTGTTAATGGCTGTGCGGTACCTTTAAACAGGGCTGTTGCTGGTATAGGGTTTAGGTGGTTAGGTTGAGGGGAAAATATGCATATTATTGTTGATCTGGCCTGCAATCTCCTGCAGGTTAGTTGACAGTAAATACAGAATATTAATTAGCTCTGGCATACCCACTTCTCCAACCCCAGTACTCTCCTGCTCTACAGATGGGAACCCTTCTTCTACCATCTGCTTTTCCTACTTTTCCACATCATCTAATATCGATTAGAATATGTCATTAGGAACATCAAACTCCTCTGCTCTCTTTATCTTGCTGTCTTGCTGACTTTTCAAGGACATGGAGACTTTGAAGGGTGATGTGGAAGAAGTAAAGCCTGCAAAAGATGAGGATGGTCATCATTAAGACCTAGCTTACTTAAGGGATGCAGACTGGATGGTATTGGTTGGCACGCTGGCAGTGGAATAATAAAGCCTTCCATCTTATTGGTATTGAATTACAAGTCTAATTTTCAGTAACACTGTCCCTAGCACAAGAGCTTACCACATCTCTCCCTATGATCAGCTCGCAGGACAATGGCTGAGACCGCTCTGGATGAGAGTTTTATAGGGCTGGGGCATCACAGAGGATGGGTATCTGCGGATTGGCTGGCTGCACTGCATTATGGGTGATCTTGCATTCCAGGGCTTCTTACTTTCACTTTGTAACACGAGCAGCTACCATTTTAGGAAAAACTGATTCGTTACCATGAAGCGCAATTAAATATAGATCCATTGCGAATTTACATTTTCCTAAATTTCGGACCAAATTCTGCTTCGAATGCTTCACTTCGCTCAACACTAGTTATAATAGTGTCACCTGCTGTTCAGATTGAAAAGTCTTTCTGTGTCCACCTCATTAAATGTGCTGAAGCGGACGCACATGCTCATTCTTGCTCTTTTGGGTATGCAGAAGTATTCCTGTTGAGGTGAACCAACTGCTTATGAAGCTGCACTGTTTTCTTTGATTGTCAGAGAAGATGCTAAGCAAGTGCGACTGCAGTAAAGCTGTTCCACATTTCCTCTGAGGAGCAGACAAGATGCTGAAATGTTTGAAGCAGGCAACAAACCATACCTGGAGAGCAAATTGAGGGTTTAGGGTCCATTCACACGTCCGTGTGTGTTTTGCGGATCCACGGATCCATGGATCCGCAAAACACGGACATCGGCGATGTGCGGACCGCATTTTGCGGACCACACATCGCCGGCACTTAATAGAAAATGCCTATTATTGTCCGCAATTGCGGACAAGAATAGGACATGTTCTATTTTTTTCAGGAACGGAATTGCAGACCCGGAAGTGCGGATCCGCAATTCCGTATCCAGGCAGCACATCGTGGTGCCCCATAGAAATGAATAGGTCCGCAATTCCGTTCCGCAAAATGCGGAACGAAATTGCGGACGTGTGAATGGACCCTAAGACTGACCATGTATGAAAGGCTGTTCAACAGCAGGAGGCACTATACTGACAATATTCCTTAACTATCTGGGGATATAAGTATTGTTTTAATAAGTGTAGTTACAAACAATGTTTATTATATTGTGCTGGATGTAGCAATACACAATAGTGTTTACTACTACACTAATACTAGCAATAGTCCGGTGTGTAAAAAAAATACAAGAGACCACAGAAAACTCTGCCCCTTAATGTTCTATCAGTCTTCCACCTGGATGCGACCGCACTATCCCCTGGGTATGCTATCATGGTCCACTGTATGCTATTACTGTTCTCTATGTGTCACCACTCTGCCCCCTGTATGACCATTGTACAAAAATACAAGAAATCAAAATGAAAAAATGTACTTTAAAATTCTTATTGGTGATTTCTTTCATGAAACATTAAAATACAAAATGCAGGAGCATTTGCGGGATGATAATCCTCCCAGGGCACTGAATGTGTCCACACATTTGGCTTGGCTGAAGTGGTTACATCATTTGACCACTGCATCTATTCATAGAAGTGAGTTGTGCCAACTAACTGGTTTGGCCTAGCGCTAACCCTAAAGAAGTTATTCTGACGTTTCCCCAGTATTTACCCTTTAACCCCTGTACAGGGATCTGGACTTTGCTGTGGGATAGCATCCGGGTGGAAACACAAGGAGGCAGACAGGAACTAAGACTGTAACACAGATGGGGTAGACAGACTAGGAGAACTAAAACTCAGACTTGAACTGAAAGCTGAACTGTGAGGTCAGGAGCACACAGGTAGACTGCAAAAACACTGATGGGAACACAGGCTCGATAACTCAGGGAAGTCTTCCAAACACCTTTGCTGGTCACAACAAACCTTAAAGCTCAAGGACCCTTGGCTGGGAGAGGGTGCTTTAGATACCCAGAAACCTTCAGTCATTGGCTGGGGAAAGTTTAGTGAGTGCACGCACTGGCCCTTTCAAAGGCTGGACAGGAGTGTGCATGAACCCTAATGGCCACTAGGCAAGATGATGGAGCATGGTTAGTGACATGGTATCCACACCCACAAGGGACAGCAGGAGGGCGGTGGTCAAAACTGTAGACCTAAAATATACACTCCTCAGCACAGGAATTGCAACCTCAAGAAGGAAAAGTTGTGGAATTATGAAAATCATAGGATTGATAGACCTGGTAATACTATTATAAATGATTTAAAAAAAAGCACTAGGAAAAAGCACTAGCCTATGTGCGCACCCATGATGCCGGCCACCAGAGAGGCTAGATCTTTTTCCTATAGTTTGCAAGCACGACCACCACTGATGAATTGGAGGGTGGTTGTAACCATGGAAACAAACAGTGTATAATGTGATGGAAAAATTAATCAAGTCAGCAAAGGAGGCAGTATGGATAATCACAATACATTAGTAAGTGCCATAATAGATGCCATTTGCTGAAGTGAGACATCCTTTTAAAGGGAACCTGTCATCAACTTTATGTTGACCTCACTGATGGCAGCATAAAATAGTGACAGAAATGCTGATGTCAGCGGTGTGTCACTCGTGAGCTAAAAGTAAGTGGTTGCCGAGAACCAGCATCATAATAATTGCAGCCCAGGCCTTGAAAAGAGTCAAATGTACCTGAGAAGAGTCCTGGTTATTCCTAATCTCCTGCTCTCACCCACCTGCTGATCATTGGCAGTTCTCTTCTAAGGAGAAAGGGAGAAAACTAGGTAGAAGACGGTCAGTCATCAGCAGGTGGGCAGCGAGAGCAGGAATTCATGAATAACCTTGACAGGTTCCCATTAAATGACCTTAACCCCTTCACGCAACATCACGCCTCACCGCATCCCCACGTGCATGTACGTGATCGACTTTCTGTGTCAGCGCAGGGAGCGAATCGCTGAAGCTTCAGTGAAGCCGGCGTGCTGGGGTTGCTAGGCAACCAGAGAAGCCGGCAGGCACTGTATAGGAGCTCTGACCCGCCCGCGATCGCTGTGATTGGTCCATTACTGCAGAGGGACCAATCGCAGCGCATCGGGGCAGGTAAGGGGGGGCTAGGGAGGGACTATGTGCTTCTCCTTCTCTGATCGCCCTAATTCCTGTCAGGGAAGCGATCAGAGAAGGAGATAGTGTGAAAATATTCCCGACCTATGACGAGTATACTCGTCATGGAGCACTGCTACTTAGCGCGCCATGATGAGTATACACGTCATGGCATTTAACTGTCACCATGTCTGCAGACATGGTGACAGTGCTGAGATCCCGGCTGTCACACACAGCCAGGTACCTTGGGTCAAAGCCGAGGGGGGTCCTGTGACCCCTCCCCTATCGGCGATCTCTGCAAACCGCAGGTCAATTCAGACCTGCGGTTTGTAGCGCTTTCTGCAGTTTCTGATCCCCGCGGTCCCTGACCGCGGGGATCAGAAACTTTAGTATGTCCAAAATAAAGCTTTTTCACCCCCCCTGCACCCCTGAATGATATTATGTGGGCGGGTGGTGCAGGGGGGGTGTCGCAGGCGGTGCGGGAGGTGCGGTAAGGTGCGGGAGGCGGGCGGTGCCTCCCCTTGAATGATCGTTGGCGTCTAGTGGGTATACCAGGGTGCCAGCACATTGCTGGCACCCTGGTATAAACGGCTGACATCTGCGATGCGATGTCAGCCATTTAACCCTTTCCATACAGCGGTCCGTACGGACCGCTGTATGGAAAAGGTTAACAGCGCAGGGAGCTCCCTCTCCCATCGGGGGGCTGCTGTGCCTTTGCAGCCCCCCGATGGGAGAGGGAGAGAGCCCCCAGAGAGCCCCCCTCAGCCCTGTGCTTACCCTTCCCCGTCTGCGCAGTTCTGACCAGTACTGAGCAGACGGGGATGGTTCCCATGGCAACAGGACGCCTCTCAGGCGTCCTGCTGTCCATGGTGCTGAACAGATCTGTGCTAAAAGGCATAGATCTGTTCAGACAAGTGTAAAATACAGTACAGTACAATATATATTGTTCTGTACTGTATTATACAGACATCAGACCCACTGGATCTTCAAGAACCAAGTGGGTCTGGGTCAAAAAAAAAAGTTAAAAAAAGTGAAAAAAGTAAAGTTTCAAAAAAACACATTTATCACTGAATAAAAATAAATAAAAATAAAATACACTACACATATTAGGTATCGCCGCATCCGTAACGACCTGATCTATAAAACGGTCATGTTACTTTCCCTGCACGGTAAACGCCATAAAAATAAAAAAATAAAAACTATGAGGAAATTGAAATTTTGCCCACCTTACTTCCCAAAAAAGGTAATAAAAGTGATCAAAAAAGTCGCATGTACGCCAAAAAAGTACCATTCAAACCGCCACCTCATCCCGCAAAAAATGAGCCCTTACATGAGACAATGGCCCAAAAAATAAAAAAACTATGGGTCTCAGACTATGGAGATACTAAAACATGTTTTTTTTTTCGTTTCAAAAATGATATTATTGTGTAAAACCCTGATAAATTATAAAAAGGTAGACATATTAGGTATTGCCATGTCCGTAAGAACCTGATCTATAAAAATACCACATGACCTAACCCCTCAGGTGAACACTGTAAATTTTTTTTAATAAAAACGGTGTCAAAAAAGCTATTTTTTTGTTACCTTACATCACAAAAAGTGTAATAGCAAGCGATCAAAAAGTCATATGCACCCCAAAATAGTACCAATCTAACCGTCATCTCATCCCGAAAAAATGATACCCAACCTGAGACAATTGCCAAAAAACTGAAAAAACTATGGCTCTCAGACTATGGAGACACTAAAACATGGTTTTTTTTTGTGTCAAAAATGATATTATTGTGTAAAACCTAAATAAATAAAAAAGTATACATATTAGGTATCGTCACGTCCGTAAGAACCTGCTCTATAAAAATAGCACATGATCTAAGGCTACTTTCACACTAGCGTTCTGCTGTCCGCTCGTGAGCTCCGTTTGAAGGGGCTCACGAGCGGAGCAGAACGCTTCCGTCCAGCCCTGATGCAGTCTGAATGGATGCGGATCCGCTCAGACTGCATCAGTCTGGCGGCGTTCAGCCTCCGCTCCGCTCGCCTCCGCACGGCCAGGCGGACAGCTGAACGCTGCTTGCAGCGTTCGGGTGTCCGCCTGGCCGTGCGGAGGCGTGCGGATCCGTCCAGACTTACAATGTAAGTCAATGGGAACGGATCCGCTTGAAGATGACACCATATGGCTCAATCTTCAAGCGGATCCGTCCCCCATTGACTTTACATTGAAAGTCTGAACGGATCCGCTCAGGCTACTTTCGCACTTAGAAATTTTTCTAAGTTATTAATGCAGACGGATCCGTACTGAACGGAGCCTCCGTCTGCATTAATATGATCGGATCCGTTCAGAACGGATCCGATCAAGCGCAAGTGTGAAAGTAGCCTAACCTGTCAGATGAACGTTGTAAATAATAAAAAAATAAAAACAGTGCCAAAACAGCTATTTTTTGGCAAATTTTCCATTTTAATTCATTTTTTCCCATAACAAAGCAAGGGTTAGCCAAAAAAAACTCAATATTTATTGCCCTGATTCTTTAGTTTATAGAAATGCCCCATATGTGGTCGTAAACTGCTGTATGGCCACACGGCAGGGCGCAGAAGGAAAGGAATGCCATATGGTTTTTGGAAGGCAGTTTTTGCTGGACTGTTTTTTTGACACCATGTCCCATTTGAAGCCCCCCCGATGCACCCCTAGAGTATAAACTCCAAAAAATGACCCTATTTTGGAAACTACCCCCCTCAAGGTATTCAAAACTGATTTTACAAACTTTGTTAACCCTTTAAGTGTTCCACAAGAGTTAATGGCAAATGGAGATGAAATTTCAGAATTTCTATTTTTTGTTACTTTGCCTCACAAAAAGTGTAATATAGAGCAACCAAAAATCATATGTACCCTAAAATAGTACCAACAAAACTGCCACCTTATCCCGTAGTTTCCAAAATGGGGCCACTTTTTTGGAGTTTCTAACCTAGGGGTGCATCAGGGGGCTTTAAATGGGACATGGTGTCTAAAAACAATCCAGCAAAATCTGCCTTCCAGAAACCATATGGTGTTCCTTTCCTTCTGCGCCCTGCTGTGTGCCCGTACAGCAGTTTACGACCACATATGGGGTGTTTCTGTAAACTACAGAATCAGGGCCATAAATAAAGAGTTTTGTTTGGCTGTTAACCCTTGCTTTGTTACTGGAAAAAAAATATTAAAATGGAAAATCTGCCGAAAAAGTGAAATTTTGAAATTGAATCTCTATTTTCCATTAATTCTTGTGGAACACCTAAAGGGTTAACAACGTTTGTAAAATCAGTTTTGAATACCTTGAGGGGTGTAGTTTCTTAGATGGGGTCACTTTTTTGGAGTTTCTACTCTAGGGGTGCATCAGGGGGGCTTTAAATGGGACATGGTGTAAAAAAAAAGTCCAGCAAAATTAGCCTTCCAAAAACCTAACGGCGCACCTTTCACTCTACGCCCCGCTGTGTGGCCGTACAGTAGTTTACGGCCACATATTGGGTGTTTCTGTAAACGGCAGAGTCAGGGCAATAAAGATACAGTCTTGTTTGGCTGTTAACCCTTGCTTTGTTAGTGGAAAAAATGGGTTAAAATGAAAAATTAGACAAAAAAATGAAATTCTCAAATTTCCTCCCCATTTGCCAATAACTCTTGTGCAACACCTAAAGGGTTAACAATGTATGCAAAATCAGTTTTGAATACCTTGAGGGGTGTAGTTTCTTAGATGGGGTCATTTTTGGGTGGTTTCTATTATGTAAGCCTCGCAAAGTGACTTCAGACCTGAACTGGTCCCTAAAAATTTAGTTTTTGTAAATTTCGGAAAAATTTCAAGATTTGCTTCTAAACTTCTAAGCCTTATAACATCCCCAAAAAAATAAAATATCATTCCCAAAATAATTCAAGCATGAAGTAGACATATGGGGAATGTAAATTCATCACAATTTTTTGGGGTATTACTATGTATTACAGAAGTAGAGAAACTGAAACTTTGAAATTTGCAAATTTTTCCAAATTTTTGGTAAATTAGGTATTTTTTTGTGCAAAAAAAAAAAATATTTTGGACTTCATTTTACCAGTGTCATGAAGTACAATATGTGATGAAAAAACAATCTCAGAATGGCCTGCATAAGTCAAAGCGTTTTAAAGTTATTAGCACTTAAAGTGACACTGGTCAGATTTCCAAAAAATGGCCTGGTCCTTAAGGTGAAAATGAGCCTGGTCCTTAGGGGGTTAATGTACATACCTCTATTTTGTAATAATTGTAATTCAGTTTTGCTGTGTGTTTTCCCTTTGCTGGAAGAAAGCATACATAGGTGTGATGTAGCAAGAACCGCATGTGTTTTTTTATTTGCTTTTTTGCCGCACCAAAAATGCAACGTGTTCTTTAACCCCTTAGTGACAACCAATACGCCTTTTTAAGGTAGCAACTAAGAGGCCTTAGGCTGGGCCGACGTCTTTTCTAAGGAGGCCCGGTCTAAGAGCTGCACGGGTCCCCTGTGCAGTGGAGAGTGGGTGCTCGGCTCTAACATGATAACAATAAATAATAATAATAATAATAAATACACTTTTTTTTCCAATGAAAATATGCTTTTCATTTAAAAAAAATTGTAACAAAGTCTTCCCCACATGTTTGGTATCGCTGTGTCTGCGGGTCACACTACACAAATATCATGTAAATTATCCCCTACAGTTGACACTGTAAAAAAAAAAAAAAGCCAGAATTGCTAATTTATTCTTAGTCACCACCACCAAAAGAACTTAATAACAAGCGATCAAAAAGAGCAATTTACCCCAAAATGATACCGATGAAAACTAAAAGTCATCCCACGAAAACCAAGCTCTCACACTACTCCATGGAAAGGAAAATAAAAAAGTTATGGGTCTTGGCTAGAGTTGAGCGAACCCGAACTGTAAAGTTCGGTTCGTACCGAACTTTAGGGTTTTCGGCACCCGGACCCGAACCCGAACATTTACGTAAAAGTTCGGGTTCGGGTTAGGTGTTTGGCGATTTTTATGGCGCTTTTTGAAAGACTGCACAGCAGCTAATCAACAAGCATCATACTACTTGCCCCAAAAGGCCATCACATCCATGCCTACTATTGGCATGGCTGTGATTGGCCAACTGCAGCATGTGACCCAGCCTCTATTTAAGCTGGAGTCACGTAGCGCCGCCCATCACTCTGCTCGGATTAGTGTAGGGGGAGGCTGCAGCTGCTGTGAGGGAGAGATCAGGGATAAATCTTATCAAGAACTGTTTTTTGTACTCAGCAATCTGCAGCAAATGTGTTTTGTGGGTGCAGTGCACAATTTTTTTAAGCCTGCCCTGAGCCAACTACTGCTGAAAACTAACTTTTTTTTCTTCAGTTAGTCAATATCAATACATGATCGGCAGCCATTTTATGCAACGATAGTGCACCAGCACAGTCTATCTGCAAGTCCAGAAATACAGCTTTGGCATACTGGGGTGAAAAAGGCCTCTGATATACTGCACATCTGGGATTAGACAAGCATAAGTGACTGTCACATTTAGGACAGAAATACAGCTTTTGGGTTAAGGTGAAAAAACCCTCTAATATACTGCACATCTGGGATTACACATGCATAAGTGACTGTCACATTTAGGACAGAAATACAGCTTTTTGGTTAGGGTGAAAAAACCCTCTAATATACTGCACATCTGGGATTACATGTGCATAAGTGACTGTGACATTTAGGCCATAAATACGGCTTTGGCATACTGGGGTGAAAAAAGCCTCTCATATACTGCACATCTGGGATTACACGTGCATAAGTGACTGTCACATTTAGGCCATAAATACGGCTTTGGCATACTGGGGTGAAAAAAGCCTCTGATATACTGCACACCTCGGATTACACGTGCATAAGTGACTGTCACATTTAGGACAGAAATACAGCTTTTTGGTCAGGGTGAAAAAAAAACTCTAATATACTGCACATCTGGTATTTCACGTGCATAAGTGACTGTGACATTTAGGCCATAAATACGGCTTTGGCATACTGGGGTGAAAAAAGCCTCTCATATACTGCACATCTGGGATTACACGTGCATAAGTGACAGTCACATTTAGGACAGAAATACAGCTTTTTGGTTAGGGTGAAAAAACCCTCTAATATATTGCACATCTGGGATTACACATGCATAAGTGACTGTCACAATTAGGCCACAAATAAGGCTTATAGGATATTGTGGTGAAAAAACCCTCTGATATAGTGCACATCTGTGATTACACGTGCATAAGTGACTGTCACATTTAGGCCACAAATACGGCTATTAGGTTACTGTTGTTAAAAAAAAACACTTTTTTTCATATACTGCACATCCGTGATTACACGTGCATAGGTGACTGTCACATTTAGGCCACAAATAAGGCTTTTAGGATACTGTGGTGAAAAATCCCTCTGATATACTGCACATCTGGGATTACACTTGCATAGGTGACTGTCACATTTAGGCCACAAATAAGGCTTTTAGGATACTATGGTGAAAAATCCCTCTGATATACTGCACATCTGGGATTACACTTGCATAGGGGACTGTCACATTTAGGCCATAAATACCGCTGTCATATAGAGTTTTAAAAAAGATAATCGAGTGCAATACCCTACATCAGGGTTTATATTGGCGGTTCATTATTTTTAACATACTTAACCACTTTTTACTTTGCTTTGTGAATGCTAACTATGAGGCAAACATCTAATAAGGGACGCGGTCATGGTCGTGGTGGTGGTGTTGGTTGAGCCTATGGTGCAGGGAGAGGACGTGACCGTTCTGCCACAGCTACACGTCCTACTGAACCTACTACCTCCGGTCCCAGTAGCCGCCAGAATCTACAGCGATATTTGGTCGGGCCTAATGCCGTTCTAAGGATGGTCACTGAACTACCTCAGCACCACCATAGGCTTTGAAAAACCGCCATCGCCTGCAATCTCCCGAACGTGCGCACGAGCACAGTCATCACTACACCAAGATTGACGCATAGAGGAATAAAATTTATGTCATGAGTGTGTCAACTATTGACAACTCTTTGAGGTTGTTTGCGGTGCGTTAAATGGGGAGTTTGGTCTGTCAGAGTTTGGTCTGTCACTGTGAAGCGGGCGTAACCCTTACAATATCTGATCGATACAACATCATACCTGATCATATACACACACTGGATGTTTTAAAGCACGTTATTCCAAACAATTTAGGAATGTTAGGTGATTTATGCCCTTTATGGATTAAAACCTAACTCTGCGTCAACTACGTAATTTTCCATGGGAGTTTTGCCATGGATCCCCCTCCGGCATGCCACAGTCCAGGTGTTAGTCCCCTTGAAACAACTTTTCCATCACTATTGTGGCCAGAAAGAGTCCCTGTGGGTTTTAAAATTCGCCTGCCTATTGAAGTCTATGGCTGTTCTCCCGGTTCGCCCGTTCACGAACATTTGTGTAAATTCGCGTTCGGCGTTCGCAAACTGAAAATTTTATGTTCGCGACATCTCTAGTCGCCAACGCAGCTGTGTCAGCGCCAGCACCTCAGAAGGCAGGGTTAGCATGGCGGACATGTGGAAAAGCTTTGTCACCTCGCCGCAACAACCGGCCCCAACTGCTGATATGTAGAGTGTTAGCAGGAGGCAGCATTTGAACAACATGGTGGAACAGTACCTGTGCACACGCCTACATGTACTGACTGATGGTTCTGCCCCATTAAACTTCTGGGTCTCCAAATTGTCCACATGGCCAGCGCTTGCCCTGTATGCCTTGGAGGTGCTGGCCTGTCCTGCAGCCAGTGTACTCTCTGAATGTGTATTTAGCACGGCAGGAGGCGTCATTACAGACAGACGCAGCCGCCTGTCCACAGCCAACGTGGACAAGCTCACGTTCATTAAAATGAACCAGGCTTGGATCCCACAAGACTTGTCTGTACCTTTTTCAGAATAGACATTTATACCACCATCAAACATACATTCTTGTACTCAAGTCAAGTGCAATGATTCTTTGTTTTATTTTTTTTTTATTTGTCCCAATATTTTGGGGGCTGCCTACCCCAATACAAAAATAAAAAAAAACATTGTTGGCTACCTCCTCCTCCTCCATTGCTGCCTCCACCTACAACACTACATTCACCGCCTCCTCAACCTCCGACTCCATATCCACCTCCTTCTCTGAGTTGCAGGTTAATAATTTGTAGTTTTTAGTTATTTTATTTCATTTTAAGTTATTTCCCTATCCACATTTGTTTGCAGAGCAGTTTCCATGCTCTTAAGCACATTTTACTGCGTTTTACATCCCTCTAGCCTTTTCAAGGACTATTTTAAAGCCATTTTAATTTTAAAAAAGTGCCAATTTTAGTGCCCTAAATTGAAAAAATTCTTATTTTCAATTGTTGGGTGACATTTTACCATTTTTGGCATATACAAACCCCTGCTGTGCCTGGGTAACAGGGCCCTAAATCTCTCAAAATCCTCTGTTCTATTGCTGGGTGACATGAACCCCCTTTTGCCGTGAATGAACCCCTGCTGTGCCTGGGTGACAGGGGCCTAAATCTCTCAAAATCCTCTGTTGTATTGCTGGGTGACATGAACCCCCTTTTGCCGTGAATGAACCCCTGCTCTGCATTGCTGACAGGGAACTAAATTTACTGAAAACATCTGTTACTGATTGGAAGATGCACGACTACAAGCGCACGCTGATGATGGCATTCCCACCTGACAGCGGGGGCACAGTGGAAGCACAAGGCGAAGGCAGAGGACGAGGAAGAGGTCGCCAACGCAGCTGAGGCACCGCCAGCACCTGAGAAGGCAGGGGTAGCATGGCCAAAATGTGGAAAAGCTTTGTCAGCCTTGGAGGTGCTGACCTGCCCTGCAGCCAGTGTATAGTGTGAACTTGTGTTTAGCACGGCAGAGAGCATTATCACAGGCCGCAGCCAATGTGGACAAGCTTACGTTTATTAATGAACCTGGCATGGATCCCACAGGACTTGTCCGTACCTTGTGCAGAATAGACATTTATACCAGCCTCAACCATCCATTCTTGTACTCAAGTGCACTTATTCTTAGTTTTATTTTGTTATATGTCCCAATATTTTGGGGGATACCCCAATTTAAAAATAAAAAATATCACAAATCAGTGTTGGCTACCTATTCCTCCTTCACCGCCACTTCCATCTACACCGCCACGTCAACCTACACCGCCACATCCACCCATCCACCGCCTCCTCAACCTCCTACTCCTAGATTCAGATTGTTATTTTCTGTATTTTATGTTATTTTAAGTCATTTCCCTATCCACATTTGTTTGCAGAACAGTTGTCATGCTTTTAACCACATTTTGATGCCTTTTGCAGCCCTCTAGCCCTTTCCAGGACTATTTTAGAGCCATTTTAGTGCCCAAAAGTTCGGGTCTCCATTGACTTCAATGGGGTTCGGGGTCAAGTTCGGTCAAGTTCGGGTTCTGAACCCGAACTTCTTTTTCAAGTTCGGCCGAACCTGCCGAACCCGAACATCCAGGTGTCCGCTCATCTCTAGTCTTGGGAAGCAGTGATGCAAAAATAATTTCTTCCTTTTAAAGAAGTAGTATAACATAAAAAAAATAATATGTATTTGTTATCACTGTAATCATACTGACCCAGAGAATATTTATACCGAAAAATGAATGCCGTAAAATTTATAAATAAAAACTCAGTCGCAGTATTAATCTTTAATACCATCTCCCTCCCAGAAAGAGTTAATAAAAGTTAATCAGAAAGCTATGTATACCCCTAAAATCACACCATTAAAACTATAAGTTCTCCAGTAAAAAAAAAAAAACAAGCCTCCTATATAGATGGGAAAATAAAAAAAATTATAGCTCTTTGAAGGCGACAACGAAAAAAAGGAAGAAAAACGCTTTTTCACCTTTTCCCAGCATTTAACAATTAGTTCATCCATGGGGAATCTCGAAAGTGGGCCATATAACAGATGCCCCGACTCTTATAGTTCACAAATAGTTTTTCAAATTCCCCAATCTATGTTGGATAACACATATATATATCTATCAGTATTTTGATAGTAAAATCGAAATCTGTCTAAATCTGTCTGAATGAAGTGAGCAGAGCTGCATGCTTCCGTCATTGAAAATACAACAGAGGTAAACCATGCATATTCTGCTTGCAGTGGCAGAAGACAGCAGCATCCATGAGCTTGAATTCCCTGCAGCTGTCAATCTGAATCACCCCTACCCACGCCTCGAGTGTATTTAACATCAAGCAATATGTTAAATACACTTTAAAAAAAGACACTTTTGAAAAGAAGAACAAATGCATCTTTATGGCAAGAACATAAGGACCCTACACGTCAAAATGTGAAAAGGACGCCAAGCTCACATATATAATCCATTTTACTGTGTACCTTTTAACTTAAAGCAAACTCTGCGGAAAGACGTCGTTATTTGATGTCGAAACTGCAGGAAATTACATTCCCAGCCAGGAATATTTTGACAGATGGATGAAAAAGAAAGAAAACTTGTAATTCTTTTAAGAGGAACGAGAGATTTTCAGCTTAAATCTGAAGTCAATAAAATATTCCTTTACCGGAGAACTCCACTTTTAGGAACAGTTTGTGAAATATGTTTTCTGTACATAACTGTAGTGACTGATCCCCTCGAGTTGCCCTTTCAAGCTGCATTCAAGGGGAGTAACCAACCTCAAAACCACATATGTGCAGTTCATGTACAGGACAGGACAAAACCCGTAGCCTCTGGGTACGCTCTACCAATCCAAGCTGCAGTGATTCACACTTGTAACTTGATACAAGCTTATATAATAAATCAGCCACAGAATAAATTAACTTCAGCTGCCTACAGTGAATCATCAGAATTTGGATGATTGCTGTGGTTAATTTTACTTTTTTTTTTTTTAAACACCCGCCACTCTGGTAACATCAATGTAACATTGGGGCACTTTGCTTCTTTTCTGCCTTCATAGCATTCCATTTATTCATACTTCACATATTGCAGGTGTTCAGCTTAATATTAGGAACCTTTTTTTATACTTGCCTTATCTAAAGGGCAACTGACTGTCACCACTCAAACCATATAAAAAAAAAACCTCAATAATATTCTCAAAGGATTGCAGAAATGGTACATACTTAAGAAGTGCTACATACCGTTTACAGCAGGGGTACTAAAGTACTTTTTGTAAAGGTCCACATATCCGAGTCTGCTGTAGGATGAAGGTCCGAGCTGCAAAACAAAAATATATATAAGGAGGGACAACACCATTGTAATGCTGCATTATTATTATTTTTTACAATAATCCACACCTCCAAGCCCACCTAATCTCCTTTCTGTCGACCAAACAGTAAGTGTGTCCTTTCAGTGCCCCCTAACCATAATGATGCCCCTTTAATGCCCCTGAGACAGTATGATATCCCTTTAGTGCTCCACAGAGTATGATACCCCTAAGTGCACCCTCACAGCAGGGTGATCCCTTGGTGCCCCCACACATTAAGATGCTCCTTAGTGCCCCTGCCCTGACACATTATGATGCCCCCTTAGTTCCTCCCCACAGAGTATGAATACCTTAAGTGCCCCCTCACAGTAGTAATGCCCTATCTGTGCCCCTTCACAGTTGTAATGCCCTCTTTGTGCCCCCTTCACAGTAATACTCCCCATTGTGCCCCCTTCACAGTAATAATCCCCATTGTGCCCCCTTCATAGTAATAATCCACATTGTGCCTCCTTCATATTAACAATCCCCATTGTGCCTTCTTCACAGTAATATTGCCCCTAAATAGTAGTAGTGACCATTGTACCCCCTTCAAAGTAATAATTTCCATTGTGCCCCCTTAATAATAATAATGCCCATTGTGCCCCCTTCACATTAGCATAGCCCATTGTGCCCCCTCCAGAGTAGAAATGCCCATTGTGCCCCCTCTGTGTTAAAAAACAAAACACAGTTACTACTCACCTTGTCCCGTTCCTGAAGCTCACATACCTCTCTTCCCTGCAGATACAGATCACTCTGAGCTTATGCAGATTTCCAGGCTGCAGGCTCCGCCCATACAGACGGTAGCACGTCTATGCCTGCAGGCTGAATGGTGGCGCGGGGAGAAGTCTCCCTGCTTCACCATTCAGAGCACAGCTGGCCTGAAGGAAGGGCAGGGAGCTGAGCAGTGACAGGACATCAGCTCCCAGCACTCCAGTAATGAGCGCTTCCATTTGTATTGATGGAAGCGCTAATTTCTTCTAGACTTTGGCACCCCATGAGAGCCATCACCCGGGTGCATGCAGGGGTCCGGACAGCTGGCAATAGCAGTCCGGATTCGGACAGCGGTCCGCCAGTTGAGTACCCCTGATTTACAGTAATTGCATGCATTGTGTAATGTGTTGAATAAGTTATAAATGCTTGATCAGTGGAGAGCCAATTGTTGGGACCCCCACTGATTGTCAGGAGACCCCAGACCCTTATAACTAGAGATGAGTGAAGTTTGGATAAATTAGATTTGGATAAAGCGCTGAAGTTCTTTCAAGAAATTTGATTTGTTCCTAATTAATTAATCGCAAATCTTGCTAAATCTGGAATACCCAAGCCACTCTGCCTAATCATATGCATCCCACTTGGTGGCCCAATCTCAGTGTGTTCTTGGAACTTAAACTGCGGGGAGAGTGCAGGGAGAGGGTATCGCTGTGTGCATTACGTTTCAGCGCACCCACATTCATAGTTAATCCATTCTGTAGGTACTGTGCAGTCAGTATTACAGGCAGCCACAATGTATCATCATCTACATCACTGTACAGGGCACCAAGATTCAGAGTTAATCCCTGTTAGCAGTGGAATTACAGTGTTTCAGTATTACAGGTCAATAAAAGCGTCAGGTCAAATTTTTTACCATGGACTTAACCATGCAGTGTCCCAACATTCAAATAGTGGCTACATGACAGAGAGGGTACGATAGCAGCAGCAGCAACCTCATCAGTAGTGGCCCGATGACAGAGTGGGGATTGTGGCAGCAGTGAGTGGCAGTAACCGTGACAATAGTGGCTAGTAAAGAGCCATCCAAAGTCACTTTGTTCAAAACTTAAGATGAACACTGAACGGAGATCCGTCTCCGTACAGTATTAAAAGGTATGGGCTGCAATGAGCCGAAATCAGTTATTTGCACACGTAAGTCGCGCAAGACTTTGTTGAATAACTTTGGTAGTTGATTTTTTTAAGTGGAAAACCACTTAAAAACTTGAAACTGAAATCGGCTTCGGTTACGAGGTACCAGTCGGAACCGAAGTCTAGTTCGGCTCCAAGTTTTAAAGTGGTTTTCTCATGTGACTTCATGAATAAATGACTTCGGCTCATCGGAGCCCATACATTCTAATACTGTATGGAGACAGATCTCCGTACAGTATTATTTCGAAATTTTGAACGAAGCAGCCTTGTATGTAGCAACCAAAGCTCGCTTCGCTCATCAATAATAGTGGCCCCATGACAGTGTGGGGATGGTGGCGGTAGCAGTAGCAGTAAAATATCACTAGTTATGTTTCGGTTCTTCTGATCCATCAGAAGAACATAAAACAAAAGCAATCCATAAAGCCTCTTTCAGATGATCCATATTTTGGCAGTGTTTTGCATCAATATTAGATCAGTAATTATAAGCCAAAAACAGGAGTGGGTCCTAAACAGAGATAAAATGTGTCACGGAACCATGAACCAGACGTACAACAAGAGATAAGTGAAAATAAGAAGGCTTTATTGAAAATAAAGCTGTAAAGCAAAGTCCAAACGGATGGTGAAACCGAGCAGAGTCTTTGCGAAGCCAGAGGTCAGGAACCAGAAGGGTAGTCAGACGAAGCCAGGATCAGGAACCAGCAGGGTAGTCAGACGAAGCCAGGATCAGGAACCAGCAGGGTAGTCAGACGAAGCCAGGATCAGGAACCAGAAGCAGCAGCAGTCTTAGAAGCATGTGAACACAAGAGGACCAAGCAAGGAACTGAAGCCACAGACCTCCTATATATATGAGCTAGGCATCCAGCTCCTCCCAGTGGGAAGGAGGAGCCGCAGGGTGGAAGGCTACAAGAAACCCAGAAACCAAGATGGCCGCCAGCACATGTCAAACGAAGGAGAACAGCAAGAAGGTAAGACCATGACAGTACCTCCCCCTCAAGGGCCCCTCCTCCGCGGAGCACAAAACGGTTTCTGAGGGAAGCGTGCGTGGAAGGCTCGGAGCAAGGCAGGAGCATGGACATCTGCGGAGGGAACCCAGGAACGCTCCTCTGGACCATAACCACGCCAATGGACCAAAAACTGCAACCGACCGCGGACCAGGCGTGAGTCCAGGATATTGCTCACCTCATATTCCTCACGATTGCCCACTTGGACCGGACGAGGCCGAGGAACCGAGGAAGTGAAACGATTACACACCAGTGGCTTCAACAGGGAGACATGAAACACGTTGGAGATCCGCATGCCAGGAGGAAGCGCAAGGGCATAGGCTACCGGGTTTACCCTGCGAAGCACTCGGAAGGGACCAACAAAGCGAGGCGCCAGCTTGGGAGTGGGCACTCGAAGGTTGAGGTTGCGGGTGGACAACCATACACGGTCTCCGACCTGGTAGGAAGGAGCAGGCGCTCGTCTGCGATCAGCCTGGAGTCTCTGGCGCTGCGCAGAGACCTCAAGGGACTTCTGTATCTGTACCCAAGAAGCACGTAGGACGGAAAGGTGATCCTCCACAGCCGGAATATCCTGGGGAGAGAATACCTCCGGTAACACGGCAGGTTGGAACCCATAATTGGCCATGAAGGGAGACGTCCCAGAGGAAGAGTTCACCGCCGTGTTCCTGGCAAACTCAGCCCAAGGCAGGAGGTCAACCCAATTGTCTTGGTGATCGGAGACATAGCAACGAAGGAATTGCTCCAAGGCCTGATTGGATCGTTCTGCGGCCCCATTGGACTGAGGGTGGTAGGCCGAGGAGAAGGAGAGATGAATCCCCAACTGGGAGCAAAAGGCGCGCCAGAACCTGGACACAAACTGACTCCCCCGATCCGACACAATCTCCTTGGGCAAACCGTGCAACCGGAAGACCTCCCTGGCAAAAATCGTGGCCAACTCTTGTGCAGAGGGTAACTTCTTGAGAGGAACACAGTGGCACATTTTGGAAAACCGATCCACAATCATGAGAATGACCGTATGGCCTCGGGATGCAGGGAGGTCCACAATGAAATCCATCCCCAGGTGTGACCATGGGCGCTCCCCGGTGGCTATGGGTTGCAGAAGGCCCAACGGAAGGTGCCGAGGGGACTTACTCTGGGCACAAACGGAGCATGCCGCTACATATGCAGCGATGTCGGAACGTAGGGAAGGCCACCAGAACAGACGTGAAACAGCCCAGGACAGCTGATTCTTTCCAGGATGCCCCGCGGTCTTGGAGTTATGGTAGGTTCGCAACAACCGAGTGCGCAACTCCTCAGGCACAAAACATCTGCCGTTGGGTCTCCCAGAGGGAGCACCAGATTGAGCCGCCAAAATCTGCTCACCCAGGGGAGAGGTCAGGCTGGTGCGAATGGCGGCCAGGATCTGATTCGGAGGTATGACCGAAGTCGGAATCGACTCCTCCCTGGACAGCTCGGAGTACTGCCGTGATAAGGCATCCGCCCTGATGTTCTTGGAACCGGGTAGGTAGGAGACCACGTAATTAAAACGTGACAAGAACAGAGCCCATCTGGCCTGACGTGGTGTCAATCTCTTGGCCTCAGAAAGGTAGGTCAGATTCTTGTGGTCCGTCAGGATGAGAACCGGAACCACCGAACCCTCGAGCAAGTGCCTCCATTCTTTAAGGGCCTGCACGATGGCCAATAACTCCCTGTCACCAATCTGATAGTTGCACTCCGCGGAAGACAGTTTCCGGGAGTAAAACCCACAAGGAAGCAGAGGACCCTCTGGTGTTCTACGCTGAGACAGAAGGGCGCCTACTCCCGTCTCAGACGCGTCCACCTCGAGGACAAAGGGCAACCCAGGGTTGGGATGCGACAGAATCGGAGCCGACACAAAGGCGGACTTTAGGGCCTCAAAAGCTCGGATGGCCTCGAGCGGCCAGACCTGGGAATTACTGCCCTTCCTGGTCAGATCCGTGAGAGGCTTGGCCAGCATGGAAAAGTCCCTGATGAACTTCCGATAATAATTGGCGAAGCCCAAAAAGCGCTGCAGGGAACGAAGACCACTGGGCTGGGGCCACTGTAAGACAGCCGAAACCTTCTCAGGATCCATGGAGAACCCCTCAGCGGAAATGATGTAACCTAAGAAGGTTACCTGGGATCGGTGAAATTCGCATTTCTCAAGCTTACCGAACAGCTTGTTCTCTCGTAACCGTTGCAACACTCGTCTGACATCCAGAATGTGGGCCTCCATGGATTCAGAATATACCAAGATGTCATCCAAATAGACCACCACACACTGCTGCAACAGGTCACGGAAAACATCGTTGATGAATTCCTGAAAGACTGCGGGCGCATTGCACAACCCAAAGGGCATAACCAAGGATTCGTAATGACCGGTCCTGGTGTTAAACGCGGTCTTCCACTCATCGCCCGCCTTGATCCTTACCAGGTTATATGCCGCCCTCAGGTCGAGTTTGGTAAAGACCGTGGCCCCTTTAAGGCGATCGAACAGCTCGGAAATCAAGGGTATCGGGTAAGCGTTCTTGATCGTGATGCGATTGAGACCCCTGTAATCGATGCAAGGCCTCAACTCACCGCCCTTCTTTTTCACAAAGAAAAATCCAGCCCCTGCCGGGGACGAAGATTTGCGAATGTGTCCGCGTGAAAGCGCCTCCCTCACGTACTCCTCCATGGCCTCATTCTCCGCTACCGACAGTGGATAGACTTTGCCACGAGGAGGAACGGCACCAGATTGTAACTCTATGGCACAATCGTATGGGCGGTGCGGAGGTAGGGCAACCGCGCGCACCTTATCAAATACATCCCGGTACTCCTCGCATTCAGGAGGCAACAGAGAGTCCGAGGAAGTACACAGCAACTTGACAGACCCATGGATGCAACTAGCCCCACACTGCGGTGACCACGAGAGGATCTCGACCGATCTCCAATCGAAAGTCGGATTATGCTTCTGGAGCCAGGGGTACCCCAAGACCACCGAGTAGTGTGGAGACGAAATAACCTGGAGGCAGACCGACTCTCTGTGAACGGCACCAATGGCTATCCCCACTGGAAGGGTCTCATGAGTCACGTGTGGCGGCAGAAGGGGTCTGCCGTCTATCACCTCAAGAGCCAGTGGGGAACCTCGAGCCTGCAGAGGAATGGAATTGGCGGCAGCGAACACACTATCAATGAACAAACCACCAGCACCAGAGTCCACCAACGCCTGGGTCGTCACCGAGCCCCCGACCCAGGAGAGGACAACAGTGATCAGTGGTTTGTCAACACGGGAAACCGGGGACGAGGAGACTCCACCCAAGATCTGCCCCCGACAGGATCTCAGGTACGAGCGTTTTCCCGGACGGTTCGGACATGCCAACCGAAAATGCCCACCGAGACCACAGTACATGCATCGGCCCTCGCGTCTCCGGAGTGCCCTCTCCCCCTCGGACAGGCGAGCAAACCCCAGCTGCATGGGTTCACCCCCAGACAAGTCATCCCCAGGAGGCGTGGGAGGAGAGGGAGGCACGGGTGGGACAGCAAACGTAGGCACCAATCTGTTAGAAGACCTCCGCAGGTTCTCCTTAAAGGAAGGTCTCTCCCTGAGTCTGGTGTCAATCAAAATCAGGAAAGAAATAAGAGACTCGAGCTCAACTGGTAGGTCCTTAGCTGCAACCTCATCCTTCAAGGCATCCGAGAGACCATGAGAGAAAGCAGCGACCAGAGCCTCATTATTCCAGCCCACCTCTGCTGCCAGGGTACGAAACTCAATGGCGTATTCAGCTACGGATCGTGAACCCTGTCTGATGGACATAAGGAGCTTCGCAGCAGAGGCAGCACGAGCCGGCACATCGAATACCTTCCGAAGAGAAGCAACAAAACCGGAAAACTCGGCAACCACCGGATTGTTGTTCTCCCATAAAGGGCTGGCCCAGGCCAAGGCCTTGTCCGAGAGCAGCGAGATCAAGAAGCCCACCTTTGATCTCTCAGTGGGAAAGGCATGTGGCAGCAACTCGAAATAAATGCCCACCTGGTTAAGGAAACCTCGGCACTGAGTTGGCTCTCCCCCAAAGCGCTGTGGAAGAGGGGCAGAACCGGTCATACCCCGAAACACCGCAGGCGCAACAACAGGTGTCGGGGTAGACTCTGGCGCAACAACCGGAGCGGCAGTAGGAGCGAGCCCAGGAGCGACAACCGACCCATCGGCAACGGGAGCGAAATGAGCCGTGCGTTCAAGCAGGGTTTGCAACGCCACAGCGAACCGACCCAACAGGTGATCCTGCTGATCAAGTCTGGCAACCAGCGTGGGTAGCGAGGATGGCCCTGTACCGTCAGAATTCATGGCTTGGTCCTAATGTCACGGAACCATGAACCAGACGTACAACAAGAGATAAGTGAAAATAAGAAGGCTTTATTGAAAATAAAGCTGTAAAGCAAAGTCCAAACGGATGGTGAAACCGAGCAGAGTCTTTGCGAAGCCAGAGGTCAGGAACCAGAAGGGTAGTCAGACGAAGCCAGGATCAGGAACCAGCAGGGTAGTCAGACGAAGCCAGGATCAGGAACCAGCAGGGTAGTCAGACGAAGCCAGGATCAGGAACCAGAAGCAGCAGCAGTCTTAGAAGCATGTGAACACAAGAGGACCAAGCAAGGAACTGAAGCCACAGACCTCCTATATATATGAGCTAGGCATCCAGCTCCTCCCAGTGGGAAGGAGGAGCCGCAGGGTGGAAGGCTACAAGAAACCCAGAAACCAAGATGGCCGCCAGCACATGTCAAACGAAGGAGAACAGCAAGAAGGTAAGACCATGACAGTACCTCCCCCTCAAGGGCCCCTCCTCCGCGGAGCACAAAACGGTTTCTGAGGGAAGCGTGCGTGGAAGGCTCGGAGCAAGGCAGGAGCATGGACATCTGCGGAGGGAACCCAGGAACGCTCCTCTGGACCATAACCACGCCAATGGACCAAAAACTGCAACCGACCGCGGACCAGGCGTGAGTCCAGCATATTGCTCACCTCATATTCCTCACGATTGCCCACTTGGACCGGACGAGGCCGAGGAACCGAGGAAGTGAAACGATTACACACCAGTGGCTTCAACAGGGAGACATGAAACACGTTGGAGATCCGCATGCCAGGAGGAAGCGCAAGGGCATAGGCTACCGGGTTTACCCTGCGAAGCACTCGGAAGGGACCAACAAAGCGAGGCGCCAGCTTGGGAGTGGGCACTCGAAGGTTGAGGTTGCGGGTGGACAACCATACACGGTCTCCGACCTGGTAGGAAGGAGCAGGCGCTCGTCTGCGATCAGCCTGGAGTCTCTGGCGCTGCGCAGAGACCTCAAGGGACTTCTGTATCTGTACCCAAGAAGCACGTAGGACGGAAAGGTGATCCTCCACAGCCGGAATATCCTGGGGAGAGAATACCTCCGGTAACACGGCAGGTTGGAACCCATAATTGGCCATGAAGGGAGACGTCCCAGAGGAAGAGTTCACCGCCGTGTTCCTGGCAAACTCAGCCCAAGGCAGGAGGTCAACCCAATTGTCTTGGTGATCGGAGACATAGCAACGAAGGAATTGCTCCAAGGCCTGATTGGATCGTTCTGCGGCCCCATTGGACTGAGGGTGGTAGGCCGAGGAGAAGGAGAGATGAATCCCCAACTGGGAGCAAAAGGCGCGCCAGAACCTGGACACAAACTGACTCCCCCGATCCGACACAATCTCCTTGGGCAAACCGTGCAACCGGAAGACCTCCCTGGCAAAAATCGTGGCCAACTCTTGTGCAGAGGGTAACTTCTTGAGAGGAACACAGTGGCACATTTTGGAAAACCGATCCACAATCATGAGAATGACCGTATGGCCTCGGGATGCAGGGAGGTCCACAATGAAATCCATCCCCAGGTGTGACCATGGGCGCTCCCCGGTGGCTATGGGTTGCAGAAGGCCCAACGGAAGGTGCCGAGGGGACTTACTCTGGGCACAAACGGAGCATGCCGCTACATATGCAGCGATGTCGGAACGTAGGGAAGGCCACCAGAACAGACGTGAAACAGCCCAGGACAGCTGATTCTTTCCAGGATGCCCCGCGGTCTTGGAGTTATGGTAGGTTCGCAACAACCGAGTGCGCAACTCCTCAGGCACAAAACATCTGCCGTTGGGTCTCCCAGAGGGAGCACCAGATTGAGCCGCCAAAATCTGCTCACCCAGGGGAGAGGTCAGGCTGGTGCGAATGGCGGCCAGGATCTGATTCGGAGGTATGACCGAAGTCGGAATCGACTCCTCCCTGGACAGCTCGGAGTACTGCCGTGATAAGGCATCCGCCCTGATGTTCTTGGAACCGGGTAGGTAGGAGACCACGTAATTAAAACGTGACAAGAACAGAGCCCATCTGGCCTGACGTGGTGTCAATCTCTTGGCCTCAGAAAGGTAGGTCAGATTCTTGTGGTCCGTCAGGATGAGAACCGGAACCACCGAACCCTCGAGCAAGTGCCTCCATTCTTTAAGGGCCTGCACGATGGCCAATAACTCCCTGTCACCAATCTGATAGTTGCACTCCGCGGAAGACAGTTTCCGGGAGTAAAACCCACAAGGAAGCAGAGGACCCTCTGGTGTTCTACGCTGAGACAGAAGGGCGCCTACTCCCGTCTCAGACGCGTCCACCTCGAGGACAAAGGGCAACCCAGGGTTGGGATGCGACAGAATCGGAGCCGACACAAAGGCGGACTTTAGGGCCTCAAAAGCTCGGATGGCCTCGAGCGGCCAGACCTGGGAATTACTGCCCTTCCTGGTCAGATCCGTGAGAGGCTTGGCCAGCATGGAAAAGTCCCTGATGAACTTCCGATAATAATTGGCGAAGCCCAAAAAGCGCTGCAGGGAACGAAGACCACTGGGCTGGGGCCACTGTAAGACAGCCGAAACCTTCTCAGGATCCATGGAGAACCCCTCAGCGGAAATGATGTAACCTAAGAAGGTTACCTGGGATCGGTGAAATTCGCATTTCTCAAGCTTACCGAACAGCTTGTTCTCTCGTAACCGTTGCAACACTCGTCTGACATCCAGAATGTGGGCCTCCATGGATTCAGAATATACCAAGATGTCATCCAAATAGACCACCACACACTGCTGCAACAGGTCACGGAAAACATCGTTGATGAATTCCTGAAAGACTGCGGGCGCATTGCACAACCCAAAGGGCATAACCAAGGATTCGTAATGACCGGTCCTGGTGTTAAACGCGGTCTTCCACTCATCGCCCGCCTTGATCCTTACCAGGTTATATGCCGCCCTCAGGTCGAGTTTGGTAAAGACCGTGGCCCCTTTAAGGCGATCGAACAGCTCGGAAATCAAGGGTATCGGGTAAGCGTTCTTGATCGTGATGCGATTGAGACCCCTGTAATCGATGCAAGGCCTCAACTCACCGCCCTTCTTTTTCACAAAGAAAAATCCAGCCCCTGCCGGGGACGAAGATTTGCGAATGTGTCCGCGTGAAAGCGCCTCCCTCACGTACTCCTCCATGGCCTCATTCTCCGCTACCGACAGTGGATAGACTTTGCCACGAGGAGGAACGGCACCAGATTGTAACTCTATGGCACAATCGTATGGGCGGTGCGGAGGTAGGGCAACCGCGCGCACCTTATCAAATACATCCCGGTACTCCTCGCATTCAGGAGGCAACAGAGAGTCCGAGGAAGTACACAGCAACTTGACAGACCCATGGATGCAACTAGCCCCACACTGCGGTGACCACGAGAGGATCTCGACCGATCTCCAATCGAAAGTCGGATTATGCTTCTGGAGCCAGGGGTACCCCAAGACCACCGAGTAGTGTGGAGACGAAATAACCTGGAGGCAGACCGACTCTCTGTGAACGGCACCAATGGCTATCCCCACTGGAAGGGTCTCATGAGTCACGTGTGGCGGCAGAAGGGGTCTGCCGTCTATCGCCTCAAGAGCCAGTGGGGAACCTCGAGCCTGCAGAGGAATGGAATTGGCGGCAGCGAACACACTATCAATGAACAAACCACCAGCACCAGAGTCCACCAACGCCTGGGTCGTCACCGAGCCCCCGACCCAGGAGAGGACAACAGTGATCAGTGGTTTGTCAACACGGGAAACCGGGGACGAGGAGACTCCACCCAAGATCTGCCCCCGACAGGATCTCAGGTACGAGCGTTTTCCCGGACGGTTCGGACATGCCAACCGAAAATGCCCACCGAGACCACAGTACATGCATCGTCCCTCGCGTCTCCGGAGTGCCCTCTCCCCCTCGGACAGGCGAGCAAACCCCAGCTGCATGGGTTCACCCCCAGACAAGTCATCCCCAGGAGGCGTGGGAGGAGAGGGAGGCACGGGTGGGACAGCAAACGTAGGCACCAATCTGTTAGAAGACCTCCGCAGGTTCTCCTTAAAGGAAGGTCTCTCCCTGAGTCTGGTGTCAATCAAAATCAGGAAAGAAATAAGAGACTCGAGCTCAACTGGTAGGTCCTTAGCTGCAACCTCATCCTTCAAGGCATCCGAGAGACCATGAGAGAAAGCAGCGACCAGAGCCTCATTATTCCAGCCCACCTCTGCTGCCAGGGTACGAAACTCAATGGCGTATTCAGCTACGGATCGTGAACCCTGTCTGATGGACATAAGGAGCTTCGCAGCAGAGGCAGCACGAGCCGGCACATCGAATACCTTCCGAAGAGAAGCAACAAAACCGGAAAACTCGGCAACCACCGGATTGTTGTTCTCCCATAAAGGGCTGGCCCAGGCCAAGGCCTTGTCCGAGAGCAGCGAGATCAAGAAGCCCACCTTTGATCTCTCAGTGGGAAAGGCATGTGGCAGCAACTCGAAATAAATGCCCACCTGGTTAAGGAAACCTCGGCACTGAGTTGGCTCTCCCCCAAAGCGCTGTGGAAGAGGGGCAGAACCGGTCATACCCCGAAACACCGCAGGCGCAACAACAGGTGTCGGGGTAGACTCTGGCGCAACAACCGGAGCGGCAGTAGGAGCGAGCCCAGGAGCGACAACCGACCCATCGGCAACGGGAGCGAAATGAGCCGTGCGTTCAAGCAGGGTTTGCAACGCCACAGCGAACCGACCCAACAGGTGATCCTGCTGATCAAGTCTGGCAACCAGCGTGGGTAGCGAGGATGGCCCTGTACCGTCAGAATTCATGGCTTGGTCCTAATGTCACGGAACCATGAACCAGACGTACAACAAGAGATAAGTGAAAATAAGAAGGCTTTATTGAAAATAAAGCTGTAAAGCAAAGTCCAAACGGATGGTGAAACCGAGCAGAGTCTTTGCGAAGCCAGAGGTCAGGAACCAGAGGGGTAGTCAGACGAAGCCAGGATCAGGAACCAGCAGGGTAGTCAGACGAAGCCAGGATCAGGAACCAGCAGGGTAGTCAGACGAAGCCAGGATCAGGAACCAGAAGCAGCAGCAGTCTTAGAAGCATGTGAACACAAGAGGACCAAGCAAGGAACTGAAGCCACAGACCTCCTATATATATGAGCTAGGCATCCAGCTCCTCCCAGTGGGAAGGAGGAGCCGCAGGGTGGAAGGCTACAAGAAACCCAGAAACCAAGATGGCCGCCAGCACATGTCAAACGAAGGAGAACAGCAAGAAGGTAAGACCATGACAAAATGTAATGGAATTATTTGCATCTTATCTGTGCTTTGGATCCACTCCTGCTTTTGGATTACAAATTCTGATTAAATACTGATGCAAAACACTGACCAAACACTAATATGTAGGACCGCGCTGCAGCGTATCTCGGAATCCTTTCCTCCACCCAAGGCTCTCCTCAATCCATCCGGACATGGAAAACACACAATTTCCTCAGGTAACCTCCCCTCTTCCAACAAAACCTGCAGGATATCAAGGGGTCGCGCTGATAGTGAAGCACTATTTTCTCAGTTTTAAATAAAATAATTTATTATACTCACAAACAACAACTTGTAAAAGGTATATCATAAATATAAATTTTTCCGTTGCCCAACCAGGGTTTCACTCTTGCGTTTCATCGGAGGGGTCTATCCTGCCTCCTCTCGCCACAGGATTTGCTACCAATCACTAACCTAATTCCATATCCTCCAGGTCCTTGCACAACCAGCAACATACACCCGCGGCTTATCGATATTATACACATCGCAAGTTTATTTCAAACGATACACGGCTTGATATCACATTCTTTATTTAGACCCTGGGGCTGAAGGGTCCCTAGCTTAAACATCCATTCCACCTAGGGACCGTTCAGCCCCAGGGTCCATGTGATATCTGTGATATCAAGCCGCGTATCGTTTGAAATAAACTTGTGCTGTGTATAATATCGGTAAGCTGCAGGTGTATGTTGCTGGTTTTGCAAGGACCTGGAGGAGATGGAATTAGGTTATTGATTGGTAGCAAACCCTGTGGCGTAAGAAACCACCTGACCAATGACGTAGGGTAAAAGTTTTTATGAATGAAAATGGGGAATATCTCTGAGTAATTGTATAATTGTGGATATTAGTAAAAAAAATAATGTTTTAATAGAATTTGGTTAGTATGGATCCTGTGCTATTTATTGATTTTAGATTATTTTATGCTGTTTTAATGTTGGATTATTGAGTTCATGTTGATGTATAGGAGTGATTTGGGGAGGGTGGGATTGATTTGTGGATTAAAGGCAGGATAGATGCCCCTGACGAAGCGGGAGAGCAAAACTCGGGTCGGGCAACAGAAAGATTTATGATATGCCTTTTACAAGTTGTTGTTTGCGAGCATAATAAATTATTTTATTTATAACTGAGAAATAGTGCTTTACTATCAGCGCGACCCCTTGAAATCCTGCAGGTTTTGTTGGAAGAGGGGAGGTTACCTGGCGAAACTGTGTGTTTTCCATGTCCGGAGGGATTGAGGAGATCCTTGGGTGGAGGAAAGAATTCCGAGATACACTGCAGTGGGGTCCTACATATTAACGCATTTGTATTTGTATGGCAATAATCCAGCTGCCATGTTTAATCCATTCAGCAAGTTCGGACTGCACAGTAACATAGAATTTGTTTAAAATTTGTCATGGCTGTAAGAGTGATGCTAGGAATGATGAATTTGGGTCCAGTTGGTGGAGTGATTTTTCTGGTAATACTATCGTAGTTCTGACCATAAACGATTGCAATTAAGATGCAGACAATTTTTTTTGCTAAACGAATGTATTAGCTACGTTTAATTTGGGTCGAGTAGGTGGAGGTATTTATGTGGTTCATTCTGATAACCAACGACAAACCTTCTAAATGGCAATAATACAGCTGCAATGTTTGATCCATCCAGCAAGTTCTCAAACATTGTGCAACATTTCATAAATTAAGTAGAGCCGGACTGGGGGGCGGTAGCCTTTAGGGGAGGCGACCATGACGGGGGGGTGGTTAGCGAGACCCCCCTTCCCCCTTTCCATCTTCCCCGGGGTGGGGATAGGTGAGTTTGAGCTAGTGGGGGTCGCTAAGGAGTTAAAGGAGGCGAGCAGCAGCCGGTCAGGGGCCATTTTGTCGAGCAAACGGGACGAGCGCCAGGTCCAGACTTACCGGCATGGAGGCTTTGATTCAAGAGCTGCGGAGGGCGGCGGAGGAGAGAGGAGAAGAGTGGCTGCAGGAGCGGGTGCAGCAGCTGTTGCGAGGGGAGGCGGAGGTTCCAGCTGTTCCTCCGCCTGTGGCATCCCGGCCGCGGCGGGCCAGGCCGCCGGCGCGCCCCAGCCCTGACATGGCGTCCCCTCGGGCTCAGCGCCGAAAACGGAGCCCCACCAGGGACCCTTCACGCCGGGGGACAGCTGATACTGTTCCTCCTTGTACCCCCGGGCGTGGGAGGAATCCGAGGATGCGGCGGAGCCCACCTGCAGGCCAGGCCAGGTCTGCCCGGCGGTTGACCCGGCGTTTGGATTCCGGACCGGGTTCGGCGGCCCCAGCCCATGGATCGGTGGCTGGGGGCCCCCTGCAGGAAAAGGTTGGAGGTCTGAACGGGGCTGCTGCGGGTGTGGAGGCCTCCTCCAGCAGGCCCTCGGCGGGAACAGGGAGAGATGAGGAGGGTGGCTCCGCCTCCTCTGAAGATGGACGAGTGCGGTCTGCTAGCTACGTCCCTGGCTCCAGCGTGGTCAGGGGACACCTGGCTGAAGAGGATCCAAGGAGGCCAGAACATCAGGATTCAGGATCTGCGGCTGGTGGGGTCACAGCACCCACGCATGCCAGGTGAGGCACCCTGGGGTTCTTTAGTACAGTTGGGGGTTGAGTTAGCTGGCAGGGATGGGGGATCCCAGTCGGATGTAGGTAGAGGGTCCCAGCTGGATTTAGGTAGGGGTTTGGGTCAGTTGCTGGGTGGCTTGGTGGGTTTGGTTGCGGGGTTAGGTAGGGGGGGGATGTCCCCGTTACCGGCTTGGGGGGTTGGGGGCCTCGGCGGAGGGGGGGCTGTTGGATCGGGGGCTCCAGATGCGCGGGCGAGTTCGGTCTCGGTGCAAACGCAGGCGGGGGGCGCCGGGGAGGAAGAGGTGGCAAGGTTGGATGACAGGGCTAAGGGGGAGGTGTATGTCTGTTTTGAGGGACCGTTGGGCGCTCATTTAAAACAGGAGTTGAGGGAAAAAATATGGAAAGGGGAGTATGTGGATATTTTTTCCCTGCTTCCCTTGGAAAAATTTAATCTGGATAGGGCGAAGCGGGATGAGGGCAAGAAGGAGGAGGAGGAGAGGCGGAGACACAGGCTAATTCAGCGGATGTTTGCCAATTGGTTGCAGGCGTTCGCGATTTTGGCCAGCGTTATCGGGGAAAAAGAGCCGGAGTGCTGCTCCGTGCTTTTTTGTTATCTGGATGCGATAGGTGAGGCGTATAGGGTGTATGGGGGGATTGCGTGGCTGCGGTACGACGAGCAGTTCAGGCAGCCGAAGGCAGTGCGTCCAGGGATCAAATGGGACCACAAAGATATTGCTTTGTGGTTGAAGGTGACAGCACCAGCTAGGGCCGGGCAGTCCTTTCGGGGGGAATCTAGTGGTGGGGGGCAGTCCGGATTTGCGGTGGCATCCGCAAAGGGGCTGTGCTTCCTTTTTAACGAAGGGAGCTGCAAGTTTGGGGCAAAGTGCAAGTTTAAGCACGAATGCTCTACTTGCGGCGGGTCACACGGAGCCTCGCGTTGTTTCCGGGGAGGTAGGCAGAGAGGGGGGGATGGTTTTGGAAAAGGGGGTGACGCCAGTGCGGCTGGAAAGGATGCGGCCTTACCTCGATAGGTACCCGGATAAGCAGGCGGCGGTTTTGTTGGAAGCGGGGTTTGCGTCAGGTTTTCGGATACCGTTTGTTCAGTCAGGGGCTCGTTTAGTTAAAAAGAATTTGCGTTCGGCATTGGAGCATCCGGGTGTTGTTATGGAAAAGTTGGGGAAGGAGGTTAAGTTAGGAAGGATGGCCGGCCCCTTTTCGGTGGCGCCTCTAGCGGACCTGCGTCTGTCTCCGCTGGGGGTGGTCCCGAAGAAGGAGCCCAATAAATTCCAGCTGATTCTAGGGGAACGTCGGTCAATGATGGCATAGACCCGGCTTTGTGTTCCGTGGTTTATACGTCATTTGACGCGGCAGTGGCATTGGTGAAGCGGCTTGGGAAAGGGGCGCTTATGGCTAAGACAGATATTGAGGCAGCGTTCCGTCTGTTGCCGGTGCATCCGGATTGTTTGCATTTGTTGGGGTGTTTTTGGATGGGGGGGTTTCTTGTGGACCGTTGTTTGCCGATGGGTTGCTCCCTGTCTTTTGCGTATTTCGAGGCCTTTAGTTCTTTCTTGGAATGGGCGGTTAGGGATGCGTCGGGTTGTGACTCCGTCATCCATTACCTGGATGACTTCCTTTGTGTGGGCCCAGCGGGTTCGAGGGTTTGTTCAGTTTTGCTGAATACGCTGTGCGGAGTGTTTGGGCGGTTTGGAGTTCCGTTGGCAGGGGAGAAGACGGTGGGGCCTACAACTGAATTGAGTTTTTTGGGGATCGTGATTTATTCAGAGCGGATGGAGTGTAGGCTGCCATTGGATAAATTGGAGGATTTGAGTAAGGAGGTGGCTATGGAGGGGAGGTTGGAGAAGATAAAGCTTAGGGAACTTCAGTCGATCCTTGGTAAGCTGAACTTCGCTTGCAGGATTATGCCTATGGGCAGGATCTTTTGTAGGCAATTGGCTGGGGCAACATCAGGGGTGCGGGCCCCACATCATTTCATTAGGTTGGGGCGGGAGTTGAAGGCGGATCTAGCGGTTTGGGGTTCATTTTTAGATAAGTATAACGGGAGGTCTTTGTTTATGGGGGAGGTTGTTGATGCGGTAGATTATGAGTTATTTTCGGATGCGACTGGGGGTTGCAGGTTCGGCGTGTATTGTGGGGGGCAGTGGTGTGCAGGAGTGTGGCCGGATAGGTGGGTGCACAGGGGTTGGGTACGGAACTTGGCCCTATTGGAACTTTTCCCGATTGTAGTGGCGGTAATGTTGTGGGGCGAGTGTTTCAGGGACAAGAAAGTCCATTTTCATTGTGACAACTTGGGGGTAGTTCAGGCGATTAACGGTTTGTCGGCCTCATCGCCATTGGTGGTTCGGTTGTTACAGAGGTTGGTGTTGGAGTGCCTTGTACTCAATGCTTGGGTGGTGGCTGTGCACGTGCCTGGGGTTGACAACTGTATTGCTGATGCCCTCTCTCGTTCACAGTGGGACCGTTTTCGTCAGCTAGCTCCTGGTGGGGCAGAGGTGGGGGTGGAGTGTCCAGCCTTGCTGTGGAACGTTCTGGAGTAGCAGTGGCGGGCCTGATTCGTTCGTCTCTGGCACCTGGTATGTGGGAGCGGTATGCAAAGGCCTGGGAGTGTTGGGAACAGTGGAAGGGGAGTTTGGGGGTGGGCGATCAGGATTTGGAGATACCGATGTTGTTGTTCATTGGACATTGCAGGGACGAGGGTTGGTCCGTTGCTAGGATGAATAGTTGCTTGGCGGGGCTGGCTTTTGGTTTTAGGCTCAGGAAGTTGACGGACGTGACTAAATCGTTTTTGGTGGCGCGCGCCATGAAGGGTTGGCGGCGGGAGAAGGCAGGGGTGGACTCTCGGCGACCGGTGTCATTTACATTGCTGGTTAGAATGGGGGAGCAGTTGGGGAAGGTGTGCAGGTCAGGGGGGGAAGTAAAGTTATTCAGGTTGGCGTTTTCATTGGCGTTTTTTGGGGCGTTGCGGCTGGGAGAATTAGTTAGCCCGACAGTGAGTATAAAAGGGGGGTTGTTTAGGGATGACGTTGATGTGTGGCCAGATAGGGTTGAATTCGTGATCAGGCGATCTAAGACTGATATGGAAGGAAAAGGGCGGTGGGTGGTTTTGTTTGCAATTCCGGGTTGCTTGATGTGCCCGGTGCGGTGCGCGGGGGATTTCATGGGGGACACGGTGGTTGAGGGGTTCAATCCGTTATTAGTTCATGATGATGGTTCTTTTCTTTCTCGATTCCAGTTTGTGGCAGTGTTTAGGAGGTGTTTGGCGGGTTTGGGTTTGGGGGAGTTCGGTTTTTCAAGCCACTCATTTAGAATTGGGGCGGCAACGGAGGCAGCTAGATGGGGGTTGGGGGATGAAGTCATAAAAAGGATCGGTAGGTGGGAATCTATTCATTTTAGGTCATATGTAAGACTAGAGGGTGTGATTGGATGAGGGGGATTAGTGGTTTAGTGGTGGCTTGGTTTGCTTCTTGTTTTCTTGTGTTTTTCTTTGTCGTTGCAGGTTCGGACCCAGCGTTGGTTTGGCTGGGTCACTCGTATATGTGGTGGGGAGCTGCCAGGGCTGCGGTTAGGCCGGACGGTTTACAGCTCGGGTTGGCTCGGGAAGTGGCGGTGGTAAGGTGGATTGGCAGGAGGGGGATGATGTGGAGTGGGGTTCTTCCGGAGTTCAATAGATTTGTTAGGCAAGACGCCCTGTCTTGCACCTGATGTGTTGGTGCTGCATGTAGGAGGGAATGATTTGGGAGTTCGGGCCTTTAGGGAGTTGGTGAGAGATGTTAAATCAGAATTGTTAAAGTTATGGGTGTTGTACCCGGGAATGATCACGGTATGGTCCGATATTGTGCCGCGGTCGGTCTGGCGGGGAGCTCGGTCGGTGGAGAGTTTGAACAAGGCCCGGGTGAAGGTTAATAGGGCTATTGGGAGGTTTATGGTGAGGAATGGGGGATTAGCGGTGTGACATAGGGATTTAGAAGGAGGTGTTGGGGGATTTTGGCGGAGTGACGGGGTTCACCTAAACGCCCTGGGTTTGGATATGTGGAGTTTGGCGATACAGGAGGGCATGGAGATTGCGGTACAGGTGTGGAGGGACGCACGGGCTTGAGGGAAGTCAAGCCTGTGCGTTTGTGGCGGTGGGAGGTCCTTGGAGTCGGTGTGATTTGATGGTAATGAGGATGGGAGGGCCCTACAGGTGGGGCTGGACTCCCAGGATTGTTGGGTGGATGTGGCGGAACTGTCAGGGTGAGCCATCAGGGGTGCCTCCGAGCTAGTGGTCAACGGCTGGGGGTAAGTTGGCTCACCTCGGCACGGTTTTAGGTTTAGGGATTCAAGGCCCTCCCCCTTCGGAAAATGTGTTTTTGGTTGGCATTTATGAGGTTACAGTGTTATAATATTTTATATAATATTTGATGTATGTTTGTAATAAATAGGCTGCTGTGGCCAAAATTAATCCAATAAAGCAGTGTCAGTGTCTTTATTGGGGTAGGGAGAGCTGAGGGAGGCAGATTGTTAGAGGTGGGTTGGAGGTATGTTTATAGGGGTCGAGTGGTATTAACCAGTACCTCCGTCATGGTAATGAGGACTCCTGCAAAACTGACTTTAAAAATTGTGCTCATGATACATCTTTCACTTTGCGTTGTCAGGTAAAGAATAAATAGGATTTTTTTTTAAATAATCCTCTGACACTCATTAAGCCTTCTAAACTTAATAACTTTGCTTATTCCTTTCCTTTTTCACTAACTGATCTATTCCTGTCTGGTCACCACCAGCTTGGATCCTTCCTTTGCCTTCCTGAATATGGCGGAAGAAGTGTTCAGTGTATGCTTCTGCAGGACCCCACAAGGTCCTTGCAAAGGTGTTTTTGTTATTTAATATTATTTAATGTCTTTGAAGTATTGCATTACCTGCATAGCTCTGTATGGATCAGTCAGTGTTTAGTGTTTGTGTAAAAGAGCGCCGTCATGTGTAGAAGTGTGCGTGTAAAAGAGTGCCAGCATGTGTAAAAGTGTGCGTGTAAAAGAGTGTCGGAATGTGTATAAGTGTGCGTGTAAAAGAGTGCCAGCATGTGTAAAAGAGCGTCTGCATGTGTAGAAGTGTGGGTGTAAAAGAGCTTGGTTCTGTTACTGTATCTATGCACGTAGCTTGGTTCTGTTATTGTGTCTATGTACGCAGCTTGGTTCTGTTACTGTATCTATACATGCAGCTTGGTTCTGTTACTGTATCTATGTACGCAGCTTGGTTCTGTTATTGTGTCTATGTACGCAGCTTTGTTCTGTTACTGTATCTACACACACATCTTGGTTCTGTTACTGTATCTATACACAAAGCTTGGCTCTGTTACTGTATCTATGTACGCAGCTTTGTTCTGTTACTGTATCTATACACACAGCTTGGCTCTGTTACTGTATCTATACACACAGCTTGGTTCTGTTACTGTATCTATGTACGCAGCTTGGTTCTGTTATTGTGTCTATGCATGCAGCTTGGTTCTGTTACTGTATCTATACACACATCTTGGTTCTGTTACTGTATCTATGCACACCGCTTGGTTCTGTTACTGTATCTATACACAAAGCTTGGCTCTGTTACTGTATCTATGTACGCAGCTTTGTTCTGTTACTGTATCTATACACACATCTTGGTTCTGTTACTGTATCTATACACACATCTTGGTTCTGTTACTGTATCTATGTACGCAGCTTGGTTCTGTTACTGTATCTATACACACAGCTTGGCTCTGTTACTGTATCTATACATGCAGCTTGGTTCTGTTACTGTATCTATGCACACAGCTTGGTTCTGTTACTGTATCTATGCATGCAGCTTTGTTCTGTTACTGTATCTATACACACATCTTGGTTCTGTTACTGTATCTATACACACATCTTGGTTCTGTTACTGTGTCTATGTATGAAGCTTGATACTGTTACTGTATCTATACACACAGCTTGGTTCTGTTACTGTATCTATGCATGCAGCTTAGTTCTGTTACTGTATCTATACACACAGCTTGGTACTGTTACTGTATCTATGCACACAGCTTGGTTCTGTTACTGTATCTATACATACATCTTGGTTCTGTTACTGTATCTATGCACGCAGCTTGGTTCTGTTACTGTATCTATGCACGCAGCTTAGTTCTGTTACTGTATCTATACACAGAGCCTGGTTCTGTTACTGTATCTATACATGCATCTTGGTTCTGTTACTGTATATATACACACAGCTTGGTTCTGTTACTGTATCAATGCATGCAGCTTGGTTCTGTTACTGTATCTATACACACAGCTTGGTTCTGTTACTGTATTTATACACACAGGTTGGTTCTGTTATTGTGTCTATGCACTTAACTTGGTTCTATTACTGTATCAATGCACGCAGCTCGGTTCTGTTACTGTATCTATTCACACAGCTTGGTTCTGTTACTGTATCTATGTACGCAGCTTGGTTCTGTTATTGTGTCTATGTACGCAGCTTTGTTCTGTTACTGTATCTATACACACATCTTGGTTCTGTTACTGTATCTATGCACGCAGCTTGGTTCTGTTACTGTATCTATGTACGCAGCTTGGTTCTGTTACTGTATCTATGTACGCAGCTTTGTTCTGTTACTGTATCTATACACACAGCTTGGCTCTGTTACTGTATCTATACACACATCTTTGTTCTGTTACTGTATCTATGCACGCAGCTTCGTTCTGTTACTGTATCTATACACACAGCTTGGTTCTGTTACTGTATCTATACACACAGCTTGGTACTGTTACTGTATCTATGCACGCAGCTTGGTTCTGTTACTGTATCTATGTACGCAGCTTGGTTCTGTTACTGTATCTATGTACGCAGCTTTGTTCTGTTACTGTATCTATACACACAGCTTGGCTCTGTTACTGTATCTATACACACATCTTTGTTCTGTTACTGTATCTATGCACGCAGCTTCGTTCTGTTACTGTATCTATACACACAGCTTGGTTCTGTTACTGTATCTATACACACAGCTTGGTACTGTTACTGTATCTATGCACACAGCTTGGTTCTGTTACTGTATCTATGCATGCAGCTTAGTTCTGTTACTGTATCTATACATGCAGCTTGGTTCTGTTACTGTATCTATGTACGCAGCTTGGTTCTGTTACTGTATCTATGCACGCAGCTTCGTTCTGTTACTGTATCTATACACACAGCTTGGTTCTGTTACTGTATCTATACACATAGCTCGGTTCTGTTACTGTATCTATGCACGTAGCTTGACTAAGTTACTGTATCTATGAATGTAGCTTGGTTCTGTTACTGTATCTATGCATGCAGCTTGGATCTGTTATTGTGTCTATGTATGAAGCTTGATACTGTTACTGTATCTATACACACAGCTTGGTTCTGTTACTGTATCTATACACACAGCCTGGTTCTGTTACTGTATCTATACACACAGCTTGGTTCTGTTACTGTATCTATACACACAGCCTGGTTCTGTTACTGTATCTATGCATGCAGCTTGGTTCTGTTACTGTATCTATACATGCAGCTTGGTTCTGTTACTGTATCTATACATGTAGCTTGGTTTTATTATTGTGTCCATGTACACAGTTTGGTTCTGTTATTGTGTCTATGTACACAGCTTGGTTCTATTACTGTGTCTATACACACGGCTTGGTTCTGTTACCTTATTTAAGTACAGATCTTGGTACTGTTATGGTATCTAATTACTGAGCTTAAAGGAGGTGCCTAAGTTCAAATTTTTGAGGCCAAACTACAGGTATGCTGTTAAAATAAAAATGAAAAAACAAAAAAACACTTAAACTCACGATCCTGATCACTATTTGATCCAGCACCAATACTCTGTTCTGTCTGCCATGCTGCAGCTGGGACATAATGCTTTGGCTTGGCTGCCGTGGTAAAATGCCTGTGTACCACACTTTACTGCTGTAACTAATCACTCGCCTCAGTGGTGTACAGCACCAAGGCCAGTGTTTAGCTGCAGCGGTCATGTGCGCTATTACACTACAGCTTCCTATATAAAGGATTATTTTAAAAGAAGGTTAATGCAAATCGTAAAACCCCCTTAAGTGTCAATATTTGCATGAAACTATAGGGTAGGTCCCTAGAGTCTCTTCTACTGGTGGGCCCTTGGCACCCCAGTCCGACACTGCACGCAGTTCTGCACTGATGGTGCCCCTTATACAAACAGGGGTTGGGAAATCAACCCTAGTGTTATAGAAAATAAATAGGTCCTTGTACTGGGAGCCCCTCTCTCATATATGGGATAGTGTACAGTATCTTCCTTTTGTGTGATTTATCAGTCACAATCCTGTCCTATCTATACTTAGAAATATAGATGAGCGAATCGAATCCCACAAGGTGGAATTCGATCCAAATTTCAGGCTAAATTTGATTTGCCTCGAAGCCGAATTTCCTCGTGCTTCGTGTAAGCAAATCGATTTAACCTAAAATTGTTTAAAAACAAAAAAATTCATACTTACCTCCTCCATTTGCTCGCAGCGGGCCGCCAGTCGCCTTCTTGCAGATCAAGTGCGTGGTGACGTATGACGTCGGCTGGTGTGATGACGTAATCTCGCTCCACCCGAGATTTTGTGCCAGATCTTCAAGCAAATGGAGGAGCTAAGTTTGATTTAATTTATTTTTTATGTTAATTTTACACAGTTTTTACACTCAGATACCGCGATCATGTATGAATGCAGCATCTGAGGGGTACAATGACGGGGGGCAGCGCTATCGCAGCTCCCTGTCATTGCACCCACTACTTACAAAAAAATGCGCTTCGTGACTAAGTAATTCATCCCAAAGCGGATTTTCGGGAAAACTGGGCGAATTATCCGAATCGAACTTTTGAAAAATTCGCTCATCTCTACTTAGAAATATCTACATTTGCCTACTTACAAAGCCCTTACATGCAAACTTTTATTTTTCCTGTAAAAGTACTGTAAGATTAAATGGAAACAGATACCTGATATACTTTTTATAACGGCAGACATGCCCAAGCTCATGAAACCCTCATGAGATATAATCAGGATTTGCTTATAGCTTTGGCTTACAGTGCTTTGATTCCTGAAGTGCTGCAAGCATTATGTAATTGATCAGATATATGCAAAACACTGTGAAAAAATCTGGTAATTTTTTTCAGAAAATATTCCATTTCACAAATATCTTTAACCCATGAAAGGTTCCTTACCGCTTACTCATCTGTATTTTTACTCATTTTCAAAAGCCCATCCTATGTTGGTTATACTGTAAATAACTTGAGGCAGAACTGTGGGCAAAATATACCCCTCCTTCCAGATAATTGCCTTCATATGGACAGCTGGAGCCATTGCAGCAAGCCTCTGAGGAGATGTGCAGAAGATGGGAGTGGTAGTGGCTCTGATGAGATGTGTCAGGGTAATCTCCCTCAGGCCATTGTTCCCTGGTGATTGGTGCAGTGGAAAGGTAGTTTGAAGAATGAGGCCAGAAGTAAAAGTATAAGGCCCCTTTCACACGGGCGTTACGGGAAAATGTGCGGGTGTGTTACGGGAACACCCGCGATTTTTCTGCACGAGTGCAAAACATTATAATGCGTTTTGCACTCGCGTGAGAAAAATCTCGCATGTTTGGTACCCAAACCCGAATTTCTTCACAGAAGTTCGGGCTTGGGATCGGTGTTCTGTAGATTGTATTATTTCCCCTTATAACATGGTTCTAAGAGAAAATAATAGCATTCTGAATACAGAATGCATAGTACAATAGCGCTAGAGGGGTTAAAAAAAAATAAAAAATAATTTAACTCACCTTAGTCCACTTGATCGCGTAGCCCGGCATCTCCTTTGCTGAACAGGACCTGTGGTGAGCATTCATTACAGGTCAAGGACCTGTGGTGACGTCACTCCGGTCATCACATGATCCATCACAAGGGCGAGTATTCCGCGCGGATACGATGCGTGAGTTGAACGCATTGCACCCGCACTGAATCCGGACCCATTCATTTCTATGGGGCTGTGCACATGAGCGGTGATTTTCACGCATCACTTGTGCGTTGCGTGAAAATCGCAGCATGCTCTATATTCAGCGTTTTTTACGCAACCCAGGCACCATAGAAGTGAATGGGGCCGCGTGAAAATCGCAAGCATCCGCAAGCAAGTGCGGATGCGGTGTGATTTTCACGCATGATTGCTAGGTGACGATCGGGCTGGGGACCCGATCTGTATTATTTTCCCTTATAACATGGTTATAAGGGAAAATAATAGCATTCTGAATACAGAATGCAAAGTAAAATAGTGATGCAGGGGTTAAAAATAACAAAAAATTAACTCACCGAGTCCACTTGATCGCGTAGTTGCGGATCTCTGTCTTCTTCTGTAATGTTGAGCTGCCGGCTAAGGACCTGTGGTGACGTCACATCACATGGTCCAATCACATGGTCCCTCACTATTGTGATGAACCATGTGATTGGACCATGTGATGAGCACAGTGACGTCACCACAGGTCTTTTGCCAGGTCCTGAAGATAGAACAGAGACCGGCAGCTATGGAGCAGGTAAGTTAACTTTATTTTTATTTTTTTAACCCCTCCATCCCTAATTTACTTTGCATTCTGTATTAAGAATGCTATTATCTTCCCTTATAACCATGTTATAAGGGAAAATAATGAAATCTACACAACACCTAACCCAAACCTGAACTTCAGTGATGAAGTCCAGGTTTGGGTCTGGGTACCAAACATGCCGATTTTCCTCACGCGGGTGCAAAACGCATTAAATGCTTTGCACTCGCGCGAAAAATTTTTGCATTTTACCGCAATGCACCCGCATCTTATCGGGCCCTCACAGGCCACGCTCGTGTGAAAGAGGCCTTAGGCCTCTTCCAGACAAGCGTTGCGGGAAAAGGTGCGGGTGCGTTGCGGGAACATGCACGATTTTTCCGCGCGAGTGCAAAACATTGTAATGCGTATTGCACTCGCGTGAGAAAAATCGCGCATGTTTGGTACCCAAACCCGAACTTCTTCACAGAAGTTTGGGCTTGGGATCGGTGTTCTGTAGATTGTATTATTTTCCCTTATAACATGGTTATAAGGGAAAATAATAGCATTCTGAATACAGAATGCTAAGTAAAATAGCGCTGGAGGGGTTAAAAAAATAATAATAATAATTTAACTCACCTTAATCTACCTGATCGCGCAGCCGGCATCTCTTCTGACTTCTTTCTTTGCTCTGTGCAGGAACAGGACCTGTGGTGACATCACTCTGGTCATCACATGATCCATCACATGATCTTTTACCATGGTGATGGATCATGTGATGGACCATGTGATGACCGGAGTGACGTCACCACAGGTCCTGTTCCTGCACAGAGCAAAGAAAGAAGTCAGAAGAGATGCCGGCTGCGTGATCAAGTGGATTAAGGTGAGTTAAATTATTTTTTATTTTTTTTTAACCCCTTCAGCGCTATTTTTCTTAGCATTCTGTATTCAGAATGCTATTATTTTACCTTATAACCATGTTATAAGGGAAAATAATAAAGATCGGGTCCCCATCGTCTCCTAGCAACCATGCGTGAAAATTGCACCGCATCCGCACTTGCTTGCGGATGCTTGCGATTTTCACGCAGCCCCATTCACTTCTATGGGGCCTGCGTTGCGTGAAAAACGCACAAAATAGAGCATGCTGCGATTTTCACGCAAGTGAAAATCACTGCTCATGTGAACAGCCCCATAGAAATGAATGGGTCGGGATGTTCCACTACTATTACATATAGCAGGGGTGAAAGCGGGCAGCCTTGACGAGTCTCCATTTTAAAATTAAAGGAAGGGGCGAGTATGCCGTTGGCCCTGAGTCTAGCTGTGGGATCAGTGTAAAGGGCGCATATTTTCCCTACAAATGTGGAACCGAAGCCAATTTTTTCAGTGCAGCTATTATAAATCTCCAATGGACTCTATCAAAAGCTTTTTCAGCATCTACTGCAAAGAGACAAAAAGGGTCCTTATGGTTCTATGCTCTGGAAATAAGATTGATAGTTCGAATGGTATTATCTCTGGTTTCCCTTCCTGGAACAAACCCTACTTGATCTCCATGGATGACACCAGGACGTACCTTGTTGAGGCAGTTTGCTAAAAGTTTGGAGTACATTTTAATGTCACAATTAATTAGTAATATGGGCCGGTAGTTGTTGCAAATAGTTGGATCTTTATTAAGTTTTGGAATCACCACTATGTGCGCCTCTAGTGAATGTTTGTGAAAGGGGCAAGTAGGTGATATGCTATTGAACACTCTTAAGAGGAAAGGTACTAGGAGTTCTTTAAAGTTTTTAAAGAAGGGTGCAGTAAAGCCGTCTGGGCTGGACTTTTGCTTCCTTTCAGGGACTTCAGAACCTCTCTGAGCTCGTTATCAGAGAAATCTTTCTCCATCATTATTCTTGCCTCTCTAGGTATCGGGGGTAGTGCTGTTTCTTCAATATAGGCATTTATTCGGCTATAGAGGTCTTCAATCTGCATATCAGCCAATTGCCCTCTTATGTTGTATAGGCTCTCATAGTATGATTTAAAGGTCTCTGCTCTTTGAACAGGTTGGTGTACTGGTGTGCCTCTCTTGTCTTTTATGGTGGGGATATAGCTTGCCTGTTGTCAAGGGTGTATAAATCACGCTAATGCTTTCCCAGGTTTATTGGAATTTTCGAAGAGGTAACTGCGGAAACGTTCGGCATTCCTGTGAATAGAGTCTGAGAGTAATCTTTTAAGCTGGACTCTGTGAGTTCAGAGAGAATCTTTGGGTCTAATGATTGTTTGTGCGATTGTTCTAAAGTAGCTATATGTGTTAGTAGTTGTTGTACCTTTGCTCCCTTTTCCCTTTTGAGTCTGGCTCCGTGGCACACAAAGACTCCACGTAGCACACATTTTAATGCTTCCCATTGTAGCGGGAGAGCTGTTTCATCTGTTGAGTGATTTTTAACAAACTGTTTAATGGTGGGCTCTATGTCAGCTCTGCACACACCGTCACTCATAAGAGTTTCATTCAATCTCCATGTCCATTCTTTAGTTGTCTCACCTGGTAACTCCAAAGACAGAAAGACTGGCGAGTGGTCTGATGAAACTGGGATGCCTATGTGCGTGCTGGGGAAGAAAGATAATGCATGGTGGGATATCAGGAACTTGTCCAGTCTGCTGTAAGATTTGGGAGCTGGGGAAAAATAGGTATCATCTTTGTCTTTAGGATGAAGTATCCGCCAGACATCTACGAGTTGCCTAGAGTATAGTGTTTGTTTTGCTTTTGAAATTGCTGATCAGGGAACTGTCGATTTACCTGTAGAAGAATCCAGCGAGGGTTCCATGATCATATTAAAGTCACCTCCCAACAATACAACTCCCTCAGCAAAGGTGCCTAATTTGGATAGAATAACTGAAAGTGCTTTACTTTATCTGGTATTTGGTAGGTATACATTCCCGATGGTGTACACTCTCTCATGGATCCTCAGGTTCAGGAATAGAAACCGTCCAAAGGGGTCAGTTTGCGACTCTAAATAGGTAGGTATAAGGTAAAGATTTATGAAGAGCAATTGAAACTCCCTTAGTCCTAGAGTCTGGATTGGTGCTGTGAGCCCAGTAGGTAAAGTATTTAGAATACATTTTTGGTATGTGACCCTGTTTAAAATGTGTTTCCTGCAAAAACAGTATCTGCACCATCTCTCTGTGTATGCCGTATAAGACCCCTGATCGCTTTTCCGGAGTGTTAAAGCCCCGAACTTTTAATAAGGAAAGTTTAATGCTAGGTGGACTCATTACTGGGGGATTCTCAGACACCCTACTCTCGTATGGGCTGTAGGAGGCTGTGAGGAGAGGAGAAAAAAGAGAGAGAACTCTAAAGCTCCCTAAGACTCAGATAGGTTCTGTGGGTACGTATAACTTCTAAGGAGTAAAGAGAAGGTCTCCAAACCAATGGGCAGTCTTGGAGAGGTGTAACAAGGGGAGGCAGGGGCCTAGGGGGAGGAAGAAGGGGAGCAAGAGAGAGAGGAGAAAGAGAATAAAGTAAAATAAGGAATCAAGTAGCTCTTCAACAAAAAAAGGGACACCTTGTCTCTTACACAATTAAGGAGAGATTTACAATGGGAGACATACTTCCAGTGACAGAGCGAGGAAGCCGCTCCGAGGCTGAGAAGCCCATGAAAATCTTAACCTTTCAATTAGCAATACCAACTTTTTCTAACCGAAACTCACCAATTGGTGGCATGGTGATGAGGCAAGTAGTTCTTATGGAGAACTAAATCCCTGTGGAAAGAAAGACCTGAGTAAAAGCAAATAACTCGGGTTAATAAAACAGGTGAATACAGATGAACTCTTGTAACTATATTTGTGCTGTGATTTTACTGGGTCCGGCTCATCACTTCCGGATCTAACAAAAGGACATTGTAGGTGCATTCGTTCTCCTTTTCATATGGTGAGATCAAGTAGCCTGTTCTGTGTTTGTATTCTTTGAGGAATATCTTTTGGGTCTTCTTATTGTGGAGCGAAGTGGGAGAGGAGGTATATTCTGCCAGTCTGGCAGCTGGATGATTAAAAAATCTAGTGCTGTGAGGAACATGTCAAGGTCTTCAGGATCTCGCAGCTCTATTCGGTGTCCATTCTTGCGTACTATTAACTGGAACGGGTACCCCCAGAAGTAAGGGATGTCCTTTGCTTTGAGGAGATCCAATACAGGTTTGAGAGCTCTTCTCTGAGCTAGGGTAGATCTTGATACATCTTGTAGAATTGCCAGGGTAGCCCCATCAAAATCAATGGAGGAGAAGTTGCGTGCTTTTTTCATAATCTCTTCCTTTACTGCATAGTAGTGAAGACGGCAAATCACATCTCTTGGCCTGGAAGGGTCTGGATTAATGGGAGCTAAAGTTCTGTGAGCCCTGTCCATCTCTAGATGGTCTGAGATAGGATTCCCTAAAATAGTGCTAAATAGACCCTGTAATGTGGGAATTAAGTCCTCTGTTTTGGTGGACTCTGGGAGCCCCATGATTCTTATGTTGTTCCTTCTGTTGCGATTCTCAATATCGTCATGAAGGCGGGAAAGATGGCTTATATGGCGATCTCTATGCTCCCCTTGTGTTATCAATTCCTCCACTTTTGCTGCTGTATGGTCATGCATGGATGCCATCTCTTCCACTTTTTCCTCTATAGCTTGTACATTGGCTTTAATCGTGGCTAGCTCTTGTTTATATGAGTTTTCCAGCCTTTCCACAAACTTTTCCATTTCATGCTTAGTTGGCAAAACCTTCATATGTTCCCTTCAGTCTCATTGCTCTTCTAGGCTTCGCCCCTCCACCATGCCTGAATTACCTTGGGTCTGTGCAGCAGCGTATCGGGGTTGTGTAGTTTGAGCTGCGTCCCAAGATGGCGGCTGCCTCGTGGTGCCTCTGTTCCCCGGGGAATCGGGTAAACACGCCTCTGCATCTGAGCACCTCGGCATATGCTGTGGCACCTCCAGTGTAGCGAACGGGGCCTTCGGTGTTGAAGGAGTGGGGTGTCGATGCGCCGGTCTGAATGGTGAAGCTCCCGGATTGCGGCCTGGCTGCGAGTCTTCTCTGGCCACTCCTGCTGTGAAATAGCGATGCAAGCTGCTTTTCTCGCCGAATGTCCCTGCTGAGGGAGTGCCCACCAGGGACCCTTTTCTTGTACGCACCATAGGAGCCTTTCAGGGGCTTTGGAGGAGAGTCAGCCTGTGGTTTCTCAGCCTCGTGGCAGGAAATCCACAACTGTGTGTCCTCACACTGCCATAGTCAGGCCACGCCCCAACTCTGGCGTAATGTGAAGCATTTTATTTTAGAATTTTTTGAAGAAAGTAAGATATAAAAAATCTTCCACTGTGCCTTATCAGCCAAGGGGTGTTTTTTTTTGGGAACGGATGGAGATTCACATAAAAGTGGTGTGGTTAAAGATGTGACATTTTGCTCCAAAATTCTGGTACTAAATTCTAAAACAAAATAAACCAACCAGTAGGTGGTATAAAGTTAGACAAAAGTGACTGGACCTGCCTCACATTTATCATACAGCCTGAACCACTGTGATAACTCTAGTGCATCTTTATACTGATTGTCTAAGTTTATATTATTTATATCAGGGGTCAGCAACCCCTGGCATTCCAGCTACTATTAAACTACAACTCTCAGCATTTTCCCTTCACTTTTATGGGAGTTTTGAGAACAGCTGAGCAAGTGTGGGAACTGTAGTTTCACAACAGCTGGTGTCCTTGACGTTGCCGACCTGCTAACTGCATCTTAGACAGGATGAGTAAATCTACCCTGAAGTGCTTACAGACCTGTAAAAAAAATTAGCACTTTTTCCCAAAAGAAAGCTGAAACTCTGACACCATCAGATCTAAGGTAGCTTTCCTATAAGTCAATACTCAATCTTTTAAATAGGCCTGGAAGCATAAATTTGATAATATCTAAGCCAGTACCTAATCTACAGACAGCTGTTTCAGGGTAATTGCCTCAGAGCTGAGACAACTGGCTTAAGTGGGTGAGAGGCCTTGGTCTGGATTCGGGGGGTACTATTTCTTCTTATGGAGAGCACCTAGTAGACCTAATAAGTCTTATAAATCAGCCAATGCTCATGAGGGTTTCTGGGGGAAAAAATGGAAATCATCTCTGTTTCCAAAAATAAAAGAAAGCTGATCCTCTACAGAGGCCTAACACAGATATTGCTGTGTACATGGACTAGCACATACAGTTGCAAGAAAAAGTATGTGAACCCTTTGGAATGATATGGATTTCTGCACAAATTGGTCATAACATGTGATCTGATCTTCATCTAAGTTACAATAATAGACAATCACAGTCTGCTTTAACTAATAACACACAAAAAATTTAATGTTACAGGTGAAAAAAGTATGTGAACCCCTAGACTAATGACATCTCCAAGAGCTAATTGGAGTGAGGTGTCAGCCAACTGGAGTCCAATCAATGAGATGAGATTGGAGGTGTTGGTTACAGCTGCCCTGCCCTATAAAAAACACACACCAGTTCTGGGTTTGCTTTTCACAAGAAGCATTGCCTGAAGTGAATGATGCCTCGCACAAAAGACCTCTCAGAAGACCTACGATTAAGAATTGTTGACTTGCATAAAGCTGGAAAGGCTTATAAAATTATCTCCAAAAGCCTTGCTGTTCACCAGTCCACGGTAATACAAATTGTCTATAAATGGAGAAAGTTTAGCACTGCTGCTACTCTCCCTAGGAGTGGCCGTCCTGTAAAGATGACTGCAAGAGCACAGCGCAGACTGCTCAATGAGGTGAAGAAGAATCCTAGAGTGTCAGCTAAAGACTTACAAAAGTCTCTGGCATATGCTAACATCCCTGTTAGCGAATCTACGATACGTAAAACACTAAGCAAGAATGGATTTCATGGGAGGATACCACAGAGGAAGCCACTGCTGTCCAAAAAAAACATTGCTGCACGTTTACAGTTTGCACAAGAGAACCTGGATGTTCCACAGCATTACTGGCAAAATATTCTGTGGACAGATGAAACCAAAGTTGAGTTGTTTGAAAGAAACACACCACACTATGTGTGGAGAAAAAGAGGCACAGCACACCAACATCAAAACCTCATCCCAACTGTGAAGTATGGTGGTGGGAGCATCATGGTTTGGGGCTGCTTTGCTGCGTCAGGGCCTTGACGGAATGCTATCATCGAAGGAAAAATGAATTCCCAAGTTTATCAAGACATTTTGCAGGAGAACTTAAGGCCATCTGTCCACCAGCTGAAGCTCAACAGAAGATGGGTGTTGCAACAGGACAACGACCCAAAGCATAGAAGTAAATCAACAAAAGAATGGCTTAAAAAGAAGAAAATACACCTTCTGGAGTGGCCCAGTCAGAGTCCCTACCTCAATCCGATTGAGATGCTGTGGCATGACCTCAAGAAAGCGATTCACACCAGACATCCCAAGAATATTGCTGAACTGAAACAATTCTGTAAAGAAGAATGGTCAAGAATTACTCCTGACTGTTGTGCACGTCTGATCTGCAACTACAGGAAACATTTGGTTGAAGTTATTGCTGCCAAAGGAGGTTCAACCAGCTATTAATTCCAAGGGTTCACATACTTTTTCCGCCTGCACTGTGAATGTTTACATGGTATGTAGGCGAACCCGAACTGTAAAGTTCGGGTTCGTACCGAACTTTAGGTTTTTCGGCACCCGGACCCGAACCCGAACATTTACGTAAAAGTTCGGGTTCGGGTTCGGTGTTCGGTGCTTTCTTGGTGCTTTTTGAAAGGCTGCACAGCAGCCAATCAACACGCGTCATACTACTTGCCCCAAAAGGCCATCACAGCCATGCCTACTATTGGCATGGCTGTGATTGGCCAACTGCAGCATGTGACCCAGCCTTTATTTAAGCTGGAGTCACGTAGCGCCGCCCGTCACTCTGCTCGGATTAGTGTAGGGAGAGGCTGCAGCTGCTGTGAGGTAGAGATCAGGGAGAAATTTTATCAAGAACTGGTTTATCTACTCCGCGATCTACAGAAAAAGTGTTTTGTGCGTGCAGTGCACAATTTTTTTAAGCCTGCCCTGAGCCAACTACTGCTGAAAAAAGAACTTTTTTTACTTCAGTTTGTCAATATCAATACATAATCGGCAGCCATTTTATGCAACGATAGTGCACCAGCACAGGCTATCTGCATGTCTGCAAATCCAGAAATACAGCTTTTTGCTTACTGGGGTTAAAACAAACCTTTTTTTCATATAGTGCACATCTAGGATTAGACGTGCATAAGTGAGTGTCAAATTTAGGCCAGAAATACATCTTTGTGCTTACTGGGGTGAAAAAACCCTCTAATATACTGCACATCTGGGATAAGACGTGCATAAGTGACTGTCACATTTAGGCCAGAAATACATCTTTTTGCTTACTGGGGTGAAAAACCCCTCTAATATACTGCACATCTGGGATTAGATGTGGATAAGTGACTGTCACATTTAGGCCAGAAATACATCTTTTTGCTTACTGGGGTTAAAAAACCCTCTAATATACTGCACATCTGGGATTAGACGTGCATAAGTGAGTGTCACATTTAGGCCAGAAATACGGCTTTGTGCTTACTGGGGTGAAAAAACCCTCTAATATACTGCACATCTGGGATTAGACATGCATAAGTGAGTGTCAAATTTAGGCCAGAAATACATCTTTGTGCTTACTGGGGTGAAAAACTCCTCTAATATACTGCACATCTGGGATAAGACGTGCATAAGTGACTGTCACATTTAGGCCAGAAATACATCTTTTTGCTTAGTGGGGTGAAAAAACCCTCTAATATACTGCACATCTGGGATTAGACATGCATAAGTGAGTATCACATTTAGGCCAGAAATACATCTTTTTGCTTACTGGGGTAAAAAAACCTCTAATATACTGCACATCTGGGATTAGACGTGCATAAGTGACTGTCACATTTAGGCCATAAATACAGCTTTGGCATACTGGCATACTGGGGTAAAAAAACACTCTAATATACTGCACATCTGGTGTAAGACGTGCATAAGTGACTGTCACATTTAGGCCAGAAATACATCTTTTTGTTTACTGGGGTGAAAAAACCCTGTAATATACTGCACATCTGGGATTAGACATGCATAAGTGAGTGTCACATTTAGGCCAGAAATACATCTTTTTGCTTACTGGGGTGAAAAAACCCTCTAATATACTGCACATCTGGGATTACATGTGCATAAGTGACTGTCACATTTAGGCCATAAATACGGCTTTGGCATACTGGGGTGAAAAAACCCTCTAATATACTGCACATTTGGGATTAGACATGCATAAGTGAGTGTCACATTTAGGCCAGAAATACATCTTTTTGCTTACTGGGGTGAAAAAACCCTCTAATATACTGCACATGTGGGATTAGACGAGCATAAGTGACTGTCACATTTAGGCCATAAATACGGCTTTGTGCTTACTGGGGTGAAAAACCCCTCTAATATACTGCACATCTGGGAATAGACGTGCATAAGTGACTGTCACATTTAGGCCAGAAATACGACTTTTTGGTTACTGGGGTGAAAAAAGCCTCTGATATACTGCACATCTAGGATTAGACGTGCATAAGTGACTGTCACATTTAGGCCAGAAATACGGCTTTTTGGTTACTGGGGTGAAAAAACCCTCTAATATACTGCACATCTGGGATTAGACATGCATAAGTGACTGTCAGATTTAGGCCAGAAATACGGCTTTTTGGTTACTGGGGTGAAAAAAACCTCCAATATACTGCACATCTGGGATTAGACGTGCATAAGTGACTGTCACATTTAGGCCAGAAATACGGCTTTTTGGTTACTGGGGTGAAAAAAACCTCTAATATACTGCACATCTGGGATTAGACGTGCATAAGTGACTGTCACATTTAGGCCAGAAATATGGCTTTTTGGTTACTGGGGTTAAAAAACCCTCTGATATTCTGCACATCTGGGATTAGACGTGCATAAGTGACTGTCACATTTAGGACAGAAATACGGCTTTTTGGTTACTGGGTTGAAAAAACCCTCTGATATACTGCACATCTGGGATTAGACGTGCATAAGTTAATGGGAAATTTAGGCCACAAATACCGCTGTCATATAGAGTTTAAAAAAAAATAAATGGAGTGCAATACCCTACATCAGGGTTTTTATTGGCGGTTAATTATTTTTAACAGACTTAACCACTTTTTACTTTGCTTTGTGAACGCTAACTATGAGGCAAACATCTAATTAGGGACGCGGTCGTGGTGGTGGTGTTGGTGGAGCCTCTGGTGCAGGGAGAGGACATGGCCGTTCTGCCACAGCTACACCTCCTACTTAAACTACTACCTCAGGTCCCAGTAGCCGCCAGAATCTACAGCAATATTTGGTCGGGCCTAATGCCATTTTAAGGATGGTAAGGCCTGAGCAGGTACAGGCGCTAGTCAATTGTGTGGCCAACAGTGGATCCAGCACGTTCACATTATTTCCCACCCAGTCTTCTGCAGAAAGCGCACAGGTGGCGCCTGAAACCCTTGCCCATCAGTCTGTCACATCACCCCCGTGCATATCAGCAGTCTCTTATGCTGTTTAAAGACTCTACTGGCAGGGTTTCCCAAAGGCACCCACCTAGCCCTTCCCCAGGGGTAGAAGACATAGAATGCACTGACGCACAACCACTTATGTTTCCTGATGAGGACATGGGAATACCACCTCAGCACGTCTCTGATGATGACGAAACACAGGTGCCAACTGCTGCCTCTTTCTGCAGTGTGCAGACCGAAAAGGACGTCAGGGAGGAAGACTGGGTGAAAGACGATACAGGGGACGATGAGGTCTTAGACCCCACATGGAATGAAGGTGGTGCCACTGACTTTCAGAGTTCGGAGGAAGAGGCAGTGTTGAGACTGAGTCAACAGCGTAGCAAAAGCGGGAGCAGGGTGCAAAAGCAGAGCAGCCATCGCCAAAACAGTTCGCCTGCTACTGGCCACCGTCACCAGGGACCGAGCACACCAAAGGCAGCTTCAAGGAGTTCCCTGACATGGCACTTCTTTACACAATGTGCTGACGACAAGACCCGAGTGGTTTGCACGCTGTGCCATCAGAGCCTGAAGCGAGGCATTAACGTTCTGAACCTTAGCACAACCTGCATGACCAGGCATCTACATGCGAGACACGGGCTGCAGTGGAGTAAGCACCTTCAAAACCAAGAAAGGGCTCAGGCCCCTCCTGCTCCCTCTTCTGCTGCTGCCTCGGCCTCTTCCTCCGCCTCTGGAGGAACGTTGGCACCTGCCGCCCAGCAAACAGAGGATTTGCCACCAACAACACCACCTCCGTCACCAAGCATCTCCACCATGTCACACGGAAGCGTTCAGCTCTCCATCTCACAAACCTTTGAGAGAAATCATAAATTCCCACCTCGCCACCCTCGATCCCTGGCCCTTAATGCCAGCATTTCTAAACTACTGGCCTTTGAAATGCTGTTATTCAGGCTGGTGGAGACGGACAGCTTCAAACAGATCGTCGCTTGCTGTCCCACAGTACGTCGTTCCCAGCCGCCACTACTTCTCCAGGAGAGCCGTGCCCTCCATGCTCAACCAAGTATCGGATATTGGATAAAAAGTGTGCACTGCGCAACATCATCTGTGGCAAGGTCCACCTAACCACAGATACGTGGACCAGTAATCACGGCCAGGGACGCTATATCTCCCTAACTGCACACTGGGTAAATGTAGTTGCGGCTGGGCCCCAGGCGGAGAGCTGTTTGGCGCACGTCCTTCCGCCGCCAAGGATCGCAGGGCATCATTCTTTGCCTCCTGTTGCCTCATCTTCCTACTCGGCTTCTTCCTCCTCCTCTTCTACCACCTCCTCATCCTGTCAGCAACAGACCTTCACCACCAACTTCAGCACAGCCAGGGGTAAACGTCAGCCGGCCGTTCTGAAACTGATGTGTTTGGGGGACAGGCCCCACACCGCGCAGGAGTTGTGGCGGGGTATAGAACAACAGACCAAGGAGTGGTTGCTGCCAGTGAGCCTCAAGCCCGGCCTGGTGGTGTGCGATAATGGGTGAAATCTCATTGCAGCTCTGGGACTAGCCGGTTTGACGCACATCCCTTGCCTGGCGTATGTGCTGAATATGGTGGTGCAGAAATTCATTCACAACTACCCCGACATGTCAGAGCTGCTGCGTAAAGTGCGGGCCGTCTGTGCGCGCTTCCGGCGTTCTCATCCTACCGCCGCTCGGCTGTCTGCTCTACAGCGTAACTTCGGCCTTCCCGCTCACCGCCTCATATGCGACGTGCCCACCAGGTGAAACTCCAACTTGAACATGCTGGAGAGACTGTGCGAGCAGCAGCAGGCCATACTGGAGTTTCAGCTGCAGCACGCACAGGTGAGTCGCAATGCGGAACAGCACCACTTCACCACCAATGACTGGGCCTCCATGCGAGACCTGTGTGCCCTGTTGCGCTGTTTTGAGTACTCCACCAACATGGCCAGAGGCGATGATGCCGTTATCAGCGTTACATTACCACTTCTATGTCTCCTTGAGGGAGATGATGGAAGAGGATGTGGCCCAGGACGAGGAAGAGGGGTCATCTCTAACACTTTCAGGCCAGTCTTTTTGAAGTGGCTCAGAAAGAGGATTTTTGCAACAGCAGATGCCAGGTACAAATTTGGCCAGCCAGGACCCACCACTGGAGGACGAGGAGGAGGAGGATGAGGAGGAGGAGGAGGATGAGGAGGATGATGGGGATGAAACATGTTCACAGCAGGGTGGCATCCAACGCAGCTCATGCCCATCACTGGTGCATGGCTGGGGGGATACGGAGAACGCAGACGATACGCCTCCCACAGAGGACAGCTTGTCCTTACCTCTGGGCAGCATGGCACACATGAGTGACTACATGCTGCAGTGCCTGCGCAACGACAGCAGAGTTGCCTACATTTTAACATGTGCTGACTACTGGGTGGCCACCCTGATGGATCCCTGTTACAAAGACATTGTGCCATCCTTAATTCCCTCACTGGAGCGTGATCGGAAGATGCGTGACTACAGGTGCACGCTGGTAGAGGCGGTTCTGAGAGCATTCCCGACTGACGCCAGGGGACAAGTGGAAGCACAAGGCAAAGGCAGGGGAGAAGGAAGAGGTCTCCAACGCAGCTGTGTCAGCGCCAGCACCTCAGAAGACAGGGTTAGCATGGCCGACATGTGGAAAAGCTTTGTCACCTCGCCGCAACAACCGGCCCTAACTGCTGATATGGAGCGTGTTAGCAGGAGGCAGCATTTGAACAACATGGTGGAACAGTACCTGTGCACACGCCTACACGTACTGACTGATGGTTCTGCCCCATTCAACTTCTGGGTCTCCAAATTGTCCACATGCCCAGAGCTTGCCCTGTATGCCTTGGAGGTGCTGGCCTGCCCTGCAGCCAATGTACTCTCTGAACGTGTATTTAGCACGGCAAGAGGCGTCATTACAGACAGACGCAGCTGCCTGTCCACAGCCAACGTGGACATTAAAATGAACCAGGCTTGGATCCCTCAGGACTTGTCTGTACCTTGTGCAGAATAGACAGTTCTAACAGCCTCAACCATCCATCCTTGTAATCAAGTGCACTTATTCCTTTTTTTATATTTTTTATATGTCCAAATATTTTGGGGGATACCCTATGTAAAAATGCTAAATAACACACATCTGTGTTGGCTACCTATTCCTCCTTCGCCGCCGCTTCCACCAAGACCGCCACGTGAGCCACATCCACCCATTCACCGCCTCCTCAACCTCTTCCTCCTACATCATTCCTAATTTTTATTTTTTTAAGGTCTTTTATGTTTTTTTAATTCATTTCCCTATCCACATTTGTTTGCAGAGCATTTGCCATGCTCTTAAGCACATTTTGCTGCCTTTTGCAGCCCTCTAGCTCTTTCCATGAAATTTTTACAGCCATTTTAGTGCTCAAAAGTTCGGGTCCCCATTGACTTTAATGGGGTTCGGGGTCAAGTTCGGGTCAAGTTTGGGTCCCGAACCCAAATTTTTTTTTTCAAGTTCGGCCGAACCTGCCGAACCCGAACATCCAGGTGTCTGCTCAACTCTAATGGTATGTTCAATAAAAACATGTAACATTTAATTCTTTGTGTGTTATTAGTTTAAGCAGACTGTGATTGTCTATTGTTGTGACTTAGATGAAGATCAGATCACATTTTATGACCAATTTGTGCAGAAATCCATATCATTCCAAAGGGTTCACATACTTTTTCTTGCAACTGTAATGAAATCTAAAATACCTGTAAAATCTGTACTTCTAAGTGCCTAATTAAGTAAATTAAAAGCATCATGGGATAGTTTTATCTGCTGCCAATCATCATCCATTACTCATCATGCTGTACTTGGCAGCTCACAAAATAGGTCTGTACTAAAATTTCATGCATTTACAGTCGGTCAGTCAGGACTCAGAAGATTAAAGGGGTTTTCTGGGAGTATAATAATGATGACCTATCCTCTGGATAGATCATCAATATCTGATCATCGGACTCTGACTCCTGGCACCCCACTGATCAGCTGTTTGAATAGGTTTGAAGAGATGAGTCAATGTGCGAAAATTTGCTCACTCAGAGTTTCACCAATGAGGGAGCTAAAGGCCAGTTTCACACAGTCAGTATTTGGTCCGAATTTTACCAGTAGTGGTACCTACGGAAAAAAGGTATTATAGAAAAATGTATGCCCCTTCTGTGTTTTGGTCCCACTCCTAGTTTTAGCTTACAAATACTGATGCAAAAATACTGACCGTGTGAAAGAGGCCATAGTAGTTCTCAAATTAGACAACAGGGGCTCAAATATAAATCTGCATTTCATTATCAATCTTTTCTGTCTATGTGTCCTCTGGATTTTGCCTGCATAGCACACTGACCCACGCAGTGGAGCCATTATGACCAAGAGAGTGATGTGTTCCTGAAGAAAGGCACCTCAGATGCTGTGGTCGCAATTCACTATGACATCTGAGGGGTTTAATGTCTGTGATTAGCATTATTGCCAATCGCAGACATTAATACCGTGTGTCTGCTGTGTGAAACAGCAACCACCCATTGGCAACAGCATTCACTCTGCTCCAGAGAGGGTGCTATGATTAAAGATGACATTAGCCATGCACATATGGCGCATGTTCCTCAAGGAGATAAAGGTGGAACGGTGCCATTGTCCATTTTTCATCAAGTTGAATGGGTCTGGGAAAAATAACTGTTGTTATTCAAATGCCACAATCGGATTAGCCAACTTAATCTGACTGTATATGTGGGTCTGTAGTAGGACATTTTTCCCATAGGTGAAACACTGGTAAAGGTACTTTCACAGATTTGCTTATCTTTACTAGAGTTGAGCGAACACCTGGATGTTCGGGTTCGACGAGTTCGGCCGAACTTTCGAAAAATGTTCGGGTTCGGGATCCGAACTCGACCCGAACTTCATCCCGAACCCGAACCCCATAGAAGTCAATGGGGACCCGAACTTTTGGGCACTAAAAAGGCTGTAAAACACACCCGGAAAGGGCTAGAGGGCTGCAAAAGGCAGCAAAATGTAGTTAAATCCCCTGCAAACAAATGTAGATAGGGAAATGATGAGTTAACATAAAATAAATAAAAATTAAACAATATTAATTGGAGTGAGGTCCCATAGCACAGAATCAGGCTTCAAGTCACCCACCAATGGAGAAGGTCACTTACTATTATTTTGACCACAGCACCCAGACAAAGGAGAGAGGTCCCACAGCAGAGAACCAGGCATCATATCACCCACCACAGGAGTAGGCCACCATTTAGTTACTTTGACCCCTACACCCAGACGGAGGAGAGAGGTTACACAGCAGAGAATCAGGCATTTAGATCACCCACCACAGGAGTAGGCCACCATTGAATCAGACCCCGGCAACCATGTCAGATGGCACAAGCATAAGCTTTATATCAATCAGCACAGGAGAAGGCGACTTTGACAGACTTTGACCCCTACACCCGGACGGAGGAGAGAGGTTTCAAAGCAGAGAATCAGGCATTTAGATCACCCACCACAGGAGTAGGCCCCAATTTAATGGGACCCCGGCAACCATGTCAGATGGCACAACCATCAGCTTCATATCAATCAGCACAGGAGAAGGCGACTTTGAAAGACTTTGACCCCTACACCCAGACGGAGGAGAGAGGTTTCACAGCAGAGAATCAGGCATTTAGATCACCCACCACAGGAGTAGGCCCCCATTGAATCAGACCCTGGCAACCATGTCAGATGGCACAACCATCAGCTTTATATCAATCAGCACAGGAGAAGGCGACTTTGAAAGACTTTGACCCCTACACCCAGATGGAGGAGAGAGGTTTCACAGCAGAGAATCAGGCATCATATCAACCACCACAGGAGAAGCCACCATTTAGTTACTTTGACCCCTGCACCCAGGAAGAGGAGAGAGGCACCACAGCACATATTCTGGCATCATATCAGCCACCACAGGAGAAGCCACCATTGAGTTACTTTGACCCCCGCACCCAGGAAGAGGAGAGAGGCACCGCAGCACATATTCTGGCATCATATCAGCCACCACAGGAGAAGCCACCATTGAGTTACTTTGACCCCCGCACCCAGGAAGAGGAGAGAGGCACCACAGCACATATTCTGGCATCATATCAGCCACCACAGGAGAAGCCACCATTGAGTTACTTTGACCCCTGCACCCAGGAAGAGGAGAGAGGCCCCACAGCACATATTCTGGCATCATATCAGCCACCACAGGAGAAGCCACCATTTAGTTACTTTGACCCCTTCACCCAAACAGAGGAGAGAGGTTCCACATCAGAGAATCAGGCATCATATCAACCACCACAGGAGTAGGCCACAATTTAATGGGACCCCGGCAACCATGTCAGATGGCACAACCATCAGCTTCATATCAATCAGCACAGGAGAAGGCGACTTTGAAAGACTTTGACCCCTACACCCAGACGGAGGAGAGAGGTTTCACAGCAGAGAATCAGGCATTTAGATCACCCACCACAGGAGTAGGCCCCCATTGAATCAGACCCTGGCAACCATGTCAGATGGCACAACCATCAGCTTTATATCAATCAGCACAGGAGAAGCCACCATTGAGTTACTTTGACCCCTGCACCCAGGAAGAGGAGAGAGGCCCCACAGCACATATTCTGGCATCATATCAGCCACCACAGGAGAAGCCACCATTGAGTTACTTTGACCCCCGCACCCAGGAAGAGGAGAGAGGCACCACAGCACATATTCTGGCATCATATCAGCCACCACAGGAGAAGCCACCATTGAGTTACTTTGACCCCTGCACCCAGGAAGAGGAGAGAGGCCCCACAGCACATATTCTGGCATCATACTAACCACCACAGGAGAAGCCACCATTGAGTTACTTTGACCCCTGCACCCAGGAAGAGGAGAGAGGCCCCACAGCACATATTCTGGCATCATATCAGCCACCACAGGAGAAGCCACCATTGAGTTACTTTGACCCCCGCACCCAGGAAGAGGAGAGAGGCACCACAGCACATATTCTGGCATCATATCAGCCACCACAGGAGAAGCCACCATTGAGTTACTTTGACCCCTGCACCCAGGAAGAGGAGAGAGGCCCCACAGCACATATTCTGGCATCATACTAACCACCACAGGAGAAGCCACCATTGAGTTACTTTGACCCCTGCACCCAGGAAGAGGAGAGAGGCCCCACAGCACATATTCTGGCATCATATCAGCCACCACAGGAGAAGCCACCATTGAGTTACTTTGACCCCCGCACCCAGGAAGAGGAGAGAGGCACCACAGCACATATTGTGGCATCATATCAGCCACCACAGGAGAAGCCACCATTGAGTTACTTTGACCCCCGCACCCAGGAAGAGGAGAGAGGCACCACAGCACATATTCAGGCATCATATCACACACCACAGGAGAAGGCCTCTTTCAGTGATTTAGGCCTTTGGACCCAGACAGAGGAGAGAGGCACCACAGCACATATTCTGGCATCATATCAGCCACCACAGGAGAAGCCACCATTGAGTTACTTTGACCCCTGCACCCAGGAAGAGGAGAGAGGCCCCACAGCACATATTCTGGCATCATATCAGCCACCACAGGAGAAGCCACCATTTAGTTACTTTGACCCCTGCACCCAGGAAGAGGAGAGAGGCACCACAGCACATATTCTGGCATCATATCAGCCACCACAGGAGAAGCCACCATTTAGTTACTTTGACCCCTTCACCCAAACAGAGTAGAGAGGTTCCACATCAGAGAATCAGGCATCATATCAACCACCACAGGAGTAGGCCACAATTTAGTTTATTTGACCCCTGCACCCAGGAAGAGGAGAGAGGCCCCACAGCACATATTCTGGCATCATATCACACACCACAGGAGAAGGCCTCTTTCAGTGATTTAGGCCTTTGGACCCAGACAGAGGAGAGAGGTCAGAGATTAGCTTCATATCCCCCAGCACAGCAGAAGACCGCTTTATTTGACTTAGGCCTCAGCACCCAGACAGAAGACAGAGGTGGCATGGCAGAGGTTATGGCTTCATGTCACCCGTTAGTTTAACCGGCCACTTTCATCTGGTTAGGCCCCGGCGCCCAGACAGAGAAGAGTTTCATTCAACTGTGGGTTTCATAAAATTTGTATCAAATAAAGAAGTGGCCCGTAGCACAACAAGACATGTTTTAGGCAGTTAATAAGGACTATTCTGCACAAGGGAGGGACAGGTCCTGTGGGATCCATGCCTGGTTCATCTTTATGAAGGTATAAGAGAGAGAGAGAGAAAGTGTGAGGGTCAAACGGATCTCTTGGAATGGCTTTCCACTAGATCTGAAAGACTTGAGGCGCCTCGGGTGGATAGGAGCGGGGTGGAGAGAAAGTAGGGTGATAGATGCTAGAGGCTGCTCCGGGTTTGGTCAGGTCGACAAGGGAGTCTGCCTGTATAGGGTGAGGTAGTGAGCCAAAAAAAGGGGGAGTGGTGGGTGGGGATACCCTCCAAATCTCGCCTCTTATTTATATAAACCCTTGTGAGCGCCAATAGAGGATTAGTGTTGGGCTGCTGGAGTGTGTGATAGCTTGTTGTTGGGGTTATGTTATATTAATATGTAGAGGGATATCAATTGTGTAGGAAAAAATTGTACAGGAAAAAAGTTGTACATACATGTATGTAAAAAAAATTTTTTTTTTATTAAAACAAGCGAAATAAAACAAAATCTGCATACAAAGAGCGAGTGAAAAGTATACACGTATAAAATCTGCTGAGAGAATAAAAGGATAAAAATAAAAAATAGATTGTACGTAAAAGTGTGATCACTGCATACAGCCTCTATTGCCTAAGAGGCCGTGTTCTGCAGCGTCGTACACAATAGATGTGGTACAGTAGGATAGAGCAATGGATAAAAGGTTTTTTTGTTTAAAATACCGACATATATATTATAATATCGTGGTATCATAAGTAAGTTTACTCACTTCACGGGGGGGGCGGTTTACCAGGATAAGCATAATACACCTGTAAACCGAGTACCCCCCCAGCCTGGATCGCTTCTAGAGTTATAACGGATGAAGGCAGCCAAACAACACGGGTGCTTCTCTTCAAAGGTCTTTATTTGCAAGTAAAAAAATCCGGCTCAACGCGTTTCGGGACAGGCACGTCCCTTCTCCTGATTGCTCCTGATGAAGGGACGTGCCTGTCCCGAAACGCGTTGAGCCGGATTTTTTTACTTGCAAATAAAGACCTTTGAAGAGAAGCACCCGTGTTGTTTGGCTGCCTTCATCCGTTATAACTCTAGAAGCGATCCAGGCTGGGGGGGTACTCGGTTTACAGGTGTATTATGCTTATCCTGGTAAACCGCCCCCCCCGTGAAGTGAGTAAACTTACTTATGATACCACGATATTATAATATATATGTCGGTATTTTAAACAAAAAAACCTTTTATCCATTGCTCTATCCTACTGTACCACATCTATTGTGTACGACGCTGCAGAACACGGCCTCTTAGGCAATAGAGGCTGTATGCAGTGATCACACTTTTACGTACAATCTATTTTTTATTTTTATCCTTTTATTCTCTCAGCAGATTTTATACGTGTATACTTTTCACTCGCTCTTTGTATGCAGATTTTGTTTTATTTCGCTTGTTTTAATAAAAAAAAAAATTTTTTACATACATGTATGTACAACTTTTTTCCTGTACAATTTTTTCCTACACAATTGATATCCCTCTACATATTAATATAACATAACCCCAACAACAAGCTATCACACACTCCAGCAGCCCAACACTAATCCTCTATTGGCGCTCACAAGGGTTTATATAAATAAGAGGCGAGATTTGGAGGGTATCCCCACCCACCACTCCCCCTTTTTTTGGCTCACTACCTCATCTTTATGAAGGTCAGCTTGTCCACGTTGGCTGTGGACAGGCGGCTGCGCTTGTCAGTAATGACGCCCCCTGCCGTGCTGAATACGCGTTCAGATAAAACGCTGGCCGCCGGGCAGGAAAGCACCTCCAAGGCATAACATGCTAACTCTGGCCACGTGGACAATTTCGAAACCCAGTAGTTGAATGGGGCCGAACCATCCGTCAGGATGTGGAGGGGTGTGCAGACATACTGTTCAACCATGTTAGTGAAATGCTGCCTCCTGCTAACACGTTCCGTATCAGGTGTCGGTGCAGATAGCTGTGGCGTGGAGACAAAACTTTTCCACATTTCTGCCATGCTAACCCTGCCCTCAGATGAGCTGGCCGTGACACAGCTGCGTTGGCGACCTCTTGCCACTCCTCTGCCTTCACCTTCCACCTGTTCCCCTGTGACATGTGTGAATGCTCTCAAGAGCGCCTCTATCAGCGTGCGCTTGTACTCGCGCATCTTACGGTCGCGCTCCAGTTCAGGAATTAAAGTGGGCACATTGTCTTTATACCGGGGATCCAGCAGGGTGGCCACCCAGTAGTCTGCACACGTTAAAACGTGGGCAACTCTGCTGTCGTTGCGCAGGCATTGGAGCATATATTCGCTCATGTGGGCCAGGCTACCCATGGGTAAGGACAAGCTGTCCTCTGTGGGAGGCGTATCGTCATCGTCCACCGTATCCCCCCAGCCACGCACCAGTGATGGGCCTGGGCTGCCACCCCGCTGTGAACTTGCGTCATCCTCATCCCCCTCCACCTCCTCCTCCTCATCCTCCTCGTCCTCCAGTACAGTGCCTTGGCTGGCGACTTGTGAACCTGTCCTCTGCTGCTTAAACAAACCTCCCTCTGAGCCACTTCGAACAGACTGGCCCGAAAGTGTTAGAAACGAGCCCTCATCCTCCTCCTCCTCCTCCACCTGGGCCACCTCCTCTAACATCATTGCCCTAAGTGTTTTCTCAAGGAGACATAGAAGTGGTATTGTAACGCTGATAACAGTGTCATCGCCACTGGCCATGTTGGTGGAGTACTCGAAACAGCGCAGCAGGGCACACAGGTCTCGCATGGAGGCCCAATCATTGGTGGTGAAGTGGTGCTGTTCGGCAGTACGACTGACGCGAGCGTGCTGCAGCTGAAACTCCACTATGGCCTGCTGCTGCTCGCACAGTCTCTCCAGCATGTGCAAGGTGGAGTTCCACCGGGTGGGCACGTCGCATATGAGGCGGTGAGCGGGAAGGCCGAAGTTCCGCTGTAGCGCAGACAGGCGAGCAGCGGCAGGATGTGAACGGCGGAAGCGCGCACAGACGGCCCGCACTTTATGCAGCAGCTCTGACATGTTGGGGTAGTGGTGAATGAACCTCTGCACCACCAAGTTCAGCACATGCGCCAGGCAAGGGATGTGCGTCAAACCGGCTAGTCCCAGAGCTGCCACGAGATTTCGCCCATTATCGCATACCACCAGGCCTGGCTTGAGGCCCACCGGCAGAAACCACTCGTCGGTCTGTTGTTCAATACCCCGCCACAACTCCTTTGCGCTGTGGGGCCTGTCCCCCAAACATATGAGTTTCAGAATGGCCTGCTGACGTTTACCCCGGGCTGTGCTGAAGTTGGTGGTGAAGGTGTGTGGCTGACCGGATGAGCTGGTGGAAGCAGTGGAGGAGGAAGCCGAGTAGGAGGAGGAGGCTACAGGAGGCAGAGAATGATGCCCTGCGATCCTAGGGGGCGGAAGGACGTGCGCCAAGGAACTGTCCGCCGGGGGCCCAGCCGCCACTACATTCATCCAGTGTGCAGTTAGTGAGATATAGCGTCCCTGGCCGTGCTTACTGGTCCACGTATCTGTGGTTAGGTGGACCTTGCCACAAATGGCGTTGCGCAGTGCACACTTGATTTTATCGGACACTTGCATGTGCAGGGAAGGCACGGCTGTCTTGGAGAAGTAGTGGCGGCTGGGAACCACATACTGCGGGACAGCCATGGCCATCAGCTGTTTGAAGCTGTCTGTGTCCACCAGCCGGAATGACAGCATTTCAAAGGCCAGCAGTTTAGAAATGCTGGCGTTCAGGCCAAGGGCTCGAGGGTGACTCGGGGGGAATTTGCGCTTCCTCTCTAAGGTTTGAGATATTGAGAGCTGAACGCTGCTGTGTGATATAGTGGAGACGCTAGTTGACGGTGGCGGTGGTGGTGGTGTCGGTGGCACATCCTCTGTTTGCTGCTCGGCAGGTGGCAACATTCCTCTCGAGGCGGAAGCCGAGGCAGCAGCGGTAGAGGGAGCAGGGGGAGCCTCAGCGAGTGCCTGGTTTTTAAGGTGTGTACCCCACTGCAGTTCATGCTTTGCATGTAGATGCCTGGTCATGCAGGTTGTGCTGAGGTTCAGAACGTTAATGCCTCGCCTCAGGCTCTGATGGCAGAGCGTGCAAGTCACTCGGGTCTTGTCGGTAGGACATTGTTTAAAGAAGTGCCATGCCAGGGAACTCTTTGAAGCTGCCTTTGTGGGGCTGGGTCCCTGTTGGCGATGTCCAGTAGCAGGCGAACTCTGGGGGCGGCGGCTCGTCTGCTTTGGCCCCCTGCTCCCTCTTTGGCTTCGCTGTTGTCTCGGTCTCACCACTACCTCTTCCTCTGAACTGTGAAAGTCATCGCCACGACCTTCAGTCCATGTGGGGTCTAAGACCTCATCGTCCTCTGCATCGTCTTCCACCCAGTCTCCCTCCCTGACCTCCTCCTGTTCAGTCTGCACACTGCAAAAAGACGCGGCAGTGGGCACCTGTGTTTCGTCATCATCAGAGAGTCGGTGACTCTGCTGTGGTGGTATTCCCATGTCCTCTTCATCTGGAGACATAAGTGGTTGTGCGTCAGTGCATGGTATGTCTTCCTCCACTGGGGAAGGGCTAGGTGGACGCCCCTGGGAAACCCTGGAAGCAGAGTCTTCAAACAGAAGAAGAGACTGCTGCATAACTTGTGGCTCAGACCGTTTCCCTGATATGCTTGGGGGTGATGTGACAGACTGATGGGCTTGGTTTTCAGGTGCCACCTGTGCGCTTTCCGCAGAAGACTGGGTGGAAGACCATGTGGTGAACGTGCTGGAAGCACTGTCGGCCACCCAATCGATTAATGCCTGTACCTGCTCAGGCCTTACCATCCTAAGAGCGGCATTGGGCCCCACGAGATATTGCGGTACATTCTGCCGGCTAGTTGAGGGAGTTCGTTCCCTACTGTGTGCGCCTGGGGCCGAACGGCCACGTCCTCTACCAGCAACAGAGGCTCCACGGACACCACCACGACCGCGTCCTCGTCCCTTAATAGTATTTTTCTTCATTGTTGCAATTCAACTCGCACCACAATGAAATATATTATTTTTTATAAGCAAAATCCCCTCACTGGAATACTTTCAGTCTTTTGACTGTATGGATTACAGATGGAATGACTGTTATATGTGAGTACCGCTTTCTTTGACAGATTCTAGTATGGGTACATATATGTTTTCCCAACCCCAGCACATTAGTTTGCTAATTCCAGATGTATGAAACGCAGGCCTAACTGTATCTAGTATATTGAACGCCAGATAAACTAACTTGGCCTTTTTTAAATAAAAAAAATCCCCTCACTGGAATACTTTCAGTCTTTTGACTGTATGGATTACAGATGGAATGACTGTTATATGTGAGTACCGCTTTCTTTGACAGATTCTAGTATGGGTACATATATGTTTTCCCAACCCCAGCACATTAGTTTGCTAATTCCAGATGTATGAAACGCAGGCCTAACTGTATCTAGTATATTGAACGCCAGATAAACTAACTTGGCCTTTTTTAAATAAAAAAAAAAATTCCCTCACTGGAATACTTTCAGTCTTTTGACTGTATGGATTACAGATGGAATGACTGTTATATGTGAGTACCGCTTTCTTTGACAGATTCTAGTATGGGTACATATATGTTTTCCCAACCCCAGCACATTAGTTTGCTAATTCCAGATGTATGAAACGCAGGCCTAACTGTATCTAGTATATTGAACGCCAGATAAACTAACTTGGCCTTTTTTAAATAAAAAAAATTCCCTCACTGGAATACTTTCAGTCTTTTGACTGTATGGATTACAGATGGAATGACTGTTATATGTGAGTACCGCTTTCTTTGACAGATTCTAGTATGGGTACATATATGTTTTCCCAACCCCAGCACATTAGTTTGCTAATTCCAGATGTATGAAACGCAGGCCTAACTGTATCTAGTATATTGAACGCCAGATAAACTAACTTGGCCTTTTGTAAATAAAAAAAATCCCCTCACTGGAATACTTTCAGTCTTTTGACTGTATGGATTACAGATGGAATGACTGTTATATGTGAGTACCGCTTTCTTTGACAGATTCTAGTATGGGTACATATATGTTTTCCCAACCCCAGCACATTAGTTTGCTAATTCCAGATGTATGAAACGCAGGCCTAACTGTATCTAGTATATTGAACTCCAGATAAACTAACTTGGCCTTTTTTAAATAAAAAAAAAATTCCCTCACTGGAATACTTTATGGCTTTTCACTGTATGGATTACAGGTGGACTGGTATTAGTAGGGGTGACACAAGCACACCCAAGTCCCTGATGTAGGATTTCTATGGCACAGACCACTATTACAAGTGATTAATGGACGTTGGGAGAGATTGTGCTGCAGCACTAGTCCCAAGATGGCCGCCGCCTATCAGCCCAGTAACATGTGCCACAAAATGGTCTGCACAACCTTTAAAAAAAATAGCCTTGGACTGTGCTGCTAAATCGCTATTGGTCTGAATCCCAGGTGTAGATGTCTGACTTGTTTGGAGCTTTGGAATGCACACTGTGGCAGCTTCTGCTGCAGCACTACAAGTCGCAAAATGGCGGCCGGCGGTCAGCCCAGGTACATGTGGATGGAAAAATCACTCTGGCCACTCTAAAAATAGCCAATCCCTATCAAAAAAGCAGCTCAGCTGCAGTTGTTCAGATGAATCACAGGTGGAGGAGAGAAATTTGCTTCCAGTTATTCAATTATCCCTGCCTATTCTCGCCCTAGCATCAGCTGCGTCTATCCCTGTTCTATTCACATCGGGAGTGAGCACGTCCCGACGTGCGCACAAGCTTATAAAGAGGCTGAGTCACATGCTGCACTTGGCCAATCACAGCCTTGCCAATAGTAGGCATGGCTGCGATGGCATCTTAGGGCAAGTAGTATGATGCATGTTGATTGGCTGCTTTGCAGCCTTTCAAAATGCGCCAAAATACATGCCGAACGACGAACCCGAACCCGAACTTTTACGAAAAAGTTCGGGTTCGGGTCCGTGTCACGAACACCCCAAAATTCGGTACGGACCCGAACTATGCTCGAACTGTTCGCTCAACACTAATCTTTACTTGTAGTGAACATCAGCTATAAGAATGCTCCATGTTACATAGTTTTGCATTACTTCATTTCTTTTTGAATTACTCACTGTCATTTCCAAAGAGGATTTCACTGATCCCTCAGGACATGTGGGAGTTGTTATGTCGTACATCTCTTCTGTGTGAGGGTATCTAAGGGAAAACATTCATACATCTCATAACACATTCTTCTGCTATCCTAATACCATCCTAACATGAGTCAATATGAAGTTTAACTTACCCAACTCCAGAATAAATTTTTTGCTCCTCTCGGCCGCTGAAAATAGGGAACATTAAGATTAGGTAATGTAAAGTTTGTTAAAGAAGTCCTTATCTATTATAACAGAACATTTCCTCCAAGTGGTAAACACGGCTGCCAAAAAAACCCAAGGGAGGATTGCTTGCTTGCAAATGCTGTGTAAGCAAGTTTATTTTTGAAATTTGTGGTATTGTACCACTTAAACCACAGCTGTTAGAGCCATAATGACCATTTCATTCCTTGAATAGGAGCTGTAAATATATATTTCTATATACAAAGCAAGCAGCCTGTAACATGTATCCAACCGGCATTCCAGCCTACACATACTGTATGATTTACGCGAAGTCGCTGCAGAATCTGGGGTCATGCTCTGACATTGGCAAGCAATGAAGTCAAACAGTATGTGTTGTCATGAGCCAGGAACCATGTGGCCACTGTCATATACCATAAGCCGCAGTCTAATGGAAGGTGCTTGAAATCAATTAACCTTAGTCTGAGACGCATTTTCAAGTGAACAGCTGGAGCACAATTTGTGCAATGTTTGGTAAGGTTTGCCCGCCCTTCAGTTATAGGATTGCATTGGTCCATATTATTTTATAAATAAACAATACGATATTTATAAATCTCATGATATAGTATTACTGATTCCCTAGTCTGATGTGTCACATTTCCAATCACAGTATTATTCTTGTCCATTGGGTAGTAGGATATATAATGGTAGTGAAGCAATCCAGATGGGAGCAGTAGTTCTGGATCTGGTCGCAGTGTTCTGTGAGAGCTGGGCTGTCTCCACCAAATTCCATCAATCCCAGGGTTGCTGCAGTAAAGTAAGGAAATTGCAGTGGGACTGTTAAGAATACTAGTTTCCCCTATACTCTAGTCTCCTAGCTGGAGGATGGTGGGTATGCCTTTGATGTAGAGGTCTAAATGATAGGTAGGAGACCAAGATGAAGGTGAAACAAATAACATACGGTCTTTTACTGATGGAGGCATACAGTACTGGCTAAAAAGTTCCATAAAGGTTCTGGCTGAACAAGGTTCCAATGTCCTCTGATATGTAATTCCTCATATACTGTAGTTAATCCTTTCGATTTCAGCTGAGGATTGTACAACAAATCCAAATTGTAAAAAAGGACTGGTGGGAGACCATTAGAGCCTCGTTGCTGGAGTGGGTTTAGATTTAATTGTTAAACTTTCCCCAAAATCGACACTTTCATTATCATCTATCCATAGGATAGTTGATATGTGCCAGATTACTTGGGGTCTCATGTACCCTGTTTGAATAGAGTGGTGGTCAAGTGCAGCGAACCACTGAAGAGCAGGTGCGGAGGATGGGAGTGGTAGTAGCTCTGATAATAATGTGTGATGTTAGGAGAGTTAGTAATCAGGCCAGATTGAACTTTTTACTGTGCACAAAATAGGAGTTGTAGTATATCCAGCAGTTATCTGTACACAGTGCAAATTCTCCCCAGATGTCCAAGCATGAGCTAAGCAAATAGTTGGAAACAATGGCCCTCTGATTACTCTTTCTCTTGCTAAAGTGTCTAGTACTGGGATCTCTGATTAGCAACTTGTCACTACCAGAGCTTTGGGACGTTCTCACAGCTCTGTTTCTCCACCCCTGTGATGATGTCACTACTAGAGCTGGGAGGTGTTCTCACTACTCTGTTTACTTCTGGTTTCTTTCACCACAGCTGTCCTTCATGTGTTTGATTTCCCTCTCTTTATATCACCCCTCCTCCTATGATAGGATGTGGATTATAGTTCTCACTTCAGTTGTGGCTCTTGCTTTGGTTTCTTCACTTGTAGCTATCAGTCCACTGGACCTGTGTTCTGCTGCAGCTAGCACTCCGGATTTTGCCAGCCTGTCCTTGGATCCGTCTTCTCTGCGGCTACAACACCTTCAGCTAAGTCTGCAGACTTTGTTGTATTCCTGTTTGTTTTCTGACTGGATCTGAGGTGGCCACGGTTCCCTCCATATACTGAGTAGGGCACTGGTGGCCGTGCCCCTTCCACTATTGTAGGGGTTACAGTGGTCATTAGTCTTAGGCACGTGGGCATGCCTCGTTCCGCCTTTTGGATCCGGGCATGTGCTTTAGCAGAATAGGGAAAGCGTTGAGGGTCGGACAGGGGTCACCCTTTATCCTCCCTAGTTCTGGGTCCAGTCAGTTGCTCTGTACTGTGAATTACTATCGTTGCTCACACACACCCGTGACATTATAATCCACCAAAACCGTCCTTTTTTGACATGGATCCGCTTTCTGACCTGGTTGACCGCATGCAGGGTCTTTCTTTGGAAGTAGCGGATCTCCGTCAATCTATGACCCAGCTTCAAGCATTGGGCCCTGCTCCGGCTCATGGAGTCTGTTGCGAGCCAAAAGTCTCACTTCCGGAGACGTTCTCCGGGGGCAGTGAGAATTTTGTTCGTTTCAGAGAGGCATGCAAACTCCATTTTTGCTTGTGTCCTCACTCTTCTGGTAATCAAGAGCAGAGGGTGAGGATTGTCATCTCCCTGCTCAGGGGTAATGCTCAGACTTGGGCTTTTTCGCTGCCATCAGGGGATCCCTCCCTTCGATCCGTGGAGGGATTTTTTGTGGCCCTGGGGCAGATTTATGATGACCCGGATCGTGTTGCTCTGGCCGAATCTAACCTACGTGTTTCATGCCAGAACAAACGGTCTGCGGAGCTTTATTGTTCTGAATTTCGGAGATGGGCAGCTGATTCGGGTTGGAATGATGCTGCACTCCGGAGTCAGTTCTGTCATGGTCTCTCGGAGAGATTAAAAGATGCGTTTGCTTTCCATGAGAGACCAACGTCCTTAGAGTCTGCCATGTCATTGGCGGTACGCCTTGACAGGCGTCTAAGAGAAAGAAACGAGACCTCTCTGTCCAGCCATTGTCAGTCTAGGGGCAGTGGTGCGGACTCATTCAGTGTGCAGGGGCCTCATCCTGTCTCGCTCCCCTCTGAGGAGGAGCCCATGCAGCTAGCTCGACTTGCCCCTGATAAAAGAGGATTTAGTCCTCAGAGTATGGTCTGTTTTTGTTGTGGGGGCATAGGTCATTTGGCTAATGTTTGTCCGTCTAGGAGATTCTTGAACCGTACTAAGAGCGATAATAAGAGAAAAATCTCAAAAGGTAAATCATCAAGTTCTGCTTCATCTGCTACTTTGGGCAAAGTTGATGTAGGATTTGATGCTTTTCCTCTGACCTGCAGTTCCCGTTTTCTCCTGTCTGCCAGGGTGGCGCTAGAGAGCAAAGTCATTTCTTGCGAGATTTTTGTCGATAGTGGAGCGGCCGTCAATCTTATTGACACTCAATTTGTAGCCATGCATGGTTTTCAGGTTTGCACATTAGATAAAGATATACCTGTTTTTGCTATTGACTCTGCTCCACTCTCACAGAGATCTCTGAAGGGCATTGTTCACAATATCCGGCTAGCTGTAGGTGACACTCATGTGGAGGATATATCTTGTTTTGTCCTTAACGGATTGCCGTCTCCTCTAGTTTTGGGGTTACCCTGGCTCACTAGACATAACCCCACTATTGATTGGCAAGGAAGGCAAATAAATGAGTGGAGTGATTTTTGTAGAGAGAATTGTCTCACAGCGACTTTTGCAGAGGTGTCTACTAAAACGGTGCCATCATTTCTCTCTGATTTCTCGGACGTGTTTTCCGAGAGCGGTGTTCAGGAGCTACCTCCTCACCGGGAGTTTGACTGTCCCATTAACCTCATTCCCGGCGCCAAGCTGCCAAAAGCACGCCTCTACAATCTCTCACAACCGGAAAGAATCGCAATGCGAACTTACATCTCCGAGAGTCTCGAAAAGGGGCATATTCGTCCCTCAAAGTCACCTGTGGCCGCGGGTTTTTTTTTTGTTAAAAAGAAAGATGGCTCTCTGAGACCTTGCCTAGATTTTAGGGAGCTGAACCGTATCACGATTCGCGATCCCTATCCCCTTCCTCTGATCCCGGACCTCTTCAATCAAATTGTTGGGGCCAAGGTGTTTTCCAAATTGGATTTGAGAGGCGCGTACAACCTGGTCAGGGTCAGAGAGGGGGATGAATGGAAAACGGCCTTTAATACCCCTGACGGGCATTTCGAGAATCTCGTTATGCCTTTCGGCCTGATGAATGCTCCGGCCGTCTTTCAGCATTTTGTTAATAGTATTTTCTATCATTTAATGGGGAAATTCGTATTGGTATATCTTGATGATATTTTGATTTTTTCCCCTGATGTTCAGACCCATCAGGATCATCTTTTTCAGGTTCTGCAGATTCTGCGGAAAAAATAAATTGTACGCCAAGCTGGAGAAATGTCTTTTTATGGTATCGGAGATTCAATTTCTGGGTTTTCTCCTTTCTGCTTCTGGTTTTCGCATGGATCCCGAGAAGGTCCGTGCTGTACTTGAGTGGGAGCTTCCTGAGAATCAGAAGGCATTGATGCGCTTTCTGGGTTTTGCGAACTATTACAGAAAGTTCATTTTGAATTATTCCTCTGTTGTCAAACCCCTCACTGACATGACAAAAAAGGGGACGGATTTTTCCTCTTGGTCGGAGGAGGCGCTTGCAGCCTTTTCTAAGATTAAAGAGAATTTTGCGTCTGCTCCCGTCTTGGTGCATCCCGATGTTTCCTTACCTTTTATTGTTGAGGTGGATGCTTCTCAGGTGGGTGTGGGTGCGGTTTTGTCCCAGGGCCCTTCCCCTGCCAAGTGGCGACCCTGTGCCTTTTTCTCTAAAAAACTCTCCCCGGCAGAGAGAAACTATGATGTGGGAGATAGGGAGTTGTTGGCCATCAAGTTGGCTTTCGAGGAATGGCACCATTGGTTGGAGGGGGCCAGGCACCCTATCACCGTTTTTACCGACCATAAGAATCTGGCATACTTGGAGTCGGCCAGGCGTATGAATCCGAGACAGGCCAGATGGTCTCTGTTCTTCTCCAGATTCAATTTTGTTGTTACATTCCGACCTGGGATAAAAAATGTGAAGGCTGATGCTCTCTCTCGCTGTTTTCCGGGAGGAGTAAACTCCGAGGACCCGGGTCCCATTTTGGCGGAGGGGGTAGTTGTTTCTGCTCTATATTCCGATTTGGAGGCCGAGGTCCAGGCTGCCCAGACTGAGACACCTGCCTGTTGTCCTTCTGGGAAGTTGTTCGTGCCTCCTGAGCTACGTCACAAACTCTTTAAGGAGCATCATGATACGGTTCTTGCTGGTCACCCCGGGAGTAGAGCCACGGTGGATCTCATTGCTCGGAGATTTTGGTGGCCGGCTCTTCGTAAGTCGGTGGAGGGTTTTGTGGCTGCTTGTGAGACGTGCGCTCGCGCTAAGGTCCCTCGTTCACGGCCTTCAGGTTCCCTTCTCCCGTTACCCATTCCTTCCCGTCCTTGGACACACCTGTCCATGGACTTTATCACGGATCTTCCTCGTTCCTCGGGGAAGTCGGTGATCCTGGTGGTGGTGGACCGTTTTAGCAAGATGGCTCATTTCGTACCTTTCCCTGGTTTACCCAATGCTAAAACGTTGGCGCAAGCTTTTGTCGACCATATTGTTAAATTGCACGGCATTCCCTCTGATATTGTTTCCGATAGAGGCACGCAGTTTGTGTCCAGGTTCTGGAAGGCTTTCTGTTCTCGCCTGGGGGTTCGGCTGTCCTTCTCTTCTGCTTTTCATCCGCAGTCGAATGGTCAGACTGAGCGCCTCAATCAGAATCTGGAGACATATTTGCGCTGTTTTGTTTCAGAGAACCAGGAGGATTGGTGTTCATTTCTCCCTCTTGCTGAGTTTGCTCTGAACAACCGTCGTCAGGAATCTTCTGATAAGTCACCATTCTTTGGTGCATATGGGTTCCATCCGCAGTTTGGTACATTCTCGGGAGGGGCTCTTTCTGGTTTACCTGAGGAGGAGAGATTTTCCTCGTCTTTGTCTACCATTTGGCAAAAGATTCAGAGTAATCTTAAAAAGATGAGTGAGAGGTATAAGCGTGTGGCTGATAAGAGACGTGTGCCTGGTCCGGACCTGAATGTGGGTGATCTGGTGTGGTTGTCTACTAGAAACATTAAGTTGAAGGTTCCCTCCTGGAAATTGGGTCCCAAGTTTATTGGGCCTTATAAAATCTTGTCAGTCATCAATCCTGTTGCCTTCCGTCTTGATCTTCCACGGGTTTGGAAGATACATAATGTATTTCACAGATCTCTCTTAAAACCATATGTCCAGCCCACGGTACCCTCCTCTTTGCCTCCTCCTCCGATTTTGGTTGATGGCAATCTGGAGTTTGAGGTTTCCAGAATTGTGGACTCTCGCATGGTCCGCGGTTCTCTTCAGTACCTCGTTCATTGGAAGGGTTATGGTCCTGAGGAGAGGATGTGGGTTCCGGTGTCGGACATTAAAGCCACTCGCCTCATCAGGGCATTTCATAGGGCTCATCCTGAGAAGGTGGGTCCTGGGTGTCCGGAGTCCACCCGTAGAGGGGGGGTACTGTCACTACCAGAGCTTTGGGACTTTCTCACAGCTCTGTTTCTCCACCCCTGTGATGATGTCACTACTAGAGCTGGGAGGTGTTCTCACTACTCTGTTTACTTCTGGTTTCTTTCACCACAGCTGTCCTTCATGTGTTTGATTTCCCTCTCTTTATATCACCCCTCCTCCTATGATAGGATGTGGATTATAGTTCTCACTTCAGTTGTGGCTCTTGCTTTGGTTTCTTCACTTGTAGCTATCAGTCCACTGGACCTGTGTTCTGCTGCAGCTAGCACTCCGGATTTTGCCAGCCTGTCCTTGGATCCGTCTTCTCTGCGGCTACAACACCTTCAGCTAAGTCTGCAGACTTTGTTGTATTCCTGTTTGTTTTCTGACTGGATCTGAGGTGGCCACGGTTCCCTCCATATACTGAGTAGGGCACTGGTGGCCGTGCCCCTTCCACTATTGTAGGGGTTACAGTGGTCATTAGTCTTAGGCACGTGGGCATGCCTCGTTCCGCCATTTGGATCCGGGCATGTGCTTTAGCAGAATAGGGAAAGCGTTGAGGGTCGGACAGGGGTCACCCTTTATCCTCCCTAGTTCTGGGTCCAGTCAGTTGCTCTGTACTGTGAATTACTATCGTTGCTCACACACACCCGTGACACAACTGTATTCTGTCACAATGTCTGCAATTCACACTGTGGCGTATGGTTTATAATAATACGACTGGGCAAATTGTACCTGAAGTGTGCAGGGAGTCTTAACTCACTATCCCTCTACTGCAGCAGGGTCTAAAATTTTGCACACTGATCACCTTGCTGACTAAAATGTTGTAGCCCTTGAATCGACTAATCTGGGGTGCATCGAGTGTCTTAACTTGTTTCTCCAATGCAGCAGCAAAATCTGTAATGCTCTAGGCTGGTTACCTTTTTATCTCTCACACTGTAGACATGAAAATTCTACAATTCTTTCTTTCTCTCTCTCTAAAGGTAGCAGAAGACACACGGGGATCCTATGCTCCACTCCTATGTAGCTTATAAGCAAGAATCGTCCCTGAACCCAGAAAACCCTTTTAATTGGCAGCATGCACTTGCACAGTATCCCAATGGACAGGGGTATCTGTATTTTTTTGTTAATGTACTGTACTGTAATGTTATGCACTGCTATGTAATGTGACACACTCAGTAGATTCCAGCATAAGACAGGCACGGCCAGAGTTAACTATCCTGGTCCAGCCCTAATTGAAGCTTAGGGTGTGGGATGGCCACATTACCTAGGTACAGGAATTTGAATTCTGCTAGGAGTAGGCGGTGTGAGTATGGGCCTGGGGAAAGCATGGAACAAACAGCAGGTGCTCCTCTTCTCATGCATTCATCTTCAATGCTTCCAGAGCCTAACAGATCCCCAAGTGTCCTCCTCTACCATTAGAGAGAGAGAAAGAGAGAATTAGAGACCAGCCTAGAGCATTATAGGCTTTGCAGCTGCATTGGGGAAACAAATTAAGACACCCGATGCACCCCAGATTAGTGGATCTAAGGGCTACAACATTCAGCAAGGTGAATGTACACAGTCAGCAAGGTGATCAGTGTACAGCATTTTAGACCCTGCTGCAGTGGAGGGATAGTGAGTTAAGATACCCTGCGCACATCTGGTACAATTTGGCCAGTCATATGCAACTATGCAAATTGCAGACATTGTAACAGACTATAGTTGCTAATCAGCATCAGCACAAAACAAACAGATCCTTGCGATGCACGATACAGGGTGACAAGGGGCAGCATCGGAACAAGGAAACGCTCCTATTCTTCACTCATATGTATTCTTTAAAAATAGGGCAGCTTATAACCAAGAATTGGCCCTGAACCTGGAAAACCCCTTTAATTCAAAGTCTAAGGGACTGATTAAGAAAGCCATGCTCCATAGAATTTGAATGGAGCAGCAGTGTGGATGTTCGAGCATCACTGAATTCAAACAGGGGAAATGGGAACCCCATTTTGGTGATGCATAGGGATCCCATTAATTAGATCCCCAGTCATTAGGCACTTATGAGTCATGACCTATCCTGTGGATAGGTAATAATTGATTTAGGTAAGCCCCTTTCTTAGCTGTGAATTTTTTAATTCTACAGTATATCATTTCCTGCCACTAGTTTTATTTTTTTATGGGCTTAAAGGGAATGTGTCATCAGAAAATGATTATTACTTAAATCATGGTTTTGTGTTAAGCATATTTTTAAACAGTTTTTTTAATTTTCCATGCTTATATCTACTGTATAGTGAAAGCATCATCATGCCTGGCCCTGTCAATCAAAGTGGAGAGGGAGTGGCAGTTACAGAGACAGCAGAGCCTCTAGGTGTATGACAACACCCATGTTGCTGTAAACTGCAGAAACAGGGTAATAAATATTGAGGTTTGGTTGGCTGTTAACCTTTGCCGCCTTACAGGAAAAAATGTATTAAAATGTAAAATCTGTAAAAAAAAAAAGTGAAATTATGAAATTTTCCTTTAATCCTTGTGAAACATGTAAAGGGTTAACAATGTTTGTAAAGTCAGTTTTAAATAACTTGAGAGGTGTAGTTTGTAAAATGGGGTCATTTAGAGGTGGTTTTTGCTATGTAAGTCTTACAAAGTGACTTCAAAACTTAATTGGTCCTTTAAAAAAAATTCATTTTTCTGTCACTAACTTACCTGTCCAGACTCCAGCGCTGCCAGACCACGTCCCCTGTGACGAGCTGCATGAGCACGTCCCCTGGTGACAGCAACAGGATGAAATGCACTTTCTCCCAACAGTGGGCATGTGCTGGAGGAGACTAGCAGTGGGCTGATTGCTCAGCTGATCTATTCTTGTTTGCTAGTGTTCTGACTAATGGAGAGCTGAGTCTTGACCTATCAGGTTCTGATGCTGGGACTGGATGCTCTATTTAAACCCCTTCCTGGTCTTATATCAGGGCCAGTGATACTCTGTGACTTCCTACCTATGCTCCCTCTTCCAGTTCTGCCTGTGCATTTGAATTGCTTGTATTATTGACCTCGGCCTGCTTTTGACCACTCTCTGCCTTGTGATTTTGGTACTCTGTCTCCCGTCTGGTTCTAAACTCAGCTTGGTTATTTGACTACCCTGTGTCTCTCGATTTGTTACTGTATCATCCTTCTGGTTCTGACTCATTTCTGTGCGACTCTGCTTTTGTGTGATTTTGTCTCTGTGTTTCGTCTGTCTTGCACCTTAGTAGGGTAGGGAGCATCAACCAGTTGCAGACTTGCCTCCCAGGGCTTACACTGCAAGAATGCAGGGAAAGCAAGTGGGGTTCCAGTTAGGGCTCAAAGCATTCCATATCCTGAAGGGGTTAATAAAAACTACAATTGTCAGTAATCAATTGTACTTTAAAAAATATGAGAAGGCAAGAAGTAATATAAATATTGTAATCTATCTTTTCATCACAACACTCACATAATGAATGTGCTCTTCAGGCACTCTAGGATTACAACGATAGCTGCAGGCTTTTACAAAAAGAAGATTAACATGAGCTGTGTGTTCAGTTTTGAGCTGACAATCTGATGACCCGTCCAACAAGCCTTTACTCGAGCAACACTTCACACATACTTCTAGGAAACAAGTATCTTTTTAGATTCATAGAAATGGCCATTATTTACTGTACAGATGAAATAGCAAGTGGACTTAAAACACGTATGTAATCAGAAAATGGATGATTGTTTAACCCCTCAAAGGAGTGATCCCACAAGCATTACTCTGTAATACAGTGGGATGTAAAAGTTTGGGCAACCTTGTTAATCGTCATGATTTTCCTGTATAAATCATTGGTTGTTACAATAAAAAATGTCAGTTAAATATATCATATAGGAGACACACACAGTGATATTTGAGAAGTGAAATGAAGTTTATTGGATTTACAGAAAGTGTGCTATAATTGTTTCAACAAAATTAGGCAGGTGCATAAATTTGGGCACCACAAAAAAGAAATGAAATCAATATTTAGTAGATACTCCTTTTGCAGAAATTACAGCCTCTAAACGCTTCCTGTAGGTTCAAATGAGAGTCTGGATTCTGGTTGATGGTATTTTGGACCATTCCTCTTTACAAAACATCTTTAGTTCATTCAGGTTTGATGGCTTCCGAGCATGGACAGCTCTCTAAGTCACACCACAGATTTGCAATTATATTCAGGTCTGGGGACTGAGATGGCCATTCCAGAACGTTGTACTTGTTCCTCTGTATAAATGCCTTAGTGGATTTTGAGCAGTGTTTAGGGTCGTTGTCTTGTTGAAAGATCCAGCCTGACGCAGCTTCAGCTTTGTCACTGATTCCTGGACATTGGTCTCCAGAATCTGCTGATACTGAGTGGAATCCGTGCGTCCCCCAACTTTGACAAGATTCCCAGTCCCTGCACTGGCCACACAGCCCCACAGCATGATGGAACCACCACCATATTTTACTGTAGGTAGCAGGTGTTTTTCTTGGAATGCTGTGTTCTTTTTCCTCCATGCATAACGCCCCTTGTTATGGCCAAATAACAAAATTTTTGTTTCATCAGTCCACAGCACCTTATTCCAAAATGAAGCTGGCTTGTCCAAATGTGCTTTAGCCCTCCTCAAGCGGCACTTTTTGTGCTGTGGGCGAAGAAAAGGCTTCCTCTGCATCCCTCTCGCATACAGCATCTCCTTGTGTAAAGTGTGCCGAATGGTTGAACGATGCACAGTGACTCCATCTGCAGCAAGATGATGTTGTAGGTCTTTGGTGCTGGTCTGTGGGTTGACTCTGACTGTTCTCACCATTCGTCGCTTCTGTCTATCCGAGATTTTTCTTGGTCTGCCACTTCGAGCCTTAACTTGAACTGAGCCTGTGGTCTTCCATTTCCTCAATATGTTCCTAACTGTGGAAACAGACAGCTGAAATCTCTGAGACAGCTTTCTGTATCCTTCCCCCTAAACCATGATGGTGAACAATCTTTGTCTTCAGGTCATTTGAGAGTTGTTTTGAGACCCCCATGTTGCTACTCCAGAGAAAATTAAAAGAGGAGGGAAACTTACAATTGACCCCCTTAAATACTCTTTCTCATAATTGGATTCACCTGTGTATGTAGGTCAGGGGTCACTGAGCTTACCAAGCCAATTTGAGTTCCAATAATTAGTTCTAAAGGTTTTGGAATCAATAAAATGACAACAGTGCCCAAATGTATGCACCTGCCTAATTTTGTTTAAACAATTATAGCACACTTTCTGTAAATCCAATAAACTTCATTTCACTTCTCAAATATCACTGTGTGTGTCTCCTATATGATATATTTAACTGACATTTTTTTATCGTAACAACCAACGATTTATACAGGAAAATCATGACGATTAACAAGGTTGCCCAAACTTTAGCATCCCACTGTAACTAGGACACTCCAAGTGAAGCATTATTGAAATTTACACGCAATAAAAATATTGTTTGGTTTTCTAATATGGTTATTGGTTTTCTAAACCTAATATTTAAAGGGGTTGTCCGGGTTCAGAGCTGAACTCGGACATACCCACATTATCACCCAGGAAGCCCCCCTAGTATGTGCCTTTGCCCTGAGCTGAATCGTACCGGACAAAGGCATTTTCTTTTGGAGATCCAGTGACGTACAGAGCTCTACATAGGAACTGCTAGACGGAGGCCTCCGCCTAGCAGTCCATGCCCTGTGTGGGGCAAGGGAGAGCACCGAAGCATGAAATGCTGTGATGCTCATATTAGGGGGGGCTGCCTGGGTGAAAATGGGGGTATATCCAAGTTCAGCTCTGAACCCGGACAACCCCTTTAAGGTTAAATATTTGTTAGGAATAAAAACAAATTACTTATCTGTTTTAAACATTGTTTACTCTTTTACTGTTATTAGAGTGGCATTTTATTCATTATTAACAATGTTTAATAAATGGTGTATCAACTACTAAGAGAGACATGATTCCTGGAAGGGCTGTGGTCTTTCTTCTAAACACTCGATCCTGAAATGTGGTCTGGACAGTACATTCAAATGTGTTAGATGGAATAGTAGTGCATCTTGTGGATCATCTAGGATCTACTGTTCAGAGCTACACTAAAATTGGCAGCTGTCTCCTTCCTGTCCCAGTTCCTTCAACAGGAAGTAGTCCACTTCCATAGGACTGCTTTTCCAGAGGTTGATAACTGTCCCTTTCTAAGATCTCCCTGACCTTCAATCATAGTGAGTAAAGACAAGTCTAAGGTACACTTCTTTTAGAGTCAATATTAGTGTTGATCAAGCACCATAGTGCTCGGGATGAACACATCGGGATGCTTGGGTGCTCTACCGAGCACTTGAGTATAATGGAAGTCAAGGGGAGAACCTAAGCATTAAACCAGGCACCCCCTGCTTTGAAGAGAGAAGGGTGCCTGGTTCATAGTAAAAGGTCAGAAATTGATAGAAACACCACCAAAATGGTTTTGAAAAAGCATGGGCAGGACATCTGGATGCATTTTGGACTCCTATAATCTATGACATACAGTGGATATAAAAAGTCTACACACCCCTGTTAAAATGTCAGGTTTCTGTGATGTAAAAAAATGAGACAAAGATAAATCATTTCAGAACTTTTTCCACCTTTTATGTGACCTATAAACTGTACCACTCAATTGAAAAACAAACTGAAATCTTTTAGGTGGAGGGAAGAAAAAATATAAAAATAAAATAATATGGTTGCATAAGTGTGCACATCCTTAAACTAATACTTTGTTGAAGCACCTTTTGATTTTATTACAGCACTCAGTCTTTTTGGGTATGAGTCTATCAGCATGGCAAATTTTGACTTGGCAAGATTTGCCCACTCCTCTTTGCAAAAACATTCCAAATCTGTCAGATTGCGAGGGCATCTCCTGTGCACAGCCCTCTTCAGATCACCCCACGGATTTTCAATCGGATTCAGGTCTGGTCTCTGTCTGGGCCATTCCAAAACCTTAATCTTCTTCTGATGAAGCCATTCCTTTGTTGATTTGGATGTATGCTTTGGGTCGTTGTCATGCTGAAAGATGAAGTTCCTCTTCATGTTCAGCTTTCTAGCAGAAGCCTGAAGGTTTTGTGCCAATATTGACTGGTATTTGGAACTGTTCATAATTCCCTGTAGCTTAACTAAGGCCCCAGTTCCAGCTGAAGAAAAACAGCCCCAAAGCATGATGCTGCCACCACCATGCTTCACTGTGGGTATGGTGTTCTTTTGGTGATGTGCAGTGTTGTTTTTGGGCCAAACATATCTTTTGGAATTATGGCCATAAAGTTCAACCTTGGTTTCATCAGACCATAACACCTTTTCCCACATGCTTTTGGGAGACTTCAGATGTGTTTTTGCAAAATGTAGCCTGGCTTGGATGTTTTTCTTTGTAAGAAAAGGCTTTCGTCTTGCCACTCTTCCCCTTAGACCAGACATATAAAGAATACGGGAGATTTTTGTCACATGTACCACACAGCCAGTACTTGCCAGATATTCCTGCAGCTCCTTTAATGTTGCTGTAGGCCTCTTGTTAGCCTCCCAGACCAGTTTTCTTCTCGTCTTTTCATCAATTTTGGAAGGACGTCCAGTTCTTGGTAATGTCACTGTTGTGCCATATTTTCTCCCCTTGATGATGACTGTCTTCACTGTGTTCCATGATATATCTAATGCCTTGGAAATTCTTTTGTACCCTTCTCCTAACTGATACCTTTTAACAATGAGATCCCTCTGATGCTTTGGAAGCTCTCTGTGGACCATGGCTTTTGCTGTGGGATGCGACTAAGGGTGGGTTCACACTAGCGTTATGGAGTCCATTATGGCTTTCTGTTATAACAGGGTTATAACAGAACATAATGGAATCCATAGGATGGAATACAAAACGGAAACCTTTAAGAGGCATTCCGTGTTGCTCCGTTCTAATAGAAGTCTATGGGAAAACATAACGGATCCATCTGGGTCCCGTTTTGCAAGACTGAAAACAAAGTCCTGTCAACAGGACTTTGTTTTCTGTCTTGCATAACGGGACACAGACGGATCCGTTATGTTTTCAAATAGACTTCTATTAGGATGGAGCAGATGAAGGGGGGGGGGAAGGGAGAAGGCCGGGAGAGCACCCACATAGTACATCCAAATCTAGAAACACCTTAAATTATATCATTGCCCACATTGCAAACCCTAATGGGAGCATACATTTGTATAAGGATTACCCCATCATGGCTTTATTATGTAATAATGGATCTCTTCCGATCCGATACAGAAAAGCATGGCATTAATTTCAAATATTGGGATCCCTACTTGAAAGCTGACAACAAAGGAAGGGGGAATTGGAGAAAACTCCAGAGGGGGAATTGGAGTACATAACTAGTATATAGAAGAACATATCTAAGGGAGTGAGGAGGGAGGAGCATATTCATTCACTAGAGAAAGCAACCAAACAATAATTGTTCATTTAGGCCATCAGGAGAAGATGTTTTTAATCTGTAGATCCATTGACATTCTTTTTGTAATATCCTTCTGTCCCAATCACCCTTTCGTGGTGAGGGCGGTATCACCTCAATAATCTGAAAGCCTAGGGAATTGGCATTTCCTTTATGAAACTCATGAATATGGTTGGCCACTGGTTTGTCACGTCTGTGTTTAATGTCTCTCCTCCTCAGTTCTCTCTTTGTCTTCCCCACATAGTTTAGGGGGCATTGACAGGTAATAAGATATACCACCCCACACGTTCTGCAGCTGGCAAAGTCCCTCATTTCAAAGCCTCTCCCAGTTGAGACACTTCTAAGGCCCCTTTCACACGGGCGAGTTTTCCGCGCGTGTGCAATGCGTGAGGTGAACGCATTGCACCCGCACTGAATCCGGACCCATTCATTTCTATGGGGCTGTGCACATGAACGGTGATTTTCACACATCACTTGTGCGTTGCGTGAAAATCACAGCAAGCTCTATTTTATGCGTTTTTCACGCAACGCAGGCCCCATAGAAGTGAATGGGGCTGCGTGAAAATCGCAAGCATCCGCAAGCAAGTGCGGATGCGGTGCGATTTTCACGCACGGTTGCTAGGAGACGATCGGGATGGGGACCCGATCATTATTATTTCCCCTTATAACATGGTAATAAAGGGGAAAGTACAATAGGGCTGAAGGGGTTAAAAAAAATAAAAAAAATTTAACTGACCTTAATCCACTTGATCGCGCAGCCCGGCTTCTCTTCTGTCTTCTTCTTTGCTGTGTACAGGAAAAGAACCTTTGATGACGTCACTGCGATCATCACATAGTCCGTCACATGATCCATCACCATGGTAAAATATCATGTGATGGACCATGTGATGAGTGCAGTGACGTCATCAAAGGTCCTATTCCTCAAAGAAGAAGACAGAAGAGATGCCGGCAGCTCGAACAAGTGGATTAAGGTGAGTTAAATTATTATTATTATATTTTTTTTAACCCCTCCAGCCCTATTGTACTATGCATTATGTATTAAGAATGCTATTATTTTCCCTTATAACCATGTTATAAGGGGAAATAATACAATCTACACAACCTTGAACCCAAACCTGACTTCTGTGAAGAAGTTCGGGTCTGGGTACCACATTCAGTTTTTTATCACGCGCGTGCAAAATGCATTGCACCCTTATCCGGACATGCTCGTGTGAAAGAGGCCTAAATGATTTTAATGTGGTGATAAAAGGACAAGCAACACACCCACTGCATCTAAACATTCCCATCGGTCTTCTTTCTAGCCACGTTCCTTCAGTCTTTAGTGTAGTGTATCGGTCACTGATGATTTTCCCCCTTCTAAAGGTAATACCCGGTCTCAATGGGAGAACATAAACTAAGTCCCTATCAGTACGTAAAATACCCCAATATCTCTTGAGAATTTTGAATATTCTATCATTGGAATTATCATATGTCCCAATCAATCTTATTACCTTGTCATGCGATTCTTTTTGTTTTTTTTGGGGCCCCAGGAATAGGTTTCTATCCGTGGCCATAGAATTCTTTAAAACTTTTTTAACTGTCTCATCCGGGTATCCTCTCCTCAAAAATCTGTCCCTAAGATCTCTTGATTGCGTAACAAAGGTAGATGTGTTTGTACAGTTCCTTCTAACTCGGATATACTGGCCCTTTGGAATACCCTTTTTCACCAGATTTGGGTTAAAAGTCCCCCAGTGTAAAAGGCTGTTAGTGGCCGTGGGCTTCCTGAAAGTTTCAGTGCATAGCATACCCTCCTTTTTTGAGATTTTCACATCTAAGAACGAAATTTCCTTGTTACTGATTTCACATGTAAAGCTTAGTCCAATGGGGTTTTGATTCAACGATGTAACAAATGACCTGAAGGAGACCTCTGGACCATCCCACAGTATAAAGATATTGTCAATATATCTTCCCCAGAAGATAATGTGAGTGGTCCAGGGCTCCTCCACGTCACTAAAAACCAGATGGTCCTCCCACCAGCCCAGGATCAAATTTGCGTAAGTCGGTGCACATGGGCTACCCATCGCGGTGCCCCTGAGCTGGTGGTAGAACACATTCTTAAACAAGAAGAAATTATGAGTAAGAACGAATCTGAGGAGGGACAGAATAAATGAGTTATGAGCTCTATTGGATACCCCTGGTCTCTAGGAAAGAAAGCACCGCTTTGATCCCCCATTCATGAGGTATACTGCTGTAGAGGGCCTCAACATCTATAGATTACAAAAAACAAAATGGCTGCACACCATTATATATACAAACAATAGAGCTAAGAAATGGGAGTCATTCTAGATAAAAGTGGTACAATACCGACTATAAATGTATAATGGAAGCTCTTAGCGCACATACGTGTCGGGCCCACGTATGTGCAATATATTGAGGGTAGCACCTCTTTTAGACTGAACACGCCCATCTACCCTGGACTTCTGAGCAGAGTACGTTTGTAGCTGGTTCCTACACTGCCCTGAATATTGTAGGCTTAAGTAAGTCCAAAGTGAGGCAGTATATTTAGTGATAGGGATCCATCTGCGGAAGCCACCTTGACGCCTGGTAGATTGGCCCGACACGTATGTGCGCTAAGAGCTTCCATTATTCATTTATAGTCGGTATTGTACCACCTTTATCTAGAATGACCCCCATTTCTTAGCTCTATTGTTTGTATATATAACGGTGTGCAGCCATTTTGTTTTTTGTAATTCTGTTTGCTTCATGGATATGCACCTGTGATTCTGAAGGTTCTAGTCTAAATTTTCTTACAATATATTGAGGGTAGCACCTCTTTTAGACTGAACACGCCAATCTACCCTGGACTTCTGAGCAGAGTACGTTTGTAGCTGGTTCCTAGACTGCCCCTAATATATTGTAGGCTTAAGTAAGTCCAAAGTGAGGCAGTATATTTAGTGATAGGGACCTATCTGCGGAAGCCACCTTGATGCCTGGTAGATGGGCCTGACACATATGTGCGCTAAGAGCTTCCATTATTCATTTATAGTTTGTATTGTACCACTTTTATCTAGAATGACCCCGATTTCTTAGCTCTATTGTTTGTATATATAACTGTGTGCAGCCATTTAGTTTTTTGTAATTATGTTTGCTTCATGGATATGCACCTGTGATTCTGAAGGTTCTAGTCTAAATTTTCTATCTATAGAGGCCAACAACGTACTCTCCTCTACAGCAGTATCCTGAATCCTTAGTAATAGATCCATTGTATCCCTGATGTAAGAGGGCAACGAGGAGACAAAGGGTCTAAGGACTTTATCTATATAGATACTTGTGTTTTTGGAAAGTGAGTCTACCCCCGACACTATTGGTCTCCCTTTTAGTGGGTCTCTTACCTTATGGATTTTCGGGAGTGCATAAAATGTTGGGATTTGTGGGGTTTTTGGAGTCATAAACTTCAGTTCCTCAGAGGAGATCAATTTCTGCTCAAAGGCCTCGAAATAGCATTTGGTATCATTAAGGAGGGAGCCACAACTTCCACTGTAAAGGGAGTGATCCATTATGACTATATTTCCCCCTTTGTCTGAGAGTTTTACAATAATACTGTTATCCCTCTGTAGTTTATTCAGGGCTTCCCTCTCTCCCCCTGTCAGGTTCAATTCCTGATCTCACTGCGGACGTATTTTTTCTATTTCTTGAGACACTAACCTTGAGAAGATATCAATTGTTGAATTTTCCTGTGGTGGGGGGGCATCCTTTTACTTTTGGGACGTAGATCTGTAAAGGGACCCAAACCATCTTGTTGGGTTAATCCTTCATTTAGAGCTAACAGGAGTCTCGTATCTTTGAGGCAATCCATTGAGTTACCAAGTCAAGTGCACTCTTCCCTATCATTATTTTTATAAAACTTATGCCACTTTAGTTTTCGTGTGAAAGGCTTAGATCTTTTATCCATGAGAATGTATCAAAACTCACAGTCGGTACAAAGGATAGTCCTTTAGAAAGGACCTGTAATTCATAAGGTGCCAAAATTTTACTTGTCAGATTAATAATAAATTTTTAATCTATTTGCGCTTTTCCTCCTTCTGTGTAGGGTCTCTGTCCCTCAAGTGGTAGGGTGGGCCTACTTGGTCCTCCCCTCCTTTCTCTAAAAATCCCATAGATGCCCCCCCTACCAGCAACAACAGTATCTGATGAGGAAGATGCATATCCCCTGCCATTTCTTTGCCATCCCCTTCCTCCTCTCGGCCGAAAACCACCTCTACTCCGTCCTCTATACGGTACCTTCTCCCTTGTGAGCCTCTCATTGTCAGAGGAGTCGATATCTGTGCTAGAATCCTCAATACCTTTAACTTCTGATTTCTCTTTTAAAAAGGCAAATGCTCTTTTCTCCCTGAATGTAGTTAGGTCAGTGATGAACTGTGTGTGTTTTCTTTCTTTCAGCTGTGTCTGAAAGTGTTCGACCGAGATTTGTAGAGTGGCCTCCCTCCTATTAAAGTCAGGATCACTTTTAAATGTTAGTGCTAGTTCTATTTATTTATTCAGTTTAATACAGGTATTGTTGAGGATTTCATTCTCCTCTTCTAAAAGTACTCTCATAAATCTAATAGAACTCTCGATAGATTCCTTTTCCCACTTCTCCAATAATCGTGGGGAGCTAGATCTAAAAGCTGGAACTATTCGGATCCTCAGACCCTTTGGTATGATCCTGTTCTTGATATAGTTCTCTAAAGTTCGTGTCTCCCACCAAGACTTCAGATTTTCTTTGTAATCAGCATATAAATCCTTAAATATCGTTTTAAGGCGACAGATGACCACTCCTATCATGTGTACCCTCCTGCTCTGAAAAAAACTCCTCCTCCAACCAGCTATCTGTATTAATAGCCCGCGGTCTGGGTGTTGTGTCAACCGCAGCTGGGGGCACTTAGTTGTTTGCCTCAAGTGCGGTTGCCGCGGACAACAGGTATGCGTGCGGTTGCCTCTGGTTTTGTGTGTGTGTTTGTGTGCACTTTCCTTGTTTGGTGTGCACTGTGTCATTTCCCTTCACTGGTGGCTGTCCGTGGCAGCGTGTGGTGTGGTGTGTTACATGTGGTGGCAGTGTCTCGGCCTTCTGGCTGTTTCCCAAGACATAGTTGCCACGCATGTCGTTGCCTGCGGTAACAGCTGCAGTGTAAGGTTTGTTTGGACATTTCTCCTTTAAGTTGCAGTATTTCAGTGTCTGGTGTAGGAAGGGTTAACTTCCTTCTTTGTGTGTGTACACTGGGTGTGTCTGTGTGTGGGTGTGGCAACTTTGGGCTATAAAGCCTCAGTAATGACCTGTAGTCTGAGGGGTACTCCAGCTTTGTTTGTAAGCTGGAGTCATCCTCCTGGTTATTACCATCTGCCAGTGTGGGCCACCCTTGTGGTCATAAGTTTTTACGTGATGTCAAATGTTTATATGTGATGTTAAGTTAATGTTGTTTTCTTTTCATGTTTAATGCAGCTATGGATCTGGGTTCCTGTGTGTGTATGTGTGTTTGCTGTGTCCATTTATTTATAGTGTGGACATCAGCTGTGAGCACGGGATCCAGTCAGCAAGGCTGTGGCAGGTAGGTGTGAACTAGTGTAGTTCTCCTGCCATATCCATAGGCTGTTCTTGTTCCTATCCCCTTGCAGCTTGGCCACTTTAGACTCCTGTTTCTCCGCGTCCAGGAGGAACGGGCTGTCTACCCAGCTCCTAGCTCAGGGATCTGCGGAGGGTTACTAGGGATCCGAGGTTCCGGAGCATGAGCCCTCCTACCATCAAGGTCGGCTCATGCAGCTAGGAGTCAGGGTCAGATTAGGTATGCGATAGGAGGTGACCTGCTCCCTGATTCTGTGGTCCTGGCCAAGTAGCGACCTACCATCTCCTGGCATCGCACGGCTGAGGGTTTCCCCCATCCTCAGCCATGACAACCTGCCATGCTAAATTACCATAAACTATAGTAGGGAGGCCACTCTACAAATCTCGGTCGAACACTTTCAGACACAGCTGAAAGAAAGAAAACACAGACAGTTCATCACTGACCTAACTACCTTCAGGGAGAAAAGAGCATTTGACTTTTTAAAAGAGAAATCAGAAGTTAAAGGTATTGACGATTCTAGCACAGATATCGACTTCTCTGACACTGAGAGGCTCACAAGGGAGAAGGTACCGTATTGAGGACGGAATAGAGGTGGTTTTCGGCCGAGAGGAGGAAGGAGATGGCAAAGAAATGGCAGGGGATATGCATCTTGCTCATTGGATACTGTTGTTGCTGGTGGGGGGGGAAGGACATCTATGGGTTTTTTAGAGAAAGGAGGGGAGGACCAAGTAGGCCCACACTACCACTTGAGGGACAGAGACCCTACACAGAAGGAGGAAAAGCGCAAATAGATGAAAAATGTATCATTAATCTCACAAGTAAAATTTTGACACCTTATGAACTACAGGTCCTTTCTTTTTCTTTTTTTAAATATCCATTTTATTTCATTTTCTTCTCTATACAAAACAACACATAATATGATAGAAAAAACAGCCAACACAGGATAGTTACTATAAAACAGTAGCAAACTACCCTATCGCATAACACAAAATCCTACACAGATTATAAATATGACTGTAAATTCACCAATGATATAAAAAATAAACCTATAACCTCCCACCCCATCCCCCCTAATTGGCTGGCGTCACTACAGCTCTAGTACGCACAGACATAATTACACTAGTAGCTATGTCTGAACAGTCACACGTGCCGCTCTCCGTTTCCTTTCCATATCCTCATAGACTTTAATTTGTTGGAGGTACAAGATCCATTCGCTTAACGAGGGTGGGGAGACAGACCCCCAATATTTGACCAGAATAACTTTTGCCACCATCAAACCCCTCATCCAGCTCTGTCTGACCCGAGCCGGAACTTCCATGTCTATAGCATAATTTCCAGGTATCACTGTCAGCGTCCCAGGGCTATATGTTGAAGAAGACTCCTTTTGTAGAGCTGCAAAGATCTGTTCCCAATACCTTTTTATTTTACTACATTCCCACAGTAAATGCCTAAAATCCACGTTCACATACCCACATTTAAGACAGCCACAGTCTCGACCTATATTTTGGGGGAATTTCGCTTGGGTTTTTGGGGTATAGTACAGCCGATGCAAGATCTTAAATTGAATTAATCTGTGAGCATTAGAGATTGTGGCCTTTCTTACGTTCCTATAAATACTAGTCCATTGTAATGGTTGGCAATGCAACTCTTGCTCCCATTTATTTGGGCTTTTAAATAGAGTTACAGTTGCCAGTGCCGTTCGAAGTTTACTATATAGACTGGCTATCTTAACCCTCTGATCTGTCTGGGCATAACAATAATCAAAAAATACATTCTCCCGTGGAAAAATATACCCATTATTCCTAGAAGCCTCATAAACGTGTTTTAAACGTGCATACATAAACACATCTAATGATGTGCTAACAGTGGATTTATAATCCGAAAAGGATTTAAGGTGTCCAAAAACAAAAAGGTGACACACACGTATCCAATATTCATAATCTGTGATTTTGAAGAATTCCACCAGATTCCTATTCTCCCACAAAGGGGAAAAAGCAAAAGAGTAGGAGACTTTCAAAATGCTCTTAAACTTATTCCAAACCTTCTGTAGAGTCCAAGGGATCAATAGGGACTTCCTCACTCCCAAATGACCCGATTCCAAACATGTAAAAACCAAAATCAATTGGTTTTTCCATAACCTGCGTCAAATATTGTGCTAGTAAACTCTCTTTAAATTTACAACGTTGAACCTGTGCACATAAATAATAACCTTGAAAAAAAGGAAATGATAGTCCACCATCTGAGTCTGACAGCCATAAATAACTCTGTTTAATCCTCACCCTCTTCCTTCCTCATATTAGATCATTAATGAGCGTCTCCAATCTGTAAAAAAAAATATCATCGATCCAAACAGGGGAGGCACACATCGGGTACATCACAATAGGCAGAATAATCATTTTGACCAGCGCTATTCGATCCGTCTGTGCCAATATCAGTTTCTGCCAAGCGCATATTTTAGACTTAACTTTGTTCAACACCGGTGCCAAATTAAGCTCATAAAACCTGTTTATGGGAACCCCAATCTTCACCCCCAAGTAGTCCAAGGTTTCGTTGGGAGCCAGGACCCGGACTCCACTCCCCTCATCTACGGCCTTGCGGTTCATCGGGAGGAGCGATGACTTGGTCCAATTAATCAGATAGCCCGATAATTTACCAAAGTCCTCTATTGTTGCCATCACATAGGGGAGGATTTTCCATCCCTGGTCCAAAAACAAAATAACATCATCGGCATAGAGACTTATTTTATCGCTCACTCCTGCCACCCCAAAGCCGTCTATGAGGTTATCTGAACGAATCTTACAGGCCAATGGTTCAATAAATAAAGCAAAAAGAAGGGGAGAGAGAGAGGGCATCCCTGTCTCTTCCCCCGCCGCATCATAATGGAAGAAGAGCCAATGCCATTAATATTAATACGTGCTAACGGCTGTTCATATAACATTTGAGTCATTTCTATATATGCAGTCCCCAAACCAAAATGAGACATAGTGGACCACAGAAAAGACCACTCAATTTTGTCAAACGCCTTTGCGGCATCTAAAGACAGATACACCCTATAGAGACTCATCTGTATTTGCCGGCCCGGGATGAATCCCGTCTGATTGGAATGTACCAGAGAGGCAATGACTACAGGTCCTTTCTAAAGGACTATCCTTTGTACCGACTGTGAGTTTTGATACATTCTCATAGATAAAAGATCTAAGCCTCTTCACACGAAAACTAAAGTGGCATATGTTTAAAAAAAATTATGATAGGGAAGAGTGCACTCGACTTGGTATCCCAATGGATTGCCTCGAAGATAGGAGACTCCTGTTATCTCTAAATGAAGGATTAACCCAACAAGATGGTTTGGACCCCTTCACAGATCTACGTCCCAAAAGTAAAAGGATGCCCCCCCCACAGGAAAATTCAGCAATTGATATCTTCTCAAGGTTAGTGTCTCAAGAAATAGAAAAAATACGTCCGCAGAGAGATCAGGAATTGAACCTGACAGGGGGAGAGAGGAAAGCCCTGAATGATCTACAGAAGGATAACAGTATTATTGTAAAACCCTCAGACAGGGGGGGGGGGATATAGTCATAATGGATCACTCCCTTTACAGTGGAATGTGTGGCTCCCTCCTTAATGATACCAAATGCTATGGCCGATTGCAGGGGGATCCCTCGGACACGTTCATGGATGAATTGAACCGAATCCTGATCAAGGCTTTTGAGGAGAAATTGATCTCCTCTGAGGAACTGAAGTTTAAGACTCCAAAAAAACACAAATCCCAACATTTTATGCACTCCCGAAAATCCATAAGGTAAAAGACCCACTAAAAGAAAGACCAATAGTGTCGGGGGTAGACTCACTTTCCCAAAACACAAGTATCTATATAGATAAAGTCCTTAGACCCTTTGTCTCCTCGTTGCCCTCTTACATCAGGGATACAACAGATCTATTGCTAAGGATTCAGGATACTGCTGTAGAGGAGAGTACGTTGTTGGCCTCTATAGATGTTGAGGCCCTCTACAGCAGTATACCTCATGAATGGGGGATCAAAGCGGTGCTTTCTTTCCTAGAGACCAGGGGTATCCAATATAGAGCTCATTACTCATTTATTCTGTCCCTCCTCAGATTCGTTCTTACTCATAATTTCTTCTTGTTTAATAATGTGTTCTACCACCAGCTCAGTGGCACCGCCCATGGGTAGCCCATGTGCACCGACTTACGCGAATTTGCTCCTGGGCTGGTGGGAGGACCGTCTGGTAGTGACATGGAGGAGCCCTGGACCACCCACATTATCTTCTGGGGAAGATATATTGACAATATCTTTATACTGTGGGATGGTCCAGAGGTCTCCTTCAGGTCATTTGTTACATCGTTGAATCAAAACCCCATTGGACTAAGCTTTACATGTGAAATCAGTAACAAGGAAATTTTGTTCTTAGATGTGAAAATCTCAAAAAAGAAGGGTATGCTATGCACTGAAACTTTCAGGAAGCCCACGGCCACTAACAGCCTTTTACACTGGGGGAGTTTTTACCCAAATCCGGTGAAAAAGGGTATTCCAAAGGGCCAGTATATCCAAGTTAGAAGGAACTGTACAAACACATCTACCTTTGTTACGCAATCAAGAGATCTTAGGGACAGATTTTTGAGGAGAGGATACCCGGATGAGACACTTTAAAAAGCTTTTAAGCATTCTATGGCCACGGATAGAAACCTATTCCTGGGGCCCCAAAAAAACCAAAAAGAATCGCAGGACAAGGTAATAAGATTGATTGGGACATATGATAATTCCCACGATAGAATATTCGAAATTCTCAAGAGATATTGGGGTATTTTACGTACTGATAGGGACTTAGTTTATGTACTCCCACTGAGACCGGGTATTACCTTTAGAAGGGGGAAATTCATCAGGGACCGATTGGTACACAGTCTATACACTACACCAAAGACTGAAGAAATGTGGATAGAAAGGAGACCGATGGGAATGTTTAGATGCAGTGGGTGTGTTGCTTGTCTGTTAATCACCACATTTAGAAGTGTCTCAACCGGGAGAGTCTTTGAAATGACGGACTTTGCCAACTGCAGAACGTGTGGGGTGGTATATCTTATTACCTGTCAATGCCCCCTGAACTATGTGGGGAAGACAAAGAGAGAACTGAGGAGGAGAGTTGGGGAACATCTAGGAGACATTAAACACAGACGTGACAAACCAGTGGCCAACCATATTCATGAGTTTCATAAGGGAAATGCCAATTCCCTAGGCTTTCAGATTATTGAGGTGATCCCGCCCTCACCACGAAAAAGTGATTGGGACAGAAGGATATTACAAAAAGAATGTCAATGGATCTACAGATTAAAAACATCTACTCCTGATGGCCTAAATGAACAATTATTGTTTGGTTGCTTTCTCTAGTGAATGAATATGCTCCTCCCTCCTCACTCCCATAGATATGTTCTTCTATATACTAGTTATGAACTCCGCTTCCCCCTCTGGAGTTTTCTCTAATTCCCCCTTCCTTTGTTGTCAGCTTTCAAGTAGGGATCCCAATATTTGAAATTAATGCCATGCTTTTCTGTATCGGATCGGAAGAGATCCATTATTACATAATAAAGCCATGATGGGGTCATCCTTATACAAATGGATGCTCCCATTAGGGTTTGCAATGTGGGCAATGATATAATTTAAGGTGTTTCTAGATTTGGATGTACTATGTTGGTGCTCTCCCGGCCTTCTCCCTCCCCCCCCCCTTCATCTGGTACTTTTTTTCACCTCTATTTTCTGGCCTTCTTCCTAAATTAATCCTTAACAATGGGGTTCCGATTGCTGGAACGCAGTAGTAATTAAAAGATGCTGTGGGCATGACATTTCCTGTCCTTGGAACGCACGGATGTGATGTAAGTTCCGGTCTCTGTGCCCGGCGATGAGGTAAGTTCCGCTCTGTGGAACGCATGTGCATCCCAGAGCGGCGTCCTTAGTCTATGTTTCCGGCTCTGAGGCGCCTTTTTTTGACATAATATCCTCTTTATGGAAAGCATATGCGTTCCAAAATGGCGTCTTTTAGTCTTTTAATAACTATAGGTACATGCATCATATACTACTGGTAATCTACAACACAGATAAGATGAACAATTGATATTTGCCATTTAAAATTTGGAGAAGTATGTAGACAGGTTGAGGGGCTGGTTGGTGTGGGTGTGTATGTGGAAGGGAAAGGAAATGGGAGGAGAGTATTTAAGGCGCCAGTTTTGAATCAGAACTGAGACACCTAACATCCCAAAATGCCTGCATCCTGGCTCTAGTCTCCCAGAGGGTCCTGATTGAGGGGCACTGAGTGATAGTCTCCATTGTGAGACTGAAAGTTAAGTATTATCTTTCCTCTGACGAACCGGTCGTGATATTTTCCGACTGGGGAAACGCAGCGTCGGGAAATTGTTTGTTTTTGTTACTTTGTTTGTCCTTTAGTGGGATGCTTATGTGTACTCAGTAATTCTTACTCATATTTATCTTCTCTGTTTAGGGTAGGGTCTAATAGGGGTATTCAGAAAATGTATGAGGGCAGGGAACCCCTACCATCAAGGGGTGTCCCTGGGTTGAGGCCTAGGAAGGGACACATAGGGAGTAATAGGATCTTATTGTTTATCCGTATGTTGCGTTGCCCTGGAATTCCTACCAGTGATATCGTCATCAAATCCCTCCTAACTACGTACCTCATATGAGTCCCCTGTAATCCTCAATTAAGGGACATTGGGCTATTTCAGCAAACCGTGAGTAATTCTGGAGATTTTTTTCTTGATCTGCGATATTAAGCATTCCAATTTGTATACATGTTGTCTTTAACCATGGGATATGAGCTTGCTCTGAGCTAATGTTTTAATAGAATATTAAAAGGTATATTTTAGATTTATGGGAAGTTGTCCTGGATGTTTCTGATTTATACTTCCCTTTGTCGCTATATACTGCTGAGGCAGTTTTTGTGTTGACGAGTTTATGGTACAGATTATAGGTTACATTAAAGGTGGATAAAGTTCTGAAATGGTTTATCTTTGTCTCATTTTTTTACATCACAGAAACCTGACCTTTTAACAGGGGTGTGTAGACTTTTTATATCCACTGTACAATAGACAACCACACAAATGCTATATGCCAAAAGCCAGGTATGTGCAAGCCAACAATCTATCCATGAGACAGTCAGCACACCTTACAATGGTAGCCTTGTGCACTATGAGACACTCAAACCCAACTCTCATCTGACTGAGAACCAGTAAGCCTCAAAGTTGCTTCATATCTGTTGGATGGCTTGGGTGGACCTGTGCACCTAGATCATTATCATTAGGGTGACAAAAGTTTTCTGATTGTCCTAGTATAATATTCAATAACCTTTCTCTACAGTTGTCATGTAAACTCATTTGCATAAACATGGGCATATGGGAAAAACATGCAAATGAGCAGAATCTGCTTTGTTTTTCAGCTGAAAAACCATTTGCATGGAAAATTTGCGATAAAAATTAATGATTACAATATTTGCGATCTACACTACTCATGAACAGTGCCATCTATTGGATTCATGGTCTTGTCAGAAGACTATGAAATCAATAGATGGCGGTGTTCATGAGTCATGAACAGCACCATCTATTGGATTCATAGTCTTGTTATATGACTATGAAACCAATAACATATAAAGCATCATCAATCCCTACATAAAGAAGCACTACCATGAGACTAAACGACAATAAATCCACATGAACTCCGAAATGAGACACTGTACACCTCCAGGAATACCTATAATAAAAAGAAAACTTTAAACTACATCACCTGTATAGAAGGGGGGAGGGTTAGGAAGGGGGGGGAAATGTTTAGTGAAAGGATTATTGCACTGTTTATATGTGTTTTATCTTTGTTTTCATTGCACATATCTTTAAAAAAAGAATATGACCTGTAATTTGATCCAATATGTACCTTTGAATATAAATGTGCAAATTATATCAAAACCTTATAAATGTATATAAAAAAAAAAGACTATGAAACCAATAGATGGCACTGAGTCATGAACAGTGCCAGCTATTGGATTCATAGTCTTTTCACAAGACTATGAATCCAATAAATGGTGCTGTTTATGAGTAGGGTTGATCGCGAATATTCTAATCGCTAATTGTTATCGTGAATTTTCAATGCAAATGGTGTTTCAGTTGAAAAACACACATTCAGCTATTTTGCATATGCCCACAACTATGCAAATGAGTTTCAATGACAAAACTGTATAGAAAGGTTATTGAATATTATGCTAGGACAATCAGAAAACTTTTTTCACCCTAATGATAATGATCTAGGTGCGCAGGTCCACCCAAGCCATCCAACAGTTATGAAGCAACTTTGAGGCTTACTGGCTCTCAGTCATTTGAGAGATAGTTTTGAATGCTGTCATTGTTAGGTATGTAGGGTTGAGCGAACCCGAACTGTAAAGTTCGGGTTTGTACCGAACTTTACGGTGTTCGGCACCCGAACCCGATCCTGAACATTTCAGTAAAAGTTCGGGTTGAGGTTCGTTGTTTGGGTAATATTAATATACCATTGGATCTGAGTTTTCTCCAATCCGATGGTATATTTAAACTTGAAGCGTCCCCATCACCATGGGAACGCCTCTATGTTAGAATATACCATCGGATTTGAGTTAGATCGTGAAAACTCAGATCCAACAGTATATTCTAACACAGAGGCGTTCCCATAGTGATGGGGACGCTTCAAGTTAGAATATACAGAGAACTGTCGACATAACGGCCCCCTGCTGCCTGGCAGCACCTGATCTCTTACAGGGGGCTGTGATCCGCACAATTAACCCCTCAGGGGACGCTACTGCAGTCCTGGCTGCCATGAATACTTAGCACTTTTAGCAGCATTATACTTACATGCACTGTCTGTGGCCGGCCGGGCGCTCCTCCTAGTGGTAAGTGAAAGGTCTGTGCGGCGCATTGCTTATAGCACAGACCTGTCACTTACCAGTAGGAGGAGCGCCCTCTCCAATCCGATGGTATATTTTAACTTGAAGTGTCCCCATCACCATGGGAACGCCTCTATGTTATAATATACCATCGGATTTGAGTTAGATCGTGAAACTCAGATCCGACAGTATATTTTAACACAGAGGCGTTCCCATAGTGATGGGGACGCTTCAAGTTAGAATATACTAAGAACTGTGTACATAACTGCTCCCTGCTGCCTGGCAGCACCTGATCTTACAGGGGGCTGTGATCCGCACAATTAACCCCTTAATTGTGCGGATCACAGCCCCCTGTAAGAGATCAGGTGCTTCCAGGCAGCAGGGGGCCAGACCACCCTCCATCCTCAGTATTAAAATCATTAGTGGCCAGTGCGGCCCCCCCTCCCTCCCCAGTATTAAAATCATTGGTGGCCAGTGCGCCCCCTCCTATTAAAATCATTGGTGGCTAGGAGGGGGGTTGTTAACCAATGATTTTAATTAGGGGGGGAGAGGGGAGGCCACACTGGACACCAATGATTTTAATAGGGGGGGCCGCACTAACCACCAATGATTTTAATAGGGGGGGTGGGGGTGGGGGGCCTCACTGGCCACCAATGATTTTAATACTGGGGAGGGAGGGAGGGGGGGTCACACTGGCCACCAATGATTTTAATACTGGGGAGGGAGGGGGGTCTGGCCCCTGCTGCCTGGCAGCACCCGATCTCTTCCAGGGGGCTGAGATCCGCACAATTAACCCCTCAGGTGCGGCACCTGAGGGGTTAATTGTGCGGATCACAGCCCCCTGGAAGAGATCGGGTGCTGCCAGGCAGCAGGGGGCAGTTATGTACACAGTTCTTAGTATATTCTAACTTGAAGCGTCCCCATCACCATGGGAACGCCTCTGTGTTAGAATATACTGTCGGATCTGAGTTTTCACGATCGTGAAAACTCAGATCTGAAAAAGCTAATTCTATTTTCCATTATAACCATGTTATAACGGAAAATAATAAAGTGAAGTTCGGGTCCCTATTGACTTTAATGGGGTTTGAGTTCGGATCAAGTTCGGGTCCCGAACCCGAACTTTTTTTTAAAGTTCGGCCAAACTCCCCGAACATCTAGGTGTTCGCTCAACTCTATAGGTATGCTAACTGTATATGTCTCATGGATAGATTGTTGGCTTGCACATATCCAGCTTTTGGCATATAGCCTTTGTGTGGTTGTCTATTGTATGTCATAGGTAATGGGAGTCCAAGATGCATCTAGACATCTTTCCCATGCTGTTTTCAAACCATTTCGGTGGTATTACCATGAATTCTAATCTTTTTCTGTGAACCAGACACCCTCTATTCTTCAGAGCAGGGAGCGGCTGGTTTAATCCTTGGGTCTTCCATAGATTTTTATTGTGCTCGAGCATACACAGTATTAAGCTGAACACTGGAATGTGCCTAGCATAGCTATACTTGAGCCGAACTCCTGTTCGGCTGAACATGCTCGCTCAACACTAGTCAATATGTAAAATTTATTTCATGACATCATGTGGTAAAAGGTGACACTTTGTGCCTTGGATGCATCTGTACTGTATATCAGGTTAAATAACATTTCCAGTTGTCACTTTCCAAAAAATTAAGGTGCGTAGTTCCACCCTTGCCTGACTCAATCATAGTGAACCTGCCCATTTCTCTCATTATGCAGACATGATTAATTGAAACTGTGTATGCAAAAAGTGAGATATGACCTGTAGAGTTGAGTGAACCCAAACTGTAAAGTTCGGGTTCGTACAGAACTTTTGGTTTTTCGGCACCCGTACCGGAACCCGAACATTTCCGTAAAAGTTTGGGTTCGGTGTTCGCCGCTTTCTTGGCGCTTTTTTAAAGGCTGCACAGCAGCCAATCAACAAGCGTCATACTACTTGCCCCAAAAGGCCATCACAGCCATGCCTACTATTGGCATGGCTGTGATTGGCCAACTGCAGCATGTGACCCCGCCTCTATTTAAGCTGGAGTCACGTAGCGCCACCCGTCACTCTGCTCGGATTAGTGTAGGGAGAGGCTGCAGCTGCTGTGAGGGAGAGATCAGGGAGAAATCTTATGAAGAACTGCTTCTTTACTAACTTTTTTTCCTTCAGTTAGTCAATATCAATACATAATCATATAGTGCACATCTAGGATTAGACATGCATAAGTGAGTGTCACATTTAGGCCAGAAATACAGCTTTTTGCTTACTGGGGTGAAAAAAAACCCATCTGTTTCATATAGTGCACATCTGGGATTAGACATGCATAAGTGAGTGTCACATTTAGGCCGGAAATACAGCTTTTTGCTTACTGGGGTGAAAAAAAAACATCTGTTTCATATAGTGAACATCTAGGATTAGACGTGCATAAGTAAGTGTCACATTTAGGCCAGAAATACAGCTTTTTGCTTACTGGGGTGAAAAAAACCCTCTGATATACTGCACATCTGGGATTAGACGTGCATAAGTGGCTGTGAAATTTAGGCCACAAATACGGCTTTCTCATACTGGGGCATACTGGGGTGAAAAAAAAACATCTGTTTCATATAGTGTACATCTAGGATTAGACGTGCATAAGTGAGTATCACATTTAGGCCAGAAATACAGCTTTTTGCTTACTGGGGTGAAAAAAAAACCATCTGTTTCATATAGTGCACATCTGGGATTAGACATGCATAAGTGAGTGTCACATTTAGGCCGGAAATACAGCTTTTTGCTTACTGGGGTGAAAAAAAACCCATCTGTTTCATATAGTGCACATCTGGGATTAGACATGCATAAGTGAGTGTCACATTTAGGCCGGAAATACAGCTTTTTGCTTACTGGGGTGAAAAAAAAACATCTGTTTCATATAGTGAACATCTAGGATTAGACGTGCATAAGTAAGTGTCACATTTAGGCCAGAAATACAGCTTTTTGCTTACTGGGGTGAAAAAAACCCTCTGATATACTGCACATCTGGGATTAGACGTGCATAAGTGGCTGTGAAATTTAGGCCACAAATACGGCTTTCTCATACTGGGGCATACTGGGGTGAAAAAAAAACATCTGTTTCATATAGTGTACATCTAGGATTAGACGTGCATAAGTGAGTATCACATTTAGGCCAGAAATACAGCTTTTTGCTTACTGGGGTGAAAAAAAACCCATCTGTTTCATATAGTGCACATCTGGGATTAGACATGCATAAGTGAGTGTCACATTTAGGCCGGAAATACAGCTTTTTGCTTACTGGGGTGAAAAAAAAACCCATCTGTTTCATATAGTGCACATCTGGGATTAGACATGCATAAGTGAGTGTCACATTTAGGCCGGAAATACAGCTTTTTGCTTACTGGGGTGAAAAAAAAACATCTGTTTCATATAGTGAACATCTAGGATTAGACGTGCATAAGTAAGTGTCACATTTAGGCCAGAAATACAGCTTTTTGCTTACTGGGGTGAAAAAAACCCTCTGATATACTGCACATCTGGGATTAGACGTGCATAAGTGGCTGTGAAATTTAGGCCACAAATACGGCTTTCTCATACTGGGGCATACTGGGGTGAAAAAAAAACATCTGTTTCATATAGTGTACATCTAGGATTAGACGTGCATAAGTGAGTATCACATTTAGGCCAGAAATACAGCTTTTTGCTTACTGGGGTGAAAAAAAAACCATCTGTTTCATATAGTGCACATCTGGGATTAGACATGCATAAGTGAGTGTCACATTTAGGCCGGAAATACAGCTTTTTGCTTACTGGGGTGAAAAAAAACCCATCTGTTTCATATAGTGCACATCTGGGATTAGACATGCATAAGTGAGTGTCACATTTAGGCCGGAAATACAGCTTTTTGCTTACTGGGGTGAAAAAAAAACATCTGTTTCATATAGTGAACATCTAGGATTAGACGTGCATAAGTAAGTGTCACATTTAGGCCAGAAATACAGCTTTTTGCTTACTGGGGTGAAAAAAACCCTCTGATATACTGCACATCTGGGATTAGACGTGCATAAGTGGCTGTGAAATTTAGGCCACAAATACGGCTTTCTCATACTGGGGCATACTGGGGTGAAAAAAAAACATCTGTTTCATATAGTGTACATCTAGGATTAGACGTGCATAAGTGAGTATCACATTTAGGCCAGAAATACAGCTTTTTGCTTACTGGGGTGAAAAAAAACCCATCTGTTTCATATAGTGCACATCTGGGATTAGACATGCATAAGTGAGTGTCACATTTAGGCCGGAAATACAGCTTTTTGCTTACTGGGGTGAAAAAAAACCCATCTGTTTCATATAGTGCACATCTGGGATTAGACATGCATAAGTGAGTGTCACATTTAGGCCGGAAATACAGCTTTTTGCTTACTGGGGTGAAAAAAAAACATCTGTTTCATATAGTGAACATCTAGGATTAGACGTGCATAAGTAAGTGTCACATTTAGGCCAGAAATACAGCTTTTTGCTTACTGGGGTGAAAAAAACCCTCTGATATACTGCACATCTGGGATTAGACGTGCATAAGTGGCTGTGAAATTTAGGCCACAAATACGGCTTTCTCATACTGGGGCATACTGGGGTGAAAAAAAAACATCTGTTTCATATAGTGTACATCTAGGATTAGACGTGCATAAGTGAGTATCACATTTAGGCCAGAAATACAGCTTTTTGCTTACTGGGGTGAAAAAAAAACATCTGTTTCATATAGTGCACATCTAGGATTAGACGTGCATAAGTGAGTGTCACATTTAGGCCAGAAATACGGATTTTTGCTTACTGGGGTTAAAAAACCCTCTGATATACTGCATATCTGGGATTAGACGTGCATAAGTGACTGTGAAATTTAGGCCACAAATATGGCTTTCTCATACTGGGGCATACTGGGGTGAAAAAAACCCATCTGTTTCATATAGTGCACATCTAGGATTAGACGTGCATAAGTGAGTGTCACATTTCGGCCAGAAATACAGCTTTTTGCTTACTGGGGTGAAAAAAAACCCATCTGTTTCATATAGTGCACATCTAGGATTAGACGTGCATAAGTGAGTGTCACATTTAGGCCGGAAATACAACTTTTTGCTTACTGGGGTGAAAAAACCCTCTGATATACTGCACATCTGGAATTAGACGTGCATAAGTGAGTGTCACATTTAGGCCACAAATACGGCTTTTTGGTTACTGGGGTCAAAAAACCCTCTGATATTGTAATGACCGACGACACGCACAGGGAGGAAAACAGGGAAAGCCCTGCCCAAGGGAGAGGGAAAGGTGGTGACCCCTAACTCACCTTGCGGCTGGCACCTGACTGCCCTGACGTCCCTAGACGGGTTCCTCACCCGTGCGGCGATCACGTGCCTAAACCCTGGCTTTCCCTAATATGAGCCCTGGATAGTGAACAGGCCGGTGGGATCGCTAGTCCACACCACTATCACTAAGAGGGAAACACCAGGGAGAGGACAGACAAAACATACAAACACATACACCCAGGTGGGCGACCACAATAAACCAAAAAGGTCCAACAGGGATCTGGAGGGTAGCGTACTGGACCAACTACCAGCGAACGCAGCAACACAGCTCCAGAAGGTCAGAATAGATGTCCAGGCAGGAAGCTCTATCTCTGGCAACCAGAGAAGTGTGAGAGGGAAATATAAGGAGGTCTGGGAGTGCTGGACAAGGAACAGCTGAGGAGAAGGAGCTATGGATCCCTGAGTGAGCCAAAAGGGTTTGCTAAGCAAACCCAGAAAGCTACCATAAGGAAAACAGCCCTATCTTAAATAGAGCGTGCAGCCAACCGCTGCGACTTCCTGACCCCGGGTATAACTGAGTCAGGCGTGGTCCTCGACACCCTCGTGACAGATATACTGCACATCTGGGATTAGACGTGCATAAGTGAGTGTCACATTTAGGCCACAAATACGGCTTTTCGGTTACTGGGGTGAAAAAACCCTCTAATATACTGCACATCTGCGATTAGACGTGCATAAGTGAGTGTCACATTTAGGCCACAAATACGGCTTTTTGGTTACTGGGGTGAAAAAACCCTCTGATATACTGCACATTTGGGATTAGACGTGCATAAGTGACTGTCACATTTAGGCCAGAAATATGGCTTTTTGGTTACTGGGGTTATAAAAACCCTCTGATATACTGCACATCTGGGATTAGACGTGCATAAGTGAGTGTCACATTTAGGCCAGAAATACGGCTTTTTGGTTACTGCAGTTATAAAAACCCTCTGATATACTGCATATCTGGGATTAGACGTTTATAAGTGAGTGTCACATTTAGGCCAGAAATACGGATTTTTGCTTACTGGGGTTAAAAAACCCTCTGATATACTGCACATCTGGGATTAGACGTGCATAAGTGACTGTGAAATTTAGGCCACAAATATGGCTTTCTCATACTGGGGCATACTGGGGTGAAAAAAAACCATCTGTTTGATATAGTGCACATCTAGGATTAGACGTGCATAAGTGAGTGTCACATTTAGGCCGGAAATACAACTTTTTGCTTACTGGGGTGAAAAAACCCTCTGATATACTGCACATCTGGAATTAGACGTGCATAAGTGAGTGTCACATTTAGGCCACAAATACGGCTTATTGGTTACTGGGGTGAAAAAAACCTCTGATATACTGCACATCTGGCATTAGACGTGCATAAGTGACTGTCACATTTAGGCCAGAAATACAGCATTTTGGTTATTGGGGTTATAAAAACCCTCTGATATACTGCACATCTGGGATTAGACGTGCATAAGTGAGTGTCACATTTAGGCCAGAAATACGGCTTTTTGGTTACTGCAGTTATAAAAACCCTCTGATATACTGCATATCTGGGATTGGACGTGCATAAGTGAGTGTCACATTTAGGCCAGAAATATGGATTTTTGCTTACTGGGGTTAAAAAACCCTCTGATATACTGCACATCTGGGATTAGACGTGCATAAGTTACTGTGAAATTTAGGCCACAAATGCCGCTGTCATATAGAGTTTAAATTTTTTTTTTGTGAAATACCCTACATCAGGGTTTTTATTGGCGGTAAATAATTTTTAACAGACTTAACCACTTTTTACTTTGCTTGGTGAACGCTAACTATCAGGCAAACATCTAATAAGGGACGCGGTCATGGTCGTGATAGTGGTGTTGGTGGAGCCTCTTGTGCAGGGAGAGGACGTGGCCGTTCTGCCACAGCTACACGTCCTACTGAACCTACTACCTCAGGTCCCAGTAGCCACCAGAATCTACAGCGATATTTGGTCGGGCCTAATGCCATTCTAAGGATGGTAAGGCCTGAGCAAGTACAGGCGCTAGTCAATTGGGTGGCCGACAGTGGATCCAGCACGTTCACATTATCTCCCACCCAGTCTTCTGCAGAAAGCGCACAGGTGGCGCCTGAAACCCATGCCCATCAGTCTGTCACATAACCCCTGTGCATATCGGGGAACCTGTCTGAGCCTCAAGTCATGCAGCAGTCTCTTATGCTGTTTGAAGACTCTGCTGGCAGGGTTTTCCAAGGGCATCCACCTAACCCTTCCCCAGGAGTGGAAGACATAGATTGCACTGACGCAAAACCACTGACCGTATGTTTCCTGATGAGGACATGGGAATACCACCTCAGCACGTCTCTGATTATGACGAAACACAGGTGCCAACTGCTGCGTCTTTCTGCAGTATGCAGACCGAAAAGGAGGTCAGGGAGGAAGAATGGGTGGAAGACGATGCAGGGGACGATGAGGTCCTAGACCCCACATGGAATGAAGGTCGTGCCACTGACTTTCAAAGTTCGGAGGAAGAGGCAGTGGTGAGACTGAGCCAACAGCGTAGCAAAAGAGGGAGCAGGGTGCAAAAGCAGAGCAGCCGTCGCCAAAACAGTTCGCCTGCTACTGGCCACCGTCACCAGGGACCGAGCACACCAAAGGCAGCTTCAAGGAGTTCCCTGGCATGGCACTTCTTCACACAATGTGCTGACGACAAAACCCGAGTGGTTTGCATGCTGTGCCATCAGAGCCTGAAGCGAGGCATTAACGTTCTGAACCTTAGCACAACCTGCATGACCAGGCATATACATGCGAGACACGGGCTGCAGTGGAGTAAGCACCTTCAAAACCAAGAAAGGGCTCAGGCCCCTCCTGCTCCCTCTTCTGCTGCTGCCTCGGCCTCTTCCTCCGCCTCTGGAGGAACGTTGGCACCTGCCGCCCAGCAAACAGAGGATGTGCCACCAACAACACCAACCCCGTCACCAAGCATCTACATCATGTCACACGGAAGCGTTCAGATCTCCATCTCACAAACCATTGAGAGAAAGCGTAAATTCCCACCTAGCCACCCTCGATCCCTGGCCCTGAATGCCAGCATTTCTGAAATACTGGCCTTTGAAATGCTGTCATTCAGGCTGGTGGAGACGGACAGCTTCAAACAGCTCATGTCGCTTGCTGTCCCACAGTACCTAGTTCCCAGCCGCCACTACTTCTCCAGGAGAGCCGTGCCCTCCCTGCACAAACAAGTATCGGATAAAATCCAGTGTGCACTGCGCAACGCCATCTGTGGCAAGGTCCACCTAACCACAGATACGTGGACCAGTAAGCAAGGCCAGGGATGCTATTTCTCCCTAACTGCACACTGGGTAAATGTAGTGGCGGCTGGGCCCCAGGCGGAGAGCTGTTTGGCGCACGTCCTTCCGCCGCCAAGGATCGCAGGGCAACATTCTTTGCCTCCTGTCTCCTCCTCCTCCTACTCAGCTTCCTCCTCCTCTTCTTCAACCTGCTCATCCAGTCAGCCACACACCTTCACCACCAACTTCAGCACAGCCCGGGGTAAACGTCAGCAGGCCGTTCTGAAACTCATATGTTTAAGGGACAGGCCCCACACCGCGCAGGAGTTGTAGCGGGGTATAGAACAACAGACCGACGAGTGGTTGCTGCTGGTGAGCCTCAAGCCTGGCCTGGTGGTGTGCGATAATGGGCGAAATCTCGTTGCAGCTCTGGGACTAGCCGGTTTGACGCACATCCCTTGCCTGGCGCATGTGCTGAATTTGGTGGTGCAGAAATTTATTCACAACTACCCCGACATGTCAGAGCTGCTGCATAAAGTGCGGGCCGTCTGTGCGCGCTTCCGGCGTTCTCATCCTGCCGCCGCTCGGCTGTCTGCTCTACAGCGTATCTTTGGCCTTCCCGCTCACCGCCTCATATGCGACGTGCCCACCAGGTGGAACTCCACCTTGCACATTCTGGAGAGACTGTGCGAGCAGCAGCAGGCCATAGTGGAGTTTCAGCTGCAGCACGCACGGGTGAGTCGCACTGCGGAACAGCCTCACTTCACCACCAATGACTGGGCCTCCATGCGAGACCTGTGTGCCCTGTTGTGCTGTATCGAGTACTCCACCAACATGGCCAGTGGCGTTGACGCCGTTATCAGCGTTACAATACTACTTCTATGTCTCCTTGAGAAAACACTTAGGGCGATGATGGAAGAGGATGTGGCCCAGGACGAGGAGGAGGAAGATGGGTCATCTCTAAGGCTGGGTTCACACGGGCGTTGCGGGAAAAGGTTTGGGTGCGTTGCAGGAACATGAGCGATTTTTCCTCGCGAGTTCAAATCATTCTAATGCGTTTTACACACGCGTGAGAAAAATCGGCATGTTTGGTACCCAAGCCCGAACTTCTTCACAGAAGAAGTTCGACCTCACTCCAGTCATCACATGGTCCATCACATGATCCATCACCGTGGTGAAAGATCATGTGATGGACCATGTGATGACCGGAGTGACGTCACCACAGGTCCTTTTCCTGTACACAGCAAAGAAGAAGACAGAAGAGATGCCGGCTGCGCAAGCAAGTGGATTAAGGTGAGTTAAATTATTTTTTATTTTTTTCTAACCCCTCCAGCGCTATTGTACTATGCATTCTGTATTAAGAATGCTATTATTTTCCCTTATAACCATGTTATAATAATGATCGGGTCTCCATCCCGATCATCTCCTAGCAACCGTGCATGAAAATCGCACCGCATCCGCACTTGCTTGCGGATGCTTGCGATTTTTACTCAGCCCCATTCAATTCTATGGGGCCTGCATTGCGTGATTAACGCACAATATAGAGCATGCTGCGATTTTCACACAACGCATGAGTGATGCGTGAAAATTACAGCTCATGTGCACAGCCCCATAGAAATAAATGGGTCCGGATTCAGTGCGGGTGCAATGCGTTCACCTCCCGCATTACACCCGCGCGGAAATCTCGCCCGTGTGACTTTCAGGCCAGTCTTTTAGAAGTGTCTCAGAAAGAGGATTTTTGCAACAGCAGAGGCCAGGTACAAATTTTGGCCAGCCAGGGCCCACTACTGGAGGACGAGGAGGAGGAGGATGGGGATGAAGCATGTTCACAGCGGGGTGGCATCCAACGCAGCTCGTGCCCATCACTGGTGCGTGGCTGGGGGGATACGGAGGATGCAGACGATACGCCTCCCACAGAGGACAGCTTGTCCTTCCCTCTGGGCAGCCTGGCACACATGAGCGACTACATGCTGCAGTGCCTGCGCAACGACAGCAGAGTTGCCCACATTTTAACGTGTGCTGACTACTGGGTGGCCACCCTGCTGGATCCCTGTTACAAAGACAAGGTGCCGTTCTTAATTCCCTCACTGGAGCGTGATCGGAAGATGCGCGACTACAGGCGCACGCTGGTAGACGCGCTCCTGAGAGCATTCCCGACTGATGCCGGGGGACAAGTGGAAGCACAAGGCAAAGGCAGGGGAGGAGGAAGAGGTCGCCAACGCAGCTGTGTCAGCGCCAGCACCTCAGAAGGCAGGGTTAGCATGGCCGACATGTGGAAAAGCTTTGTTACCTCGCCGCAACAACCGGCCCCAACTGCTGATATGGAGCATGTTAGCAGTAGGCAGCATTTGAACAACATGGTGGAACAGTACCTGTGCACACGCCTACACGTACTGACTGATGGTTCTGCCCCATTCAACTTCTGGGTCTCCAAATTGTCCAAATGGCCAAAGCTTGCCCTGTATGCCTTGGAGGTGCTGGCCTGCCCTGCAGCCAGTGTACTCTCTGAACGTGTATTTAGCACGGCAGGAGGCGTCATTACAGACAGACGCAGCCGCCTGTCTACAGCCAACGTGGACAAGCTCACGTTCATTATAATGAACCAGGCCTGGATCCCACAAGACTTGTCTGTACCTTGTGCAGAATAGACAGTTCTAACAGCCTCAACCATCCATCCTTGTACTCAAGTGCACTTATTCCTTTTTTTTTTTTACATATGTCCCAATATTTTGAGGGATACCCCTATGTAAAAATGCAAAATAACACACATCTGTGTTGGCTACCTATCCCTCCTTCGCCGCGGCTTCCACCTAGACCGCCACGTGAGCCTACACGGCCACATCCACCCATTCACCGCCTCCTCAACCTCTTCCTCCTACATCATTCCTAATTTTTATTTTTTTAAGGAATTTTATGTTTTTTTAATTCATTTCTCTATCCACATTTGTTCGGGTCCCCATTGACTTCAATAGGGTTCGGGTTCGGGGTCAAGTTCGGGTCCCGAACCCGAACTTTTTTTTCAAGTTCGGCCGAACCTGCCGAACCCGAACATCCAGGTGTCCGCTCAACTCTAATGACCTGGTGTCCTATATTAACTGTTTGTTTATTTGTCCATAAGAACAGAATAGGATCTGACAGACCAGACCCTAATTTTTAGTTTACCCATCATTATTTTAATTGGCTAAAAAGCAAGGAATGCTGGTATAGAAGAATTGCAGTGGTCTCTTCTTGGTTTCATTAACATCAATTTAGCTTATATTCTTCAGTTGTATGAAGATTCACTATAATATGGTTTCAAGTTGAATAAAAACGACAAATGTCAGCAATCAATGGTACAGTACTTTAAAAATATGAGAAGGCAAGTTATAATATAAATAACGTAATCTCTTTTAATCTCAACACTCACGTAATGAATGTGCTCTTCATGTACTCTACGATTACAATGATAGCTGGGGGCTTTTTCAAAAAGGATCTCAACAGCAGTGGTTGATCTGCGTGTTCACTTAAGAGCTGACAGTCTAATGACCCATCCAACAAGCCTTTACTCGAGCAATACTTCACATACAGTACTTCTAGGAAACAAGTGTCTTTTTAGATGCTTAGAAATGGCTATAATTTACTGTATGAATGAAATGGCAAGTAGGCTTAAAACGCGGCGTATGTAATCTATCATCAGAAGATGGACAACTGTTTAACCCCTTAAAGGTGTGATCCCACAAAAAGCATTACCCATCAATAAATAGGGCACTCCAAATGAAGTATTATTGCAATATACACGCAATAAAAAAATAAAATTATATATATATATATATATATATTACAGTACAGACCAAAAGTTTGGACACACCTTCTCATTCAAAGAATTTTCTTTATTTCATGACTATGAAGGCATCAAAACTATAAATTAACACATGTGGAATTATATACATAACAAACAAGTGTGAAACAACTGAAAATATGTCATATTCTAGGTTCTTCAAAGTAGCCACCTTTTGCTTTGATTACTGCTTTGCACACTCTTGGCATTCTCTTGATGACCTTCAAGAGGTAGTCCCCTAAAATGGTCTTCCAACAGTCTTGAAGGAGTTCCCAGAGATGCTTAGCACTTGTTGGCCCTTTTGCCTTCACTCTGCGGTCCAGCTCACCCCAAACCATCTCGATTGGGTTCAGGTCCGGTGACTGTGGAGGCCAGGTCATCTGGCGCAGCACCCCATCACTCTCCTTCATGGTCAAATAGCCCTTACTTTCAAAGTTTTCCCAATTTTTCGGCTGACTGACCGACCTTCATTTCTTAAAGTAATGATGGCCACTCATTTTTCTTTACTTAGCTGCTTTTTTCTTGCCATAATACAAATTCTAACAGTCTATTCAGTAGGACTATCAGCTGTGTATCCACCGGACTTCTCCTCAACGCAACTAATGGTCCCAACCCCATTTATAAGGCAAGAAATCCCACTTATTAAACCTGACAGGGCACACCTATGAAGTGAAAACCATTTCAGGGGACTACCTCTTGAAGCTCATCAAGAGAATGCCAAGAGTGTGCAAAGTAGTAATCAAAGCAAAATGTGGCTACTTTGAAGAACCTAGAATATGACATATTTTCAGTTGTTTCACACTTGTTTATTATGTATATAATTCCACATGTGTTAATTCATAGTTTTGATGCCTTCAGTGTGAATCTACAATTTTCATAGTCATGGAAATAAAGAAAACTCTTTGAATGAGAAGGTGTGTCCAAACTTTTGGTCTGTACTGTATATATATATATATATATATATATATATATATATATATATTTATATTAATATGGTTATTGGTTTTCTCAACCTAATATGTTAAGTTAAAATGTTGTTAGGAACAGTTAGAACTATTCTCTCCTTGGTGCATGCACAGACTAGGGAGGAATAGTTCTGGCCCCATCCACATTGGAAGTGACACCTTTTCCATAGCCCAGGCCGGAAATCTGTTAAAGGATGTGACTTCTGCAGAACCTGGACTTTCAGAAGAGAAGCATCATGTGACTATAACTTTGCAAGCTTTCTCCTACACTTGTGTACTGTGTAATTAATGTGGCTTTGCAAGACCTGCTGAGTCCTGGAAAACACCTTTAATATTGGTCCTGATTTCTTTCTGACTTTTGTGAGCTGTAGCTAGACTTTCCTTCAACTGGAATCAGTTTGCTGCATAAGCCTGACCAAGGTTGAGTGACGTGTTGCCACCTCTTCTAGAACCCAGGGCACATGCTGTGTCAGCCCCTTGGCCACACCAATATTATTGCCTCTGTGCCCCATGCAGAAACTTATATTACCCATGTCACCCTGCACCCAAGTGTTGGGTCAAAGACATCTCATCAGCCAACCAACACCCTGAAGCAGCTGTCTACAGAAAGGTGTCTGTTTACTTTTGAAATAGTATCTAGTTTTGCTAGTTTTCTTCCTTGTGGAGGTTACTTTGCCTATAACTTTGTCTCTGTACACCAGCTGGCTTTCTTAGATGAGAACCAGGCCCCTCTATCTCTAGAACATGTTAAGGCCACATTCAAACTTCAGTTGTTTGGTCAGTTATTTCCATCAATTATTGTGAGCCGAAACCAGTAGTGAAGCCTACACAGAGATCAGGTATAATGGAAAGATCTGCACCTACTCTGTGTTTTTTACCCACACCTGGTTTTGGCTCCCAATAACTGAGGGCTTGTGCAGCTAGTAGATATTGATGACCAATCCTCAGGATAAGTCATCAGCAGTGGCGTACATAGAGAAGTAAGGGCCCCATAGCAAGGATCAAACCAGGCCCCCCCCACACAGGATAGAACGGTTTCTGCCTAAACCATTTTCAATGACCCTTGGGCCATTTTTCCACTGCTTCATTTGCTAAAGGTTGCTCCTTTAGAGGGTAGAGTACTGACCAAGTTTTCACCTCCAGTAGGAGATAATTCCAACTTGCCCTTGGCCCCATAGCAGTCGCATGGTCTGCCGCTATGGTAGTTACGCCCCTGGTCATCAGTATCTAATCGGTGGGGATCCGACTCCTGGCACCTCTACCGATCAATGATTTAAAGAGGAGGCGGCAATCGTGCAGGCACTACTTCTTTTTCAAGATTACACATTGCATCGTATCGGAAGTCTTCGTGGCACAGTGTAATTACAAAAGCTTGTTCCATACACTTGCTGCAGACGAGGCAACATGCTGTGTAATCTTGAAGAAGAAGCAGTGCACACAGCACACACAGTGGGCCGCCGCGCAGAGAGAAGGAAGGAGAGCATTCCTTCCTTCCAACTGTTATGCCGGCCAGCCACTGTCACCAATGAGGAGAGAGTGGGCGGAGGAGGGGAGAGACTGTGGCCACTGTGCCACCAATGATAATTAACCAGAGGACCTTTCATGGGTCCGAACTTTATTAACTAAGTAGCAGGGCATGTAGGGAGCCACCCAGGGATCTCCCAGCACTTACTATTAAGTCCTAAGCGCCGCTACGTTCGCCCATTGCGGCTCCCGTTACCGTCTCCCGCGCTGTATGCTAATTACTACTATAGGAACACCAGGGAGGAGACATCAGCATTGGGATGTGCTGACCAACCCCTTTTGAGCCTCTCTCTCTCTAGGCGTTCCTTCTCCCTGGCTGTAGCGCTGTCCAATCACTGCGCAGAGCGTCACAGCCAGGGAGAAAAAAAAACTCACCTTCTCCCTGGCTGTGACGCTCTGCGATTGGACAGCGCTACAGCCAGGGAGAAGGAACGCCCAGGGAGAAAAGCTGATGTCTCCGCCATGGTGTAATGGGGGGCCACAGCGGGAGAACGGAGCGGCGCCCAGATATAATAGTAAGTGCAGGGAGATCCCTGGGTGCCGCTTTACATGTCCTGCTACTTGGTTAATAAAGTATGGACCCATGAAAGGTCCTCTTACAGATACAGGAGGCGGGTGCGGCACCTGAAAGGGTTAACTGCCGCTGATCGCAGCTCCCTGTCAGAGGTCAGGTGCCGGCTATGTGATTCTGCCGCACCCACCTCCTGTATCTGTATTAAAGGTTAATTATCATTGGTAGTGCAGTGTTAAAACATCAAAAACAAAGTTCCAGCACTCACTTTTTCTTTATTCAGGCAGTAGAAACAATGTACTGTACAGGACACGCACCCACTAGTGTCGCAACATTGACGCGTTTCGAACAAAGTTCTTATTCTTAACTGTGACCAGTGTCTTCTCCAAGAATTAAATACTGAACTGGAAACAAATGGTTCCACCACTACCTGGAGAAGTGGGGAAAGGGATAAGAAGGAAAAGGGCCGAAGCTTCTATTCCCTGTATAAGGCACTGTTCACATTGTCAAGCAATGTAGTTGCAAGTAGCATCTATCTAAATTAGATGCTTCTATATATAAAGTGACAATTCCCATAACCAGCATATAAAATTACATATACAACATAATAAGGACTGTCATATTTAAAAACATTGGTGGCAGTGGCCACAAGGTCCCCTCCCCTCCTCCTCATTGGTGGCAGTGGCAGCTTCTGATTGGAGCCCCAGCAGTGTAATCCTGGGGCTCTGATCGGTTACCATGGCAGCCAGGACGCTGCTAAAGTTCCGGCTGCCATGGTAATCTCCCTGCTGCTGTGTGTACTATGCACAGGGCAGCAGGGACAGTGTAAAGTCCTATTCACCCTAATAGAGCTCTATCAGGGTGAATAGGACAAGGGATGAAAAGATCCCAGGTTCTAGCCCCTAAGGGGGGAAATTGTTATTAAATAAAAAGTAAAAAAAAAAAGTATAAATCACCCCGTTTCCCAAAAAATAAATAAACATATTACATATTGCCACATCTGAAAAGTCCAAACTATTAAATTATCAAAAGAACAGAAAAAAAGCCCCGCCCACTCCCTAAGAATTATAACATGTTAACAGGTACATACAGCCAAACTGCAGCAAAAGCTACTTTTCCTTTAAAAAAAAAGTTACTTCTTATTTCTTGTTTCTTTGACTTAAAAAATTGTACTTTTCTAGTATGTTCAACCACGGATCTAAAATAGAATGGCAGTCGATCACATACCGCATATCTCATATATATGTGTGCAAATGCCTGACTTATTTCACAATGATAAGTCTTAGATTAGCTAGCAGCAATATTCTTCTACTATAGTCATCACATGATACTTAGTGTTGATCGCGAATATTCTAATCGGGAATTTTTATCGCAAATATTGGCACTTCGAGAATTCTCGAATATCTAGAATATAGTGCTATATCTTCGTAATCGCGAATATTCTAGATTTTTTTTCATCAGTATTCTTGATCCCTCACTGCTTCTTGCTGGTGGGCCAATGAGAAGACTGCAATATCTTTGACTTTAGGAGTAGTGTTGTTGATCGCAAATTTCCGTATCGCAAATTTTTCCGATTGGCGATTTTTGCAATCAAGAAAATAATGACTGGAGATCACGAATTCTCGAATTCGTGAATATATGACGAATATTTGCCCAAATATTCTCGAAAATTCAAATATTCCAAGCCTTCACAGTGAGATTGGGTCACCAAGTGGGATGCAAATGATTAGTAGGGTTGATCGCGAATATTCTAATCGCAAATTTTTATCGCAAATATCGGCAGATGTAGAATATAATGCTATATATTCGTAATCGTGAATATTCTAGATTTTTTTTTCATCAGTAAACTCCCTTCTTGCTTATGGGCCAATGAGAAGGCTGCAATGTCTTTGTCTGAGCTTAGTAACATCCCTAGCAACCAATAGGAAAGTTGCCTACCCCTTACTATATAAGAAACTCCCCAGCAGCCATTTTCTGCTGTTTTTTTTGCAGTTCTGAGAGAGAGAGAGCAGTGACATTGCTGTGCTCTGTGCTTTCATCTGGATCCTATTCCTTATCCAATTGCATTAGATAGTTAGCTCATATATAAAATACAGATAGTTAGTGGGAGATAGTCAGTGTAGGGTAGATAGTGATATAGTGTAGTTGATTCCAGTGCAGGGTGTTAGGTAGTGTGATAGGTTCTGCTGTCCATACATACATGCTACAGACATAGTGCTGTGATGTCACCAATCAGTAATATCTACTCAGACCTGATAAAATGTGAAGTTGCATGTATTACGCAAAAAATATGCACATCATTAGTGCCGATTTGCGCAATCGCGAAAATAAAGACTGGAGATCACGAATTCTAGAATTCTCTAATTTATTGCAAATATTATGCAAAAATTCGTGAAATATTGCGAAAACAAATATTGCCTATGCCGCTCATCACTAATGATTAGGCAGAGTGGCCTGGGTATACCAGGTTTATCTTGATTTGTGACAAATTTATTTGGAACGAGTCAAATTTCTTGAAGAACTTCGGCAAATCGTCCGGAACTTTGCTCATCTCTAGTCGTGTGCATGAGCCCTTACCCTGAGAGTCCTGGAATCTATTGTATTACACTGACAGCATTATGCCAGTATAATTCAGTAGATTCCAGGACTCTCAGGGGAGATGCAGTGCGGAAGCACGGATCGGAACCCCACAGAAGCACTACGGAGTGCTTCCATTGTTTTTCTGGCCGTGCCTCCACACCGCAAAAAAGTAGTGCATGCACTACTTTTTTGCGGTGCGGGCCATCGGATGTGGATCGCGGACCCTATTCAAGTGAATGGGTCCGCAATCCACATGCGGCTGCCCCACAGTTCATGCCCTGCATTGCGGACTGCAATTTGCGGTCCATAGAACTGGCACAAAGCCCTTACGTTCGTGGGCATGAGCCCTTACACAATATTATAAATTAGTATGGTGCTGTGAGATCCTGTCAGAGGAGCCAAGGCCAGAATGGGACCTCTCATGGACACACTGCAAGTTTATCACATTCAAATTGCTCATGTGTGTTAGGCCTTAGACTTTATTTTTTCTGGACAACCACTTGAAACTTTGCACTATCCTGGTTGTCACCCAGTATCTGTGAGGGCTGCTTCATTGTATACGTGTATCACTCTTTCTCCCTTTCTGGGCCCTGGGGCTAATAATGTCAATCGCATACATTTAACCCCTAAGATGCCATGATCAAATATGAACACGCATCTGAGAGGTCAAAAGCCACGAGCATGCACTCTCGGCCGTGCATTGGGTCCCCCTATCAAGGTTCGGGGGAGCTGGAGTGTGTGTGCAGCTGTCTCTGTATTCCTGAGAGATACAAGGCTGCTGCACACTAGTGCCTATGGAGATCCTGCCTGTGGCAGAGCTCCATAAGAACATATGTAGTCATTTACTAAGGCCAGCGTTTTTAACCCTTTCTACCCCGGGACAGTTTTCACCTTCCTGGCCAGGCCATTTTTTGCAAATCTGACATGTGTCACTTTATGTGGTAATAACTTTGGTACACTTTTATTTATCCAAGCCATTCTGAGATTGTTTTCTCGTGACACATTGTACTTCATAGCAGTGGTAAATTTTAGTCAATATATTTTTCCTTTATTTATAAAAAAAATCACAAATTTACCAAAAATTTGGAAAAATTCACAATTTTCTAAATTTGAATTTCTCTACTTTTAAGACAGATAGTAATGCCTCATAAAATAGTTCAGTCATCATTTCCCATATGTCTGCTTGACATTGGCATAATTTTGTAAATGTCATTTCATTCTTTTAGGACGTTAGAAGTTTAGAAGCCAATTTTCAAATTTTCAACAAAATTTCCAAAACCCTTTTTTAAGCACCAATTCAGATATAAAGTGATTTTGAGGGGCTTACGTAATGGAAATCACCCATAAATGACCCCATTTTAGAAACTACTCAAATTATTTAAACCTGATGTTGCAAACTTTTTTAACCCTTTAAGTGTTCCACAAGAATAAAGGAAAATGGAGGCGAAATTTCAAAATTTCATTTTTTATGCAGATTTTTCATGTTAATACATTTTTTTACTGCAACACAGCAAGGGTTAACAGCAAAATAAACCTCAATATATATTACTATCATTCTGAAGTTTACAGAAATACCCCATATGGGGCGGTATACTGCTCTATGGGCACGTGGCACTTGTAGAGGCGTCAGCCCATTCACTACAATGGGACTGAGTTGCACCTAGACCATATGACCGACAAATGTGTGCTCACCAGAGTGCCATGACCTCTTGAAAAAGCTGATTGGAAGGGGTGCTGGGAGTCGGACCCACCACCAATCAGATATTAATAGGTCATCAATTTATTTTACCCCTAGAAAACACATTTAATAGTCTATAGTTTAGAATCTATCTGCTTTAATACGAATTAATTCCGGTTGAGTTTGTGCTGGGCTTGTGCTTATTAGTGTTGAGCGCGAATATTCGAAAAGCAAATTTTTATCTCGAATATCGCAAATTCGAGAATTCGCGAATATTTAAAATATAGTGCTATATATTCGTTTTTCCATCTGAACACATGATTCCTCCCTGCTTCTTGCTTGTGGGCCAATGAGTCATTGGCCCAAAAGCAATTTAAGCAGGGAGGAATCATGACTAGAGTTGAGCGAACACCTGGATGTTCGGGTTCGAGAAGTTCGGCCGAACTTCCCGGAAATGTTCGTCCCGAACCCGAACCCGAACCCCATTGAAGTCAATGGGGACCCGAACTTTTCGGCACTAAAAAGGCTGTAAAAAAGCCCAGGAAAGAGCTAGAGGGCTGCAAAAGGCAGCAACATGTAGGTAAATCCCCTGCAAACAAATGTGGATAGGGAAATTAATAAAAATAAAACTAAAATAAATAAAAAATTAACCAATATCAATTGGAGAGAGGTCCCATAGCAGAGAATCTGGCTTCACATCAGCAGAGAATCAGTCTCTTCATGCCATAGCAGAGAATCTGGCTTCACGTCACCCACTACTGGAACAGTCCATTGTCATATATTTAGGCCCCGGCACCCAGGCAGAGGAGAGAGGTCCCGTAACAGAGAATCTGGCTTCATGTCAGCAGAGAATCAGTCTGCATATCCTAGCAGAGAATCATGCTTTACGTCACCCAACACTGGAACAGTCCATTGTCAGATATTTAGGCCCAGGCAGAGGAGAGAGGTCCCGTAACAGAGAATCTGGCTTCATGTCAGCAGAGAATCAGTCTGCATGTCCTAGCAGAGAATCATGCTTTACGTCACCCAACACTGGAACAGTCCATTGTCAGATATTTAGACCCAGGCAGAGGAGAGAGGTCCCATAACAGAGATTCAGGCTTCATGTCAGCAGAGAATCAGTCTTCATGTCATAGCAGAGAATCAGGCTTCACATCACCCACCACTGGAACAGGCCATTGTCAGATATTTAGGCCCAGGCACCCAGGCAGAGGAGAGAGGTCCCATAAAAGAGAATCTGGCTTCATGTCAGCAGAGAATCAGTCTTCATGTCATAGCAGAGAATCAGGCTTCACGTCACCCACCACTGGAACAGGCCACTGTCAGATATTTTTAGGCCCCGGCACCCAGGCAGAGGAGAGAGGTCCCATAACAGAGATTCAGGCTTCATGTCAGCAAAGAATCAGTCTGCATGTCATAGCAGAGAATCATGCTTTACGTCACCCAACACTGGAACAGTCCATTGTCAGATATTTAGGCCCAGGCAGAGGAGAGAGGTCCCATAACAGAGATTCAGGCTTCATGTCAGCAGAGAATCAGTCTTCATGTCATAGCAGAGAATCAGGCTTCACGTCACCCACCACTGGAACAGGCCACTGTCACATATTTAAGCCCAGGCACCCAGGCAGAGGAGAGAGGTCCCATAACAGATATTCAGGCTTCATGTCAGCAGAGAATCAGTCTTCATGTCATAGCAGAGAATCAGGCTTCACGTCACCCACCACTGGAACAGTCCATTGTCACATATTTAGGCCCAGGCACCCAGGCAGAGGAGAGAGGTCCCATAACAGAGATTCAGGCTTCATGTCAGCAGAGAATCAGTCTTCATGTCATAGCAGAGAATCAGGCTTCATGTCACCCACCACTTGAACAGGCCGCTGTCAGATATTTTTAGGCCCCGGCACCCAGACAGAGGAGAGGTTCATGAATTGAATGAGGAAGTGCCCTGGAGTACAATAATATATTGTTAAGGGGAGGTAGTTAATGTCAAATCTGCACAAGGGATGGACAGGTCCTGTGGGATCCATGCCTGGTTCATTTTTATAAACGTCAGCTTGTCCACATTGGCTGTAGACAGGCGGCTGCGTTTGTCTGTAATGACGCCCCCTGCCGTGCTGAATACACGTTCAGACAAAACGCTGGCCGCCGGGCAGGCCAGCACCTCGAAGGCATAAAAGGCTAGCTCTGGCCACGTGGACAATTTGGAGACCCAGAAGTTGAATGGGGCCGAACCATCAGTCAGTACATGGAGGGGTGTGCACAGGTACTGTTCCACCATGTTATTGAAATGTTGCCTCCTGCTAACACGTTCCGTATCAGGTGGTGGTGCAGTTAGCTGTGGCGTGGTGACAAAACTTTTCCACATCTCTGCCATGCTAACCCTGCCCTCAGAGGAGCTGGCCGTAACACAGCTGCGTTGGCTCCGTCCCAGATGGCGGCGGTCAGTAGCAGGCGGAGTCTCTTGGCGGCGGGTGTACTGCTTTTGCCCACTGCTCCCTCTTTGTCTTTTGCTACGCTGTTGGCTCGGTCTCACCACTGCCTCTTCCTCCGAACTGTGAAAGTCAGTGGCACGACCTTCATTCCATGTGGGCTCTAGGACCTCATCGTCCCCTGAATCGTCTTCCACCCAGTCTTGATTCCTGACCTCCTGTTCAGTCTGCACACTGCAGAAAGACGCAGCAGTTGGCACCTGTGTTTCGTCATCATCAGAGACGTGCTGAGGTGGTATTCCCATGTCCTCATCATCAGGAAACATAAGTGGTTGTGCGTTAGTGCATTCTATCTCTTCCACCCCTGGGGAAGGGCTAGGTGGATGCCCTTGGGAAACCCTGGCAGCAGAGTCTTCAAACAGCATAAGAGACTGCTGCATAACTTGAGGCTCAGACAGTTTCCCTGATATGCATGGGTGTGATGTGACAGACTGATGGGCTTGGTTTTCATGCGCCATCTGTGCGCTTTCTGCAGAAGACTGGGTGGGAGATAATGTGAACGTGCTGGATGCACTGTCGGCCACCCAATTGACTAATGCCTGTACCTGCTCAGGCCTTACCATCCTTAGAACGGCAATTGGGCCCCACCAAATATGGCTGTAAATTCTGGCGGCTACTGGGACCTGAGGTAGTTGGTACACTAGGACGTGTGGCTGTGGCAGAACGGCCACGTCCTCTCCCAGCACAAGAGGGTCCACTAACACCACCACGACCATGTCCGCGTCCGCAACCGCGTCCCTTTCTAGATGTTTTCCTCATTGTTACTGTTCACCACAATAAGAAAAATATTATTCGGGCCAATGTATTGAATTAAAATTCAGGTCTTTTTTTACAGACACCTAACACTAAGTCTATCTGGCTATCTATTTAGGTACCATATTACACTAATACACGCACACCAGTAATGACAGATTTAGCTGAATATAAAATTGAGGCCTATTATTTAGGCGCTGGGTGACAGGTATACGTTTACGGACAGAATTAGACTTGGATCTGCACTGTAGCGTGTGTGTGAAGTTCTTGAGAATTACCCTATCAGCACCTTGAATCTAATATACCCTTTTAGGGATAGATTTAAAGTAGGACTGATACAGCAGAAACCACTAATTTTGAGAATTGCAAATTTGGGAATTGTTTTTCAACCCAGAACAAAAACTGTGCTTTGACGGACAGTAAAAATGACTTGACCAGCTAAAACAGTACAGATTTGGATGAATATTAATGTGAGGCCTATTTTTTAGGCGCTGGGTGACAGGTATACGTTTAATCACAGAATTAGACTTGGATCTGCACTGTAGCGTGTGTGTTAAGTTTTTGAGAATTACCCTATCAGCACCTTGAATCTAATATACCCTTTTAGGGATAGATTTAAAGTAGGCCTGATACAGCAGAAACCACTAATTTTGAGAATTGCAAATTTGGGAATTGTTTTTCCACCCAGATACCCAAAAATGACGAATATTCTAAAAAACTAATATATAGCACTATATTGAATATAGTACTATATATTTGTTTTTTAGAATATTCATCATTTTCAATTCAATGACTCATTGGCCCACAAGCAAGACGCAGGGAGGAATCATGTGTTCAGAAGGAAAAAATGATGAATATTCTAAAAAAGAATTATGATCACTTGCCATGATCACTTTTTTTAGTGACAATGGCATGAACAGTTCAAAACATGTTTTGATGTCACTTACTCTCGTCACAGCAAACCTTGTGATCCCAGGGGTCATTTTGATTACATCTGCAGCAGCTGCCCTGCCATGTAAGTCAGGAGGTTCTGAACTCCAACAGATCTTACCACTTTTGGATTTGAATGTTTCAGCAGGAACAGCAGCAGGTTCAGCACTGGTGGCCTCCTCATCAGACTCATCAGATGTGTCTGTGTATTCTGGTTGATACTCTACTTCATCTTCTGCCTCAAACTGCTCATCCATATCGCTATGCTGCTCTGTGTCCTCTGCCTCATTTTCATCCAAGATATAATCCAGTATTTGGCTTCCTGTAAATCTTCTCACTCTTGCATGCTGCATATTGGAGATGATTACTCTGCAAGTCAGCAACTCTGAAATGTATTGGTCCTATGTTTCTTTACTTTATTTAGAGAAGCAGACAAGCAGGCAAAGAGATCGGCCCCTCCCTAACTACAGCTCACAGGGCTGAGAGGTGATTGGCTGTCAGTGTTACTAAGCAGAGAGAGTGTTTAGGATTTATTAGTGTCCTATAATCCTATATTATAACTGGGTCAGAATTGACCCTAACACCATAAACGTCTTAATTTTCACCACAGTATTTTATAATTTTGTGAAAAGGATTCTTTTTCTATTACATTGTTTAAATATAGGTCCCTGACAAAGTAAAAAAATCTTGATGCAATAAACAAATTTATGTGATACTTATAGACATTCAAAACCTGAAAACGGGTCGGTTCTGACCCTAACACAAGAGGAGGGTTAAGATAAGTTTTAGTCACTGATTAGAGCTCTATCCTAACACAGCAGCATAGTTGGATTCCCTATTAGTGTAAACAGAGACCACAAAGGAGCGTCCTACTGTAGATCTTGGAAGACCGTTACATGAATTAAATCAATTGGCATCCTGCAGTACTTCTAAGGGTATGGTCATATGACATAGCTGGCTGCATTGCGCCAAGCCACACCCACCCTCAACAACCAATGGCTGCATAGTTTTATTTCAAAATTATGATATCATTGGCTGCCATAGTTTGGTGTGGCTTGCTGTGTGCGGCCACCTGCTTGAGCAGAGGTTTGGCAATGAGCTGCATATATCAGCTGATCATTGGGGAATTGGACAAGTAATTGGACCCCGTTTAGTCAAGTTCCTGAACAGGTAAATTAATTAAAATATTCAAAATATCAGTAATGGAACACTACTGACCACCTGATTGGAAAGGGAGACTTGTTCCAAAACTACTTATTATTGCTGGCAGGGCAGATGCTTAATGTATTTTCAGTGGTAATAGCTAAGTAAAATACATTTTATACGGCTATTAGTACCAGCACACTCTCCAAGACATACAACATTGCAAAAGTAATTAATTCAACTTTTAATTTTTTTTCCTTTGAGTGACCTATTCGCTCTTGGGAAGATCAGTAGGGAAGCCAAGTTCAAATTAGATATGTATTTTCCACATCCCCTACTGTTTCTTTTTCTCAGCTTGGCAGGAACACTCTGAACTGGAAGAGATGTGGCATTATCTTTTTTGCCAAACTGGAAAATAGTGAGAAAAGGAATTACTTTTCAAAAGTATCCAAGCATAAGGCACGAATTCTGAGATTTGATATACCCCAGGCACCTTAGACTTTTTTGATATCTGTCACTTATGATGCAATGTTTATTAACTTTCATTTATGTTGTTTGTCATCATTTTCTGTATATTTACTGTCAAGTTTAAAATCATTTGGTGGTTCCTAATCCTGAATTGTCATTTGTCACAAGTCACAAGTTAATTTAAAAATTGTGGAGTGAGTCTTTCCTTCGGGCGTCATGAACATGGTGAATAGCGTTGCTGGAAAATAGGGAGGATGCAAAGGTTATATTGTGGCAGGCGTTGTGTTCTGTTGCATTAGAAGAATTCTGATATCTCTCACTTTTAGTCTAACCAGACTGTCTGTTACTCTGTAATTCCTCTAGCGCCGTGCTATGGAAACAGTAGGTTCAAAGATCACACCAACTGCTTGAAATAACTTATTTATTAACTTCAACTTTTCTTCATATAACACTGCGGCCTCCGCAGCAGATAGTCCATGTACAAAACACGTGTTGAATAAAGATTCAGAAAATGGTAGTATGCATAAGATGGTGGTTCAACTATTCAATCTTGTCATTCAACATAAAATGGTAGATATATTTCTCTCTTCAGTATCTGTACACTCACTTTAAGTAATTTAAGCACTTTATGATCTCTCTGAGAGGTATATCTGAGGTTAACCAATAGTTCACTTGCTCTACTTGGTTTGCAGTTTGATCTGTATAATTGCTTATGTTCGCATTTGTATTGGATTTGTTTGGATTGTATGATTGTATGGCTCAATAGTTCGTTTGTATACAATTGAATTTGGTGGAACTGTAAGTAAACACACATATAACTGGTTCAGTATACAGTTCTAATCACTACATTAACAGTAGGAATATTGTATAAATGTTTTAAATACCTATTTTGGCCTATCTGATTCCATAAAACACAGCTCTTAGTGGGGTGAATGTCTGTTCAGATTCTCTCTCTGGTGAATAATGATTCCAGCAGCTCCTGCTAGGGGAATTTCTTACACAGTCTGTGTGTGAGGCTGGCTGTGATTGGTCAAAACTCTTCCTGTGTGTGAGGCTGTCTGTGATTGGTCTAGACTCATGCCCAGCAACAACAGTTTAACTCTATGCTTTCTGTTGTTTCTTTTGTGTCATTGAGCTTATCTTACATTATATAATGAATCTTGGATGTATGACATCCAAACATGAAGTCACTGTAAATAACTCTGCTTTTGTCTTTAACACACGAACATAGGAACTGTAGGACAGGTCTTAGCTGACCAGCTACATATATGTGTCACGGAACCATGAACCAGACGTACAACAAGAGATAAATGAAAATAAGAAGGCTTTATTGAAAATAAAGCTGTAAAGCAAAAGTCCAAACGGATGGTGAAACCGAGCAGAGTCTTTGCGAAGCCAGAGGTCAGGAACCAGAAGGGTAGTCAGACGAAGCCAGGATCAGGAACCAGCAGGGTAGTCAGACGAAGCCAGGATCAGGAACCAGCAGGGTAGTCAGACGAAGCCAGGATCAGGAACCAGCAGGGTAGTCAGACGAAGCCAGGATCAGGAACCAGAAGCAGCAGCAGTCTAGAAGCATGTGAACACAAGAGGACCAAGCAAGGAACTGAAGCCACAGACCTCCTATATATATGAGCTAGGCATCCAGCTCCTCCCAGGGGAAGGAGGAGCCGCAGGGTGGAAGGCTACAAGAAACCCAGGACCCAAGATGGCCGCCAGCACATGTCAAACGAAGGAGAGCAGCAAGCAGGTAAGACCATGACAGTACCTCCCCCTCAAGGGCCCCTCCTCCGCGGAGCACAAAACGGTTTCTGAGGGAAGCGTGCGTGGAAGGCTCGGAGCAAGGCAGGAGCATGGACATCTGCGGAGGGAACCCAGGAACGCTCCTCTGGACCATAACCACGCCAATGGACCAAAAACTGCAACCGACCGCGGACCAGGCGTGAGTCCAGGATATTGCTCACCTCATATTCCTCACGATTGCCCACTTGGACCGGACGAGGCCGAGGAACCGAGGAAGTGAAACGATTACACACCAGTGGCTTCAACAGGGAGACATGAAACACGTTGGAGATCCGCATGCCAGGAGGAAGCGCAAGGGCATAGGCTACCGGGTTTACCCTGCGAAGCACTCGGAAGGGACCAACAAAGCGAGGCGCCAGCTTGGGAGTGGGCACTCGAAGGTTGAGGTTGCGGGTGGACAACCATACACGGTCTCCGACCTGGTAGGAAGGAGCAGGCGCTCGTCTGCGATCAGCCTGGAATCTCTGGCGCTGCGCAGAGACCTCAAGGGACTTCTGGATCTGTACCCAAGAAGCACGTAGGACGGAAAGGTGATCCTCCACAGCCGGAATATCCTGGCGAGAGAATACCTCCGGTAACACGGCAGGTTGGAACCCATAATTGGCCATGAAGGGAGACGTCCCAGAGGAAGAGTTCACCGCCGTGTTCCTGGCAAACTCAGCCCAAGGCAGGAGGTCAACCCAATTGTCTTGGTGATCGGAGACATAGCAACGAAGGAATTGCTCCAAGGCCTGATTGGACCGTTCTGCGGCCCCATTGGACTGAGGGTGGTAGGCCGAGGAGAAGGAGAGATGAATCCCCAACTGGGAGCAAAAGGCGCGCCAGAACCTGGACACAAACTGACTCCCCCGATCCGACACAATCTCCTTAGGCAAACCGTGCAACCGGAAGACCTCCCTGGCAAAAATCGTGGCCAACTCTTGTGCAGAGGGTAACTTCTTGAGAGGAACACAGTGGCACATTTTGGAAAACCGATCCACAATCATGAGAATGACCGTATGGCCTCGGGATGCAGGGAGGTCCACAATGAAATCCATCCCCAGGTGTGACCATGGGCGCTCCCCGGTGGCTATGGGTTGCAGAAGGCCCAACGGAAGGTGCCGAGGGGACTTACTCTGGGCACAAACGGAGCATGCCGCTACATATGCGGCGATGTCGGAACGTAGGGAAGGCCACCAGAACAGACGTGAAACAGCCCAGGACAGCTGATTCTTTCCAGGATGCCCCGCGGTCTTGGAGTTATGGTAGGTTCGCAACAACCGAGTGCGCAACTCCTCAGGCACAAAACATCTGCCGTTGGGTCTCCCAGAGGGAGCACCAGATTGAGCCGCCAAAATCTGCTCACCCAGGGGAGAGGTCAGGCTGGTGCGAATGGCGGCCAGGATCTGATTCGGAGGTATGACCGAAGTCGGAATCGACTCCTCCCTGGACAGCTCGGAGTACTGCCGTGATAAGGCATCCGCCCTGATGTTCTTGGAACCGGGTAGGTAGGAGACCACGTAATTAAAACGTGACAAGAACAGAGCCCATCTGGCCTGACGTGGTGTCAATCTCTTGGCCTCAGAAAGGTAGGTCAGATTCTTGTGGTCCGTCAGGATGAGAACCGGAACCACCGAACCCTCGAGCAAGTGCCTCCATTCTTTAAGGGCCTGCACGATGGCCAATAACTCCCTGTCACCAATCTGATAGTTGCACTCCGCGGAAGACAGTTTCCGGGAGTAAAACCCACAAGGAAGCAGAGGACCCTCTGGTGTTCTACGCTGAGACAGAAGGGCGCCTACTCCCGTCTCAGACGCGTCCACCTCGAGGACAAAGGGCAACCCAGGGTTGGGATGCGACAGAATCGGAGCCGACACAAAGGCGGACTTTAGGGCCTCAAAAGCTCGGATGGCCTCGAGCGGCCAGACCTGGGAATTACTGCCCTTCCTGGTCAGATCCGTGAGAGGCTTGGCCAGCATGGAAAAGTCCCTGATGAACTTCCGATAATAATTGGCGAAGCCCAAAAAGCGCTGCAGGGAACGAAGACCACTGGGCTGGGGCCACTGTAAGACAGCCGAAACCTTCTCAGGATCCATGGAGAACCCCTCAGCGGAAATGATGTAACCTAAGAAGGTTACCTGGGATCGGTGAAATTCGCATTTCTCAAGCTTACCGAACAGCTTGTTCTCTCGTAACCGTTGCAACACTCGTCTGACATCCAGAATGTGGGCCTCCATGGATTCAGAATATACCAAGATGTCATCCAAATAGACTACCACACACTGCTGCAACAGGTCACGGAAAACATCGTTGATGAATTCCTGAAAGACTGCGGGCGCATTGCACAACCCAAAGGGCATAACCAAGGATTCGTAATGACCGGTCCTGGTGTTAAACGCGGTCTTCCACTCATCGCCCGCCTTGATCCTTACCAGGTTATATGCCGCCCTCAGGTCAAGTTTGGTAAAGACCGTGGCCCCTTTAAGGCGATCGAACAGCTCGGAAATCAAGGGTATCGGGTAAGCGTTCTTGATCGTGATGCGATTGAGACCCCTGTAATCGATGCAAGGCCTCAACTCACCTCCCTTCTTTTTCACAAAGAAAAATCCAGCCCCTGCCGGGGACGAAGATTTGCGAATGTGTCCGCGTGAAAGCGCCTCCCTCACGTACTCCTCCATGGCCTCATTCTCCGCTACCGACAGTGGATAGACTTTGCCACGAGGAGGAACGGCACCAGATTGTAACTCTATGGCACAATCGTATGGGCGGTGCGGAGGTAGGGCAACCGCGCGCACCTTATCGAATACATCCCGGTACTCCTCGTATTCAGGAGGCAACAGAGAGTCCGAGGAAGTACACAGCAACTTGACAGACCCATGGATGCAACTAGCCCCACACTGCGGTGACCACGAGAGGATCTCGACCGATCTCCAATCGAAAGTCGGATTATGCTTCTGGAGCCAGGGGTACCCCAAGACCACCGAGTAGTGTGGAGACGAAATAACCTGGAGGCAGACCGACTCTCTGTGAACGGCACCAATGGCTATCCCCACTGGAAGGGTCTCATGAGTCACGTGTGGCGGCAGAAGGGGTCTGCCGTCTATCGCCTCATGAGCCAGTGGGGAACCTCGAGCCTGCAGAGGAATGGAATTGGCGGCAGCGAACACACTATCAATGAACAAACCACCAGCACCAGAGTCCACCAACGCCTGGGTCGTCACCGAGCCCCCGACCCAGGAGAGGACAACAGTGATCAGTGGTTTGTCAACACGGGAAACCGGGGACGAGGAGACTCCACCCAAGATCTGCCCCCGACAGGATCTCAGGGTACGAGCGTTTCCCGGACGGTTCGGACATGCCAACCGAAAATGCCCACCGAGACCACAGTACATGCATCGGCCCTCGCGTCTTCGGAGTGCCCTCTCCCCCTCGGACAGGCGAGCAAACCCCAGCTGCATGGGTTCACCCCCAGACAAGTCATCCCCAGGAGGCGTGGGAGGAGAGGGAGGCACGGGTGGGACAGCAAACGTAGGCACCAATCTGTTAGAAGACCTCCGCAGGTTCTCCTTAAAGGAAGGTCTCTCCCTGAGTCTGGTGTCAATCAAAATCAGGAAAGAAATAAGAGACTCGAGCTCAACTGGTAGGTCCTTAGCTGCAACCTCATCCTTCAAGGCATCCGAGAGACCATGAGAGAAAGCAGCGACCAGAGCCTCATTATTCCAGCCCACCTCTGCTGCCAGGGTACGAAACTCAATGGCGTATTCAGCTACGGATCGTGAACCCTGTCTGATGGACATAAGGAGCTTCGCAGCAGAGGCAGCACGAGCCGGCACATCGAATACCTTCCGAAGAGAAGCAACAAAACCGGAAAACTCGGCAACCACCGGATTGTTGTTCTCCCATAAAGGGCTGGCCCAGGCCAAGGCCTTGTCCGAGAGCAGCGAGATCAAGAAGCCCACCTTTGATCTCTCAGTAGGAAAGGCATGTGGCAGCAACTCGAAATAAATGCCCACCTGGTTAAGGAAACCTCGGCACTGAGTTGGCTCTCCCCCAAAGCGCTGTGGAAGAGGGGCAGAACCGGTCATACCCCGAAACACCGCAGGCGCAACAACAGGTGTCGGGGTAGACTCTGGCGCAACAACCGGAGCGGCAGTAGGAGCGAGCCCAGGAGCGACAACCGACCCATCGGCAACGGGAGCGAAATGAGCCGTGCGTTCAAGCAGGGTTTGCAACGCCACAGCGAACCGACCCAACAGGTGATCCTGCTGATCAAGTCTGGCAACCAGCGTGGGTAGCGAGGATGGCCCTGTACCGTCAGAATTCATGGCTTGGTCCTAATGTCACGGAACCATGAACCAGACGTACAACAAGAGATAAATGAAAATAAGAAGGCTTTATTGAAAATAAAGCTGTAAAGCAAAAGTCCAAACCGATGGTGAAACCGAGCAGAGTCTTTGCGAAGCCAGAGGTCAGGAACCAGAAGGGTAGTCAGACGAAGCCAGGATCAGGAACCAGCAGGGTAGTCAGACGAAGCCAGGATCAGGAACCAGCAGGGTAGTCAGACGAAGCCAGGATCAGGAACCAGCAGGGTAGTCAGACGAAGCCAGGATCAGGAACCAGAAGCAGCAGCAGTCTAGAAGCATGTGAACACAAGAGGACCAAGCAAGGAACTGAAGCCACAGACCTCCTATATATATGAGCTAGGCATCCAGCTCCTCCCAGGGGAAGGAGGAGCCGCAGGGTGGAAGGCTACAAGAAACCCAGGACCCAAGATGGCCGCCAGCACATGTCAAACGAAGGAGAGCAGCAAGCAGGTAAGACCATGACAATATGCCCCAGGGGCTTTCCTGGGGCTTCTTGGTGTATCAAAGCTTTGTGACGGTAGGAAGTTGGACTGCTTCTATGAAGATGGACATGGAATGATAGTACCCTCTTCTAATCAGCAATGTATAGTGGGAATCTTCCCAGCTTTGCTCTGCAGGTGCTGTTTGAGTTGCTCCAATGGACTTGGAGAAAGTGCTTGCAGAGTTCCAGGTTGGCCCAGAGTCTCACTTTGACTAGTCAGGGTATGTATTCAGACCCCAAACATCACTGCCCAGACTTGGATGATGATGCTATGACAGATTTTAAGCCAGATAGTCACTGGCGGTTTGATTTCTAGGCCAAGGTAGGTGTACCTGTTGGTTTTTGCAAGTGGGCAGTTGTTTAGCAGGAAGATGCTTGGCTGGTTTCTGGTTTCTCTTCTGGAACACCATAATGTTGGTTTTCTTTGGATTAATGGGTAGTGCCCACGTGATGCCCAGTTTTTCCAGGATTAACAGGTTGGCTTGGAGATCTTTCTCAGTTGGCGATTGCAGCAGGATGTTGTATGCATACTTCAGAAAGTTCACCTTTGTGTCATCGAAAGTGAGACCTGGTGCTGAGAAGGACTTCAAAGCCGCGGCCACCTCATTGATATAGATGTCTTATAGATAAGCTCCCATTTACCTTCACGCTGCAACTGTTCATCAAGAACTTCCGATAACATCATATGTTTTTCCTCCTATTCAGCTTTGTAGAATTTTCAGGAATAGGCCTTTGTGCCACACTGAGTGTTAGAGTCTACAAAACAGGCATAGATCTTTCCATGCTTTGTATTGTGGATGTGGCTCTAAGGATCCTCATATTCAGGACGCTGTTGGAGAGTTTTCCAAGGTTGCTACTGACACACACTGTATCCTTCAGCACTTGGCTGTATCATACCTGTCTCCGCTATGGGGGTTATTGGTTCCAGCTCTGAGGGAAGTAGCTGGCACTCATCATAACATTGAAGAGTTTTGCTATTGCTGCCTGGATACCTGGCGGGCTGTACTTTATAGTTTCAGGGAGGATCCCATGTGGCCCACTGGCTTTTTTACTCTTAATCAGTGAAATCCTCTTGGTAATCTTTTTCAGTGTTATTGGTGTATCCAGAGGGTTTTGGAAATCTTTTGGAAAGCATAGGGAGAAATGTGGAAAGCGCGAACGGGCTAGGGACAGTGTTGCTGAAAATGATATAGAAGAATATCGGAGAGGGAGAGTGCAGGGAGACTGCAAGGTGAGTGCAGAGAAAGTGCAGGGAGACTTATGCTGCATCAGTTTTATTTATTTTTTCCTGCATTTACTTATTCATACATAAGTCAAAAATGTAATTCAGTACCAATAAGATGAAAGACTTCATTATTCTGGTGCCAGTGTGCCAACCAATACCATCCAGTCTGCACCCCTTAGGGGGGCCAATCTTAATGAAGACCATCCTCATCTTTTGCTGGCTTTACTTGTTCCAAATTATCCTTCAAAGTCTACTGTCCTAGAAAAGTCAAAAAATGTACAGATGCAGAGAGAGGAGGAGCTGAATGTTCCTGATGACACATTCTCATCGATATTAGATGATGTGGAAAAGGAGGAAAAGCAGATGGCAGAAGAAGGGTTCTCACCTGTAGAGCAGGAGAGCGCTGGGGTTGGAGAAGTGGCTATGCCAAAGCTGATTAATATTCAGTGTTTTCTCTCTAGTATGGTGTAGCGGGATTAGCTCACGGGACCGCCGTCTCCTGGGATAGACGGGCGCTATAGGCACATAAAACACAGTCCAGTCCAAGCAAGTATGGTGCAACTGGCCTCAGCCAGTTTTATTGACTTTTGCAGAAAAAGAATTAAACAAAACAGTTCAAAACAAATGAAATACCTGGCCGTCTGGCCACTACTTCTAGACAGGTAGTAGTCCCTAACTACATGAAACTGAGCCTTGTGCCCAGCTCCATCAACAAAACACACTGTTGTTTTTACTCACACATAAGGGTTCTTCCCAGGAGCAGAGAGAGATCAGCTAGTGAGCTGTTTGCCCTTTTATAGCACACTCAGGTTCCAAGGTGATTAGCCACAGTTACACTGAATACCTGGAGTGGCTAATTGGAGCAGGGACCCACCCAACTCTCCCTGCTCCAAGCAGCCAGGCCCTTCTAACCAGGTTTTTAACAAAACCCTTGCAAAGAGAAAACCTAGTTTTCCTTGCTGTCAATTCCCTGGCTGCTTTTTAGAACGTATAGGACAGGAACCTAGGTGAAATGTAGACTCCTTCCACCACTTTCCCCCTGGTCCTGTCACAATGGGAACACAACTAAACAGAATGGAATGCATTTTAGAGCATTCCGTTCAGTTCAGTTTTGTCCCCATTGACTACGAATGGGAACAAAACTGAAGAGCTAGTGTGAAAGTAGCCTTATAGATTCATTAGATTCATGACAAATTAATTTGGAATGGATCAAATTTCTTGGCAAACTGAGGAAAAGTTGCCAAATCTAATTTTTTAAAACATCCCACATCTCTAGTGGTGATGGTTGGCTCTGCCCCCACCTATATTACTGTTATTTTCTGCTTTTCTCTCCATTCAGCAGTTATTTGATATGTTGGTGTCATGGCTGTTGGATTTATTTTGGCTGCACACTCCTTTTTTCTTGAACCCACCTCCTGGATTAGGGTCTGTGTCTGAAATTTTAGCTATGCTATCTCTTGTCTCAGTCCTGCATTTTCTTGCTGCAGTTCTTGAAGTTTACATTTTATTTCCTAAATTTTTAGCACTACGATTTTTTTTGAAGCTGTACTTTAAATTGAAGGAAGTCTCTCTCTAGGTGAGACAGGCAGCCTCTAAGTGCTCTATTGTTGAGTGTGAAGCATTAGGACATAAAGTGCCAGGGGGTTCTCTGATGTTTGTTTCTTTAGAGTTAGGCCTACCACTACTCTTAGTTCCTGGAGTTTGTTCTTTGTAGATTTGGGCTTGGACTTTAAATCCTCAAATCCTCATCTATTCTCCTTTTTGTTGAAAATATTCAAGTCCTGCTTGCATCCATCTTCCATCGAGTCAGTATTTTCATGTTTTGTCTTACAGATTGCTAATTACAATGTATAAATTGGTAAAAACGTAGGAGCTCATGTCTAGTATTGCTTTCTATCTATCTATCTATCTATCTATCTATCTATCTATCTATCTAATACAACAAACAAAAAGAAGCAGCAGCACAGTCAGCAGTGTAGATGGGTGCAATACCTCCTGGATTTCAGGCAAAGATCCATAAACAGTATCCAAAAAAGCAAATGATGAGGTAGCACTCCTAATTCAGTAAAGGGTGTTAGACCTGTTTATTTCCCTAGTCGCTGAATTTGGAGTGCTGCCTCATTTGTTTTTTGGGATATCTATCTATCTCATATCTGTCCGTTTTTGTATTTATCTCCTATCTATCTACAACAAATGAAGGGAAGCAGCGCTCCAGTACAAGAGGATGTTTATTCATCCAATGTCAGAAAGCAATGTTTCAATTGCTCAATGCAGTAATTTTCAAGCCTTGAAAATGACTGCATTGACCAGTTGAAACCTTGCTGTCTGACATTGGGTGAATAAACATCCTTGTTGCATTGGAGTGCTGCTTCCTTTCATTTGTTTGAAGACTGGTGAGAGTTTGAATCTGATCTCCCTGGAGGCTTATACCGATCGATTTTGTTAAGCCTTTCTTCAGTTCTGTCTTTCTGATGCCAATAGCAGTCTTATCAGCCAAACACTGGTGTCCCCTGTCCACCCTTGGGGTTGATTGGTGTTGTCCATTTTGGCACCAATCACACCCATCGAAGCCCACCTACAGCTGCCTCACTGTGTTTTACAGTGAAGAAGCTACGATCGGCTGGTCTACATTGATTTGGGCTGCAGCGGGAGTTAAAACCTTTCTTGGCCTGTCGGGTAGAGCAGCCATCTTAGCATGACAATCACAATCTCTCAAGCTGAAAAACAGGCTATGGCACATAAGTACACAATAAATAATGCAATGAATATACAGTACAAAGCTAGTCAACTTTTTATGTACTGTACATGTAAATAAACTGGAAAATTCAGTTCAAAGTTAATGTACACATATTCAATATTTGATGTGTCTTACTTGTGATTTTAACAGTGTAACAAAGCTGAGGAAAGGATTCACAAAGACTCACTGTTCCTTTATAAGAAAAATAAATTGTTTGTTAATCTCTAAAACCACAGACCTCAAAAGCAATTCCAAGTTATATCAATCACATTGGAATTGACGGTGTGTATAACTAACACTGGCCTTGCAGAACATAATAAAACTGATCTTCGGGAGAAAACATGTACAATGTGTTTCTCTGATTAAATGAATACATAATCTATGCCAGAAATAGACCTAGGGTCTAAAGAGCTGGGAATTTTGTAGAATGCTTTGGTAACTGTGCAGTGCCACAGGCCTCTTTGATTGTAAATGATAACCTTCATTTATTGTGCACATTTTTATTTCGTATAGAAAAAAGAAACAATTATAATAACGATTAGGGGGGCACTCTGCTATCTGGCGTCAGACGGAACACATACATGTATAATTAAAAAGTGCAAAGATTTATTTCAAAAAGCGTTATACATATAATAAAATACTCCAAAATACATTTATCAAGTAAACCCAGGTCGACCTAGTACTCCATATCAATGTTCACTTCTGGTATTCAATGAGGTAATGGGGGTTATCTATACTACATGTGTCCCCAAAAATTGTTTCTGTTGTTGCAATGTCTTGTAGTTCAACAGCTATAACAAGGTATCCATATATTGTATTAAAATGATTGCACAATATTTGATAATGTCACCACAGTACTTATATGTCCAGGTGGATACAAGCATTGCTTCCACAATATATGTATTGGTAGCAGTCCTAGTAATTATATGCACATCCCCCACATGATAAGTATTTTCATCCAAACTTATCACAGCTCCACATTCTGTAGGTGTGATGCCTCTCACTTAGATGTTGCCGTACTGTACCATTTGTAAGTCTGTGCGTACGCTTGTTACTTGGCGAGATCGTGTGGCGTCCCACGTGATCTGAGTTCTCTGCCGGTCTCTTTACAGCCCGTCTGGATGTTATGTGGCTGCTGGCTGCGGTCCTTCGCTAGTGGGTTCAGTCGCCTGCTAGCTTCTCAGCGTCCCACGTGTTTCCAGACAATACACAGGTATCAGATCAGGAAAATTGGGCTGCAGACTGGAGAAACTCCTCTTGTGCGTGACACCAAGTTGTCCGGGGCAATCAAAGTTGGCGGGGAATTAATGAATGTTATAAATTATTATGTCAGAATCTCTGGATATTTTCACTGCTATACACCAGACGCGTTTCAAAGTTAATTCCCCTTCTCAGTGGTCAGCAGTGATTTATTAAAAAACACCTTTTATACGGTATCTGATCTTAATGGGGCGGTGATCATTAAAAATGGTTAATTTAGAAAGGTGGGCTGGATTTGCGTGAATATACAGTACAGACCAAAAGTTTGGACACACCTTCTCAAGAGTTTTCTTTATTTTCATGACTATGAAAATTGTAGATTCACACTGAAGGCATCAAAACTATGAATTGACACATGTGGAATTATATACATAACAAACAACTGTGAAACAACTGAAAATATGTCATATTCTAGGTTCTTCAAAGTAGCCACCTTTTGCTTTGATTACTGCTTTGCACTCTCTTGGCATTCTCTTGATGAGGTTCAAGAGGTAGTCCCCTGAAATGGTTTTCCAACAGTCTTGAAGGAGTTCCCAGAGATGCTTAGCACTTGTTGGCCCTTTTTATTAATTCTGCTGACTGCTGTCCTTTTACTGTGGCAGTGGCACACTACAGATGACAGTGTGTTTTGTCTGTGTTCACTGTCCTGACTCCGGAGCGGTCCTTCAGTCTGGGCAGGGGGGGGGGGAGGGTTGAGAGGGGCTGATGACTTGTCTTGAGGCAGACGTGAGCGCACAGGACGCTACTCCGGTGCGCGCCTCTGTATGTGCGCCTGCTCCTGCAGCCTTCCAGCGATACACTGGCTAATCAGCAGCAGACTCTTTGCTCTGCTAAATGCTGATTGGCCAGTGTGAAATTATGCAGCAGAGCAGACGCACTGCCTGGCTGGGAGGGAGCCCGGATCATGGAGGTCAGAAAGGGAGCGGGGGGGGGGCTTGAGGGAGAACACAAGTGGGTGGGGCACAGGCCGCCTCAATGCCTGTATGAATAAACTGTCTGTGCAGAGACATAGGGGGCAGGGCCTTCCATGCGCTCCGGGCCCCCCTGTGCCGCGGGTCCCATAGCAACGGCGTGGTCTGCCTATATTGGCAGTATGCCACTGTCCAGAGATCTCCCTATTCATTGCTCTGCTAGATTTAAATCAAGATGACAGCTCAGGGGGAGTGTCTTTTCTGCTGCAGCTCAGCAGTGCCTTTTCGGTTGTCACCCGTGATGCAAGGGGGATGGTCACCGTTGCGACCTGCTATTGGCTGCATCCTACTGTCGCCAAATGTTTTGATCTGCGTGACAGGGAGATGCAGCTGGTGCCGGGGAGTGGGGTAAGTATGATCTATGGGGGGTGCATTGTGGAGGGCATTTATAGAATTAACCCCTTTAAGATCTATCAGTAAATAAAAGTGAGATATTTACTACAACATGTTATGGTTGGAGGATCTAGTTAAAAGCTGAATGTTTGGATTATTGCTTTGTTGTTGTCCAGTGGGGCAAAATTTATGTTAGGTGTACAGAATGGTGTAAGAAAAATGTATACTTTTCCTCATTGAGTCCCTACCGATGCAATTGTGATGCTATCCCGGTATCTGCTGGTCTCCCTCCAGTCTCCTAGCATACGAGCTGCACCTTCTACAGGGCCACCCTCTGTCTGACTTCATCATACATACGGACAAGAGGTACATATCTGTATACACAGCGCCATCAAGTATGCTAAGGAGCTAAGTACCATCTCTTCTCTTTTTTTGAAGCACCATCTTCTTGCTTTCTTCATTCCCTACGTAGGGGTTGTGTCTTTATATTTATTATATTAGACTTATTCTTTTTGTTTTGTTCACTGGATCAATATTTCCCGATCCAGCTTTTCTAAGTAGGGCATCACTAGGGCCATATCTAGGCCTAGGTACGGGGGCAGGGTGTCTCCACCATCAGGGGACATCCCTGTGCTAAGGACATAGTTCCATAGGGTCGTCTAGGGAGAGTAATTTTCCACAGACTTACCCAATATTACCCCCGTCCCTATAGTGATTCAGTATTTCACCACCTATCTATAATAGGAGGTTCGTTTCTTTTTATACATCAGAGCATCTGAGCATATCGACCACTCTTGCTCATACCCATTTATTAATAAAGATATCAAGTTTCCTAATTAAGCACGTTAATTTTCAATTTTCTTCCAACCCATTCTCTTGATGAGCTTCAAGAGGTAGTCCCCTGAAATGGTTTTCACTTCACAGGTGTGCCCTGTCAGGTTTAATAAGTGGGATTTCTTGCCTTATAAATGGGGTTGGGACCATCAGTTGCGTTGAGGAGAAGTCAGGTGGATACACAGCTGATAGTCCTACTGAATAGACTGTTAGAATTTGTATTATGGCAAGAAAAAAGCAGCTAAGTAAAGAAAAACGAGTGGCCATCATTACTTCAAGAAATGAAGGTCAGTCAGTCAGCAGAAAAATTGGGAAAACTTTGAAAGTAAGGGCTATTTGACCATGAAGGAGAGTGATGGGGTGCTGCGCCAGATGACCTGGCCTCCACAGTCACCGGACCTGAACCCAATCGAGATGGTTTGGGGTGAGCTGGACCGCAGAGTGAAGGCAAAAGGGCCAACAAGTGCTAAGCATCTCTGGGAACTCCTTCAAGACTGTTGGAAGACCATTTCAGGGGACTACCTCTTGAAGCTCATCAAGAGAATGCCAAGAGTGCGCAAAGCAGTAATCAAAGCAAAAGGTGGCTACTTTGAAGAACCTAGAATATGACATATTTTCAGTTGTTTCACACTTGTTTGTTATGTATATAATTCCACATTTGTTAATTCATAGTTTTGATGCCTTCATAGTCATGAAAATAAAGAAAACTCTTTGAATGAGAAGGTGTGTCCAAACTTTTGGTATGTACTGTAGTTAATTCATACGTTCTTTGATCCTGTTCATATTTGGATCATATAAACCTCTTAGAATGATATAATGCAATTACGGTTTATAACCAGGCCTATATACGTAGAACAGATAAGAATGCCCATAACAAAGAAAGAATTGTCTATAACAGAAAAAAAATCTAAGTAGAAAATCTATATATGTTTTAAAGATTATGAAAAATACAGAAATATCCATATTTAGGAGATAGTGACTAATAAATAAAAAAACATATGTTTTTAGTTGCGGTTCTTATGCGTTTGTCTTGCGTTTTTTAATTTATTTTCTATTTAAATGAAACAACATATTTATTGTAGGTTTCCTACATATTTGTTAATACTTGCCCTATTTTTAACCTTTACACTCTTTGGTCTACATCAGCAGATCACTACACAGTAATGAAAGTGAACAGTGTGGTAATCATCTGGATAGAGCGGAGGAAGAAGGGGATGGGGGCCAGCCAAGGATGGGAGATTGAAGTGCTGGAGACAACAGCTAAACTTCAATGTCTTGTTCCGGATTGGCACCCATCCCAATATCTAGAGGAACCCAAATATTTCCATTTCAGCGTTAAGGCCTCCTGGAATCAAAGTATTTAACTCAAACATTTTCTTGGATTCTGCTCTTGACATGTTTTCAATGTGGTTACCCCCTCTCCATGGTTTTATAACTTTTTCAAAAGCTACATATTTTAATTTTGAGGGGTCACAATTGTGGTGGTCCCTATAATGCTTAGAAACTGAGTGTACTGTAATTCATAGCCCTTCTTTTTATTAGCAATATGTTATGCCACTCTCTTTTTGAACAATCTTTTTGCTCTGCCAACCTACTGTTTGTGACAAAGACACTGTAGGATATAAATAACATCCATTGAGTTGCAGGTAAGGCTCTGTTTTATTTCAAATTGACTTGAAGACTGTACTATTGTGGTCTTCTTTGAAAAGGACGTAATTCTACAATTCTGGCAACGTCCACATCTAAAAAAAAGCCCTTTAATGATAACCGACTGGATGTAGTCCCACTTAATTTATTTTTGACTGTAGGGGCTACTTTCAAGCCTAAATTCCCTGCCTTAGGATATGCAATCTGAGGGGTTTTGTCAGTGTCGATCCTATAATTTTGTCCCCCAATAAGTGATGCCAGTTGTGAGGGATACCACCCCTCATGCGCTCTCGAGCTCACGAGACGTGGTATGGTCACTGGGTACCAAGATGTGATGTTACGCCCTCCCAGAGGAGCATGTAGGGTCAGCTTGGTACAGTTTACACAGACACCTCCTGTCCACGCGGGCACAGAGAGGCAACAAGCTGAGAGAGCCTTTTCACTGCCACAGTAAAACAGCTCTTTCTCTGCCCGGGTATACTCCCATCAGCTTCTCGTTTGATATAAGTCCGGTCTGCTAACGGGATTACCAACCCGTGATAGCTTATAACTAGGCCGAAACACGGACGAAACACGGGCATGCGGATTCATGATCGAGATACAAGACAGCACAACATTAAATTATATATTTATTCGCCTTAAGGGCACACTAGATAACACACTATACAAAAAGAATATATACAGTGGTCTGAGGTTATGAATACAGGAAGTATGGTACAAACAGGATTACACAGAGTACAAGTCAGTTATCGGGTAGATGACTGTTCCTTTGGGTTACGATTAGTCCTTTGCTGTATTCACATGGAGGGCAGTGATGTCAGCTGGTTGCAGGTCCCTCTAAACACATGGCACGATGTGACCCTCCTTCAGTGAAAAGACATGCCCGCTTGCTGGCACAAGCCTTTTAAACTGTAGCCGGTCCCTCCTCTTCCCGCCTCTGGGAAGGATCCACTCCCCCTCTTCTGGGCTGGCAGCAAATGACCCACAAAACCCTTTAGGGTTCATAGCTCCAGACTAGAAGGTCACAGGGAGATGGTTCTGGGACCAATGGATCCGCCTGGGTTCCGACTACAATTAGAGTCCAAGCATGGTACCGTTATTTGGTTTCTGTGGGGAGATATGTATATCTCCCTTCCCTGGCCTCCCACTGCCAGACTAAGACCACGGGCCTATTCGTTGTGGCCACAGGGACACAAATATGTATCTGGTTCATGTATGAAATGCACGGGCGATTCATAATTCCTTATGAACCGCCGGTTCCAACCTGTCTGATAATCTGATTAAAGTGGTGAATGGCTTAGACCTCATGCTGATAGATTCTTCCTGTTTCATTAGCTGGTTCCTGGCTGACTGGAGGACGTGTGAATCTGTAAACAAGTGGCTTGCTTGAAGCCAGGACCCCTATGGAGCTCACTACCTCTGCTATCTTTCAGCAAATGGTGGGTGTGGGGACATGGCTGACAGTAAATATAAATCTATATTCCTCACACCAGTGCTTAATAATAATCTTCTCAACTGATTTATATTGAGAATGAAAGGGTACAATAATTTGGAGGGTCTCTTCTTGCTTTTGTTCGTTTCTATATATAAAGAAGTTCCTCCTATTCATAGATCTCACTTTCTCTAGAGAATTTTCGAGTATATGGCTTGGATACTGTTTCTGTAAAAATTGTTGTGTCAATTCTGATGCTTCACATTCGAATTGTTCCCCACTAGTGCAATTTCGCTTAATCCTCCTGTATTGACTTGTAGGTATGTTAATAAGCTATCTAGAAAGATGGCAACTGGTATACAGAATAAAACTATTACGCATAACAGATTTGTGGTAAGTACTACATATTAGCTTTTGATTGTTTATTTTGATCATTAAATCCAAAAATTCAATATATGTCTTGCTTATGGTAGATGTGAAACTAAGATTTCTTTTATTTATATTGATATCTTCCAAAAAACTTTTAAAGGGTTTCTGTCATCAGAGAAATCGTTATGTACCGTATCTGGATGACATTAGCGATGTGCTAATGTCAGCAGAACATAACTGTATGATTTTTAACTCCCTGCCTGCCGTCAATCCCTCAAAATAAATACTTTTATAATATGCTTTTGAGCCTCTAGGTACTAGTGGGGCGTTACTGCAGCACCTAAAGGCTCCATCTTCTCACCCATTGTCACGCCCATGTCCAGTTGATTGACGTCCTAGTTCTCCTCTGTGCCTGCAAAATCCTGCGCCGTCCCGTTTAGTATTCGGCGCAGGCGCCGTGAGTGAAGCCGGCAGCAGGAGAGCGTGCTTCACTCACTGCGCATGCGCCGAATACTAAAAGGGATGGGGCAGGCACGAGAATTATGGGGCACTGAGGAGAACTAGGACGTCAATCAACTGTACATGGGCGTGCCAAAGGATGAGAAGACGGAGCCTCTTGAGTCTTTATTTCTTTAATATCTCTGGAGAATCTTTGAAAGGAACAGGAGACCAGACCAACTGTTAATGACCAGTGGGTGGGACCCACTGGTCGAACTAGTAACTGCAGTTAGTGTGAATGGAGTAGTGATGAGCGGCAGGGGTCATATTCGAATTCGCGATATTTCGCGAATATTTTGTAGAATATTCGTCGAATATTCGCATATTCGCGAATTTTTTTTTTACTCGAAAAATCGGAAAGGTAATGATTGTATAATATGAGAATTTTTGGAATTCGAATTTTCGAATTCAAATTTTTTATTGCGAATATTTCAACTTACAACTATTAGACAAAGAAGATTATAGCACTATATTAGCTAAATTGCTCTATATTCCATTTTTTTTCGAATATTCTCTATATTGCTATAACTTCGTTTTTTCGAATATTCGTAATATTCTAAAACAAGAATATATAGCAATATAGCAAATATTCAAAAAAAACTAATATAGAGCAAAATTTGCAAACACTACTACTCCTAAAGTAAAGTATATTGCAGCCTTCTTATTGGCCCACAAGCTAGAAGCAGTGAGGGATCATGTGTACTGATAAAAAAATAAAAATAAAAAAAAATCGAAAAATGAATTAGAATATTCGAAATTACGAATATATATAACTATATTCGAAATATTCGCAAATTTTCGAAGTACCTATATTCGCAATAAAAATTCGAAATTTGAATATTCGTGATCAACACTAGAATGGAGTCCAATAGCAGACACAGTGGTAAGAAGTGGTATTGCAGAGAAGACTGGAGTGAAGGCAGCAGCTGATGATAATGATTTTCAGAGGCAGAAGCTGAAGTGTGGTCAGAGACTAGTGTTGAGAGCGAATATTTATATTGCGAATTTTAATCACGAATATTGGCGCTACATACGCTATATATTTGTAAATTCAAATATTCGAATATTCAGTACACATGATCCCTCCCTAACACTACTCCTAAAGTCAAAAATATTGCAGCATTCTCATTGGCCCACAAGCAAGAAGCAGTGAGAGATCATGGGTACTGATTAATTTTTTTTTTTTTATATTCGCGATTACGAAGATATAGCACTATATTTTTGATATTTGCGAATTCTCGAAGTGCCAATATTCACGATAAAAATTTGCGATTAGAATATTCGCGATCAACATTGGACATGGCTATATATGGAGTCAGAGCAGGGACTCCTAAGCCAAACTAGATTCTCGACACCCTCCCCTCTTCAAAGCAGGGGGTGACTGGTTTAATGCTCTGGTTCTCCCATTGACTTCCATTGTGCTCGGGTGCTCGAGCACTTTGGCGCTTGATTAACACTAGTTAGTTAGCTCAGTCATATATATAATCCAGATAGTTAGTGTGAGATAGTGTAGGTTAGTTAGTTAATAGTGTAGCTGATAGGGTTTTGTGCAGGGTGTAGTGTAGGTTAGATAAATATATAGTATAGTGTAGCCTTTTGCTGTCTGTTTAGTCTGTGAAAAAAATGTATTTTGTTATGTTTTAGGGTTTTGTGTGCTAGGATTGTCTGCATCTTTTGTCTGTGAAAAATATGCCTGTGTTTTAGAGTTACTGTTTTAGGGTTTTGTTTGCTAGGGAGGGATTATTGCCTGCGTCTTTTGTCTGTGAAAAAAACAAACAAAAAAGTCTTTGCCTGTGTTTTAGTGTTACAGTTTTAGGGTTTTGTTTGTTAGAGAGGGATTATTGTCTGCATCTTTTGTCTGTGGAAAAAAAAAAAAAAGTCTTTGCCTGTGTTTTATTTTTTTGTCTTATTTTTTTGTTTTTGTTTTTTTCACAGACAAAAGATGCAGACAATTATCCCTCCCTAGCAAACGAAACCCTAAAACAGTAACACTTACTGTTTTAGGGTTTTGTTTGCTAGGGAGGGATAATTGTCTGCATCTTTTGTCTGTGAAAAAAACAAATACAAAAACAAAAAAATAAGTCTTTGCCTGTGTTTTAGTGTTACAGTTTCAGGATTTCGTTTGTTAGGGAGGGATTATTGTCTGCGTCTTTTGTCTATGAAAAAAATAAAATAAAAGTATTTGCCTGTGTTTTAGTGTTACTGTTTTAGGTTTTCGTTTGCTAGGGAGGGATAATTGTCTGCATCTTTTGTCTGTGAAAAAAATAAATAATAGTCTTTGCCTGTGGGGGGATCGGAGTTCCGGCGAGGCATGGCAGCGCACGGCGAGAGGCTGCGATAATAAATGTCGGACATGTCGTAGTTTTATTCCGGCAGCCTCTCGCCGTGCGCTGCCGTGCCTCCGCCGGAACTCCGCCCCCGCCCCATTATAGTCAATGGGGACGGAGCGGCAGTCCGGTGGCACGCGGTCACTAGCGGCAGGACTGATCCGACAGGCTGTTCACCCGACGGAACAGCCTGTCGGAGGTCCGTGCCGCTAGTGTGAAAGTAGCCTTAGGGAGGGATTATTGTGTGCGTCTTTTATCTGTGAAAAATTCGCTGTCAAAACATTTTGATACCCATTCCGGCGCACTTCATAGCCAAACGACATAGCATCGCTAAACTACGGTTCCAAGTAATTGAACAGGTTAAAATACCTAGGAGAGGCGGTGACATTAGCAGAATACTTAAAAACAGAGAAGCGTTCTGGATCCATCAATTCCAGACGCTGGAACCGAAGGGCCTCAACCGCGAATATGAACCAGAAAGCTTTACTTAACAAATGGATGTGCTTTATATCTTGATACGCTTACACACTATTGCTTTAATCATCCAGCTGTCTTTGATTTATTATCCTTATTAATAGACATGTGTATCAGTCATTGTATGAATTAATCGATATTATTTTCCTTACAGATGAGGTACTAACCCCCCTTGCCTGTGATGAAGCCGCACTCTGTATACTTTTATAGTCGTTCTCCACCCATTCAGTCAATCACATAATACACCTTTCTCTTGAAGCTATGATCATAATTCCCCTGTACATCACTAGAGCTTTGAGCCATGATTATACCCCCTCCGAGCCAGGATCATACTCCCCCTGAGCCATGATTACACTCCCTTTGAGCCATGATTATACCTCCTCTACATAACACTAGAGCTCCCCAGCCTCCGCTCCTACTTTTCCAGCGCATGCGCAAAAAAAGACACAGACAGCGCCCGCCATCTTTGAATTCCCTATGCCCGAGCTTCCCGCACTCCGACGCATGCGCAACACCGGCGCAACGTCACTTCCCCTACCTCCGGCTCTCTCCCTAGCATACCAATATCTGCATGCTCAAGTTATAAATGTCTTCACAACTACCTGTACCTCGTGCTCAACCTTGTTTTCTGTATATACTCTATGCTCTATGTCTGCATGAACTCTTATTACTGCTTGTAATATCCTGCTGTTTCCAATAAGATAGTCTGATGTGTCTATTATGATAGTCTGCTCATACCAAGATATAAGAATGCCTCTTCCCTTAACATACGTCATCTATGTACTTCGGCTAATGAATACCATTTGGATATACCATGGATATCCTCTAAAGTATACGGACAATCAGTGTAGGTGCCCGTCACACCTAGCACATGACCGCCCGGGATTCTTCACCTGAATAGGATGACCACCCGCCAATTCAAGTCTTATATAATATTCACATCACTATGTATACTGTTAATATTGCACTGTCCCGAATTTATTGCTTTATTTTGTATAACTATTCCAGTGTTCTGAGAAAGGCTATATGCCGAAAAAGTTTTGCAATAAAGTACTGCACTTAAAGCATACAAGTGGTTTTCAGGAGTTTTTCTCTATATTGCAACTTCTGCATATACAGACACTGACACTGCTGTAAGGTTAGGGAATACAGAAAAGCCACCCATTACCAACCACTATGCCAGCCTCACCTAAGTGCTGAAGTACCACCAGAATAATTGCCCTAAAGCCTGCTGCTACTGTATGAATTTCAAGTTTTACAAGTAAATAAGACTTTGTAACATTTAAAGGGGTTCTGCAGCTTGTTTTAACTGATGATCTATCCTCTGGATAGATCATCAGCATCTGATCGGCGGGGGTCCGACACCCGGGACCCCCGCCGATCAGCTGTTTGAGAAGGCAGCAGCGCTCCATCAGCACCGCGGCCTTCTTACTGTTTACCGCTGGCCCAGTGACGTCCCGACTAGTATCAACTGGCCTGGGCAGGGCAAATCTCTGTTCACTTGAATGGAGCTTAGTCCCGCCCAGGCCAGTTGATATTAGTCGTGACATCACTGGGCCAGTGGTAAACAGAGAAAAGGCCGCGGCACTGCTGAAGCGCCGCTGCCTTCTCAAACAGCTGATTGGCGGGGGTCCAGGGTGTTGTACCCCTGCCGATCAGATGCTGATGATCTATCCAGAGGATAGATCATCAGTTAAAACAAACTATAGAACCCCTTTAACTCCTGCTCATTCTTCAGTATTATAATTCCATTTCACCAAACCCCTGGGAGCAATGGCCTGAGGGAGTAGACTGTGACACAGCACTTCATCAAGGCCATTACCACTAATTTCCTCTACCCAGGCTTCTCAGGGGGTCACTGCAGTAGTTAAGTTTCCCTTGGTGTTGCTTTGACAGGGTGCATGGTGACAGAGTCAGTGACCAGTCCAGTTGGTGCAAATATATAGGTCACTCTTTACTAAATCACAGAATAGGAGTAGTAGCACATCTAACAGTATCAAGGCACAATCCCAACATCATTTAAAAGTGCAATTCTTCCCCAAAAGCAATGTATGAATGGATAGCAACAATGATGGGGGTTGTGGTACTCCTTCTCTCTTTCTTTCTGAAGTCTCCCTTAGGCATGTAATTGAAGTTTTTCATATAGGCTCTATATTTCCCGGCTGAAGGCTACAGATTGAGTACATACATTAAATAATATTGGCATTTAGAAGATAGTCCTTAGGTCCCCCTGAAGACCTGGATGGGACTGCTACCTCAGTAGTCCCTATAGCAAAGTTCCTGCTGATATCACTGAAAAGTTATAGACTACATTTATGACAGCATATGAATAATTGAACTATAACTCCACATTTCTAAGAACACCTTCAAACACGATCCATCAGAACCTGGCATAAAGAGAGTGAATAATATATTTTATTTAAAGGAACCCCCAGTCGATCAGCTGTTTGAGAAGGCAGGAGCGCCGCAGCCTTTTCACTGTTTAGTGCAGGCCCAGTGACGTCACGACTTGTATCAACTGGCCTGGGCGCGGCTAAGCTCTGTTTACATGAATGGAGCTTAGCCCCGCCCAGGCCATTGATACTTGTCATGACGTCACTGGGCCAGCAGTAAACAGTGAAAAGGCCGCGGCGCTCCTGGAGCGCTGCTGCCTTTTCAAACAGCTTATCGGCGGGGGTCCCAGGTGTCAGACCCCCGCCAATCAGATGCTGATGATCTATCCAGATCAGCTGTTTGAGAAGGCAGCAGCGCTCCAGGAGCGCCGCAGCATTTTCTCTGTTTACTGCAGGTCCAGTGACGTCACGATTAGTATCAATGGCCTGGGGGCGGGGCTAAGCTCCATTCAAGTGAACAGAGCTTAGCCGCGCCCAGGCCAGTTGATACTAGTCATGACATCACTGGGCCTGCAGTAAAGAGTGAGAAGGCAGCGGCGCTCCTGGAGCGCCGCTGCCTTCTCAAACAGCTGATCGGCGGGGGTCCCGGGTGTCGGACCCCCGCTGATCAGATGCTGATGATCTATCCAGAGGATAGGTCATCAGTTTAAACAAACTGCAGAACCCCTTTAAGTATAAGCATTGTGTCACGGACATTCCCACGACAGGTGGAAGGAGATTGGTGAGACTGGCAACACGTGGTTTGATCTGACATGTTTTTCGTTTGGATCAAATGACGTCTGTGTTGTTTCTGGTGCTTGGCACACCTTCTTTCCCCAGGTGTGGCTATTATGGTCATTTAACCTTCTCTATTTATAGTTGCTTCTCCCACAATGCTGTGCGGTTTAAAGCTTCTGTTTGGACCTTTGGATAGATTGTGGTTGGATCTCGGCTGAGTTCCTGGTGCTTCCATTGCTCGTTTGAAGTTAAGTCTATCCTTTCCCTTTGTATTTTGTTTGGGTTCTATGTGTTGCATTTCCCTATTGTTTGTATTAGGCCTGAAGGAAACTCCTGTTCGTCCTTCCTTTTGGAGAAACAGGTAGTCTCGTCCCTGCCATTAGTACCAGGGTCCTATAGGGCTTGATAGGACTCTGGGTATTCCTGCGTATGAACACACCTACCTCTGGGGTCTGTTCATACTGGTAGTCAGTCAGGATTTTTGTTAGGGTTTTCACTAGGAGGTGTCCATTTTCCTTCCCTAGTTCTCACGCCTGATTCCCTGTTCCCCCCTTCCCTCCTTTGCTCAGTGTGGTGTTTCCCTCCCACACCGAAGCGTGACACATTTATCTTCACACATAGCACCTTTCATCTTGGGTAGAGATTGACTTTAAAGTAGTTGTAAATGCCATTTGCTATTACATAAACTTCTATACTTAAAATATCACACTAAACATTGTGGTTCCTGCTAGACAGAGGGGAATTGTGAAGGGTGCATTCCATTCTCTGTTGGCCCTGAAGACATCTGGGAGATTTCCAAAGAACTCTAATTATCAATTATATATTTCATGTCCATAAAAAAAGAATAGAAGACTGTATTCACAGGAATTACTGACTGCAAGAGAAACTTTCAGGATTAGGCAGAAACTGGCATAAAATCTACAACCTCCTTCAAATGATCTTTATAGTACCTGTAGTCTTTATAGGATGAGAATTGGAGATCTTGCTAGGCATTATAAGTAAGCTTGAGCGAATCGTAGTTTTTAATGTTGTTTCCGTATTGTCTTTGTGTAGGTAAACTTCTTATTGCCCGAAGTTGCGCAAGACTTTGGTGAATTACTTTGGTATTCTTATCTGTGTATTTAAAAATATTTTAAAATAGGAATCCGAAGTCGGGGCTCAGCTGATAGTGACAGCCGGAGCCAAGCCGCTGATCTGACGGGCACAGCTCCTGCACCTGCCCGATCAGCCCGCCATACCTGTACAGCACTGGGACTCAAGTCACGTCCTGCAGCGCCGTACAGGTGCGGCACTGGTATCCTACAGGTTAATAAGCCTGGTCCTTTCCCATTCATATTTGGGCCCCTTGTAAATTTCTGCCCTGGCACTGGCAGCAGCCTTGTGACTCCTCAACATCCCTCCCTCCATTGAAAATTCAAGGCAGCAAGGCCCTTAACTGAAAAAATACCTCTCTAGTCGGTCTAGTCTGCCTCCTCTTGCCTGCACACTGTTCTGCCACAGTGCCACTGTCTGCACCACTCCTAACTGACACACACCACAGTGCCACTGTGACTGTCTGCACCACTCCTAACTGCTACACACCACGGTGTCACTGTGACTGTCTGCACCACTCCTAACTGCCACATACCACAGTGCCACTGTGACTGTCTGCACCACTCCTAACTGCCACACACCACAGTGCCACTGTCTGCACCACTCCTAACTGCCACACACCACAGTGCCACTGTGACTGTCTGCACCACTCCTAACTGACACACACCACAGTGCCACTGTGACTGTCTGCACCACTCCTAAATGCCACATACCACAGTGCCACTGTGACTGTCTGCACCACTCCTAACTGCCACACACCACAGTGCCACTGTGACTGTCTGCACCACTCCTAAATGCCACATACCACAGTGCCACTGTGACTGTCTGCACCACTCCTAACTGCCACACACCACAGTGCCACTGTGACTGTCTGCACCACTCCTAACTGCTACACACCACAGTGCCACTGTGACTGTCTGCACCACTCCTAACTGCCACACACCACAGTGCCACTGTCTGCACCACTCCTAACTGACACACACCACAGTGCCACTGTGACTGTATGCACCACTCCTAACTGCCACACACCACAGTGCCACTGTCTGCACCACTCCTAACTGACACACACCACAGTGCCACTGTGACTGTATGCACCACTCCTAACTGCCACATACCACAGTGCCACTGTGACTGTCTGCACCACTCCTAACTGCCACACACCACAGTGCCACTGTCTGCACCACTCCTAACTGACACACACCACAGTGTCACTGTGACTGTCTGCACCACTCCTAACTGCCACACACCACAGTGCCACTGTGACTGTCTGCACCACTCCTAACTGCCACACACCACAGTGCCACTGTGACTGTCTGCACCACTCCTAACTGCCACACACCACAGTGCCACTGTGACTGTCTGCACCACTCCTAACTGCCACACACCACAGTGCTTTTTGCAGGCTCGTGGCAGTGTATCTGCAGACACACACTGTGACACACACAACACTGGTGAGGTGGTCACTTCACTAGAAGGCACAGGCCACACAGCACAGCCGTTTTCTTGATCAGGAGCACTGGAGAAAGCGGCTACAAGGAAGATGGGATGTTCTCCCACCTGGAAGGTGAGCGGCGGCCGGCGGCGAGTATACAAGTGAGATAGGCGTGAGCGCGCTCCCTGGCTTATCAGAGCGCACACCGGGGCGGATTAAGTATATCATAGTCCGGGGGCTGTTTACCCATCTTGGGCCTCCTCTGTCCATTTGCCCCATGTTTATTTTATTCTGGCAAATATTAAAGAAAACTATGCCACGTTTATAGTGTCGTCGCAAACATTTTGGGGGTAGCACTTGAAGCAATTTTAGAGGACGGCTATCGTCGGTGCTTACCCTAAACCATATAATCAATGAAAAGGAAGCAACAGAGGGAGGAGTGGTGACAGTGCACAGATCCCTGGTGCAGGAGTGAGCGCAGAATAATACACTACGATAGCTCGCCGGTGTTTAGTGGTCGGAGGACTTTTAATTAAATAGAGTGGAAATATTATTAAAGATTATAGGATAAATGTAAATTGGGGGCTATCAGCTGTAGGGGGGCCAGTTTTTATTTAGGCGAACCTAATACCCTTTATTTATCTAGGTCAGATTTGTTGAATTGATGTCTACTGTATAACATGCCCAGCCCCTCATAGTGTATAGCGTACAACACTCTGCAGTATACAGTGTGATACCTCACAGTATACAGTGCCCCATAGTATACAGCACCCCACAGTATGCAATATATAGTATAGAGCACCCCACAGTATGCAGTATAGCACCCTATAGTATACAGCATCCCACAGTATGCAATATATAGTATAACACCCCACAGAATGCAGTATAACACCCTATAGTATACAGCACACCACAGTATGCAGTACATCACCCTATAGTATGCTGTACCCCACAGTATGCAATATATAGTATAGCACCCCACAGTATATAATGCCCCACAGTTTATAGTACCCCACAGTATGCAATATATAGTATAGCACTCCACAGTATACAACGCCCCACAGTATATAGTACTCCACAGTATGCAATACATAGTATAACACCCCACAGTATGCAGTATAACATCCTATAGCATACAGTATAGCACCCCACACTATACAGCACCCTACAGTATACAGCACTCCACAGTATACAGTGCCTCACAGTATACAGCACCCCATACTATACAGCACTCCACAGTATACAGTATCTCACAGTATACAGCACTCCACAGTATACAGTAACTCACAATATACAGTACCCCACAGTGTACAATATACAGCACTCCACAGTATACAGTAACTCACAATATACAGTATACAGCATCCCACAGTATACAGTAGAGCAGTATAGCACCCCACACTATACAGAAGCTTACAGTATATTATATGGAGAGTAGACAAAAGATACGCGGCACTCACCAGGATCTTAGAAAATCTTCAGAGGGCTTTATTGCTCGCAAGATGGCATAGCTGCACAGGCTGGGGAGCGGGACGGCCCAGGTGTGGATCGGCGGTGACGGCCGTTTTGCGAAAATCTCGCGCTTCTTCGGACCGCTCATGACGTACAAGCGCACGGACCTACCTTTAAGGGCAGCCGCAGGTCATCACCATGGAGACCATGGACGCTCCCCAGGTGCGCTGTTGTAAGAGACACAGAAAGGGAACAATGAAACATTTCATATATATGCAAAAGAGCACTGAAACAAAGGATAACAAAACAATACAATATAAAGCCTGGAGGGGACAAGTTCCAAAAGCATATAGAGGCATAGGTGATTTTCTATTTGAAGCAGTGCCGCTGTTTTCCTCCACTTTCGTCTCCCCACCATTGACTTGCAGTATATTAGCATAACAGCCCCTGTCACCTTTTCCTGGTGTAATCTTCACAAAAAAGCTCCACAATAATGGCAAACGTCTCCTGCAGCAACACTCTGATAGAGAGAAAGGACCTTTGATTACCTCATAGCCATGTGACCAGTAATATCGCTATGTTACTGGTCACATGGTGATGATGTCATCAAAGGTCCCTTCTCAAGAGACTCACAGCTCTCCTTCCTTGCAGAGACATTGGGCTGGGCACTGCTGCTCAGGCAGCACCCCCCTGTATAGCTGACAGCCTGACACCTGGGGGTGACTGCCCCCCCTAGGCACGCCACTGACTACAAAATACATGTAATTTAAAAAAATTGAGAGGTGTCTACAGCTCTGATTATGAATTTCATGATAAAAGTTATTCAGAAATTAGAGTAGAAAATTAACTATAGTCAGTTTATTCTTGAAAACAGCTAAATCAATACTGATTATGCTTTCAGTAACAATACAAGAAAATAGGGTTAGGGCTCGTTCACACGAACGTATTTTGCGTTCCGTATACGGGCCGTTTTCTGCATTCTGCATACGGTCCATATGCGGAACTATTCATTTCAATGGGTCCGCAAAAGAGGCGGACAGCACTCTGTGTGCTGTCCGCATCCGTTGCTCCGTTCCCTGGCCCCGCAAAAATTATGAGTCCTGTCCTATTCTTGTCCGTTTTGCGGACAAGAATAGGCATTTCTTTAATGGGCCTCCTGTTCTGTTCCGCAAATTGCGGAAGGCACACGGGCGGCTTACGTTTTTTGCAGATCCGCAATTTGCGTACCACAAAAAAACGGAACGGTCGTCTGAACGAGCCCTTACTGTGCAGTAGATGTATTTAGGACAATTACATCATCTATAGTTACAGAAATGACTACAGGGGACCCTGTCTGAAAAGATGCTGATTTCAAATACATCCTTCAGGCTTTGAATGCAGTTCTTGTGACAGTGTGGAAGGCTTTAAGAGAGAGACAATGTAAGCTGATGTACTCCAAGAGCAGTAATCAAGAAGTCATTGATCTGCTAGAAAAATCTATTTGTCCCTTCAGGGCTCTGGACTTATTTGTTTTTTTCACTCACTTTTTAAGGGACTTGAAATATAATCTGGAAAGCTGAACATCAGTTAGTCCCCAATGTTTTCATCAATAATGAGAATCAGTGTCTTCAAAAACTTGATAAACTTGATACCCTGAATATGTTCAACATGGAAATCACAAACTCATTACTCTTCTTCAGTTTTGATAACATTATTACTTACAGTTACCTTAAAGGGAATGCGTCAACAGAAAAGGACTTATTGGTTAAATCAGTGATGATGATGTTACCGCACGCCCAGCTTGATCACATGGTGATTTAATCATGCTCACTGCAGGTCCTTTGGCGGGTTTTCTTCAATTAAGATGGGAACAGATGGCCTATTCGTGAGCAAGTGGATGAGGTAGGAATAATTTTTGTTTGCTAGCGGAGAGACTGTCGCGGGCACCTTGATTGAAGATACCTTGTGAAATCTCAATCGGGGTGACATGTGACGTCACCATTAGAGATGAGCGAATTGAAGTTGACGAAGTGGAATTCGATCCGAATTTCAGGAAAAATTTGATTTGCACCGAATCCAAATTTCCTCACGCTTTGTGGTAAAATGGCTACTGCACGTGTTAGGACATGGAGCAAAGAACTCTGGGAGCGAGGATCACCCACAATGCCATGCATGCAGCCAATCAGCAGCCAGCCGGCCCCTGTGATGTCACAGCCCTATAAATACCCTCAGCCTCTTTGGATTCTGCCATTTTCCAGTGTACTTAGTAAAGGGAGAGATGTGACAGGTGCTAGGGACAGTGCTAGGAAAGACTTTACTGAGCTGAAAAAAATGATTTACAAGTTCAGAGAAAGATTAGTCAAGATGTAGGGAAAGGATTGGAAGGCATCATCTACACTATAAAAGGAGAACAGGGTGCAATAGGAGAATGTACAGCCTGGTTAATAGGAGCAATTCTATTACACCTTGCTGCACTAATTGGGGATCCAAATTGCAGTTATACTGCTGCTTTTAGGTTGTTTGCACTATATGACACATCACTAATTGCAGCAAACCTTGCTTGTGATTGGGGTGCAAGTTCTGTGTGATACAGCCATTTACGGGATGTTTTAATAGGAAATATATGTACGTCCTATTAGCTGTTCAGCATTGATTTTACATTGTTTTACTTTTTTTTTGGTGGGGGGGTGTATTAATAGAAAAAAAAAAAAGAAAAATATATGTCATGCTATATTTGCGGGGCCTCGGAACGCATCTTTTGCAGCCCCATTGAAGTGAATAGGTTCGTACCTGAGCCGCAAAAACTGCAGTTCGGATACAGACCGAACACGTCGTGTGCATGAGGCCTAAGACATATATTTTTTCCTTTTTTTTCCTATTTTACACCCGAAAAAAAGAACTATAACAATCACAATTCACTGCAGAACGGCTAATGGGACGTACGTATATTTCCTTTTAATACACCACGTAAATCGCTGTAGTACAATGTAACTTCACCGCTGAACGGCAAGTTGTCCGCATCCGAGCTGCAGTTCTTGCGGCTCGGGTACGAACCCATTCACTTCAATGGGGCTGCAAAAGATGCGTTCCGTGGCCCCGCAAATATAGCATGTCCTATTCTTGTCCGTTTTGCGGACAAGAATAGGCATATCTACAACGGGCCGCACGTTCCGTTCCGCAAATTGCGGATGGCACACGGACGGCTTCTGTTTTTTGCGGATCCGCGGTTTGATGTCCACAAAAAACAGCACTGTCGTGTGCATGAGGCCATAATTGGCATTCAGCGGTGAAGTTACATTGTACTACAGCTATTTACGTGGTGTATAAAAATGAAATATATGTACGTCCCATTAGCCGTTCTGCGGTGAATTGTGATTGTTATATTTCTTTTTTGGGGGTGTAGTTATAGGAAAAAATATATGTCTTAATTGCAGTTCAGCGGTGAAGTTCCATTGTACTACAGCCATTTACGTGGTGTATTAAAAGGAAATATACGTTCGTCCTCTTAGCCGTTCTGCAGTGAATTGTGATTGTTATAGTTCTTTTTTTCGGGTGTAGAAATAGGAAAAAAAAGGAAAAAATATATGTCTTAGGCGTCATGCACACGACGTGTTCGGGTCCGCATCCGAGCTGCAGTTTTTGCGGCTCGGGTACGAACCCATTCACTTCAATGGGGCTGCAAAAGATGCGGACAGCACTCCGTGTGCTCTCCGCATTCGTTGCTCCGTTCCGAGGCCACGCCCCAAAAATATAGCATGTCCTATTCTTGTCCGTTTTGCGGACAAGAATAGGCATATCTACAATGGGCCGCACGTTCCGTTCCGCTGATTGAGGAAGGCACACGGGTGGCTTCCGTTTTTTGCGTATCCGCGGTTTGCTGTCCGCAAAAAACAGCACAGTCGTGTGCATGAGGCCATAATTGGCGTTCAACGGTGAAGTTACATTGTACTACAGCCGTTCTGCGGTGAACTGTGATTGTTATATTTCTTTTTTGGGGGTATAGAAAAAATATATGTCTTAATTGCAGTTCAGCGGTGAAGTAACATTGTACTACAGCCTTTTTTGGGAGGTATTATTTTAATGTAATTCTTTTATAATACAGTATGTCAGACAGACAGGTGACAGGCCCTTTAAAGGGAACAGGCAGTGGCCAAAATGTTTCTGTCGCAGGCAGCAGAAGAAGGGGGGGGGGGTGGCAGCAAGAGGCGCAGCGAGAGGCCTGAGCTCCCAATGTCATATAGCATTTGTGTCTTGACCAGCAACCCAGGGATGCTTGAATGGTTGACTTGGTCTTCGACTTCATCACAAGTGACATCAGATACCCCCAGCCAAGAGTCTTTGGGTTCCTCTGATACGACGCTTAGTTGGCATGGCCCGGGAGCAGGCCCTGTGCCCCCATCTGTTCTGAACCTTCCTCTGTAATTTTCAGTTCCCTCAGTGCGAGGTGTATTATATGCCGTAGGCTCGTCTCCACTCTTCAGCGAGGACGAGCTACTAGAGGACAGTCAGTAGCTACTGCCCAGCCAAGATCTGGAGGAAATATCCACTGCTTTCTCTGGTAGGCGGGCGATGAGGAAAACGAGGCAGATGACCCAGACGCACCGTGGCAGACTGGCAGTATGCAGTGGAGATGGAGGCAGGGAGTCCTATCAAGTCACTTGCGCAAATGGCCTGATGCATGCTCACTTGCCTGCATAGTGACAGCCGAATTGTCAGCATTCGTCAGAGGGATGATTACTGGCTCTCCACCATGTTACCCCCTCGCTACCAGTCCAAAATGGGGGCCTTTTTTTACACTCGCTGAGAGGGAGGACAAACTGAACAACTATCGAGACATCCTATGTGGTCAGTTGGCCCCTGCCTATGTGCGCCATTGCCCATCCTCACGCAGGTCTGACCGGGGGGAGGCCCTCTCCTATGGCTGCTGGAGGGGTTGGGGGGGCTGGAGCAGTACCAGCTCCATCAGCAGCAACTTAAGTCTAGAGTCGATGGTAAGCTGTTTTCTTCACCCGCCTACTGAAGAAACTACTTACCAGCAGCTAGACATAGAGCAGAACCTGAACCAGCAGGTTGTGGCATGATTGGAGTGCACCCTGCCATCCCACATCAAAGATCCCCTGGACTACTGGGCAGCCAAACTCGATTTGTGGCCGCAACTGGTCGAGTTTGCCCTGGACAAGCTTTCCTGCATGGCCAGCAGTGTCGCATCAGAGCGGGTGTTTAGTGCAGCAGGGGCCATAATTACCCCAAGGAGAACTTGCCTGTCCACAATGTCCAAAATGTGGAAAAACTGACCTTTGTGAAGATGAATCAGGAGTGGATCAGCCAGGATTTTCAAACACCAGTGCCTGATGCATCAGACTAGATCATCCATGATGCCACACCTACACTTTGACAAAAGAGACCTGTTTCTTCTCGCTACCTGCTTCACTTACTATTCTGATGCTGCCACCCACCAGATGCCACACCTTCTGCCAGGTTCTCCTACAGCCACCCACCATCTTCAGCTGGTACTGGAATTTCCCCCCACCTCCCCACTATGCCACTGGGCCACTCTGTGGTCTCCTCATCCTGCTGCCACCTCACCACTATGTCACTGGGCCACTTTGTGGTCTCCTCATGCTGCTGCCACCTCACCACTCTGTCATTAGGCCACTCTGTGGACTTCTCATGCTGTTCCCACCCTCCCTACTCCATGACTGGGCTAATATTTTTCCTTTTTGGCCTGGTTGACATCATCATTTATTGGACCCTTCTTCTGATCTGTCAGAAGGAAGGAAAAATGAGACGCACAACGGATCCTGTCTATGTAGCAGCTGTAATGCCTATATGACATAGTCCCTATTTTGCATCAGAATTGGCTTATGATTTGGTAGCCAAAAGCAAGAGTGGGTACAAAACACAGAAGACATGCAAAGATTCCATTCACGTGTCACCTCTGTTTTGGATCCACTCCTGTTTTTTTGGGCTTTAGCGATACTGATGGATTACTGACCAAATGGTGACTGAGTGAAGGCGGATGCTCAAGAGACAGGATCCGTTTTTTGGGGGTTATTGTCCTGACGGAACAGAGGAAGGGAAAAATAATCAGTGATGTCAACACAAACTTACTGCTGACACCCTCTCCACTCTGTCAGGGGGTGCTCTACTTGTATAAGTGTTTAGTAGAACAGGTTCTGTAGACATCTATGTGGAATCAGCTGACGACGGTGTAAAAGGAGCGCGCTCTTGGCCTTGGGCCTTGGGTAGGATCTTAGGCCTCTGGAGCTAACATTGACCTGTAAGGCTGAGTTCACACTTGAGTTATTTACAATTATGTTTTTATTCTGTCTCTCAGAGTCGGAATGCACCTACAATGTGAATTTCAGACTGTGCCACAGGGGCAACATATGAGTATACGGTGGGCCGATGGGGGTAGTAGTTCATTTACTCACGGTTAGCAGAGCATCCCTGGGCCGGTGTTCGGCAGTAAGAACAGAAGGGTGTGTGTGGATCTGCGCAAGCGCAGATCCACTGGATTTGTAAGAATAATTGCACCGCCGCGGGAGTGCAAAATGTTCCATCAGATCTCCCTATCCCTGAGTGCGCACGTGCAGACACATCATCTGGAGCATTTGAGCCTCACCACATAGCAGAGCTAAGTGCAGGATATTGGGGTGGTGGGGTCATCCACATAGAAGAGGTGAGTGCGGTCCCTGAATGCGCACGCGCGGTGTATGGCTTTGCGCATGCAAATTAAGTAGGTGCTTCTCCCACGGCGGTGCAATCATTCCTACGAATCCAGTGGATCTGCGCTTGCGCAGATCCACACACACTCCTCCAGCTGATTCCGGTGGGGCCGCGTCACTTCCGGTATAGCATTCTGCCAAGGTATAGGAATCTGGCAGAACATCGGCAGTGCAGTGGAGGGAAGGACAGCACTAAATCCTCCGGGGCACTCTCTATTGCAGGGAACACCAGCCAGATGGAAGTTGAGGTGCCCTTGATGGTATTGGTGTTTAAGGTGCTTTGGTGACTGGGCCCCTGTGTTCTTGACGCCAGCACCATAAGGTGCAAATGTTGAGAGTAGTACAAGGATGAGGAGGCAGTTGTAAAACAGTTGAACATTTATAATGGTCTCAGGACAGTTGTTACAGTTTATCAATATAACAAAGGTTATAATCCAGATGTTACTTTAGCTGAAATTCCTTAATACAGTTCTGGCAATTGGCAGTTGAGGAGTTCTATTAATGCTGTTACTTTACAGGCAAAGAATGGGTAAATTTTCATTAATTCCACTTTTTAGCACTCAGGTACTGAATTTAATTGATTTCCTATGTATCTTGAGCAATCCAATAAGGGCATGGTGCCATAGGTTCCGGTATTTACCAATTAAATGACTTGAATTGTGAATAAACTAATTTCTTTTATTTATTTATGGAATATAATAGGCCGTGATGTTCATCATTTACCAAATTAACAATAAACAATTAATCATAACTTACTGTATCAACAGTCCAACATGTCCACTCAATTATTTAAGCGAGTTACCCCATAATGAACATCGCAACGGAATGCATGTAGGGCAGGGGGAGGGAAAGATGCTTGTCTGCGCCGAGAATGCGCATTAACTGTTTGTTTTTCTTTTATAGGTCTTGTCCGTTAGGCTGGAGGTGAAGATAAGGGTAACAGCTTCAAATCTGCCGTTGGACTTTGTGGATGACACCTATTACCAGGTAAGAAACTTTATTGAACACATATACAATACAATGAACGGAACCATGACACCATGCGTTCCCTTCATTGTATTACTCAATGAGTTAGGTGTCTTTCATTCTCCCTCGTGACAGGCAAACTCTCTGTTACATTATTTGATGCAGGACGCTCTACTGAATTATTCAGGTTCACTATGTTCCCAGAAGGCATTTAGTTAGAAAAGAACAATTCTGCGCAGTAATTATCCAGTTGTGTCCAGGTACCTTTAAGTTTCTCCTGGTCACTGGTTCTGGTGAAGTCCGTTGGCCAGACTCAGCTCTAATCTTCACTAGACTTACTTTATATCCATACTTAGACTTGCTGTCTTGTGCTGGGCTGCTGTGACTCCTTGGTCTGTCATCTCCAGGCTTGATCAGGGCCCAGAGGAAAGAAAGGCAGCTACATTGTGGACCTTGCCTGTTCTCCTCCATTAACTTCCTTCTCCTATCTCACTCCAACTAACTACGTCACTTCCTGTTCTAGCACAGCCCAAGCTATATATATTATGTGGCGCCAGCACCACCTAGGGGCGAATAAATATATTGACAATGCCAGCCTGATATTAGGAAAATACAATATATTAAATACATTGAATATGAAAATGTAGCAGCAAATTAAAGTGCCCACATATAGTACATACGTGGATACTGCATTGACACTTCCTGTCCTTCCTCCATATACTGTACATCTCTTTTTAGCAGTCATCTATTTTCATCAGAGGCGGGATTACAATTAAAGATAACACCTCTGTATAGATAACACAGAAACACACCATTCTCCATAAGTTATCACAAATGATCTGCTCCCTCTCTACAGAGTATCCAGAAATAGTAAAACCGCAGCACTCTCTTGTATCTTAAATCCCTTTATTTCATCAAATTCATGCGACGTTTCGAAACGTCGCATGAATTTGATGAAATAAAGGGATTTAAGATACAAGAGAGTGCTGCGGTTTTACTATTTCTGGATACTTGGAGGGACCACTACAGACTGACGTTCAACACCGCGTGCACCACCATATCAAGGCCGGTATACAGTGAGTGCTGCTACACCATCTATCTTATGTCGTCTCTACAGAGGTTACAGATCATGCCTAGGAAACTCTACCATAGAAGTCAATGAGTCCCCTGCAGTCTATTGCATCTATGGTCATTTTGGATGCTGTAAGGCATATCTACAAATAATGCTAACCAACAGCTTAGGCAATATGGCTGCCCCATAATATTTCAAAATCTACAAGCAGAAAATAAAAACAGATTAGAAAGGAAGGATATGTTTCACTGGTTTTAATAGGCAGAAAAAAATTATAGGTGACTGTCATGGCAAACTACGCCAGACACCATTTTTCAATTTTCCTTCTTTGCAGAGGGCTATCTTCAGACTACCCCAGGCTATAAAAACCCAGATACAGTACTCAATTCTATAGGACTCCACCATTGCCTGCTGGGACTCCTACCTATGCTAGGAATATTCCCACCCAAACTGCAGCCAAACCAATACACTGTTGTACACACAGTAGATTGCATACAAAATATAGCTGGGCTCCAGCTATAAACTTATGGGGTTCATTTATTAAGTCCAGTGTTTGGACGCTGGTTTTAATAACCCCTTGCACTGGCGGTGTGTCCACCAATGTTATGTATAGGAGCTTTGGAAGCTCTCTGTGGACCATGGCTTTTGCTGTGGGATGCAACTAAGAAAATTTCAGGAAAGACCAACTAGAGCAGCTGAACTTTATTTGGGGTTAATCAGAGGCACTTTAAATGATGGCAGCTGGTGAGCTGACCCTCTAAAAAATTATATACGAGGGCCTGCAGCTGAGCTGACCCTGTAAAACATTATATGCGAAGGGCATATATGCGAGGGCATTATATGCGACAAATAAGCATGTTGATATGATGGAAGAGGAGAAGGAGGATGAGAAAAGGAAGATTTAACCATATACCTTTGTTTGTGGTAGAAGGGGTGCATTGGAATACAGTGTATTCAGTACATTATAAACAACACATTTAAAGTGCCTCTATGTTCATAAGCTTTCCTCTGATGAAGTTGAGGTCATGGTCAATCCAAGCCTTGTTAATTTTTATAAGAGTCAACTTGTCAGCATTTTCAGTTGACAGGCGGATACGCTTATCTGTTATAATGCAACCAGCAGCACTAAATACCCGCTCAGACAAAACACTGGCGGCAGGGCAGGCCAGAACCTCCAAGGCGTAGAGCGCCAGTTCGTGGCACGTGTCCAGCTGGACACAAAGTAGTTGTAAGGCACTGAGGGATCATTGAGGACGCTGACACGGTCTGCTATGTACTCCTTCACCATCTTCCAAAATGTTTCCCACCTTGTGACACTAGGCCCTGCCTCTGTTGGAACTGCTGTGTGTTCCACTTGTCTCCCCTCCTAGGTTGGCCAAGAAACTACGGACTCTGCCGCCAGCATTGTCATATGGAAATTTTTGGAGCAATTTTTCAACAAGGATATTCTGGAATTGCACCGTTTTGTTCGTCCTCTCCACCAGAGGAATGAGAGATGAGAAGTTATCTTTGTAGCGGGGGTCGAGAAGGGTGAACAACCAGTAATCCGTGCTGTCTAAATTGCGTATAACGCAGAAGTCAGCCATGTGTGCAGCAGAGTACCAACAGGCAAGACTTCGCTGTCGTCATCGGGAGGATCACTCTCATCTCCTCATCCTCTTTCTCCTCTACTGCCTACCCACGCAGAACAGGTGGAATTAAACTTCCATAGGTACTACCTCTGTAGCGGAGGCAAACCCTCTCCTGCTCCTCCTCCTCTCATCATCGTCCAATGTGCGCTGAGATGAACTGAGGGTTGCCTGGCTATCACCCTGTGTAATCTCTTCCCCCATTTCCACCTCTTCCACATGCAAAGTGTCGTCCTTAATTGTGAGCAGCAAGTGTTTGAGTAGACACAGAAGTGGGATGGTTAAGCTGATAATAGCGTTATCGCCGCTCAACATCTATGTTGATTCCTCAAAGTTTCTTAAAATCTCACAGAGGTCAGACATCCATGCCCACTCCTCGCTTGTGAATAGCGGAAGCTGACTGGAAAGGCGACGACCATGTTGCAGCTGGTATTCCACTACTGCCCTCTGCTGCTCACAAAGCCTGGCCAACATGTGGAACGAGAGTTTCCAGCGCATGCTCACATCGTACAACAGCCGGTGAGCTGGCAATTTCAAGCACTGCTGCAGCATTGACAGACTGGCTGAAGCTGTCGATGACTTTCAGAAATGTGCACACACGAGGCGCACTTTCACCAGTAGCTCAGGCAAATTGGGGTAGGTTTTGACAAACCGCTGAACCAATAAGTTTAAGACGTGGGCTAGGCATGGGATGTGTGTGAGCTTGCCGAGCTCCAAAGTCGCCACCAGTTACGGCCATTATCAGACACAACCATGCCTGGTTCTAGGTTGAGTGGCGAGAGCCACAGCTCAGTCTGGTCTCTTATCCCCTGCCAAAGCTCTGCGGCAGTGTGCATATTAGCTTCAGCACGGCCTGTTGCCGCGCTTCCCCATTGCAGTGCTACACTGCTTCCAGCTACTGACTGATGACTGACTGGTGCTGCACATGGATAATTCGGAGGTGGACGTGGAGGAGGAGGCGGAGGAGGAGAAGTGGGGGTTGGAGCCACTAACATAGGTGCTGGCGGAAACCCTGATGGAATTAGGGCCCGCAATCCTTGGCATTGGTAGCACCTGTGACATCTCACAATGACATATGCAGCAAAGTCTGCAAAATTAATTTTTTTTGCCCTAAATGGGTGTTTTTAATAGCAGAATAGAACAACACTATCTAAATGGTGTATCTTACACGTACAGATGTAGACTAGGCCACAATTTATGATTTTTGCCCAAAATGGGTGTTTTTCTAATAGCAGAATAGAACAACACTATCGAAAGGGTGTATCTCACAATGGCAGATGCAGCAAAGGCTGCAATATTAAATATTATGCGCAAAAAGTTTTTTTTTTACTAACAGAATATGACAGCTGTATATAACGCTTGAATTTCACACGTGCAAATGCAGCAAGGGCTGTAAAATTGTATATCTTGCCCAAAAAGGGTGTTTTTTTAAAACCCAGAAAATTATAGCTGTATTTCTAGTTTAAATTGCACACTGACTAATGCGGCAGAGGCCCAAGATGATGGTTATTGCCAAAAATGGGTGTTTTTCAAAGCAGAAAATTATTGAAGTTTTTCAAACCTGTTTTTTAACAATCACAGATGCAGCAAAGGCTGCAATATTAAGTATTTTGCCCAAAAAGGGTGTTTTTTTTACTAACAGAATTTGACAGCTGTATATAACGCTTGAATTTCACACGTGCAGATGTAGCAAGGGCTGTAAAATTGTGTATTTTGCCTAAAAAGGGTGTTTTTTAAAACACTGAAAATTATAGCTGTATTTGTAGCTTAAATTGCACACTGACTAATTGCGGCAGAGTCCCCAGATGGAGGGTATTGCCAAAAATTGGTGTTTTTTCAAAGCCATAAATTATTGAAGTATTTCAAGCTTGTTTTTAACAATCACAGATGCAGCAAAGGGCTGTAAAATTGTGTATTTTGCCCAAAAATTTTGTTTTTTTACTAACAGAATATGACAGCAGTATATAACGCTTGAATTTCACACGTACAGATGCAGCAAGGGCTGTAAAATTGTGTATTTTGCCCAAAAAGGGTGTTTTATAAAACCCAGAAAATTATAGCTGTATTTCTAGCTTAAATTGCACAATGACTAATGCTGCAAAGGCACCAGATGGAGGATATTGCCAAAAAAACCTGATTATTATAGCAGTATTTCAAGCTTGGATTTAAATGTCACAAAAGCTCAGATGCAGTGCTGGTGCATCGAGCTTGCATAAATGGCCGCCCGCCGCCGCCCACCTAACTATCAGACGGAAAAAAGTTATTTTTCTCTGTCACAAGGCTCAGGGCAGGGTAAAAAGATTGTGCACTCCACCCACAAAACTAAATCTATGTAGATCGCTGAGTTAGCAAGCACTTCAGATTAAAGATTCTTTCCTATTCTCTCCCTCACAGCAGCAGAATCCTCTCCCTACACTAAGCACAGCAGAGTGACGCGCAGCGCTACGTGACTCCAGCTTATATAGAGGCTGGGGTCACACGCTGCAATGGCCAATCACAGCCATGCCATTTGTAGGCAAGGGCTGTGATGGCTTCTAAGGGCACTGCAGCCTTTCAAAAAGCACCAAGGAAATCGCCGAACACCGAACCCGAACTTTTACTGAAATGTCGGGTTCGGGTCCGGGGGTCCAAAAAATCCTAAAGTTCGATACGAACACGACTTTACAGTTCGCGTTCGCTCAATACAACCTGACTATCTTATCAGAGATATCATCACTGACATGTGAATAAGGCCTTAGGATCCTACTTTTTGATCCATGTTCCATGTATTCACATAGTCTCACATCATCACCTAGGCAAATACTAAACTCATTTTCAGCAGATAATGTAGCATATGAATACAGGATTTGCAGCATTCAAAAGATCATCTTTATAATGCAAACATTATAAAAACTGTTCTTAATGAATTCATGAGTAGAAGATCTGGTCTGCACATAAGTCTGATTTCTTAAGTCCATTTGACTGCTTGAAATAAAATGGTCACATTTACAAACATCACTAACTTGCCAAAGTTTAAGACAACAAACAAATACAACAGCATGAAAGATCAGCAGGAATGAAAACCCGCAGTTTTGTTTATAAAGAATAGCATGCAATCTTTCACATCTTGATCCAAGAGAGAATTTGTATGCTAGAGCCTTTAGAAGAAGGGCAGGGGTCCTTTTAAGGTCCCACTGAGCAGGACTGCTTTAGTAAAACTTTGAAGTGAAAATTCAGAATAGTATCAAGGATTTATAGTAAGGATGTATGTTGTTTTGCATTGCTACCTGCACCGATGTGCTAGTTTCCAATCACAATCCAAAATAACATGCCTGCTTTATACTGTAAATAAAATTGACAGTACATGCATCCATCATATATGAAAGTTGGATTGTAAGGTTTGTGTGTGTTTCTGGGGCCCAGAAGAAGTGGAAGATGTGAGTCTTAGTATTTCTGGTGCAACAGTTATCTTAAATTACAGAGGTTATCATAAATGACAGAGGTTATCCTAACATTGATGCCCCTTAGTGCCAGGGAAGCGACAGGAAGGGCGCACCTTTTTCTTCCATTTCGAAGGACCTTGATGGGGGCTCCTGCCATATAGTTGGGGTGCCCTTGGTGGTACAAGTGTGGTATGGGTGCAAGGAAGGAGATATAGGTGCTGTGGCTAGCGAATGGTGCTGGAGTAAGGCTACTTTGACACTAGCATTAATATTTTTCGGCATTGAGATGTGTCATAGGGTCTCAATACCGGAGAAATACGCTTCAGTTTTGTCCCCATTCATAGTTAATGGAGACAAAATGTAACTGAACATAACGGAATGCTCCAAAAATGCATTCCGTTCCGTTCTCATACCGGAAAGAAAATCGCAGCATGCTGCGGTTTGCTTTCCGTCCTGGGATGCGGAGCTAAACAGATCCGTCATGACCCACAATGCAAGAGTCAATGGGGACGTTCCCAATTGACTTTTAATTGAGTTCATGATGGATCCGTCTTGGCTATGTTAAAGATAATACAACTGGATCCATTCATAACGGATGCAAATAGTTGAGTAACGCAAGCGTTTTTGCTGGACCCTGCCGGATCCAGCAAAAATGCTAGTGTGAAAGTATCCTAAATAACCAGCCTAGTTAAGAGAAATAGACAAGTCTCTCTTTACTAAGGTACAGGATGGGAGTTGTAGTACATCCAACAGTATCAAAACACAGTTCCAAACAATTCACAGTGCAAATCTTCTCAGATAGCAATGTATGGCTATTAGCAACGATGGAGTTGTAGTACTCCTTATCTCTATGTTTCTCTGTAAAATCTAAGGCTGGCAATACAGTTTGTGCACAAATTGCCTCATTTCTAGGCTAAGGGATACATAATTAAGATACAGTTGGCCAGGACTGTGTCCAAGTGTGAAAGGGTGTATGAGAAATGGCAGTAAAGTCTCTATTATCCTTAAACAGTGAAAACCTTACTGACTGACTCAAGCGCTCAGCCATGCAGATTCTGGACCTTCCAGTTCTTTGTTTTCTCTCTGTAGTAACAATGGCTTTCTTGAAGCAAATATCTCAAAGACTGTGATTCTCTGGGACTCAGGACTAGTCTTCTGAAGAATGAGCACATGTAGCTCCTCTCTGTTCCTCAGCTAACAGTAGAAAAGGACTAGGGATGCACCAAAGTCCATCTCCTAGCTAGAGACCAGCGAGTAAGAGCAGAGCAGCATTCTGAGCTCTGTGTGTATAGTGTGTCCCTCCTGCCTTAGCTAAACCTCCAGCGGGACAATAGGACCCGCCACTGTCCTCTGCTTACCATCTCTCTGTCACAGTAAAACTATAAGCTGCTGGAAATGTCAACTGTTCAGAAGACAGTAGGGAAACTTTTAAATATTTCAAAATCTATTTTATATTTATATAGTCACAGAGAAAAGGTATTAAAGGCTGCCTGTGTTTTTTTATGATTGCATTTTACTCTTTTTTGGCTAAAAATAATTTTTTCAATTGGTCTTTATTAAAAATATTGAGCTGTTCTATCACAAAGTGTTAACTGTTCTTCTAACTGTGTGAATCATACTTTCACTTTCACTTGTGCAGGTAATCTAATAACTCTTATCTCTAAATTACTAACAGGTCATAACAACTTATTTATGCCACATTCTTGCCAGTAAGATAAGGATTGAGCTATAATGAGTGTTTATAAGGTCAGAAAGCAGAGATAAAGAGCCCATCAGATCCCTGCCTGACGGAAGACAGAGAAAATGCAGATCCTGCTAATAGAGCATCTCAGCTCTCTTCAGAGAAAAGGACTCCATATTTTTAATAAAGACCAATTCAAAAAGATATTTACCTCATAAAAGTACAATGCAATAAAAAAAAAATTGCACCCAAAGGTGTACATTGCCTTTAAACACCATCAAAACTAAGAGCCTAATTGAAGCAATCTGTCATTTCCTGATGATATATTTTCTCTAACATTTTAACATTATTAAAGCAACAGACCTTAACATTATTAAAGCAACATTATTAAAGAAACAGAGGTTTCTTTGATGAGGAGTATTCTCTGAATGCGAGAGAGAAATATTTGATTACAGCACAGAAAGTTTCAGTGCCCCTGATTAGTTTCAGTTCACCCCCGGTAATGAGTGACACAAATATATTTTTAAGCAAATTTTTATTAAAGAGTAATTCTCTTCTGAAAAATTTCCCCATAATCAATACAATGTTGCCAGCTGGTAAGTGGTTTACTGAATGCAGAGATGATACAGCGCTCAGTAAAAAGCAGTTGCCAAACTTATTTCATGATAATTAAACCCATAGGAATATATACTAGGTGGCATCAATAGCAGCTTACACTTTTCATCTGCAAGTAAATATTCCTGTGAGTTTTAATACTGAAGATAATAATAAGTTTGGCTATGGACATTTACTGCATGCTGGATCATCTTTTGTGTCCTGTCAAAGAAGCTCATAGTCAAAGCGAGATCCATGCAATGGATGAAAGACAAGCCTGCAAGTCGGTGAGCTGGTGTTCCCTGTTTTTAGTATTTTATTGTTTCAATTCACTGCTAGATTTATATATAAATTGCTCAGTACTGCTGTAAATGTCCTCCATTGCTGCTTATGAGGTTCTGCTACAGAGAGATAGGAAGCAGAATCTCCTGTTTTCTTCATGTGCTCTCTATGGAAGCAAGCTAGTCTCCATTCACTAGCTCAGGAAAAAGAGAGAATTAGAGATGCTTTCTGCAGAGGGATGATGCATGCTAAAAAATGCCATATACGTGTCACATAATGACCTGATGTGTTATTCCACATCAGGATCCCCATTCTAACGATTGGTGAGGATTCCAACGGTAGAGTCTCCAACAAATATACATTTATCATCTATACTTCACGATGAGGGAATTCCTAAAGGGTCTCGAGGTAGCTTTATAAATTTCCCTGCAATTTTTGCCTTTAGGACAGCAGGGACAGCAAGGCAAACTATCACAGGCAGAACTGGCCACAGTGGACCAAGTTCTCTGTATGAAGAAACAATGTCAAGAGGAACTACTGGTGGAACCTCGGAAGGTGCTAATGCCACCACTGCACATTAAACTGGTCATTATTAAACAATTTGCCATAGTTCTAAAAAAAAGTCAATAAACTTCTAGTACCTTCAAGACTTTTTCCCTTAGTTATCTGATATAAAGTACAAAGAGGGAGTCGTTGTTAGACCACAATGAAGAATCTGGCATGCAAGGAATATCCCAGCAAGCTCACTAGTAAGGCGAAAGAAGCTTGAATAGTGTCGACACAGTGATTTGTGGCCTCCTGGGCAATCATTAGAGATGTCCCGAATAGTTCGCCGGCGAATAGTTCGCCGGCGAATAGTTCCCGGCGAACATAGCTTATTCGCGTTCGCCGCGGCGGGCGAACATATGCGATGTTCGGTCTGCCCCCTATACATCATCATTGAGTAAACTTTGACCCTGTACCTCACAGTCAGCAGACACATTCCAGCCAATCAGCAGCAGACCCTCCCTCCCAGACCCTCCCACCTCCTGAACAGCATCCATTTTAGATTCATTCGGAAGCTGCATTCTCAGTGAGAGGAGGGACAGTGCTGCTGCTGCTGATTCAATAGGGAAAGCGTTAGCTAGGGCAGTGTTCTGTGTCCACAGACTCATCTGCTGTAAGGACAGCGTCCTGACTGCACCCCAAAAAGCCCTTTTCAGGGCTGGTACATCAGTCTGCTTTTTATTTAATTTTTGTGCACACCATTCTTACAGGGTATGACAGAAAATACCTCGCAGAAAAAAAATCTATTTAATATTTTTCTGTGATCTAATCCCATTTGCAAGCCAGCGTGTGTCAGGCCCACACAGACTGTATTGTGGCCACTGGCTAGTGGCTAGGCCTCCACTTATACCGTTACAGGGTGTCACTCACTCACAAATACCTCGCAGATAAAAAATAATTCTATTTAATATTTTTCTGTGATATAATCACATTTGCAAGCCAGTGTGTGTCAGGCCCACACAGACTGTATTGTGGCCACTGGCTAGGCCTCCACTCATACCGTTACAGGGTGTCACTCACTCACAAATACCTCGCAGATAAAAAAAAATTCTATTTAAACTGATGAGAAGAGAGAACTACAGAAAATACCACTCATATCGGGTGTGACAGTAAATTGCACGGCGCAGACGCAGTGGATTCAAATAAAGGGAAGGGAGCCAGCGTTTTTTTAACCATCTCCCCGTTCGAAAAATCAATTTAATTCACCTTTCGGGGACCCTTGGTGTTGTATGTGGCTGGGTGGAGGAAGAAACCTTCAATGACATCAACGGGACATGGCTAGCTTGGTATCCAACCTTGTGCAAATGGGGAGTTTGGGGTTGGGCAATTGGACTGTTTGCGGTTGTTTGCGGTGCATTAAAAGAGGGAGTTTGGTCTGTCAATGTCTGTGAAGCGGGCGTAACCCTTACACTACCTGATCGATACAACATCATACCTGATCGTATACACACACTGGATGTTTTAAACCACGTTGTTCAAAAAAAATTAGGATTGGTAGGTGATTTATGCCCTTTATGGATTAAAACACGACTCTGCGTCAACTACGTAATTTTCCATGGGAGTTTTGCCATGGATCCCACTCCGGCATGCCACAGTCCAGGTGTTAGTCCCCTTGAAACAACTTTTCCATCACTATTGTGGCCAGAAAGAGTCCCTGTGGGTTTTAAAATTCGCCTGCCTATTGAAGTCTATGGCGGTTCGCCCTGTTTGCCCGTTCGCGAACATTTGCGGAAATTCGCGTTTGCCATTCGCGAACGGAAAATTTTATGTTCGCGACATCTCTAGCAATCATATGGTTGAAAATTACTGTATGCGGAGCTGTTGAGAAACTTCAGCACAATGGACTGAAAACTGGCATTCAACGTCCATATACTTGATGCTTATCTTGATAAACTCAAGGAGAAATGGGAGCATACAGTACTCACAGGAGCAAGCGAGCAAGATATTTGGGGGTTTGAACGCCACATTCAATAATGTGAACATGATGTGAGATTACATTTGAGGACTTATTCATAAAAGTGATTCACAGTATAATTGTAGATCTTGGAAAAAAAAAAAACAGCTTGTAAATCTTTTGTGATCAATTCTGTATAACCTTAGTAAAAATACAGTACATGTAAATTTTTATATGTTGTTTTTTCCAGACTTTGGACAAAATGGTGCAAATTAGTCTGTTTTCTCATTGAAAATAGGCAAATTTAACAAAAATAATCGTCCTGGTCACAAAAACATTTCTGATTAGTTGCAATTTTTCTACAATTTTGAGGAAAAAGCAATTAGGAAATACCACTTATTAACCAGGAACAAAAATTGTGTCATACAATGTTACTGTCAGATATAAAGATGAAGTTGAAGGAGGAAAGAAAAAGTGTTCTATCTGACTAGTTGACAAACTAGCTCATGCATATAGGGTCACATTTTTCCACCAGTGGGTCCCCTGGTGGTCTCAGTCTCTCACCAATAACAGGCTGCTAGTCATGGCCAGATTAGGGGGGGGGGGGGCAAAACTGGGGCCCCTGCTCTCAGGCTCTCAGCTGTATGTCCGCAGAAGCCAGCAGGCGTTCAACAGAAGAGCGCTCAGTGCAGAGACATGGCCAGCTAGACTGCCTCAGCTGGCAGCTGTGCTCTTTGTACTCTTCGGCCTGCACAGTGATGGAGGAGGGAGAGAGCGTCTCTCCCTCCCCCACTGTGATGCGGCCGCCACTGCCACTAATTAAATCACAAGGGGAGGGGCCGCTGAAGCACCAATGAAAACGCTTATAATTAAAGAGGAGGAGGGAGGGAATACAAATGAACAAGGTCCTCTGCTGGCTGTTTCTGAGGTGAGGCAAGCCAACCAGAGAGTGGCCAGTGAAGCAGCAGCATCTCCACAAGACCACAACCACCACAACAGTGGAGGATCCAGGGGGGGGGGGGCAATGGGGCAATTGCCCCCCCGAGCTGGCGGCGGCGGAGCACAGGGAGATGAGCGCTTCCATTGTGGAAGCGTTCATCTCCAGTCATCTGTATCGCCGTCCTCAGGACAGCGATACAGATGCCTGTGCTGCGGCAGGGGAGGGAGAGGCGTGTCCCTTTCCCTTCCTCTGATAGGCTGCAGGCACTAGGCCGGCAGCCTATCAGAAGCCGGCGCAGGCGGCGCGATGACGTCATCGCGCCGCCTGAGCCATACAGCGCAGGACACAGGCCAGAAGAGGCCTGCATCGCATCGCTGACATGGGAGGTAAGTATGTGTTTTTTTTTTTTTATATATACAATGCTGTTATTACTGGCACAGGGGGGCTGTTATTACTGGCAGGGGGGGGGGTTGTTATTACTGGGGGGGGGCTGTTATTACTGGCGGGGGGCTGTTATTACTGGCAGGGGGGCTGTTATTACTGGCGGGGGGCTGTTATTACTGGCGGGGGGCTGTTATTACTGGCAGGGGGGCTGTTGATACTGGCAGGGGGGCTGTTGTTACTGGCAGGGGGGCTGTTGTTACTGGCACAGGGGGGCTGTTATTACTGGCACGGGGGGGCTGTTATTACTGGCACAGGGGGGCTGTTATTACTGGCACAGGGGGGCTGTTATTACTGGCACACGGGGGGCTGTTATTACTGGCACAGGGGGGATGTTATTACTGGCACAGGGGGGATGTTATTACTGGCACAGGGGGGATGTTATTACTGGCACAGGGGGGCTGTTATTACTGGCACAGAGGGGCTGTTATTACTGGCACAGAGGGGCTGTTATTACTGGCACAGATGGGCTGTTATTACTGGCGGGGGGGCTGTTACTACTGGCACAGGGGGGCTGTTATTACTGGCGGGGGGGCTTTTATTACTGGCACAGAGGGGCTGTTATTACTGGCGGGGGGGCTGTTATCACTGGCACAGGGGGGATGTTATTACTGGCGGGGGGGCTGTTATTGCTGGCACAGGGGGGCTGTTATTGCTGGCACATGGGGGGCTGTTATTAATACTGGCACATGGGGGGCTGTTATTAATACTGGCACATGGGGGGCTGTTATTAATACTGGCACATGGGGGGCTGTTATTAATACTGTCACATGGGGGGCTGTTATTAATACTGTCACATGGGGGGCTGTTATTAATACTGTCACATGGGGGGCTGTTATTAATATTGGCACATGGGGGGCTGTTATTAATACTGTCACATGGGGGGCTGTTATTAATACTGTCACATGGGGGGCTGTTATTAATACTGGCACATGGGGGGCTGTTATTAATACTGGCACATGGGGGGCTGTTATTAATACTGGCACATGGGGGGCTGTTATTAATACTTGCACATGGGGGGCTGTTATTAATACTGGCACATGGGGGGCTGTTATTAATACTTGCACATGGGGGGCTGTTATTAATACTGGCACATGATTGGGGTCACTATAGGGGCATCTACTGAGGCCACAAAGAAGGGGTATTTTATATGGGCGCTCTGTACAGTAGAATTTTATACTGGGACACATTATGGTGGGAACTATGGGGAAGGGGGGAGAGGAGTACTATGGGGTCATCTACGGGGGCACTAAGAAGGGGTATTTTATACTTGCAAATTATGGGGGACACTGAGGGCATCTACTGGAGTATTTTATGCTGGTATATTATGGGGGACACTAGGAGGAAGGAGGGTGTGGAGCACTATGGGGGCATTTACTGGGGGCACTATAAGGGGTATTTTATACTGGGACATTATGGGGGCACTTTGGGGACATTAGCTCAACTGGGGGCATTACAAGGGGGTATTTTTTGCACTGTCAGATTATAAGGAGAATTATTTCTACTGGGGGGGGCTTTATTACTCCCCCATGGAATGACCCCCTAGTAGAAGCACCAGCCTCTCCCTGCTCTGCTATCCCTCTGCCCCTTCTCTAAATCCTTATTATGAAATCTTTCTCATTAGGATAAAGCACAACATCAGCTCCGCCGAGCCCCCCAGCCAAAGTGTTGAAGTGGCGTCCGAGATCCCCAAGGGCCAAGCCAAGTAACAGTAAGTTTTCATGTGAAATATGTTTGTTATACACATATAGCATACACTGTGTAGTCTGTTCTATAAGCACCATTGTTTTGTGGCGGCGGACAGAAAAAAATCTGAAAGTGCCCCTCCCGAGACCAGGCTCTGGATCCGCCACTGCACCACAATTGCTATTTGCCAGTCCCAGTCATTAGCAGCCCAGGCCCCTGACCCTACAGAGTGTAGCAGAAGGACTCAGGTATCCCAGACTGTCCATACTGTACAAAAACATAAGTACCAGATGGGCCAGCAACATTGGGGTTAATGTGACTCAACTCCAATCTTGCCACTACAATGTGTTAAAACATGATGGGGGTCACTTATTTTTAATGTGAGGCACGTGCTCTTTTTAATTTGTCCCCGTGTGCCCCACATTAAGGCCTCATGCACACAGCCGTGGCCCATATTGCGGACCCACTCTTTGCACGCATTTTGCGGGCCGTGGCCAGCAACAGCTGTGTGCGTGAGGCCTTAATGTGAGGCCGTAAATCTTGGCCCCAAATGCACGGAACGGCCGTGTGCAAAAGGCCTAATACTAAGTGACCTCCAAGTACCTCCTGAAATAATGGGCAACATGGGGTGAATGTGAGTTACAGAATACAGAGTCTCTTACTATTAGGGCTCATTTAGACGGCTGTAGTGTTTTGCGGTTTGCAAAACACGGATACAGGCCATGTGTGTTCCGCAATTTGCAGACTGCTCACAGTCAGCACTATGATAGAAAACGCCTATATTTGTCCGCAATTATGGACAAGAATAGGACATGTTCTATCTTTTTAGCAGGGCCGCGGAACAGAACTACGGATGCGGCCATCACACGGTGTGCTCTCCACATCTGTGTTGTTGATACATTATTACAAGATTTGGGGGCCCCACTTTTGATTTTGCACAGGGCCACATATTATCTAAAACCGGCCCTGCTCCTAGTACAAAAGGTCCCCAAAGATCTAATAGAACAGAAACCCATTTGGAGACAAACTATTGACACTAGGGTTTCTTTTTTATAAGGGGACTGCACTCACACAGGAACATATCAAAAACAAAGTTTTGATCAGTGGGGGTGCTGAGATCCCCGCTGATCTCTTGAACGAGGAGAGGGAAGTAACAGAAGTGAGACGGTCTATGGGCACATCATCGTTCCGTCTCATGCAGCACGGAAGAGCGCTATATGAGCGCTTCTTTCTCCTCATTCCAGCAATCACAGAGAGTCTCTCCCACCAAAGCAGATCAAACTTTTGATATGTTGCTATTACATCAAATATATATCAAATGTTTTCCCAAAGTACAGTGCCACTTTAGGGGTTCATTCTCAAAGCATTTCTCTCGTTAATGATATGTAGTGTGTCAACAGCGAGAATATGTTCCTGATGCAATTAAAAGTGGATGGGGACATCTTCTACAGTATAAAGCTGAAGGTAGAGTATAAGAATGATACACGGTTATACAATGTGCGATTTAAAACTGGGAGTGAATCCAGATTTTCGATGAAAAAGTGATGACCTTTATTGAATTTTCATGTGCATAAAACCCATACAAGACAAAGATACAGCGTCTACGCATTTCAGATCATATACGTGTGATCTTTACTCATGACAAAGCTGTATAGTATTTTTGAAATTAAAATACCCCTTTCCCACCAATGAAACATCCAAAAAGATTCCCGGATGAGCATTTTCTTTTGAAGGTCGCCTCCCCTCAACAGAGGACTGATCCGCTCCACACTTTGAGGAGGTGTCTCCCTTATGAACTATAGCAAAGTGCAGCGTAGCAGATGAGGCATTTCTTGTTTAGCAGTTGTGCAATGTGTGCATATGTAGCATTTGCCCAATGTACTCCTTTTCTTGCCTTTGCTCTCTTTATAAGCAGCTCTGATCAGATAACTGAACGGTGCAGTAATGGGAAAATAAAATATTGCATGATTACCATGGCAGATCCTCCTCCGAACACAGCCGGCTACTTATGATAGCTCATATTCTCTCTATGGACCAGAAGTCCTGGGATATTGTGAAGCAGTCTGTGTGACGCAGCTCTCAATTCAAATTTCCTATAGGCACCCATCAGTCTGACAACAGAAAGCTGGCTGCAAAAGACATACCGTAGAAAATTAGAATTGTTATGTGATCACTGCTTTTCATAAAGGAAAACATTTCAATAATATAAGCATCTTATGGAATTACTAGATGTGCAGTTCCCCAAATTATTAAAACTATAGGTTCACCTAAGGTAAGCCTGTTCTGAAAACAGCAGGTCCAGACAGAAGCATCCACACGAATACAGCATTAAAGGGTTTAAAAAAGAATTGCACCTAAATGCTTTTCCATAGCAAATATTATGTTCCATAAGCAAGACTGCGAGGGTTACTTAACTTGAATTATTGTTCCCCAAGCCCTACTTCCATATAACCATGGTTTCCATATCTTTCACTAACAAAGACTTGTAAGGGCCCATTTACAGGGGTTGATACGCGAGCAACGATTGGGAAGGAATTTTCATAGGAACGTTAATTTCCGATCATTGCCCCCTCATTAGCTGCATTTACGCACAGCAGTCATCACTGAGGACTACAGTCATTCATCCTCATATAGTTTCATTCTTTGTTGGCAGATACAATGATATTTCTGTGTCCCAAAAACAGTAGGACCAGCCAACAAATGAGCAGATCACTGGCACATTTACATAGACCAACAATTGGGACTGGGCTATCACACAAACGTTGGTTGCCAATCATTGGCCTGATCATGCCAGCTTATAATTAGGCTTTAAGTCTGGAATGGTTGTATGCAAGTTGGAATAAATGACTTTGGACGTGTTAGGGCAAACTCTGATGGCGATGTAAAATTTGCCCTTATTAAAGTCCGTTTGGAGTCCAAAGTATACGGTAGTATCAGTATGTAATCTGTTTTCATGCGTGTAAAAAATAAATAAACTAAAGAATGCTCATCTAGAATTTTCTAGAAACCCTCCGTGAAAAATGGACTGTGAATGGAGGGCTGTCAGTTTTTCTCACAAACCCATTGGCTTAATGAGTCTAGTGTGAAAATTGGACCAAAATAGTGCATGCTGTGATTTTCTTGGAACTGACCAATGGCCTGTGGAACATATTGGACATTTAAATTAGCCCATTGACGTTATTGTGTCAGTGTTCAGTCTGTGTGCTGTTCGTTCTATACTCAGGCGGCAGAGAGACATGGAGATTCTTTGTCTGAATGAGCCCCTAGGCTGTTTCTTTGCTATACACCAGTGGTTTTGGATTCACAGTTGTCCAAGGGCAGAAAGAGATTTGCATGTCTACCACCGCTTTCCCAGAATAAGGATTAATGTCCTTGTTGTGTCGAAGACGTTAGCATGCAAGTACGTGTGTTTTAAGAGGGCATTGGTGGAGGCCAAATTGCTTTGGAGGGTGATAATTTAGTTCCTTAGAGCCCACCTCTTCCCTCCCATGAAGTCATTATGGACAAAAACCACTACCGACTGGTATCCCTGTAGGAAGTGACGACTGCTTCTCAAGGTCAGGTGTTGATTTTTAAAGGGGTTGTCTCACTTCAGTAAGTGGCATTTATCATGTAGATAAAGTTAATACAAGCCACTTACTTATGTATTGTGATTGTCCATATTGCTTCCTTTGCTGGCTGGATTCATTTTTCCATCACAATATACATTGCTTGTTTCCATGGTTGCAGACCACCCTGCAATCCATCAGTGGTGGTTGTGCTTACACACTATAGGAAAAAGCATCAACCTCTCTGGTGGCTGGGACTGTGGGAGCGCACATAGGCTGGTGCTTTTTCCTATATTGTGCAGGCACGGCCACCGCGGATGGATTGCAGGGTGGTCTGTAACCATGGAAATGAGCAGTGTATAATGTGATGGAAAAATGAATCCAGCCAGCAAAGGAAGCAATATGGATAATAACAATACGTTAGTAAGTGGCTTGTATTAATTTTTCTACATGATAAATTCCACTTACTGAAGTAAGACAACCCCTTTAAGTGATGTTGGAGTAATCCTCTGCGTACCATACTTACAGAAGATAAGTTTACACTGTCAGACAATTGGGGCAGTTATCAGGTAGTGTTCCTAGGAATGCTCATTCTTGATAACTGCCCTTTGTAATCTTTAAACCCTCATTCATCAGGTGATTGCATCTTTCCAGTGGCCCATTCAGGGGCGCATTGGCCATAGACCTTACAGGGAAATCTCCAGGTGAGCCGATGCCCAGGGGACCACACAAGCCCATCTGATGGCCATAGGCCAGGTACATACTGATCTGATGCTTAACAGTCACAGGTGTCCTCCTGAACTCAACTGTATTACCGTCCTCAGTTGGATAATGTGGCGAGGGCGGCAGTATATTGTGCTGCATTTTTGGTATCTGATTCTGCTGGGGTGGCATTTTGTGCTGCACTATGGTATTGCAGGCCCTGGCTACTTCTGTTGTCCCTGCCTACTTGTGTTGTGTCCATCTTCTGCCAATTTGGCCCTGTCTACAACATGGGGCGACTTTTCGTTTTTTTTTTAGGGGCACTTTAACCACCTCAGCCCCCAGTGCTTAAACACCCTGAAAGACCAGGCCACTTTTTACACTTCTGACCTACACTACTTTCACCGTTTATTGCTCGGTCATGCAACTTACCACCCAAATGAATTTTACCTCCTTTTCTTCTCACTAATAGAGCTTTCATTTGGTGGTATTTCATTGCTGCTGACATTTTTACTTTTTTTGTTATTAATCGAAATTTAACGATTTTTTTGCAAAAAAATGACATTTTTCCCTTTCAGTTGTAAAATTTTGCAAAAAAAAACGACATCCATATATAAATTTTGCTCTAAATATATTGTTCTACATGTCTTTGACAAAAAAAAAATGTTTGGGCAAAAAAAAAAATGGTTTGGGTAAAAGTTATAGCGTTTACAAACTATGGTACAAAAATGTGAATTTCCGTTTGGGGGGGGGGGGGGGGGGGGGGGGGGGGGGGGGGGGGTGGGAAGGCTCTGACTTTCTGAGCACCTGTCATGTTTCCTGAGGTTCTACAATGCCCAGACAGTACAAACACCCCACAAATGACCCCATTTCGGAAAGCACACACCCTAAGGTATTCGCTGATGGGCATAGTGAGTTCATAGAACTTTTTATTTTTTGTCACAAGTTAGCGGAAAATGATGATTTTTTTTTTTTTTTTTTCTTTCTTACAAAGTCTCATATTCCACTAACTTGTGACAAAAAATAAAAAGTTCTAATAACTCACTATGCCCATCACGAAATACCTTGGGGTCTCTTCTTTCCAAAATGGGGTCACTTGTGGGGTAGTTATACTGCCCTGGCATTCTAGGGGCCCAAATGTGTGGTAAGGAGTTTGAAATCAAATTCTGTAAAAAATGACCAGTGAAATCCGAAAGGAGCTCTTTGGAATATGGGCCCCTTTGCCCACCTAGGCTGCAAAAAAGTGTCACACATCTGGTATCTCTGTATTCAGGAGAAGTTGAGGAATGTGTTTTGGGGTGTCTTTTACATATACCCATGCTGGGTGAGATAAATATCTTGGTCAAATGCCAACTTTGTATAAAAAAATGGGAAAAGTTGTCTTTTGCCAAGATATTTCTCTCACCCAGCATGGGTATATGTAAAATGACACCCCAAAACACATTCCCCAACTTCTCCTGAGTACGGAGATACCAGATGTGTGACACTTTTTTGCAGCCTAGGTGGGCAAAGTGGCCCATATTCCAAAGAGCACCTTTCGGATTTCACTGGTCATTTTTTACAGAATTTGATTTCAAACTCCTTACCACACATTTGGGCCCCTAGAATGCCAGGGCAGTATAACTACCCCACAAGTGACCCCATTTTCGAAAGAAGAGATCCCAAGGTATTTGCTGATGGGCCTAGTGAGTTCATGGAACTTTTTATTTTTTGTCACAAGTTAGTGGAATATGAGACTTTGTATGAAAAAAAAAAAAATCATCATTTTCCACTAACTTGTGACAAAAAATAAAAAATTCTAGGAACTCGCCATGCCCCTCACGGAATACCTTGGGGTGTCTTCTTTCCAAAATGGGGTCACTTGTGGGGTAGTTATACTGCCCTGGCATTTTCCAGGGGCCCTAATGTGTAGTAAGTAGGTAAATGACCTGTGAAATCCTAAAGGTGCTCTTTGGAATATGGGCCCCTTTGCCCACCTAGGCTGCAAAAAAGTGTCACACATGTGGTATCGCCGTATTGAGGAGAAGTTGGGGAATGTGTTTTGGGGTGTCATTTTACATATACCCATGCTGGGTGAGAGAAATATCTTGGCAAAAGACAACTTTTCCCATTTTTTTATACAAAGTTGGCATTTGACCAAGATATTTCTCTCACCCAGCATGGGTATATGTAAAATGACACCCAAAACACATTCCCCAACTTCTCCTGAGTACGGCGATACCAGATGTGTGACACTTTTTTGCAGCCTAGATGCGCAAAGGTGCCCAAATTCCTTTTAGGAGGGCATTTTTAGACATTTGGATACCAGACTTCTTCTCACGCTTTGGGGCCCCTAGAATGCCAGGGCAGTATAAATACCCCACATGTGACCCCATTTTGGAAAGAAGAAACCCCAAGGTATTCAATGAGGGGCATGGCGAGTTCATAGAAAATTATTTTTTTTGGCACAAGTTAGCGGAAATTGATATTTTTTATTTTTTTCTCACAAAGTCTCCCGTTCCGCTAACTTGGGACAAAAATTTCAATCTTTCATGGACTCAATATGCCCCTCACGGAATACCTGGGGGTGTCTTCTTTCCGAAATGGGGTCACATGTGGGGTATTTATTCTGCCCTGGCATTCTAGGGGCCCTAAAGCGTGAGAAGAAGTCTGGAATATAAATGTCTAAAAAATTTTACGCATTTGGATTCCGTGAGGGGTATGGTGAGTTCATGTGAGATTTTATTTTTTGACACAAGTTAGTGGAATATGAAACTTTGTAAGAAAAAAAAATAATAATTCCGCTAACTTGGGCCAAAAAAATGTCTGAATGGAGCCTTACAGAGGGTGATCAATGACAGGGGGGTGATCAATGACAGGGGGAGTGATCAATGACAGGGGGGGTGATCAATGACAGCGGGAGTGATCAATGACAGGGGTGGTGATCAATGACAGGGGGGTGATCAGAGAGACTATATGGGGTGATCACCCCCCTGTCATTGATCACCCCCCTGTAAGGCTCCATTCAGATGTCCGTATGTGTTTTGCGGATCCGATCCATGTATCCGTGGATCCTTAAAAATCATACGGACATCTGAATGCAGCATGACAGGGGGGTGATCAATGACAGGGGGGGGTGATCAATGACAGGGGGGTGATCAGGGAGTCTATATGGGGTGATAACCACAGTCATTGATCACGCCCCTGTAAGGCTTCATTCAGACGTCCGTATGCGTTTTGCGGATCCGATCCATCTATCAGTGGATCCGTAAAAATCATGCGGACATCTGAATGGAGCTTTACAGGGGGTTGATCATTGACAGGGGTGTAATCAATGACAGGGGGTGATCAGGGAGTCTATATGGGTGATCACCACAGTCATTGATCACGCCCCTGTAAGGCTTCATTCAGACGTCCGTATACGTTTTTGCAGATCCGATCCATCTATCAGTGGATCCGTAAAAATCATGCGGACATCTGAATGGAGCTTTACAGGGGGTTGATCATTGACAGGGGGGTAATCAATGACAGGGGGGTGATCAGGGAGTCTATATGGGGTGATAACCACAGTCATTGATCACGCCCCTGTAAGGCTTCATTCAGACGTCCGTATACGTTTTTGCGGATCCGATCCATCTATCAGTGGATCCGTAAAAATCATGCGGACATCTGAATGGAGCTTTACAGGGGTTGATCAATGACAGGGGTGTAATCAATGACAGGGGGGTGATCAGGGAGTCTATATGGGGTGATAATCACAGTCATTGATCACGCCCCTGTAAGGCTTCATTCAGACGTCCGTATGCATTTTGCGGATCCGATCCATCTATCAGTGGATCCGTAAAAATCATGCGGACATCTGAATGGAGCTTTACAGGGGGTTGATCAATGACAGGGGTGTAATCAATGACAGGGGGTGATCAGGGAGTCTATATGGGGTGATCACCACAGTCATTGATCACGCCCCTGTAAGGCTTCATTCAGACGTCCGTATGCGTTTTGCGGATCCGATCCATCTATCAGTGGATCCGTAAAAAATCATGCGGACATCTGAATGGAGCTTTACAGGGGGTTGATCAATGACAGGGGTGTAATCAATGACAGGGGGGTGATCAGGAAGTCTATATGGGGTGATCAGGGGCTAAAAAGGGGTTAATAAGTGACGGGGGGGTGTAGTGTAGTGTAGTGGTGCTTGGTGCTACTTTACTGAGCTACCTGTGTCCTCTGGTGGTCGATCCAAACAAAGGGGACCACCAGAGGACCAGGTAGCAGGTATATTAGACGCTGTTATCAAAACAGCGTCTAATATACCTGTTAGGGGTTAAAAAAAACACATCTCCAGCCTGCCAGCGAACGATCGCCGCTGGCAGGCTGGAGATCAACTCTCTTACCTTCCGTTCCTGTGAGCGCGCGCGCCTGTGTGCGCGCGTTCACAGGAAGTCTCGGCTCGCGCGAGATGACGCGTATATGCGTGACTCTGCGCAGGGCTGCCACCTCCGGAACGCGAATCTGCGTTTGGCGGTCCGGAGGTGGTTAAGTTCCCAAACCGCCCCTGGGCACATTAAATGATCTTTTTGCTGGCAGCAGATCATCTTGTGTAAACAGGTATCTGCTGATGACAATGAATGATTATAAAGACAAGCAATCCCAGTTGTAATTTCTCAGTTCAATTGCTTATTCACTCAGACCATGCAAGACCCTAATGCCATTTACCTGTTGGCTGTCAGCACTGACCGAATGTTATTATTATTTTACTCACTTATATAGCGCTGACATATTCCATAGCACTTTGCAAACATTATTATCCCTGGCTGTCCCCGGTGGAGCTCACAATCTAGTTTCCCTATCAGTACATCTTTGGAGGGTGAACATACAGACTCCATGCAGATATGGCCCATGGTAAGGTATGAACCTAGTACCCCAGCCGTGCAAGGCACCAGTGCTAATCACAGAGCTACAATGCATTGCTATACTGCCCTCTGATGCCATCTGATATGAGCTTGGGGATTTATGGACTGCTGGCCACATCTCTGTTACATTTACACATTGGCTGATCAGACTCTTACTAGAGAACATGTTTTACCTACAGGATCCTAGTATGTAAATCTGGAAATGCTTGCTACAGTAAATCTGCCTTATACATTATTATGTCCTGTGCCCTGTGTAGTTGCGGGCAGCCATTTCTCCTGCTCTTCCTGCTGCACACTTTGTAAATCATCATAACGTACCCTCTCTCTCTTTACTTTTTTATACTGTCAGGGCTCCTTGCTTTTGGAAGCATAGATGATGCTTTTTTAAGCTTGTAAGGCTTTAAACCGAAGAGAATAGTAAAGATGGAATTGGGGCATAAAATCTGTTGTGGGGACCAACAAGTAATGGAGGATAATAATATAGTGAGTTTGGGTGGCTGCTCAGGGCCTGAGGCTTTAATTGAGCCCTTGGCTGTCCAGACTTCCTAACATCTTAAGCCACTGCACAAGTCAACAGTGAAGTGGCCCGTAGCTGCCACATCACCGCTACCGCCCACCCAGCCTGCACATTTAACAGACGTAGAAGGGAAGAGGAAGGGGTCACATAATTACTGTCATTGCAACGAGTGGCTCTTCCAATCAAAAAGGAGCACTATGTGCATGGAACGTACTTGCATCCCTTGTATCTGTCACTTACAGCTGCCTGTTGTGGTCCTCTGAGAATGATCGTAAGAATGCTCCTCCAGTGTGCAATGGTCTCCACTGCAGTAGCTTCTCTTTCAGACGCCTATTGAACTTAAAGGCTATGTACACCTAAGGGGACATTTTTTTTAAATTATTGCATTGTACTAATTTTGAGCTACAAATATTTTTTCAATTGGCGTTCAATAAAACTTTTGAACCACTGTCTTTGTGCAGCCTTGTGTTTCTCTAGTAGCAAGATCTCAATTTTCACTCTGTTCCGTCAGGCACCCAGCTGATGGCTCCTTATGTCTGATCTTATAGACACTCATTATACACTGCTCAAAAAAATAAAGGGAACACAAAAATAACACATCCTAGATCTGAGTTAATTAAATATTCTTCTGAAATACTTTGTTCTTTACATAGTTGAATGTGCTGACAAAATCACACAAAAATAAAAAAATGGAAATCAAATTTTTTAACCCATGGAGGTCTGGATTTGGAATCACATTCAAAATTAAAGTGGAAAAACACACTACAGGCTGATCCAACTTTGATGTAATGTCCTTAAAACAAGTCAAAATGAGGCTCAGTAGTGTGTGTGGCCTCCACGTGCCTGTATGACCTCCCTACAACGCCTGTGCATGCTCCTGATGAGGTGGCGGACGGTCTCCTGAGGGATCTCCTCCCAGACCTGGACTAAAGCATCTGCCAACTCCTGGACAGTCTGTGGTGCAACGTGACGTTGGTGGATAGAGCGAGACATGATGTCCCAGATGTGCTCAATTGGATTCAGGTCTGGGGAACGGGCGGGCCAGTCCATAGCATCAATGCCTTCGTCTTGCAGGAACTGCTGACACACTCCAGCCACATGAGGTCTAGCATTGTCTTGCATTAGGAGGAACCCAGGGCCTGCCGCACCAGACTCTGTCACATCTGTCACATGTGCTCAGTGTGAACCTGCTTCATCTGTGAAGAGCACAGGGCGCCAGTGGCGAATTTGCCAATCTTGGTGTTCTCTGGCAAATGCCAAACGTCCTGCACGGTGTTGGGCTGTAAGCACAACCCCCACCTGTGGACGTCGGGCCCTCATATCACCCTCATGGAGTCTGTTTCTGACCGTTTGAGCAGACACATGCACATTTGTGGCCTGCTGGAGGTCATTTTGCAGGGCTCTGGCAGTGCTCCTCCTGTTCCTCCTTGCACAAAGTCTGAGGTAGCAGTCCTGCTGCTTGGGTTGTTGCCCTCCTACGACCTCCTCCATGTCTCCTGATGTACTGGCCTGTCTCCTGGTAGCGCCTCCATGCTCTGGACACTACGCTGACAGACACAGCAAACCTTCTTGCCACAGCTCGCATTGATGTGCCATCCTGGATAAGCTGCACTACCTGAGCCACTTGTGTGGGTGTAGACTCCGTCTCATGCTACCACTAGAGTGAAAGCACCGCCAGCATTCAAAAGTGACCAAAACATCAGCCAGGAAGCATAGGAACTGAGAAGTGGTCTGTGGTCACCACCTGCAGAACCACTCCTTTATTGGGGTGTCTTGCTAATTGCCTATAATTTCCACCTGTTGTCTATCCCATTTGCACAACAGCATGTGAAATTGATTGTCACTCAGTGTTGCTTCCTAAGTGGACAGTTTGATTTCGCAGAAGTGTGATTGACTTGGAGTTACATTGTGTTGTTTAAGTGTTCCCTTTATTTTTTGGAGCAGTGTAGTACAGCTCAATTTTTATTTACTGATAAGAATGCATCTTAAATAAGTGTTTATGACCTTTTAATAATTTTGAGATCTTTATTAGATGGCCGGCACAAAGTAAAAGTAAAAAGTATGATTCACACAGCTAGAAAAACTGTTTACCCTTTGAGACAGAACAGCTTAATATTTTTATTAAAGATCAATAAAAAAAAATATTTTTATCCCAAAATAAGTAAAATGCAATTATAAAGAAAAATTGCCCCAAAGGTGTACATAGCCTTTAATCGCTGCCCTTATAGAACAATCACTAGTGCGGAAGGCAAAACTACTCGATGGTGACCAATGCAGCACTGCCTAGTTGTCTCAGAGAGAACTGTAAGGCCCTATTGCACAATCGACCGTAGGTGTCCCGTTGCCGTATTGCCGGACTGCATATGCAGATCCGCACTACAACGGGCACTGTTCAATGGCATTCCGCATCACGGATGCGAACCCACTGACTTGAATGGGTCCGCAAACCTGGAGATGCGGAATGATGCGGAACGGAACCCTACGGAAGCACTACAGAGTGCTTCCGTGGGGTTTCTTCCTGTACTTACGTTCCGCAAAAAGATAGAACATATCCTATCTTTTTGCAGAACAGGCGGATCCCAGACCCATTAAAGTGAATGGGTCCGGGATCCGCTGCGGCTGCCCCGCGGTCGTTGTTCGTGCATTGCAGCCCTCAATTTGGGGGCCGCAGCACAGCCACGGGGCGCACACATTCGTGTGGAAGAGGCCTAAGTCTGGTCTGGGATCTGCACTGGGACATAAAGTTCCCTACTGGACAGCTTGTTTAGATACTTAGATTGACAAGTATACTGTATGCAGAAGATGAGAGAGACTGGTTAATCAAGCCAAGGGACTCACCCTTATTACTCTTCTCCCTGTTCCAGGCTCATTTTTAAGCTATGTTTTTAAATATAGTTGTTCACAATCAGGAAACCTGTCTGGATTTCTTGCTCTCCATGATTTGTGCAGCATGAATCTCCTCACATTAGTGGTGGCTGCAAGCAGCCAGAGTATTATATTGATCAATGCAGGGGACTTGGAGCTCTGTATCATAAACACAGAGCTCAAATTACTATAAAGGGGTATTCCAGGATTTTGATACTGATGGTATATAACCAAGCCATTCATATCAGATCGGTGGGGTTCCGACATCCTTCACACCCACCAATCCAGGGCCGGCCTTAGGTGTTCAGGCGCCCTGTGCGAGCTAACCTTGTGGCGCCCCCCCCCCCCCCCCAAAAAAAACAAAAACAAAACACTGCTTGTTGCTGGCATTATGGCATAGGCTGGCTGACTATCCAACCAAGTAGTTACCAGCCCGCACACCCCAAAGGCCGGTGTAATGTTATACTTCCCTACTTCGTGAGCTTTCTCTACCTTCGTCACTTCCGGTCGCACCGGACATGGCGTGAGGAGGTGTGCAGCGCCGCGCAGGCGCACAACGACAGGTTAGGGAAGTTTCACAGCAGAGTGCACATGCGCCAGGAGCCTCGCCGGCGGTTAGGGTAGGGAAAAACTATGGGCCAGTGCGCAGGCGCAGTGATCGGATGGATGTTCTCAGCTGGACACCGGCCGACACTGCGCATGCACCGGGAGCCTCACCAGCGGATAGGGAAGGGAAAAATTACGTACGGGCCAGTTCTTTTTCCCTACCCTAACCGCTGGTGAGGCTCCCAGCGCATGCGCAGTGTCGGCCGGTGTCCAGCTGAGAACATCCATCCGATCACCGCACCTGTGCACTGGCCCATCATTTTTCCCTACCCTAACCGCCGGCGAGGCTCCCAGCGCATGCGCACTCTGCTGTGAAATTTCCCTAACCCGTCGTTGTGCGCAGTGCGCCCCCCCAATGTAATAAACATTGGCGCAGTGCGCCCCCCAATATAATAAACATTGGTGGCGTATTGCGCCCCCCCAACACCCCAGTATGATAAACATTGGTGGCGCAGTGCGCCCCCCCCCCCCCCAACACCCCAGTATAATAAACATTGGTGGCGCAGTGGGCCCCCCAATATAATAAACATTGGTGGCGCAGTGCCCCCCCCCCCAATATAATAAACTTTGGCACAGTGCACTGCCCCAATATAATAAATATTGGCAGAGTGCGCCCCCCCAATATAATAAACATTGGTTGTGCAGTGCGCCCCCCCAACACCCCAGTATAATAAACATTGGTGGTGCAGTGCGCCCCCCCTCAATATAATAAACATTGGTGGCGCAGTGGGCAGTGCCAATGAGGCTTAAAAAATAAAAAAATAATTAACTCACCTCCTCCAATTGATCGTTAATTTTTTTTATTATTTTTTAACCCTCATTGACACTTCCCACTGAGCCACCAATGTTTCTTATACTGGGGTGTTGGGAAGGGGGGGGCGCACTGTGCCACCAATGTTTCTTATACTGGGGTGTTGGGGGGGGGCGCACTGTGCCACCAATGTTTCTTATACAAATACAGGAGGCGGGTGCCGGAATCAAATAGGCGACACCCGACCTTTGTGACAGGGAGCTGCGATCAGCGGCAGTTAACCCCTCAGGTACTGCACCTGAAGGGTTAACTCAACTGCAGCTGATCGCAGCTCCCTGTCACAGAGGTCGGGTGTCGGCTATTTGATTCCGTCACCCGCCTCCTGTATTTGTATTTCAGGTCAGTTATCTTCATTGGTGGCGCAGTGGCCACAGCCCCTCCCCTCCCCTCCTGTCTCAATTCTTATTGGCAGCGGCGGGGGCAGCAGGCAGGTCAGACACAGGGGAGGAGGAATCAGGTCAGACAGGGGAGGGGGAGATGGAGGGGGCGCCCCGAGGGAGAACACAAGTGCAGCCTCGCCTGCCGCATATTACATTGCGAGCTGTCGGCCGACCAGCGCCCCTGTTGCTTTGGCGCCCTGTGCGGCCGCACAGCCCGCACACCCCAAAGGCCGGCCCTGCCAATCAGCTGTTACTTTGTAGTTTCAGCTCTGGAACTACACAGTTCTGTCTATGATGCAGTGGATGGAGCTTGTTACTGTAGAGCTGCTCCATTGAACTAAATACTATATGTAAATTACTAAATGTTGTATAATTTCACCACCAACCCTACTTACTCCTCTTTAACCAGGGGCATAACTACCATAGCGGAAGACCATGCGACTGCTATGTTTCATCAGAAGTCGATTCGCTCATCCCTAGCCATGATGATAGAATGTATTGAACTTTCAAAGCACAAATGGCATCATACAGATGTATTATACAGTTACTAATGGGGCTGTCCAACTTCTTTTCAGACCCCACAGTATGGCCAGACACGTGGTGATGATCATACAGATGCATCTATTCTTAATCAGTCTCTGCGAGCCAGTGTAGTCAGTTATCTCTTCATGAAAGACAACAAAAGTCATTGAAAGCCTTTGAAAGAGCGTATTTAATGAACCATTGTTTTGCAAAAAGTGTATCAAGAGTCTAAATGAGAATGGATACTTTTATACTTACCTGGTCCACCTGGCGCTCCACCACCATCTCTGCACTCGCATCAACATCCTGTTGACAGGGGCATTTAACCACTCCAGCCAATCAATGGCCACATCAGTCTCATGTCACCCGTGTGGCATTTGACCGAGTGAGTAATGCACCTAGGAACTGAAGAGCCGGCTGTAATAGTCAGCCTATTTTGTAATTGTATAATACTGTACTGAGTAGTCTTATGTACATGATTAGTGTAAACGAATTGACTTCCATCTGAAATTCAGGAAAAATTTGATTCATCATGAATCCGAATTTTCTCGCGTTTTCTGGTAACAAATAGTATTTTGTTAAAATGACGGCCACACGTGTTACAAAGTGAAAGTAAAAAGCCCAGGAACGCGATATGAGCCATAATGCCATGCAGCCAGCCAATCAGCATATAGCCATCCCCTGTCATGTCATTCGCATGGTTGACTGGCACTTCAACATCATCTCAAGTGACACAACTTTGTTTAGTGCTCTCATTAAGAAAAACAAAATAAGAGTATTGCAGGTTTGATACCTTTTAATGGCTAACAAAACTAGAAGTAATTATGTTACATAGCAAGCTTTCGAGACATCACCAGTCCCTTCATCAGACGTACTACAAGAATGTATGAAGAAACAGCAATAAATATACAATAAGAACAGAGACATGGGAGAATGAATGGACATTTGAAAAAAAAAAACAGAACAACATATTAAAGATCTTGAGAATGAGTCCTTAATTATCTTACAGATAAGGGGTGTGAAAGTTTTATGGTCTCTAAATTGATGTTATCTCAGAGACCTGGTGCCCCCCGACTATGTCTATAGAAGACTCTTTAGATCTTGTAGTGTGTCATAAATCCCGGGGACAAATTCAGTCCAGTATTCAAAGTGTCAAGCAGTGTTATAAATTTGTATTCGCCAATTCTTCTAGCTCTTTGGGATTTGAAGTTACCTTTTAATATGAGAACTTTCATGTGTTCTTCATTGTGTCCTGGACTACAGAAATGCTTAGCCACAGGACAGTGTAGCATCTTCTCTTTAATTGTGTGGCGGTGGGACCTCATCCTTGCATTGAGTCTCTGTCCTGTTTCTCCAACGTAGAGGCCTCCAACAGGACATTTAGTGCAGAGAATCAGATAAACAACATTAGATGTAGAACATGTAAATGTCCCAGGGATCCTATAGTCCTGCTGTGTGTTGGGGATCTGGATCTTATCTGTTGTCATTATATGTGAACAGGTTTTGCATCTTCTTATATTACAGGGATGGGTTCCTTTTCTGTGGTACATGGCCTTGAACTTGATCTGATCAGAATGTTTCTTAGATTTGGAGGTTGTCGGTAAGCTAGTAAAGGGGGATCTGGGAAGATTGTTTTTAGTCGTTCATACTTACGTAGGACATGATGTAATTTTTCGCCAGTTTTCCTCAGTACCTCTAGTTGTGGGTTGTAGGTCACAACCAGAGGTATGCGCTGGTTCTGTTTCTTTTCATTGTATTGGAGAAGTTGACTTCTGGGGATCTTGGTGGCTCTTGTGATCTGATCTTCAATTGAAGCAGGATGATAGCCCTGGTGTAAAAATGTCCTTTTCAGATATTGTAAATGGTCAGCCCTGTCTCATGGGCTGGAGCAGATTTGTTTATATCTGACGGCTTGACTATAGATGATGGACTTTTTAATATGTTTGGGGTGGAAGCTGTTCCATTTGAGGTATGTAGACTGATCACTAGGTTTCCGATACAGTGATGTCTGTATTGAGCCGTCTTGAAGTTTTATGGTGGTGCCCAGAAAGCTGACTTCTGTGTGTGAATAGTTGAGGGTCAGGTTTATGGTGGGATGGAATTTGTTGAATTGTTCATGAAATTTTATCAGTTCATGTTCAGAGTCGGTCCAGATTATTAGGATGTCATCAATGAAACGGAAGTAGGCCAAGGGTTTTTTGAGGCAGGATACCAAAAAGTCATTTTCCAGTTTTGCCATGAAGAGATTAGCATATTGTGGTGCCATTTTACTGCCCATGGCGGTCCCAGTGCACTGTAAATATATCTTCTTGTCAAAAGAGAAATAGTTATGGGTGAGGATGAATTTGGTCAGTTGTAATACAGACTCTGAGATGATCCCATTCGCCTCCAAGTATACTCGGCAAGCAGTTAATCCATCATAGTGCGGGATATTCGAATACAAGGATTCCACATCCATGGTTGCCAAGATTGTGCCTTTAGGGAGGGGACCTATGGTTGACAGTTTGTACAATAAGTCAGTCGTGTCCTGTAGATAACTTTTTGTGTTCCTCACTAATGGTTTGAAGATGCCCTCTATCCAACCTAAGATTTTTTCAGTGAGGGTTCCCAAACCTGAAATGATCGGTCTCCCTGGATTCCCTGCTTTGTGTATTTTGGGAAGCATGTAGAATACTCCGATCCTGGGATTCTCAGGTACTAAGTCTAAAAGTTGCGTGGATCCTGCAGGAAGACCCCTGATGACCTTTTTCAACTCTTGCAAATATTTATGAGTTGGGTCTCCCTCCATTTTGATATAGTATTGTGTGTCTGTGAGTTGTCGGTGTGCTTCTTCTACATAGTCCAAAGTGTTCAAAAGGACTATAGCGCCACCTTTATCTGCAGGTTTTATGGTGATTCCTTTGCTGTTTTTTAAGGTTTGAATCGCCCTCCTTTCCTGTATGTTGATGTTGAATGTTTCTTTTATATGTTTATCCAGTATTGTAGACTGTACTACATTTATAAAGGAGTCAATGTACTGGTCCAAAATGGTATTGCGGCCAGGGGGAGGGGTCCAGTCAGACAGTTTTTTGTCCACCAGTGCCAATTGTGTTTGGCTGTTTGAGAATTCTCTCTCCTGTTTGTCATGGAAGAACTCTTAGTCTTAATCTCCTAAAATATTCCTCCATGTCACTACAGAGTTCTGTTTTGTCAAGACACAAATAAGCACAACCAGGAATCAGTGGCCCTTGAACAACCTCTGTGCTCTCACCTGTCCTACAACTGCCTCTTTCTTTTGCTGCTCCTTCTGCTCAAGAATTAATGCATGCTGCCAGCTCTGCTCCGCTTTTCAGCAAGGATGAGCTTAGCGAGGACAGTCAGCAGCTACAGGCCAGCACAGACTTTGAGGAGAGGTCTGCTGCGTCCTCCCTTAGGCGTGCAACTAGCAATGATGACAGGTGGAAGCATGTGTAGCGAGCAGTCAGTCACATGGCCATGAGATTGGTGAGGGTGACATAAGTAATGAACAGACAGTAGTGGATGATAAGGGGGCATCATCAGGGGCTAAGAATGGCAGCAGGCCCTTGAGACAGCAGCAGGATGGCAACATGTTGATGAGCCAGCAGGGTAGAAGCAGTGGGAGATCTGGAGCCAAACGTGCCCAGGGTAGACTGTCTGCTGCTCAGGAAACAACTCGTGGTGCACAGGTTCATAAAGGCAGCGGCATACTCTGCAGTGTGAACATTTTTTAAGTTGCTGGAGGAGTTACCGTGGCGGTATGCATGATATGTGGTCAGAAGTAGGGATGAGCGAACCCGAACTGTATAAGTCCGGGTTCGGGTTCGGTGTTCGGCGCTTTCTTGGCGCTTTTTGAAAGGCTGCAAAGCAGCCAATCAACAAGCATCATACTACTTGCCCCAAGAGGCCATCACAGCCATGCCTACTATTGGCATGGCTGTGATTGGCCAGTGCAGCATGTGACCCAGCCTCTATATAAGCTTGGGTCAGGTAGCGCTGCACGTCACTCTGCTGATACAAGCGTAGGGAGAGGTTGCAGCTGCGACGTTAGGGCAAGATTAGGCAGATTAACTCCTCCAAAAGACTTCATTCAGTGATCGATCTACAGCTGTGGATCATTAAAGTGCTAATATTCAATTGCTCACCTTTTTTAGGCTGCCCAGAGCGTTTTTATATCACTTTTTTCTGGGGTAATCGGCGGCCATTTTGTGGCTTGTGGTGCGCCAGCACAAGCTACCACCAAGTGTATTTAACCATCAATAGTGTGGTTATTTTTTGCTATATCCTACATCAGGGTCAAGCTTTCATCAAGTGCATTTAACCATCAATAGTGTGGTTATTTTTTGGACATATACTACATCAGGGGCAAGTTGAGCCTGTCACCCAGCGCCTAAAAAATAGGCCTCACATTTATATTCAACCAAATCTGTACTGTTTTAGCTGGTCAAGTTATTGTTTGTGACCGTCAAAGCACAGTTTTTGTTCTGGGTTGAAAAACAATTCCCAAATTTGCAATTCTCAAAATTTGTGGTTTCTGCTGTATCAGGCCTACTTTAAATCTATCCCTAAAAGGGTATATTAGATTCAAGGTGCTGATAGGGTCATTCTGAAAAACTTAACACACATGCTACAGTGCAGATCCAAGTCTAATTCTGTGATTAAACGTATACCTGTCACCCATTGCCTAAAAAATAGGCCTCACATTTATATTCAACCAAATCTGTACTGTTTTAGCTGGTCAAGTTATTGTTTGTGACCGTCAAAGCACAGTTTTTGTTCTGGGTTGAAAAACAATTCCCAAATTTGCAATTCTCAAAATTTGTGGTTTCTGCTGTATCAGGCCTACTTTAAATCTATCCCTAAAAGGGTATATTAGATTCAAGGTGCTGATAGGGTCATTCTGAAAAACTTAACACACACGCTACAGTGCAGATCCAAGTCTAATTCTGTGATTAAACGTATACCTGTCACCCAGCGCCTAAAAAATAGGCCTCACATTTATATTCAGCTAAATCTGTCATTACTGGTTTGCCTGTATTAGTGTAATACGGTACCTAAATAGATAGCCAGATAGTGTTAGGTGTCTGTAAAAAAAGGCCTGAATTGGAATTCAATACATTGGCCCGAATAATATTTTTCTTATTGTGGTGAACGGTAACAATGAGGAAAACATCTAGTAAGGGACGCGGACGTGGACATGGTGGTGGTGGTGTTAGTGGACCCTCTGGTGCTGGGAGAGGATGTGGCCGTTCTGCCACAGCCACATGTCCTAGTGTACCAACTACCTCAGGTCCCAGTAGCCGCCAGAATTTACAGCCATATTTGATGGGGCCCAATGCCGTTCTAAGGATGGTAAGGCCTGAGCAGGTACAGGCATTAGTCAATTAGGTGGCCGACAGTGCATCCAGCACGTTCACATTATCTCCCACCCAGTCTTCTGCAGAAAGCGCACAGATGGCGTATGAAAACCAAGCCCATCAGTCTGTCACATCACCCCCATGCATATCAGGGAAACTGTCTGAGCCTCAAGTTATGCAGCAGTCTCTTATGCTGTTTGAAGACTCTGCTGGCAGGGTTTCCCAAGGGCATCCACCTAGCCCTTCCCCAGGGGTGGAAGAGATAGAATGCACTAAGGCACAACCACTTATGTTTCCTGATGATGAGGACATGGGAATACCACCTCAGCACGTCTCTGATGATGACGAAACACAGGTGCCAACTGCTGCGTCTTTCTGCAGTGTGCAGACTGAAGAGGAGGTCAGGGATCAAGACTGGGTGGAAGACGATGCAGGGGACGATGAGGTCCTAGACCCCACATGGAATGAAGGTCGTGCCACTGACTTTCACAGTTCAGAGGAAGAGGCAGTGGTGAGACCGAGCCAACAGCGTAGCAAAAGAGGGAGCAGTGGGCAAAATCAGAACACCCGCCGCCAAGAGACTCCGCCTGCTACTGACCGCCGCCATCTGGGACCGAGCACCCCAAAGGCAGCTTCAAGGAGTTCCCTGGCATGGCACTTCTTCAAACAATGTGCTGACGACAAGACCCGAGTGGTTTGCACGCTGTGCCATCAGAGCCTGAAGCGAGGCATTAACGTTCTGAACCTTAGCACAACCTGCATGACCAGGCACCTGCATGCAAAGCATGAACTGCAGTGGAGTAAACACCTTAAAAACAAGGAAGTCACTCAGGCTCCCCCTGCTATCTCTTCTGCTGCTGCCGCCTCGGCCTCTTCAGCTGCTGCCGCCGCCTCGGCATCTTCCTCCGCTTCTGGAGGGACGTTGGTCCTTGCCGCCCAGCAAACAGGGGATGTACCACCAACACCACCACCTGCGTCACCAAGCATCTCAACCATGTCACACGGCAGCGTTCAGCTCTCCATCTCACAAACATTTGAGAGAAAGCGTAAATTCCCACCTAGCCACCCTCGATCCCTGGCCCTGAATGCCAGCATTTCTAAACTACTGGCCTATGAAATGCTGTCATTTAGGCTGGTGGACACAGACAGCTTCAAACAGCTCATGTCGCTTGCTGTCCCACAGTATGTTGTTCCCAGCCGGCACTACTTCTCCAAGAGAGCCGTGCCTTCCCTGCACAACCAAGTATCCGATAAAATCAAGTGTGCACTGCGCAACGCCATCTGTGGCTGGGGGGGAAACACAGGGCGATGACGATATGCCTCCCACAGAGGACAGCTTGTCCTTACCTCTGGGCAGCCTGGCACACATGAGCGACTACATGCTGCAGTGCCTGCGCAACGACAGCAGAGTTGCCCACATTTTAACGTGTGCAGACTACTGGGTTGCCACCCTGCTGGATCCCCGGTACAAAGACAATGTGCCCACCTTACTTCCTACACTGGAGCGTGATAGGAAGATGCGCGAGTACAAGCGCACGTTGGTAGATGCGCTACTGAGAGCATTCCCAAATGTCACAGGGGAACCAGTGGAAGCCCAAGGTGAAGGCAGAGGAGGAGCAAGAGGTCGCCAACGCAGCTGTGTCACGGCCAGCTCCTCTGAGGGCAGGGTTAGCATGGCAGAGATGTGGAAAAGTTTTGTCACCACGCCACAGCTAACTGCACCACCACCTGATACGGAACGTGTTAGCAGGAGGCAACATTTCACTAACATGGTGGAACAGTACCTGTGCACACCCCTCCACGTACTGACTGATGGTTCGCCCCCATTCAACTTCTGGGTCTCCAAATTGTCCACGTGGCCAGAGCTAGCCTTTTATGCCTTGGAGGTGCTGGCCTGCCCGGCGGCCAGCGTTTTGTCTGAACGTGTATTCAGCACGGCAGGGGGCGTCATTACAGACAAACGCAGCCGCCTGTCTACAGCCAATGTGGACAAGCTGACGTTCATAAAAATGAACCAGGCATGGATTTCACAGGACCTGTCCATCCCTTGTGCAGATTAGACATTAACTACCTCCCCTTAACAATATATTATTGGCCTGTTCCAGTGGTGGGTGACGTGAAGACTGATTCTCTGCTATGACATGAAGACTGATTCTGTGCTGACATGAAGCCAGATTCTCTGTTACGGGACTTCTCTCCTCTGTCTGGGTGCCGGGGCCTAAATATGTGACAGTGGCCTGTTCCAGTGGTGGGTGACGTGAAGCCTGATTCTCTGCTATGACATGAAGACTGATTACTTGCTGACATGAAGCCAGATTCTCTGTTACGGGACCTCTCTCCTCTGCCTGGGTGGCTGGGCCTAAATATGTGACAGTGGCCTGTTCCAGTGGTGGGTGACGTGAAGCCTGATTCTCTGCTATGACATGAAGACTGATTCTGTGCTGACATGAAGCCAGATTCTCTGTTACGGGACCTCTCTCCTCTGTCTGGGTGCCGGGGCCTAAATATATGATAGTGGCCTGTTCCAGTGGTGGGTGACGTGAAGCCTGATTCTCTGCTATGACATGAAGACTGATTCTCTGCTGACATGAAGCCAGATTCTCTGTTACGGGACCTCTCTCCTCTGCCTGGGTGCCTGGGCCTAAATATGTGACAGTGGCCTGTTCCAGTGGTGGGTGACGTGAAGCCGGATTCTCTGCTATGACATGAAGACTGATTCTCTGCTGACATGAAGCCATATTCTCTGCTATGGCATGAAGAGACTGATTCTCTGCTGACGTGAAGCCAGATTCTCTGCTATGGGACCTCTGTCCAATTGATATTGGTTAATTTTTTTTTATTTTTTTTTTATTTTAATTCATTTCCCTATCCACATTTGTTTGCAGGGGATTTACCTACATGTTGCTGCCTTTTGCAGCCCTCTAGTTCTTTCCTGGGCTGTTTTACAGCCTTTTTAGTGCCGAAAAGTTCGGGTCCCCATTGACTTCAATGGGGTTCGGGTTCGGGACGAAGTTCGGGTCGGGTTCGGATCCCGAACCCGAACATTTCCGGGAAGTTCGGCCGAACTTCTCGAACCCGAACATCCAGGTGTTCGCTCAACTCTAGTTAGAAGGTGAAGTGCGGTCATGGTGCTAATGTGTGTTGGCACCACGGCCCTGCGTCAACATAAAGTGACCTGGGAGAACTGCGGCACTAATGTAGTGGCCCGCACCCATTCTCCAGCATTCAGGGTTCCTCAACCTTAGCAGACGGAAGCTGTCGTTCCTTCCCTTTGTCTATTGCTCCTAATAATACTCCGCATAACATTTTTCACCACTAATCGATAACCAGGGCGATTACAAAGAACAAGAGTATGCGTGCACTCATCCAATGACGCAGAAGCTGAACGTGCACCTGGCCAAGTCGCTGGTGCTACAGTCCCTCCTTTTCCATATCGTGGATCCTGAACATTTCAGAGAAATAATGTACCCACCCAAGGTGGAGAGTTCCAAGCCGTCATTACTTATCTAAAAAAGCTATACCAGACCTGCACACATACAGTATGTTGAGCAGAAGGTGGGCCAGTCCTTAAGCCTGTCTGCATCTGGTACAGTTCATGCCAGCATTGATGTGTGGAGCTGTAACTATGGTCAAGGACAATATATGTCCTTTACAGCCCACTGGGTAAATGTGGTTCCATCCTAGAAACAGATCGCTGCAAATGGTGCACCACAATAGTATGCAACTGACAATACAAGGCAAAACCCTCACACTTATGTTAAAAAAAATCAGAATTTAGCCAATATATTCCTGTCAGGAACATATCGGAGCCCGCACACCCTGCCAAGGTATCTCAGTGTAGCGCAGGACCTACCGCTAACCTACCTATAGTGTGTGAACACTGTCCGGTAGGTGCCAAGGTGCCACATTTACCCAGTGGGCTGTAAAGGACATATATTGTCCTTGACCATAGTTACAGCTCCACACATCAGTGCAGGACCTACCGCTAACCTACCTATAGTGTGGAGGTACTTTGGAGGTATGTGGGAGTTTGGCTGTGAGTCAGACCCTATCGGACAGGACGGTAGGTCCTGCGCTACACTAAGATACCTTGGCGGGGTGCGCAGGCTCCGATATGTTCCTGACAGGAATATATTGGCTAAAATCTCATTTTTTAACATCAGTGTGAGGGTTTAGCCTTGTATTGTCAGTTGCATAGTATTGTGGTGCACCATTTGCAGTGATCTATTTTATATTTTCAGCCACACATTATTTCATCTTGTGTAGGAAGTTTTTGTTGTACATGTGGTCCGCTGCCGACATCTTCCATTGTATGCATATTTGCTGGGGATTGCCGTTAGCAACGGATCACATGTGGAGGATCTGCTCCCCCAGTTATAAATACGCTACAGTATTTGGGGTTTGAGCATTTCCTCCCAGTTAGGCCACTCTATTCTGTGATTTTTCTTGATATGTATTGAATGTGCGGACGCTTATCGTTGGTAACATTCTAGTGCACCTGGTAGCCTGTGTCACATGGCCTGCTATAGGTGGGGCTCGCAGGCTCAACCCTCCTCCCATTGTATTAGTGATCTTACTTTGGAGGTATGTAGGAGTTTGGCTGTGAGTCGGACATTGGCACCTATCGGACGGTGTTCACACACTATAGGTAGGTTAGCGGTAGGTCCCGTGCTACACTGAGATACCTTGGCGGGGTGCGCAGGCTCCAGTATGTTCCTGACAGGAATATATTGGCTAAAATCTCATTTTTTTACATCAGTGTGAGGGTTTAGCCTTGTATTATCAGTTGCATACTATTGTGGTGCACCATTTGCAGTGATCTATTTACTCTTATATTTTCATCCACACATTATTTCATCTTGTGTAGGATGTTTTTGTGGTACATGTGGTCTGCTGCCGGCATCCTCCATTCTCTTCAGCCTCCAATGTAGGCACAGTTCAGAGTGGTCCTCCAGCATACCACCTATGCAATCAAATCATGGCTGTCTCCTCGCCAACTAGAGATAAGAACCGGCTACTGACAGACATCCCCACATGGGTTTGCGCCAGACATAGCATTTTCTTTGATGGCTGAAAAGTTTAATTTTAGTCTCTTCAGACCAGAGCACCTTCCTCCATATATTTTGGGAGTCTCCCACATACCTTTTCGCAAACTCACAATGTGCCTTTTTGTTTTTAGCTAAAAGTAATGTTTTTTTTCTGTCCACTCTGCCATAAAGTCCAACTCTATGGAGCGTACCCCTTATTGTCGTCCTATGTATAGATATCCAGTCTCTGCTGTGGAACTCTTCAATTCCTCTAGGGTTACCTTAGGTCTTTGTGCTGCCTCTCTGATTAATGCCCTCCTTGCCCGGTCCGTGAGTTTTGGTGGGCGGCCGTCTCCTGGCAGGTTTGCTGTTGTGCCATGTTCTTTCCATTTGGTTATGATAGATTTGATGGTGCTCCTGGGGATAATCACAGATTTGGATATTTTTTATAATCTAACCCTGACTTATACTTCTCAACAACATTGTCCCTTACTTGTTTGGAGAGTTCCTTGGCCTTCATGGCAGTGTTTTGTTAGTGATGCCTCATGTTTAGGTGTTGCAGCCTTTGGGGCCTTTCAAAAAAGGTGTGTATATGTAATGACAGATCATGTGACACTTAGATTGCACATAGGTGGACATCATTTCACTAATTATGTGACTTCTGAAGGTAATTGGTTGCACCAGAGCATTTTATGGTCTTCTTAACAAAGGAGGTGAATACATACACACATGTCAATTTTCTGTTTTTTATTTCTAAACAATAGTTTTATTTATATATTTTTCTTATTTCACTTCACCAACTTAGACCTATGTGTTCTAATCCATCACATAAAATTCTGATTAAAAAAACATTGAACTTAAGACTGTAATGTAACAAAATATTAAAAAAGTCAAGGGGGGTGAATACTTTTGCAAGGCACTGTATACACTGAGTCCCCATTCACAGCATGTGGTCTAGAGGCAGCTGTGCTACATACAGGAATATGAATAAATATATCATAAGCTGTAAACTATTCCTGTTAAGACCTACCTGTTTTTCATAATTGCGTTTGGTTCATCATGGGCTGCATACTGCACGTGTTCCCACTTGATAAGGATCTGGCCTTCTGTAGAGCCTACATGGCTCATATTTAGAATCTATACAATCTGTATGATGACACAAGAATTATGGAAATATGCCTGTGTCTACACTCCCTTTGATACAGGCTTAAAATCATATATTGTTCATATTTCATATCTGCCAGTTAGAAGGGGAGGTGGCGTGAGCATGAATAAGGAAGCACCACCCCATAGGCTGAGCCAGAGTGGAGGGGGCTGTCATCTCAGCCCATCCATTTTGCTGAGGGGAGATAAAAGTACGGGGCCATGGATGTTTTAGATTACATGTTGGGAGACCCAATCAGAATGGAAGGTGTACATCTTCTTTCCTGTCTCTTGGACAGCAAAGGACTTTTACCATGCTTACTTTCTTTTTTCTCAATTTTATTTCATAACTGTTTTTGCACAAGTATATATATATATGTATATTTCTTTATTTTTGTAACTAAGTACTATACCTTTTGCACATTAAAGCCTAAAACTTTAATGGTTTCCTATGTTGCCCTAAATGATATCAAGCATTCTTTATTGAGTATAAGTATGGGACACCTATTGGTCCGGAATTAATACAATAGGTGATGGCACCGTGTATCTGAGTGTGTGAAGGGGCGTAGCTATAGGGGGTGCAGAGGTAGCAGTCACTGCCGGGCCCAGGAGCCTGATGGGGCCCAAAGACCCTTGTGCCTCATAAGAAGACACCGTTATTATAGAGTGCACGCTGGGAGGGCTCTGTTATAGATTTTGCAGTGGGGCCCAGAATCTTCAAATTAAACCTCTGGCTGGAGGGAAGGCGTTAGGTCAAGAATTTGGCATGGGGGATTCAATTTTTGCCTCAGGCTTCAGGAAGGCTATGTACTCCCCTGCCCTTTGCCACTAGTACTGAGGGAAGGGGGGCGCAAACTGAGCTCTTCTACCAAAACACAAGAGCCTTTAGCTACGCCCCTGGGTGTGTGGACTGTGTTGGGGTGTGGTTTTCGCTCAATTTACAGCCTGAGTTAGGGGAAGTGCAAGATTGAGTGAATAGAGTAAATTATCAACTTGCAGTCATATCCCTGTCACATGTCAGAGCGGTGCATGAATACGTGACATCGGCAGTTAAATGATGGAAATATGATCACCACTGTGGTTCCAACCACTCTGTGGGGTCTGAAAAAAAATGTTGAACAACCCCTTTAAAGAGGACCTTTCATCAGAATCAAGTATGTAAACTGAATATACATACATGGAGAGCGGCGCCCAGGGATCCCCCTGCACTTACTATTATCCCCGGGCGCCGCTCCGTTCTCCGGTTATAGGCTCCGGTAAAGTCATAGTTAGGCTCCACCCATTTGAGCCTGCCGGCGTCTTTCTCCTATGTTGTAGCGCTGGCCAATCGCAGCGCTCAGCTCATAGCATGGCTAAGAGCTGAGCGCTGCGATTGGCCAGCGCTACAGCATAGGAGAAGGAGACCGCGGCAGGCTCAACTGGGTGGAGCCTAACTATGACTTTACCGGAGCCTATAACCGGAGAACGGAGCGGCGTCCGGGGATAATAGTAAGTGCAGGGGGATCCCTGGGCGCCGCTCTCCATGTATGTATATTCAGTTTACATACTTGATTCTGATGAAAGGTCCTCTTTAAGTCTCCATAAAAAACTACTGGCCAATGGCATTGATAGTTTGGGTTTTACCATTGTCATTAAATTATTTTAGCATTAAAATTGATCTTTTTTTATTCTCTGTATTATTTCTCTTCTCTATATTATTTTGCTGCATTTCTATTTTAATCCTCCTGCATGTTTAACCAATACTTTGTGTAACTCTTTCAGAGTAAAAACTAATAATCAAAAAACACCATGTAAATAGGAAAAGAATGACCCAGCAAAAAAAAAAGAAAAGTAAAAAAAAATAATAATAAAATAACATAAAACCTAAAAATATGAGATCTTCCATTGTATGGTTTTTATTAACAAGAAAGATTTATATTTGCTCCAGGGTTGGAAGCACTGGCTTACATATTTCTGTCTTTACACATTACACATATGTTGAATGTTTTTGTGGCTTGGATGATGCATTATGATTTTGTACCTCACACAGAGCCTTCCATTTATTTATGTAAGATTATTTTGAGTGAATATGACACTTAAGTTTAAGCCTTGCTTTTTCTATTTGTACTGCTACAGTATCACAAGACCTGTGCATTGATTTTAGTTTATAGGAAAAAGAATGTTACCATTTGATTTGGCAATGATCACACCCTGCGACGGAGGATGCAGCAATTCATCCCAAAACTATTGTATATAACATGGAAGTGATTAAGAACAATTATGGGATTCAACCAACTATGACCATTTAAATATTATTTTCTAAAACATAAATATACTCCTTTTGTCAGTGTAATTACTCAACAATTTTCCATATCTATTTCCAAATTATGGTAGTATATTGCACAATACAATACATTATATTTTGTACACTATACTGCATAATGAGAATCACATAAACCGTGTGGTTTGTGGTTTCCTTCTGTTCAGTCCTTAAACTGCTTTTGACCCCCCCCCCCCCCCCCCACACACACACCTGGCACTAATTATTCATTAAATGATCTATGAATTAGCAAAGAAGACAGACAATTGCTATTTAAATTATTATGCATTTGCCTCAAAGAGTACTGTAGTTGTCATGGTCATGACTCATGTCTGAGGCATCTCTTACTCTGTTGCTGGGGCTTTAAGGCTCCAGTCCTGCTGGTCCTATATAGTTTTCCCTTACCTACAGACTGCATTCTTCTCCTGTGCCCCTTTTGCTCCTAGAGGCTAATTTACATATACATTTTTATCAGCAATGCAGGCACATATGAAAATAGGACCAACATAGATGCCTTCAGCTAGCCAAGTGCACATGTAATAGGTCAACCAGTTTCATAGGTACAAATCTGCTAACAGATGCCCTTAAAAACACTTTGTAGGGTCCAGAGCAGGGCAACTAAAGTAATAACTGGAATGGGGCAACTACAGTACCCTGAAAGATTATCAATTAGGGTTATTTACGTTAGAAAAAAGACGACTGAGGGGAGATCTAATTACTATGTATAAATATATCAGGGGTCAGTACAGAGATCTATCCCATCATCTATTTATCCCCAGGACTGTGACTGTGACAAGGGGACATCCTCTGCGTTTGGAGGAAAGAAGGTTTGTACACAAACATAGAAAAGGGTTCTTTACGGTAAGAGCAGTGAGACTATGGAACTCTCTGCCTGAGGAGGTGGTGATGGTGAGTACAATAAAGGAATTCAAGAGGGGCCTGAATGTATTTCTGGAGTGTAATAATATTACAGGCTATAGCTACTAGAGAGGGGTCGTTGATCCAGGGAGTTATTCTGATTGCCTGATTGGAGTCGGGAAGGAATTTTTTATTTCTCTAAAGTGAGGAAAATTGGCTTCTACCTCACAGGGTTTTTTTGCCTTCCTCTGCATCAACTTGCAGGATGACAGGCCGAACTGGATGGACAAATGTCTTTTTTTTGGCCTTATGTACTATGTTACTATGTTACTAGTCTGAGCACCACTGATTCGTACCTGTAACATGCAGATGATGACCCTACCTAACCTTGATCTGAGGTGTGCCACGGTCACTATGGTCAGTATGAAATAAGGGGGCAAAAACCACTCAATAGGAAAGGGGATACATTTATTTGAGTAGCAACTACAGCAGAAGCTTGGAGAATGCCTGTGCCATTTCCAGCTGTGGATCAGGCACATACCTAGCATAACACCCTGAACTCCACCTTCCCAACTGCTTAATGACATGCACTGGAACACCATGCCTGGATGCCGCAGAAGCTGCCCCTATCCTGAAGGAATGCCCAGAATATTGCTCGGGGTTGAGCCCCCTGTTGGCTAGGAGGATGCGGACATGTTTAATGAAGTGTGCGGAACTGAGTGGACCTCCTGAGAAAGGCAACAGGGGACTGTCCGGAGAGGAATGACCGAGAGCAGCTAGCAGCTGGTCCAGAACTCTGACTGGACATCAGGCATTCTGTAAAGGGAAGTACTTGACCTCCACGCTTTGGCCAGGTTGCAGTGTCTTCGAATGCTCCAAACATAGTGAAAATAAGGTGGGGTGACGAACCAGCTGTCTCCTGGCAAGAGCGTGGCCTGGTAACCGTTAACTCTCCATGCCTTAGAAACCCTGTAAAAGGCTAAGTAGATAGCCGCCTTCAAAACCAGGCTGGGCAGTACACCGAAAGGTGCCCGCGACAGCCCACGATCAAGATCCTGGAAAATGCCTGCCGTAATGGAAAGGCGGGTGAGTCTAGGCCCTGACTGCAGCATCTGGATTCCCCTAAGAATGGCCTTAACCGGATGCACTGAAAAGAGAGATGGTTTGTCAGGGTCCCGGAGTGACATGTGATGTTGCAGCCCCGCTAAATACAGATTGATGGTACTATGTGAAAGACTCAGGTTGGTGTGGCAATACAATACAAAGGACAGTATGTATTTGATGTTGCCCGAATCTAGTCCCGGGTACCTCTCCTGAAATTCTAGGAACCTGTGCCAGGCTGAGGTGTAAGCACTTATTGTGTTCTCAGATAATGACTTCTCAATGATGTGGCAGGTGGTGGCCCAGTGAGAGGTCAGTCCAGAATCAGTAGAGAGAAAGGTGGCACCGGAGTGGCTTTAACGTCTGCCTCTGGATGCTGTTGGATAAAAGGGGAAAATTAAATTGTGACAGTACATCCGCAGCAGTGTTTCCGCTCCCGGGGATAAACGAACAGGCTATATTGAAATTATGCTGCAGAGACAACCATACCAGCCTCCTGAGAAAGGACATAATGACTAGGGACTTGGATCTGGCTTTAGTGACGATATTGGAGGTTGCCTGATAAACAGTGAGAAACGTTACTGTTTCACCCGATCACAAGTGTCCCCAAACTGCGGCTGCAGCCACGATAGCGTAAATTTCGAAAAGGGAAGAGGTCTTCGCAAATCCTGGAATCTCCAAAACCTCTTCCGACCAGGGGGCTGCTAGCCAGTGGGGGCCAAAAATGTCTGCATAGCCCCTCGAGGCTGCGGCATCGGTAACCACACGAGGCGAATCCGCCGAAGCCTGCGGGATAAACATGTTCCACCGACTGAGAAACTCCTCCCACAACGCCAGGTCCGCTCGTGCGCATGGGTCCAGGTGAACCAAGGACCTGCCCTGCGGTATAATACGCATGGCAGAATTAAGCATGCCAAGCAAAGACTGCAGCTCCCTCCTGGTGGCAGAGCCAGCCCGACACATGGCGCAGCTGGCGAGCCTGATCCTGTCCAATTTATCCTGGGGTAAACTGGCCTACATGCACAGCGTGTCCAACCGTACACCCAAAAACAGGACAGTAGTAGCCGGACCCTCCATCTTATGGGCCACAACGGGGACATTCAATTTGGCGAAAACGGCCAGCAGTGACAGCAGATCCACAGGGGGCCGAGCCGGATTCTCAACCAGAAGAAAGTCATCCAGGTAGTGGATTACCGACTGGCAGCCCACCACGTTGGTAAGAATCCAATTCAAGGCCAGGGCGAACCTGTCAAACAGCCATGGTCTACTCTTAGAACCGAAAGTAAGCTTCGCGGCAAAGTAATACCCGTCTCTCCACTTGACTCCGTGCCACTGCCAAAGAGAAGGCCTGATCGGGAGAAGCTTAAAAGCGTCGGAAATGTCCACTTTGGACAACCAGATGCCCCTGCCTGCCCGGATGATTGTCTTAATTGCTTGATCCACAGAGGAATATTTAAGCAAAAACTCCTCCGACGGGATCAGCAAATTCAGACTAGGCACACTGGATGAATGAGGCGCAGACAAATCATAAATTAAGCGGGGTTTATTGGAAATTTACCTCTAACCAGTCCAACAGGGATCACCCTCCAAGTTCGGAAAGGGGAGGGGGCAACAATGGAGCCAGTAAGAAAACCCTTCTCCAGCTCCTGAGCCAGCAATCCGTCAACAAGGTCCGGATCCAGGGAGGACGACAGCAGATTCCTGCACTCAAAAGAGGAGGTGGGCAAGGCAATGAACCCCGTGTGGAACCCCAGGGTGAACCCCTAGACCAGGAAGTCACGGAAAGATGGGGACGGTTGACCTACTGTCACGGATGGTGTTGCAGAAAGCTGGAACTTATAAATAGACATCCGACTGGCTTGATCCCAAACTAAGGAGCATATGGGTGAGCCCTATAAAACCCCTAGAGCTCTCCCTGACTGCTATGCCCATGCAAAGATCTTTGTGGTAGACGATTGCATGCCCTCGTACCTTATGCTATGTGACACCTGAAAACCCTATAATAGTGAGGGGACACGACCACTGGCTCCCTGCACTTAATACGGATGGAGTCAGGGTCACCTACAATCAAGCCAGCACAAAACACAAATAAAGGAAACAGACTTATCTGAGGAATCAGGAGAAGCAGCATCCAGCAGTGAACACAATCCAGGAGAAAGTATAAACCGCAAAGTGAGGCAGTATGGGAGGGGATATAAAGGGAGACAATCAGTGCAAATAAGTGACAGCTGGGAGATGGAAAGGAGATGAGAAAGTGAAACCAAAACAAAGAACATCATACAACAGGTAGAGAAGAACGTCTGCCAGATCTTCTCACAGAGCTGGCGGTGACACCTACCAGACAGTGACTCAGGAACCCCACGTCGACCCTGCTTAGTCACGCTGAATCCCCCTGCCGCAAGGTACAAGCCGATTTGGGGTGGGCCCAAAAGCACAGAGCACAGATATGCAGAAGGCGGCTGTCACGGGTGGTGTACAGGAAACAAGACAATACCATATAAACAATGTCTCTCTGGATCCACAACTAAGGAACAAAGGGAGACGCCTGCAATAGACCTGCCGCTCTCCCTCACTGCTCAGCCTATGCGAACACCCCAAAGGTGGATGGCCGCATATCCACGTTCCTCGGCTATCTATTACCTGAAGACCCTACAATAGTGAAGGGACACGACCACCGGCTCCCTACACTGACACGGAGGGAGTCAGGGTCACCTGGATCCAGAAAAGACAAAATCATAAATACATAAACAGCACTTATCTTGCAGACGACAGATGACTGAGGACTGGGACCTGGGAACTGGGAACAGCATGCACACACACTCCAGGAAGTTGTATCAGCCGCACACTACTGCATTATGGGGAGGAACTTAAAGGGTAGCAATCAGTCCAACTGCATGACAGCTGAGATAGACTAACGAGATAAGAAACTAAACCAAAACAAAGAAATTCAAGGAGGAGGATCTGAGAAGCTCCTGTGAGCGCTTCTCAGCTGTCTGGCTGTGACAGTACCCCTCCCTCTAGGAGTGGACTCCGGACACTCAGAGCCCACCTTCTCAGGATGGGACCTATGGAAAGCCCTGATGAGACGAGAGGCCTTAATGTCCGTCACTGGGACCCACATCCTCTCCTCAGGACCATAACCCTCCCAATGAACGAGGTACTGGAGGGAACCGCGGACAAGACGAGAATCCACAATCCTAGAGACCTGAAATTCAAGATTTCCATCAACTATAATCGGAGGAGGAGGCAAAGGCGAGGGTACAATAGGTTGAACATAAGGTTTCAATAAGGACTTATGAAAAACATTATGGATCTTCCAAGTCTGAGGAAGATCAAGACGGTAGGCAACAGGATTGATGACAGACAGGATCTTGTAAGGCCCAATAAACCTAGGACCCAACTTCCAGGAGGGAACCTTCAATTTGATATTCTTGGTAGACAACCACACCAGATCACCAACATTCAGGTCCGGACCAGGCACACGTCTCTTATCTGCCACACGCTTATATCTCTCACTCATGCTCTTTAGATTATCCTGAATCTTTTGCCAAATAGATGACAAAGACGAGGAGAATCTGTCCTCATCAGGCAAACCAGAAGAGCCCTCTCCCGAGAAAGTCCCAAACTGCGGATGGAACCCATATGCACCAAAAAATGGTGACTTATCAGAGGACTCCTGACGACGGTTATTTAAAGCAAACTCAGCAAGGGACAAAAAAGAACACCAATCCTCCTGATTCTCCGCCACAAAACAGCGCAGATATGTCTCCAGATTCTGATTGACGCACTCTGTCTGGCCATTCGACTGCGGATGGAAAGCAGAAGAGAATGACAACCGAACCCCCAAGCGAGAACAGAAAGCCTTCCAGAATCTGGAAACAAACTGCGTGCCCCTATCAGAGACTATGTCTGAAGGAATTCCATGCAATTTGACAATGTGGTCAATAAATGCCTGCGCCAGCGTCTTAGCATTGGGCAAACCAGGAAAAGGGATAAAATGCACCATTTTGCTAAAACGGTCCACCACCACCAGAATCACAGACTTCCCCGAGGAACGAGGCAAGTCCGTTATGAAGTCCATGGACAGATGTGTCCAAGGACGGGAAGGAATGGGCAAAGGAAGGAGAGGACCTGATGGCCGTGAATGAGGGACCTTGGCACGAGCGCAAGTCTCGCAAGCTGCCACAAAACCCTCAACCGACTTACGAAGCGCAGGCCACCAGAATCTCCGAGCGATGAGATCCAGTGTGGCTCTTGCCCCCGGGTGCCTAGCAAGGACCGTGTCGTGGTGTTCTTTAAAAATCTTGTGTCTCAAAGCGAGAGGCACAAACAACCTCCCAGGAGGACAAAGATCAGGAGCTTCTGACTGGGCTGCCTGCACCTCTGCCTCCAATTCAGGAAAAAGAGCAGAGACCACCACACCTTCAGCCAAAATGGGACCCGGGTCTTCAAAATTCCCACCTCCCGGAAAACAACGTGACAGGGCATCTGCCTTCACATTCTTAACCCCAGGGCGGAACGTAACAACAAAATTAAACCTTGAAAAGAACAAAGACCATCTGGCCTGTCTCGGGTTCAGACGCTTGGCTGACTCCAAGTAGGCCAGATTTTTATGGTCAGTAAACACGGTAATAGGGTGTCTGGCTCCCTCTAGCCAATGGCGCCATTCCTCAAAAGCCAACTTGATGGCCAACAATTCCCTATCTCCCACATCATAATTTCTCTCTGCGGAGGAGAGTTTCTTTGAGAAAAAGGCACACGGTTGCCATTTGGCAGGAGAGGAACCCTGAGACAAGACCGCACCCACCCCTACCTCAGAAGCATCAACCTCAACTATGAAGGGTAACGAAATATCAGGTTGTACTAGGATGGGAGCGGAAGTAAAACTCTCCTTAATATTAGAAAAGGCCTTACGCGCCTCTACCGACCAGGAAGAAAAATCTACCCCCTTTCTGGTCATATCAGTGAGTGGTTTAACAACAGAGGAATAATTCAAAATAAATTTCCTGTAATAATTGGCAAAGCCCAAAAAACGCATCAGCGCCCTCTGATTCTCAGGAAGCTCCCACTCAAGCACAGCGCGGACCTTCTCGGGGTCCATGCGAAAACCAGAAGCGGAGACAAGAAACCCCAGAAATTGGATTTCTGGAACCGCAAACACACATTTTTCCAGTTTCGCGTATAATTTATTCTCCCGCAGGATGAGCAAGACCTGACGTAAGTGTTCCTTATGAGTCTTAAAATCAGGAGAAAAAATCAAAATGTCATCCAAATACACTAATACAAATTTTCCCATTAAATGATAAAAAATGCTGTTGACGAAATGCTGAAAAACGGCTGGGGCATTCATCAAACCAAAAGGCATAACCAAATTCTCAAAATGGCCCTCAGGGGTATTGAAAGCCGTCTTCCATTCGTCTCCTTCTCTGACCCTAACCAGGTTGTATGCCCCTCTTAGGTCTAATTTGGAAAAGACTTTAGCCCCAACAACCTGGTTAAACAGGTCCGGGATCAGAGGAAGCGGATAAGGATCACGAATAGTGATACTGTTCAGCTCCCTGAAATCCAGACAAGGTCTTAAAGAACCATCTTTTTTCTTAACAAAGAAAAAACCAGCGGCAACAGGTGACTTCGAGGGTCGTATGTGTCCTTTTCTCAGACTCTCAGAGATATAAGCCCGCATAGCGACCCTCTCAGGTTGGGAGAGATTGTATAAACGAGATTTAGGCAGCTTGGCGCCTGGGATGAGATTAATAGGGCAATCATACTCCCTGTGCGGAGGTAAACCCTGAACTCCACTCTCAGAGAAGACATCCAAAAATTCAGAGAGGAAAGGTGGTACAGTCTTAGTAGAAACCTCAGAAACAGATGTTATGAGGCAATTCTCTCTGCAAAAGTTACTCCAACCATTTATTTGCCTCGCTTGCCAATCAATGGTGGGGTTATGTTTAGTGAGCCAGGGTAGCCCCAACACTAGAGGAGTAGGCAAACCGCTAAGGACAAAACATGACACATCCTCAACATGAGCATCACTTACAATTAAACGGATATTGTGAACTATACCCTTTAATGATTTCTGAGAAAGTGGAGCTGAATCAATAGCAAAAACAGGAATATCCTTTCCCAAAGTGCATACCTGGAAACCATGAGTTATTGCAAATTGATTATCAATGAGGTTGACAGCTGCTCCACTATCCACAAAAATCTCACAAAAAATGCTCTTGCTCTCTAGCGCCACCCTAGCAGGCAGGACAAAACGGGAACTACAAGCAAACGGAAAACCTTCAATTTCCGCCTCAACCCTGCCAATAGTAACAGACGGAACATTTTTAAAAGATTTTTTCCTTTTTGTCTCTTTATTACTCCCAGAAAACTGCCTGAATCTCCTAGAGGGACAAACATTTGCCAGATGATTTATACCTCCACAACAAAAACAAACCCTCCCCTGCGGGCTGAATCTTCTATTGTCAGAGGCAATCAACCCCAGCTGCATGGACTCCTGCTCAGAAGGGGCTGACAGCGACTGAGACCCCTGTGCACAGAATAAGACCGCTGCACTGTCCCGGGACTGAGTATGACAGGAAGGAGAGATCTCTCCTCTCTCTCTAAGACGCCTGTCAATACGAACAGCCTGAGACATAGCAGAATCCAAGGAGGTAGGTCTTTCATGAAAGGCAAATGCATCTTTCAATCCCTCTGAAAGACCATAGCAAAATTGACTTCGGAGTGCAGCATCATTCCAACCCGTATCTGCTGCCCATCTCCAAAATTCTGAACAGTATATCTCTGCGGATTGTTTACCCTGGCATAACAGACGTAGTCTAGACTCAGCCAGAGCAATACGATCCGGATCATCATATATCTGACCCAGGGCTAAAAATAATTTATCCACTGGACGAAGGGGCCGTGCCCCCTCCGGCAGCGAAAAGGCCCAGGACTGAGCGTTACCCCTGAGCAGCGATATAATGATCCCCACCCTCCGTTCTTCATCACCAGAAGAATGGGGAAGAAGGCGAAAATGGAGTTTGCAAGCCTCTCTAAAACGCACAAAATTCTCACTACCCCCGGAGAACGTATACGGGAGCGAGATCTTAGGCTCAGCACAAACTCCATGAACGCAAGCTGAACCGGTCACTTGAAACTGAGAAAAAGTCTTACGGAGATCAGCTACCTCCAAAGAAAGACCCTGAAAGCGTTCAGCCAAAAGTGAAACCGGATCCATGCTTTAGACGGTTTTGGCGGCTGATAATGTCACGGGTGGTGTACAGGAAACAAGACAATATCATATAAACAATGTCTCTCTGGATCCACAACTAAGGAACAAAGGGAGACCCCTGCAATAGACCTGCCGCTCTCCCTCACTGCTCAGCCTATGCGAACACCCCAAAGGTGGATGGCTGCATATCCACGTTCCTCGGCTATCTATTACCTGAAGACCCTACAATAGTGAAGGGACACGACCACCGGCTCCCTACACTGACACGGAGGGAGTCAGGGTCACCTGGATCCAGAAAAGACAAAATCATAAATACATAAACTGCACTTATCTTGCAGACGACAGACGACAGACGACTGGGAACTGGGAACTGGGAACAGCATGCACACACACTCCAGGAAGTTGTATCAGCCGCACACTACTGCATTATGGGGAGGAACTTAAAGGGTAGCAATTAGTCCAACTGCATGACAGCTGAGATAGACTAACGAGATGAGAAACTAAACCAAAACAAAGAAATTCAAGGAGGAGAATCTGAGAAGCTCCTGTGAGCGGCATTGCCCAAAGTTACAGACGGTATGATTGAAGTTGTTGCATATCTGGGCCTTGCCCAAAAAATGAATGGGCCTACCCAATTTATCCAGCTGCACCGCCTGCTTAGGACTTGGGAGAGAGGCTGCAGCCGATCTGGAAGAACCCGGTACGAACAGGATCTCGGCGGAGGGAAACCAAGTGGTGGCATGGGAGGAGGACTGGCAGATGGCACACGCCAACGCCCTCAAACCTGCAAAATGACGGCAGAACAGCTCCATGTCCACGCCTCCCCAGTTGATGACAACTTCGAACTGAGCCAGGGTGGCCGCTGCCTTAGCCGAAAAAGATCTGTGGTAGTCGTAAAACGCCCAGCCACCATACCTGTGACCCAACCCCACCACCCGGTACAGATACAAGTCCAACTCCTCCCTTCTGTTGGGCGCCACCGAACAAACCACGTCTCTGTACACGCTGAACACCAACATAAACTCGGGCAGGGACAGCTTATGGTTGAGACGGGGATCCTTTGCTTTAAGGATCACCGAAACGCCCCGCAGGCAAAGGCCTTGTTCTCGGTCATTTCCTGCGATGCCAACAGCAAGGAAGCGAGGTTCACCTCCTTCCCCTCCAAGATGTCCTTCCTGATGCTAGGGGGCCTAAAGTGAGCCAGAGTAATAGAGGGAGTGGAAGCAAAGATACCTCAGAGCACTAGGGGGGCTGCGGGAACCACTGGGACAGCCGCGGCCGGGGGGGGCGGTGGGCGGCGGTTGCCACCTCCACGGACTCCATACGCTGTTGCAAATCCTGGAGAGAGGAGTTAAGGGAATTCAACACTGTATGGATTTGCGTAAGGGAAGTGGCTATAGTTTACAGAGAGACCACTTTGACTCTGGAGGCCGCAGCACCGTCCGCAGCTGGGGTGGGAAACAATAATCGAAACAGTTCAGCTTTGCGGGCAGTCGCCGAAAACGAAATCCCACAATGTCGTAATTCAGCCATCAGACGGGGGATGGTCCATGCTCGTAGGGACGGAGTACTGCCGTGTTTGGAGTCCCTGGTAGGGGAAGGCGGAACGGAGACCAACTCATCTAAATCCGAAGCCCGAGACATTCTGTGAATGTGAATGAGAGAAGCGAAGAATGTAACAAGCGGAAAAGCCAACATGCTCTGACCCACCACCAAACACCCGACAAAACAGACAACACAAAGACCGTGAACAACGTAATGACAACACACAGACGTGGGGCAGGTGACGGGTGAAGGCTAACTAACCGAGACGTGACCGAGGCCTGGAATGAACAGGCATGTCACACTGAGGGCTCGGCTTGCAAGGCTATGTGTGTAAGAGTGGGCAAACGTACAATAAGGTACCCATAAAATTACACCGTATGCACTTGGCGGCACTTGAGACGCTGCGATTAAATGACTAGGAGCAGAACAAAGTCTGTCCGACGGCCAGTAATGCGGAGAGTGGCAAGACAACATGTGACGTATGACGTATGAGCGGGGAACTCGCGGACAATGGTGACCAATCAACCTAACAACACTCAGACTTCCCCTACCCCAGTCAGGGTAGAGACTATGTGTATGCAATGCGGCTGCTAACCACGTGCTTGGTGGAAAACCACTACTCATTCCCCGCAGCACCAATACCTATGACCTAGTGTATGTGAAGTAGCAAGGTGTAACGCACTGCAACGTGCAAACGTAATGAACCGAAAAAATACGAGGATACCCTCGACAGAGTTCCACGCACCTGAAAACGAATAAGCAGCACAAATTCCCATGGGGAACAGCGGATTCACACGCACACTCAGACCTGCGATAAATAAAAACGTCAATGTGAACGCACAAGCATCCCCGCAACCTCAGACTTCCACGCCAGCCGAATCACGGACACTCAGACACATACAACAGTCCTAAATGCTCCACATGCCGATACCCATTCAGTCATGCAACCCCCTTGACACGACCAGCGAAACCTGCACATGCGCAGCACCCAGGAACCCCCATACCTGCACATATAACACGACTGCCATCCACGAACAAGGGCACCGACATGCACCAACCACGGGAAGCGAAATACCCCTCGCAAGACAGCAAGCGCAACCAACATTCAAACACCCTTTTTTTTTTTTGCAGGTGATCTGCATCAAGGGTAGGAAGGGCCGTGCAGCCTGAACAAAACGAAGCAATGCATGGAAACTGCAAATGACAGAGCTCAAAGGCATACTCACAAGCACTGAAACAAATCTCCCTCCACAAGGAGAGGAACGCAAACGGCTTATCGATACCGAAGGCAGCCAAGGCCGAACAGCAGCAGCCGAATGACGTCACGGGTCGGAAGCCTAAACGAAGCTCCAGGTGACTCAATCGTCCTGACGGGTGAGTAGGGGAACCAGAGGGGTTTAAATGTGCGGGGCTCCTCCCACAAATCCGGCCAATAATTGGCCTCAAACTTGTCCTGTGGGAGGTTGCCTGGGCAATAGATGCATCTAGCTAGGTATGCTGTTTACCTGTGTACCAACCACGGCTAGTTTACCGTTGCCTGACCTGAGCCATTCCTGCTTACCCTATTGACCTTTTGCTGCCTGCTCTGACTTCGGACTTGTTTTACAGATTTGCACAAGCTATGTCCGTCCCTGACCTTCAGTGTTAACTGACCCTACAGTGTTTTCAACAGTGTCTCTTACCGCTGTGAGTAAGCTGTCAACCACAATGGGTCTACTACAGAAGGTAGCAAACTGGTGGCTCCCCTGCAATGAAGCCCAGATCCCTGTGTAGGAGTTAATGGGTGAAAACCAGAGGACTGCCAGGATAACAACCTTATAATTAGCCCTAAGTCAAATTGTTTGGTTGACGCAGTAGTTTCACATCCACTGCCCGTGACAGTAATGAATAGTACATGAGAATTTACAAAATGTTATGATATATCTTATCAGAGAAAGATTTCCCCTATTATCAGGCTCCTCCCCATTTCCTTTCCTTTTCATTAACTCTCTATTCACTGCTCAGATCTTCACTATAGATGAGCTGCCTACTCACTGAAGGATCATAGATCGTCTAAGGAGAGAGGAGGAAAAGGACTGCTGCAGATAAGCAGAGGCAGAAAAATTGCTGCTTGTTCATAATTGATTTACTGTCTTATTTAACTTCTGGATTCATCTAAATCCGACTACTGCTGCTGCTTTTGAGGCTGTGCTACAGAGAGTTTTTCTGTGCTCTATGGCTATCTTTTTTTAATCAAATATCACAACTTACTGAAAGACACTATAACACCCTTACTGGGGTACAACTATGGTGGCGCCTAACCAAAACTCCAACTATGATGATCTAGGACAGGGATTCTCAACCTGCGGCCCTCCAGCTGTTGTAAAACTACAACTCCCACCATGCCCTTCTGTAGGATGATAGCTGTAGGCTGTCAGGGAATGATGGGAGTTGTGGTTTTGCAACAGCTGGAGGGCCGCAGGTTGAGCATGCCTGATCTAGGACTTAGCATTCCTCACTCTCTCAAGATAACTGACCTTTGGGATTTTTTTTTACTGAAGATCTTAAAACACAGACAGGTGGTGTGGAATAGTGGACACAAGTGTTAGAAGGTAACAGTGCTAACCACTGAGCCAGTGTGCAAATATGATGGGAAGAAATTTCTCACTATACTACTAGGTCCCCAGTGACTGGCAAACAGGCTACAGTATACAGTATGCCTCTCAAACTGTCAGGCAATCCTCAAAACTGTGAGGCCCAGCTGTAGATGAGGTGAAGCTAAGGGCGCAGTTTTGACAGAAATAACTATATACAGCAGAAATCTGTATAATACTCTACTACTCTCTAGGTTAACATGCATAGGTCCACATACTGTAAGTAAAGGCTAGAGATGTGCAAAGTTTTAAAAAATTAGATTCGGACGCTTTGCCGAATTGTTTCAATAAATTCACCTCATTCCGAATTAATTCGCCACAAATCACATGAAATCAGCTATGTCCTGGCCTGCAAGGAGAGTGTATCTGAGTATACATCACTGTGCATTGCAGCAACATGCATAGCTAGTCCTTTCTGGTAGTGACAGGCAGGTGGACACCCCAATAACAGTATAATTAGACAGCTTATTCACCCCAATTTGAGAATTAAGGTGTAATAGAATTTTTCATCTATAAAACAATGTGGACAACTCACTAACTGTAGAAATAGACAGGTTATTTACCTCAATTTGAGAATCAAGGCCTAATGGAATTGTTTATCTATAAAACAAGGAGGACACAGTTGAATTAGATACTGTAGCTCTGAGCCTTACACAGGGATTGATGCAAACTGCGCTATCTCCTATGGATCCATTCAGCTTCAGATTACAGTCCCTGCACTGTCTATGCAGTCTCCCTATGCTCTCCCTACAATCTTCTCCGTACAATTTCCCTATACTGTCCCTGCACTCTCCCTATCCAATATCCCACAATTAAAAGCTTTTAGCAACAATGTTCCTGGCTCTTGTCACATCTCTCTCCCTATGCTTAGCTCACAGTGAAATGGTGGAGACTGCGCAGGATGAGGCTTTTAAAGGACTGTGACATCATAAGAGCTGGCTAGCTGCTGACTGCGTGTCTGCGCGGCATTATGGGTGATCTCATATTCCCGGGCTTCTTACTTTCACTTTGTAACACATGTAGTTGCCATTCTAAGAAAAAAACAATTCATTATCATTAAGCGCAAGGAATTTCCGATTTTTCCTAAGTTTAGGATCGAATTCCACTTTGGATGCTTTAATTAGCTCAACACTAGTAATGGAACTTGGCAAAATTATTAGAGATAAGCGAATTTCTCAAAAATTCGATTCAGCCGGCTCGCTGAACTTTCCGGAAAAATTGCTTCGATCTGAATTAATTTGCAACGAATCACGTTAAAAAACTGCTATTTCTGGGCTGCATAGAACTTTTATATGGGTGTAGAACACTGTGTCTTGCAGTAACACGCATAGGGAGTCTGCTGGGGTAGTGAAATAATATTGTCAGTCAGTATGACATGCAGATGACAGGCGTCGCTATTAGAATCACACTGCACACTTCACTTATTTAGGCTGTCACGGGGCCAAAACCGACCAAATAACTCAAGTATTAACTCAGCCTTACAGCTCGATGTTAGTGTAAAGAAGAAGCGCACTATCGTCAGCTGATTCCACATAGATGTCTACAGAACCTGTTCTATTAAGCGCTTATACAAGTAGAGCCCCCCCCCCCCCCGACAGAGTGGAGAGGGTGTCAAAATAAGTTTGTGTTGGTGTCACTGATTATTTTGCGCTTTCTCTGATCAGTCAGAACACTAACCCACAAAAAATGGATCCTGTGTGGAGCATCCACATTAACTCGGTCAGCATTTGCTCAATAATCCATCAGTATTGCTAAAGCACAAAATATTAATGTGATATTGTAAAATCCAGTGTCTCCATTATAAATTTGCACCATTATAAATCTGCCGCGTAAGCGGCCTGTGTGGCTTCTACACACTTTCAAAATAATCCTTCAGCGGGGCGAATAGATGCCGGATGACCGTGAAGCTCTATGACATTTCAAGAAGCTGCTGTTGGGAGCAGCGGTTCATTTATGTTACGTCCGTATAGTGCAGGGGGAATCCGAAGACCCTCTCCATCTCCTTGCACCACAGGATGCCCTCCTTTTCATTTCCATGATGACTGGGAACCTGTGATGTTTTCACCGGATGAAGAGACAGCGGCCTGGTTGGTTGGTTTAAATCCTGACTAACTTTGCGACTCTTCCGGGCTACAAGCTATCTTGAAGCTTTGTCTTCTCATTGTCTGTAGCTACTGGAGGCCTGTTCATTCCAGGCAGGTTTCCCCCAGAAGTATCTTGGTCGATGAGCAGCCAATAACGCACTTGCAGAAATCTTGACAGGATTCATCTCCAGGTGTAGAGGAATTGTTTTCTTGACATGCTTTCTCCATCGCAACACAACGTCGTTGAATAAACAGAAGACTGTCCGATTCTCTCCTGTCTTAGGCAACATGTAATTTTTATTAGTAAATTCATTAAATATTTAATATTAAATTGAACCAAGACTTGATTAAAATTATAATAAAGTATACTTAAATTTGCCAAAACTGACCAAATAATTCAAGTAGGAACTCAGTCTTACAGGTCCATGTTAGTGTCAAGAAGAAGCGCACTCCTTTTACACCCTCGTCAGTGATTCCACATAGATGTCTATAGAATCTGTTCTATTAAACGCTTATACAAATAGAGCCCCCCCCCTGATAGAGTGGAAAGGGTGTCAGCAGTAAGTTTGTGTTGACGTCACTGATTAATTTCCCCTCCCTCTGATCCATCAGAACAATAACCCACAAAAAACGGATCCTGTCTGTGGAGCATACACCTTCACTCAGTCAGCATTTGCTCAATAATCCATCAGTATTGCTAATGCCAAAAAAACAAAAGCAGGAATGGATCTAAAACAGAGATGACACGTGAATGGAATATTTTGCATGTCTTCTGTATTTTGTACCCACTCCTGCTTTTGGCTACCAAGTCATAAGCCAATTCTGATGGGACCATACAGGCCTTACAGCTGCTACACAGACAGGATCCGTTGTGCGTCTCATTTTTCCTTCCTTCTGACAGATCAGAAGAAAGGTCAAATAAATCATGATGTCAGCCAGGCCGAAAGCCAAAATAGTGGACCAGTCATGAAGTGGGGAGAGTGGGAACAGCATGAGAAGTCCACAGAGTGGACCTATGACATAGTGGTGAGGTGTAAGCAGCATGAGGAAACCACAGAGTGGCCCAATGACAGAGTCTGGAGGTGGAAGCAGTATGAGGAGGCCACCGAGTGGCTCCAGAGTCTGGAGTAGTGATGAGCAGCAGGGGCAATATTCAAATTCACGATATTTTGTGAATATTTGGCAAAATATTCGTCATATATTCGTGAATTTGAGATAATTTTCTTGATCGCGAAAAATCGGCAATGTAATATTCGCGTAATGCGCGCGAAATACAGGCGTGGGTCACTATAGCTACATTTTTCAAGCTGCTAGAAGTTTCCTAAGACTGGAGAAAATGATTGGCACGGCAGAACATTACAATAGCTTTATATGCAGATAGAGTGCTCCAATATATTTGCAATTGCAAAATCGGCACTAATGATGTGAATATTTTGGCGCAATACGTGCAACTTCCCATTTTACCAGGTCTGACTACTTATTAGTGATTGCTGCACTAAGTATTGTTGTGAACTTGTGACATCACAGCACTATGTATGTAGCATGTATATATGGACAGCAGAACCTATCAGCGAAACTATATCACTATCTAACCTACAATGACTATCTCCCACTAACTATCTGTATTATATATATAAACTAACTAACCAACTATCTAATGTAATGACACAGGAAAGCAGAGAGCACAGCAATAACACTGTTGTCTCTCTCAGATCTGCAAAATACTGCATACAAGGGCTGCTGGGGAGGTACTTATATAGTAAGGGGTAGGCATCTTTCCTATTGGTTGCTAGGGATGTTGCTAAGCTCAGACAAAGACATTGTAGCCTTCTCATTGGCCCACAAGCAAGAAGGGAGGTTACTGATAAAAAAAAATCTAGAATATTCGAATATATATCCAGTATATTCTAAATATTTGCAAATTCTTGAAGTGACGTTATCCGCGATTAATATTTGCTATTCGAATATTCTCGCCCAACACTAGTCTGGAGTTTCCAGCAGTATGAGGAGGCCACCAAGTGGCAAAATGACCGAGTCTGGAGGTGGCGGCATCAGGAGAAAGCCACCGAGAGGCAAAATGACTGAGTCTGAAAGTGGCGGATGCAGAAGCAGCATTATGAGAAGGCCACCGAGTGGTACAATGACATGACGAGTCTGTAGATGGTAGCAATATGATGAGGCCACCTAGTGGCAAGGTGACATAGTGTGGATATGGCAGCAGCATGATGAAACCACAGAGTGGCAAGGTGACAGAGTGTGGAGATGTAAGCAGCAGCAGGATCCCACAGAGTGGCAATGTGACATAGTGTGGAGATGGCAGCAGCAGCATGAGGAGACCACAGACTGGCAAGTTGACATAGTGTGTAGATGGCAGAAGCAGCATGAGCAGACCACAGAGTGGCAAGTTGACATAGTGTGGAGATGGCAGCAGCAGCAGGGTAACACAGAGTGGCAAAGTGACATAGTGTTGAGATGGCAGTAGCAGCAGCAGCAGGAGGAGACCATAGAGTGGCAAGGTGACATAGTGTTGAGATGGCGGCAACAGCAGGAGGAGACCACAGAGTGGCAAGGTGACATAGTATGGAGATTGCGGCCGAAGCAGCAGGATGAGACCACAGAGTGATAAGGTGACATAGTGTGGAGATGGCGGCAGCAGCAGTAGGAGACCACAGAGTGGCTAGGTGACATAGTGTGGAGATTGCAGCAGCAGGAAGAGACCACAGAGTGGCAAGGTGACATAGTTTGGAGATGGCAGCAGCTGCATCAGGAGACCAGAAAGTAACCTGGTAACAGAGTGGGGCAGTGGGTGGCAATACCAGTACCCACTGACGAAGGTGGGTGAAATAAGGAGCACTTGGGATCAGATGTGTGGCATCAAGCAGTTTGCAGCATCAATGTAGTAGCTGAGGCAGGTAGTCAGAAGAAACTGGTCTCTTGTATCAAAGTGTTTGTGTGGCACCATGGATGATCTAGTCTGATGCATCAGGATTTGGTGGTTGGAAATCCTGGCTGATCTACGCCTGATTCATCTTGACAAAGGTCAATCTTTCCACATTTTGGGACAGGCGAGTTCTCCTTGGGGTAACTATGGCCCCCGCTGTACTAAACACCCGCTATGATGCCACACTACTGGCTGGGCAGGACAGCTTTTCCAGGGCAAACTCTGCTAGTTGCGGCCACACATTCAGTTTGGCTACCCAGTAGTCCAGCGGATCTACAATGTGGGGTGGCAGGGTGCTGTCCAAGTATGTCACCACCTGCTGGTTCAGGTCCTACTCCAGGTCTACCTTCTGCCGCTGGTGAGTAGTTTCTTCACTATGCGGGTAAAGAAAGCTAGTCATCCGCGACTCTAGACTCAGGCTGCTGCTGATGGAGCTGGTACTGCTCCTGCCACCCCACCCCTCCCCAGCAGCCATGGCAGTGGAACGTAAGTGCAGAGGGCCCCCCTATCAGACTTGCGAGAGGATGGACAATGGGGCCGATAGGCAGCGGCCAACTGACTACATAGGATGTCTCTGTAGTAGTTTAGTTTGTCCTCCCTCTCAGTGGGTGTAAAAAAGGCCGCTATTCTGGACCGGTAGCAAGGGTCCAACAAGGTGGAGTGCCAGAAGTCATCCCTCTGCCGAATGGTGACAATTCGGCTGTCACTACACAAGCAAGTGAGCATGCAGCGGGCTATTTGTGCAAGTGACTCAGAGGGACTCTCTGCCTCCATCTCCACTGCATACTGCCATTGTGTATTCGGGTCCTCTGTCTCGTCTTCCTCATCATCCTGTAGCTCCTCTGGCTGCTCCTGCACCTTCTGTCCTGTCAGCTGAGTAGAAACACCACCCATTTGGCTACACATTGCCTATGCTCCAATGTCCTCCTCCCCCTCCTACAGTTCAGCCCCCACAGGGCTCATGTGGCCGTGAGATCGAGGCGCCACGTCTCCTGTCCCCTGAGCAGCCATTGTTACCACTATCTGTTCCAGGACATGAAGCAGTGGAATGATGACGTTCATCCCGTAGTCATGGCGACTGACAAATAACGTGGCGTCCTCAAAGGCCCTGAGCAAACGGCAGGTGTCACGCATGAGCTGCCAGTGGTTGACATCGAAGTTACACAGAGGAGTACTCCTATCTGCTTTCATCATTAAGAAATCGTTGATGGCCTTTCTCTGTTCGTAAAGTCGGTCCAACATATGGAGGGTGGAATTCCAACGGGTGGAAATGTTGCAGATCAGCCTATGTTGGGGGATGCCGTTCTGCCGCTGCAACTCAAGGAGGGTGTGCTTTGCAGTATACGAGTGTTTAAACTGCATGCAAAGTTTCCTGCCCATTTTTAGAATGTCTTGCAGATGGGTGGAAGACTTCAGGAACCGCTGGACAACTAGATGAACAAGTGTGCCATGCAGGGCGCATGGCTCAGCCTTCCTTGACGCAGCGCCGACACAATGTTCTTCCAAGGCAAACCAGGTGCAGAACAGCATGACACCGCCGAGCCCTGCACATGTGGTATGCTGGAGGGGCACTGTGACTTGTCCCTGCAGTGGAGGCTGAGTACATGGTGGAGGATGAGGAGGCAGAGGCGGACATTGTCGCAGGACGAACAGCATAACAACATCGAGGAGGAAGCGGCGTGACCTGTCCAAGTTGCTGGTGTGGCTGTGCAGGAACCACATTCACCCAGTGGGCCGTAAAGGACATGTACTGTCCCTGACCGTAGTTACAGCTCCATACGTCGGTGCTGCCATGCACTTTGGCAGACACCGACAGGCTCAAGGACTGGCCCACCTTCTGTTCTACATTTGTGTTCAGGGCTGGTACTGCCTTTTTCGCAAAGAAATGACGGCTTGGGACTCTCCACCTTGGCTCGGCACAAGCCATCAGTTCTCTGAAAGGTGCAGAGTCCACCACTTGAAAAGGGAGGGACTGAAGCACCAGCAACTTGAACAGGAGCATGTTCAGCTTCTGCGCCATTGGATGCGTGCACGCATACTGTTGTCTCTTGGCAATCGCTTCAGTGATTGATTGCTGATGGAATGACTGACAAGGAGTAGGAGCAGGAGCATTTGGACCAGCAGAAGATGGGATTAACAGACAGCTCCCTTTGGCTGAGGTGGTGGACCCTTGACTGGCTGAAACTGAGTGTGTGCCACTGCTGTGGCACCCTGGCCACGCTTCACCTTCTGCCCACAGATGCGACATATGTGTCACGGTCCTTCGCGTGACAGAGGTGAGAAGATCGGATAGACTTGATGCACATGAGAATATCTGACAGGTCTTTCTGTTTTCCTCTTTGTATGTTGTTGTTTGGCGGGATCTCACCTCTCCTTGGGTTCTGCTTGTTATCAGTGATGAGGCTCTATTTAGGTCCACCTCACACTGCTGACCATGCGGTTAATATTTCCTCTTGGAGTTGCTAGAGCTTGTTTGTCTTGGATCTCCTGCTTCTCCATTCATCTCAAAACTAAGTACAAGTTGCCTGTTCTGTTTGTTGTTCTCTGGTGTGTTTTGGTTATAGGCCTCAGAGAGACGCAGGTTTCTTCATCTGGGAAGGAACCAGCTGTCTCGTCTCCTGCTACCTATCCTAGGGCTTGTCAGTTTTAGCAGGGCATAGGTATACGGCGTATGAGCATTTCCGCCATCAGGATCTGCTCATACTAGCAGGAGTTAGGGAAAGGCCTAGGGATTACAAAGAGGTCACATCCCTCTTCCCTAGCTTTTGAGTCTTAGGCCGAATGCATACGGCCGTGGAACACGTACGTGAGTGGTCCGTGGTATCCCGGCCTGGCATCCTGCTGACAGCAGGAGCGCACCGCATCATTGGTTGCTATGACGCCGTTCGCTTCATGCCGCCGCTGCACTACAGTAATACACTCGTATGATCTATACGAGTGTATTACTGTAGTGCAGCTGCGGCATGAAGCGCACGGCGCCATAGCAACCATGACTGTTGTCTATTTCTTCTTTTGTGTGTATCTGGTGTTTTCCTCTTTCCCCATTACCTGTGACATTATCAACTGCCCAAAAAAAGTCACCCTTTGTGTATTTCAGTGCAGCTATGGATACTGTTTCTGCACTGGTCGATCGCAGGGGCTGTCTTTGGAGGTAGCAGGTAGCTGATCTCCGTACGGCCGTTGCACAATTTCAGAGACCACAAGCGGGTTCCGGCAGCGGGAACCAAGCCTGCCCTGAACCTAAGGTCGCTCTCCCGGATAGGTTTTCCGGGGGAAGTGACAACTTTGTTTGGTTCAGGGAGTCGTGCAAATGATATTTTAGACTACGTCCTAACTCTTCTGGGGACGAGAGTCAAAGAGTGGGGATTATTATTTTATTACTTAAAGGTGACGCTAAGTCTTGGGCTTTCTCCTTGCCAACCGGATCACAATCCCTCCGGTCGGTAGACAAATTCTTCAGAGCTCTGGGACTTATTTAGGATGACCCAGATCGGGTTTTCCTGGCCGAATCTAAGTTACATGGTTTGCGGCAGGGAGAGCATTCTGCAGAGTACTATTGCTCTGAATTTAGGAGGTGGGCAACTGATATGGAGTGGAATGACCCAGCTCTCCGTAGTCAATTCTGTCAAGGGCTGTCTGAGAACCTGAAGGACGCCTTGGGATTTCACGAAAATCTAGAATCATTGGAGGCGGCCATGTCTCTAGCAGTACGTATTGATAGACGCCTGAGGGAGAGATCTAAAGTTCCTTTCACCCGGGATGTACTATCATATGGGGAAGCGGCCTCTTCTGACACTCTGGGTAAAGAGACACTCAAGCTCATGTCTGGTGATGAGCCAAAGCAATTGGGACAGGTCACTCCTGGACCAGGTGATAAAAACTTTAGGGTTTTCTGTGGTAAACGAGGACATTTTGTTAAGGAATGTCCTTATGTTAAACATCAAAGTGAAAAAAAAAAAAGAATGTGCTAAGAATCTGAGAATGTACTTTTGTCTTTTACCGGTAGTACCCGATTTCTCCTGCCTGCCAAGGTGGCGCTAGACTCCAAAACTGTGGAAATGGAAGTATTTATTGACAGTGGTGCAGGGGTTAATCTAGTGGATGGCCAGTTTGTCCTTATGCATGGTTTGACAACCAGTGCATTAGACAAATATATTTCTGTGTTTGTGATTGATTCCGCCCCTCTCCTGCAGTGTCTGTCTCAAATAGTGCAGGACATTCGCCTAAAGGTGGGATATTCTCATATTGAATCCATTTCATGTTTTGTTCTGGAGGGTTTGCCTGCTCCTCTGGTGCTAGGTTTGTCATGGTTAATCAAACATAACCCTACCATCAATTGGCAAACAAGACAGATTTGCTTTCTGTTGTAACTACTAAAATGTTACCTTCTTTCCTTTTGGATTTTTCTGATGTTTTCTCTGAAGGTGGAGTCCAGGAGTTGCCTCCTCATCGGAAGTATGATTGCCCCGTCAACCTTATTCTTCGAGCTAGATTGTCAAAGTCTCGGTTGTATAATCTTTCTGAACCCGAAAGAGTAGCCATGCGAGAGTATATCACCAAGAGTTTGGCTAAAGGTCATATTAGACCATCCAAATCACCAGTGGCTGCAAGGTTCTTCTTTGTTAAAAAAAAGATGGAACTGTTAGGCCATGTTTGGACTTCCGTGAGCTTAATCGCATCACTATCCGTGATCCTTATCCCCTTCCTTTGATCCCAGATTTATTCAATCAGATTGTCGGCGCCAAGGTGTTTTCTAAGTTGGATTTGAGGGGGGCATATAATCTGACAAGAGTCAAGGAAGGGGATGAATGGAAAACGGCCTTTAATACTCCTGGGGGTCAATTTGAGAATCTGGTCATGCCTTTTGGTTTGATCAATGTTCCTGCTGTTTTTCAGCACTTCATCAATGACATTTTTCATCATCTGGTAGGCAGGTTTGTGGTGGTTCATCTGGATGATATTTTAATTTATTCCCCTGATATGGAGACGCATGAGGATCACGTGAGGCAGGTCTTACAGATCTTAAGAGAGAATAAATTGTATGCTAAAATGGAGAAGTGTGTATTTGCGGTCCCAGAACTGCAATTCCTGGGGTACCTACTCTCATCCTCGGGTTTTCGTATGGATCCGGAAAAAGTCTGTGCTTTGTTGGACTGGGATCGACCCGAAGATCTGAAGGCACTTATGCGATTTTTGGGGTTCACAGCTACTACCATAAATTTATCTTGAATTACTGAACTGTTAAACCTTTAACTGATATGACTAAGAAAGGCGCTGATTTCTTAGTCTGGTCTGAAGAAGCATTATATGGAATGTTTTGCTTCTGCTCCTATTCTGGTGCAATCTGATGTGTCACAACCATTCATTGTGGAAGTTGACGCATCAGAGGTAGGGGTTGGAGAAGTCTTGTCGCAGGGTCCTTCTCCTAGCAAATGGCGCTCTTATGCATTTTTCTTTAAAAAACTCTCTTCTGCCAAAAGAAATTATGATGTGAGTAATAGAGAGTTGCTGGCCATTAAATTGGCTTTTGAGGAATGGCGTCATTGGTTGGAAGGAGCGATTCATCCTATTACGGTAATTACTGATCACAAAAATCTGGCTTACCTGGAGTCGGCTAAATGTCTGAACCAGAGGCAGGCCAGATGGTCGTTGTTTTTTACTAGATTTAATTTAATTGTCACTTACCGACCTGGGATTTAAAACGTCAAAACGGATGCCTTGTCACATAGATTTCCCGGGGGGGGGGGGGATTCGGAGGATCCTGCTCTGATATTGGCTGATGGGATGATTGGTGTTGGAGGCCCAGGGAGAGAGACCTGATTCCTGTCCTCCAGGGAAGTTTGTCCCTTCAGAACTATGACACAAGGTGTTTAAGGAACATCACGATACTGTTCTTACGGGACACCCTGGGAGCAGATTCACTGTGGATCTCATTTCCCGGAGATTATGGTGGCCAGGGTTACGTAAATGTGTTGAGGGCTATGTGGCAGCTTGTGAGACTTGTGCGCGTTCTGAGGTGACTCATACTCGGCCTTCAGGATCTCTACTTCCCTTGTCTATCCCATCCCGATCCTGGACTCAATTAGCCATGGAATTTATCACAGATTTGCCTAATTCCTCTGGAAAAACTGTGATTCTGGTGGTTGTTGACCGCTTCAGCAAGATGGCGCACTTTATACCATTATCAGGTTTACCTAATGCCAAAACTCTGGCTCAAGTGTTTGTCGATAACATCGTGAAACTACACGGCATTCCCTCTGATGTGGTGTCTGATAGAGGGACTCAATTTTTTTCCAGATTCTGGAAGGAGTTCTGTACTCGTCTGGGGGTCCAGTTTTCCTTCTCTTCTGCCTTTAATCCTCAGTCGAACGGACAGACTGAGCACACTAACCAGAATCTGGAGACTTATTTGAGATGTTTTATCTCTGAGAATCAAGAAGAGTGGTCATTTTTGTCATTGTCCGAGTTAGCCATAAATAACCGTAGACAGGAGTCCACTGATAAGTCGCCGTTTTTTGGTGCATATGGGTTCCATCCGCAGTTTGGCACATTTTCTGGTACTGAGACTTCTGGTATACCTTGAAGAGGAAAGATTCTCCTCTTTATTGTCATCTATTTGGCGGAAGATTCAAAACAATCTAAATAAAATGGGCAAAAAGTATAAACGTATAGCTGACAAGAGACGTATGAGTGGTCTGGACTTGAGAGTGGGTGATTCTGTGTGGCTGTCCACAAGAAACATTAAGTTGAAGGTACCCTCTTGGAAGTTGGGGCCAAGGTTTATTGGGCCATACAAGATCTCTGCCATTATTAATCTGGTGTCTTTTCGTCTTGAGCTTTCGCGGGCTTTGAAGATTCATAACGTGTTTCACAAGTAATTGCTTAAAAGATATGTCGAACCTGCTGAACCGTCCTCCCTGCCACCCCCTCCCGTTATGGTGGATGGTAATCTTGTGTTTCAGTTACATAAACATAAAGTATTCTGAAAGATATATGAGTCTTAATACTGTAAATCTGAATCTACAAAAAGAAAAGACCCTTAAAACTACAGTATTTATTGATGATTCTTAATAACTTTTTTAAATTAGGGTACACCCCAAAACATTGGGAAATATAACCTGTGATAACCCCCTCCAGTCGTGCTAAACACACTTTCAGACAATACACTGGCTGCAGCGCAGACCAGCACCTCCAAGGCGTAAAGGGCAAGCTCAGGCCATGTGCCCAATTTGGAGACCCAGTTGAAGGGGGCAGACCCATCATTCAGTGCGTGTAGGTGTGTACACACATACTGCTCCACCATGTCGCACGTCCCCGTGATGGCCACAATCCAATTGGATATCTTCTCTATCAACTTTCGATGTTCTTTTATGCGCCTACCATGGTGATCACGGGTGGCGGGGAATCAGGGTTCCAGGCCGGAGAGGGAGCCTGAGAAAGGGATACCACATCCAAGGGAGGTCAATGGATGAAATTAAATGTAATCGAACGGAAATGTGGGACAAAGTATTGAAGCATAAGCTTCCAAGTAAATGAGGGGGCGCGAGGCAATTACCCACTCCCGACTCGGGGAAGTAGTGACAATAAATAACCATACAGGACTCTTAAGATGCCCTGTTATTTGAATGATTATTAAAAAATTATAGGGAATGTCACTGGGGTATTTTGGATTGGAAACGTTAGCCAGGAGAGGCCCTGCTGCCGCTTTGTTGACTCTAGATAACTTCTGCCTGATCGCACGTTCCTGTGACGTCCACCATCCATTTGGATATCTTCTCTATCAACTTTCGATGTTCTTTTCTGAGCCTACAATGTTGATCACGGTTAGCGGCGAATCAGGGTTCCATGCCAGAGAGGGAGCGTGAGAAAGGGAGGTCAATGGCTGCAATGGGATGAGGCGGAAATGTGGGACAAATTATTAAAGAAGAAGGATCGAAGGAAAGGGCCAATTAAAGACGAATTTTCTAAATTTAAGTCCCTGTCACCTATGCAGAGCAGGGGTTTTTCATCGCCAGAAATGGGTTAATGTCACACACCAATGGAACTGATTATTTTTAAAAATTTTGGTCCCTGTCACCTATGCAGAGCAGGGGTTTATTCACGGGAAAAAATGTAAAATATCAACCCAGAAATGTTACAGAAAAATTTGTGAATTTTTTTTATTTTTATTGTTTTTATGTTTTTACAATACAAAAAAGGACATACGTATCATAGCTGCATGTAAAATTGTATATCACCAAGTCTGCATCTCAATTTATAATTTTCCAACCCCCTCTTCCTATCCCAAAAAAGAAAAAAAAAGAAAAAGGGAAAACTCTCTCATCTCTCTCCATCCTCAACTCCTTCCCCCACACCCCAGTCCAATTTCCATCTTAATCAGTTTTTTAACCATTCTGCCCACATACTCTCAAACCTCCACCTTTTAGCATTTGTAACTATATGTAATTTCTTACAAGCCAACGAACATTTGACCAGGCTGAACCACATATTTATTGTTGGTGCGGTTTTCTCTATCCATTTTTTTAAGATAAATTTCCTAGCCTGAAATAATAATTTTGTTATTATTGAGAATTTCCCGGAGTTCCATATGTCCTCCACAAAACCCAGCACACATGCCCCAAAGGTTAAGTGGATATCCACCTTATGAAGTACCTTAAGGCTAGGTCTACACGACAACATTTGTCGCGCGACATTTTGTTGCACCAATGTCGCGCGACAATTTTTATAATGGCAGTCTATGGTGTCGTGTTGCGACATGCGACATGCTGCGACATGCTGCGACTGCGACGCGACAGTCGCAGAAAATCCATTCGAGATGGATTTTTCTGCGACTGTCGCGTCGCAGTCGCAGCATGTCGCATGTTGCAGTGCGACACCATAGACTACCATTATAAAAATTGTCGCGCGACATTGGTGCAACAAAATGTCGCGCAACAAATGTTGCAGTGTAGTTCTGCCCTATATGTCGTGCGACTAATTGTCGCGCGACAAATGTCGTCGTGTAGACCTAGCCTAATATAACCAAGCACTTCCCACATTTTAAACATCTAAATATCTTGGCAGGGGAGTAATATAAACGATGCACGACAAATAATTGAATAAGCCTATGTGCTGGGTTCTGGGAGGTCTTGTTTATTACTTGAAATATTTAGCTCCACCCTTCAGAATTTATCTGTTCCACTCTCCCGTCCCATTTTCCCATATTAATCTTCACACCTTGTTTTTCCCTCATTTTTTTGACAAGATATTATACATATTTGATATTATCCTCCTACCATTAATCATTTTTCAAATTACCTTGACTGGTTAAGGGCGTGAGGTAGCTATTCTTTTCCCCAACAATGATTGTTTAAGAGCCATTCTGAGTTGAAAATAATGGAACCAATCTTTATCTACAAGACTATTTTTACATTTAAGATCTTCAAACCCCATTATTTCTCCATTTCCCCATATCTGGCCAAGAGTACTGATTCCATGTGTCTGCCAGAAGCTCTTATCAATACCTAATAGTTATTTTAAGTGATAATTTCCCCAAAGCAGCGTATCGTAGTGATAATAATATCTTTTCCCATAATTGTCTAATAGCTTGCCATGTTTTATACATTAATTTCATAGTATGGGATTTATTAAACTGGGGATGCAGGTGTATACCATCTTCTAATATCTGGGATATTACAGTAGAAGTAAATTTTTTATATAGGCAGCTCAAAACAGAATTATAATGTTGGGATTTACAGTCCAAGCAGTTTTTAAACTGCCCTGCCAGAGCATATGCTTGTAGGTCAGGGATTGCCAGACCACCTTCTCCAGTCGGCAACTGTAACAGTTGTAATCGCATTCTTGGCCTTCTACCCCTCCAAATTAAATCACTCAGGAGACTCTGTATTACCTTGTAATATTTCTTAGGCGTACTACCTGTGAAGCAACTATCTCAGCGGTGCATGGCCATGTACTAAAGGACGAAAGATTCATCCACTTCTAACTCACGTAAGACCAAGTTTGGTTGTAGGACTCACGAAAGTGAAATACCCGACACAGGTCTCCCGCGAGAATAGAGACGGGATCTAAGCCAAGACCTGACTTGATACAAACAAAGCGGAGAAAGGCTGAAGCGTGGAACGCCACGGCAGTAACCCTTCCGCGGAATCTACTTAGTGAGCCTACATGGGACACAGTGAGTAAAGATATAATATAAACCTAAGTGAAGTTGTACTGAATCGCTGAAGAATAGGCGATACAAGTACGGAGGCAATATACTTGCTGGACAATTGACTTTTTCACATATGGCGCACTCAGATCTTTGAGACGACTCTAGCAGACAGACAACTCACACACAGTGTGAATTATGGATTATCTTTGAATATCTTATATCCTATATCCTATAAAGTGGCATAAGATTATATTGGTATGCATTGTAAAGTATGTGAAATCTGTATGAAAATTATACGCAATTGATTATATCCGGAGCACACATAGTTTATCCTGTTTTGCTCTGCCACAGACGGCTGCGATCTAATAGTCAAACCCAAGTGGGGGGACACGGATGCATCCCTCTGTGTCGTAGTTTACAGGTATTTGTGTTCCAGCTATAGACATTTATCTGATTGATACACATGATGGTATATGCTTTTTATATGCTTCTTTTAGATTAATTTTAACCTGGTGCACACAGGATACATCATTTACTGTTTAATAAATATTTTAAATATCTTAATTCAAGTTCCACGTGAATTCCTATTGTTTGAGTGCCGGTTCCATCCAATTTACATTTATACTAATCAGAACCAGGGGGTGTTTCTTTGAACCTGTGCACCTGTCGTGATAAATCAGAGTGAGCCACCTGCTTACTACTCCTTGTAAAGCATTCAAAATCTGGCGCCTGCGCTGCGGCCGTACGTATCTTCAATCTGCGCAGGCGCACTGAGAGGCGGCCGCTCTCTCCTCAATGCGCCTGCGCCGGGTGTAGATGTGACGTCATCGGCGCAGGCGCATTGAGGATGGAGCGGCCGAGCGAGTGGCCGTCTCTCAGTGCGCCTGCGCAGATTGAAGATAGGTACGGCCGCGGCGCAGGCGCCAGATTTTGAATGCTAACAGGCAGGGCCAGCAGAGAACGATTCTGTTCCCTGGCCCTGTCAATCACAATGCGGAGGGGGCGTCATTAGGATCGGAGGATGCGGCTGCTACCAGCAAGTAGCCGCCCTACTTGCTGGTAGCAAGGTAATTTGCATATTTTAAAAATCGCTTTTTATCAAATTCTACTGAACAAAAATGATTATTTAACTTATGTATGCAGAGCTCGCAGTATAGGGATTATTAGTAAACAAAAAAAAAAAACGGTTTAGTGGGCTGACAGAAGCCCTTTAAAAAAAAGAGGACAGCTTTTGCGGAGCTGGGTATTTTTTGGCCTCGTTACTGAACGCTCATGCACAATGGCTGTAGGCTCATGCGTCCTTTTACGGAGGTGACAAACCTGGTCAGTCAAATCCAAGGCAACATCATCGACCTCATCCCATATGCGTTTTTTCTGGAGCGTGCCCTGCGAAGAGTGCTGGATCAGGCCGTAGATGAGCATGAAGAGGAAGAGTTGTGGTCACCATCACCACCAGAAGCAGCCTTGTCATCGTCGATTGCTGGACCTGCAGCAACGCAGAGAGAGGAGTCTGAAGAAGAGGAGTAAGAGGAGGAAGGTGGCTTTGAGGAGGTGGAAGACCAACCACAGCAGGCGTCCCAGGGGGCTTGTTGTCACTTTTCGGGGACCCTTGGTGTTGTACGTGGCTGGGTGGAGGAAGAGACCTTCAATGACGTCAGTGAGGACAAAGAACGGGACATGGCTAGCTTGGTATCCAACCTTGTGCAAATGGGGAGTTTGCGGTTGTGCAAATGGACTGTTTGCGGTTGCTTGCGGTGTGTTAAACGGGGAGTTTGGTCTGTCACTGTGAAGCGGGCGTAACCCTTACACTACCTGATCGATACAACATCATACCTGATCGTATACACACACTGGATGTTTTAAAGCACGTTATTCCAAACAATTTAGGAATGTTAGGTGATTTATGCCCTTTATGGATTAAAACCCGACTCTGCATCAACTACGTAATATTCCATGGGAGTTTTGCCATGGATCCCCCTCCGGCATGCCACAGTCCAGGTGTTAGTCCCCTTGAAACAACTTTTCCATCACTATTGTGGCCAGAAAGAGTCCCTGTGGGTTTTAAAATTTACCTGCTTATTGAAGTCTATAGAGGTTCGTCCGGTTCGCCCGTTCGTGAAGATTTGCGGAAATTTGTGTTCGCCTTTCGTGAACGGAAAATTTTATGTTCGCAACATCTCTACAGGGGACTACGCAAATGTGGCTGGGGGGTGGTTATTTGGCAGGTTGGGCAAGACTTGCAATACTCTTCCATCTCTCTGAACACACTGGGTGTCCCCCAAGAACATGTTGGTGGGCTAACTCGAACACGAGCTTGCGATACGGCTTTGGCACCACCAACTGTTCAATATGCTCACCCCGTAGTTGATTTACCCGATACAGCATTTTCTGTTGAACCACAAAACGGGGGAACATAGACTCAGCCCCCGGTTGTTGCGGCTCACCCTCAACTACTACCACATTTTCCCAGGCCCGAGAGAGAGTCGGGTTCTGGTGCTGTGCTGTACCAAAATTTTCTCCAGAGATGTTGAGGTCTGCCAACTCTGGACCCTTCTGGCAATTCCTCCACGTCTCACACCATTACATTCAGTGGGGTTGGCTCCTCCCGTTCCAAGACAGTGGCAGCCACCCCTACTGCTGGCCCTTCAGTCTCAGGTTCCCAGGGTTCCAGTTTCCGGGGTTACTCCTGCCCCATGGGTACCGGTGACTCTCGCCTCAGGCCACAATGACGGGAAACCGGGGAAGTCTCTCCCAATTATTAGTTCATAATGTAACTTTGTGGCAATGGCCACCTCATGAGTCCACCTGCCGGTCACCGTGGATAGAGACACCAAGGTGGTGGGATAGTCCTTTAAGGGCTCTTTCACACTTGCGTTCTTGTGTTCCAGCATAGAGTTCCGTCGTCAGGGCTCTATGCCGGAAGAATACTGATCAGGATTATCCCCATGCATTCTGAATGGAGATAAATCCGTTCAGGATGCATCAGGATGTCTTCAGTTCCGGACCGGAACGTTTTTTGGCCGGAGAAAATAATGCAGCATGCTGCGCTTTTTGCTCCGGTCAAAAATCCTGAACACTTGCCGCAAGGCCGGATCCGGAATTAATGCCCATTGAAAGGCATTAATCCGGATCCGGCCTTAAGCTAAACGTCGTTTCGGCGCATTACCGGATCCGATGTTTAGCTTTTTCTGAATGGTTACTGTTAGCGGTTTTCTTCAGGCAGGTTTATGCTGGTATAAGATGAGGCATCAGACCTCCAACCCGTGAATATTTCCCTGTGCAACGAATATCCCTTTGCTTCTGATCAGAGAGATAAATATCAGCCCAGACTGAACTTAGGTTGTTAAATATCTGCCATCTTTATTTTTCATCACATACTTATAGGGCTTTTTGGGGGTGGGCGCATATTGTTTCTCAAGGTCCAATTGGAACACTCCTGGTATTTCTAAAGAGGCTCTGGGAACATGTGTCACCAAATTACAGTTGAAACTTTGTTAAACAATGCTGGTATCTGCTGTATACAATACTTGCAAAAGGGTTATTTTACATAGAACAGGTTTTCTCTACATGCTAATAAGTTGAATAAGTTGCTATCATTGTATGTGAGGTGAGATGTTAAATAGCTCCTTTGTTCAGAGATGCTGCTATTGTGTCCAGGATGGCAGAGGGTGTATTACGTGCTAATTCGATGTGCTGCATGCATAAGAGATGAGGCTTGTATAATATATGTCTTATCTGTGATGTATCAAACGATTTATGAGAATCCCTTTCAATCCAACTATTGATCCCAACTTTTATATATATATAAAAACGGGATCACTGTACGTTTTCCTCCATCTAAGGCCGTGCGTGTGTCATATATAACGTGCGTGTGTGTGTGTGTGACACATGAAGATACTAAAGACTATGAAGGAGATAAAAAAAACCTTCTGTGTAATTTGGCGCACAGTAGGAAAAAATCTCCTGCATAGTGAAGAGAGAGAAAAAAGAAAAGTGAGAAAGAAAGACATGCAAGCTCTACACATAGATAGGATATTCGGGTTAGACCTTTTACTGGGCTAACCCCGCCCTCCATGGCACATGGCTGCCCAGTAATGTTACAGATAGGCAGGTACATTCCACCTCATGCCTTGACCAATAGAAATACTTATTAGACCTGGAAGGTACACATTCGCACATTTCCCGAGAGTGGCGGTGGGTGGCGCTCAAACACTCACCATCCACTACCACACCCAGAACATGCGCAAATGCTCCCAAATGAATCAGCCTTCTTTTAAACAAATGTGGCCCTAATCGGACAACATCTATTTAATCTGGTACAAATATGCTACTGACCCACAGTGAATCTCTGTTAGACATTGTTCCGACAGGGGGGATCAGTCCCTGAGGAAGGTCTTTTAAAACAGAGTCGACCAATAAAGGTGATATAGCATTCACATGGACACCAGTCCCACCAACCAATGCTCCATGTTGGGGCGCCCATGGTTCAGTGAGACCGGCATCAGTGTGCCATACCCCACCGTTGCTGATGAGGAGCCGCTGGTAGCTTTCACTAAGAACATTGCTCTCAGAGCCAGCAGCCATTAGATCCCTCTCAAACCAACGGTGGCGGCTTTCACATGGGGAGTAGGGACCAGAGTGCTGATTTATAGAATTTCCCTTGCAACGACCTGACCCGATCACGCTCTCATAACCGTAATCAGGTCAGACCTTACACAGGGAGGCATATAGAAAATAAACCTACATACCATTCCTAAGCCAAAAAGAAAGTCTACTATAGTCATCCTATGCTAAATAAAACTTTTCACGACAGTTCCCTCCTCTCTGTAATATGTCCCCTGTGTTCTTTGAGTCTCTTGCTGAATTTTCGGTTTCCTCAGCTTGCCCTCGTCGATTGTGATACTCCTTGGGTGTCATTGCCTCCATGATGATGCTCCATCCTTCGGTTCGATTCTTTGGGGAGTTGACTCTGAGGCAGGTCCTGATGTGGTAAGGTGTGGCGTGGCGATGAACGTTTAGTTGGACATCCTTTCCATCAAAGACATAGGTTGATCCGTGGTGTATCTGGGAGCTGCGATTAGGATGTGATTATCTGCACATCACTGGGAGATCCGATCGATCAACCAGCAGGAGCATCTCACCAGGATATACACTCACCTAAAGAATTATTAGGAACACCATACTAATACGGTGTTGGACCCCCTTTTGCCTTCAAAACTGCCTTAATTCTACGTGGCATTGATTCTACAAGGTGCTGATAGCATTCTTTAGAAATGTTGGCCCATATTGATAGGATAGCATCTTGCAGTTGATGGAGATTTGAGGGATGCACATCCAGGGCACGAAGCTCCCATTCCACCACATCCCAAAGATGCTCTATTGGGTTGAGATCTGGTGACTGTGGGGGCCATTTTAGTACAGTGAACTCATTGTCATGTTCAAGAAACCAATTTGAAATGATTCGAGCTTTGTGACATGGTGCATTATCCTGCTGGAAGTAGCCATCAGAGGATGGATACATGTTCTCATTCTGTTTACGCCAAATTCGGACTCTACCATTTGAATGTCTCAACAGAAATCGAGACTCATCAGACCAGGCAACATTTTTCCAGTCTTCAACAGTCGAATTTTGGTGAGCTTGTGCAAATTGTAGCCTCTTTTTCCTATTTGTAGGGGAGATGAGTGGTACCCGGTGGGGTCTTCTGCTGTTGTAGCCCATTCGCCTCAAGGTTGTGCGTGTTGTGGCTTCACAAATGCTTTGCTGCATACCTCGGTTGTAACGAGTGGTTATTTCAGTCAACGTTGCTCTTCTATCAGCTTGAATCAGTCGGCCCATTCTCCTCTGACCTCTAGCATCCACAAGGCATTTTTGCCCACAGGACTGCCGCATACTGGATGTTTTTCCCTTTTCACACCATTCTTTGTAAACCCTAGAAATGGTTGTGCGTGAAAATCCCAGTAACTGAGCAGATTGTGAAATACTCAGACCGGCCCGTCTGGCACCAACAACCATGCCACGCTCAAAATTGCTTAAATCACCTTTCTTTCCCATTCTGACATTCAGTTTGGAGTTCAGGAGATTGTCTTGACCAGGACCACACCCCTAAATGCATTGAAGCAACTGCCGTGTGATTGGTTGACTAGATAATTGCATTAATGAGAAATAGAACAGGTGTTCCTAATAATTCTTTAGGTGAGTGTATATGATAAAGAGAAAAACAACAACATAAGTATATATATATTCCTATTTCCTTCAACCAGTTACCTATGGAAAACAGGAAATCTCCAAAACCACCCAAAGCTGCGAAAGGATTCTATCCCTCAGTAATAACCCTATCTCTGTCCTGAATTACAGTGATCTTATCCATATGGGCCTGGACTTTATCCCTGGTATCTGCAGTCCTCTCCTATAAACTCACAGAAACCCCCCTAAGAAGCAAAAGGAAAATCCAGCTGGTGCACCTGTTGGCAAGGGAAACAAGAGCGAAATATCATTATAGTCAATGTTTAATTTCTTAATCAGTTTTGCCACATATTCCTCTTATATCTTCTGCAAGTCTCTAGGCCAGAATTAATGGACTCATTGTCCATGGGGTTGGGAAGGGTCTTCCCATCTAGACACTACTCCTCACTTTGACCATAGAATGGGCATTTGCTGAGTCTGGTCTGGGGGAGGGTAAGGGCAGTCTCTAACAAAATGCCCTGGTTGTTCACACCTAAAACATACATATGGGGTTTGTCTAGGTCCTGTGTGCTGCTGGAAACCGCGCTTGTCTGTATACCTACCCCTATTGTCATGGTGAGGGGGGGGCTGGGAGAAATCTATATCATGCGCTGATGATTTTATGGTCTGCCTTTGGACCTCAAAACATCCCGCTGAGTCTTTTGCTATGGCTTGTCTCGTGGTTTGTGTTGGGGTCAATGTAGGCCAACTATCAACAATCATTTTATAAGTTTTAGCGACTTCTGGCAGCAAATTTGCAACAAATGTCTGTGTATACACTAAACCCATATCATCTGCAGTTGCCAAACCTGCTTCCTCTATCCAAATTTGTCTAAATCTCTTTGAAAAATCTGACACACTTTCCCCAGGTTTTTGTTTACACGCGGTGGCTATTCCAATATCTTTCCTATCACCATGCATCTTTTTTAATTGCGCCAATACTTGAGTCCACATTGACTCTATCTGGACAGAAGTACGTAAAGGATAATTGGCAGGCGTGATATCTGCACCGGGTATTGAAAGTGTGTCACATGTTTCAAAATTAAAACCACCTTCTGCTGGATCCTGATATCCTGTGACCCCCTCTAAAATCAACCTGTAATCCTCTACAGTGTACTGCTGTCCTTTACACATCCTTTTCAAGTATGATACAGTGGCTGCGGGGGTTTTTCTGGGGTCTGGTGAATTCTTAATAATATCATTTAAGACAGTGGATGGTAATGGCTTCATTATCATTTGATTTCCCATTATTACAAAAGGGAATGCTTCAGCTGCTATGGGAGAGGTATCTTCTGGTTCAAACCCCTTAATCTTTGCAGCCCTTGCATATATTGTTCTACTGGGCTGTACACCAGGCTGATTAGCATGCTCAGACAAAACTTGTTCCACAGGTTCTGTAAAGCCAGGAGCCTGTGGTAGAGTCAAGTGTGCGCATACCTCATCATCTGATTCTGTTGTTAATTTTGTTTCTACAGGGTACAATGGCAGATATGGGGGTGGACCAGGAGCTGGAATCACAATGGGGGTTTTACTTTGTTGTCTTGTGTTTGAACTGCACAAGTCAGTCCAAAATTTTTGCACAGATAGCCATGCTTGGCCACAAGTTTTCATATACATTTTATTCCAATGAGGGTCTCCTTTGTACCATGGAAAAGTGTCTATGTCATTCAGACATAGGCCCTTGATCATGGCGATATGAAAGTCTGAAAAAGACCCTTCTTTTGGGAACGGGTCAGTACATTTCATTCCTTCTGTCCATTTACACATATTATCAACCCAAGGATCAGTATAAAATGGACCTAAACACCTCTGGACAAACATTTTTGGACTTTCCCCCAATTCATTTTTAGGAGACAATTTTACCATAGAGTGATTTGCAGCAGACTTAGGAACATGATTTTCAGTTCTAAATTTAAAATTCAGTTTCTTTTTGGGATCCTTCTTACCATAAGAATTGCCCATTTTTACTTAGCTAAAATATACAGTGAGATCAGCTGAATTTGGAGGTTTATCAAAGGATGTTTGTGTTCAGTGCAAAAATACTCACTGATAACCCTTATGCTTATCAGTTTATGTGTTTTTCCTATTTCTCTAATTCAGGCTCATAACTACTCCTGAATTTATGGCAGATTTTACACTATTGATGGCCAATTTTATACCTTCAATTTCAGCATGAACTCACATACAATCTATACATAATCTATACACAGTCTATACAGTAAAATTCAACCTTATCTATATATAACGACTAAATATGCTTAAGCAACTATACAGCAATATACAAGTTTTAGCAAAGGATATTCGTTGCACAAAATACTGTTTTTTTCAGATTAGGGGACTACAGACCCCATTTTTTCAAGAATATCAGATTCTTGGGGGACATCAGATCCCTCTATTTCTTTAGGAATATCAGATTCCTGGGAGACGCTTATCAGAAGCGCTTACCGGGTTCAAATAATCCACTCTTACAGTATAGGGCAGTAATAATATATATCTTAAATATAGATTCACTTACCCGATACTGTATTTTGGTGGATCCCACCTTCTGACACCAAACTGTTAGCGGTTTTCTTCAGGCAGGTTTATGCTGGTATAAGATGAGGCATCAGACCTCCAACCCGTGAATATTTCCCTGTGCAACGAATATCCCTTTGCTTCTGATCAGAGAGATAAATATCAGCCCAGACTGAACTTAGGTTGTTAAATATCTGCCATCTTTATTTTTCATCACATACTTATAGGGCTTTTTGGGGGTGGGCGCATATTGTTTCTCAAGGTCCAATTGGAACACTCCTGGTATTTCTAAAGAGGCTCTGAGAACATGTGTCACCAAATTACAGTTGAAACTTTGTTAAACAATGCTGGTATCTGCTGTATACAATACTTGCAAAAGGGTTATTTTACATAGAACAGGTTTTCTCTACATGCTAATAAGTTGAATAAGTTGCTATCATTGTATGTGAGGTGAGATGTTAAATAGCTCCTTTGTTCAGAGATGCTGCTATTGTGTCCAGGATGGCAGAGGGTGTATTACGTGCTAATTCGATGTGCTGCATGCATAAGAGATGAGGCTTGTATAATATATGTCTTATCTGTGATGTATCAAACGATTTATGAGAATCCCTTTCAGTTACCATGGCTGCCATGACGCTAAAGTCCTGGTTGCCATGGTAAAGTGTAGTGGGGAGCGGAGGAGCAGTATACTTACCATCCGTGCGGCTCCCGGGGCGCTTCAGAGTGACGTCAGGGCTCACCACGCTCATGTATGACCCATGGGGCGCATGGGGCGCTCTGACATCATTCTGGAGCGCCCCGGGAGCCGCACAGACTGTAAGTATACTGCTCCCCCGCTCCCCACTACTACTATGGCAGCCAGGACTTTAATAGCGTCCTGGGTTCCATAGTAACACTGAACGCATTTTGAAGACGGATCCGTCTTCAAATGCTTTCAGTTCACTTGCGGTGTTACGGATCCGGCGGGCACCTCCGGCAAATGGAGTGCACGACGGATCCGGACAACGCAAGTGTGAAAGAGGCCTAAGTCTCCATGGATGCACACAACGCCGACTTTTCGGCCAGTATACTCGGCGGACCGCACCAGGGCAGCTCGTACCAGGGACACCTGGCTTCCTGAGTCCAGCTCCACTGCCAGGGTATCTCCCACTTGCACCTGGCACAGGTGACTATTGTCTATTGTCTCGGGGTTACCGATTGCACACAGCCTCCTGGCATACATTCAGGGGCGGTAGCCATAGTTAGTGTCCCTGAGTTCCCCCTGATGGGGACAGTCGGCCCTTATGTGACCAGGCTCTTGACACCGCTAACAGACAATCGGAGCTGGGTCTGTAGGGAGTATATCCCTAGCGGGTTTTGCTGGCACTAGCCGCCTGGTCGAAGGTGGAGATTCTCCGAAGTTTTACTGGCCCTCTGCCAAAATAACCCCCCTGTAGATTTCTGGTGGCCTCATAGCGCTCCACCAGGTCGACCATCTCTAGAAAATTACCAGGGGACACCTGGCCGATCCAGTCCTGGAGAGGGTACGGCAAATCCCTCCAGAACACATCCACCAACAGACGGTCCAGCATAGCAGTGGGACTCAGTAAGTCAGGCTGCAGCCATTTTTGCAACCGGTGTAGCAGATCATAATACTGCGGTCGGGCGGGTACAGCCGGGTTAAATTCCCATTGATGCACCTGCTGGGCCCAGGCCAATACATTCACCCCCAATCTTGCCAGAATCTCACCCTTTACGGTCGGGTAGTCGGCCGCTTGATCAACTAGTAAGTCGAAAAACACCCGCTGGGGTCCAGACGCCAGGAACGGAGTGACGACCTCAGCACATTGGTCTTAGGGTAACTTCTCCATCACACCCACCTTATCGAATACCGCCAGATAGGTCTCAACTAGTGTTGAGCGAACAGTTCGAGCATAGTTCGGGTCCGTACCGAATTTTGGGGTGTTCGTGACATGGACCCGAACCCGAACTTTTTCGTAAAAGTTCGGGTTCGGGTTCGTCGTTCGGCATGTATTTTGGCGCATTTTGAAAGGCTGCAAAGCAGCCAATCAACATGCATCATACTACTTGCCCTAAGATGCCATCGCAGCCATGCCTACTATTGGCAAGGCTGTGATTGGCCAAGTGCAGCATGTGACTCAGCCTCTTTATAAGCTTGTGCGCACGTCGGGACGTGCTCACTCCCGATGTGAATAGAACAGGGATAGACGCAGCTGATGCTAGGGCGAGAATAGGCAGGGATAATTGAATAACTGGAAGCAAATTTCTCTCCTCCACCTGTGATTCATCTGAACAACTGCAGCTGAGCTGCTTTTTTGATAGGGATTGGCTATTTTTAGAGTGGCCAGAGTGATTTTTCCATCCACATGTACCTGGGCTGACCGCCGGCCGCCATTTTGCGACTTGTAGTGCTGCAGCAGAAGCTGCCACAGTGTGCATTCCAAAGCTCCAAACAAGTCAGACATCTACACCTGGGATTCAGACCAATAGCGATTTAGCAGCACAGTCCAAGGCTATTTTTTTTAAAGGTTGTGCAGACCATTTTGTGGCACATGTTACTGGGCTGATAGGCGGCGGCCATCTTGGGACTAGTGCTGCAGCACAATCTCTCCCAACGTCCATTAATCACTTGTAATAGTGGTCTGTGCCATAGAAATCCTACATCAGGGACTTGGGTGTGCTTGTGTCACCCCTACTAATACCAGTCCACCTGTAATCCATACAGTGAAAAGCCATAAAGTATTCCAGTGAGGGAATTTTTTTTTTATTTAAAAAAGGCCAAGTTAGTTTATCTGGCGTTCAATATACTAGATACAGTTAGGCCTGCGTTTCATACATCTGGAATTAGCAAACTAATGTGCTGGGGTTGGGAAAACATATATGTACCCATACTAGAATCTGTCAAAGAAAGCGGTACTCACATATAACAGTCATTCCATCTGTAATCCATACAGTCAAAAGACTGAAAGTATTCCAGTGAGGGAATTTTTTTTATTTAAAAAAGGCCAAGTTAGTTTATCTGGCGTTCAATATACTAGATACAGTTAGGCCTGCGTTTCATACATCTGGAATTAGCAAACTAATGTGCTGGGGTTGGGAAAACATATATGTACCCATAATAGAATCTGTCAAAGAAAGCGGTACTCACATATAACAGTCATTCCATCTGTAATCCATACAGTCAAAAGACTGAAAGTATTCCAGTGAGGGAATTTTTTTTTTATTTAAAAAAGGCCAAGTTAGTTTATCTGGCGTTCAATATACTAGATACAGTTAGGCCTGCGTTTCATACATCTGGAATTAGCAAACTAATGTGCTGGGGTTGGGAAAACATATATGTACCCATACTAGAATCTGTCAAAGAAAGCGGTACTCACATATAACAGTCATTCCATCTGTAATCCATACAGTCAAAAGACTGAAAGTATTCCAGTGAGGGAATTTTTTTTTTATTTAAAAAAGGCCAAGTTAGTTTATCTGGCGTTCAATATACTAGATACAGTTAGGCCTGCGTTTCATACATCTGGAATTAGCAAACTAATGTGCTGGGGTTGGGAAAACATATATGTACCCATACTAGAATCTGTCAAAGAAAGCGGTACTCACATATAACAGTCATTCCATCTGTAATCCATACAGTCAAAAGACTGAAAGTATTCCAGTGAGGGGATTTTGCTTATAAAAAATAATATATTTCATTGTGGTGCGAGTTGAATCGCAACAATGAAGAAAAATACTATTAAGGGACGAGGACGCGGTCGTGGTGGTGTCCGTGGAGCCTCTGTTGCTGGTAGAGGACGTGGCCGTTCGGCCCCAGGCGCACACAGTAGGGAACGAACTCCCTCAACTAGCCGGCAGAATGTACCGCAATATCTCGTGGGGCCCAATGCCGCTCTTAGGATGGTAAGGCCTGAGCAGGTACAGGCATTAATCGATTGGGTGGCCGACAGTGCTTCCAGCACGTTCACCACATGGTCTTCCACCCAGTCTTCTGCGGAAAGCGCACAGGTGGCACCTGAAAACCAAGCCCATCAGTCTGTCACATCACCCCCAAGCATATCAGGGAAACGGTCTGAGCCACAAGTTATGCAGCAGTCTCTTCTTCTGTTTGAAGACTCTGCTTCCAGGGTTTCCCAGGGGCGTCCACCTAGCCCTTCCCCAGTGGAGGAAGACATACCATGCACTGACGCACAACCACTTATGTCTCCAGATGAAGAGGACATGGGAATACCACCACAGCAGAGTCACCGACTCTCTGATGATGACGAAACACAGGTGCCCATTGTCGCGTCTTTTTGCAGTGTGCAGACTGAACAGGAGGAGGTCAGGGAGGGAGACTGGGTGGAAGACGATGCAGAGGACGATGAGGTCTTAGACCCCACATGGACTGAAGGTCGTAGCGATGACTTTCACAGTTCAGAGGAAGAGGTAGTGGTGAGACCGAGACAACAGCGAAGCCAAAGAGGGAGCAGGGGGCCAAAGCAGACGAGCCGCCGCCCCCAGAGTTCGCCTGCTACTGGACATCGCCAACAGGGACCCAGCCCCACAAAGGCAGCTTCAAAGAGTTCCCTGGCATGGCACTTCTTTAAACAATGTCCTACCGACAAGACCCGAGTGACTTGCACGCTCTGCCATCAGAGCCTGAGGCGAGGCATTAACGTTCTGAACCTCAGCACAACCTGCATGACCAGGCATCTACATGCAAAGCATGAACTGCAGTGGGGTACACACCTTAAAAACCAGGCACTCGCTGAGGCTCCCCCTGCTCCCTCTACCGCTGCTGCCTCGGCTTCCGCCTCGAGAGGAATGTTGCCACCTGCCGAGCAGCAAACAGAGGATGTGCCACCGACACCACCACCACCGCCACCGTCAACTAGCGTCTCCACTATATCACACAGCAGCGTTCAGCTCTCAATATCTCAAACCTTAGAGAGGAAGCGCAAATTCCCCCCGAGTCACCCTCGAGCCCTTGGCCTGAACGCCAGCATTTCTAAACTGCTGGCCTTTGAAATGCTGTCATTCCGGCTGGTGGACACAGACAGCTTCAAACAGCTGATGGCCATGGCTGTCCCGCAGTATGTGGTTCCCAGCCGCCACTACTTCTCCAAGACAGCCGTGCCTTCCCTGCACATGCAAGTGTCCGATAAAATCAAGTGTGCACTGCGCAACGCCATTTGTGGCAAGGTCCACCTAACCACAGATACGTGGACCAGTAAGCACGGCCAGGGACGCTATATCTCACTAACTGCACACTGGATAAATGTAGTGGCGGCTGGGCCCCCGGCGGACAGTTCCTTGGCGCACGTCCTTCCGCCCCCTAGGATCGCAGGGCATCATTCTCTGCCTCCTGTAGCCTCCTCCTCCTACTCGGTTTCCTCCTCCACTGCTTCCACCAGCTCATCCGGTCAGCCACACACCTTCACCACCAACTTCAGCACAGCCCGGGGTAAACGTCAGCAGGCCATTCTGAAACTCATATGTTTGGGGGACAGGCCCCACAGCGCAAAGGAGTTGTGGCGGGGTATTGAACAACAGACCGACGAGTGGTTTCTGCCGGTGGGCCTCAAGCCAGGCCTGGTGGTATGCGATAATGGGCGAAATCTCGTGGCAGCTCTGGGACTAGCCGGTTTGACGCACATCCCTTGCCTGGCGCATGTGCTGAACTTGGTGGTGCAGAGGTTCATTCACCACTACCCCAACATGTCAGAGCTGCTGCATAAAGTGCGGGCCGTCTGTGCGCGCTTCCGCCGTTCACATCCTGCCGCTGCTCGCCTGTCTGCGCTACAGCGGAACTTCGGCCTTCCCGCTCACCGCCTCATATGCGACGTGCCCACCCGGTGGAACTCCACCTTGCACATGCTGGAGAGACTGTGCGAGCAGCAGCAGGCCATAGTGGAGTTTCAGCTGCAGCACGCTCGCGTCAGTCGTACTGCCGAACAGCACCACTTCACCACCAATGATTGGGCCTCCATGCGAGACCTGTGTGCCCTGCTGCGCTGTTTCGAGTACTCCACCAACATGGCCAGTGGCGATGACACTGTTATCAGCGTTACAATACCACTTCTATGTCTCCTTGAGAAAACACTTAGGGCAATGATGTTAGAGGAGGTGGCCCAGGTGGAGGAGGAGGAGGAGGATGAGGGCTCGTTTCTAACACTTTCGGGCCAGTCTGTTCGAAGTGGCTCAGAGGGAGGTTTGTTTAAGCAGCAGAGGACAGGTTCACAAGTCGCCAGCCAAGGCACTGTACTGGAGGACGAGGAGGATGAGGAGGAGGAGGTGGAGGGGGACGAGGATGACGGCAAGTTCACAGCGGGGTGGCAGCCCAGGCCCATCACTGGTGCGTGGCTGGGGGGATACGGTGGACGATGACGATACGCCTCCCACAGAGGACAGCTTGTCCTTACCCATGGGTAGCCTGGCCCACATGAGCGAATATATGCTCCAATGCCTGCGCAACGACAGCAGAGTTGCCCACGTTTTAACGTGTGCAGACTACTGGGTGGCCACCCTGCTGGATCCCCGGTATAAAGACAATGTGCCCACTTTAATTCCTGAACTGGAGCGCGACCGTAAGATGCGCGAGTACAAGCGCACGCTGATAGAGGCGCTCTTGAGAGCATTCCCACATGTCACAGGGGAACAGGTGGAAGGTGAAGGCAGAGGAGTGGCAAGAGGTCGCCAACGCAGCTGTGTCACGGCCAGCTCATCTGAGGGCAGGGTTAGCATGGCAGAAATGTGGAAAAGTTTTGTCTCCACGCCACAGCTATCTGCACCGACAACTGATACGGAACGTGTTAGCAGGAGGCAGCATTTCACTAACATGGTTGAACAGTATGTCTGCACACCCCTCCACATCCTGACGGATGGTTCGGCCCCATTCAACTACTGGGTTTCGAAATTGTCCACGTGGCCAGAGTTAGCATGTTATGCCTTGGAGGTGCTTTCCTGCCCGGCGGCCAGCGTTTTATCTGAACGCGTATTCAGCACGGCAGGGGGCGTCATTACTGACAAGCGCAGCCGCCTGTCCACAGCCAACGTGGACAAGCTGACCTTCATAAAGATGAACCAGGCATGGATCCCACAGGACCTGTCCCTCCCTTGTGCAGAGTAGTCCTTATTAACTGCCTAAAACATGTCTTGTTGTGCTACGATCCACTTCTTTATTTGATACAAATTTTATGAAACCCACAGTTGAATGAAACTCTTCTCTGTCTGGGCGCCGGGGCCTAACCAGATGAAAGTGGCCGGTTAAACTAACGGGTGACATGAAGCCATAACCTCTGCCATGCTACCTCTGTCTTCTGTCTGGGTGCTGAGGCCTAAGTCAAATAAAGCGGTCTTCTGCTGTGCTGGGGGATATGAAGCTAATCTCTGACCTCTCTCCTCTGTCTGGGTCCAAAGGCCTAAATCACTGAAAGAGGCCTTCTCCTGTGGTGTGTGATATGATGCCAGAATATGTGCTGTGGGGCCTCTCTCCTCTTCCTGGGTGCAGGGGTCAAATAAACTAAGTTGTGGCCTACTCCTGTGGTGGTTGATATGATGCCTGATTCTCTGATGTGGAACCTCTCTCCTCTGTTTGGGTGAAGGGGTCAAAGTAACTAAATGGTGGCTTCTCCTGTGGTGGCTGATATGATGCCAGAATATGTGCTGTGGTGCCTCTCTCCTCTTCCTGGGTGCAGGGGTCAAAGTAACTAAATGGTGGCTTCTCCTGTGGTGGCTGATATGATGCCAGAATATGTGCTGTGGGGCCTCTCTCCTCTTCCTGGGTGCAGGGGTCAAAGTAACTCAATGGTGGCTTCTCCTGTGGTGGCTGATATGATGCCAGAATATGTGCTGTGGTGCCTCTCTCCTCTGTCTGGGTCCAAAGGCCTAAATCACTGAAAGAGGCCTTCTCCTGTGGTGTGTGATATGATGCCTGAATATGTGCTGTGGTGCCTCTCTCCTCTTCCTGGGTGCGGGGGTCAAAGTCACTGAATGGTGGCTTCTCCTGTGGTGGCTGATATGATGCCAGAATATGTGCTGTGGTGCCTCTCTCCTCTTCCTGGGTGCGGGGGTCAAAGTAACTCAATGGTGGCTTCTCCTGTGGTGGCTGATATGATGCCAGAATATGTGCTGTGGGGCCTCTCTCCTCTTCCTGGGTGCAGGGGTCAAAGTAACTCAATGGTGGCTTCTCCTGTGGTGGTTAGTATGATGCCAGAATATGTGCTGTGGGGCCTCTCTCCTCTTCCTGGGTGCAGGGGTCAAAGTAACTCAATGGTGGCTTCTCCTGTGGTGGCTGATATGATGCCAGAATATGTGCTGTGGTGCCTCTCTCCTCTTCCTGGGTGCGGGGGTCAAAGTAACTCAATGGTGGCTTCTCCTGTGGTGGCTGATATGATGCCAGAATATGTGCTGTGGGGCCTCTCTCCTCTTCCTGGGTGCAGGGGTCAAAGTAACTCAATGGTGGCTTCTCCTGTGGTGGTTAGTATGATGCCAGAATATGTGCTGTGGGGCCTCTCTCCTCTTCCTGGGTGCAGGGGTCAAAGTAACTCAATGGTGGCTTCTCCTGTGGTGGCTGATATGATGCCAGAATATGTGCTGTGGTGCCTCTCTCCTCTTCCTGGGTGCGGGGGTCAAAGTAACTCAATGGTGGCTTCTCCTGTGGTGGCTGATATGATGCCAGAATATGTGCTGTGGGGCCTCTCTCCTCTTCCTGGGTGCAGGGGTCAAAGTAACTCAATGGTGGCTTCTCCTGTGCTGATTGATATAAAGCTGATGGTTGTGCCATCTGACATGGTTGCCAGGGTCTGATTCAATGGGGGCCTACTCCTGTGGTGGGTGATCTAAATGCCTGATTCTCTGCTGTGAAACCTCTCTCCTCCGTCTGGGTGTAGGGGTCAAAGTCTTTCAAAGTCGCCTTCTCCTGTGCTGATTGATATGAAGCTGATGGTTGTGCCATCTGACATGGTTGCCGGGGTCCCATTAAATTGGGGCCTACTCCTGTGGTGGGTGATCTAAATGCCTGATTCTCTGCTTTGAAACCTCTCTCCTCCGTCCGGGTGTAGGGGTCAAAGTCTGTCAAAGTCGCCTTCTCCTGTGCTGATTGATATAAAGCTTATGCTTGTGCCATCTGACATGGTTGCCGGGGTCTGATTCAATGGTGGCCTACTCCTGTGGTGGGTGATCTAAATGCCTGATTCTCTGCTGTGTAACCTCTCTCCTCCGTCTGGGTGTAGGGGTCAAAGTAACTAAATGGTGGCCTACTCCTGTGGTGGGTGATATGATGCCTGGTTCTCTGCTGTGGGACCTCTCTCCTTTGTCTGGGTGCTGTGGTCAAAATAATAGTAAGTGACCTTCTCCATTGGTGGGTGACTTGAAGCCTGATTCTGTGCTATGGGACCTCACTCCAATTAATATTGTTTAATTTTTATTTATTTTATGTTAACTCATCATTTCCCTATCTACATTTGTTTGCAGGGGATTTAACTACATTTTGCTGCCTTTTGCAGCCCTCTAGCCCTTTCCGGGTGTGTTTTACAGCCTTTTTAGTGCCCAAAAGTTCGGGTCCCCATTGACTTCTATGGGGTTCGGGTTCGGGATGAAGTTCGGGTCGAGTTCGGATCCCGAACCCGAACATTTTTCGAAAGTTCGGCCGAACTCGTCGAACCCGAACATCCAGGTGTTCGCTCAACTCTAGTCTCAACGTCATCTGAGGGGGTCATCTTAGAGATCGCCGCACGGACAGCTTTCCGGGCATTGTGGACGTTCTGGGACGCTCCTGCCGCTTGTAACACCATCACATACTGTAATAGAAACTGGTTGGTTTCCTGCTGCTGCTTGTTAGCCTCCATAAACTTCTGTGTTTTATTCACACTCAGCAAAACATAACAGAAAAGTTCACTGGCAGGCTTCCAGGCGGCCTGCACGCCTGTTTGCAGTCTTCAGACTTTAGCACAGAGGACTCCACAGTTTCACTGTCAGATGGAGGGAAATCCACACCACCTGATAGTGCTGACTGCTTTTTAAGCCTGCCAAGACCCAGCCTGGAACGTGGGGAGTAGTCACCCACCTGGCATTTTTGACTACTCCCAGTAAAAGCTGCCCAGGATCAGCTTTACAGCCATACTAAGCAGCTGAAGTGTCAGACTGCAATCTGCAATAATGACACTTGAGAAAAACCGGCTCTTACCTCACCGAGGCCAGGAACCTCAGTGACACATACCGACCATCAATGACAGCCCCTTGTTCCTGCCTACACCCCTCTAACCCCTTAAGGACACATGACGTACCTGTACGGCATGTTTCCCGAGTCCTTAAGGACACATGACGTACCGGTACGTCATGTGTTGTTCCAATCACCGCCGCCCAGCGGGCGGTGATCGGAACAAGGTGCCTGCTCAAATCATTGAGCAGGCACCTCGGCTAAATGCGCGGGGGGGTCCCGTGACCCCCCCCGTGTCAGCGATCGCAGCAAACCGCAGTTCAATTCAGACCTGCGGTTTGCTGCGCTTTCTGCAGTTTCTGATCCCCGCGGTCCCTGACCGCGGGATTCAAAACTTTAATATGCCGAAATTAAAGATTTTTAACCCCCCTTCCCTGCACCCCTGAATGATTTTATGCCGGCGGGTGGTGCAGGGGGAAGTTGCAGGCGGTGCGGGAGGTGCAGGAGGCGGGCGGTGCGGCAGGCGGGATCACGATCCCCCGCCACCTCCTCTTGAATATTCATTGGTGTCCAGTGGGTATACCAGAGTGTCAGCAATGTGCTGTGATGTCAGCCGTTTAACCCTTTCCATACCGCGGTCCGTACGGACCGCTGTATGGAAAAGGTTAACAGTTAGGGAGCCCCCCTCCTTACCCTTCCCCGTCTCAGTTGTGGCAGACGGGGAAGGTTCCCATGGCAACAGGACGCCTTCTCAGGCATCCTGCTGTCCATGGTGCTGAACAGATCTGTGCTAAAGGCATAGATTTGTTCAGACAAAGTGTAAGTAAAATACAGTACAATACACTATATAGTGTACTGTACTGTATTATACAGACATCAGACCCACTGGATCTTCAAGAACCAAGTGGGTCTGGGTCAAAAAAATGTAAAAAAAAGTGAAAAAAGTAAAGATAAAAAAAACACATTTATCACTGAATAAAAATTTTAAAAATAAAATACACTACACATATTAGGTATCGCCGCGTCCGTAACGACCTGATCTATAAAACGGTCATGTTACTTTCCCCGCACGGTGAACGCCATAAGAATAAAAAAATAAAAACTATGAGGAAATTGAAATTTTGCCCACCTTACTTCCCAAAAAAGGTAATAAAAGTGTTAAAAAAATTTGCATGTACGCCAAAATAGTACCAATCAAACCGTCATCTCATCCCGCAAAAATCATACCCTACCCAAGATAATCGCCCAAAAACTGAAAAAAATTAAATCATTGTGTAAAACTAACATAAATAAATAAAAAGTATACATATTAGGTATCGCCGCGTCCGTATCGACCGGCTCTATAGAAATATCACATGACCTAACCCCTCAGATGACCACCGTAAAAAAAAATTAAATAAAAACGGTGTAAAAAAAGCCATTTTTTGTCATCTTACGTCACAAAAAGTGTAATAGCAAGCGATCAAAAAGTCATATGCACCCTAAAATAGTGCCAATCAAACCGTCTTCTCATCTCACAAAAAATGAGACCCTACCTAAGATAATCACCAAAAAACTGAAAAAACTATGGCTCTCAGACTATGGAGACACTAAAACATGATTTTTTTGTTTCAAAAATGAAATCATTGTGTAAAACTTACATAAATAAAAAAAATTGTATATATTAGGTATCGCCGCGTCCGTGACAACCTGCTCTATAAAAATACCACATGATCTAACCTGTCAGATGAATGTTGTAAATAACCCAAAAAAAAAACGGTGTCAAAAAAGCTATTTCTTGTTACCTTGCCTCACAAAAAGTGTAATATAGAGCAACCAAAAATCATATGTACCCTAAACTAGTACCAACAAAACTGCCACCCTATCCCGTAGTTTCTAAAATGGGGTCACTTTTTTGGAGTTTCTACTCTAGGGGTGCATCAGGGGGGCTTCAAATGGGACATGGTGTCAAAAAAACAGTCCAGCAAAATCTGCCTTCCAAAAACCGTATGGCATTCCTTTCCTTCTGCGCCCTGCCGTGTGCCCGTACAGCAGTTTACGATCACATATGGGGTGTTTCTGTAAACTACAGAATCAGGGCCATAAATAATGAGTTTTGTTTGGCTGTTAACCCTTGCTTTGTAACTGGAGAAAAAATATTAAAATGGAAAATCTGCCAAAAAAGTGAAATTTTGAAATTGTATCTCTATTTTCCATTAAATCTTGTGCAACACCTAAAGGGTTAACAAAGTTTGTAAAATCAGTTTTGAATACCTTGAGGGTGTAGTTTATTAGATGGGGTCACTTTTATGGAGTTTCTACTCTAGGGGTGCATCAGGGGGGCTTCAAATGGGACATGGTGTAAATAAACCAGTCCAGCAAAATCTGCCTTCCAAAAACCATACGGCGCACCTTTCCCTCTACGCCCTACTGTGTGCCAGTACAGTAGTTTACGGCCACATATGGGGTGTTTTTGCAAACTACAGAATCGAGGCAATAAATTTAGCATTTTGTTTGGTTGTTAACCCTTGCTTTGTTACTGGAAAAAATTTATTAAAATTGAAAATGTGCCCAAAAATCTAAATTCTGAAATTTTGTCACCATTTGCCATTAACTCTTGTGGAACTATTTTTGGGTGGTTTCTATTATGTAAGCCTCACAAAGTGACTTCAGACCTGAACTGGTCCCTAAAAAGGGGGTTTTTGAAAATTTCAGAAAAATTTTAAGATTTGCTTCTAAACTTCTAAGCCTTGAAACATCCCCCAAAAATAAAATATCATTCCCAAATTGATCCAAACATGAAGTAGACATATGGGGAATGTAAAGTAATAACTATTTTTGTAGGTATTACTATGTATTATAGAAGTAGAGAAATTGAAACTTGGAAATTTGCAATTTTTTACAAATTTTTGGTAAATTTGGCATTTTTTTATAAATAAAAAAGATTTTTTTTTACTTCATTTTACCAGTGTCATGAAGTACAATATGTGACGAAAAAACAATCACCTGTGCGATCCAACAACTCCTGAGGGCAACAGCCTCAAAAGTGTCACTTGGCATGCGCAGAGCCCAGTGACGTCTTCTTATCGCTGTGGCACTCAGGAGCGGTCAGATCGCACAGGCGCAGGCAGTAGGCGGTACTGCGCCTGCGCGAGATTTCAGCTAGATTCAAGGTGCCTGGCTTGAATTAATTAACTGACGTAGCAGAGGGGACGGCACCATTAAACTAGACTGTGGGACGATACTACATAGCGAGGAGGCGTGCTTGGGCTATAAACCAAGGCGGGCTAGGCACAGCAGGGGGGCATTACTGGGCTCAGAGGGTGAAGAATAACGCCCCTCTGGGCACCTTAAGTGTTCATTTGCATAACACAAAGATCGCTTTTTTAGCTAAATGAAAGCATGAATATAAGGAGAAAAAAAACACTGCAGGAGATAAGGTATTTTATTAAACATGGCAATGGTGAGAGCTTAATATGGTCAAACCAGGTGACAGATTCCCTTTAAGATGAAGATGGCTCTTAATGATATTGGCTGTATGTTTGGGGTCATTCTCCTGCTGCATAATAAATATTGAGCCAATCAGAAACCTCCCTGATGGTATTGCATGAAGGATAAATATCTTCCAGTATTTCATTGCTTTGAGGACACCATTAATCCTCACAAACTCGCCATCTCGATTTGCTGAAATGCAGACCCAAACGTGCAAGGAATCTCAACTATCAGTAGTGTAGCCTTAGGAATCACAGCGGTCGTAATTGTGACCAAGCCCCTAAGCCAGGGAGGCCCACAGGCTGATATGGGGGTCTGATCTGTGGTCTGATATGGGGGTCTTATCTCAGGATCTGATATGAGGGTCTGATTTGAAGTCTGATATGGGGGCTTGATATGAGGATCTGATATGGGGACCTGATCTGAAAGGTAAGGGGTATTTTTTGTACTGGCACACATTATAAGGGAGTATTTGTTGTACTGGCACACATTATAAGGTGGTGTTTTTTCTACAGGCGCACATTGTAAGGGGGAATTTTTTGTACTGGTGCACATTATAAGGGGGCATTTTTCTACTAACACACACTATAAGGAGAATTATTACTACTGGGGGACTATGGGGAACATTATTACTAGTGTGGGCAAAATGGGGCATTATTACTATTTGGGACATTGTTAACACTAAGTGCACTCTGACAGAATGAATTCTATTAGTGGGACTTTGGGAGCACTATTACTGTGGGGGGCACCCTGGCACAGTATCAGCTTAGCACAATTATTTTTAGGGGACATTATATTTACACTATTAGTGTTAGGGGCACTATTTGCTGCACATAGTTATTTTTTAGGGCACTGTGGGGCAATAATTATTGAGGAGGGCACTTTTTGCATGGTACTAGTATTTTAGGTAGGTTATCTGTTGCTGCAATACAGTATTGGGTATCACAGCGTGCACAGTATTGGGGTGTTGAGAACGTTGGACGATGATTGAAAAGTAGGAAACTGAGATGTCGTTTGTCAAGCTCTGCAGAGACAAGACATGGCTGAAAGAAATCATCATGGCGGTCTGGTCTGAATGGAGACGATGAGGAAAGAGAACGTCTACATCAGAGGAGACGTCACTTGATGTAACAGGTATATGGTGTTGTATTACCCTGTATGTTTTGTAGCGCTGTATGTAATATTTTACAAATATGTATTTCACTGTAGGACTAGAGCAGTGGTTCTCAACCTTTCTAAAGCCGTGACCCCTTAATACAGTTCCTCATGTTGTGGTGACCCCCAACCATTACATTTTTTTCCTTGCTACGTCATAACTAATTTTGCTACTGTTATGATGACCCACCAAAAACACGCACAGACACCAATACACCAAATGTTAATTCAAATACACAAGTATTCATTCATAACCACAGAACTTTAGCATAAATACAAAATATTTGTAAACCAAATAAATAACTTTAAAATAAATAATAAACAACAAATACCCCCTAAAAAATAAATCAGTGGTGCGCACAGTACCCCTCAAATAAATAACTCAGTGGTGCTCACAGTACCCCCCCCCCCCCCCCCCAAAAAAACATTAAAAAAAAATCTGTGGTGCTCAGGGTACCCCTCAAATAAATAAATCAGTGGTGCTTCAAGTCCCCCCCAAATAAATAAATTAGAAGTGCTCAGGGTCCCCCAAATAAATAAATCAGCGGGGCTTCAGGTCTCCCCCAAATAAATAAATCATCGGTGCTCAGGGTACCCCCAAATAAATAAATCAGTGGTGCATCAGGTTTCCCCCAAATAAATAAATCAATGGTGCTCAGGGTCCCCCAAATAAATAAATCAGAAGTGCTCAGGGTCCCCCAAATAAATAAATCAGCGGTGCTTCAGGTCCCCCCCCCCCAAATAAATAAATCAATGGTGCTCAGGGTCCCCCAAATAAATAAATCAGTGGTGCTTCAAGTCCCCCCCAAATAAATAAATCAGAAGTGCTCAGGGTCCCCCAAATAAATAAATCAGCGGTGCTCAGGGTACCCCCAAATAAATAAATCAGTGGTGCATCAGGTTTCCCCCAAATAAATAAATCAATGGTGCTCAGGGTCCCCCAAATAAATAAATCAGAAGTGCTCAGGGTCCCCCAAATAAATAAATCAGCGGTGCTTCAGGTCCCCCCCCAAATAAATCAATGGTGCTCAGGGTCCCCCAAATAAATAAATCAGAAGTGCTCAGGGTCCCCCAAATAAATAAATCAGCGGTGCTTCATGTCCCCCCAAATAAATTAAGCCTTGCTCAGCCAAATAATTAAAATAAAATTAGCCAGGCTCAGCCAGGCTCAATTAAATCATTGGTGGCAGTGGTGCTCAGCGGCGGTGTCATTAACGAAAAAACTCGGACCTCAGCAGACGTTAGGCTCCTTCAAGCACAGGCAGTGATAGGACATCATTTCCTGTGCGCGAGGATAAGGGGCCGCTGCCGTTGTGCGGGCGACCCACAATAGGAAGCCTCAGGCGACCCCCCGGAAAGGGCCGATCGACCCCCAAAGGGGTCGCGACCCCTAGGTTGAGAACCGCTGGACTAGAGAGAAGGAATTAGGCTGAGAATGTGGCATTTTAATTTTTGACTTAGGCAGCAGAAAGGCTAAATGAATCCCTGCCCTTTGCCACAAAGCACTCAGGGAAGGGGGGCCCAAGTTGGACTTTTGCACCTGGGCTCATGAGCCTTTATGTAGTGTATGTCCCTGTCCATTATAACTCACTGTTGCCTACAGACACTCATTATTCGTTATCCAGACCTTCGGCAAACAAATTGCCTTTTGTTATGGACAATATTTCAAGTTTTGACTCATTAGTCCAGAGCACCTGCTGTCATTTTTCAGCACGCCAGTTCTCTTGTTTTCATGTTTGAGTGGCTTGGCTTTGTTTCCACATTGAAGGTATGGCTTTTTTGGTCACAATTTATCCATGAAGACTACTTCTAATTACGGTAAACTTCTTCGAACAGTAGATGGATATATCTGGGTTCCACTTAATTTTGCCAGTTTTCAGCTGATGGCACTACTGGACATCTTCTGATTTGAAAGGGTACTCAGCATTAAGGAGGAGACTTATCAAGAGAGCTTTCTGTGCTGGTCTTGATAGCCACTGTGGTGCAGGGCGATGCACCTCATTTATGATGAGGCATATGCCTCATCGTAAATTAGGTGCATCCTTTTGGTAGTCTGTTTGCCTAAACAAAAATCTACGGCAGCTCTGAGCTGTTGTAGATATCTGGCATCATTTGTGCTAGAAAACTATCATTAATGAAGATAAATTTGTAGCGATGGCTGACCATTCCCCTTCCCGCACTTGCCAGTCCACCTTCTGAAGTGTTGTGAGTATTTTAAAAAGTTGTATTTAAAAAGTTGCAAACATGTAGTTTGCAACTTTTTAAATAGTTTGTGAATTTTTAGTTTTCTGGGCAGGGGGATGACAAATCTCCCCCTAAGTGGCTTTAATCTGCTACAACTTTTCAGTAAATGTTCAGCAATTGCAACGGGCGCTGCCAGTAGTGGATCTTGATGATTTGTGTGCCCAAAGGCTTTCAGCTGGTAGAACATTCCTCAGAGAACCATTAATAACCTCACTAATAGCATGCCAAGGTGTGTAAGTGCATTTATTTCTGTGTGCAAAGCTCATACTCAATATCTAATTTTTTGCTTACATTTTTTTTAGCATTTATATATCATTAGCTTGTCTATAAATCCTGTGCCGCTAGGTGCCCTTATTTAAAAAAAAAACATATATAAAAGCAATTAAATTATTGTCTGGTGGTAGTATTATGGACATCTAGGATGGAGGCAGCAGGAATCGATTTGAAAAATATACTTATTTTAGATGGCATCAGGGTGACATTGAACATATATAACATATTGTCTTGTTTTTTCTATAGTTGTAGTAATTGTTATGTACTACTTTACTATATTTAGAACATATTTTCTCCTACATGTTGCCTTAAGTTTAATTATCTCTTAAACTTTACTTGGTACAGCAAGGTACAGATTGTTCCTGATGTACTAAGCCAAAGATATGAACAATAATGAACTCCTACACAAGGCTTTTTTCTGATGCTTTTCATTAGGTTTTGAGCACAGCAAATAAATTGCTGCAGGCTATCTGTTGAGTCACAACATGTCCTTCAAAACATCTTTTATTAAGCAAAGACCAGAATCTATATATTTATCTATCTATCTACACCCACACCTTTGTCCCTACCAACATGGACTATCCACTCTAAATAGCGGTCACCAACTGGGCAAGAGCCAACACGCAGGGCCAAATATCAAGCAGGGTCAAAACTAGGGGATAACGTTAAAGTCGCAGAGAGAGGCAAGGTCACAAATAGGAAGCAGGTCAAAGATCCAGAATCCAGACTTGTGACGCAGAAAGACTAATCACAGGCAACTGTGGCCAGCATCGACCCATCTATATGTGTGTCAGTCTCATTCTGTCTCATACGGCAAACATATATTTGAATACAAGATCCACAGCAGAATTCTAACTTTGGATTTTTCAGTTAAAGTTACCAGTTCATCAGGGCCTAAATAAAGATTTTGTGATAGTGTTCTCTAAAAATTAGGGACATCCTTCTATCTTTTGGGGTTTCTTTTTATAGTTACATAATTTAAGATTTTTTTTTATGTACTAAAATATAAGTTTATGCATCTGGTATATTGTTTCTTTTAAAATAACTTTGTATTAAAGGTTTTAACAACCTCAAACATGTCGCATGAATCTGCATTGAGGAGAAAAACTACACATTTGACACGCATTTAAGGCAAGCGTAATTGAGACCAGCTTACTAGAACTACTGACGGCAGTGTAAAGCAGGCCTAAACTGGTCATGATGAGATTTGTAGTTACAGAAAATAATGCACTGTAATAATAGATGCAAGCATCTATGGACTAAGCCCTCACCCTATTGTGCTTAGATGTGTTTTGATCAAAATGTATTGACCAAGTGTCTAAGATTTTATCAATAGAGTGAGGGCTTAGTCCATATGTTATGCTTGCATCTATTATTATAGTGCATTATTTTCTGTGATTATATATATGTAGCCATGTACACCTGCGGCATTCATGATCATATCGTGCAGGATGTTCTATACATTTTTTCTGTGATTTGTTTAACTTCATTTGTGAAAATACGTCTCAGCCTGAAAGAACGTTAAAAGTGAAAATAATAATAATTATTATTTTCACTTTTAACGTTCTTTCAGGCTGAGACGTATAATATATGTACAGAATGTGTACCATCATATTAACCCTTCACTGTGCTTTGTTCATTTGTGAATATGCTCCTATCTTGGGAGTAGTATTCATGTGCACTTTTGCCCCACCTATCTAATAGGTGACCTTGACTAAGGTGGAACATATAGGTGTGTGTGCTCCTCCTCCCACCGGTTGCTGTTTCACATGGAGGTAACTAGGAGCAACACACTATAGGTGCGGGGTCTGTGCTCTTGAACATAAATACATAACAGCATAGGCAGGTTTAGCGTAGGACCCGCCTGAATTGAGACCACCTTGTCGCTTGGTAGGTAGGCTTAGATGTGTTTTGATCAAAATTTATTGACCAAGTGTTTCAGATTTTATCAATAGACTGAGGGCTTAGTCCATATGTTATGCTTGCATCTATTATTATAGTGCATTATTTTTTGTGACTGTATAAATGTAGCCATGAACATCCGCAACATTCATTATCATGTCGTGCAAGATGTTTTATATATTTATTTCTGTGATTTGAGATTTGTAGTTCTCATATCACTATTATTATGTTCTGCAGCAGCTGAGGTGTATATTAGGCTTTCTTCACATCTGCACTAGTGACGTTCTCTGTTCTGCTCTGTCCTAGGGGCACAACAATGAAAATCACAGTAATGCCAGATTTAGCGCATTCAGACCTGAGGGCCCCATTCAGATTCTTGCTGTGGCGATTTTTATGTACATCCCTGGTGGCTAGCTATATATTATATCTGTAATTGCATATTCTCCAAGCCCTGGAAGAAGGTGAAAAAGACAAAACCTAGGTCAGCTGGTCACAAATTTTATGTGATAAAGTGCTTTGTTTTGCTGGATGTGAGTATAATTAACTTAAGGTACCTTTTATCCTTTGGAAAGCAGTCTTCTCAATGTAACTTCATTTCTGATATATTTAAAAGTAGATCTGTTAGGTTAAATGGATTCTCCAAAACCGATAACCCCTTTTCATTATGTGTAGGTAGGGAGCAGCGGTTAAAAAAATTATTCACCCGTCACTAGGACTCTAGTTTCAGCATCAAGCTCCCTTCTCCTCGGCTTCTGGTTCCCGTTGGATTGGAAGTGTGAGGAGCTGGAGCTATCTACTCGCTCATCCCTGCTGCCATCCAATCAGTGGACTCAGTAGAGACATATGCAGGCAGAGCACATGACTGCTGCCACCACTGAAGCCATTGATTGGCCAGCAGTGTTGTCATACGTCCGGTTCTGTGGAGGAAATGGGTCCTCAGCAGTGGAACCAAAGGGCGTTCAACAAAAAAGTATTTTTTTATTGTAAACCTCACGACCTTCCTTGTCATATCAAAAGGGGTTCCTGGTTCAGGAGAATTCTTTTAGTGTAGCGCTAGGTGTTGTAATGCCTCCAATGTGCGTCTGATACAGGACTTTGAATTATGTTGCATGACATGTTTTGCCTCATTTATCTGAGTAGAGTGAAAAGCGGGGCCTTAACAGTGATGCTTTTAACTGCTTTGTGAAACTGAAATAAGAATATTGCAGGTAATGGCCAGTTTTACTAATTAGACTAAATCAGAAGTCATAGCACATACATATAATATTCAAAGAAATGTCAACGTACAGTAACCTTTTAATTCATGTGCATTATGTGATAATACAGCAATTTTTGTTTTCTATGATTTCTGTTCTCCCGATTGCTCTACCTCAATGACCTCTTCATCAAACACAAAGCTTACAACAGCAAAGGACTTCACATCCACTTAAATTTGAAAGTGGTTCATCTTATACATTTCCTCAAAAAGGAAGTTAATTGATTCAGCCCGTCTTCCTGAATGAGCGGTTGTACATTTTCAAGAATAGCAACAAAACAGTGAACATAAAACATGACAGCACATAATGAACACAGTACAAAAAAGTAACATAATAGCAAATTGAATACTGTAAAACTTTCCATAGTATATATTTATAATGCATCTATACTTTCTATGCTTTTCAGAACCAGCTAATAGTTCTCTTCTTCATTCATTTCAGCCTGAAACAGACATTTAAAGGGGTTCTCTGGGCTTTTCCAAATCTTCCTGGAGTCTTCAGATCATGCGGAGGAAAGATCATTTTCTCTGTACTATCCCCTGCGTTGCGTCCCTGATGACGTCATCTCAGACCATTTGCTGACATCTCCTACTCAGGTCTCGACTAGATGTGTTCCTGAGTCTTCCTGTTCAGCTGCATTTACATTATGGAGGTGAACAGGAAGACTCAGGAACACATCCAATTGAGTCAAGGAGTAATTTTAAGCTCAATATGCATAAAAAACAGGCTTTGTTTTTTTTTGTTTTTTTTGTGAGTACTATGCCAGTAAGATGACATGCAAAATATTGTCCTATTACTAATCACAGTGATAAAACTCCTGAATGGGACAGAGTAAAATCGGTTTATAATACGTTTAGACGGGGAAAGCTTTATCTGGAAGGTGATATTTATTAGAATAGTAGATGGAGGACTGAAATGGCTGACAGAATGACAGCTCTATTGTTCACTTGATAGGCCTAGATAAAAATACAAATAGAACAGCATTGTACTGATTAGTATATCTTCAGAAGCTCTTACTAAACAAACTACTGGGGCAGCATGGGGAGGTATGCTGCTATAAATAAGTCACCACTGCTCACTCCTCCCTGGTCTGACTAATGACCCGACAAAGAGTGTTAAAAAGAACCTGTCATCAACTTTATGCTAACCTCACTGAGGGCAGCATAAGTTAGTGACAGAAATGCAGATTTCAGCGGTGTGTCACTCATGAGCTAAAAGTAAGTGGTTGCCGAGAACCAGCATCATAACCATTGCAGCACAGGCCTTGAAAAGAGTCAAATCTACCTGAGAAGAGTCATGGTTATTCATAATCTCCTGCTCTCTCGCCCATCTGCTGATGATTGGCAGTTCTCTCCTAGAGAGAAAGGAAGAAATCTAGGTAGAAGACTGTCAGTCATCAGCAGGGAGAGCAGGAATTAATGAATAACCATGACTCTTCTCAGGTGGCCGTGACTCTTTTCCAGGCCCAGTCTGCAATGATTGTGATGTTGGTTCTTGGCAACAACTTACTTTTCACTTATAAATGACAGATGTTAGTATGGGCAGCATAAAGTCGATGACAGGTTCTCTTTAAGCGATTCTAAAATTCGAGACAGATAGTAAGTTAAAAACTTGGGACTAGAATTAGTACACAGAATTATATCCAGAACATCTTTGAGTTGGTAGATAACAGCGTTTTGAGATGCAGAGCTTATATTATACAAGATTGTTTCTCAGCATTTTTATTCTTGCATTTTTCACGTTCAACCAGAGATAACTATCATTTTTGAAATATCCTGATAATTTTTAGTTATCAGTGTTGTGTCTCACATTTAGACCTTTATCTATTAGCCCTAGCAGAGAGTAATTGTAAAAAAAAGTCTGTTGCTGGAGGACTCTGAACATGCTTTATAATGATGACCCATTGATTGTGTAATGACCCAGAGTGGCATTACCACCCTTTTTGTGACCCCACTATCTTTATTGGTGCATCATGTGTCATAATATGTATTTATTGTCATTTCCCGCAATGTGTGTATTCATATTTTCTTGCAAATGAATGTTTAAGTGTAATGTGCCTGGTTGTCACGGCTGAGGATGGGGAAAATCCTCAGCCGTGCGATGCCCGAAGATGTAAGGCGGCTCGGTCAGGACGACAGGATTAGGGAGCAGGTCACCTCCTAAACGCATCCCTAACCTGACCCTGACTCCTAGCTACATGAGCCAACCTTGATGGTAGGAGGGCTCATGCACCGGAACCTTGAAGTCCCTGCTAGCCCTCAAGATGGCCCTAACCTAGGAGCAGGGTAAGACGGCCTGTTTCTTCTGAACGCGGAGGAACAGGGGTCTCACTGGCCAAGCTGCAAGGAATGGGGGAACACATACAACATACAGATATGACAGGCGAACTAAACAAGTTCCACACGTACCTGTCACAGCCACACTGACTGGAACCCATGCATGCACTACTCATGTCCACAGAACACAAAGGGACATAGCACACATAACACAAAGGTTACCAGGTCATCCATAGTTGCACTAAACAGGAAACAAAGGGAAACATCAACTGAACATCATGCAAACATAACTTATACTTCACAGATAAACCTATGACCACAAGGGTGGCCCCCACTGGCAGGTGATATACACAGGAGGCTGCTCCAGCTACACATGGCTGAAGCAACCCCCTGAGACATGCCAAACACTGAGGCTTTATAGGCCAAGAGGCCAAACCCAACAGTCAGACACACCCCGTGACTCACACACACAGAAAGGGAGTTAACCCTTCCAGCACCAGGGAAGGGAAACATAAAAAGGGAAGTGTCCAAACTACAAACACACTGTGGCTGTTGCCGCAGGCAACGACATGGGTGGCAAGCGTGTCCTGGGAGTCAGCCCGAAGGCCGGGACACTGCCACCACATGAACACATACTAAACGTTGCCACGGACAGCCACAGTGAGGGGAAAGGTCCCAGTGCACAGGTAACATAAAACAGTGCACACCAAACATACATACACACACACCTAACAAAGCGGTAGCTAGGTGTAACCGCATGAAGATGCCGCAAGCTGCCTAGCACCAGCTCAGGCTGCTATCTGCGACAATCTCCAACCACATGTTGCCCGCGGCAACCACAAGTGAGGCAACACACAAGTAGCCCTTACCTGTGGTTGAACTACCAAAAACAAACCGCAGGCAACCGCATGCGGTTAAGGAGTCACGGTCATAGCCATGGCCGTGACACTGGTTCACCAGCAGGTGGCAGCAACATTGGCAGTGCTAGTTTCCCTGGGGTGGAACCTTCTATTCCATTCCAGCCCTCTCTAGAGAGGGAGGAGTTTAGTGTTAGGAAGGGCAGTCTAGACTTCCCCTCCTTGGGGACAGGTTGTGTCTAGAGGATCCCCTCCTTGGGGAAGGTAGCAGGCCTCGTCCCTGCCAGACAGGCCTTGCCTGTGAGTTCTACATGGTTGCCTGTCCCCTCCTGGGCTTGCATTGCTTAAAGCCAAGCTAAGTAAGCTTGAAGCCAGGAAGAAGTTTTCCTAGCATTAAAGTAAGAGACAGACTACAGACAGCTAAGTTACAGATACAGCAGAAGAGGAAAAGTTCCTATTTAACCCAGCCAACATAGCAAAGCTGAGAGAGTTCAGATCTAGCAGAGGTGAGAGTGTTTCGCCTGCCAAAACTTAAAGGGCTTTTGTCACCCCACTAAACTCATATTTTTTTTGTGTACTTGTAATCCCTATCCTGTGATATATCTATACATTATGTTATTAATCATTTTCGTTCAGTAGATATGTCAAAAAACGTACTTTTATAATATGCTAATTACCTGTCTACCAGCAAGTAGGGCGTCTACTTGCTGGTAGCAGCCGCTAAAAACCGCCCCTCCTCTTCTTGATTGACAGGGCCAGCCGCGATCTCCTCCTCCGACTGGCCCTGTCAGCATTTCAAAAATCGCGTGCCTGTGTTGATTCGGCGCAGGCGCTCTGAGATAAGGAGGCTCGCCTCCTCAGCACTCTCTCAGTGCGCCTGCGCCGATGACGTCACCGAAAGAGTAGATGACCAAGATAAAGTCTGGAAACAGTTTGGATTACCGGTTATTCAAGTAAAGCTGTTAACTACATTGATACAAGTCTGGACTCCATTTATTCTACTTATTCATCATCCAAGTTAACCACGTCTGGGATCCAAGGATATCCAGGTAGGAGTACCGTGACACGTGCAAGCAAAACCTTAAGGGAGATTGTAGGTCACTGTACACCACTCTGGCAATCCTACACCAGGGTATCAACACTTATTCCATCTTAAAGGAGACTCCATGTCCTCATTGCTGAAATGCAACTGGCGTCACAACAACTTTCTCTATCAGAGGGACATTTATCATAAAAACCTCTTAAAACGTAAGGGATACCCCAGACGCCTGGTTTAAAGGGCGTTGCATCCAATTGGAGTAACGAACAGGATTCGTTCAACGTTAAAAACTGTGTGCCATTAAGAACAGGATACGGACAACGCTAACTTGTGTGCCTACAAACTTTATTAGCCTATTGGATTTACAAATATACCTTTGAAAATGACTTTAAAGTGTTTGCTGCGGAGCGACCGATGCAAAACGCTGCACACCAGAGGCCTGAGAAGATAATTTGCCATTTTTACATGTAATGGCGCAGCTTCTTCATGTCCAGCAAGAGTGGGAAAGTTCAGGAACGCCCCAGCTTAAGCAGGAAACTCTAGCCCTGCCTACCGGGAGCGACCTTACAGATCCCCGTTACAAGGACAACGTACCATCCTTAATTCTGTCACTGGAGCTTGATCGTAAGATGCGCGAGTACAAGCGCACGCTGGTAGACGCGCTGCTGGTGGCATTCCCACCTGACAGCGGGGGCACAGTGGAAGCATAAGGCAAAGGCAGAGGAGGAAGCTGGGGCACCACAAGCACCTCAGAAGGCAGGGTTAGCATGACCGAAATGTGGAAAAGCTTTGTCAGCACGCCACAACAACCAGCACCACCAGCTGATATGGAATGTCTTAGCAGGACGCAGCATTTCAGCAACATGGTGGAGCAGTATGTGTGTACACGCCTAAATGTACTGAATGACGGGTCTGCCCCCTTCAACTTCTGGGTCTTCAAATTGGGCACATGGCCTGAGCTTGCCCTTTACGGCTTGAAGGTTCTGACCTGCCCTGAAGCCAGTGTATTGTCTGAACGTGTGTTTAGAAGGCAGGGGCGTTATCACAGACAAGCGCAGCCGCCTGTCCACAGTCAATGTGGACAATAGTGTTGAGCGTGAATATTCGAATATCGATTTTTTTTGCGAATATCGGCACTTCGATAATTCGCGAATATTTCGAATATAGTGCTATAAATTCGATATTTCGAATATAATTTTTTTTTTTATTGTTATATTTTTTTCTTTCCCACTTCCCAAAAGTAGTTCTTACCTGTCCTTAGGATTCCTGGCTTCCTGGCTGCTCCAGTCAGTGCCCGTTGCCGCTTCTGACGACTTCCGTGCTCATGGAGCGTCCCCATCACCATGGGAACTTCTCCATACTAGAATGTACTGTCGGATTTGAGAATTACGTTGAAATCGCAATTCGATTAATTCAAGTTATAATAATCAAATTTCTATTTCAACTTAGCACTGCTATATTCCATATTCGTTAATTCTAGCCTAATATGGAATATAGCAGTGCTAAGTTGAAATCGAAATTCGATTATTATAACTTGAATTAATCGAATTGCTATTTCAACTTGGACCTGGTTTACTATGGTTGGCTTGGTAGAATTAGAGAATATGACGAATGTATTTGTCATATTCCTCAAAACGAAGATAACGAAGTATTATCCATCTTCGTTTTAGCTACCTATTCGTCAACTTCGCTAATTCTAGCAATCAAATAGGAAGGTTGACTATAGAGACAGTTGTGTTTAATTCGCTATGGGATTATATTACTTTGCTTTTTTTTTTTTTTATAAATAGAATCATTATAATAATCAAGTATTTAACTATTCAATTTTTTTTTTAAAAAGCTAAGTAATATAATCGCATAGCGAATTAAACTTAGCTGTCTCTATAGTCAACTTTCCTATTTGATTGCTAGAATTAACGAAGTTGACGAATAGGTAGCTAAAACGAAGATGTAGAATACTTCGTTATCTTCGTTTTGAGGAATATGACGAATACATTCGTCATATTCGCTAATTCTAGATATCAAACCAATAGGAAAGTAGCCGTAAGTTAAAATCGCAACACGCGATTATTTAAATCGCATAATAATCGCGATAACTAGAATAATGACGAAGATTCGATTTTGACGAATATGAAACGAATATTCTATTAAATATTCACGAATTTAGTCTAAATCGAATATGGCACCCTCTGCTCATCACTAGTGGACAACCTCACGTTCATTAAAATGAACCACCGCCTCCTCAAACTCCTACTCCATATGGACCTCCACCTCCTAAATCAAGTTTATTTTTTTAATTTGTACGTATTTTTTTTCTAATGTCATTTCACTACTTTGTCTGTTACATTTTTTGGTGAAATTCAGCAATTTTTAGGTGTGATATACCACTGCTATACCTAGTAGACAGTTAAAACAAAATCATTAATTTGTCTGTTACATATTCGGGTGAAATTCACCAATTTTTGGGTGTGATATACCCCTGCTCTACCTAGTAGATAGGTAACATTTCACTAATTTGTCTGTTACATATTCGCGTGAAATTCACCACTTTTTGGGTGTGATATACCCCTGCTGTACCTAGTAGACAGGTAAACAAATTTCACTAATTTGTCTGTTACATTCTCGGCTGAAATTCATAAATTTTTGGGTGTGATATACAGTTGCAAGAAAAAGTATGTGAACCCTTTGCAATGATATGGATTTCTGCACAAATTGGTCATAAAATGAGATCTGATCTTTATCTAAGTCACAACAATAGACAATCACAGTCTGCTTAAACTAATAACACACAAAGAATTAAATGTTACCATGTTTTTATTGGACACACCATGTAAACATTCACAGTGCAGGTGGAAAAAGTATGTGAACCCTTGGATATAATAACTGGTTGAACCTCCTTTGGCAGCAATAACTTCAACCAAATGTTTCCTATAGTTGCAGATCAGACGTGCACAACGGTCAGGAGTAATTCTTGACCATTCCTCCTTACAGAACTGCTTCAGTTCAGCAATATTTTTGGGATGTCTGGTGTGAATCGCTTTCTTGAGGTCATGCCACAGCATCTCAATCGGGTTGAGGTCAGGACTCTGACTGGGCCACTCCAGAAGGCGTATTTTCTTCTGTTTAAGCCATTCTGTTGTTGATTTACTTCTATGCTTTGGGCCGTTGTCCTGTTGTAACACCCATCTTCTGTTGAGCTTCAGCTGGTGGACAGATGGCCTTAAGTTCTCCTGCAAAATGTCTTGATAAACTTGGGAATTCATTTTTCCTTCGATGATAGGAATCTGTCCAGGCCCTGACGCAGCAAAGCAGCCCCAAACCATGATGCCCCCACCACCATACTTCACAGTTGGGATGAGGTTTTGATGTTGGTGTGCTGTGCCTCTTTTTCTCCACACATAGTGTTGTGTGTTTCTTCCAAACAACTCAACTTTGGTTTCATCTGTCCACAGAATATTTTGCCAGTACTGCTGTGGACATCCAGGTGCTCTTGTGCAAACTGTAAACGTGCAGCAATGTTTTTTTTGGACAGCAGTGGCTTCCTCTGTGGTATCCTCCCATGAAATCCATTCTTGTTTAGTGTTTTACGTATCGTAGATTCGCTTACAGGGATGTTAGCATATGCCAGAGACTTTTGTAAGTCTTTAGCTGACACTCTAGGTTTTTCTTCACCTCATTGAGCAGTCTGCGCTGTGCTCTTGCAGTCATCTTTACAGGACGGCCACTCCTAGGGAGAGTAGCAGCAGTGCTGAACTTGCTCCATTTATAGACAATTTGTCTTACCCGGGACAGATGAACAGCAAGGCTTTTGGAGATACTTTTATAACCTTTTCCAGCTTCATGCAAGTCAACAATTCTTAATCATAGGTCTCCTGAGAGCTCTTTTGTGCGAGGCATCATTCACATCAGGCAATGCTTCTTGTGAAAAGCAAACCCAGAACTGGTGTGTGTTTTTTTTATAGGGCAGCTGTAACCAACACCTCCAATCTCATCTCATTGATTGGACTCCAGTTGGCTGACACCTCACTCCAATTAGCTCTTGGAGATGTCATTAGTCTAGGGGTTCACATACTTTTTCCACCTGCACTGTTAATGTTTACATGGTGTGTTCAATAAAAACATGGTAACATTTAATTATTAGTGTGTTATTAGTTTAAGCAGACTGTGATTGTCTATGGTTGTGACTTAGATGAAGATCAGATCACATTTTATGACCAATTTGTGCAGAAATCAATATCATTCCAAAGGGTTCACATACTTTTTCTTAAAACTGTACCCCTGCTATACCTAGTAGACAGGTAAAAACATTTCACTAATTTGTCTGTTACATATTCGGGTGAAATTCGCCAATTTTTGGGTGTGATATACCCCTGCTGTACCTAGTAGACAGGTAAACAAATTTCACTAATTTGTCTGTTACATTCTTGGGTGACATTTGACCATTTTTGCCGTGATTAAACCCCTGCTCTGCATAGGTGATAGGGACCTAAATTTCAAAAAATCCTCTGTTACAAGGTGACATTTTGCCAATTTTGCCGTATACAAACCCCTGCTCTGCATAGGTGACAGGGAATTAAATTTCAAAAATTCTTCTTTAATTGATCCTTTCATTCAATGCTTAAACATTAACAACTTGTCCCAGATTTGCGCTTAAATAATTTGTCCCACTTTTCCGCTCGATCATATTTAATTTAAAAAAATTAACCTCCCTTGGATGTGGTCTCTCTTTCTTGCACTCCCTCTCTGGCGTTGAACCCTTATTCGCTGATAACCGTGATCAACATGGTAGGCTCAGAAAATAACATTTAAGGTTGATAGAGAAGATATCCAAATGGATCGTGGACGTCACGGTGACGTGCGATCAGGCAGAAGTTATCTAGAGTCAACAAAGCCGCAGCAAGGCCTCTCATGTCTAACGTTTCCAAATCCTAAATACCCCAGTCATATTCCCTATAATTTTTTATTAATCATTCCAATAACAGGGCATCTTAAGAGTCCTGTATTGATATTTATCGTCACTACCTCCCCAAGTCGGCAGTGGTTAATTGCCGCGCGCCCCCTACTTTCCTTCGATTCTTCCGTTTTAATAATTTTTCCCACATTTCCGCTCGATCACAATTAAATTTCACCCATTGATCTCCTTTGGATGTGGTCTCTCTTTCTCACGCTCCCTCTCCGGAGTGGAACCCTGATTCGCCGCTTACCGTGATCAACATGTTACGCGCAGAAAAGAAGATTAAAAGTTGATAGAGCAGATATCTTATTAGATCGTGAACATCACGGGGACGTGCGACATGGTGGGGCAGTATGTGTGCACACGCCTACACAAACTGACTGATGGGTCTGCCCCCTGCAACTTCTTGGGCACATGGCCTGAGCTTGCCCTTTACGCCTTGGAGGTGCCGGCCTGCCCTGCAGCCAGTGTATTATCTGAACGTGTGTTTAGCACGACTGGAGGGGGTTATCACAGGTTATATTTCCCAATGTTTTGGGGTGTACCCCAATTAAAATAAAATAAAATAAGACTATTAAAACCAAAAACCAGTGTAAGCTACCTTCTTCTCCTCCTCCACTGCCACTTCCAACTACACCGCCACATCCACCGCCTCCTCAACCTCCTACTCCATATGGACCTCGTCCTCCTAGATCAAGATTATTTTTTTATTTTTACGTTATTTAAAGTCATTTCCCTATCCACATTTGTTTGCAGAGCACTTGCCATGCTCTTAACCACATTTTGATGCCATTTTCAGCCCTCTAGCCCTTTCCATGATATTTTTACAGCCATTTTAGTGCTCAAAAGTTCAGGTCCCCATTGACTTCAATGGGGTTCGGTTTTGGGGGCAAGTTCGGTTGAAGTTCGGGTGCCGAACTCGAAATTTTTTGTGAAGTTACGAACCCGTCCAACCCCAACATCCAGGTGTCCGCTCAACTCAAATAGTGATCATGGAGGTTCGCTGGTATCGTTTATTAGATAGATGATATGTATAATTGTATTAGTTTTTCCCACTTACAAACATAGGAAATGTTTAATTATGCACTATTGCAAGTTTTAATTTAAGATTTACTGAGACTTTTAAATATTCGGATGCAGTGGTGTGCCTTTAATTCTGCCTGAAGTAATTGCTGTTTCGTCTTTCAGAAAGATATCTCAAGGTCTTGAGAGAAGTTATCTCTTACATTTATAAATTGCTGCTCTCAATGAATGATAGATTTTGAAGTATCATATTAAAATTGACTCCATTAAAGGATGTGGCAGGAAACCAGTGCTGTGAAAATATTCTTGAATGAAAGCCAACATACAGTAATAAATTATCTTTCTGGCACCAAGTGTGTTGGGATCTCTGCTGGTTCTTTACAAGTCTCCCTGAAATAACATGGCCCCCTCAGGACTTGACCTGCAGTAAGTACCCGGAGCAATGTGCGTTATATTTTCTAAGAATTGAGAATGTTTTATCAGTAAACAGAAATAAATTCATGACTGTTAATCTGTGTTATTCTTAGTGCCTGTAATATTAAATAAGACCTCCTTTATATAATCTCACTGTCTTCAGAAAGAAGAACAGAAAACATAGAGGGACTCATACATAAAAACTAATCTAGATAGAAACTTGAGAACCTGCCTAATAGGGGTTTTATAATTTGAGTTCAGGTTTGGCTCTGTCCACACTGCCACATGCAATGTGCCACTAGGACACTACCAGTGGCTGAGTATCTTTACCATGTTTATAATGTTTTAGGCTATATGCACACGACTGCTGTGTGTTTTACGGTCCGCATTAATATAACTGCCTATCCGCAAAACGGACAAGAATAGGACAGGTTATATTATTTTTTTGCGAACCACGGAGAGGAGCAACGGATGCGGACAGCACACAAAAACTGCGACTTAGATGCGGACCAAAACAACGGTCATGTGCATGTGCAGCCAGCCAGAACCGCAGGGGCAACACGCAGAAAGCCTCCCTGGGCCGGCAGCACAGTGTTGAGGAAGACAGCACGAAATCCTCCGGGGCACACTCTGTGGTAGGGAAGCACCAGCCTAGATGGAGGTTGAGGTGCCCTTGATGGCAGTGGTGTTTAGGGTGCTTGTGGCGGCTGGGTCCCTTGGTGTTATTTGTCGTGACGCCAGTACCGTTAATGGTGTTACAACCAGTTGTAGTAGTATTGAAGAATGAAATAGACAGTGGTAGGATACAACTCACAACTTTTACTGAGGTTTGTTCAAGTTGCGGCATATACATCCAGACCGAATACAGTCTTTTGCAATTTAGAGGAATTCTGTTGATCCACTGTTAATAGGTTTAGCTGGGTTTAACTTAGCTTGAAGGTCCTTTTTAAACCAGTAGAATTTGGTGAGGTTGCCTGTGGCTAAAGAATCCTTCACCTGAATCCCCAAAGGTCTTTGATGCCTGGATAGTGGCTTTTATCCTTTGGTTTTTAGTCTTTCCTTTCTTTGTCCCTTTCTGGAATAGATCTTTGCCTGAGCAATTTGGTGCTTGATCTGCACTCTCCCCAAACTTAACAACAGACTTAACTTCCCACACTAGGCCTGACCTAAGTATTTACATGACCTAAGTACTATCCCCATCTAGTGGTGGGATGTATATATTACACTAGACCAGCCTATGAACAGGGATACAACAAGTGTTGTAATACAAAATTACATGTAATGTGGTAATGCCATTTCACAGTAATTTTGCAGTTCCCACATGTCCTGAGTGGGACGCTGCATACTCCCATGGTAAAACATAAGTCGACCTCGACACATTCTTGACTCGATGTTGTATCTTCCTGTAAGATATACAGTACATACCAAGAGTTTGGACACACCTTCTCATTCAAAGAGTTTTATTTATTTTCATGACTATGAAGGCATCAAAACTATGAATTAACACATGTGGAATTATATACATAACAAACAAGTGTGAAACAACTGAAAATATGTAATATTCTAGGTTCTTCAAAGTAGCCACCTTTTGCTTTGATTACTGCTTTGCACACTCTTGGCATTCTCTTGTTGAGCTTCAAGAGGTAGTCACCTGAAATGGTCTTCCAACAGTCTTGAAGGAGTTCCCAGAGATGCTTAGCACTTGTTGGCCCTTTTGCCTTCACTCTGCGGTCCAGCTCACCCCAAACCATCTCGATTGGGTTCAGGTCCGGTGACTGTGGAGGCCAGGTTATCTGGCGCAGCACCCCATCACTCTCCTTCATGGTCAAATAGCCCTTACTTTCAAAGTTTTCCCAATTTTTCGGCTGACTGACTGACCTTCATTTCTTAAAGTAATGATGGCTACTCGTTTTTCTTTACTTAGCTGCTTTTTTCTTGCCATAATACAAATACTAACAGTCTATTCAGTAGGTCTATCAGCTGTGTATCCACCTGACTTCTCCTCAACGCAACTGATGGTCCCAACCCCATTTATAAGGAAAGAAATCCCACTTATTAAACCTGAAAGGGCACACCTGTGAAGTGAAAACCATTTCAGGGGACTACCTCTTGAAGCTCATCAAGAGAATGCCAAGAGTGTGCAAAGCAGTAATCAAAGCAAAAGGTGGCTACTTTGAAGAACCTAGAATATGACATATTTTCAGTTGTTTCACACTTGTTTTTTATGTACAGGGTAGGCCATTTATATGGATACACCTTAATAAAATGGGAATGGTTGGTGATCTTAACTTCCTGTTTGTGGCACATTAGTATATGTGAGGGGGGAAACTTTTCAAGATGGGTGGTGACCATGGCGGCCATTTTGAAGTTGGCCATTTTGAATCCAACTTTAGTTTTTTCAATAGGAAGAGGGTCATGTGACACATCAAACTTATTGGGAATTTCACAAGAAAAACAATGGTGTGCTTGGTTTTAACGTAACTTTATTCTTTCATGAGTTTTTTTACAAGTTTCTCTTTGTTTACAGCCATTGACATGTCGCCGAGGTTAACACGTGAGGAGCGGATAGAAATTGTGTTGATGTCTGGTGAACGCAGTAACCGGGTCATTGCAGATTTCAATGCAAGACACCCTACGAGACCACCCATCTCCCATGCTACAGTTAGCAAACTGCTTGCTAAGTTTCGTGAAACTGGTTCAGTGTTGGATTTGCCAAAATATGGACGCATGAAATCTGTCTTTAATGAAGAAACATCAGTGGCTGTCCTAGCTTCATTCAGCAAGAGCCCACAGCGTAGCACTCGCCGCATGTCACTGGAGAGTGGCATTAGTCAAACATCCCTTCGGCGGATATTAGCTACTCACAAATGGCACCCTTACAAACTCCAGCTACTGCAGCATCTCAATGAGGATGACCCAGATTGGCGCACCGAATTTGCAAAATGGGCAAAACAAAAATTGGAACAGGACTCTCAGTTTACGCAGAAGATTTTGTTCAGTGATGAGGCAAACTTTTATGTGAATGGTGAAGTTAACAAACAAAACCACCGCTAATGGTCTGACACTAACCCACATTGGATAGATCCCTCCAAGACTGTTGGAACAAAAAAATTGATGGTATGGTGTGGTATATGGGGTACAAAGATAGTGGGGCCATTCTTCATCAATGGAAACCTCAAGGCCACTGGATATGCAAAATTGCTACATGATGATGTGTTTCCCTCTTTATGCACTGAAGCTGGCACGTTCCCTGAGTTTTTCCAGCAAGATGGTGCACCACCACATTATGGGTGTCAGGTCCGAGCATTCCTAGATGAACAGTTTCCTGGAAAGTGGATTGGTCATCGTGGGCCAGTTGAATGGCCCCCAAGGTCTCCCGATCTGACCCCCTTAGACTTTTATCTTTGGGGTCATCTGAAAGCAATTGTTTATGCTGTGAAGATACGAGATGTGCAGCACCTGAAACTACGGATACTGGAAGCCTGTGCTAGCATTTCTCCTGCAGTGTTGCTATCAGTGTGTGAAGATTGGGAGAAGAGGGTTGCATTGACAATCCAACACACTGGGCAGCACATTGAACACATTTTATAAGTGGTCAGAAACTTGTAAATAACTCATGAAAGAATAAAGTTACGTTAAAACCAAGCACACCATTGTTTTTCTTGTGAAATTCCCAATAAGTTTGATGTGTCACATGACCCTCATCCTATTGAAAAAACAAAAGTTGGATTCAAAATGGCCGACTTCAAAATGGCCGCCATGGTCACCACCCATCTTGAAAAGTTTCCCCCCTCATATATACTAATGTGCCACAAACAGGAAGTTAATATCACCAACCATTCCCATTTTATTAAGGTGTATCCATATAAATGGCCCACCCTGTATATAATTCCACATGTGTTAATTCATAGTTTTGATGCCTTCAGTGTGAATCTAAAATTTTCATAGTCATGAAAATAAAGAAAACTCTTCGAATGAGGTGTGTCCAAACTTTTGGTCTGTACTGTAAAAGAAGGGAAAAGCATGCATGCATGCATAGGAAATAATACCATAACTCAATTTTTGTACTACTTGTACCTGAAAGTAAAAATGGGTTAGGCAAACATATATCAGGCAACAACGAAATGTGACAAAAGGTGACAAATGGGGTAGCAATTTTTCCTCTGAAGACTGATGATGTATGGAGGAAACCAGGATAATCCTTAATGATATGATAAAAGGAAAAAACAAAAACAATATCTAGGGAGGCTCACAGGGTATGAGTCCATTCCCTGGGCACAGGAAAATGTCAAAAGAACATATCACGGAGGCTCAGGTGCGTGAAAGTCTATCTGCGGGTGCAGGCTTGAACGTTGCAAAACGGATGAAAGATAAATAGTCCCTTAAAAAGTCCTTTAAGGAAATAGAACATAATAACCATAGATCAGTCTCTCTCTCTTAAATTCTGGAACTCCAGACAAGGTAAGGATGCACTCAATGTTGAAGCGGCAGAGCTGGAAGTTGTCTTCTCGGCTGCTGGTGCAGGAAATCTCTATAACGGACAGGTGGTTGTCCTCTTGTAATCCTGTCGGATCTACGTAGCGGCTGAGACTCTACAAGCCTTGTTTCAAGGGAACTTGGTGTTTCCTGAGCTGTAGTAGATTCAACTTCTGGTTGAAGTGCGGTGGCGTTGGTCTTAGCAGGCACTAAGATGTTGAGCCAGGGAGTTTAGAACCATTGTAAAGGATCAGAGTCTAATAATGTTCTTCCAAAAGACTGCATGGATTCTTCTGAATGAGATGATTTTACAGGCTCTGGTTCTATGAATTGAATTTCCTCGTGAACAGCTTCTTCTTGAGTAGTTTCTTCTTGAGTATCTTCCTTGAGACACAACTTAAGGCGATTCCAATGCACTACACGTGATTTGTCCTCTTGGGTAATCTCATAGGTATCAGTCTCTGGATTGAGAATAGCAGTAATGGTGTAAAGTTCTCTCTCCCATTTGCTATCTAATTTGCTGGTACGATGGTTGTTTTTTAACCACAAATTTTGAGAGGTTCTGCTTTGGCAGATTGATTATAATCTTTTTGTTGTTTTTCGTCAGCATGTTCCATTCGTTGTTGAACAATTTCTCATGCATCAATTAAACATCTTTGGTGCTCACTCACCCAATCAGTTTTTGGTAGAGGGTTGATTGCGTCAGGCACTTGTACGCCCAAAGTATGATCAGCAGGTAGTGTACCTTGTCGGCCAAACATAAGGTAGTATGGTGTATACCCAGTAGAACAAGGAATAGTGTTATTGTAGGTGTACATCAATTGAGGCAGTAGAGTAGGCCAATCATTTCTTGTAGCAGGTGGTACTGCTCTTAACATCTCAATTAAAGTTTGGTTCATTTTTTCACAAAGCCCATTCCCTTGGGGATGGTATGCTGTGGTCCTGATTTTCTGACAGTTGTGAAAGGTACACAGTTCTTTAAAAAGTTGTGACTCGAAGGCAGATCCCTGATCTGTAAGGATTCTTTCTGGGTATCCATATGGCAACACGAAATGTTTCCAGAAAGCATCTGCAGTAGTTTTGGCGGTCAAGTCCTTGACAGGTACGGCTACAACAAATTTAGTGCGATGATCAATGATGGTCATAACGTATGTGTAACCTGAGCGCCTTGGTTCCAGCTTCACATGGTCAATTGCAACTATTTCTAGCGGTGTTCGGCTTACAATGTGATGTAAGGGTGCTTTTTGGTCATGTTTTTCATTTCTTCTAACAGCACAGGTGGAACATTCTCGACACCATTTGTCAATGTCTCCTCTCATCCCGATCCAGTAGAATCTTCTACGGATGGTGGCTTCTGTTTTCTGCACGCCAAAGTGTCCCGATTGGTCATGGTACATCTCAAGAATTATTTTTGCATCTCGGTGTGGTATTAAGATTTGGTACAGATGATCCCAGGTAATTGGATCTAAAGTCCTTCTTAATAGTAGGCCCTTCTGTATAAAGAGGTGTTTTCTGTGTCTCCATAATTTTGACAATTCTGGATCAGCATTCCTCCTGCGGATTCTTTCTGGTGTTCTTCCGCTGGTGAAGAAATTTTACCCAACACTCTGCTTTCATTTTGCAGCTTGATCCAACTTTCTTTGTCCACTTGAGATTTTGGATCCACTTGTTGTTGAAGGTTAAGGACCTTTTTCCCTTTGATGGTGATAATGTCTTGGTGGGCGAAGTTTTTGTAGAAGGATGGCATCTCTACCTCTTCCCAAACATCTTCTTGTGTAGTAGGGTCTTCTTGGGTTGGCAGACGGGATAATGCATCTGCATTTTCATTGGCTTTTCCTGTTCTGTACTTCAGGGTAAAATTGAAGTTAGAAAGGCGTGAGGCCCATCTTTGTTCTAATGCTCCCAGCTTGGCTGTGTTAAGATGCGCTAGTGGGTTGTTATCTGTGAAGGCCACGAAGGGTGTTGTGGCAAGGTAATCTTAGAATTTTTCTGTAACAGCCCACACGAGTGCGAGGAATTCCAATTTGAAGGAACTATAGTTTTGGTCGTTTCTTTCAGTACCTCTAAGAGATCTACTAGCGTAGGAAATGACTCTTTCTTTACCTTCTTGTATTTGCGACAAGACAGCTCCCAGGCCTTTCTTACTGGCATCTGTCTAAAGATGAAATGGCTGTTGGTAATCCGGATAGCCTAAGAATGGTGGTTCTGTTAACTTCTTTTTCAGGAGCTGGAAGGCAATTTCTCTCTCAGTGTTCCATTCAACTGGTATTGGAGATTTCTGATACCTTTTAGGATGTCCTCTCAGAAGTTCTAATATTGGTTCTGCAATTTGGGCAAAATGAGGAATAAAGCGCCTGTAGTATCCTGCAAAACTGAGAAAACTTCTCACTTCTTTCACCGTAGTAGGAGTAGGCCAATTTCGGACTGCGGCTATCTTCTCTGGTTTCGGTTTAACATCTTCAGCGCTGACAATGCCCTAAGTATTTGACTTCTGGCTTCAGTAGATAACCCTTAGATAGTTTGACTTTGAGTCCATGTTTAATGAGGACTTGAAAAACTTCGGCCAGATGTTTCAAGTGATCTTCATAAGATTTGGAGTAGATGATGACATCATCTAAGCATAACAGGACAGTTTCAAAATTTTTGTGGCCCAGACAACGCTCCATTAATCTCTGAAAAGTTCCGGGGGCATTGCAAAGTCCAAAAGGCATGCAGTTGAACTCAAATAGGCCCATAGGGGTGGTAAATTCAGTCTTCTCACGATCTTCAGGTGCCATTGGTACTTGCCAGTATCCACTGGTTAAATCAAGAGTAGAGAAGTAGGCTGAAGATCCCAAAGCTGTCAAGGAGTCCTCTATGCGTGGTAAAGGGTAAGCATCCTTGTGAGTGATTTGATTGATTTTTCTGTAGTCCACACAGAATCTGATGTTGCCGTCTTTTTTGCGGACAAGGACTAGTAGTGCAGCCCATGGACTATGTCTGTCTTTGATGATATTGGAGTCTTTCATCTCCTGGATCATTTGCTTTGGGGATTGGTACATAGTTAGTGGTATAGGCCGATACCTTTCCTTGATCGGTGGGTGTGAACCTGTAGGGATGGAGTGTTTAATGATATCTACTTCTCCATAGTCTGTAGAATGCTTACTGAAGGCACGGTGATGCTCCTTCACGATTTTCAGTACTCCCTCCAATTGGCGTTGAAGCATCTCCCACATGAAGTTCTTTCCACCAGGGGGTGCTTAAATTTTGGTCCTGTGGGTGCTGTTTCTTAGTAAGTTGCTCTTTGGCATCTGTAGCCACACTGATGACATCTTGAAATGTAACTTGGATCAGCTGTGCAATGGGACGGTATTTTGTTAGTGTTACACTGTGATCACTCAGGTTTAGGAGTCGAATTGGCACTTTACCCTAGAGACGGTTACTAGGCTTCTTGCAGCTCTCACTAGAGGATAATCTTCCAAAACAACCGGCTCCACCAGGGCTTGGTAGTCTTGACCTTGAATCCCGACTACAGCTCGGCACCACAAGAGGGTTTTGGTGTTGGGTTTGAGAATCACAGGTTGGTTATCTCGGATGCGGACACAGCAGATTTCTCCTTTTTCGTTGGCAAATCTCTGTTGCGCATTTAGTACACGCATGGTTTGTTGGATTTACCTTCTTAGAAGCGGAAGAGGCAGTAGGCATTGACTGGTGCAAGGCTTCCAGCATCTCAACATAACAGTTCCTGAGGACATTCATTCCTAGGACTATTGGAGGGTTATTGTTATTTTTTTTGACTTGTACCACAATAATGCCTTGACGAGATAGTGTAGTTCCTCCTACTTGAATGGTAGGTTCCCAATAACCAAGTATTGGTTTGCCGTTACTGGCTATGAGACTCAGCCAGGATTCTGGGGGCTGGGTAAGCTGATTTTGGTCCCAGTATTTTTCAAACGCTGCTTGTTGGATGGTAGTGATTTGGGATTCTGTGTCAACTAGGGCAACAAAAGGAACTCCATTTATTTGAAGTGTCACTTCTGGATGGGATCCTACGTATCTTGGCATCCAATAGGGATCTTCTGGACCTATTGATTTACCTCCCGAGGGGTGGTCCTTGGCCTCGGGGGTCGCCCGTTTAACTGCCAGCAGGTTGCTTCAGTATGGCCTGGCTTGTGACAGTATGTGCATATAGGCCGCTTAAGGGTACTAGTGCGGTCAGGAGGGCGTCCGCCCGAATTTCTGGAATAAGTCTCTTTATAGTCAGGAGAGAAGAGCCTTCTGGACACAGGTTTCTCATCCTCCAGCAATAATGGTTTTTCCCACTGTTCCAACTTTTGATGAACTTTCTCCAGACTTCTAGTCAGGAATTGGACTTGCTCGGTAAGGGCGGCAACTGTGTCAGGAATAGAAGCTTGGGTTGCCTGACTGACAACAGGTACGGGTTTTACAGGGGTGACCAGCTGTGTTGCTGGCACTACAGCGGATCGAACAGGTTCTGTTGGTGGATTTTTTCCCCAATATACTGATAGCTAATTCTTCTAATTCTAAGTCTAAGAAAGCAGCACTTGGATGCTGGGCGGCTAACATTCTTAGCTGGCTCTTTAAATTGTCTGTATTGACACCTTCAATAAATTGCTCTTTCAGGGTTTTGTCCTGATTCTCTGTCTCACTGGGGTCTACTTGAACAACAGCTCTAAGGGCTTCCTGCAAAGATAATGCAAAGTCTCTGAGTGACTCACCCGATTGCTGTTTCTTGATGAAGAACCTCATCTTGACCACTGACACAGTCCTGGGTTCAAAGGTGGTGTAGAAACGTTCAAATATCTGCTCCAGTGTCCTCCTCTCTGAGCTTGGCCAGTATTTCACTTCTCTGAGAGCAGCTCCTTCCAATTGTGCAAGGAGAATCTCCATCTGTTGTTCTGGGGATACAGGGTACAATCTGAACACAGCAAGACTTTTCTCTCTAAAGCCCCTCAAAGTGGGAATTTCTCCAGAATACCGTGGAAACTAGGGGGCCCCAAAATAATAAGGCATGGTTAAAGGCATTAAGCTTGGTGCTGCAGCAGTTGGTATTGCGCTGGGACCGGTTGCGGCTGCCGCAGGGGGTCCGCGGAGGTCAGGTTGCACGTTATCTTCTTGCTAAGACATGGTAACAGCAGGTGAATTATGATTAAATTTGTTAACTGTGGCTGTAGACACTTTTTTTCTGGCGCGGCATTGCTATGGGCGACCGCAATCTTGCGGGTGTATGGCCCTTTATGAAACTTGGTGCCGGCTGAATACAAGGTTTGAACAGCGCTAGTTTAAATCTTGGGCAGCGCTCCTGGCTATCGATGCTCCCTGATGATTAGAAGGGGCAAACCGGAGTTCTCACAGGTTGCGATTACTACTTGGGGGACGGCGATCCTCTCCGTTAGTTTGCATGTGAAATCTTGCGATGTTTAGGATATATGCACGTCACACTCTCCTCCCGTGAGCTGCGTCTCACTTTGATGTGGCTACAGGCAGAGGAGGCGGCGCTGCATTTGCATATAGGGTGGGCCTTTTAGAATTGATACAGTAAACGTAGGACGGGCTGGCCGAACAATTTTGCATAAATGGGCGGCACTCGGTTTTCCCGCTCTTCAGGGGGTGTCACTAACTTATCCACAGTGATGGCGCAGTATTTTTTCAAACAAGAAGACCTCCGGCGGCCATCTTAAGTGCATAGAAACAGTCTACTCAATGACAGCAAGCCGTTTTAAGTAACACACAAATGTCGGATTTTCTCACTTTTGACACTGCGATTTTTATGCTGATGACTAGTATAGCACTTCCATATAATTCCCAAACAGTTTAGACAGTTCTTGGGCCCAATACAGTGCACAATAAGTAAAAGTCTCTCAATGGAGTAAAGGGGCTTATTCTCATGCGACAGTCTTCCTAATAAGGCTAAGGGGTTACTATCCTGTTCGTGACGCCAATAAAGATATGCAGCCAGCCAGAACCGCAGGGGCAACACGTGAGGTGCACGGTGGGGCGATGAGGGGCCAAATAATAACACAGTTCATCGGTTTACTCACGATTAGCAGAAAGCCTCCCTGGGCCAGCAGCACAGTGTTGAGGAAGACAGCACGAAATCCTCCGGGGCACACTCTGTGGTAGGAAAGCACCAGCCTAGATAGAGGTTGAGGTGCCCTTGATGGCAGTGGTGTTTAGGGTGCTTGTGGCGGCTGAGTCCCTTGGTGTTATTTGTCGTGACGCCAGTACCGTTAATGGTGGTACAACCATTAGTAGTAGTATTGAAGAATGAAATAGACAGTGGTAGGATGCAACTCACAACTTTTACTGAGGTTGGTTCCAGTTGCGGCATATACATCCAGACAGAATACAGTCTTTTGCAATTTAGAGGAATTCTGTTGATCCACTGTTAATAGGTTTAGCTGGATTTAACTTAGCTTGAAGGTCCTTTTTAAACCAGTAGAATTTGGTGAGGTTGCCTATGGCTAAAGAATCCTTCACCTGAATCCACAAGGGTCTTTGATGCCTGGATAGTGGCTTTTATCCTTTGGTTTTTAGTCTTTCCTTTCTTTGTCCCTTTCTGGAATAGACCTTCGCCTGAGCAGTTTGGTGCTTGATCTGCACTCTCACCAAACTTAACAGACTCAACTTCCCACACTAGGCCTGACCTAAGTATTTATATGACCTAAGTACTATCCCCATCTAGTGGTGGGATGTATAAATTACACCAGACCAGCCTATGAACAGGGATACAACAGGTGTTGTAATACAAAATTACATGTAATGTGATAATGCCGTTTCACAGTAATTTTGCAGTTCCCACATGTAGAGTTGAGCGAACACCTGGATGTTCGGGTTCAAGAAGTTCGGCCGAACTTCCCGAAAATGTTCGGGCTCGGGATCCGAACTCGACCCGAACTTCGCTCCGAACCCGAACCCCATTGAAGTCAATGGGGACCCAAACTTTTGGGCACTAAAAAGGCTGTAAAATAGCCCAGGAAAGGGCTAGAGGGCTGCAAAAGGCAGCAAAATGTAGGTAAATCCCCTGCAAACAAATGTGGATAGGGAAATGAATTAAAATAAAATTAAAAAATTAAAAAAATTAACCAATATCAATTGGAGAGAGGTCCCATAGCAGAGAATCAGGCTTCATGTCACCCACCACTGGAACAGGCCACTTTCAGATATTTAGGCCCCGGCACCCAGACAGAGGAGAGAGGTCCCATAGCAGAGAATCAGGCTTCATGTCATAGCAGAGAATTAGTCTTCATGTCACCCACCACTGGAACAGGCCACTGTCAGATATTTAGGCCCCGGCACTCAGACAGAGGAGAGAGGTCCCATAGCAGAGAATCAGGCTTCATGTCATAGCAGAGAATTAGTCTTCATGTCACCCACCACTGGAACAGGCCACTGTCAGATATTTAGGCCCCGGCACTCAGACAGAGGAGAGAGGTCCCATAGCAGAGATTCAGGCATGGGAGTGTCTGTTTCCTGCAGCTGAGGTAGAAGGTGTGAGTGCAGCAGCTCCAGGAGACTTCCACCTCGTTAAGGCCCCAGGGAGATTTTTCAACACCTTAATCCCCTGGGAGGGACCAGGCTTGTGGGGAGATTTTCCACCTTTCTCCCCAGCCCAGGCCCTGCCTCTCCCTAGGGAGCTGGTAGGGGCCTGGGCTATGCGCTCAGGCAAGGCCCAGGATCCTGCTTCCTGAGGTAGGCCGGCGGGAGGTAGGGGAGGCGAGTTACCGGCCTCTGCTCCATCTTCCGCTCCGGGGGTCAGAAGATCAAGCAGGGGTCATGTGGAAGTGTCCCCTGTGGCCCCCAGGGGCGAAGCCGTGAACATCGCCGGCAAGTCCAGGAGGGTGGACGATAACCCTCCTAAAGGTATGCGGGGTGCTCCTGGAGGTGGGTCGGGTTTGGTGGAAGCCGACTGGGGTACTATGAGGCCCAGGGAGTCGGTGGTCCAGTATAGCTCCCGTATTGCAGCCTACCTCCGGGAGTACGAAGAGGCTGGTAAGGCTTTAAACAAACTCCAGCATGATATAAAGGAGGAAAGACAAAAAGCGGACAGGGCCTCTAAAGTGAAGAGGCCTGAAATAGCGGCAAGAATAAGGGCCCTGAAGGTCGAGATAAGTGAAATGGAGAATAAAAGGGCTGACATCTTGAGACATAGTGGCCCATTTGAGGAAAAATTGAAAAACGAAAAGAGGTTCGCAGAGATGAACCAAAAAAAAGGTTCCTCAGATGAGGAGGATACCCTAGTGAGCCTGGGGGGACAGTCTGCGGGGCCGGCGGATTCTGGGATCCGGCCCGAGCAGGTCCGTCTCCCCCCCACTAGCTCAGATGAGGAAGAAAGCAGTGGGGTAGGGGGACAGTTGATGGAACAGATACGTTATCTTGAGTCCCCCCGGGCTCATGTTGACGGACTTGTTTTTGGGGATGATTTGTTGGAAGATGAGCCTGCGAAAAAGAAAAAGAAACAAAAAGAGGCAGAGAAAAAAAAAGAAGAAGTGAACTGGGTGTATGTGTCCTATCCACTGCCCTCTGGGCCGGCTGCAAAGTCGGCTCAGGGGGCTAACCCCATTTCCCCCCCTAGCCTGGTTTCTACAGTGGAACCAGAGCGTGGGAGTGGGGAGAATAGAGAGAATGTAGCGAAATGTAACTTAGTCTGTGAGAAAAAGATGGCGCCGAACGCCGACCCTGTTTGCAGTAGCAGGGGCGGCAAGATGGGAGTGGCTGAAAAGCCACACAAGCTGGTGCTGATAGCAAAAGGAGGGGGGTGTGTGGCTGCTTTCGGTGTGGCCCCGCCCACCGCCGCTGCCTCCACTGGGATGTTGGATAAATGTCTGGTGGGGGTGCGGCGGTGTGACGATTTTGTCGCCGCCCCTCCTGCCTTGGATGGTGGTGTGGTCCTTGCTTCCTCTGCCCCCGTTGGGCCTCGTGCGCCTGTGTCTCCCGCCGCCCCCTCCGCTTGTGTTAGTGCATCGGCAATGGAGGGGGGCGGGGCCAGGGTGGGGGGGACATCTGCGGTCGCGCCTCTGGATGTACCTGGAGGCGTGTCTGGGGGCGGGGGGGTGGGGTTCATACGTCCGTCACCATGTGCGGGGTGGCGGGTGCCGGGGGTCCTGCGGCTTCCTCCTGTGCCCCTGTCTCTTCTGCTGCTCATGTGCTCTTTGCTCCTTCCCCTGCTGCTGTCATTTTGCCGGCGGCGGGGGGGAGCGGGGCCTGGGCGGTGGGGGAGTCTGCAGGCATGCCCCTGGGAGAGCCTGGGGGCGTGTCCATGGGCGGGGATGGGCAGGGCTCCTGCAGCCGTGGCTGCTACTTTGTGCAGGGCTGGCATGGCTGGGAGCAGTAGTGCCACAGGGCACCTGCTCCAGCCAAGTGAGGACATTAAGGCAAAAAAGGTTGCAAAGGATATGGATGTGGATGTGGATGTGGATGTGGAAGCCGAGGATGTGGTGGTAGGGACCACGGAGGCGGATTTGCATAAAAAGAAAAATATTAGTATCATTGCCCCAGCTGGCCCAGCTGTGTTTTTGAGGGCAGGTGAAAGTTCAGGGATTGTTCCGGGTCCTGTTGGGGGGGTGGATGCAAGGGTTAGTCCTGCTGCTGGAAAAGTGGTGGGCCCCCCCTGTGTGGCCCCCTTGGGGGGATCCGGGGCGACGTTTGTGACTGGTGGGGGAGGGGGAGCCGGTTCTGCTGCCCCTCCTGCGTCCGTGGCGCCTGGCAGAAGTTATGCCAGTGTGGCTGCGGCTGTAGGGGGGGAGGGGCTGACTTCCTTGGCTTCCTCGCTCTCAGGGTCTGATAATGGTGACTTGCAGCGGCGACTGCTGGAGGCTCTCAAAAAGGGGGAGAGCTCCATTTCCGTAGAGGGGAAGAAGGTGGAATGTTCATTCTGGTTCAACAGACATGGCGTTCGGACCTTCCGAGAACAGAACGGGGGCGAGACCACCTGGTCTTCACCCACAACCGGCCCTGGAGCCAGACGGAATGTGGTCTGTCTCAAGTGGAGTAGCGATGAAGCTTGCCCTACTAGAAAGAGGGTAGTGGAGCTCCTGCTTGTGATGGGTTTCAAGGCAACCGACATCTTTGCCTTGATCCATCCTTTTGGCTCCAAGGAGTTTGACATCAGCTTTGTCCGGCCGGAGGGGCTTGAGCTCTTTTGGTCCGGATATGAGCTGGTGAAGAACATGCCGGACTGGCGTGGTTTCGTTGCAAAAGCGATAACCCGCCAGAGTGAGGTCAAGAGAGTGACCGTGCTGAACCGTAACGAGTCGCTCTCTTGTATTGACATCATGACCTGGCTGGGAAGGTACGGAGAGGTCCAGGGAATACCAGCTAAAAACCTGGACGAGTTTGGCATTTGGTCGGGTGCCTGGACGTTTAATATCAAGCTTAGGCGTCTGGGTAGTACAGTTTCCCACATTCCATCATCTGCCTTTATCGGCCGAGACAGGATCTTGGTTTTCTACAGGGGGCAGCCTAAGCTCTGTCACAAGTGCGGCAGCCCCACACACTTTAGCGCCAGCTGCCAAGTGCAGAAGTGCGCGTTGTGTGGGGGGACAGGTCATCTTGCTGCATCTTGTGAGGAGATTAGATGCAACCTGTGTGGGGAGCTCGGGCACCCCTTCAGTCGCTGTCCTCTCTCTGAGGCCAATGCGGCCCGAGCTCATGCAGGAGCGGGCCGGGAGGTCCCTTCGGCTGAGGCGGATACTGGCAAAGGCAGTGGAGTTAAGGGGTCAGTGAGGAACCGGAACAACCCGTCCCGGCAGAGGCGGAGAGAGAGGCGTCAGGCGGAGAGGGAGGGGGAGGAACCCCGTCCTGGGGTGATGCCCGCTCCCTCCCAAATGACTGCCCCTCCTGAATCCGAGACCCTAGGGGGCAGCGAGCTGGAGGAGGAGATTGAGAGACTGGATCGGGCCGAAGAGACTCTGTCCTCGTACTACGAAAGTTCTGCAGAGGGTAGTGGGGCAGAGTCCCAAAGTAAACGGAAACAGCGTACTAAAAAAAGATCTAGCCCGACCAAAGTTGCCAGGGAAGGTGTAACCGGCTCCCCTCTGGGGCTCTCCAACTGGTACCTCATCTTGGATGAGACCTCTGCCTCCTCTGCTGAGGAGGAGGTTGAAGGTGAGGGGCCGGGGGCGAAGGAGGGAGGGCCTTCAGGGGGCCCCGCGCCCCCCTCTGGTGGGGATGCAAGGTCCTCAGGAGGGGTGGCAAAACTGGGCCCTGAGACTGAGAAAGCCAGGAGTGGTGCGCAAAGGGAGGTGGTGGTGGCAGAGATGGATACCACTATCTCCCTCAAGAGAGGTCGTGCTGCTCTAGAAGGCAGCCCCGGGAGGGGGGAGAAGGATGGGAAGAAGGCCGTCTAATTTAACTACTCTTTATGGCGGTACCCGCTCTGCTGACTCTGGCGACCATTAATGTCGCCAGCATTAAGTCGGATGCGGCTCGTTTCACAGCCTTCGATTTTCTCAGCCGTGTTGAAGCTGACATTTTGTTTTTGCAAGAGACCAGGCTGCCAGATTTGGCAGCGATTTATAAAGCCAAGAGGGAGTGGAGACCAGGGCCCTCCTACTGGTCTCTTGCGGCTGAGCCGTATAGCGGAGTGGCGGTCCTTTTTACCGCACCGGTAGAATGCCGACGAGTAATTGAATTAGAAATGGGGAGGTGTTTGATCTTGGTCATCCTCATGAGGGGACAGGAACTGCGCCTGATCAATATCTACGGGCCCCAGTCCAGGTGGGACAGGAAATGTCTCTTTATGAGGATTAAGCCTTTCCTTTTTACAAGCCGGCAGGGGTTTTTTGGTGGGGACTTTAATACTGTCACAAGGCCCCAAGACAGGGGAGACACCAGAAACCGGCTGACTTATGATAGTATTTTTCTGAATAGAGTAGCTAGTGAGGCTCGTCTGGAGGATGTCCACATTAGGCATACCCCAGGCCACGGGGGTTTCACTTTCTATAGAGGTAGTCAGATCAGGTCTAGAATAGATAGGTTTTATTTGAAGGAGGAGGCTACCTTTTCGCCCTTAAGGGTTGTGGAGGTGGAATTCTCAGATCACTGTTTGATTATGTTTTCTCTGAATATTTCAGAATCCCCCCAAATGGGAAGAGGTTATTGGAAGCTGAATTCGGGTGTCTTGGAGGAAGCAGAGGTGAGACAATCCTTTGAGGACTTCCTTCAGAGTCAGGTACCTTTACTGGATCTCTGTGATACTAAGTCAGAGTCGTGGGAGATATTCAAAGATCGGGCTGCAAAGTTCTTCCGCCGGCTCTCGATCCTCAGGTCCCTGGACAGCTACCGCCTGTATCAGGGTCTGAGGAGGAAACTCGAGCATCTGGTCTCGACTGGTGGTAGCCGCGAGGATATCTCCAGGGTGAAATCTTTGCTCAAGAGGTGCCAGTATGATAGGCACACATCTTTAGTTTTTGAGAGGGACTTTGGGAGGTACCGCTCGCCCGACCCCTACAGAAATTGTAAGATGTCAGTGAAGAGTAAGTTAATAACAGGACTGGTCGATAGTACGGGGTCTCTGAACAGGTCCAGATCAGGGATCCTGGAAGTCGTTAGATCCTTTTACTCGTGCCTCTTGGGGAGGAGGGATCTGGATCGGGACAGGATGTCGGCTTTCCTGGCTGAAGTCACCCCTGAGTCAGGAGCTCACCTCTCTTTTGACGGTTTGGTAGAAGAGATCAGGAAGGAGGAAGTTATCCTGGCGGTGGAAGGGTTAGCTCTGAAGAAGTCGCCAAGCCCGGATGGCTTAACATCCGAGTTTTATAAGGCCTTTAAGGACTCTTTATGTCCCCTCTTGACTGAGGTATTCAATGAGTGTTTATCCTCCGGCACTCTGCCTCGGTCAATGAGGAGGTCAGCTCTGATCCTTCTATCAAAGGGTAAGGATCCGAGCCGTATTGAGAACTGGCGTCCCATAGCACTTCTTAATACGGACAGAAAGATTCTGGCCAAGATACTTTTTAATAGGCTGGTGAAATTTGCACCCCAGCTCCTTTCGGTGCCTCAGCATTGCTCGGTTCCAGGCCGCAGCACTTTTAGTGCTGTACTCGGTGTCCGAGAGGCAGTGGAACAGAGTAGAGCAGGCTACTGGAGGGGGTACATGCTGTCCTTAGATCAAGCAAAGGCGTTTGATCGGGTGAACCATGAGTACCTCTGGTCGGTCCTTCTGAAGTATGGCCTGCCGGGGGGATTTGTCGATTGGTTAAAGATCTTGTATGCAGGGGCAGAGAGTTTCCCGCTTGTGAACGGTTGGTCTGGCTGCTCTTTTGAGGTTGGGTCTGGCGTCCGCCAGGGTTGTCCTTTGAGCCCGCTTTTATACGTGTTCGCGATTGATCCCTTTCTTAAGCGGATCGATCGTGGACCGTTGGCGGGAGTCGGGATGGATCGGGCGGCGCCGGAAGCCACTCTGAGGGTAGTAGCGTACGCTGACGATGTCACCATTTTCGTATCCTCAAGAGGGGAGGCGGAGTACGTGATGTCTGAAGTGGATCGCTACTCGGAGGCATCCGGGTCCATGATCAATCGGGATAAGTGTGAGAGTCTCTGGCTGGGAGGGGGTGATCCAGTTTTTGATCTCCCGGACACCCTCCCAGGGCCCCAGTCGTCAGCCAAAGTCCTAGGCATCCATTTTGGCCATGGGGACTATCCCACTCAAAATTGGGATGACAGGCTTAAGATCGCCGCTCAGAAGGTCGACCAGTGGAAGGGTTGGTCTTTGACCCTCAGGGAAAGGGTAAACCTGATCAAGGCCTACTTACTCCCTTTGCTTATCTATTTGGGTAGCGTGTGTATCTTGCCAGAGCCTCTCTGGACTCGGGTTTATAGTCTGTTCTTCCAGCTCTTATGGGGGAATAGACTGAACCTGATAAAGAGAGAAGTGACTTACCGCACGAGGAGACTAGGGGGGTTATCTATGGTCAACCCCGTGTTGTTTCTTGTAAACACCTTTGTTAAAGCGAATCTGGCAAACCTCTGGATGGAGAGGGCTTCTCCGTGGGTAGTCTCCAGGAATGGGAGACAGGAGGGCAAGTGAAGGACTTACGTACGCCTCACGGATATCTTCCGACTTACGTCACCCCGATTCTGAAGGTGATCCGCCGGTGGGGTTTGGAGGTGAGGGAGATCAGGACTCTGTCAAGGAGGTCCCTTGACGATAGGGTCTTGTTGTCCCACTTCCAGAAGCCCCTGGCCCTCAGGGATTGCCCAAGCCGGGATCTAGACAAGGGGTTACAGTTGCTAAATTCTGCAAGGATCCCCTTGAAGTTTTGGGACTTGGCTTGGCGCTGCTTTCACGGGAGGCTGTATGTGAGGGACAACTTGAAGTACAGGAACTCTGATGAAAGGGGTTGTCCCCGGGAGGAGTGTGGCTCCATACTGGAAAGTATGGATCACTTCCTGCTTCAGTGTCCCTTTAATACAGAGGTATACCAACGGGTGGGAGCTTCCATTGGCTGGCCTAGGCTAGCCAGCCTCTCCTACGCGGAGTGGGCTTATGGAGTGCTCAGAGACATTGGTAGAAGGGACCTGTGCACATGTTTTTTAGTCAGTATAGTGGTTAGGTTCTACACGTGGAATGCACGGTGCTTAGTTTCAACGCAGCAGAAAGTCCTCCCAGTGAACGAGGTATGTAGGAACATTCTGGGTGACCTGGTGAAGGTGCGTTCTTTGGAGTATGAGAGACTGGGCACCAGTAGGGCCTCTCTCCTCTGGAGAGGCTTTGCTTTTAGCGTGCCCTAGCCTAGTCATACGTTTCCTGGTGGTGGGCTGATGCTTTCACCGTAGACTTTTGTTTTGTGGGATGTTGAGCTTTGAAGAAAGGCTTACAGAGACCGAGCTTGGGCCTTCGGGTAGTTCTGTATATTAGAATATTTTGCAGTGTGTGTTAAATAGTTATGTTGTTTATGTTGTTTTTTAGGATAGAATGAGTTGGGGCTAGTTAGGTTGGGTGGGTGAGGGAAGGGGTCTTTTATTTGCTTTTAAGTGTTTTATGTGTGTATTGAAGTGGGAGGCCTGCATCTAGCCCTGGACTATGCGGACATGGGTGGACATGGGGCGAGGGGCTAGATGTGGGTGGTGGAGGTAGGGCTGGCCTCGGACTATGCGGACACGAGAGAGACGTGAGGCGGAGGTCAGCCTTGGGTGATGGGTGAAGGGTGATGGAGTAGGTAGTGGGGGTTAGGGCTAGATTAGGGGGGTGAGGTTTGTTTTGCCTTATGTGTTATATTAGTAAAAAGGTAATATAAATTAAAAAAAAATTAAAAAAAATTGGTGATGGGAAAAAATAAGTGGAAAAAAAATAATAAAATAAATAGATAAATAAATATATATATATATGTTTTTTGTTTGTTTTCTATTATTATTATTATTATTATTATTATTATTGTTAGTCTTATTTGCGTTTTTGTTTTATTGACGAGTAGTCAAGTTTTTCCTTTTGGGTTTTACAGCTGAACCGGCTAAGTAAGTTTCCTTTCATTTTTAGCATTTGTATATAGTTTGTATATAGTTTTTTATAGGGTATTGGTATGAATGTGAGTGTGAGTGAGGCTGGGCCAGCTGAGAAGCTGTTCTGTTTTGTTTTTCTTGTCTGTAAAGTTTTGTATTTTTCTAATAAAAAAAGAGTTCCCATAGCAGAGAATCAGGCTTCATGTCACCCACCACTGGAACAGGCAGCTGTGAGATATTTAGGCCCCGGCACCCAGACAGAGGAGAGAGGTCCCATAGCAGAAAATCAGGCTTCATGTCACCCACCACTGGAACAGGCCACTGTGAGATATTTTGGCCCCGGCACACAGACAGAGGAGAGAGGTCCCATAGCAGAGAATCAGGCTTCATGTCATAGCAGAGAATCAGGCTTCATGTCACCCACCACTGGAACAGGCCATTGTCAGATATTTAGGCCCCGGCACCCAGACAGAGGAGAGAGGTCCCATAGCAGAGATTCAGGCTTGTGTGTGTCTGGTGTCTGCAGCTGAGGTGAAAGGGTGTGTCTGCAGCAGCTCCTGAACCTCCACAGCATAGGCTTCTCCGGGGAGTTTCCTACCATCTGCTCCACAGGAGGAGTTCCAGGCTTGCGGGGGAGTGTGACACCTTTTCCCCCAGCCCAGGCACTGCCTCTCCCTAGGGAGCTGGTGGGGTCCTGTGGCCATGGCATCTCGGAGGGACGTCCCTGCTCCCCGGCTTGGGTCGGTGGGGAGTAAGGGGTCTCAGCGACCGACCCTGAAGGATGGCGGCGAGGGGGCAACTACACCAGGACGCGGTAGTGGCAGCCGAGTCCCCCCTGAGGACCCAAAGACTCCAGGAGGAAGGAGTCAGCCTGCGGAGGGCCGGGAGGTGTCGTCCCAGGTAGATTGGGGGTCTCGGCGGGAGGGAGAAAATACCTCCGCCTACAGCTCTCGTTTGGCCGCCCACCTGCGTGAATATGATGAGCTGGGATGGCACCTCAGAGCCCTGAGGAAGGAGCTAAAAGAAACAAGGGCTAAAGCTACTATTTCTGCAAAGAAAAAGAGCCCCCCCCCTAAATGAAAAAATTAGGGGATTGAAGGAGGAGTTGGAGGTCTCCCAGAGGCGGCATCAGCAGCTGCTGGAAGGCAGTGGCCCCTTCAGGGAGAAACTGGAAAATGGGGACCGATTCAGGGAAATGAACGCCGTGAGGAGAGGGGAGCCATGCGGGGGTGTGGAGAGTGAGAGTGAGGAGTTGGAGGGCTCCAAGTCTCAAACACCCCTGGCAGGTCCCCAAACCTTACAGCATGAAATGGCCCCCCCACCTGTGACCCCGGTGCAGGAGGCATACAGTGACATCCCACCAGAGCAGGTGTGCTTTCCTTTACCAGATAAGGCCTCAGCCATGGAGGAGGAGGGCAGTGAGGAGGACGACGGTGGGCTACTGAAGGAGATCAGGATGCTGGAATCACCTAAAGTGGACTTTCAAAACTTTGCTTTTGGAGACGATCTGCTGGACGAAAGTTGCGGCAAAAAAAAAAAGAGAAAAGCACAGATAGAGTGGAAATTCGTTACGTCTATGTGTCTAATACACGCTTGGTGGGGGCTGAAAAGTCCACACCAGGCGTGTATCCCGCTAAACTCCCCGGCTCGGCATCTGTGGTGGTGTCTGAGCGGAGGAGCGGGGAGATGAAGGGATCAAAAATGGCGCCGGTCGCCGTACCTGCTTGTGGAGGCGGGGAAGAGGTGCCGGCAGGGAGAAGGAGCCAGAGGTTACCTATTGAAAGTGGAGGGGGCGGGCAGGAGCATCGGGAGGCCCCGCCCACCGGCTCCACCTGCCGCTTCATCCACCGCTCTGGCCGCTGCTTTGCCTGTCATTCTGGCGTGTAGGGTGGTGCTGGGGCGGTGTAGTGGGGTCGCCGTCCCTCCCACACAGGGCGGTGATGGCCCTGAGTCTCTGTCTGCAGCCGTAAGTGTGCGGCGGGGATCAGGGGGGGGTGGCGGTGGGCGGGGTTGGGAGCGTGGCCGGGGGTGTGTCTGGGGGTGTGTCCGGGCATCCTCCTATCGGCGCGCATGTTGGCGTGGCGGGGGGATGCCCGGCCGTGCCTCTGGTCGCACTCCCGGAGTGGAGAAAGACTGCGCGGGCGCAGTAAACAAGCGCCTGCGCATTGAAGAACCAGGGGCCGGAGCTGCCGGAAAAGACAAGTCTGCGGCGCTCCGGTCCTCTGCTAAGAAAGGTGTTATTGCGCCGGAACATGTGGGGATGTACATCGCTGCTGGACACGCCCCCTCTGTCTCTGCCTCCTCCTCCAGCGCTGAATTACAGTCTTGTGAAAAAATTAGGACACCCTTTGAAAGCATGTGGTTTTTTGTAACATTTTTAATAAATGGTTATTTCATCTCCGTTTCAACAATACAGAGAGATTAAAGTAATCCGACTAAACAAAGAAAACTGAAGAAAAGTCTTTTCAAGATCTTCTGTAAATGTCATTCTACAAAAATGCCTATTCTAACTGAGGAAAAAGATAGGACACCCTTGCCCCTAATAGCGAGTGTTACCTCCTTTGGCTGAAATAACTGCAGTGAGACGGTTCTTATAGCCATCTACCAGTCTTCGACATCGGTCTGAGGAAATTTTACCCCACTCCTCAATGCAGAACTTTTTCAGCTGTGAGATGTTTGAGGGGTTTCTTGCACGTACAGCCCTTTTCAAGTCACCCCACAGCATCTCAATGGGATTCAAATCTGGACTTTGACTTGGCCATTCCAGGACTCTCCATTTCTTCTTTTTCAGCCAATCTTTGGTTGATTTACTAGTATGTTTTGGGTCATTGTCATGTTGCATGGTCCAGTTCCGCTTCAGCTTTAATTTTCTAACTGATGGTCTCACATGTTCTTCAAGCACCTTCTGATACACAGTAGAATTCATCGTGGATTCTATGATGGTGAGCTGACCAGGTCCTGCTGCAGCAAAGCAGCCCCAAACCATGACACTTCCACCTCCATGCTTCACAGTTGGTATGAGGTTCTTTTCTTGGAATGCTGTGTTTGGTTTACGCCAAACATGTCCTCTGCTGTTGTGTCCAAATAATTCAATTTTGGACTCATCTGTCCAAAGAACATTATTCCAGAAGTCCTGGTCTTTGTCAACTTTATCGCTGGCAAATGTCAGTCTGGCCTCGATGTTTCTCTTGGAAAGCAAAGGTTTCCTCCTTGCACACCTCCCATGCAAGTTAAACTTGTACAGTCTCTTTCTGATTGTAGAGGCATGTACTTCTACATCAACAGTAGCCAGAGCCTGCTGTAGTTCTCGAGATGACACTTTAGGGTTTTTGGATACCTCTTTTAGCATCTTGCGGTCTGCTCTTGGGGTGAACTTGCTGGGGCGACCAGTCCTGGGCATGTTGGCAGTTGTTTTGAAAGCCCTCCACTTGTAGACTATCTTCCGGACAGTGGAATGGCTGATTTCAAAATCTTTTGAGATCTTTTTAAATCCCTTCCCAGACTCATAGGCTGCTACAATCTTTTTTCTGAAGTCCTCTGACAGCTCTTTTGCTCTCACCATGGTGCTCACTCTCACTTCAACAGTCAGGAGCACACCAAACTAAATGTCTGAGGTTTAAATAGGGCAAGCCTCATTCAACATGCAGAGTAACGATCTACTAATTATGTGCACCTGGTGTGATATACCTGTGTGAGATCTGAGCCAATTTAAGAGGGAATACATGTGAGGGTGTCCTATCTTTTTCCTCAGTTAGAATAGGCATTTTTGTAGAATGACATTTACAGAAGATCTTGAAAAGACTTTTCTTCAGTTTTCTTTGTTTAGTTGGATTACTTTAATCTCTCTGTATTGTTGAAACGGAGATGAAATAACCATTTATTAAAAATGTTACAAAAAACCACATGCTTTCAAAGGGTGTCCTAATTTTTTCACATGACTGTAAGTGCTGGGGAGGGGAGGAGCATGGTCATCAGTGCCCAGGTCTTAAGGGCAGTAGGAGGAGGCGGGGGCTTGGCCGGTGGCGATGAAAGTGTCTGTGTAAATAATAATAAAGTAATTAACCACTTACCGTCACACTAACGCCGAAAGGCGTCATTTCTGCGGCGCTCCCAGGTCACACTAACGCCGATTGGCGTCATCTCGCGTGAGCCGAGATTTCCTGTGAACGCGCGCACACAGGCGCGCGCGCTCACAGGAACGGAAGGTAAGAGAGTGGATCTCCAGCCTGCCAGCGGCGATCGTTCGCTGGCAGGCTGGAGATGTGATTTTTTTAACCCCTAACAGGTATATTAGACGCTGTTATGATAACAGCGTCTAATATACCTGCTACCTGGTCCTCTGGTGGTCCCCTTTGTTTGGATTGACCACCAGAGGACACAGGTAGCTCAGTAAAGTAGCACCAAGCACCACTACACTACACTACACCCCCCCGTCACTTATTAACCCCTTATTAGCCCCTGATCACCCCATATAGACTCCCTGATCACCCCCCTGTCATTGATTACCCCCCTGTCATTGATCACACCCCTGTAAAGCTCCATTCAGATGTCCGCATGATTTTTACGGATCCACTGATAGATGGATCGGATCCGCAAAACGCACACGGACGTCTGAATGGAGCCTTACAGGGGCGTGATCAATGACTGTGGTGATCACCCCATATAGACTCCCTGATCACCCCCCTGTCATTGATTACCCCCCTGTCATTGATCACACCCCTGTAAAGCTCCATTCAGACGTCCGCATGATTTTTACGGATCCACTGATAGATGGATCGGATCCGCAAAACGCACACTGATGTCTGAATGGAGCCTTACAGGGGCGTGATCAATGACTGTGGTGATCACCCCATATAGACTCCCTGATCACCCCCCTGTCATTGATTACCCCCCTGTCATTGATCACACCCCTGTAAAGTTCCATTCAGACGTCCGCATGATTTTTACGGATCCACTGATAGATGGATCGGATCCGCAAAACGCACACGGACGTCTGAATGGAGCCTTACAGGGGCGTGATCAATGACTGTGTTGATCACCCCATATAGACTCCCTCATCACCCCCCTGTCATTGATCACACCCCTGTAAAGTTCCATTCAGACGTCCGCATGATTTTTACGGATCCACTGATAGATGGATCGGATCCACAAAACGCACACGGACGTCTGAATGGAGCCTTACAGGGGCGTGATCAATGACTGTGGTGATCACCCCATATAGACTCCCTGATCACCCCCCTGTCATTGATTACCCCCCTGTCATTGATCACACCCCTGTAAAGCTCCATTCAGACGTCCGCATGATTTTTACGGATCCACTGATAGATGGATCGGAACCGCAAAACGCACACGGACGTCTGAATGGAGCCTTACAGGGGCGTGATCAATGACTGTGTTGATCACCCCATATAGACTCCCTCATCACCCCCCTGTCATTGATCACACCCCTGTAAAGCTCCATTCAGACGTCTGCATGATTTTTACGGATCCACTGATAGATGGATCGGATCCGCAAAACGCACACGGACGTCTGAATGGAGCCTTACAGGGGCGTGATCAATGACTGTGGCGATCACCCCATATAGACTCCCTGATCACCCCCCTGTCATTGATTACCCCCCTGTCATTGATCACCCCCCTGTAAAGCTCCATTCAGACGTCCACATGATTTTTACGGATCCACTGATAGATGGATCGGATCCGCAAAACGCATACAGGCGTCTCCCTGGAGCCTTCCAGGGGGGGTGATCACCCCATATAGACTCCCTGATCACCCCCCTGTCATTGATCACCGCCCCTGTCATTGATCACCCCCCCCCTGTCAGGCTGCATTCAGATGTCCGTATGATTTTTACGGATCCACGGATACATGGATCGGATCCGCAAAACACATACGGACATCTGAATGGAGCCTTATAGGGGGGTGATCAATGACAGGGGGGTGATCACCCCATATAGACTCCCTGATCACCCCCCTGTCATTGATCACCCTCCCTGTCATTGATCACCCCTCTGTAAGGCTCCATTCAGACATTTTTTTGGCCCAAGTTAGCGGAAATTATTATTTTTTTCTTACAAAGTCTCATATTCCACTAACTTGTGTCAAAAAATTAAATCTCACATGAACTCACCATACCCCTCACGGAATCCAAATGCGTAAAATTTTTTAGACATTTATATTCCAGACTTCTTCTCACGCTTTAGGGCCCCTAGAATGCCAGGGCAGTATAAATACCCCACATGTGACCCCATTTCGGAAAGAAGACACCCCCAGGTATTCCGTGAGGGGCATATTGAGTCCATGAAAGATTGAAATTTTTGTCCCAAGTTAGCGGAAAGGGAGACTTTGTGAGAAAAAAATTAAAAATATCAATTTCCGCTAACTTGTGCCAAAAAAAAAAAAATTCTATAAACTCGCCATGCCCCTCATTGAATACCTTGGGGTGTCTTCTTTCCAAAATGGGGTCACATGTGGGGTATTTATACTGCCCTGGCATTCTAGGGGCCCCAAAGCGTGAGAAGAAGTCTGGTATCCAAATGTCTAAAAATGCCCTCCTAAAAGGAATTTGGGCACCTTTGCGCATCTAGGCTGCAAAAAAAGTGTCACACATCTGGTATCGCCGTACTCAGGAGAAGTTGGGGAATGTGTTTTGGGGTGTCATTTTACATATACCCATGCTGGGTGAGAGAAATATCTTGGCAAAAGACAACTTTTCCCATTTTTTTATACAAAGTTGGCATTTGACCAAGATATTTATCTCACCCAGCATGATTTTTACGGATCCACTGATAGATGGATCGGATCCGCAAAACGCACACGGACGTCTGAATGGAGCCTTACAGGGGCATGATCAATGACTGTGGTGATCACCCCATATAGACTCCCTGATCACCCCCCTGTCATTGATTACCCCCCTGTCATTGATCAACCCCCTGTAAAGCTCCATTCAGACGTCCGCATGATTTTTACGGATCCACTGATAGATGGATCGGATCCGCAAAACGCACACGGACGTCTGAATGGAGCCTTACAGGGGCATGATCAATGACTGTGGTGATCACCCCATATAGACTCCCTGATCACCCCCCTGTCATTGATTACCCCCCTGTCATTGATCAACCCCCTGTAAAGCTCCATTCAGACGTCCGCATGATTTTTACGGATCGACTGATAGATGGATCGGATCCGCAAAACGCACACGGACGTCTGAATGGAGCCTTACAGGGGCATGATCAATGACTGTGGTGATCACCCCATATAGACTCCCTGATCACCCCCCTGTCATTGATTACCCCCCTGTCATTGATCAACCCCCTGTAAAGCTCCATTCAGACGTCCGTATGATTTTTACGGATCCACTGATAGATGGATCGGATCCGCAAAATGCACACGGACGTCTGAATGGAGCCTTACAGGGGCATGATCAATGACTGTGGTGATCACCCCATATAGACTCCCTGATCACCCCCCTGTCATTGATCACCCCCCTGTAAAGCTCCATTCAGATGTCCGCATGATTTTTACGGATCCACTGATAGATGGATCGGATCCGCAAAACGCACACGGACGTCTGAATGGAGCCTTACAGGGGCGTGATCAATGACTGTGGTGATCACCCCATATAGACTCCCTGATCACCCCCCTGTCATTGATCACCCCCCTGTCATTGATCACCCCCCCCTGTCATTGATCACCCCTCTGTAAGGCTCCATTCAGACATTTTTTTGGCCCAAGTTAGCGGAAATTTATTTTTTTTTCTTACAAAGTCTCATATTCCACTAACTTGTGTCAAAAAATTAAATCTCACATGAACTCACCATACCCCTCACGGAATCCAAATGCGTAAAATTTTTTTGACATTTATATTCCAGACTTCTTCTCACGCTTTAGGGCCCCTAGAATGCCAGGGCAGTATAAATACCCCACATGTGACCCCATTTCGGAAAGAAGACACCCCCAGGTATTCCGTGAGGGGCATATTGAGTCCATGAAAGATTGAAATTTTTGTCCTAAGTTAGCGGAAAGGGAGACTTTATGAGAAAAAAATAAATAAAATCAATTTCCGCTAACTTGTGCCAAAAAAAGAAAATTTCTATGAACTCGCCATGCCCCTCATTGAATACCTTGGGGTGTCTTCTTTCCAAAATGGGGTCACATGTGGGGTATTTATACTGCCCTGGTATTCTAGGGGCCCTAAAGCGTGAGAAGAAGTCTGGGATCCAAATGTCTAAAAATGACCTCATAAAAGGAATGTGGGCCCCTTTGCGCATTTAGGCTGCAAAAAAGTGTCACATATCTGGTATCGCCGTACTCAGGAGAAGTTGGGGAATGTGTTTTGGGGTGTCATTTTACATATACCCATGCTGGGTGAGAGAAATATCTTGGCAAAAGACAACTTTTCCCATTTTTTTATACAAAGTTGGCATTTGACCAAGATATTTATCTCACCCAGCATGGGTATATGTAAAATGACACCCCAAAACACATTCCCCAACTTCTCCCGAGTACGGAGATACCACATGTGTGACACTTTTTTGCAGCCTAGGTGGGCAAAGGGGCCCACATTCCAAAGAGCACCTTTCGGATTTCACAGGTCATTTACCTACTTACCACACATTAGGGTCCCTGGAAAATGACAGGGCAGTATAACTACCCCACAAGTGACCCCATTTTGGAAAGAAGACACCCCAAGGTATTCCGTGAGGGGCATGGCGAGTTCCTAGAATTTTTTATTTTTTGTCACAAGTTAGTGGAAAATGATGATTTTCTTTTTATTTCTTTTTTTCTTGCAAAGTCTTATATTCCACTAACTTGTGACAAAAAATAAAAACTTCCATGAACTCACTATGCCCATCAGCGAATACCTTGGGGTGTCTTCTTTCCAAAATGGGGTCACTTGTGGGGTAGTTATACTGCCCTGGCATTCTAGGGGCCCAAATGTGTGGTAAGGAGTTTGAAATCAAATTCTGTAAAAAATGACCAGTGAAATCCGAAAGGTGCTCTTTGGAATATGGGCCCCTTTGCCCACCTAGGCTGCAAAAAAGTGTCACACATCTGGTATCTCTGTATTCAGGAGAAGTTGAGGAATGTATTTTGGGGTGTCTTTTTACATATACCCATGCTGGGTGAGATAAATATCTTGGTCAAATGCCAACTTTGTATAAAAAAAAATGGGAAAAGTTGTCTTTTGCCAAGATATTTCTCTCACCCAGCATGGGTATATGTAAAATGACACCCCAAAACACATTCCCCAACTTCTCCTGAATACGGCGATACCACATGTGTGACACTTTTTTGCAGTCTAGGTGGGCTCACATACACCCTCTCTGCTGGAGGCCCTCAAAAAGAGGGAGAGCTCCTTTTCCGTAGAGGGGAAGAAGGTGGATTGTTCATTCTGGTTTAACAGACATGGCGTTCGGACCTTCCGAGAACAGGACAGGGGCGAGACCACCTGGTCTTCACCCACAACCGCCCTGGAGCCAGACGGAATGCGGTCTGTCTCAAGTGGAGTAGCGATGAAGCTAGCCCTACTAGAAAGGTGGAGCTCCTGCTTGGGATGGGTTTCAAGGCTACTGACATCTTTGCCTTGATCCATCCTTTTGGTTCCAAGGAGTTTGACATCAGCTTTGTCCGTCCGGAGGGGCTTGAGCTCTTCTGGTCCGGATATGAGCTGGTAAAGAACATGCCGGACTGGCGTGGTTTCATTGCAAAAGCGATAACCCGCCAGAATGAGGTCAAGAGAGTGACCGTGCTGACCCGTAACGAGTCGCTCTCTTGTATTGACATCATGACCTGGCTGGGTAGGTATGGAGAGGTCCAGGAAATACCAGCTAAAAACCTGAATGAGTTTGGCATTTGGTCGGGTGCCTGGACGTTTAATATCAAGCTTGGGCGTCTGGGCAGTACAGTTTCCCACATTCCATCATCTGCCTTTATCGGCCGAGACAGGATCTTGGTTTTCTACAGGGGGCAGCCTAAGCTCTGTCACAAGTGCGGCAGCCCCACACACTTCAGCGCCAGCTGCCAAGTGCAGAAGTGCGCGTTGTGTGGGGGGACAGGTCATCTAGCTGCATCTTGTGAGGAGATTAGATGCAACCTGTTTGGGGAGCTCGGGCACCCCTTCAGTCGCTGTCCTCTCTCTGAGGAGCTCATGCAGGAGCGGGCCGGGAGGTCCCTTCGGCTGAGGCGGGTACTGGCAAAGGCAGTGGAGTTAAGGGGTCAGTGAGGAACCTGAACAACCCGTCCCGGCAGAGACGGAGAGAGAGGCGTCAGGCGGAGAGGGAGGGGGAAGAACCCGGTCCTGGGGTGATGCCCGCTCCTTCCCAAACGACTGCCCCTTCTGAATCCGAGACCCTAGGGGGCAGCGAGCTGGAGGAGGAGATTGAGAGACTGGATCGGGCCGAAGAGACTCTGTCCTCGCACTACGAAAGTTCTGCAGAGGGTAGTGCGGCAGAGTCCCAAAGTAGACGGAAACGGCGTACTAAAAAACGATCTAGCCCGACCAAAGTTGCCAAGGAAGGTGTAACCGGCTCCCCTCTGGAGCTCTCCAACCGGTACCTCATCTTGGATGAGACCTCTGCCTCCTCTGCTGAGGAGGAGGTTGAAGGTGAGGGGCCGGGGGCGAAGGAGGGAGAGCCTTCAGGGGGCCCCGCGCCCCCCTCTGGTGGGGATGCAAGGTCCTCAGGAGGGGTGGCAAAATCGGGCCCTGAGACTGAGAAAGCCAGGAGCGGTGCGCAGAGGGAGGTGGTGGTGGCAGAGATGGATACCACAATCTCCCTCAAGAGAGGTCGTGCTGCTCTAGAAGGCAGCCCCGGGAGGGGGGAGAAGGATGGAAAGAAGGCCGTCTAATTTAACTACTCTTTATGGCGGTACCCGCTCTGCTGACTCTAGCGACCATTAATGTCGCCAGCATTAAGTCGGATGCGGCTTGTTTCACAGCCTTCGATTTTCTCAGCCGTGTTGAAGCTGACATTTTGTTTTTGCAAGAGACCAGACTGCCAGATTTGGCAGCGATTTATAAAGCCAAGAGGGAGTGGAGATCAGGGCCCTCCTACTGGTCTCTTGCGGCTGAGCCGTATAGCGGAGTGGCGGTCCTTTTTACCGCACCGGTAGAATGCCGACGAGTAATTGAATTAGAAATGGGGAGGTGTTTGATCTTGGTCATCCTCATGAGGGGACAGGAACTGCGCCTGATCAATATCTACGGGCCCCAGTCCAGGTGGGACAGGAAATGTCTCTTTATGAGGATTAAGCCTTTCCTTTTTACAAGCCGGCAGGTAGTTTTTGGTGGGGACTTTAATACTGTCGCAAGGCCCCAAGACAGGGGAGGCACCAGAAACCAGCTGACTTATGATAGTATTTTTCTGAATAGAGTAGCTAGTGAGGCTCGTCTGGAGGATGTCCACATTAGGCATACCCCAGGCCACGGGGGTTTCACTTTCTATAGAGGTAGTCAGATCAGGTCTAGAATAGATAGGTTTTATTTGAAAGAGGAGGCTACCTTTTCGCCCTTAAGGGTTGTGGAGGTGGAATTCTCAGATCACTGTTTGATTATGTTTTCTCTGAATATTTCAGAATCCCCCCAAATGGGAAGAGGTTATTGGAAGCTGAATTCGGGTGTCTTGGAGGAAGCAGAAGTGAGACAATCCTTTGAGGACTTCCTTCAGAGTCAGGTACCTTTACTGGATCTCTGTGATACTAAGTCAGAGTGGTGGGAGATATTCAAAGATCGAACTGCAAAGTTCTTCCGCCGGCTCTCGAGCCTCAGGTCCCTGGACAGGTACCACCTGTATCAGGGTCTGAGGAGGAAACTCGAGCATCTGGTCTCGACTGGTGGTAGCCGTGAGGATATCTCCAGGGTGAAATCTGGAAAGTATGATAGGCACACATCTTTAGTTTTTGAGAGGGACTTCGGGAGGTACCGCTCGCCCGACCCCTACAGAAATTGTAAGATGTCAGTGAAGAGTAAGTTAATACCAGGACTGGTCGATAGTACGGGATCTCTGAGCAGGTCCAGATCAGGGATCCTGGAAGTCGTGACACTCTTGGGGAGGAGGGATCTGGATCGGGACAGGATGTCGGCTTTCCTGGCTGGGGTCACCCCTGAGTCAGGAGCTCACCTCTCTTTTGACGGTTTGGTAGAAGAGATCAGGAAGGAGGAAGTTATCCTGGCGGTGGAAGGGTTAGCTCTGAAGAAGTCGCCAGGCCCGGATGGCTTAACATCCGAGTTTTATAAAACCTTTAAGGACTCTTTATGTCCCCTCTTGACTGAGGTATTCAATGAGTGTTTATCCTCGGGCACTCTGCCTCGGTCAATGAGGAGGTCAGCTCTGATCCTTCTAACAAAAGGGTAAATATCCGAGCCGTATTGAGAACTGGCGTCCCATAGCACTTCTTAATACGGACAGAAAGATTCTGGCCAAGATACTTTTTAATAGACTGGTAAAATTTGCACCCCAACTCCTTTCGGTGGTTCAGCATTTCTCGGTTCCAGGCCGCAGCACTTTTAGTGCTGTACTCGGTGTCCGAGAGGCAGTGGAACAGAGTAGAGCAGGCTACTGGAGGGGGTACATGCTGTCCTTAGATCAAGCAAAGGTGTTTGATCGGGTGAACCATGAGTACCTCTGGTCGGTCCTTCTGAAGTATGGCCTGCCGGGGGGGTTTGTCGATTGGTTAAAGATCTTGTATGCAGGGGGCAGATAGTTTCCCGCTTGTGAACGGTTGGTCTGGCTGCTCTTTTGAGGTTGGATCTGGCGTCCGCCAGGGTTGTTCTTTGAGCCCGCTTTTATACGTGTTCGCGATTGATCCCTTTCTTAAGCGGATTGATCGTGGACCGTTTGCGGGAGTCGGGATGGATCGGGCGGCGCCGGAAGCCACTCTGAGGGTAGTAGCGTACGCTGACGATGTCACCATTTTCGTATCCTCAAGAGGGGAGGCGGAGTACGTGATGTCTGAAGTGGATCGCTACTCGGAGGCATCCGGGTCCATGATCAATCGGGATAAGTGTGAGAGCCTCTGGCTGGGAGGGGGTGATCCAGTTTTTGATCTCCCGGACACCCTCCCAGGGCCCCAGTCGTCAGCCAAAGTCCTAGGCATCCATTTTGGCCATGGGGACTATCCCACTCAAAATTGGGATGACAGGCTTAAGATCGCCGCTTCGAAGGTCGACCAGTGGAAGGGTTGGTCTTTGACCCTCAGGGAAAGGGTAAACCTGATCAAGGCCTACTTACTCCCTTTGCTTATCTATTTGGGTAGCGTGTGTATCTTGCCAGAGCCTCTCTGGATTCGGGTTTATAGTCTGTTCTTCCAGCTCTTATGGGGGAATAGACTGAACCTGATCAAGAGAGAAGTGACTTACCGCACGAGGAGACTAGGGGGGTTATCTATGGTCAACCTTTGTTAAAGCAAATCTGGCAAACATCTGGATGGAGAGGGCTTCTCCGTGGGTAGTCTCCTGCTGGGGGTGGTTTCGGCCTTTCTTCCAGGAATGGGAGACAGGAGGGCAAGTGAAGGACTTACGTACGCCTCACGGATATCTTCCGATTTACGTCACCCCGATTCTGAAGGTGATCCGCTGGTGGGGTTTGGAGGTGAGGGAGATCAGGACTCTGTCAAGGAGGTCCCTTGACAAGAGGGTCTCGTTGTCCCACTTCCAGAAGCCCCTGGCCCTCAGGGATTGCTGAAGCCGGGATCTAGACAAGGGGTTACAGTTGCTAAATTCTGCAAGGATCCCCTCGAAGTTTTGGGACTTGGCTTGGCGCTGCTTTCACGGGAGGCTGTATGTGAGGGACAACTTGAAGTACAGGAACTCTGATGAAAGGGGTTGTCCCCGGGAGGAGTGTGGCTCCATACTGGAAAGTATGGATCACTTCCTGCTCCAGTGTCCCTTTAATACAGAGGTATACCAACGGGTGGGAGCTTCCATTGGCTAGCCTAGGCTAGCCAGCCTCTCCTACGCGGAGTGGGCCTATGGAGTGCTCAGAGACATTGGTAGAAGGGACCTGTGCACATGTTTTTTAGTTAGTATAGTGGTTAGGTTCTACACGTGGAATGCACGGTGCTTAGTTTCAACGCAGCAGAAAGTCCTCCCAGTGGACGAGGTATGTAGGAACATTCTGGGTGACCTGGTGAAGGTGCGTTCTTTGGAGTATGAGAGACTGGGTACCAGTAGGGCCTCTCTCCTCTGGAGAGGCTTTGCTTTTAGTGTACCCTAGCCTAGTCATACGTTTCCTAGTGGTGGGCTGACGCTTTCACCGTAGATTTTTGTTTTGTGGGATGTTAAGCTTTGAAGAAAGGCTTACAGAGACCGAGCATGGGCCTTCGGGTAGTTCTGTATATTAGAATATTTTGCAGTGTGTGTTAAATAGTTATGTTGTTTATGTTGTTTATTAGGATAGGATGAGTTGGGGCTAGTTAGGTTGGGTAAGTGGGGGAAAGGGTCTTTTATTTGTGCTTTTATGTGTTTTATGTGTGTTTTGAAGTGGGGAGGCCTGCATCTAGCCCTGGACTATGCGGACATGGGAGGACATGGGGCGAGGGGCTAGATGTAGGTGGTGGAGGTAGGGCTGGCCTCGGACTATGCGGACAAGAAAGAGACGTGAGGCGGAGGTCAGCCTTGGGTGATGGGTGAAGGGTGATGGAGTAGGTAGTGGGGGTTAGGGCTAGATTAGGGAGGTAAAAAGGTTTATTTTGCTTTATGTGTTATATTAGTAAAAAGGTAATATATATATATATATAAAAAAAAAAATTATTATTATTATTATTGTTTTATTAGTCTTATTTGCATTTTCGTTTCTTTTTTTTAGCATTTATATATAGTTTGTATATAGTTTTTATAGGGTATTGGTATGAATGTGAGTATAAGTGAGGCTAGGCCAGCTGAGAAGCTGTTCTGTTTGTTTTCTCGTCTGTAAAGTTTTGTATTTTTCTAATAAAAAAGAGTTCCCATAGCAGAGAATCATGCTTCATGTCACCCACCACTGGAACAGGCCACTGTCAGATATTTAGGCCCCGTCACCCAGACAGAGGAGAGAGGTCCCATAGCAGAGAATCAGGCTTCATGTCATAGCAGAGAATCAGGCTTCATGTCACCCACCACTGGAACAGGCCACTGTCAGATATTTAGGCCCCAGCACCCAGACAGAGGAGAGTGGTCCCATAGCACAGAATCAGGCTTCATGTCACCCACCATTGGAACAGGCCAGTTTACGATATTTAGGCCCCTGGCACCCAGACGGAGGAGAGGTTCATTCAACTTTGGGTTGCCCCGCAATATAATGGTAAAATTAAAAAAATAGGATTGAATGAAGAAGTGCCCTGGAGTACAAGAATATATTGTTAAGGGGAGGTAGTTATAAATGTCTAATCTGCACAAGGGATGGACAGGTCCTGTGGGATCCATGCCTGGTTCATTTTTATGAACGTAAGCTTGTCCACATTGGCTGTGGACAGGCGGCTGCGTTTGTCTGTAATGACACCCCCTGCCGTGCTAAATACATGTTCAGACAAAACGCTGGCCGCCGGGCAGGCCAGCACCTCCAAGGCATAAAAGGCTATCTCTGGCCAAGTGGACAATTTAGAGACCCAGAAGTTGAATGGGGCCGAACCATCAGTCAGAACGTGGAGGGGTGTGCACACGTACTGTTCCACCATGTTAGTGAAATGCTGACTCCTGCTAACACGTTCCGTATCAGGTGGTGGTGCAGTTAGCTGTGGCGTGGTGACAAAACTTTTCCACATCTCTGCCATGCTAACCCTGCCCTCAGAGGAGCTGGCCGTAACACAGCTGCGTTGGCGACCTCTTGCTCCTCCTCTGCCTTCGCCTTGGGCTACCACTTGTTCCCCTGTGACATTTGGGAATGCTCTCAGTAGCGCGTCTACCAACGTGCGCTTGTACTCGCGCATCTTCCTATCACGCCCCAGTGCAGGAAGTAAGGTAGGCACATTGTCTTTGTACCGGGGATGCAGCAGGGTGGCAACCCAGTAGTCCGCACACGTTAAAATGTGGGCAACTCTGCTGTCGTTGCGCAGGCACTGCAGCATGTAGTCGCTCATGTGTGCCAGGCTGCCCAGAGGTAAGGACAAGCTGTCCTCTGTGGGAGGCGTATCATCATCATCCTCCGTTTCCCCCCAGCCACGCACCAGTGATGGGCCCGAGCTGCGTTGGGTGCCACCCCGCTGTGAACATGCTTCATCCTCATCCTCCTCCACCTCCTCTTCATCCTCTTCCTCCTCGTCCTCCAGTAGTGGACCCTGTCTGGCCACATTTGTACCTGGCCTCTGCTGTTGCAAAAAACCTCCCTCTGAGTCACTTCTAAGAGACTGGCCTGAAAGTGCTAAAAATGACCCCTTTTCCTCCTCCTCCTCCTCCTGGGCCACCTCCTCTTCCATCATCGCCCTAAGTGTTTTCTCAAGGAGACATAGAAGTGGTATTGTAACACTGATAACGGCGTCATCGCCACTGGCCATGTTGGTGGGGTACTCTAAACAGCGGCACACAGGTCTCGCATGGAGGCCCAGTCATTGGTGGTGAAGTGGTGCTGTTCCGCAGTGCGACTGACCCGTGCGTGCTGCAGCTGAAACTCCACTATGGCCTGCTGCTGCTCGCACAGTCTGTCCAGCATGTGCAAGGTGGAGTTCCACCTGGTGGGCATGTCGCATATGAGGAGGTGAGCTGTAGCACAGACAGGCGAGCAGCGGCAGGATGGGAACGCCAGAAGCGCGCACAGACGGCCCACACTTTATGCAGCAGCTCTTACATGTCGGGGTATTTGTGAATGAACTTCTGCACCACCAAATTCAGCACATGCGCCAGGCAAGGGATCTGCGTCAAAACGGCTAGTCCCAGAGCTGCGACAAGATTTCGCCCATTATCGCACACCACCAGGCCGGGCTTTAGGCTTACCGGCAGCAACCACTCGTCGGTCTGTTGTTCAATACCCCGCCACAACTCCTGCGCGGTGTGGGGCCTGTCCCCCAAACATATGAGTTTCAGAATGGCCTGCTGACGTTTACCCCGGGCTGTGCTGAAGTTGGTGGTGAAGGTGTGTGGCTGACTGGATGAGCAGGTGGAAGAAGAGGAGGAGGATGCAGAGTAGGAGGAGGAGGCTACAGGAGGCAAAGAATGTTGCCCTGCGATCCTTGGTGGCGGAAGGACGTGCGCCAAAGAGCTCTCCGCCTGGGGCCCAGCCGCCACTACATTTACCCAGTGTGCAGTTAGGGAGATATAGCGTCCCTGGCCGTGCTTACTGGTCCACGTATCTGTGGTTAGGTGGACCTTGCCACAGATGGCGTTGCGCAGTGCACACTTGGTTGTGCAGGGAAGGCACGGCTCTTTTGGAGAAGTAGTGGCGGCTGGGAACAACATACTGTGAGACAGCAAGCGACATGAGCTGTTTGAAGCTGTCTGTGTCCACCAGCCTGAATGACAGCATTTCATAAGCCAGTAGTTTAGAAATGCTGGCATTCAGGGCCAGGGATCGAGGGTGGCTAGGTGGGAATTTACGCTTTCTCTCAAATGTTTGTGAGATGGAGAGCTGAACGCTGCCGTGTGACATGGTTGAGATGCTTGGTGACGGAGGTGGTGGTGTTGGTGGTACATCCTCTGTTTGCTAGGCGGCAGGTGCTAACGTTCCTCCAGAGGTGGAAGAAGAGTCCGAGGCGGCGGCGGCAGCAGCAGAAGAGATAGCAGGGGGAGCCTGAGTGAGTTCCTTGTTTTTAAGGTGTTTTCTCCACTGCAGTTCATGCTTTGCATGCAGGTGCCTGGTCATGCAGGTTGTGCTAAGGTTCAGAACGTTAATGCCTCGCTTCAGGCTCTGAAGGCACAGCGTGCAAACCACTCGGGTCTTGTCGTCAGCACATTGTTTGAAGAACTGCCACACCAGGGAACTCCTTGAAGCTGCCTTTGGGGTGCTCGGTCCCAGATGGCGGTGGCCAGTAGCAGACGGACTCTCTTGGTGTCGGGTGTTCTGCTTTTGCCCACTGCTCCCTCTTTTGCTACCCTTTTGCTCGGTCTCACCACTGCCTCTTCCTCCGAATTCTGAAAGTCAGTGCACGATCTTCATTCCATGTGGGGTCTAGGACCTCATCGTCCCCTGCATCGTCTTCCACCCAGTCTTCCTCCCTGACCTCCTGTTCAGTCTGCACACTGCAGAAAGACGCAGCAGTTGTCACCTGTGTTTCGTCATCATCAGAGACGTGCTGAGGTGGTATTCCCATGTCCTCATCATCAGGAAACATAAGTGGTTGTGCGTCAGTGCATTCTATGTCTTCCACCGCTGGGGAAGGGCTAGGTGGATGCCCTTGGGAAACCCTGCCAGCAGAGTCTTCAAACAGCATAAGAGACTGCTGCATAACTTGAGGCTCAGACAGTTTCCCTGATATGCATGGGGGTGATGTGACAGACTGATGGGCTTGGTTTTCATGTGCCATCTGTGCGCTTTCTGCAGAAGACTGGGTGGGAGATAATGTGAACATGCTTGATCCACTGTCGGCCACCCAATTGACTAATGCCTGTACCTGCTCAGGTATTACCATCCTTAGAACAGCATTGGGCCCCACCAAATATCGCTGTAAATTCTGGCTGCTACTTGGACCTGAGGTAGTTGGTTCACTAGGACATGTGGCTGTGGCAGAACAGCCACATCCTCTCCCAGCACCAGAGGGTCCACTAACACCACCACAACCATGTCCGCGTCCGCGTCCCTTACTAGATGTTTTCCTCATTGTTACCGTTCACCACAATAAGAAAAAAATTATATGGCCCAATGTATTGAATTCAAATTCAGGCCTTTTTTTACAGGCACCTAACACTATCTGTCTATCTATTTAGGTACCGTATTACACTAATACAGGCACAGCAGTAACCACTAAACAGATTTAGCTGAATATAAATTGTAGGCCTAGTATTTAGGCCCTGGATGACAGGTATCCCTTTTACGGACAGAATTAGACTTGGAAATGCACGGTAGCGTGTGAAGTTATTGAGGATGACCCTATCCGCACCTTCAATCTAATATACCCTTTTATGGATAGATTTAACCTTGGCCTGATAGAGCAGAAACCACTAATTTAGGGAATTGCTAACTTGGGAATTGTATTCATCCCAGAATAAAAACTGTGCTTCGGCAGACAGCAGACAGTATTACAATTGGCTAGCCACAGCTGAAACACCAGATTTAGGGTACTGCTATTTTGGCAGTACCCCTCAATAAAATAGCAAGCACAGCCAAGCCCCTGATGTAGGATACAGCAAAAAAAAACAACACACTATTGATGGTTAAAAATGGACTTGGTGGCAGCTTGTGCTGGTGCACCACAAGACACAAATAATGGCCGCCGATCACCCCTGAAAATAGTGACTGAAAAACGCTCTGGGCATCCTTAAAACAGTGAGCAATTGAATAGCAGAGGTTGTATGATACACAGCTGTATATCGATCACTTCAGTAAATAAATCCCTGCCTAATCTCGCCCTAACAGCAGCAGCTGCATCCTATCCCTACACTGATCAGAGCAGAGTGACGTGCGGCGCTACGCGACTCCAGCTTAAATAGAGGCTGGGTCACATGCTGCACTGGCCAATCACAGCCATGCCAATAGTAGTCATGGCTGTGATGGCCTCTTGGGGCAAGTAGTATGACGCTTGTTGATTGGCTGCTTTGCAGCCTTTCAAAAAGCGCCAAGAAAGTGCCGAACACCGAACCCGAACCCGGTTTTTTTACGAAAATGTTCGGGTTCGGGTCCGTGTCACGGACACCCCAAAATTCAGTACGAACCTGAACTATACAGTTCGGGTTCGCTCATCCCTAACCCTGAGAGAATCGGTAACGCTTGTGTGAAAGAGATCTACATGTCAGCGTGGAGAAGCGGCATACGGTGAGTGCTTTGGAGGTAAAGCGCTTCTGAAGTATGGACTAGAGCAGTGATGGCTAACCTCTGGTACTCCAGCTGTGGTGAAACTACGACTCCTAGCATGTTCCATTCATTCCTGTGGAGTTTTGAGAACAGCCACACAAATGTGCATCTTGGGAGTTGTAGTTTTACCACAGCTGGAGTGCCTGAGGTTTGCCATTGCAGAACTAGAGTAAATAGAGTGTTTGGGCACTAATTTAAGGTCAGTACTTCAGTATTGGAAAAAGGGGAAGACTGTCAAAGGATATGTACCAGTGTTTGGTTACATCGGTGCAGAGAAGAACTGTTCTTGCATGTTGCTGTACTATTGAAAGAGAGCAGTACGAATCAGATGGAAATACAACTGTATTTGGGGGAGAGGACTAAGCCTTTTGAGATTTAACAGTGCTCAAAAATGGACTAAAGATAAGGACAATTACAGGCTGCTGTGCAGGTCAAAGTTAAAGGGGTTGTCCGGGTTCAGAGCTGACCGGACCTACCCTTATTTTCACCCAGGCAGCCCCCCTGAGGCTAGCATTGGAGCATCTGATGCTCCTATGCGCTCCCTTGCCCTGCGCTAAATCGAGCAGGGCAAGGTCTCTTTTGTTTTCAATAACACACTGCTGGGCGGAAACTTCTGCGCGGCAGTGTGTTCGGTGACGTCACCGGCTCTGATGGGCGGGCTTTCGCGCTGCCCTAGCCATTTTACTGGCTATGGCAGAGCTAAATCCCGCCCATCAGTGCCGGTGACGTCACCGGGCTTCCTGGCATGAACTTCTCCGATGCTCAAGTCAGGGGGGCTTCCGGGGTAGTAATGGAGGTATGTCCGGGTTAAGCTCTGAGCCCAGACAACCCCTTAAGAGGGTGGGCTGCTGTGGAGGTCACTATTAAGGGGGAGGGGTGCTGTAGAGGTCACTGTTATGGGAAACACTGTGGATATCATTTAACCTCACACACAAACATTAAATGAAATAGTGGAGATATACCAGTGCAAAGCCAGGTCATCCTAGTATATGTATATACAGTATAAATATATATATCTACATGCAGTTTGCCTGCTCTCCTCATGTTTGTTTGGGTTTCTGCCCAAAAAATACTGATACGTTAGTGTATGTGTCAGACACAGGGAAACCATATGTACAGCGCTGCAGAGTGAGTTTGCTCTATAAAAGCAACATAAAAAAATACATACTGCCATAAGGAATATAAATCGACTTTTCTGACTACAGCAAATGTCACAAGATACTGAAGGCTGCTATCTGATCATACAAGGTGGCCACAATGATATTTATTCAGGCAGTACAGAACTCTTTGTAATTATAATAAGAGGTATATTTGGTATAATCTATCAGTTTTCACGGACAGGATGTTCTGACCTTTAATTTTTATTTTATGCTTCTACATCCCTGGGTTTTCCAAGGTGTTACGTGGTGCACAATCCCTCTAATATGAATCTATGCATGATAAAGATTATTCACAGGGCCTTTAGGCCTCGCTGAATGTTTTGCCTGCTATGTTATGACATATAATCTGCTTTACTTAGATTCAGGGGATATTTAGATTCAAAATTTGTGAAAATAAAATTAGATGAGTTGCTCATTAGTGTTGGGTGAGCATGCTCAGCCTAACACCAGTTTGGCTCGAGCATCGCAGTGTTTGGCCGAATACCTTGTGTGCTCGAGTCAGTGTATTTAAATCCAATTTAGCCTCTATTTATGAAAAGTTTCAGCTGGGATTTGAACTCACAACCTTATACATTAGAAGCAAGGAATTTAACCACTCAGCTATAAAGCTGAATGATAAACTGTGTCAGAAAAACCTCATAGTAATTTGTCATGTAGTAAGTAGAGTTGAGCGAACACCTGGATGTTCGGGATCGAGAAGTTCGGCCAAACTTCCCGGAAATGTTCGGGTTCGGGATCCGAACTCGACCCGAACTTCGCCCCGAACCCGAACCCGAACCCCATTTAAGTCAATGGGGACCCGAACTTTTCGGCACTAAAAAGGCTGTAAAATAGCCCAGGAAAGGGCTAGAGGGCTGCAAAAGGCAGCAAAATGTAGGTAAATCCCCTGCAAACAAATGTGGATAGGGAAATTAATTAAAATAAAAATAAAATAAATTAAAATTAACCAATATCAATTGGAGAGAGGTCTCATGAGAGAGGTCCCATAGCAGAGAATCAGGCTTCATGTCATAGCAGAGAATCAGGCTTCAAGTCATAGCAGAGAATCAGGCTTCATGTCATAGCAGAGAATCAGGCTTCATGTCATAGCAGAGAATCAGGCTTCAAGTCATAGCAGAGAATCAGGCTTCATGTCATAGCAGAGAATCAGGCTTCACGTCACCCACCACTGGAACAGGCCATTGTCAGATATTTAGGCCACGGCACCCAGACAGAGGAGAGAGGTCCCATAGCAGAGAATCAGGCTTCATGTGTCACTACCAGAGCTTTGGGACGTTCTCACAGCTCTGTTTCTCCACCCCTGTGATGATGTCACTACTAGAGCTGGGAGGAGTTCTCACTGCTCTGTTTACTTTTGGTTTCCTTCCTCCCAGCTGTTCCTCATGCGTTTGATTTCCCTCTCTTTATATCACCCCTCCTCCTATTGTAGGGCGTGGATTATAGTTCTCATTTCAGTTGTAGCTCTTGCTTTAGTATCTTCACTTGTAGCTATCAGTTCACTGGACCTGTGTTCTGCTGCAGCAAGCACTCCGGATATTGCCAGCTGTCCTTGGATCCGTCTTCTCTGCGGCTGCAACACCTTCAGCTAAGTGTACAGACATTGTTGTGTACCTGATTATTTTCTGACTGGATCTGAGGTGGCCACGGTTCCCTCCATATACTGAGTAGGGCACCGGTGGCCGTGCCCCTTCCACTATTGTAGGGGTTACAGTGGTCATCAGTCTTAGGCACGTGGGCATGCCTCGTTCCGCCATTTGGATCCGGGCATGTGCTTTAGCAGCATAGGGAGAGCTTTGAGGGTCGGACAGGGGTCACCCTTTATCCTCCCTAGTTTGGGTCCGGTCAGTAGCTCTTTTACTGTGTATACTATTGTTGCTCACATACAGCCGTGACATCATGTCATAGCAGAGAATCAGGCTTCAAGTCATAGCAGAGAATCAGGCTTCAAGTCATAGCAGAGAATCAGGCTTTATGTCATAGCAGAGAATCAGGCTTCACGTCACCCACCACAGGAACAGGCCATTGTCAGATATTTAGGCCCCAGCACCCAGACAGAGGAGAGAGGTCCCATAGCAGAGAATCAGGCTTCATGTCATAGCAGAGAATCAGGCTTCACGTCACCCACCACTGGAACAGGCCATTGTCAGATATTTAGGCCCCGGCACCCAGACAGAGGAGAGAGGTCCCATAGTAAAGAATCAGGCTTCATGTCACCCACCACTGGAACAGGCCATTGTCAGATATTTTTAGGCCCCGGCACCCAGACAGAGGAGAGAGGTCCCATAGCAGAGAATCAGGCTTCATGTCATAGCAGAGAATCAGGCTTCATGTCACCCACCACTGGAACAGGCCATTGTCAGATATTTTTAGGCCCCGGCACCCAGACAGAGGAGAGAGGTCCCATAGCAGAGAATCAGGCTTCATGTCATAGCAGAGAATCAGGCTTTATGTCACCCAACACTGGAACAGGCCATTGTCAGATATTTTTAGGCCCCGGCACCCAGACAGTGGAGAGTGGTCCCATAGCAGAGAATCAGGCTTCATGTCATAGCAAAGAATCATGCTTCATGTCACCCTACACTGGAACAGGCCGCTGTCAGATATTTTTAGGCCTCGGCACCCAAACAGAGGAGAGAGGTCTCATAGCAGAGATTCAGGCTTCATGTCATAGCAGAGAATCAGGCTTCATGTCACCCAACACTGGAACAGGCCACTGTCTTTTGGTTGCCCCGCAATATAATGGCAAAATGAAAATAAAAAAAGGATTGAATGAGGAAGTGCCCTGGAGTACAATAATATATGGTTAAGGGGAGGTAGTTATAAATGTCTAATCTGCACAAGGGATGGACAGGTCCTGTGGGATCCATGCTTGGTTCATTTTTATGAACGTCAGCTTGTCCACATTGGCTGTAGACAGGCGGCTGCGTTTGTCTGTAATGACGCCCTCTGCCGTGCTGAATACACGTTCAGACAAAACGCTGGCCGCCGGGCAGGCCAGCACCTCCAAGGCATAAAAGGCTAGCTCTGGCCACGTGGACAATTTGGAGACCCAGAAGTTGAATGGGGCCGAACCATCAGTCAGTACGTGGAGGGGTGTGCACACGTACTGTTCCACCATGTTAGGGAAATGTTGCCTCCTGCTAACACGTTCCGTATCAGGTGGTGGTGCAGTTAGCTGTATCGTGGTGACAAAACTTTTCCACATCTCTGCCATGCTAACCCTGCCCTCAGAGGAGCTGGCCGTGACACAGCTGCGTTGGCGACCTCTTGCTCCTCCTCTGCCTTCGCCTTGGGCTTCCACTTGTTCCCCTGTGACATTTGGGAATGGTCTCAGTAGCGCGTCTAACAACGTGCGATTGTACTCGCCCATCTTCTTATCACGCTCCAGTGCAGGAAGTAAGGTGGGCACATTGTCTTTGTACCGGGGATCCAGCAGGGTGGCAACCCAGTAGTCCGCACACGTTAAAATGTGGGCAACTCTGCTGTCGTTGCGCAGGCACTGCAGCATGTAGTCGCTTATGTGTGCCAGGCTGCCCAGAGGTAAGGACAAGCTGTCCTCTGTGGGAGGCGTATCGTCATCGTCCTGCGTTTCCCCCCAGCCACGCACCAGTGATGGGCCCGAGCTGCGTTGGGTGCCACCCCGCTGTGAACATGCTTCATCCTCATCCTCCTCCACCTCCTCCTCATCCTCGTCCTCCAGTAGTGGGCCCTGTCTGGCCACATTTGTACCTGGCCTCTTCTGTTGCAAAAAACCTCCCTTTGAGTCACTTCTAAGAGACTGGCCTGAAAGTGCTAAAATGACCCCTCTTCCTCCTCCTCCTCCTGGGCCACCTCCTCTTCCATCATCGCCCTAAGTGTTTTCTCAAGGAGACATAGAAGTGGTATTGTAATGCTGATAACAGCGTCATCGCCACAGGCCATGTTGGTGGAGTACTCGAAACAGCGCAACAGGGCACACAGGTCTCGCATGGAGGCCCAGTCATTGGTGGTGAAGTGGTGCTGTTCCTCAGTGCGACTGACCCGTGCGTGCTGCAGCTGAAACTCCACTATGGCCTGCTGCTGCTCGCACAGTCTGTCCAGCATGTGCAAGGTGGAGTTCCACCTGGTGGGCACGTCGCATATGAGGCGGCGAGCGGGAAGGCCAAAGTTACGCTGTAGCTCAGACAGGCGAGCAGCAGCAGGATGTGAACGCCGGAAGCGCGCACAGACGGCCCACACTTTATGCAGCAGCTCTGACATGTCGGGGTAGTTGTGAATGAACTTCTGCACCATCAAATTCAGCACATGCGCCAGGTAAGGGATGTGCGTCAAACCGGCTAGTCCCAGAGCTGCAACGAGATTTCGCCCATTATCGCACACCACCAGGCCGGGCTTGAGGCTCACCGGCAGCAACCACTCGTCGGTCTGTTGTTCTATACCCCGCCACAACTCCTGTGCGGTGTGGGGCCTGTCCCCCAAACATATGAGTTTCAGAATGGCCTGCTGACGTTTACCCCGGGCTGTGCTGAAGTTGGTGGTGAAGGTGTGTGGCTGACTGGATGAGCAGGTGGAAGAAGAGGAGGAGGAAGCCGAGTAGGAGGAGGAGGCAACAGGAGGCAAAGAATGTTGCCCTGCGATCCTTGGCGGCGGAAGGACGTGCGCCAAACAGCTCTCCGCCTGGGGCCCAGCCGCCACTACATTTACCCAGTGTGCAGTTAGGGAGATATAGCGTCCCTGGCCGTGCTTACTGGTCCACGTATCTGTGGTTAGGTGGACCTTGCCACAGATGTCGTTGTGCAGTGCACACTTGATTTTATCGGATACTTGGTTGTGCAGGGAAGGCACGGCTCTCTTGGAGAAGTAGTGGCGGCTGGGAACAACATACTGTGAGACAGCAAGCGACATGAGCTGTTTGAAGCTGTCTGTGTCCACCAGCCTGAATGATAGCATTTCATAGGCTAGTAGTTTAGAAATGCTGGCATTCAGGGCCAGGGATCGAGAGTGGCTAGGTGGGAATTTACGCTTTCTCTCAAATGTTTGTGAGATGGAGAGCTGAACGCTGCCGTGTGACATGGTTGAGATGCTTGGTGACGGAGGTGGTGGTGTTGGTGGTACATCCTCTGTTTGCTGGGCGGCAGGTGCCAACGTTCCTCCAGAGGCGGAGGAAGAGGCCGAGGCAGCGGCAGCAGCAAAGAGGTAGCAGGGGGAGCCTGAGTGAGTTCCTTGTTTTTAAGGTGCTTACTCCACTGCAGTTCATGCTTTGCATGCAGGTGCCTGGTCATGCAGGTTGTGCTAAGGTTCAGAACGTTAATGCCTCGCTTCAGGCTCTGATGGCACAGCGTGCAAACCACTCGGGTCTTGTCGTCAGCACATTGTTTGAAGAACTGCCACGCCAGGGAACTCCTTGAAGCTGCCTTTGGGGTGCTCGGTCCCAGATGGCGGTGGCCAATAGCAGACGGACTCTCTTGGTGGCGGGTGTTCTGCTTTTGCCCACTGCTCCCTCTTTTGCTACGCTGTTGGCTCGGTATCACCACTGCCTCTTCCTCCAAATTCTGAAAGTCAGTGGCACGACCTTCATTCCATGTGGGGTCTAGGACCTCATCGTCCCCTGCATCGTCAGGTTGGTACACTAGACTGTGTTAAATGTAATTTAGAGTCCACTACAATATAACTGAGAGATGGAGAACAACACATCAGGTACACTAACTAGTCTGTGATGGGGAGTTCTTGTTTCAAATATATTGGAATACCTTACTGAGGAGAAATATTCTCATGTACAAGATCTCACATAGAGCACTAATGCTCAGAATATCTCTGCCACTTCTACAGTATCCAGCAAATGTGACACAGACCGATACGTCAGGTTAGGTCCACTACAATATGATAGGGAGTGATGCAGAACAACACATCAGGTACACTAGTCTGCAATGAACAATATTTTTGTAAAAATGTTTAAAAATGTTTTAGAAAATATGCACAATTGGATTGCAGCACTGAGGAGAATTATTCCCATAATTAAGATACCCACAGAGGGTGACCACTAATGCTCATAACATGTCTGCCACTTCTATGGTATATGGAAATTTTTGCCATATCTTTTATTATAAAATTTTCACTTTTTTTTTTTTAAAGAATACATGCGTTTGAACATACAGTGTAGCTGTGACAGCAACACGTGAGATAAAAAATCAGTGATAAATTGAATTTTTCTAATTATGTTTGCAACGCTTAAGAAAAATATGCACTCGGGTCTTGTCGTCAGCACATTGTTTGAAGAACTGCCACGCCAGGGAACTCCTTGAAGCTGCCTTTGGGGTGCTCGGTCCCAGATGGCGGTGGCCAATAGCAGACGGACTCTCTTGGTGGCGGGTGTTCTGCTTTTGCCCACTGCTCCCTCTTTTGCTACGCTGTTGGCTCGGTATCACCACTGCCTCTTCCTCCAAATTCTGAAAGTCAGTGGCACGACCTTCATTCCATGTGGGGTCTAGGACCTCATCGTCCCCTGCATCGTCTTCCACCCAGTCTTCCTCCCTGACCTCCTGTTCAGTCTGCACACTGCAGAAAGACGCAGCAGTTGGCACCTGTGTTTCGTCATCATCAGAGACGTGCTGAGGTGGTATTCCCATGTCCTCATCAGGAAACATAAGTGGTTGTGCGTTAGTGCATTGTATTTCTTCCACCCCTGGGAAAGGGCTAGGTGGATGCCCTTGGGAAACCCTGCCAGCAGAGTCTTCAAACAGCATAAGAGACTGCTGCATAACTTGAGGCTCAGACAGTTTCCCTGATATGCATGGGGGTGATGTGACAGACTGATGGGCTTGGTTTTCATGCGCCATCTGTGCGCTTTCTGCAGAAGACTGGGTGGGAGATAATGTGAACGTGCTGGATCCACTGTCAGCCACCCAATTGACTAATGCCTGTACCTGCTCAGGCCTTACCATCCTTAGAACAGCATTGGGCCCCACCAAATATCGCTGTAAATTCTGGTGGCTACTGGGACCTGAGGTAGTTGGTTCACTAGGATGTGTGGCTGTGGCAGAACGGCCACGTCCTATCCCAGCACCAGAGGGTCCACTAAAACCACCACGACCATGTCCGCGTCCCTTACTAGATGTTTTCCTCATTGTTACCGTTCACCACAATAAGAAAAAAATTATTTGGCCCAATGTATTGAATTCAAATTCAGGCCTTTTTTTACAGGCACCTAACACTATCTGGCTATCTCTTTAGGTACCGTATTACACTAATACAGGCACAGCAGTAACGACAGATTTAGCTGAATATAAATTGTAGGCCTAGTATTTAGGCCCTGGATGACAGGTATCCCTTTTATGGACAGAATTAGACTTGGAAATGCACAGTAGCGTGTGAAGTTATTGAGGATGACCCTATCAGCACCTTCAATGTAATATACCCTTTTATGGATAGATTTAACCTTGGCCTGATTCAGCAGAAACCACTGATTTAGGGAATTGCTAAGTTGAGAATTTTATTTCAACCCAGAACAAAAACTGTGCTTTGGCGGACACTAAATAGATTGACCAGCCACAGCAGTAACAACAGATTTAGCTGAATATAAATTGTAGGCCTAGTATTTAGGCGCTGGATGACAGGTATCCCTTTTACGGACATAATTAGACTTGGAAATGCACGGTAGCGTGTAAAGTTATTGAGGATGACCCTATCCGCACCTTCAATCTAATATACCCTTTTATGGATAGATTTAACCTTGGCCTGATATAGCAGAAACCACTAATTTAGGGAATTGCTAAGTTGGGAATTGTTTTCAACCCAGAACAAAAACTGTGCTTCGGCAGACAGCAGACAGTATTACAATTGGCTAGCCACAGCTGAAACCCCAGATTTAGGGTACTGCTATTTTGGCAATTGTATTTTACCCCTCAATAAAATAGCAAGCACAGCCAAGCCCCTGATGTAGGATATAGCAAAAAACATACAAACACTATTGATGGTTAAAAATGGACTTGGTGGCAGCTTGTGCTGGCGCACCACAAGACACAAAGTGGCCGCCGATCACCCCAGAAAAAAAGTGACTGAAAAACGCTCTGGGCAGCCTTAAAACAATGGGCAATTGAATAACAGAGGTTGTATGATACACAGCTGTATATCGATTACTTCAGTAAATAAATTCCTGCCTAATCTCGCCCTAACAGCAGCAGCTGCATCCTCTCCCTACACTGATCAGAGCAGAGTGACGTGCGGCGCTACGTGACTCCAGCTTAAATAGAGGCTGGGTCACATGCTGCACTGGCCAATCACAGCCATGCCAATAGTAGGCATGCCTGTGATGGCCTCTTGGGGCAAGTAGTATGACGCTTGTTGATTGGCTGCTTTGCAGCCTTTCAAAAAGCGCCAAGACAGCGCCGAACACCGAACCTGAACCCGGACTTTTACGAAAATGTTCGGGTTCGGGTCCGTGTCACGGACACCTCAAAATTCGGTACGAACCCAAACTATACAGTTCGGGTTCGATCATCCCTAGTAGTAAGTATTCCTATACAACAGAAGTATCATTTCATATACATCAGGTTGGTACACTAGACTGTGTTAAATGTAATTTAGAGTCCACTACAATATAACTGAGAGATGGAGAACAACACATCAGGTACACTAACTAGTCTGTGATGGGGAGTTCTTGTTTCAAATATATTGGAATACCTTACTGAGGAGAAATATTCTCATGTACAAGATCTCACATAGAGCACTAATGCTCAGAATATCTCTGCCACTTCTACAGTATCCAGCAAATGTGACACAGACCGATACGTCAGGTTAGGTCCACTACAATATGATAGGGAGTGATGCAGAACAACACATCAGGTACACTAGTCTGCAATGAACAATATTTTTGTAAAAATGTTTAAAAATGTTTTAGAAAATATGCACAATTGGATTGCAGCACTGAGGAGAATTATTCCCATAATTAAGATACCCACAGAGGGTGACCACTAATGCTCATAACATGTCTGCCACTTCTATGGTATATGGAAATTTTTGCCATATCTTTTATTATAAAATTTTCACTTTTTTTTTTTTAAAGAATACATGCGTTTGAACATACAGTGTAGCTGTGACAGCAACACGTGAGATAAAAAATCAGTGATAAATTGAATTTTTCTAATTATGTTTGCAACGCTTAAGAAAAATATGCACAATTGAACAGAGTCTGCGCCAATAATACCAGGCCCAGTTTTAGACAAAAAAAGGTGGCCCTGGGCAAAATCAAAAGTGGGGCCCCAAATCTTGTAATAATGTACTAATGTCTTTAATGATGGGTGCTATAGCAACCGGGTGCGCCTGCGATCTACGGTAATGCTGACTGTGGACGTTTAACCACTCAGATGCCGTGGTCAAATGTCTCCATGGCATCTGAGAATGTTAAAAACCGGAAGCGTACGCTTCCTGTTCAGGCGCACTTTCCCCCGGCAGAGATCGGGGAAAGCACCCTGTTGTAATAATGAGCCGCAGCCTGTACTAGGCTTCCAGGCTCATTATTAGTATAACCCAGTTCAGGCCACTAGATGGCAGCCCTGAACTGGGATATAGTGATTTCTATACAGAATAAGGCTTATTGTTCTGCGGCCGTATTGCGGACCGCATTTGCGGATCCTCAATACACGGGCACCGTTCCGTGTGCATTCCGCATCACAAATGCTGACCCATTCACTTCAATGGGTCCGCAAATCCGGAGATGCGGAATGGAAGCACAGAACATCCATGGGGTTTCGTCCCATACTTCCGTTCCGCAAAAAGATAGAACATGTCCTATCTTTTTGCGGAACGGCTGGATTGTGGACCCATTAAAGTGAATGGGTCTGCAATCCACGGCGACTGCCCCATGAGGGGTGTTCGTGAATTGCAGCCCGTAATTTGCAGGCCACAGCACAACCACGGGGCGCACACGTTCATGTGCAAGAGGCCTAACGGAGCAATTTATATTATTCTGTATAAATTGCAATCTGATGTTTGCAAGTTGTGGTCCGCTTGGTGAAGTAAAAAAAAAAGTAAAAAAGAGTTCTGGAAAAAAAAAAATTATAAAAATAAATATATATATATATATATATATATCCATATATATATTCAAAAATATTCAAATCACCCCTTTCCCCAAAATAAATAAGCAAAAAAATAACATCATGGGTATCATTGAGTGCAAAAATGTCTGTACTGTTATAATATAAAAAAGTTAGCTAGTATAGTGAATGGGATAACAGAAAAAAATAAAAATTAATGATTCACAGTTTTTTCATCACTTTATCTCCCAAGAAAATTAAATAAAAAAATGATCAAAAAGTCATACGCATCTCAAAATGGTATTGACAAAAACTACAGATTGTCCTGCACAAAATGAGCCCCAAAACATATCCGTTGACATAACCATAAAAAGGTTATGGGGTCATAAAATAACAATAAAAAGAAAAAAAAATCCAAAGTTTTTTTCTTTTACAGTATTAAAACGCAACAAAAACTATACATTTGTAGTATCTCTGGATTTGTACTGACCTGGAGAATGAAGAGTCCAAGTCAGTTTCATTACATAGGGAACGCTGTAAAAAAAACAAGCATTAAACTGTGGTGGAATTGCAGTTTTTTTTTTCAAATTCTACCCCATTTGGATTTTTTACCCGCTTCCCACTACATCCCATGTAAAAAAAAAAAATCCTATGTTAAATGGTGGCATTAGAAAGTACAACTTGTCCCACAAAAAACAAGTTATGTGTGGCTATGTGAATGGAAAAATAAAAAAAGTTATGGGTCTGGGAAGGCAGGGAGCAAAAAATGAAAAAAAGGAAAATTGCCATGTCAGGAAAGGGTTAAAGGGCATGTGACCAGTGATGTCACAAACCTCCTTCTAACAAATCCTTTCTAGATTCTACCCTAGTGCAGTAGTGTGGTAAGAAGGAGGCTGCCCCAGCATCCTGACATTTTGAGCACTGACTGAGGCTGAGCTTGCTGCAGTGAGTGGCCTATAGAGGTCCTGAGCGGGAGTGCTGTTAGAGTTGCCACCTTTCCCAACAATAAATACCAGCCAAGTTATAAAAATTGGCGTGGCTTAACACGGATGTTAACAGAATCTAACTTTTCACTGTTGTGTACACCCTATTGGGGTCATTTATCAAACTGGTGTAAAGTAGAACTGGCCTAGTTGCCCATAGCAACCAATCAGATTTAATCTTTCATTTTCCAAAGGAGCTGTGAAAAACTAAAGGAGGAATCTGGTTGCTATGGGCAACTAAAACCAGTTCTACTTTACACCAGTTTGATAAATGACCCCATATGTATTTAAGTTTTATTCAGCCTCTATTTTTTAAATGTTTTTGTCAGGATTTGAACTCACAGCCATCTACAGTACAGACCAAAAGTTTGGACACACCTTCTCATTCAAAGAGTTTTCTTTATTTTCATGACTATGAAGGCATCAAAACTATGAATTAACACATGTGGAATTATATACATAACAAACAAGTGTGAAACAACTGAAAATGTCATATTCTAGGTTCTTCAAAGTAGCCACCTTTTGCTTTGATTACTGCTTTGCCCACTCTTGGCATTCTCTTGATGAGCTTCAAGAGGTAGTCACCTGAAATGGTCTTCCAACAGTCTTGAAGGAGTTCCCAGAGATGCTTAGCACTTGTTGGCCCTTTTGCCTTCACTCTGCGGTCCAGCTCACCCCAAACCATCTCGATTGGGTTCAGGTCCGGTGACTGTGGAGGCCAGGTCATCTGGCGCAGCACCCCATCACTCTCCTTCATGGTCAAATAGCCCTTACCTTCAAAGTTTTCCCAATTTTTCGGCTGACTGACTGACCTTCATTTCTTAAAGTAATGATGGCCACTCGTTTTTCTTTACTTAGCTGCTTTTTTCTTGCCATAATACAAATTCTAACAGTCTATTCAGTAGGACTATCAGCTGTGTATCCACCTGACTTCTCCTCAACGCCACTGATGGTCCCAACCCCATTTATAAGGCAAGAAATCCCACTTATTAAACCTGACAGGGCACACCTGTGAAGTGGAAACCATTTCAGGGGACTACCTCTTGAAGCTCATCAAGAGAATGCCAAGAGTGTGCAAAGCAGTAATCAAAGCAAAAGGTGGCTACTTTGAAGAACCTAGAATATGACATATTTTCAGTTGTTTCACACTTGTTTGCCATGTATATAATTCCACACTTGTTAATTCATAGTTTTGATGCCTTTAGTGTGAATCTACAATTTTCATAGTCATGAAAATAAAGAAAACTCTTTGAATGAGAAGGTGTGTCCAAACTTTTGGTCTGTACTGTACATTAAAGGCAAGAACCTTAAACACTAAGCTATAGCGCTCAACATTAAACTTTTGCAAATATATGATGGCTAAAAACCTCAGTAGTAGGTTTCCCATGTATTATGTATTCATATACATCAGTAGTATAATTTTATAATGTTACCATAATTAGTGATGGACGAACATCGGCCGGGACGTTTCTCGAAGGCGCGTTCGCGTTCAAATGTTCGCGAACAGCGCGTTTATGGCGTGCCCCATTCACTTTAATGACAGGCGAACCTGAAAAACTTTCAGGTCATATTTGCAGCCACCAAATACTTACTAGAAGTGCACAAATAGCCCCACAACATGGACAGTGACATAGCAGAGGGGCTCAATGTCAAAAATTCCCACAAAAAAATATGTATTTTAATCATGGGCCATTTTTATGCGTCTTAAAGGGAAACTCTCAAAAATGTGCCCTGTTGGAGCCTAGACAAATTTTATTTTAGGCCACGGGAGTAGAGGCCCCAAAAATTAGGCATTCACCTCACAGTAAAGAACAAGTGATTATGTGGCTGGAGGTACATTAGGCGGTCACTGAATAACAATTTTACTGTAGGCCAGTGGAGTACAGGCCCCAAAAATTTGGCATTCACCTGACAGAAAAGAACAAGTGATTATGTGGCTGGAGGTATATTAGACGGTCAGTGGATAACAATTTTACTGTAGGCAAGTACAGGCCCCAAAAATTTGGCATTCACTTGACAGAAAAGAACAAGTGATTATGTGGCTGGAGGTACAGTCATGTGAAAAAATTAGGACACCCTTTGAAAGCATGTGGTTTTTTGTAACATTTTTAATAAATGGTTATTTCATCTCCGTTTCAACAATACAGAGAGATTAAAGTAATCCGACTAAACAAAGAAAACTGAAGAAAAGTCTTTTCAAGATCTTCTGTAAATGTCATTCTACAAAAATGCCTATTCTAACTGAGGAAAAAGATAGGACACCCTTGCCCCTAATAGCGAGTGTTACCTCCTTTGGCTGAAATAACTGCAGTGAGACGGTTCTTGTAGCCATCTACCAGTCTTCGACATCGGTCTGAGGAAATTTTACCCCACTCCTCAATGCAGAACTTTTTCAGCTGTGAGATGTTTGAGGGGTTTCTTGCACGTACAGCCCTTTTCAAGTCACCCCACAGCATCTCAATGGGATTCAAATCTGGACTTTGACTTGGCCATTCCAGGACTCTCCATTTCTTCTTTTTCAGCCAATCTTTGGTTGATTTACTAGTATGTTTTGGGTCATTGTCATGTTGCATGGTCCAGTTCCGCTTCAGCTTTAATTTTCTAACTGATGGTCTCACATGTTCTTCAAGCACCTTCTGATACACAGTAGAATTCATCGTGGATTCTATGATGGTGAGCTGACCAGGTCCTACTGCAGCAAAGCAGCCCCAAACCATGACACTTCCACCTCCATGCTTCACAGTTGGTATGAGGTTCTTTTCTTGGAATGCTGTGTTTGGTTTACGCCAAACATGTCCTCTGCTGTTGTGTCCAAATAATTCAATTTTGGACTCATCTGTCCAAAGAACATTATTCCAGAAGTCCTGGTCTTTGTCAACTTTATCGCTGGCAAATGTCAGTCTGGCCTCGATGTTTCTCTTGGAAAGCAAAGGTTTCCTCCTTGCACACCTCCCATGCAAGTTAAACTTGTACAGTCTCTTTCTGATTGTAGAGGCATGTACTTCTACATCAACAGTAGCCAGAGCCTGCTGTAGTTCTCGAGATGACACTTTAGGGTTTTTGGATACCTCTTTTAGCATCTTGCGGTCTGCTCTTGGGGTGAACTTGCTGGGGCGACCAGTCCTGGGCATGTTGGCAGTTGTTTTGAAAGCCCTCCACTTGTAGACTATCTTCCGGACAGTGGAATGGCTGATTTCAAAATCTTTTGAGATCTTTTTAAATCCCTTCCCAGACTCATAGGCTGCTACAATCTTTTTTCTGAAGTCCTCTGACAGCTCTTTTGCTCTCACCATGGTGCTCACTCTCACTTCAACAGTCAGGAGCACACCAAACTAAATGTCTGAGGTTTAAATAGGGCAAGCCTCATTCAACATGCAGAGTAACGATCTACTAATTATGTGCACCTGGTGTGATATACCTGTGTGAGATCTGAGCCAATTTAAGAGGGAATACATGTGAGGGTGTCCTATCTTTTTCCTCAGTTAGAATAGGCATTTTTGTAGAATGACATTTACAGAAGATCTTGAAAAGACTTTTCTTCAGTTTTCTTTGTTTAGTTGGATTACTTTAATCTCTCTGTATTGTTGAAACGGAGATGAAATAACCATTTATTAAAAATGTTACAAAAAACCACATGCTTTCAAAGGGTGTCCTAATTTTTTCACATGACTGTATATTAGACGGTTAGTGGATAACAATTTTACTGTAGGCCACTGGAGTAGAGGCCCCAAAAATTAGGCATACACCTGACAGAAGGCCTTTTATGCCGCTGCATATACATAAGAACCATTCTTTGTTCTGGGTGGTGGCGGATATGTGTAGGCTGGCATGAGGAAATTCAATTACACATGGTCGTCACAGGTGTCGAAATCGTCCGAGATCCACGCCTCATTCATTTTTAGAAATGTGTGGTAGTCGTGAGCTAGGTGAGTGCGCTTATCGGTCACAATCCCTCCTCCTTTCGGACAGGACACTCGACAAGGGGCAAGCCAAGAGTTCCATGGCAAATTGTGTCAGCTCTGGCCACAGGTCAAGCTGCACATCCAGTAGTCCAGGGGTTCCTCGCTTCTCAGAGCATCCACATCGGCCAGTTACCCGATGTAGTCTGACACCTGTCGGTCTAGGCGTTCCCTGAGGCTGGATCCGGAGGGCGGCTGTTGATGGGTTGGTTGTAAGAATGATCTCATATCCGAAGTAACCAGCACATCTTAAAACCGCCCTCTTCTTTCAGGCACGGTAGGATTAGTACCAGCACTTGTTTCGCTGTGTGTGGAAATTCCTCTGCCAGCGCCCGCAACAGCAGAATGCAGCATCTCTCGCAGCAAGGCCTGGAAATGCTGCATTCTGCCAGCCCTCTGTGATGCTGGTAACATGTCCACCATTTTGTGTTTGTACTGGGGGTCTAAGTACGTTGCCACCCAGTACTGGTCCTTGCCCTTTATGCTTTTTAAACGGGGGTCCCTCTTCAAACACTGGAGCATGAAGGCCCCCATTTGCACTAAATTGGAAGCGGTGGAGCGCCCTGGCTCCTGCTCATCGCCCAGGAGAATGTCGTCCTTGGTCTCCTCCCCCCAGCCACGGACAACACCAGGGATCCCCGAAAAGTTTAAAGTCCCCCTCAAAGCCTGCTCTTCTTGCTCCTCCTCCTCCCCCCAGCCACCGTCCTCCTCTGACTCGTCTTCACACTCCTGCTGACTTGTCTCAGAGGAAGTAGCCCCCCCCCCCCCCGGGAATTTATTCAGCATTGCAACTTCCTCATCTTCCAGCTCCTGCTCCTCGATGGCTTGATCAATGACATGACGCCATGCATGCTCCAGAGAGAAGGCGTAAGGTACCATGTCACTGATGGCGCCCTGGCTGCGACTGACCAGTTTGGTGATCTCATCAAATGGCCAGAGAAGTCTGCATGCGTCGCGCAGAGTTCGTACAGGTAGTCGTCATGGAACTTTGCTGCTGGAGAAGCCTATCAAGCATATACAAGGTGGAGTTCCAGCACGTCAGGCTGTCACAAAGCAGACGTCTGACGGGCAGGTGTTGTTGCCGCTAAACGTCAGCAAGGCAAGCCATGGCCGTGTAAGATCTTTTAAAATGGCCAGAGGTTTTCCTGGCTTGCCGCAAGATGTCCTGAACCTCGGGGTATTTGGCAAAAAACCTCTGCACGACTAAGTACAGGACGTGTGCCATGCATGGCAAGTGTGTCCTTTTGCCCTGATTCAGCGCGTTCAGCAAATTGGCACCGTTGTCGCACGCCAATTTACCAACTGTCAAATTGAGCGGGGTTAGCCACTGATCGGCCTGTGACCGCAGTGCTGAAAGCAGTGCAGGACCGGTTCTGGGGAGCTTGAGGGGTGCAGCAGAAGAGGCGGTAGCAGTGGAAAAGGAGGAGTCAGCCTACGAAGAGACGAGGGTGGAGTAGGAGGAGGAGAAGAAGAGGCAGGCCTGCATGCAATCCATGGCGGTAACACCAAATCCACACGGGTGCCATGGGTTACATGCTTGATGGCTGTCAAAAGGTTCACTCAGTGGGCAGTAAAAGTTATGTACCTTCCCTGTCCGTGTTTGCTAGACCACATGTCTGTGGTCAGATGTATCTTGGCACCGACACTGTGTGCCAGAGATACATTCACTTGCCGCTGAACGTGACCATATAGCTCAGGGATGTCCTTCTGGGAGAAATATTTCCTTCCAGAGACTTTCCATTGCGGTGTTTCAATGGCCACAAACTTTCTAAAGGCCTCCGATCCACCAGTTTATATGGTAGTAGTTGGCGGGCTAGCAGTTCCGACAAGCCAGCGGTCAGCCCTTGGGCGAGAAGGTTATCCGGCGTCATCAACTTTTTACGCTCGAACATTTGGGCTATGAAAGCCTGCCTTTTGCCAGATGAACGCGATAACGGCACGGTGGAAGGTGGAGTGGAGGACAAATGGGAGAAGAGAGGAGAAGGAGGAGAGGCAGGACATGGAGCGCCGGGAGTGTGGCTTTGTGGGTTCTGACGGCGTTGCTCCCACTAGGCTCATTGATGGGAGGCCAGGTGCCTTCTTAAGGCGGTCATCCCTAGGTGAGTGCTGGGCTTACCGCGACTTATGCAATGACAGCACAGGCTGCAGATGACAGCACTATTGTCGAAAGCTGACACATTAAAAAAAGCCCACACTGCAAAGCCATGTGCCGGCGTCCTGGGAGCGCAAGATGTGATAAATTCGCAGTCTGCTTTATGCCTCCTGTGCACTGCGAGCTCTGCCTGCTTCTCCTCCTTCTCCTCCCTATCTGCTGCTCCATCTCTCACTTTGAACTCCCCTCCTCTTCCTCTCTTGTGGGCACCCACGTGATGTCCATCGACACGTCATCATCGTCACCTTCACCACCACTGACATTAGAGATCTCGGAGTAGGCAGCAACAATTTTCACGATTGCGAAGATATAGCACTATATTCTAGATATTAGTGAATTCTTGAAGTGCCAATATTCGCGTTAAAAATTCGCAATCAACACTAATCGGTAAGGTCTGGGAATGGATGGGAAAATAGTTTCTCTGACTCGAGTGGAGGGGCTATGGTGGTGGTGTCTTTGGGGGTGAACACAGCAGAGAGTGAGGAGGGTGCAGATACAGAAGATGAGGATGGTGCAGAAGCGGAATGCTGAGTTAGACACTCAACCAACTATGGTGCGTCCTTTGATGTAATCGCATGCACCTTCTCCAACTTCCCACTTAGGCTCCGGCCTGGTGCACCTGCCTGACCCCTACCACCCCTGCAGAAAGGCTGCCTCTTCCACTGTCTGTTATTTTCAAAATGACCCTGTCCCTAGAGAAGAGCAGTATTTGCGGAAGCAGGTATATCGCAGGCCTCAATCAGTATTTGGTGGAAGCCGGTATATCAAACCCCTTTATCAGTATTTTGTGGAAGCAGGTGTATCGCAGGCCTCAATCAGTATTTTGTGAAAACAGGTATATAGAACCCCTTAATCAATATTTGGTGGAAGCAGTTATATTGCACCCCTCAATCAGTATTTTGTGAAAAAAAAGTATATAGAACCCCTTAATCAATATTTGGTGGAAGCAGGTATATCGCACCCCTCAATCAGTATTTTGTGGAAGCAGGTGTATCGCAGACCTCAATCAAAATTTGGTGGAAGCAGGTATATTGCAGGCCTCAATCAATATTTTGTGGAAGCAGGTATATAAAACCCCTTAATCAGTATTTTGTGGAAGCAGGTATATCGCACACCTCAATCAGTATTTTGTGGAAACGGGTATATAGAACCCCTTAATCAATATTTGGATGAAGCAGGTATTTCACAGGCCTTAATCAGTATTTTGTGGAAGCAGGTATATAAAAAACCCTTAATCAGTATTTTGTGGAAGCAGTTATATTGCACCCCTCAATCTGTATTTTGTGGAATCAGGTTCTAGAATCCCTTAATCAATATTTGGTGGAAGCAGGTATATCAAAAAACCTTAATCAGTATTTTGTAGAAGCAGGTGTATCGCAGGCCTCAATAAATATTTGGTGGAAGCAGGTATATCAATACCCTTAATCAGTATTTTGTAAAAGGAGGTATATCAATCCCCTTAATCAGTATTTTGTGGAGGCAGGTATATCGCACCCCTCAATCAGTATTTTTTGGAAGCAGGTATATAGAACCTCTTAATCAATATTTTGTGGAAGCAGGTTTATCGCACCCCTCAATCTGTATTTTGTGGAAGCAGGTATATAGAACCCCTTAATCAATATTTGGTGGAGGCAGGTATATCGCACCCTTCAATCAGTATTTTGTGGAAGCAGGTGTATCGCAGGCCTTAATCAATATTTGGTGGAAGCAGGTGTATTGCAGGCCTCAATCAGGATTTTGTAGAAGCAGGTATATAAAAACACCTTAATCAGTATTTTGTGGAAGCAGGTATATTGCACACCTCAATCAGTATTTTGTGGAAACGGGTATATAGAACCCCTTAATCAATATTTGGATGAAGCAGGTATTTCGCAGGCCTTAATCAGTATTTTGTGGAAGCAGGTATATAAAAAACCCTTAATCAGTATTTTGTGGAAGCAGTTATATTGCACCCCTCAATCTGTATTTTGTGGAATCAGGTTCTAGAATCCCTTAATCAATATTTGGTGGAAGCAGGTATATCAAACACCTTAATCAGTATTTTGTAGAAGCAGGTGTATCGCAGGCCTCAATCAATATTTGGTGGAAGCAGGTATATCAATACCCTTAATCAGTATTTTGTAAAAGGAGGTATATCAATCCCCTTAATCAGTATTTTGTGGAGGCAGGTATATCGCACCCCTCAATCTGTATTTTTTGGAAGCAGGTATATAGAACCTCTTAATCAATATTTGGTGGAGGCAGGTATATCGCACCCCTCAATCAGTATTTTGTGGAAGCAGGTGTATCGCAGGCCTTAATCAATATTTGGTGGAAGCAGGTGTATTGCAGGCCTCAATCAGTATTTTGTAGAAGCAGGTATATAAAAACACCTTAATCAGTATTTTGTGGAAGCAGGTATATTGCACCCCTCAATCTGTATTCTGTGGAATCAGGGTATAGAACCCCTTAATCAATATTTGTTGGAAGCTGGTATATCAAACACCTTAATCAGTATTTTGTGGAAGCAGGTGTATCGCAGGCCTCAATCAATATTTGGTGGAAGCAGGTATATCAATACCCTTAATCAGTATTTTGTAGAAGCAGGTATATCGCACCCCTCAATCAGTATTTTGTGGAAGCAGGCCCCTCTTAAAGGGCTTCTGTCACCCCCCAACTTTCAGTTTTTGACTTATTATATTTGTTAATGTAAGCAGATTCCATATATGCCCCTCTTACCTCGGGCTGTGCAGTAATTACAGTAAAAACGTACTTTTATTATATGTAAATTTCTTCACTACCAGCAAGTTGGGGGGACTTGCTGGTAGCCGCCGCATCCTCTGCTTGAAAAAACGCCCCCTCCTCCACTTGATTGACAGGGCCAGCGAGCGCTCTCTTCCTCTCGCTGGCCCTGCCTGCAGCCTCAAATCCCGCCTGCGCCGTACCGGTCCCCATTCGGCGCAGGCGCTCTGAGAGAAGGACGGCCGTTCCGTCCTCAGTGCGCCTGTGCCGATGACGTTTACCCTACACCCGGAAGAGAAGACCTCTCTTCCGGGTGTAGGGCTGACGTCATCGGCGCAGGCGCACCGAGGAAGGAGCGGCCGTCCTTCTCTCAGGGCACCTGCGCCGTGCTCGATATTTGGTGGAAGAAGGTATATCGCACCTCTCAATCAGTATTTTGTGGGGCAACAGGTATATCACACTCATTGCAAATAGTTGTTCCATTAGCGCTTGTCCCTCTATATACCTGTGGTATCGCAGCAGAACCGCACACAACTGCTGCACAATACAAATGCACTATATACTTTCTATGTTAGAAAGTATATTATAGTTACATCACACCCCTCAATCAGTTTTTTTGGGGGGCAACAGGTATATCATACCAGTTGCAATTAGTTATTCCAATAGCGTTTGTCCCTCTTTATAGCTGCGGTATCACAGCAGAACCACACAAAACTGCTGCACAATACAAATGCACTATATTTCTATGTTAGAAAGTATATTATAAGTATATCACACCCCTCAGTATATCACACCTATCGATAGCACACCTATATCAGTCCTTAATAGGACTTTTGTGGCCCTATTAGCTAGCGTTTGGTGGCCCTAACAGTCTGTCCCTGCTCCACAAAGCAACCTCTCCCTACACTGGCAAAAGACTGAATATAAAATGGCTGCTAGATCGGGTTTTGTTATAGGGTGGGGGGGTGTCTATGTGTTGAAACTTCTCAATTGGCTGTCCTGTCCCACCTGATGGATGTGTCATGGGTCAAAGTTCGGTGCAATGCAAAATAATATGGCGCATGCGAACATCACCATATGTTCGCATATTCGGCGAAACGCGAACAAGCAATGTGCTCTGCGAAATGACTGCCGGGCGAACCGCAAGGCTATCTCTAGCCATAATGTTTTACAAAAAAATATAAAATGATACTTCTGCTATATATGAATACCTAATATATGAGAAATAACTATGAGGTTTCTCTACAGCACTTTAACATTGAGCTCTATAGCTCAGTGCTTAAGGTTCTTGCCTTTAATGTACATGGTTGTGAGTTTAAATAACGACAGAAACATTTCAAAAATAGGGGCAAAATAAAACTTACTGACAACAATGCTTGGGGATACGCCTTCATAGCACTGACTCCATATATGGACACAGTCATATACGGAGTTACTTTTATATTATGAATCAGCCGGCACTCGACCTTGTGTATGCGCTGCAGCGGGAAGGAGCGAAACTCCATTCAAAAGGAAATCCCAGCAGTCGTCAATTGTAAATAAGGATATTCTTTTTATTCAGTCATAATAGTATGTCTTATGACTAGGGATGAGCGAACCCGAACTGTATAGTTCGGGTTCGTACCGAATTTTGGGGTGTCCGTGACACGGACCCGAACCCGAACATTTTCGTAAAAGTCCGGGTTCGGGTTCGGTGTTCGGCGCTTTCTTGGTGCTTTTTGAAAGGCTGCAAAGCAGCCAAACAACAAGCGTCATACTACTTGCCCCAAGAGGCCATCACAACCATGCCTACTATTGGCATGGCTGTGATTGGCCAGTGCAGCATGTGACCCAGCCTCTATTTAAGCTGGAGTCACGTAGCGCCGCACGTCACTCTGCTCTGATCAGTGTAGGGATAGGATGCAGCTGCTGCTGTTAGGGCGAGATGAGGCAGTGATTTATTTACTGAAGTGATCGATATACAGCTGTATATCAAACAACCTCTGCTATTCAATTGCTCACTGTTTTAAGGCTGCCCAGAGCGTTTTTAAGTCACTTTTTTCTGGGGTGATCGGCGGTCATTCTGTGTCTTGTGGTGCGCCAGCACAAGCTGCCACCAAGTTCATTTTTAACCATCAATAGTGTGTTGTTTTTTTTTGCTATATCCTACATCAGGGGCTTGGCTGTGCTTGCTATTTTATTGAGGGGTAAAATACAATTGCCAAAATAGCAGTACCCTAAATCTGGTGTTTCAGCTGTGGCTAGCCAATTGTAATACTGTCTGCTGTCTGCCGAAGCACAGTTTTTGTTCTGGGTTGAATACAATTCCCAACTTAGCAATTCCCTAAATCAGTGGTTTCTGCTGTATCAGGCCAAGGTTAAATCTATCCATAAAAGGGTATATTAGATTGAAAGTGCGGATAGGGTCATCCTCAATAACTTCACACGCTACCGTGCATTTCCAAGTCTAATTCTGTCCGTAAAAGGGATACCTGTCATCCAGGGCCTAAATACTAGGCCTACAATTTATAATCAGCTAAATCTGTCGTTACTGCTGTGCCTGTATTAGTGTAATACGGTACCTAAATAGATAGCCAGATAGTGTTAGGTGCCTGTAAAAAAAGGCCTGAATTTGAATTGAATACATTGGGCCAAATAATTATTTTCTTATTGTGGTGAACGGTAACAATGAGGAAAACATCTAGTAAGAGACGCGGACATGGTCGTGGTGGTGTTAGTGGACCCTCTGGTGCTGGGAGAGGACGTGGCCGTTCTGCCACAGCCACACGTCCTAGTGAACCAACTTCCTCAGGTCCCAAAAGCAGCCAGAATTTACAGCGATATTTGGTGGGGCCCAATGCTGTTCTAAGGATGGTAAGGCCTGAGCAGGTACAGGCATTAGTCAATTGGGTGGCCGACAGTGGATCCAGCTTGTTCACATTATCTCCCACCCAGTCTTCTGCAGAAAGCGCACAGATGGCGCCTGAAAACCAAGTCCATCAGACTGTCACATCACCCCCATGCATATCAGGGAAACTGTCTGAGCCTCAAGTTATGCAGCAGTCTCTTATGCTGTTTGAAGACTCTGCTGGCAGGGTTTCCCAAGGGCATCCACCTAGCCCTTCCCCAGCGGTGGAAGACATAAAATGCACTGATGCACAACCACTTATGTTTCCTGATGATGAGGACATTGGAATACCACCTCAGCACGTCTCTGATGATGACGAAACACAGGTGCCAACTGCTGCGTCTTTCTGCAGTGTGCAGACTAAACAGGAGGTCAGGGAGGAAGACTGGGTGGAAGACGATGCAGGGGACGATGAGGTCCTAGACCCCACATGGAATGAAGGTCGTGCCACTGACTTTCAGAATTCGGAGGTAGAGGCAGTGGTGAGACCGAGCCAACAGCGTAGCAAAAGAGGGAGCAGTGAGCAAAAGCAGAAAACCCGCCGCCAAGAGAGTCTGTCTGCTACTGGCCACCGCCATCTGGGACCGAGCACCCCAAAGGCAGCTTCAAGGAGTTCCCTGGCGTGGCAGTTCTTCAAACAATGTGCTGACGACAAGACCCGAGTGGTTTGCACGCTGTGCCATCAGAGCCTGAAGCGAGGCATTAACGTTCTGAACCTTAGCACAACCTGCATGACCAGGCACCTGCATGCAAAGCATGAACTGCAGTGGAGTAAACACCTTAAAAACAAGGAAGTCACTCAGGCTCCCCCTGCTACCTCTTCTGCTGCTGCCGCTGCCTCGGCCTCTTCCTCCGCCTCTGGAGGAACATTGGCACCTGCCGCCCAGCAAACAGAGGATGTACCACCAACACCACCACCTCCGTCACCAAGCATCTCAACCATGTCACACGGCAGCGTTCAGCTCTCCATCTCACAAACATTTGAGAGAAAGCGTAAATTCTAACCTAGCCACCCTCGATCCCTGGCCCTGAATGCCAGAATTTCTAAACTACTGGCCTATGAAATGCTGTCATCAAGGCTGGTGGACACAGACAGCTTCAAACAGCTCATGTCGCTTGCTGTCCCACAGTATGTTTTTCCCAGCCGCCACTACTTCTCCAAGAGAGCCGTGCCTTCCCTGCACAACCAAGTATACGATAAAATCAAGTGTGCACTGCGAAATGCCATCTGTGGCAAGGTCCACCTAACCACAGATACGTGGACCAGTAAGCACGGCCAGGGACGCTATATCTCCCTAACTGCACACTGGGTAAATGTAGTGGCGGCTGGGCCCCAGGCGGAGAGCTGTTTGGCGCACGTCCTTCCGCCGCCAAGGATCGCAGGGCAACATTCTTTGCCTCCTGTTGCCTCCTCCTCCTACTCGGCTTCCTCCTCCTCTTCTTCCACCTGCTCATCCAGTCAGCCACACACCTTCACCACCAACTTCAGCACAGCCCGGGGTAAAAGTCAGCAGGCCATTCTGAAACTCATATGTTTGGGGGACAGGCCCCACACCGCACAGGAGTTGTGGCGGGGTATAGAACAACAGACCGACGAGTGGTTGCTGCCAGTGAGCCTCAAGTCTGGCCTGGTGGTGTGCGATAATGGGCGAAATCTCGTTGCAGCTCTGGGACTAGCCGGTTTGACGCACATCCCTTGCCTGGCGCATGTGCTGAATTTGGTGGTGCAGAAGTTCATTCACAACTACCCCGACATGTCAGAGCTGCTGCATAAAGTGCGGGCCGTCTGTGCGCGCTTCCGGCGTTCACATCCTGCCGCTGCTCGCCTGTCTGTGCTACAGCTCACCTCCTCATATGCGACATGCCCACCAGGTGGAACTCCACCTTGCACATGCTGGACAGACTGTGCGAGCAGCAGCAGGCCATAGTGGTGTAGTGTACGGGAACTGTAATACCCGTCACTACCAAAGTGTCACTTGGTGTGCTGTCGTCCCTCCTAATTATGGGGAAGTTGTTCTATGTCAGTTTTATAAAATGTCATGTAATGTAATGCATGTATTTCCCTGTTGCTATGAAACTTGCAAGTACAGGCCGGCTAGGGGTGTCATTCCAGCTCTTAGGCATTAGAGGGAGCTAGGGAGCCCTAGTTTATATAAGGCCCAGTCAGGGAAGTGCAAGGCAGACGGAGTCTAGTATCTGTAATCTACAGTTGGAGATTAGACAATGTCCGAGACAAGTCCAGGCCTGAAGCCTGTTGTTCAGGAGAAGATTCCCTCCTGAATTCCCATATGCAGAAGCAGGAATACCTTAGACTAAGAGCCTGAGGAACCATTCAGAAGCTGAGAGAGACAGAGGCAAAGATCAGGAAAGCAAGAGGTACTCAGAAAGACAGAGGAGGTACTGATTAAAGCCATAGCCAAGGATATAAAGCCAGAATTAGGTTAATGGGCCTTGGTGAAGAATTGCTGTATTCCAGGATCAGACAGAATTAGAGTGCAAGCTCCTGTGCTGCAAGTCCTGTGTTCAACACTCTGTAATTACCTTGCTGTAACTGAATTGCCTGCATCGACCGAATTGCAAAATCGACTGTATGCTAAGGAACTGCATTTCCATTATTGTCTCTGCTTGGAAAAACTACTAAAGTTGGAGTTCTGTTTTAATCCTACGTTTCCTCAATTTATTCCTGCATCCGCAAACGGCGTGCCACCGTTTACTTGGCACTGGCGTCACGAACTATTTCTACCTATACCTGCCCTTGCAGAGAGTCAGCTGTACCAGGTTAGTGTATATTGCACTACATCACCCAGAAACACCTATTGCACACAACTTGAGTACGCTGCACCTCTCTTTTGGCGTCACGAACAGGATACGCACGCTTTCTAGTGCAAGAAGCGTGAACTTTGTGCCTTATACAGTTGCCCTGTGACCAAAGTGACAATTTACCTGTTTTTATTCAAGTGGACTTTGTGGACTGAAAATCGTACCCAAAGTGTACCAAAAACCTCTAAAAAGCGCTGTGCAGTGTTGCGCTACCCAGAGGAAGAAAATCGCCGCATTGGAGTGTGGTTTTGTGGACTTTAAACATTCCTGCTTGCCGTCAGTGAATAGACAGCGTTTGTACCTAAAGATGGCCGCTGAGCTTGCTGAATTTACTGCTGCGTCACCTTCATCCCGAAAAGGCGGGAAAAATTGGCGCCTTTCTGAGGAAAAAGCGGGAAGAAGGTCAAGGGCAGGCGCCACGGCTTATCTGGACATTTGCATGTCTGCCAGCATGGACACCGCCTTCCCTATACTAGAATACCTGGGGGGCGGCCTCCCAGTGCAATGGGAGGAGCTGGTTACTCTAATTGACGCGACCCTATCGCTCTCCTCAGAAGGATCGAGCATGTTGGATTGTGAGCAGAGTGTTGCTGCAGCGTCCGCACCTGAAATTGAAAAGATGACTGACATCGGTGTAGAGCTAGAGGAGGCTCCACCGGCCTACGTTCCGGGACCGGAGCAACCCGCCTGCCGCCCAAGGGAGAAAGAACCCGAGCCCTACTATGGCTCGTGGAGGGACTTTTTCCAGCCATCTTTCAAATGGTCTTCCCTGATGGCGGAGATCCGAGAGGCCGCTATCAAGCGGAACACAAAGACCAAAATTATCTATGAGGAGCTAACCAAGACCATACATGAGAAGCATACGCACACCCAACTCCGCCTGGAAAGGAGAAAGGGAGTGGTGCTATCGTTTGACAAACCCCGTGGCTACGGGTTTATTCAGGACTATCTAACTGGCAGAGACCTCTATGTTAATCGAAGGTCTGTCAAAAGAGACTACCTCCCTTCGTACCAGCACAGCCTCCGCGAGGGAGAGGAAGTGGAGTACACCCCTGCCGAGAGCCTACGAGGCCCTTATGCGACTGCTGTGACCCGTCCCAAGCGAGCACCTGAGGACTGGGAGGCAGAAGAAAGAGAAGACTACTCTGGCTGCGAGCGGGAACCGGAACGCTCTCCAGAGCCGGCCCATCACGCCTTTCAGGAGCGGAGCTCCTTCATTGGGCCTAATGTCTTCTGGCAGCCAACCGTGTTGGAGAAATTCGTGAGCCCCTATCCTTCCCCCGAGCTGCCTCGTCGGGAGAAGACAATATCTGAGCTGGAGCAGTTAAAAGGACTTAGTGCTACCTTCCAGAACATCCGGATGGGACGGAGACCAGACGCATCGCCAGAACCTGCAGAGGCCGAGTCCGCGTCATCGGTGACTGTACCTGCGCCGGCGGCGCCAGCAGAGGACAGCGACTCCGACACAGACAGCATCGGTGAGCAGATCGTCCGGCTGGAGGAGAAGTTGCGGGAGTTGCGCAAGACATACACCGCCAGGATCCAGACACCGCCGAGGAAGGATGAGGTAAGGGTGCCTGTCACCACCCGCCGACCGCCTTCTGTTGCCACCGCTCCGTCAGTGCCCCAGACCGGACCCGCGATTGCCGTAAACTGCTGCACCCAGAGCACCGGACCGCTTGCTGCGGCGGTGCCAAGCACGTCACACCCTGCAGTGATCATGCCAGGGCCGGCACGGTCCATCAGAGGGTTCACCCCTAGGCCTAATGGGCCAATACCTATTAGGGGCCCCTTTACCCTACAGCTGCCCCCTGATACAGTTATGTGGGCCCATCCTCCTGTAGAGGACTACTACAGACGATACTTGCCAGCGGAGCCAAGTGATTACAATATTTCACTGTGAATCAGCCTGCTAGGCCTTTGATTGATTTCATCAGAAGTGATGTTCACCCTTTCGGGACAGGAGTCCTATGTTTCCTGGTCCTTTGTTGCGGCTGCCAGTTTGCCCACGGCTCAGTGGTAGGTGTTGACCACTGAAATTACAAAGTCAGCAAGGCCAGGCTTGTTTCCAGGACCTCCTGCCTGCTTTTGCGACCCCACGCCAAGTTGTGCCTGTTCCTTTGTTGCACCTTTTACCCTTCACCCCCTTTTCAGGTTGATCAGGGGTTTTACAGCACTTTTCTTGCCGTCTGTTATTGTGCAACTTCATACTAAGGAACCGTGCCCGGAGACAGACTCAAAAAGTACCTGAGCCTCTGAGATTCTTACTCTTTTAAAAGTATTGTGCCCAGGGATGGACTCCACCGCATGAGAGCCTCTGTGATTTAATGAGAAATAACCTGGGTATGGACTCATGTTTGTTATTTGAGCCTCCAAGAACTTTTCTACTGTTTTCTACTGTTTTATCATGGACTTATTCATTGTCATGGACTATCCTGGTTCTAATGTTACGCTGTGCCAGGTCAGCGCCCCCGTTCCATTCACTATCCTGAGAGAAGAGAACGACGCCCCTTGTCACTACCCTGCACCTTTGCCAATTGGACCTGATGTAAATGTAAATGCAGATGAATTACATGTATGTATGCCTGCATGTCTCTATTTTCTATTTCAGGTAGAGATTCCAGTTGGGCGACCCATGATGGAGTACGAGGTCGTACTCAGCTTAAAGCAGTGGGGTATGTAGTGTACGGGAACTGTAATACCCGTCACTACCAAAGTGTCACTTGGTGTGCTGTCGTCCCTCCTAATTATGGGGAAGTTGTTCTATGTCAGTTTTATAAAATGTCATGTAATGTAATGCATGTATTTCCCTGTTGCTATGAAACTTGCAAGTACAGGCCGGCTAGGGGTGTCATTCCAGCTCTTAGGCATTAGAGGGAGCTATGGAGCCCTAGTTTATATAAGGCCCAGTCAGGGAAGTGCAAGGCAGACGGAGTCTAGTATCTGTAATCTACAGTTGGAGATTAGACAATGTCCGAGACAAGTCCAGGCCTGAAGCCTGTTGTTCAGGAGAAGATTCCCTCCTGAATTCCCATATGCAGAAGCAGGAATACCTTAGACTAAGAGCCTGAGGAACCATTCAGAAGCTGAGAGAGACAGAGGCAAGGATCAGGAAAGCAAGAGGTACTCAGAAAGACAGAGGAGGTACTGATTAAAGCCATAGCCAAGGATATAAAGCCAGAATTAGGTTAATGGGCCTTGGTGAAGAATTGCTGTATTCCAGGATCAGACAGAATTAGAGTGCAAGCTCCTGTGCTGCAAGTCCTGTGTTCAACACTCTGTAATTACCTTGCTGTAACTGAATTGCCTGCATCGACCGAATTGCAAAATCGACTGTATGCTAAGGAACTGCATTTCCATTATTGTCTCTGCTTGGAAAAACTACTAAAGTTGGAGTTCTGTTTTAATCCTACGTTTCCTCAATTTATTCCTGCATCCGCAAACGGCGTGCCACCGTTTACTTGGCACTGGCGTCACGAACTATTTCTACCTATACCTGCCCTTGCAGAGAGTCAGCTGTACCAGGTTAGTGTATATTGCACTACATCACCCAGAAACACCTATTGCACACAACTTGAGTACGCTGCAGTGGAGTTTCAGCTGCAGCACGCACGGGTCAGTCGCACTGCGGAAGAGCACCACTTCAACACCAATGTAGCTTATGCCGCTGTACAGAACACTGGTGAGACCTCACTTGGAGTATTGTGCGCAGTACTGGAGGCCATATCTCCAGAAGGATATAGATACTCTAGAGAGAGTTCAGAGTAAAGCTACTAAACTAGTACATGGATTGCAGGATAAAACTTACCAGGAAAGGTTAAAGGACCTTAACATGTATAGCTTGGAAGAAAGAAGAGACAGAGGGGATATGATAGAAATTTTTAAATACATAAAGGGAATCAACTCGGTAAAGGAGGAGAGAATATTTAAAAGAAGAAAAACTACCATAAGAGGACACAGTTTTAAATTAGAGGGGCAAAGGTTTAAAAGTAATATAAGGAAGTATCACTTTACTGAGAGAGTAGTGGATGCATGGAATAGCCTTCCTGCAGAAGTGGTAGCTGCAAATACAGTGAAGGGGTTTAAGCGTGCATGGGATAGGCATATGGCTATCCTTCATATAAGATAGGGCCAGGGGCTATCCATAGTATTCAGATATATTGGGCAGACTAGATGGGCCAAATGGTTCTTATCTGCCGACACATTCTATGTTTCTATGTTAATGACTGGGCCTCCATGCGAGACCTGTGTGCCCTGTTGCGCTGTTTCGAGTACTCCACCAACATGGCCAGTGGTGATGACGCCGTTATCAGCATTACAATACCACTTCTATGTCTCCTTGAGAAAACACAGGGCGATGATGGAAGAGGAGGTGGCCCAGGAGGAGGAGGAGGAGGAGGAAGAGGGGTCATTTTTAGCACTTTCAGGCCAGTCTCTTAGAAGTGACTCAGAGGGAGTTTTTTTTGCAACAGCAGAGGCCAGGTACAAATGTGGCCAGACAGGGCCCACTACTGGAGGACGAGGAGGACGAGGATGAGGAGGAGGTGGAGGAGGATGAGGATGAAGCATGTTCACAGCGGGGTGGCACCCGCCGCAGCTCGGGCCCATCACTGGTGCGTGGCTGGGGGGAAACGCAGGACGATGACGATACGCCTCCCACAGAGAACAGCTTGTCCTTACCTCTGGGCAGCCTGGCACACATGAGCGACTACATGTTGCAGTGCCTGCGCAACGACAGCAGAGTTGCCCACATTTTAACGTGTGCGGACTACTGGGTTGCCACCCTGCTGGATCCCCGGTACAAAGACAATGTGCCCACCTTACTTCCTGCACTGGAGCGTGATAGGAAGATGCGCGAGTACAAGCGCACGTTGGTAGACGCGCTACTGAGAGCATTCCCAAATGTCACAGGGGAACAAGTGGAAGCCCAAGGCAAAGGCAGAGGAGGAGCAAGAGGTCGCCAACGCAGCTGTGTCACGGCCAGATCCTCTGAGGGCAGGGTTAGCATGGCAGAGATGTGGAAAAGTTTTGTCACCACGCCACAGCTAACTGCACCACCACCTGATACGGAACGTGTTAGCAGGAGGCAACATTTCACTAACATGGTGGAACAGTACCTGTGCACACCCCTCCACGTACTGACTGATGGTTCGGCCCCATTCAACTTCTGGGTCTCCAAATTGTCCACGTGGCCAGAGCTAGCCTTTTATGCCTTGGAGGTGCTGGCCTGCCTGGCGGCCAGCGTTTTGTCTGAACGTGTATTCAGCACGGCAGGGGGCGTCATTACAGACAAACGCAGCCGCCTGTCTACCGCCAATGTGGACAAACTGACGTTCATAAAAATGAACCAAGCATGGATCCCACAGGACCTGTCCATCCCTTGTGCAGATTAGACATTTATAACTACCTCCCCTTAACCATATATTATTGTACTCCAGGGCACTTCCTCATTCAATCCTTTTTTTATTTTCATTTTACCATTATATTGCTGGGCAACCCAAAGTTGAATGAACCTCTCCTCTGTCTGGGTGCCGGGGCCTAAAAATATCTGACAGTGGCCTGTTCCAGTGTTGGGTGACATGAAGCCTGATTCTCTGCTATGACATGAAGCCTGAATCTCTGCTATGGGACATCTCTCCTCTGTCTGGGTGCCGGGGCCTAAAAATATCTGACAATGGACTGTTCCAGTGTTGGGTGACATGAAGCGTGATTGTCTGCTTTGACATGAAGCCTGATTCTCTGCTATGGGACATCTCTCCTCTGTCTGGGTGCCGGGGCCTAAATATCTGACAATGGCCTGTTCCAGTGATGGGTGACGTGAAGCCTGATTCTCTGCTATGACATGAAACCCGATTCTCTGCAATGACTTGAAGCCTGATTCTCTGCTATGACTTGAAGCCTGATTCTCTGCTATGGGACATCTCTCCTCTGTCTGGGTGCCGGGGCCTAAATATCTGACAATGGCCTGTTTCAGTGGTGGGTGACGTGAAGCCTGATTCTCTGCTATGACATGAAGCCTGATTCTGTGCTATGGGACCCCTCTCCTCTGTCTGGGTGCCGGGGCCTAAATATCTGACAATGGCCTGTTCCAGTGGTGGGTGACGTGAAGCCTGATTCTCTGCTATGATATGAAGCCTGATTCTCTGCTATGACATGAAGCCTGATTCTCTGCTATGACATGAAGCCTGATTCTCTGCTATGACATGAAGCCTGATTCTCTGCTATGGGACCTCTCTCCTCTGTCTGGGTGCCGGGGCCTAAATTTCTGACAATGGCCTGTTCCAGTGGTGGGTGACATGAAGCCTGATTCTCTGCTATGACATGAAGCCTCATTCTCTGCTATGACTTGAAGCCTGATTCTCTGCTATGGGACCTCTCTCCTCTGTCTGGGTGCCGGGGCCTAAAAATATCTGACAATGGCCTGTTCCAGTGGTGGGTGACATGAAGCCTGATTCTCTGCTATGACATGAAGCCTGATTCTCTGCTATGGGACATCTCTCCTCTGTCTGGGTGCCGGGGCCTAAAAATATCTGACAATGGCCTGTTCCAGTGTTGGGTGACATGAAGCCTGATTCTCTGCTATGACATGAAGCCTGATTCTCTGCTATGGGACCTCTCTCCTCTGTCTGGGTGCCGGGGCCCAAAAAGATCTGACAATGGCCTGTTCCAGTGGTGGGTGACATGAAGCCTGATTCTCTGCTATGACATGAAGCCTGATTCTCTGCTATGGGACATCTCTCCTCTGTCTTGGTGCCGGGGCCTAAATATCTGACAATGGCCTGTTCCAGTGTTGGGTGACGTGAAGCCTGATTCTCTGCTATGAATTGAAGCCTGATTCTCTGCTATGACATGAAGCCTGATTCTCTGCTATGACATGAAGCCTGATTCTCTGCTATGGGACCTCTCTCCTCTGTTTGGGTGCCGGGGCCTAAATATCTGACAATGGCCTGTTCCAGTGGTGGGTGACGTGAAGCCTGATTCTCTGCTATGATATGAAGCCTGATTCTCTGCTATGGGACCTCTCTCCTCTGTCTGGGTGCCGGGGCCTAAATATCTGACAATGGCCTGTTCCAGTGGTGGGTGACGTGAAGCCTGATTCTCTGCTATGACATGAAGCCTGATTCTCTGCTATGACATGAAGCCTGATTCTCTGCTATGACATGAAGCCTGATTCTCTGCTATACCTTGAAGCCTGATTCTCTGCTATGACTTGAAGCCTGATTCTCTGCTATGACAAGTAGCCTGATTCTCTGCTATGGGACCTCTCTCCTCTGTCTGGGTGCCGGGGCCTAAATATCTGACAATGGCCTGTTCCAGTGGTGGGTGACGTGAAGCCTGATTCTCTGCTATGACATGAAGCCTGATTCTCTGCCATGAGACCTCTCACCAATTGATATTGGTTAATTTTTTTTTTTTTATTCATTTCCCTATCCACATTTGTTTGCAGGGGATTTACCTACATTTTGCTGCCTTTTGCAGCCCTCTAGCCCTTGCCTGGGCTATTTTACAGCCTTTTTAGTGCCGAAAAGTTTGGGTCCCCATTGACTTCAATGGGTTTCGGGTTCGGGGCGAAGTTCGGGTCGAGTTCGGATCCCGAACCCGAACATTTCCGGGAAGTTCGGCCGAACTTCTCGAACCCGAACATCCAGGTGTTCGCTCAACTCTACTTATGACGCGTTTCGGCTATAGCAGCCTTCATCAACAAAGGATACATACAAGTGTTCAAGATGGTTTAAGATGGTATTGAACACTTGTTTGTATCCTTTGTTGATATACAGAGTTACAGCAGAAGCTTCAAAGCCATATTGTCACAGCTGAGGATGGGGAAAACCCTCAGCTGTGCGATGCCAGAAGATGTAGTCGCTGCTCGGCCAGGACGACAGAACTAGGGAGCAGGTCACCTCCTATCACGTCCCTAATTCTGACCCTGACTCCTAGCTGTATGAGCCGACCCTGATGGTAGGAGGGCTCATACTCCGGAACCTAAGGGGTCCCTACTAGCCCTCAGGGTGGCCCTGAACTAGGAGCAGGGTAAGACGACCTGTTCCTCCTAGATACGGATGAACAGGAGTCTCACTGGCCAAGCTGCAAAGAAAGGGGAACATTAATAGCTTATGGCAATGGCAGGTAAATGCAACTAGTAACACCACCTACCTGCCACAGACACACAGCCTGGAACCCATGTACAAGTGCTACTGTCCACAACAATACAAACGGACACAGCACACACCACACATCACACAGGAACCCAGGAAACCATAGCTGCAATAAACAAAGACACCACTAGACATATAATAACAAAAGAACAATAATGCCTAAACATATCTTTATGACCACAAGAGTGGCCCTCACTGGCAGATGGTAAATAACCAGGAGGATGCCTCCAGCTTACTACAAGGCTGGAGTACCCCTCAGAGTCTAGCATCCAGCAGGAGCTATATAGCCCCAAGTAGCCACACCCACACACAGACACACCCAGTGTTCACACACAAGGAAGGGAATTAACCCTTCCAATACCAGGCAAGGGATGGAAACTACTTAAAGGGGAAAAGCACAAAGAAGCACACACTCCACCTGTTACCACCGGCAACGGCATGCGTGGCAACCATGTCTTGGGGATGAGTCAGAAGGCCGAGACATTGCCACCACATGCACACAACTCCACACGTTGCCACGGGCAACCACAAGTGAAGGAAAGTGTCACAGTGCACACATAACATAAATCCCGTGCACACCAGACATAGGAAGTGCATACATAAAAACCACACTTTGCCAGAGGCAACCGCATGCCGTGACATCGAGCCGCCTAGCGTCCAGCTCCGGCTGCTACACTGCCAACCACATCATGTTGCCAGTGGCAACCACACGTGAGGCAACATACCAGCAGCCCTCACCATGTGGTTGACAACAGACCAAAACGCAGGCAACTGCATGCGGGTCCAAGAGTCACGACCATGACCATGACCACACATATATGGAGTCAGAGCATGGATTCCCTCATGTTTTAGTAGTTGGACGTTCAGCAGCACTGAAGCAGGGGGTCCCTTAGAGAATGGGGGCCCTGGGCAATTGCCCAGTTTGCCCCTCTAACACCAGCCCATTATATTGCACAATATGTCCAATCAGGTTTGGTACATTTATAGTTAACTGAAGAAACGTTGTCACAGGTTTTTAGCAAAAATGTGCATATGGATACAATCTGCAGCAAAAATATACACTCTGACTCTGATGCTGTAAAATTTAATAAACTTAAAGAAACGTTGCAACAGCTTTTTTTTATAAAATGGGCACTTTAACAAAGCCTGCAGCAAAAATGTATGCAGACTGTAATAATGGTGCACAATCACAATATGTCCGGACAGTTTTGGTATACCCATATTTGCAACAGTTTTTTTTTTTTTGGGGGGGGGGGGGGGGATGGCACAATTGGACACAGCAACAAAATTATATGCTGACTATGACTTTTGATTACAAAATTGTTGAAACTTTGCAACAGCTGCTTTGAAAAGAATTGCATATTTGGACAGTGTTCAGTGCTAATATGATGCTAAAAAATCCGCAAACAGTACATTAGATTTTTTTCTACATAAACTGGGCTGTGCATTAGAAAAAAAATACTGTAGCTTTAAATAGCAAAACCTGCACATGATTGTCAATGGCTAGCTGCAGCAAAGTAACATTCAGTACACAAAATGATCCATTCCCTAGCTAAAACGTATCTGTCTATCTATCAATTTATCTACTACCTTATCAATGTCCAATCTCAGAATGTCAAAATTCCCTTGGTTAGGATCATATGGGGTCATTTATTAACCACCTCAGCCCCCAGTGCTTAAACACCCTGAAAGACCAGGCCACTTTTTACACTTCTGACCTACACTACTTTCACCGTTTATTGATCGGTCATGCAACTTACCACCCAAATGAATTTTACCTCCTTTTCTTCTCACTAATAGAGCTTTCATTTGGTGGTATTTCATTGCTGCTGACATTTTTACTTTTTTTGTTATTAATCGAAATTTAACGATTTTTTTGCAAAAAAATGACATTTTTCACTTTCAGTTGTAAAATTTTGCAAAAAAAAAGAGATCCATATATAAATTTTGCTCTAAATTTATTGTTCTACATGTCTTTGATAAAAAAAAAATGTTTGGGTAAAAAAAAAAAATGGTTTAGGTAAAAGTTATAGCGTTTACAAACTATGGTACAAAAATGTGAATTTCCGCTTTTTGAAGCAGCTCTAACTTTCTGAGCACCTGTCATGTTTCCTGAGGTTCTACAATGCCCAGACAGTACAAACACCCCACAAATGACCCCATTTCGGAAAGTAGACACCCTAAGGTATTCGCTGATGGGCATAGTGAGTTCATAGAACTTTTTATTTTTTGTCACAAGTTAGCGGAAAATGATGATTTTTTTTTTTTTTTTTTCTTACAAAGTCTCATATTCCACTAACTTGTGACAAAAAATAAAAAGTTCTATGAACTCACTATGCCCATCACGAAATACCTTGGGGTCTCTTCTTTCCAAAATGGGGTCACTTGTGGGGTAGTTATACTGCCCTGGCATTCTAGGGGCCCAAATGTGTGGTAAGGAGTTTGAAATCAAATTCTGTAAAAAATGACCAGTGAAATCCGAAAGGTGCTCTTTGGAATATGGGCCCCTTTGCCCACCTAGGCTGCAAAAAAGTGTCACACATCTGGTATCTCTGTATTCAGGAGAAGTTGAGGAATGTGTTTTGGGGTGTCTTTTTGCATATACCCATGCTGGGTGAGAGAAATATCTTGGTCAAATGCCAACTTTGTATAAAAAAATGGGAAAAGTTGTCTTTTGCCAAGATATTTCTCTCACCCAGCATGGGTATATGTAAAATGACACCCCAAAACACATTCCCCAACTTCTCCTGAGTACGGAGATACCAGATGTGTGACACTTTTTTGCAGCCTAGGTGGGCAAAGGGGCCCATATTCCAAAGAGCACCTTTCGGATTTCACTGGTCATTTTTTACAGAATTTGATTTCAAACTCCTTACCACACATTTGGGCCCCTAGAATGCCAGGGCAGTATAACTACCCCACAAGTGACCCCATTTTGAAAAGAAGACACCCCAATGTATTCGCTGATGGGCATAGTGAGTTCATGGAAGTTTTTATTTTTTGTCACAAGTTAGTGGAATATGAGACTTTGTAAGAAAAAAATAAATTAAAAAAAAATCATCATTTTCCACTAACTTGTGACAAAAAATAAAAAATTCTAGGAACTCGCCATGCCCCTCACGGAATACCTTGGGGTGTCTTATTTCCAAAATGGGGTCACTTGTGGGGTAGTTATACTGCCCTGGCATTTTCCAGGGGCCCTAATGTGTGGTAAGTAGGTAAATGACCAGTGAAATCCGAAAGGTGCTCTTTGGAATGTGGGCCCCTTTGCCCACCTAGGCTGCAAAAAAGTGCCACACATGTGGTATCTCCGTACTCGGGAGAAGTTGGGGAATGTGTTTTGGGGTGTCATTTTACATATGCCCATGCTGGGTGAGAGAAATATCTTGGCAAAAGACAACTTTTCCCATTTTTTTTATACAAAGTTGGCATTTGACCAAGATATTTATCTCACCCAGCATGGGTATATGTAAAAAGACACCCCAAAACACATTCCTCAACTTCTCCTGAATACAGAGATACCAGATGTGTGACACTTTTTTGCAGCCTAGGTGGGCAAAGGGGCCCATATTCCAAAGAGCACCTTTCGGATTTCACTGGTCATTTTTTACAGAATTTGATTTCAAACTCCTTACCACACATTTGGGCCCCTAGAATGCCAGGGCAGTATAACTACCCCACAAGTGACCCCATTTTGGAAAGAAGACACCCCAAGGTATTCGCTGATGGGCATAGTGAGTTCATGGAAGTTTTTATTTTTTGTCACAAGTTAGTGGAATATGAGACTTTGTAAGAAAAAAAGAAATAAAAAAAAAATCATCATTTTCCACTAACTTGTGACAAAAAATAAAAAATTCTAGGAACTCGCCATGCCCCTCACGGAATACCTTGGGGTGTCTTATTTCCAAAATGGGGTCACTTGTGGGGTAGTTATACTGCCCTGGCATTTTCCAGGGGCCCTAATGTGTGGTAAGTAGGTAAATGACCTGTGAAATCCGAAAGGTGCTCTTTGGAATGTGGGCCCCTTTGCCCACCTAGGCTGCAAAAAAGTGTCACACATGTGGTATCTCCGTACTCGGGAGAAGTTGGGGAATGTGTTTTGGGGTGTCATTTTACATATACCCATGCTGGGTGAGATAAATATCTTGGTCAAATGCCAACTTTGTATAAAAAAATGGGAAAAGTTGTCTTTTGCCAAGATATTTCTCTCACCCAGCATGGGTATATGTAAAATGACACCCCAAAACACATTCCCCAACTTCTCCTGAGTACGGCGATACCAGATGTGTGACACTTTTTTGCAGCCTAAATGCGCAAAGGGGCCCACATTCCTTTTATGAGGTCATTTTTAGACATTTGGATCCCAGACTTCTTCTCACGCTTTAGGGCCCCTAGAATGCCAGGGCAGTATAAATACCCCACATGTGACCCCATTTTGGAAAGAAGACACCCCAAGGTATTCAATGAGGGGCATGGCGAGTTCATAGAAATTTTTTTTTTTTGGCAGAAGTTAGCGGAAATTGATTTTATTTATTTTTTTCTCACAAAGTCTCCCTTTCCGCTAACTTGGGACAAAAATTTCAATCTTTCATGGACTCAATATGCCCCTCACGGAATACCTTGGGGTGTCTTCTTTCCGAAATGGGGTCACATGTGGGGTATTTATACTGCCCTGGCATTCTAGGGGCCCTAAAGCGTGAGAAGAAGTCTGGAATATAAATGTCTAAAAAATTTTACGCATTTGGATTCCGTGAGGGGTATGGTGAGTTCATGTGAGATTTAATTTTTTGACACAAGTTAGTGGAATATGAGACTTCGTAAGAAAAAAAAAAAATTTCCGCTAACTTGGGCCAAAAAAATGTCTGAATGGAGCCTTACAGAGGGGTGATCAATGACAGGGAGGGTGATCAATGACAGGGGGGTGATCAATGACAGGGGGGTGATCAGGGAGTCTATATGGGGTGATCACCACAGTCATTGATCACGCCCCTGTAAGGCTCCATTCAGACGTCCGTGTGCGTTTTGCGGATCCGATCCATCTATCAGTGGATCCGTAAAAATCATGCGGACATCTGAATGGAGCTTTACAGGGGGGTGATCATTGACAGGGGGGTGATCAGGGAGTCTTTATGGGGTGATCACCACAGTCATTGATCATGCCCCTGTAAGGCTCCATTCAGACGTCCGTGTGCGTTTTGCGGATCCGATCCATCTATCAGTGGATCCGTAAAAATCATGCGGACGTCTGAATGGAGCTTTACAGGGGGTTGATCAATGACAGGGGGGTAATCAATGACAGGGGGGTGATCAGGGAGTCTATATGGGGTGATCACCACAGTCATTGATCATGCCCCTGTAAGGCTCCATTCAGACGTCCGTGTGCGTTTTGCGGATCCGATCCATCTATCAGTGGATCCGTAAAAATCATGCGGACGTCTGAATGGAGCTTTACAGGGGGTTGATCAATGACAGGGGGGTAATCAATGACAGGGGGGTGATCAGGGAGTCTATATGGGGTGATCACCACAGTCATTGATCATGCCCCTGTAAGGCTCCATTCAGACGTCCGTGTGCGTTTTGCGGATCCGATCCATCTATCAGTGGATCCGTAAAAATCATGCGGACGTCTGAATGGAGCTTTACAGGGGGTTGATCAATGACAGGGGGGTAATCAATGACAGGGGGATGATCAGGGAGTCTATATGGGGTGATCACCACAGTCATTGATCATGCCCCTGTAAGGCTCCATTCAGACGTCCGTGTGCGTTTTGCGGATCCGATCAATCTATCAGTGGATCCGTAAAAATCATGCGGACGTCTGAATGGAGCTTTACAGGGGGGTGATCAATGACAGGGGGGTGATCAGGGAGTCTATATGGGGTGATCACCACAGTCATTGATCATGCCCCTGTAAGGCTCCATTCAGACGTCCGTGTGCGTTTTGCGGATCCGATCCATCTATCAGTGGATCTGTAAAAATCATGCGGACGTCTGAATGGAGCTTTACAGGGGTGTGATCAATGACAGGGGGGTAGTCAATGACAGGGGGGTGATCAGGGAGTCTATATGGGGTGATCAGGGGTGATCAAGGGTGAATAAGGGGTTAATAAGTGACGGGGGGGGTGTAGTGTAGTGTAGTGGTGCTTGGTGCAACATATTACTGAGCTACCTGTGTCCTCTGGTGGTCGATCCAAACAAAGGGGACCACCAGAGGACCAGGTAGCAGGTATATTAGACGCTGTTATCATAACAGCGTCTAATATACCTGTTAGGGGTTAAAAAAAATCACATCTCCAGCCTGCCAGCGAACGATCGCCGCTGGCAGGCTGGAGATCCACTTTCTTACCTTCCGTTCCTGTGAGCGCGCGCGCCTGTGTGCGCGCGTTCACAGGAAATCTCGGCCATCGCGAGAGGACGCGCCGGCGCGTCCACTCGGAATGAATCAACCACCTCCAGGACGCGTCTGTGCGTACAGCGGTCCGGAGGTGGTTAAGACCGGTGTTTAACCCTGTGCTGTCCTCTACATAACTTAGGCACTGGCCATGCGACTTGCTTAAATCTATGCTAAGGCTGGGTTCAGACCTGAGCGTCTTTGATATGCGCGTCTAACGCGCGTTTTTGACGAGCGTTTTTGACGCGCGTTTTTTGCAATAGTAAACGCGCGTTTGACGCGCGTTTGTGTGATTGACTGCAATGTCCTATGGCCACAAACGCGCGTCAAAACGCCCCAAAGAAGCTCAAGTACTTGTTTGAGCGTAGGGCGTTTTACAGCGCGTTTTTCAGCGCTGTAAAACGCTCAAGTGAGAACCAGTGCCATAGGGAAGCATTGGTTTTCATGTGTTGAGCGTTTTACAGCGCGTTTGAACGTGCTGTAAAACGCTCAAGTGTGAACCCAGCCTCACTCCCTTGCTGGTGTAGATTTAAAGTAATTTTCTATGCCAAAAACAGGCATAGAAAATGATAAATTAGATGGACTGGCTGGCCAACTCCCTACCCCTTTTTTCCGCAACCTCGGAAAAGTCGTGAGTGGAAAAGTCGCAGATTCGGACGCAAATCCCCTTTGCGACCGAATCTGCAACAAAAGTATGCCAAAAAATGGTGTATTTCTCATCATAAATGATCCCCATAATACCTATGACGCATGTCTATATTATCCTATTTTCAGCAATTCATACAAATTGAATCTTAAAAACCTCAGCTTCATGTGGAAGATGCGAATTTTTAGATGAATTTAGTTTAGAGCTGATTCACAGTTTGCTCATCTCTAATCATGAGCCACCTGGAAAATGCAGACAGATAATGCGTCCAGAACTCCACCCTAATCTTATTAAGAGCATAAAATAGAAAGAAATGTTGACATTTTCAATATCTGATCATCAGTAGTGATGAGCGTCAGGGGCCATATTCGAATTCGCAATATTTCACGAATATTTGGGCAAATATTCGTCATATATTTGCGAATTTGAGATTATTTTCTTGATTGCGAATAATTGGCAATGTAATATTCGCGTAATGCATGCGAAATACAGGCGTGGGTCACTTTTGCTACATTTTCCAAGCTGCTAGAAGTTTCCTGAGACTGGAGAAAATGGTTGGTACGGCAGAACATTAAAAATGGTTCTATATGCAGTTAGAGTGCTCCAATATATTCACGATTGCACTAATATATATCACTATATTCTAAATATCCGTGAATTCTCGAAGTGCCGATATTTGCGATTAATATTCGCGATTCGAATATTCGCGCCCAACACTAATCATCAGAAAGATCTCCTTTCAGCCAAAAATGCTAAATATAGTATGTGACTTTTGATCAAAAAGCAATATCATTAAATAATTCAGCTAGATTCAAGCTTGATTTTATCCATTAAACAAATGAAATTCCTTCACAAATACACAGGTTTCTTTCTACTAAATTCTTCACAACTGCTGGGAGACAAAAGTCTTAATCAGAGACAATATTTTTAAAGAATGCTCTTACCCAAGAAAGTTTTATAAGCAGATGTGTAATTCCCTTCCAATCCCTAATAAACTTCAGACAGGTGGACATTGTCACTGGTCATACTGTAGCAACAGATGCCATTACTCAAGGTGTTGTCCTACTACAACAATTTATCACTTGACAATCAGATAGGTGATAAGCATCTGATCAGAGTGAGACTGATTCTGACCACTGGGACTGCCACTGAGCACAAGAACGGGAGGCCATGGGTCTTCCAAATGAATGGCATGATGTTCACTCATGCGCACTGCCACTCCATTTAGCTCTAAGGGACTACTGAAGAAAACAGGAGTATAGTACTTGGCTGTTTCCATCAGTTCCACAGAGATGATTAGAGTGACAGCACCTTTGCGTGACCATCAGTCAGACCACCAATGATCACATGCGTATCACCTATCCTATAGATAGGAGAAAAGTTGTTATGTTGGGACAATACCCTTGTGAATATGTGATGGAAAGCAATATATACACTGCTCAAAAAAATAAAGGGAACACAAAAAGAACACATCCTAGATCTGAGTTAATTAAATATTCTTTTGAAATACTTTGTTCTTTACATAGTTGAATGTGCTGACAACAAAATCACACAAAAATAAAAAAATGGAAATCAAATTTTTCAACCCATGGAGGTCTGGATTTGGAGTCACACTCAAAATTAAAGTGGAAAAACACACTACAGGCTGATCCAACTTTGATGTAATGTCCTTAAAACAAGTCAAAATGAGGCTCAGTAGTGTGTGTGGCCTCCACGTGCCTGTATGACCTCCCTACAACGCCTGTGCATGCTCCTGATGAGGTGGCGGACGGTCTCCTGAGGGATCTCTTCCCAGACCTGGACTAAAGCATCTGCCAACTCCTGGACAGTCTGTGGTGCAACGTGACGTTGGTGGATAGAGCGAGACATGATGTCCCAGATGTGCTCAATTGGATTCAGGTCTGGGGAACGGGCGGGCCAGTCCATAGCATCAATGCCTTCGTCTTGCAGGAACTGCTGACACACTCCAGACACATGAGGTCTAGCATTGTCTTGCTTTAGGAGGAACCCAGGGCCAACAGCATATGGTCTCACAAGGGGTCTGAGGATCTCATCTCGGTACCTAATGGCAGTCAGGCTACCTCTGGCGAGCACATGGAGCGCTGTGCGGCCCCCCAAAGAAATGCCACCCCACACCATTACTTACCCAATGCCAAACCGGTCATGCTGGAGGATGTTGCAGGCAGCAGAACGTTCTCCACGGCGTCTCAAGACTCTGTCACGTCTGTCACATGTGCTCAGTGTAAACCTGCTTTCATCTGTGAAGAGCACAGGGCGCCAGTGACGAATTTGCCAATATTGGTGTTCTCTGGCAAATGCCAAACGTTCTGCACGGTGTTGGGCTGTAAGCACAACCCCCACCTGTGGACGTCGGGCGCTCATATCACCCTCATGGAGTCTGTTTCTGACCGTTTGAGCAGACACATGCACATTTGTGGCCTGCTGGAGGTCATTTTGCAGGGCTCTGGCAGTGCTCCTCCTGTTCCTCCTTGCACAAAGGCGGAGGTAGCGGTCCTGCTGCTGGGTTGTTGCCCTCCTATGGCCTCCTCCACGTCTCCTGATGTACTGGCCTGTCTCCTGGTAGCGCCTCCATGCTCTGGACACTACGCTGACAGACACAGCAAACCTTCTTGCCACAGCTCGCATTGATGTGCCATCCTGGATAAGCTGCACTACCTGAGCCACTTGTGTGGGTTGTAGACTCTGTCTCATGCTACCACTAGAGTGAAAGCACCGCCAGCATTCAAAAGTGACCAAAACATCAGCCAGGAAGCATAGGAACTGAGAAGTGATCTGTGGTCACCACCTGCAGAACCACTCCTTTATTGGGGGTGTCTTGCTAATTGCCTATAATTTCCACCTGTTGTCTATCCCATTTGCACAACAGCATGTGAAATTGATTGTCACTCAGTGTTGCTTCCTAAGTGGACAGTTTGATTTCACAGAAGTGTGATTGACTTGGAGTTACATTGTGTTGTTTAAGTGTTCCCTTTATTTTTTTGAGCAGTGTATATATATATATATATATATATATATTAATATATATATAGGTAGAGAGGTGTGGGCAGCACAGCTGTCTGTAGAGTACGGTCGGAGTGCCAGCGGCTGTGGGGGCGATCCACCTCCAATGAATATAAAATGAAAAAAAATTCCACAGCACATCCAAGGTGTAAATGTGCTGTGGAATTTTTTTTCATTTTATATATATATATATATATATATATATATATATATATATAAGGTTATTATGGTGTACATGTGAGATTGTGAAACAGTTATTTCTGCATAATGTCTTTACTTAAACTGTCATTTGGCATTCCGGGCACTAGAGGCCACTGTTTTGCAGCTACAGCAGCACACTCTGAGATTTAAATATGCAAAACAGATGATGACTCATGCTGCTGCCTGTGAGTCAACCAGGAAGTGTGTTGATCTGGCATGGTGGAAGGATTGTGCTGTGAGGGACTGAATCCGAGTCCATCCTGGCTTGCAGATGTCCGGCAGTTAATGGACACTCAGAAGAAGGAGAGTAGCTGTAATATCCTTTCTGTATCCAGCTCTTTTGAAAGAGAGGTTGTCCCAGGAAGACCAGTCCAGTGTGTGGACAGAAGGCCTCACTATCAAGCCGCACTGTTGCTGAGAAGTTAGTGGCCATCTCTGTTAGGCTGCATCCTCGGGCCCAGAACGGACATAGGTCAGTACACCTAATTACTGATTGCAATATATTGTGTGGCGCCTGACGTTACAGAGACTAGTCTAGGCCTAGCATTAGTTAGTCAGTTAGGATTTATATCATTTTTGCTAGGCTGTACTGTACTGGATTGCAGCGCAGTTATTGACTTGCAGGCTCTGCTGCGTTTGCCACCGGCTAGGGGTGTCCTCTGTAGCGGCACAGCACGACTTGCAGGCTCTGCTGTGTCCGCCATCGGCTAGGCCTGTCCATTGGGCAGGGACATTTACTGTGGGTCCGGGGATATAGCGTTTCTATGCATGTTTGTATTGCTTTGGTGATGCTTATGTTATTACTTGTCGTTTAAGTAAAGTTTTCTGTTCTTGCATATTAAGCTGGTGTCAGTGTTGCTTTCCTTGTCTGTGACTTCGCTGTATTCTGGGGAGCCCACCCCGGTACACGGCTTACATACAGGTAAAGGAAACTGAATCCAAACTACCATTGATGTGTACACCCAGGCACTCTAACGGGGTTGGATTTAGCACGTGGGAGAAGTATGACAAAATGGGGGGGGGGGAAACATCTGGGCAAAGGACTATTAGTAAAAGTATCTGTAGCAACCAGCTGCTGCCAAGGCCAATAAAATTATAGGGTGCATTAAAACAAGCTTATATGTGTGAGATGAGGAAACAGCTCTCATTGTCTGAACAATGTGTATATTAATTTAAATATCTGGCTGACATTCTGCTGCTTGGCCACATGATGCCGCTGTTTCCGGAACACAGCTAAGAGACTGCATATTTTCCATATTCATTAGAAGTGGAGTTACAAGAGCCTAAAGAGGAAGAAAGGGAGCAGCCATCTTAGAGAAAGCTGAGACTGAGGAACTGTGTGAACAGAGCATCCCTTGACATACAGGTTTCGGAGCATCCCTCAGTGACCAGAGCTGCAGCTAAGTGAAGCTGATCATGTCCAAGACCCTGATCCTGTCCATAGGAATGAGGATTGCTTCCAGGAACGCTCATGAGAACTGAGAAGCAAAGCAACATACACTGTGGTACCGCATGCTTGTTAGAGAGAAATTAGTTTGGTTCACAGTCACCAGCGGATGCAAAGCAGACCTGGTTTGGTAAGACTGATCGTGCACGCACCTCATTACAGTTGGCATCTATAATCGTAGAGACTGAGACCAGGCCAGTAGTTAGTTAGATAGGATTTCTGTTTGTGTCAGGCCACAACTGTTGCTACTGTTCATTGCAAAGACACCACAATTTAAAGTAACATTTCACACCGGAGAGCTGATAGACTTTCCCACAAACTCAAGCCAGGCTGCTGTTTTTGTTGTGAAGGAATACTCTGACAGGTGCTACAACACTAGTTATGGGAGGAGGAATACTGTAGAGCATTGTAAGATTGTAAGCTGTTGTGCTGCACCGCAGGCTAGCCCGCACCACGCACCCAAACAGTTGTTCTTGATTTTTTTTTACGTAATAACAGGTGAGCCATGGTTGTTTAGTCGTGCCCGTCAGTAGGTAAATTACTGCATTTTTGTCCTGCATCCATAGGAGGGCGCCGCACTGTGCTGCACAAGGGGCTCAGCCTCCGGGCTGGGTGTATGTACATTTATTGTATGTTCCCAGCATTTGTGGTCATGTTCATTACCAAGTTTAAGTAAAATTCTGTTTTGGCAAAAGCTGGTGTTGGAGTTGCTTTCCTCGTTCGTGACTTCACTGTATCCTGGGTAGTGATGAGCAGCAGGGGCAATATTCGAATTCGCAATATTTTGCAAATATTTTGTAGAATATTCATCATATATTTGCAAATCCGAGAATTTGCTATTATTTATATAATATTCGCGTAAAGTGTGCGCAACACAGGCGTGGGTCATTTTTGCTACATTTTCCAAGCTGCTAGAAGTTTCCTGAGACTGGAGAAAATGGTTGGCATGGCAGAACATAAAAAATGGCTTTATATGCAGATAAAGTGCTCTAATATATTCGCGATTGTGCTAATCGGCAATTAATGATGCGCATATTTTGGCGCAATACGTGCAACTTCACATTTTAACAGGTCTGACTACTTATTACTGATTGGTTCTGAACTTGTGACATCCAATATTACTAAAACACAAATAATTGAATATGTGTGAATATATACAATAACTTGTGACATCGCAGCACTATGTCTGTAGCATGTATGCAGGGCAGGTGCAAGGATTTTTGCCACCCTAGGCAAAGATCCATTTTGCCGGCCCCTCATGTCACTCACTCACTGACAGACACACACACACACTGACAGACAGACACACACTCAGACACTCACTGAATGACGTACACAGAAACTCACTGACAGACACATACACACTGACAGACACACACTCGGACACTCACTGAATGACATACACAGAAACTCACTGACAGACATACTCACTGACAGACACACATACACTCACTGACAGACAGACACACACTCACTCAGTGACAGACACTCACTGACAGACATACACCTACCCACTGAAACACACACATGGAAACTCACTGACAGACACTCACTCACTGGCAGCCAAAAACACACATATACTCACTGACAAACATACACATACTCACTGACAAACACACAGACACTGACCGACAGACATCCTCACTCACTGACATACACTCACTCACTGACATACACAGACAGACACTCAATGACAGACACACACACATTTACTGACAGAAATACAGACATACAGTACATACACTCACTGACATAAATACACAGGCAGACACTCACTCAGTCAAACACTTAAACACTCACCTCCCTGGGGTCCAGTGTGGTGCAGCTCCTCAGTCCTCCAGCGCGCCGTTTAGTATGCCGGGGCCGGAATGACGTCATATTCCGGCATCACAGAGGGCGCGCGAGGGAGGAGTGGGGAGCTGCTAGAACAGCCTCCCTTGCCGTCCGCCTCCTCTCCTCCGGTAATTTACTGGCAGAGCAGGCACCTGCCATCAGGGTAAGCAGATGCCTGCTCTGCCATATTTAAGAAGGACCTCCACCTCCTGGCCCCCCTGTAACGGCGCTGGGGGCGGCTCAAGAGCCGCTCGTCCTATCGCCCAGGGCTGCAGCCCCAGTCAAGGGGAGACCACCAGGGTGCCCCCAGCAGGCCGGCGCCCTAGGCGAACGCCTAGTTCGCCTATATGGTTGCGCCGGCCCTGCATGTATGTATGGACAGCAGAACCTATCACACTACCTAACACCCTGCACTATATCAGGATATAACCTACACTGACTATCTGTATTATATATATAAGCTATCTAACTATCTAATGTAATGACACAGGAAAGCACAGAGCACAGCAATGACACTGCTGTCTCTCTCAGAACTTTAAGATACTGTAGAAAATGGCTGCTGGGGAGGTTCTTATATAGTAAGGGGTAGGCAACTTTCCTATTGGTTGCTAGGGATGTTGCTAAGCTCAGACAAAGACATTGCAGCCTTCTCATTGGCCCACAAGCAAGAAGCAGGGAGGGATCATGGGTTCAGATGAAAGAAAATCTAGAATATTCGAAAATACGAATATTTATCACTATATTCTAAATATTCGCGAATTCTCCAAGTGCCAATATTCGCGATTAATATTCACTAGAGATGGCCTTGCGGTTCGCCCGGCGGTTGTTTCGCGGCAAACTTTACTCATTCGCGGTTCGCCGAACATGCGAACATATGGCGATATTCGCCGGCGCCATATTTTTTTACATTGTGAGAACTTTGACCCATGAGACATCCATCAGGTGGTACAGGACAGCCAATTGAGACATTTCAGCACATGGACATACCCCCTACCTTATATAAAAGGCTGCCAATTTACATTCAGTCTTTTGTCAGTGTAGGGAGAGGTTGCTGTGTGGAGCAGGGACAGACTGTTTGACTGGGTTATTGTGCATTACCCGGGGCCTACTTACCCCACATATAAACTCCCCCCTTTTTTTCCCCCAACCCTCTCACGCCCCTTAAATGAATACACACAGTCCGGGTTGGATTAAATCGGCCACAGCAGCCGTTTATTAATAAATAAATACATAACATATATAAATATATATAAATATATATAAATATAACAATAACTTTTTGCCACACCCCCTGACGAGGGAGGTCATAGAAGCCCCAAATTTCTAACATATATGTATAACCACGCCAACCCAGCACTTCCATCTTGCCTCCAGCCGCAAAACTCCAGCTCGGAGACACCAACTGATGGACGCCTCTCTGAACGAACCAAAAATGCCCCAACTATGAGAGTCCAGCCCCCTCCTCCTGGGGGCCCTCCCATTATCCACACCATCCTTCTATGACCTTCCCCTGCCACGACTGCCGTGACATCACTCACCACCATCCCCCACCCCCACAGAACACCCAAACACAGGGCGGGTGGGAGGGAGATGTCCGCTCTCCTGCTCCTCTTCCCCCGAAATGGCGCCGGTCCGCTAGCTCCGCCCCCTCTTTAAACTCCGCCCCACTCCGCACCACTCCACCCCCTCACTATCTTAACCCCTCCTGGTCACTCCTTGGCCCCGGAGCCCAAAACCCCTCATGCAGGCCTACCTCCAGCGTCCCGGCCTTTCTAGAGTGTTAATAGTGACACAAATCGCCAGCTAATAGGTCCACAAAAATCCTTTTAAGGACTGGTATAGGTGAGCTATTGATTGGTGTGCAGTATATAGGGGTGTAATACACTTATAATATACTTTCTAATATAGAAAGCATATTATAGTGGATTTTATTGTGCAGCATTGTGACTGGTTATCGGTTCTGCAGCGATACTACAACTACAAAGAGTGAGAAACGCAATTATATAAAAGTATTATAACTGGTGTGCAGTGGCGTACCGCCAATATAGGCAGCCCACGCAGCTGCTATGGGGCCCATGGCAAGGGGGGGCCCAGAGTGCATGGAAGGCTCCACCCCTATGTCTGTAGTTTTGTATTCATCACTGCCACAGTCTTCCGTCCCGAGTCCCTATCTGAAGCTTGGGCGGGCCCTGCTTTCCCTCTGCTCAGCTTTCTTCCCCCAACCCAGCCAGTGACATACCGCAATGCCGCTCATTCTCCTCTGTTTGCTGGGCACTCGCACTGCACTGGCCAATCGCCATTTAGTGGTGCAAAGTTCCTGCTGCTGATTGGCCAGTGTGCGAGTCGCAGTCTCAGAAGACAGCAGCAGATCAGAGCAGAACTATGCAGGCGGGTGGATGGGCAGGACGGCAGTCTTGTGCTTACCGCGCTCACGTCACGCGCTGCAGCTGCCACTGCCACCAGTTCCACTGAGACCCAAGTCCCAACTCCAACCAGCCCCCAGCATCGCTGGCATGCCCCTGGCCTGTTGTGTGCCACTGCTAATCTGCCACCAAGGACAAAGTAAGCTGTACACTCACAGCAGTGAGCGACAGACTCTGCGTTTAAAAAAGTTTATGGGGTGTGGTGGGGGATGGGTATTGTGGGAAAAGGGCAGCAGCAGCAAGAAGAGTTCCTGCATGATTGGGGGGGGGGGGGGCACTGTTCTATAAGGGTTATTATATAGAGGACTCAGGAGGACAGTGTGCCCCTGCCCCCCCCTTCCCCTCCCCCAATGAACTCTGCAGTTGAATTTCTAATTTAGAGGACTGTGTCATGGGGGGATGGTTAGTGGGGGGAAGAGGGCAGCAGAAAGCAGAGTTTCTGCAGGGTTGGGGAACACTATTCTATAAAGCTCATAATTATTCAGAGGACTCAGGACAGTGCACGGCCCCCTGGTAATTTAACCCCTCAGATACCACGATCAATGAATAGTATTTTTTTTTTAAAGATTAATAGTAAAAAAATAAGTGAAAATAAAATAAAAAAACACTGATATATTAAACGTTTAAATCACCCCAATTTTACATATAAAAATATATAAACAATAAAAAAAAATCATATTAGGTATTGCCGCGCCCGAAAATGTCTGCACTATTAAAAAAAAGAACCTGCACGGTGAACGCCTTAACGGAAAAAAAAAAACACAAAAGGGCAGGTGGTGGGATGGGCCAGGGATGGGTAGTGGGTGGAATTTGGGGGCCCAATTCAGATTCTTGCTATGGGGCCCAATGATTTCTATGTACGCCCCTGCTGGTGTGATAGACCAGTGTCCCCCAAAACAACATATTGAAGCGGGGTGTTATCTAAGAATATACTACTCAAATAGTGTATTTGGGTGCTGCACAAATTTAGCCGCTTTCACTGCGTTACCTCTGCTACACATCGTGAGAAAATTTTAAATATATATATTTTTTTTTTTAAACTGGTGAGTATAGACCAGTTGACACCAAAACGACATATAGAAGCAGGGTATCATCGACTACTAATACACTACTGGAGAATTTTAGCCGCTTTCACTGCGTTACCTCTGCTAATCAAAGTGATAAAATGTAAAATATTTTTTTTTTTTTTAAACTAGTGTGAGTTTAGACCAGTTGACACCAAAACGACATATAGAAGCAGGGTATTATCTACCTTCTTCCACATACACTGCGCTTCTCTATAGACTTTTGTCACCAGGTCATTTAAAAAATGGCAGGCAGAGGAAGAGGCAGGCCCTTTTGCAGGGGTGGTAGGGGTAGTGCAGGTGCACCAGGCCGGAGCCAAAGTGGGAAGTTGCAGAAGGTGCGTTCAATTTCGTCAAAGGACGCACCAGACTTGGTTGAGTGGCTCACTCAGCCTTCCACTTCTGTACCCTCCTCACCCTCTCTATCTACACCCTCTTCACTCTCTGCTGTGTGAACACCCAAAGACACCACCACCAACACCACCACCACCATATACCCTCCACTGGAGTCACAGGAATTATTTTCCGATCCATCACAAGACATTTCTGATGCGCAGCCATTCTTGGGATCGGATCAGGAAGAGGAGGTAGCAAGTGCAACAGCCGCCACTCAGCAGTCTGATGACAGTACCCAGATCAGCCCAAGGAGGTTGGTCCCCGCTGTTGCTGCCTACTAAGAGATCTCTAATGTTAGTGGTGGGGAAGGTGACGTCAATGATGACGTGTCTATGGACGTAACCTGGGTGCCCACAAGAGAGGAAGAGGAGGGGAGTTCAGAGGGAGAGATGGACCAGCAGATCGGGAGGAGAAGCAGACTTACATTGCACAGGAGGGACAAACCAGACTGCTAATGTATCAGGAGCGAGCCATCAACCATGTACCGTCACATCTGGCGCTCCCAGGATGCCGGCACATGGCTCCGCAGTGTGGGCTTTTTTTAATGTGTCAGCTGCTGACAATAGAGTTGCCATCTGCAGCCTGTGCTGTCAACGCATAAGTCGTGGTAAGCCCAACACTCACCTAGGGACGACCGCCTTAAGAAGGCACCTGGCCTCACATCACCAAGCCCAGTGGGAGCAAAGCCGTCAGAACCCACAAAGCCACACTCCAGGCTCTCACCGTCCAGCCTCTTCTCCTTCTCCTTCTCCTCTCTCCTCACAATTGTCCTCCACTCCACCTTCCATCATGCCGTCCTCACATTTGTCAGGAAAAAGGCAGGCTTCCGTGGCCCAAATGTTTGGGCGTAAAAAAATGATGACGCCGGATAACCCTCTTGCCCAACGGTTGACCGCTGGCTTGTCGGAACTGATATAATCCCCATTTTTAACAATAATAGTATGGAAAAAAATTTAACCAAGTAAACGGAAAAAAGTATTTAATGCTTTGAGGTGGAAATATTAGATTTAGGCCGCATGGTTCATTTACAGTTACTCAGGGTGCATCCCGGGGAGACAAACCAGCTGTACACCCCATATTGTACTTTCACTTCACTAGACAGGTACATCTCTGCTCAGCTGGACAGTATCTGATAGCTCAGACCCCACCCACATACAGTCGTAATACAATCCCATCTTCTAACCGTAACAGTAAGGCCGCATGCACACGGGCGTGTTTTTTCAAAACTACGGACCGTACAGACCCATCCTGCTGTCCTGCAGAGTGGACAAGCGCACGGTGTCATTGGTTGCTATGACGACGTGCGCTTCCAGGCCACCACCGCTGTACTGTGATACACTTGTATGATCTATACAAGTGTATTACTGTACAGTGGTGGCGGCAAGAAGCGCACGGCGTCATAGCAAGTTAGCATTAGCAACCAATGACGCCGTGCACTCGGCCACTCTGCAGGGTAACCTAACATAGTGGGTGTGATGTCACAGGAATACTTCTACAAAAATCAATAATATCTAGTGAGACCTTATAAAATGTGAAGTTTGGTGCACTTAAGAAAAATTAGAATCGCAGAAGGTCGCACTGGCGATTTTTTTATAACACTCTTTATGCATATAAAGCGCAGGCTCTGACTGGCCCACAGGGCTACAGGGGAATCCCCCGGTGGGCCCCTGGGTAAAGTGGGCCCCTAGTCTCCCACCCTCTGCACAAGTGGCACATAACACATTAGACTTTTTGCACTACATACATTTAATCAATGTACAGCACCTCCACCAGCCTGTGTTCATATAAAAAACTTGTTAGATTATTTATTATATTTGAAAGTATCAGTATGGTGGGCCCCCAAAATAAATTTTACTGGTGGGCCCTAGGTACCCCAGTCCGACACTGATAAAGCGATTGTTCAGACATGCAGGTGAAATGTAATCAAATATACTACTTTAATGTAAGATTACTTACAGTCACCAGGAGTTCTTCCTCTTCCTCGTTGAACTTCGCTCCAACCATCGCATCCATCTATTTGCTAGTCGGTGTAAACCAGTTCCTGTACGCCACGCCTTCAGAACGCATGTTATCTTGCGATTAATACTTTGCCGAAATTTCGCAGACAAAAATAAAAATGCTTGCAGATCGTAAAATCGCTTAATACTTCTGGTATGTCAGTGTCCATGTTGTGGGACTATGTGTGCGCATTTACTAAGTATTTTGTGGCTGCAAATATGACCTGGAGGTTTCTCATGTTCGCATGCCATTAAAATGAATGGGACCCTCTTTCATACAACAGAGAAATTCTCTTGACAAGAGCCCTTGACTGGTTTAGACAATCACCCCACAAATCATGGGTGGGGATGGAAACCTCTCATTCGAATCACTCATTTAGGGGTCTTTTGGTGGACACTTATAACTTTCCGTCCAAATATCTAAATGCCTGTCCAACGGTTAAGGCTACCTTGGAGACATGGAAATGGTTCCAGGACTCTAATTTTGGCATTCCTATCCCTTCTCCCATTGTGCAAATTAGGGACGTACTAAACCTAGCTTCTGGTGAATTGAAACAGTGCATATCTCTCCCACTCCATCACTCAGAAATCCCTATCCTGTCAGTGTTTAGTGATTCTGGGACTCTGTTGGAAGGTGAGGCCTTTCTATCCCCTATCCAAGCCCCTACAGCTAATCCTTTTATTGTTTCCTTTCTACGGAACTACATTACTAAAAACATACCATACCACTCTCTAATCAGACCTCATCACGTGGTTTGAATCCCTGATACAAAACCAATCCCCTCCAAACAAACCTATTTCGCAAATCTACAAAAAAAATTAGCACACCGATCTTGCTGCCCAAACCGGCCTATATTAATATTTGGGAGAAGGATTTTAACCATACCTTCTCCCCTAGAGAACTATCCCGTATACTCTTGACTCCTCATACTTCTTCTCGCTGTGTGAGGATCCAGGAAAATGGTTACAAGGTCTTAACAAGGTGGTATAAGACACCGGATATAACATGTAGATATGGAGAGAGGAACTCGGATGTCTGTTGGCGCTGCGGTGAGAAAAGGGGAACCTTCTACCACATATGGTGGAAATGTCCACCTATCCACAAATGGTGGGAAAAAATATTTTCAAGGAGCAACAAAATCTGTAACTCAACAGTCCCGCTGTCTCCTCAATTAGCCCTCTTGGGATACCACTCATTCGATACACCCCTTAGGATTCACGCCTCCTGGTACCGCGGTGCTGGCTCTCAACCGATATCCCCTTAGAATATCAATGGGTCTGCAAAGTAGACACAATTTACAGATTTGAAGAAATTGCCACCTGGGAAAATAGAACTTACACTAAGTTCAAGGATAGCTGGAAAGATTGGGAGTTATATAGAAATTTTAAATACAATTGCTGCTCAACATTAACATTAATTGTAATGTCTTAACATTGTCTATCTATCGTCAATCTGATGAAACATCTACTACCCCTGTTGTACTTGTACGGCCTCTTTTGATATTTATGCCGTACAATATATTGTAAGGTTTGTTAATTTTTATTGACTTAATAAAAATTCTTAAAAAAATAAATAAATGAATAGGACCCGCGAACATTTGAGCGAGTTGGAGTGATCGCGTTCGCGAACCGTCCCATCTGATGTTCGTCCATTACTAATATTCACTATTCGAATATTAGTGCCCAACACTAATACTGGGGAACCCACCCTGGTACACGGCTTACAGATGCACATGATGAGAACATATGGTAGTCCTGCCATTTCACAAATCACTAGTCAGAGCGCACATGGACTATTGTGTACAATTCTGTGAAACTGTGCACAAGACAGAAATAGAAGAGTTTCAGTGGACGAGATCTAATAACTATGCATACATTAATCAAAGGCCAATACTTAGATCTCTTCCATGATTTATTTATACCTAGAACTGTAACAATGTAAGAAGACATCCTCAACTAGAGGAAAGGAGGTTTCTAAATCAACACAGATGGGGTTTCTTTATGAAGTGACCCGGGTGCAGGGATGATTTGGGGCACAGTTCTGCATCCTCCTGCCTTATGACGATTGCAGGGGCATAGCTAAATGCTCATGGGCCCTTGTGCAAGAGTTTAGCTTGGGCCCCTCTTAATAAAGGGCTTTGTGGCCAGGGGCAAGGAAGCACATACCCTTTGTGCTGCCTGAGTCAAAAATTGAAATGGCATCCCCCCATGCCAAATTCTTGACCTAGCCCCTTTCCTCCAGCCAGAGGTGTAACTTGACCAGCATGCACTTTCTATAATACTGGTGTCTTCTTATGTGGCACAAGGGTCTTTGGGTCCCCTCAAGCTCCGGGGCTCGGTAGCGACTGCTACCTCTGCACCCCCTATAGCTACGCCCCTGGACGATTGATGTGTCACTGGTGGTGAAGTTTTTCAGTAGTGTTGATCAAATCAAAGCATCCAAATCGGAATTTAATATAAAGTTGCCAATCAGATGTGGGTTCCATGCTCCACATCTGGTGATCTTGCCCTCTATTATCACAATATTGGAGGGATGTAGAGGACTCCATCAACTCTATCTGCTCCACTTCTATCAAACTTACTCCCGAGCTGATATTGCTTTGGATCCCAACTCCCAACTTTCAGCCTACTAAAGAAAACCTTCCCACACATATGATTGCAACAGCAACTCATCCCCACTAAGTGGAGAGATACCACACCCCCAAATATAAAAATGTGGTTTAATAAAATGCACCAGCTTCATAGAATGGAGGAACTGTTGGGTTGGGTCCATAGCAATAGACTCAAATATCTTGAAGTGTGGCAACCCTGGAAAGGGGCCCAGGCAGTGAGAGACTCAGATACTCTGGATCAGGTTGAAGTACAGGACCTTCAAGAGAGCGTGTGTTCAAACTAAGAAACAGGATCCACCACTTACCCTCAGAACTTAAATGTTGACCCCGTTCATTATCACCGTCTATGGGAAAGACATACACATACTTATCTATGCATAGTTACCTACGCCTTCTTACCACTCCATTAGAAAATCACCCCCTATGAGGTTTATGGATCTCCTGCCGCTTCAGAGCCTAGTTCTTCCCACCTTTTTTGTTTATTTTGTACTTTTTGTATCCTTTGTACATTCTAATTTTGATGTGCTTATATACATATACAGCCTTGTCTTATGTCATGCTGCAATGATGTTTTATAATTCCACATGCTGTGTATCTCAATTGATATAAGTCATTGTTTTATTCCTACTTGAAACAATTGAAACAATAAAAAGAGATTATACAAATATGAAGTTTAGGAAAAATTTGATTTGCTGTGAAGCCAAATTTCCTTGTACTTTATGGGAACAAATCTCTTTTTTTTGTAAAATGGCTGCTGCACGTGTTACAAAGTGAATGTAAGAAGCCCAGGAATGCGATATGACCCATAATGCCATGTAGTTAGACATTCAGCAGATAGCCATCCTATGTGATGTCACAGCCCTATAAAAAGCCTCATCTCCCGCGATCTCCGCCATTTCACTGTAAACTCAGATTAGGGAGAGACGTAACAAGCGCTAAGGTGCTAGGGACAGTGTTACTGAAAGCTTTTAATTGTAAAATACTGAATAGGGAGAGTGCAGGGACAGTTTAGGGAAAAAAAATTGAAACTGAATGGAGAGCATAGGAAAACTGCAGGGACAGTGCAGGTTGAGTGTAATCTTGTGCACTTGCTGCCACAATCCTACTTAATCTGGTAGTTTATATATAGAATTACTGTGCCTCAGTATTAAAGTGTGATGTAATATATTGCCGTCTGCTCCCGTTCTTATCATGGAACGTGATACACAGAATGCACTTTCATGGATGTTAAAGGTTTCACAGCTGCACAGGTAGTAATAGCCAAAAGGTGTCTCTTTCAATTAGTCTTACTCAATCTGCACTTCACTAACCGAGTCTGACAAAGCATCCAGATGTAGAGTATATATTGTAGACAATAATTCAACCCAAAGGGCGGTTCTCTCTCACAGCAGGCAAACTCTTCTGCTCCATTCTTTGAACAGGTTGCTGTACTTACAGTACACATCCATGGTATCCACATGTGGAGATTTACACAGGTGATCAAGCTGATTAAATACATATCCAGGTACAGCGAGCCCCCGTGGGAGGTGCTGTAGAGAATGGGAGTGGTAGTGGCCCTGATGCAGTGTAGTTGTTGTGTCACTTTGTCCTACCGTACCTCAGGCCGTCGCTCCCTGGGGTTTGGTGTAGTGAAAGAAATGATGATGAAATAATAAAGGCAGAGATGATTGAACAAATAACGTCTTCTTTTACTGCAAAGTGCAAAAATAGATAGCAGCACATCCAGCAGCAGATAGTAAAAAGTTCACTTTCTTTCCCCCAGATGATGAGGTATAATGACTGGCAATGCAGCAAAGATGATACTCAGAAACTTGTTAGCTGATGCTGTCTCTCTCTCTGTCTCTCGATTCCTTTCCCTACTGCACCTGTGACTGTAGGTGTCCACTGAGTGATGCAAGCCTCTAGCTATGCGTTTTCTGACTCTCGTGATGGTGTCTTAAGGTGTTTCCCACCACTTTTGGCAACGCAGTCCTGATAGCTTAGATGCTTGATCATTGTGCTGACTATTAGGCCATAGCTTGCTAATCTTCTGGGCCAAATACCCTGCAGGCTCTTTGAAGTAGTGGTCCTCACAAATGAGCTGCCTCTGGGGGCCTCATGGCTCAGAGGAGTCTGTGTCAGATTGAGTCAGATTGCAATTTTAACCCATTTAATTGCATAGAGAACATCAATCTATTTATAGGAAAGCTTAAATGGAAAACAAAATCCTGACACATGATAGAGAACAATGTCTTAAGCTTGGGATTGAGCAGGAGGAGCTGCAGGATGTTAGAATGCTAGCTGACCTGATGGAGGAAGGACAAAGAGACTTAGGCACTGGACCCTTTACGGACTTTAAGCCTCCTTCAAGAAAAAAAAAACCCTAGTAACGAAAATTCGCCCTTAGATGCGTTCCTCACAGCGACAACAGAAAGATTGAGGTCATTATAGTTAAATAAACCATTCCAGCAGCATCTTACTAGAGCTGAAACAGAGGCATTAAATACATTGCAAAGTAATCCAACATTGTAATAAAATCTTCTGATAAAGGGGGCAATGTTGTAATCCTTGACAAAACTAAATACATTAAATGTGTAAGCGCATTCTTGATGATAAGACATGCTACAAGAAATTGGAGCACAATCCGACTGACTTATTCAAACAGGAACTGATGGGATTGTTGAATGAGGGGAGAAGACAGGATCTCATTAGTAAAACAGAATATGCGTTTCTTTTGCCGGAGCACCCAGTATTGATGGCCTTCTATAGCCTCCCAAAAGTACTTAAAGGGATGAACCCGTTAAAGAGTAGGCGGATAGTATCGGGAGTTGGGAGCTTGACAGAAAAGATCAGTATATATGTGGACAGGACTTTGAGATCTTTTGTCGTGAGTCTTCCGTCCTATGTGAGAGACTCAATGAATGTGTTGAGACGTCTCAATGACATATATTGTGATGAAAATACTGTTTTACCGAGTTTGGATGTGGAGGTCCTCTACAGCTTCATACCGCATGACAGGAGCTGTGAGGCTTTACAGTCCTTCCTGATGGAAAGAGGCTCACATCTGGCTAGACACAATGAGTTTGTTATTAAGCTATTGTGGTTTATTTTAAGCCACAATGTCTTTGTGTTTGACCGTAGGGTATACCATCAGGGGAGTGGCAATGGGGAGCCCATGTGCCCCCACGTTTGCTATACCTGGGCTGGTGGGAAAAGACTGTGGTTTTCAGTGAGTAAATGGAACAATGGACCTTGTCCATTATTATGTGGATGAGGTTCATAGATGATGTATTCATCCTGTGGAATTGTACTAGGGGGGCATTTGAAAGCTTCGTGGCTACCTAGAATAAAAAACAATTTGGGTCTATTTTTCACGTATGAACAGGATGAGAAGCATCTCACATTCCTGGATCTATCTATCAATAGAGACCATTCAGGGAAATTAGCAACTAAAATATTCCGCAAACCCACGGCAATCAACACCTTGTTGAGGTGGGACATTGGCCATCTGGTCCCACTAAAATGGGGGATTCCAAAAGGCCAGTACCTCAGAGCCAGACGCAACGTCTCACAATGTGATGACTTCAAAAGGGCTGCCAATGACCTCCAGAGAAGATTCTCACAAAGAGGATATCCAAAGTCCTCCTTGAGAAAGGCCTACCAACATGCGGCGACATGTAACAGGGAAGGCGTATTGCACCCTAGAGTAAGAGAGTCAGCAGATGTTCAAACTTGCATCATAGGTACATTTGACATTGCACATAAGGAGGTTTGAGAAATTTTAAAAGACCACTGGAGTATTCTGAAATCTGATCCTGACGTGGGCCACTTAGTGGGGGACCATCCACTAATTACTTATCGACGAGGGGCCAGCTTGAGGCACAGATTGGTACACAGTGCGTTTAGCACCCCAATAACCGAAACGTGGCTAACAAAACCAAATAATACCTTTTAGATGTGGTAGATGTATAGCATGTAAAGCTATCCAAACTGGGGATACAGTAACAAGCTCAGCCACTGGATGCAGATATAAGATCAAGTCATTCATAAACTGCAAAACAGTGGGGGTGGTGTATGTGGCCACATGCATATGTAGGAAACAGTACGTGGGCAAAACTAAGCGTGAATTCAGGAGACGGATAGGTGAACATCTCTTGAAAATTGATAAGCAAGATGACACGCAAATTGCTCAACATGTCATGAATCACCACCCTAACACAACTAACTGTGTCAGCTTCCAGGGCATAGAACACATCAGAGCACCACCAAGAGGTGGAAATATTGATGTGCTATTATTGAGAAAGGAGGCCCAATGGACATTTACATTGAACACACTAAAGCCAGTGGGGCTCAATGAGTATATATCATATACTTGTTTTATAGATTCATTTATACTGAGCCTCATAACTATAACACACTACAGTGGATCTACTGTCGTCTCTCTCAGCAATTTTAGTTATGGTACATTACTACCCTCCCCACAGTAGTAGGGAATGTATCTAAAAAAAAATTTTTTTAGGTTTCATTATTTGGCTGTTCCGTTTCGCAATTAATTGCCTTTTGTAGAGTAGGGCGAGATGTACTGTAACACTCATTTTTTACGTGATGAGCATGCACATCTTAATTCATCCGGTCTATAAAACTATGAGATATGGGTACATCAATAATCCTGACTGTTGGTTTTGACTATATCAGGGTTCAGTATTAGCCACGGTGTATCATTATAATAGCTGGCTAAATGGACTGAAGTAAATGTATTGAGTTTCCTTCAAAACACTATGCCAATCAAACGGATCTAGCACTAGGTTTAGCATGACATCAGATGTCTTCCTGGGTATTCCTTACTGATTATTAAATAACATTCTGCGTGCAACATTGTATCTCCTTCCAGACTGTTAGCATTGTATGATTGGTAGGGGGGGGGGGACACATTTGTCTCTCATCCCTGAGTGTAGATGGGTCCTGCCAGTGAAGCCCAGCCCGGGAGGGGGCGTGGCTTATCCCATTTAACGAGCGGCGGGAAGTGGCCGCACTACGGCCATCACAGTGCCGGATGCTACCCTGCTGCACGCACGACATCAGTGGCGTGTAGAGTGTTTGTTTATATGTAAAGAATACCTGTTAGGCTCCTGAGGAATAGAGTTAGAGCAGCTAAAGAAACGCATCGAGCCAGGACTTATTCAGTACAGTATAGGGTATTGAGGTAGCAGTGTATTCATTTAAGTAGGGTGACAGCAAAGGCAGATGTGAACAAATCATATTATGTGGGGCAGAAAAAGGGTAGTGCAATCACGAGACGCTATAGATTTGCACCAATCTTCCCCTCGTTTGCTGCAGTGATTTATCAGTGGATAGAACTAGAGACTGAGTCTAAGGTGCTGGTGTAGCAACAAAGGGACCTTGGTTCTGATGATGAAAAGTTTTCATTAGTCGACAGTGATTTTTTGGGATGTGCGGTATACGTATATGTTACAGCTGCACCCTAGGTTTTCTCTGTCAAGCCTGATGAGTGTTTTGGTGGGGAGCCACTATTTTTTATGATTTATGTAATAAACTTTATTTTAGCATCCTTTATTTAGGCAGTTAATCATTATTATTTTTGAGTTAATCATTGCTGGTAGACTCAGACTAACTGGTTAGACTGCCTGGACTAAACTGCATTACACTCTACACTAGGATGTTCTAACTCCTCTATTTATTCTGTGGGTGTCACCAGCCCAATCTAGTGGTGGCAGCGAATATATCCTGTTATAACCATGTTCATACAGGAAATATAGTAAATGCATACATTACACAGAAATATATTTTCTTTGTATTTAGCAGTATACTGCGTCTCAGCGAGACTGTGGTTTCTACCTCATGAAGGTTTCTTTAACTTCATCTGGATCAACCATCCAGGATAACAGGCTGAACTGGATGGATGTCTTTTTTCAGACTTAAAAACTATGTTACTCTATTACCAAAGGCATTGCATCATGAAGGAAACCCCTGACCATATACCCTTTTAGGGCATATGGATAACGCAGAAGGAGAAAGAAGGAAAAAAGGAATTATTGTAAATAGTCAGTGTCATTTTAAGATACTGTATGTTATAGTCAATTGCAATGTGTTTGGGAAATCATTACAGCAGGTCTTTTGGAACCTTGCAGTATCCTTTGGTTAGTTAGTTACAGTTAGTCAGGATTGTTGTACATGCCAGTTCCAGTGACCAGCATGAAGGCGCTGATGCGTTGAGATGTGTCACCCACATTGGGTTGTGACTGGTGTTCAGATTAGGGCTCATTTTCTTCCAGTCAGGTGATGTGTCAGGACAGAAGTTCAGACGGCTCTCCATCCCTTAGCGACGCAAGGTTGGGGAACCTACAGCTAAGTGTTACATACACTGCTGAACGGGTCAATTAGTAGTTCCGCCGGTAGCTACACCGGTGGCGGAGGCGGCGTCTAGTTCAGTGCGGTTAGCAGATGCAGCAAAAGGGGAAGTTTATGTGTGCTTCGAGGGGCTGTTGAGGGCTCATTTGAAGCCGGAGATAAGAGAGAAGATTCATAGGGATAAATATGTTGAGATTTTTTCCCTTTTACCGTTAGAGAAGTTCAATCTTGATAGAGGGAAGCTGGACGTGAGCAAGAAGGAGGAGAAGGAGAGGAGTCGGTATCGTTTGATTCCGTGCACATTTGCAAATTGGTTACAGGCTTTTGCGATATTGGCGAGCGTGATAGTAGAAAAAGCGCCGGAATATTGCTCCGCGGTTTTTGGGTACATAGACTCAATCAGAGAGGCGTATCGAGTGTATGGTGGAGTGGCGTGGCTGAGATATGACAAGCAATTCCACCAGCGCTGGGCAATCCGGCTGAGTATAAGGTGGGACCACAAGGATATCAGTTTGTGGATGCGACTTATGGCCGCTCCTAAGGGTGGGGAGCAGCCCTTTTGTGGGACGTCGGGGGGTACTTTTGCAGCAGAGTCGCCTTCTGGCGGTAGAAAAGGGTGCTGTTGGCAGTTTAACGAGGGGCACTGTAAGTTCTTGTCCGACTGCCATTTTAAACACGAATGTTCGGGATGTGGGGGCTCCCATAGTTTTAGCGGTGTTTTAAACGGGGAAAAGGGAATGGACAGGAGGCTGCTCAGAAGAGGTCTGACGCCGGTGAGAGTGGAAGAGATGCTTCCGTTCCTAAACACATACCCTAGGAGGGTGGCGGCGGAGTTGCTGAGGAAAGGATTTGTTGAAGGTTTTAGGATCCCGTGCACGTCAGTTGGGGTTGGGGGTAGTGTACGGAATTTAGTGTCTGCTCTGTCTAGGCCGGGAGTTGTGCGTGAAAAGATCGAGAAGGAGGTTAGGGCGGGCAGAGTAGCTGGGCCGTTCACCGAGAGTCCGTTGCCAGACTTGCGCATATCACCGTTGGGGTTGGTACCCAAAAAAGAGCCAAATAAGTTTTGGCTCATTCATCATCTGTATTATCCAGTGGGGAGTTCGGTGAACGACAGTATAGATCAGGAGCTTTGTTCCGTGTCTTATACGTCTTTCGACGAAGCTGTCGCTTGGGTGCGGGGTTTAGGGCAGGGCGCGTTAATGGCAAAAACGGATATAGAGGCGGCTTTTCGTCTGCTTCCTATACATCCGGAGAGTTTTCACTTGTTGGGTTTCAAATGGGAAGGGCAGTTTTATGTTGATTGTTGTTTGCCTATGGGTTGCGCAATTTCTTGTTCGTTGCTTGAGACTTTTAGTTCGTTTCTTGAATGGGTGGTGAAGCAGGAGTCCGGTTGTCAGTCAGTGCTGCACTATTTTGCTGCATACGATGGTGCATGTGGCGGCGGCGTTTGGGGTCCCGTTGGCTCCCGAGAAGACGGAAGGCCCTGCGACTGCTGTAAAATTTTTGGGCATTGTCATTGACACGGTTAAGATGGAATGTCGCTTGCCGGAGGAAAAATTGAGTGACTTAGTAATGGGAGTTGAGAGTTTACGGAGGGCAAAGAAGGCACAGTTGCGTAGGATTCAGTCGGTTTTGGGTAAGCTGAACTTTGCGTGCCAGATTTTGCCTATCGGCAGGGTTTTTTGTAGGCGCTTGGCTATGGCAACGGCTGGCGTGGTCTCCCCGTCCCATTTCGTGAGATTGTCTATGGAGGTGAGGGCGGATTTGGCGGTGTGGGAGCAATTTTTGGCGCAGTACAATGGTAGGTCGTTGTGGATGGACGGGCATATTTCCAACGTCGACTTAGAACTTTTTACTGACGCGTCTTGTTCTTGCGGGTTTGGTGCTTATTGTCAAGGGGAATGTAGCACGGGTGCGTGGCCTGAGGAATGGCAGTGGGCTGGCTAAATTTCCAAAATGGCATTATTGGAACTGTTTCCCATTATTTTGATGGTTGAATTGTGGGGGGACTTGCTGCAGAATAAGCGTTTTAAGTGCGTTTTTGCTGTGACAACATGGGTGTAGTCCAGGCTATCAATTCGCAATCGGCAAGTTCCCTGCCGGTGATACGTTTGTTGCAGCATTTGGTTTTACAGAGTTTGTTGTTAAATGCGTGTTTTGTTGCTGTTCACGTTCTAGGTAATGAAAATTCAGTGGTTTACGCTCTCTCGTTTTCAGTGGGATCGTTTTCGTCGACTGGTGCCGGAGGCAGCAGAGCGGGGGCGCCCGTGTCCTCATTGGCTCTGAAGCATGGCCTTGGGGTCTCCATAGCACTGATCAGGCAGTCAGTGAGTACCGGTACGTGGTCGGCTTATGCCGCTGTGTGATCTTTATGGGAACAGTTGATTGAGCAAGTTGGGGGTTGTGGTACGGCAGATGATTTTAGGATCCTATTGATTTATTTTGTGGGTTTAGCATTTAGCGATGGATAGTCTTATTCTGTGGTGGCAAAGAGGGTATCGGCGGTTTCCTTTTGGTTATGCATGCGGGGTGTGTTGGACGTTTCAAAATGTTTCCTGGAGCGTCAAGCTTTAAAAGGTTTCCGGCAGAGTACCTTTAGCAGGGACAAACGACGCCAAGTGTCATATGAATTGTTGCAGCGTTTGTGGAGGCAGGTGGGTGTGATTTGTGAAGCAAGTTATGAAGTGTGCTTGTTTAGGGCAGCGTTTTCATTGGAATTTTTTGGTGCATTTAGGGTATATGAGTTGGTTGCGTGGAGTAAACTTGGGGCAGGTGGTTTGCAGCGAGGGGATGTGGTACTGTGTGCGGTGGGGTTATGGTGTTTTTTGCGGAAATCAAAAACAGATCCGGAGGGAAGGGGCATTCATTTTGTGTTGCGATCACTGGGGGAGTCAGTGGTTTGTCCGGTTCAATGTGTTGGGGATTTTTTGGCGGTAAGACCGGACATTAGCGGGGCCCTTTTTAGTACATCAGAACGGGGCGGCATTGTCTCGTTTTCAGTTAATGGCGATATTCCGAAAATGCCTGGCAGGGGAAGGCCTGGGGGCAAATGAGTTTGCGTTTTACTCATTTAGGATTGGTGCTGCCACCGTAGCAGCGAGGTGGGGTCTGGGAGAGGCTGTGATTAGGCGTATAGGTAGATGGGAGTCGGCAAATTTTCGTTCCTACATCCGTCCGCATTTTTTGTCTTATGTGGGCTGAGGGATGGGAAGATGGTGGTTGTTGGTTTTTAGCGGTGGTTCTAAAGAATGGTTTTGTGTATGTTGCAGAAGTTTTTTTCTGTTATTTTACATTTCTTTCAGGGCCCACATTTCTTTCAGGGTGTTTAGCCTGGATTTTTGGCCACTCTTATGTGTATTGGGGGGGTCGGAGAGCGGACGTACAAAGGAACGGTAGGCAGTTGGGGTTTAATGTTTGAGAGTTACAGGTTCGAATGATAGGTATATGGGGTTTGATGTGGGGTCGAGTGCTTCCTGAATTTTGTCATCACGCAGCGTTGCATCGACCCCCGGATATAGTGGTGCTACATGCAGGAGGGAACGACTTGTCCATTCGTCGATCCCGGGATGTGATCAGGGACATCAAGTTTGACTTGTTCAGATTGTTAGCGGATTATCCAGGCTTATTGGTTGTATGGTCGGACATTGTTGCCCGGCGGGCTTGGAGATTTGCGAGGTCCGTGGATAAACTTAACAGAGCACGGGCGAAGGTTAACAGGGAAGTAGGCCATTTTGTGAGGAGACAAGGGGGTTTTGTAGTGCGCCATAAGGAGTTGGAAGGGGCGTCCAGTATGTTTTTAAGGCGTGATGGGGTTCATGTGAACGAGATCGGGATTGACATGTGGACTTTGGGCTTGCAGGAAGGTTTGGAAGTGGCCTTTAAGGTGTGGAGGGACACACATAGGTGAGGGGACCCCTATGTTCGTCTGGTGGCAGGTTAAACGAGGGATCCTGGGAGGCAAAACTTGGAATAGGTGCATGGCTATATCTTTTGCGGCGTGCATCTAGGACGTTGTGGTGAATGGCAAGCTAGGGGATCCTGTTTGGGCTAATATCTTGACAGGGGTTTAATTGCAAGAGTTTGTGCCCTTGGGTCGGAGAGTGTAAGGTTGGATTAAACCTGGATCATGTGAGGAGGTTCGCAAGGGCCGAATCTGGTTACTTGGATTGCCTTCTAGGATCACTTCATGTTCAAATGTTACATATTGTTGTGATGTTGGATTAATAAAGTAGAACATGTAAAAAACAAATAAAAGCGGCCAAACTAGAGACCGAGAGATTAATTGCCAAAGAGAGTGAAACTAACCCTAAAATGTTCTTCAATTATATAAATGTTAAAAAGTATAAATCTGAAGGTGTCGGCCCTTTAAAGAGTAATGAGGGGGGAGTCGCAGAGAGCGACGAGGAGAAAGCAAAGCTGTTAAATATTTTTTTCTCCAATGTATTCACTGAGGAAAATAAACTGTCAGATGACATGCAGAATGTAAAAATAAATCCCCCATTAAAAGTGTCCTGTCTGACCCAGGAAGAAGTACATCAGCGACTTAAAAAGATTTAAATAGACAAATCGCCAGGACCGAATGGCATACACCCCCGTATCCTAAGGGAATTAAGTAATGTCATAGCCAGACCCTTATTTCTGATATTTGCGGACTCTATACTGGCAGGGAATGTCCCACAGGATTGGCGCATGGCAAATGTGGTGCCAATATTCAAAAAGGGTCCAAGAACAGAGCCTGGAAACTATAGACCGGTAAGTTTAACATCTGTTGTGGGTAAACTGTTTGAAGGTTTTCTGAGAGATGCTATCTTAGAGCATCTCAACGGAAATAAGAAAATAACGCCATATCAGCATAGCTTCGTGAGGGATCAGTCATGCCAAACTAATTTAATCAGTTTCTATGAGGAGGTAAGTTCTAGACTTGACAGCGGCGAATCAATGGATGTCGTATATTTGGACTTCTCCAAAGCATTTGACACTGTACCACAATTTTTTTTTCGCAGTTGACACTAACTTGTGTAAAGTAATTAACACTGAAGAGGACAGTATACTACTACAGAGGGATCTGGATAGATTGGAGGCTTGGGCAGATAAGTGGCAGATGAGGTTTAACACTGACAAATGTAAAGTTATGCACATGGGAAGGAATAATGCAAGTCACCCATACATACTAAATGATAAAACATTGGTTAACACTGACATGGAAAAGGATCTAGGAATTTTTATAAACAGCAAACTAAGCTGCAAAAACCAGTGTCAGGCAGCTGCTGCCAAGGCCAATAAGATAATGGGTTGCATCAGAAGGGGCATAGATGCCCGTGATAAGAACATAGTCCTACCACTTTACAAATCGCTAGTCAGGCCACACATGGAGTACTGTGTACAGTTCTAGGCTCCTGTAAACAAGGCAGACATAGCAGAGCTGGAGAAGGTCCAGAGGAGGGCAACTAAAGTAATAACTGGAATGGGGCAACTACAGTACCCTGAAAGATTATCAAACTTAGGGTTATTCACTTTAGAAAAAAGACGACTGAGGGGAGATCTAATTAATATGTATAAATATATCAGGGGTCAGTACAGAGATCTATCCCATCATCTATTTATGCCCAGGACTGTGACTGTGACGAGGGGACATCCTCTGCGTCTGGAGGAAAGAATGGTGAGTACATTAAAGGAATTCAAGAGGGGCCTAGATGTATTTCTGGAGCATAATAATATTACAGGCTATAGCTACTAGAGAGGGGTCGTTGATCCAGGGAGTTATTCTGATTGCCTGATTGGAGGCGGGAAGGAATTTTTTATTCCCCTAAAGTGGGGAAAATTGGCTTCTACCTCACAGGTTTTTTTTTTTTGCCTTCCTCTGGATCAACTTGCAGGATAACAGGCCGAACTGGATGGACAAATGTCTTTTTTCGGCCTTATGTACTATGTTACTAATATAGGATTGTCGTGGTAATAATGTTTGGTGCAATTTATTGGACTATTTGTTATGCTACTAGGTATTTGTACAATATTTAGTAATTTATTATGTTAATAAATTAAGCTACTGCTTTTTACCCAAGTCATATGTTTGTGTCTTTCTTGGGTTATATGGGGTTAAGTGGTTGGAGAGCCAGGAAAATATTCCATCCCACTAAATATTCCATCCCACTAAGTTTGATACCTCTAACTGATGTGACTGTGTTGCATGGCTGCCAAGCAGATTTTTCTTTTTTCTGGACATCTTATCTAAAAGTCAGGAACAGCCAACATTTTCTACAGACAAATTGGAAAACCATAATGAATGATGAAGTTAAAAAATGAATGCAAGTCTATAGCTCAATATCACCAGCCTCAATAAAAAATAAATAAATCACAGCTACATCTACACAGGAAAAAAGTTGCCGGTTTTTGTCCAGAAATTTCTGGATGATTGGAAACCCTGCTGTGTGGACCTCCACCAGTTAGGCCTTACATGTATATGGCCCATTTATACATTTCATGGGACAACAGTCTCAAGTCCCTCTGTGCTGCCGGAGGAAGTTCCAAAGTTATGTATAGGCTGTAGGGATTTGCTCTGGTAGGCAGGGTAAGCGGACGCAATACAGAGGCAAAACCACGGTTGATAAACAAAAGTCAGTGTTTATTCACACAAAAAAGGCAGGAACAAAACACAATACTTGGCAGGGCCCTGGTGTTAATTCACACCGCAGGAATCCTCGTGTTAATTCACACAGCAAAAAGTCCACAGAAGTCAAAGGAACACGTCACCTGGCAGTCCACTGCAGGCTTTAGGGCGCCTGGCTTCAAGCTGGCAGCTCTCATGCAGCTCTCAGCCTTGTAGTATGGTAGAACTCAGCTCCCAAAACACAGAGCTCCGCTAGCACCTGGAGGTTCATTCCACACCCACAGAGCTGCTGCTGGGTTTTTAAACCCCAGCCCAAAACCTGGCCTGGACGTGGGGAACAGCCACCCACCCTGCTCTTTGGCTGCTCCCAATAAGAACCGGCCCGGATCGGCTTTTCAGCCACACTAAGAAAAACAGTGTCAGCGAGCACTAGCTGCGGCTGACAAATAAAATAACCGGTTCTTATCTCACCGAGGCCAGGAACCTCGGTGACACGTACCTTCCATCAATGACGGACCCTTGCACCTTCCTACATACCTCCCCCCTTTGTTCAACCCTGAGGGGGTGAACACATGCCAGACAGTGTACTCCGGACAGGGCATCTGCGTTTCCCTGTAACCGGCCTGCCCTGTGTTCTACTGTGAAATTAAAGTTTTGCAGCGATAAGAACCACCTGGTGACCCGAGCATTCCTCTTTTTGGCCTGGCTCATCCACTTGAGAGGGGAATGATCGGTCACCAGACGGAACTTCCTCCCCAACAGATAATAGCGGAGAGACTCGAGTGCCCACTTTATGGCCAGGCACTCTCTCTCCACTATACTGTACCGGGTCTCCGCTGGAGTGAGCTTACGGCTGAGGAAGACAACGGGATGCTCCTCCCCGTTTACTTCCCGAGACAGGACCGCACCGAGGCCCACTTTGGAGGCATCAGTCTGTACCACAAATTCCCTCTTGAAGTCGGGCGTCACCAAAACCGGGGACCGACACAGGGCCGACTTCAAAGCGCAGAAAGCCTTCTCCGGCTGGTCACTCCAGCAGACTATCACAGACTTCCGTCCCTTTAAGAGCCCTGTCAACGGAAAATGGAGGACAAACCTCATGTAATAGCTCACCATTCCCAGGAACGACTTTACTTGTCTAGAGGTGGCAGGTCGGGGCCAATTCCGTATCGCCTCTATTTTGCTCACTTGGGGTTTAATGACTCCGTGTCCAATGACATACCCAAAGTATTTAGTCTCCTCTAACCCTATAGCATATTTCTTTGGGTTAGCTGTTAGTCCCGCCTTTCGAAGGGAGTCCACTACGGCCTGTACTTTGGACAGGTGACTTTCCCAGTCGGTACTGTGAATGATAATATCTTCCAGATAAGCCGAGGCGTACCGCCGATGTGGACGAAGTACAATATCCATTAGACGTTGGAAAGTGGTGGGGGCGCCATGCAGGCCAAAGGGTAACACTTTATACTGGTACAGCCCCTCTGGTGTAATGAAGGCAGTCTTCTCTTTGGCAGCCTCTGTCAAGGGTACCTGCCAGTACCCTTTGAGGTCCAAAACAGAAAAATACCTGGCTTGACCTAATTTCTCAATTAGTTCATCCACCCGAGGCATTGGATATGCATCGAACTTTGATATCTCGTTTAATTTCCAAAAATTGTTACAAAATTGTAACGACCCGTCTGGCTTGGCAATTAAGACTATAGGACTGGCACACTCACTTTTAGACTCATCAATGACATCCAGCTGCAACATGAGTTGCACTTCCTCCGAGATGGCTTTTCGACGAGCTTCGGGTACTCGGTATGGCTTTAACCGGATTTTTGCCTGAGGCTCAGTGACAATGTCATGTTGGATTACGGAAGTGTGTCCAGGGAGGTCTGAGAACACATCTGTGTTCCGACTAACAAACTCCCTGGTTTCCTGAGCCTGTTTAGAGGAGAGGCTGTCAGCAATTTTTACTGTGGCAACCGCTTCCCTTGCATCAGACATAGGAGCCGGAATCACTTGTTCAAAAAAGCCCGGCCGCGGACTGTCTTCCATACAGGTTTCCCTATCCTTCCAAAGTTTTAGCAAATTAACATGGTAAACCTGCTCCGGCTTTCGCCTCCCCGGCTGGTGTACCTTGCAATTTAACTCTCCTATTTTATCACGTTCCTCGTAGGGCCCCTGCCACCTGGCTAGGAACTTACTGTCCACTGTCAGCACCAGAACCTAAACCCGATCACCCGGGTTAAAGTTCCTGACCCGAGCTTGCCAATTATAGATCCGACTCTGGGCTCGCTGAGCGGCCTCCATATGTTCCCTGACAAGAGGCAACACGGTCTCTATCCGCTGTTGCATCTTGGTAACATGTTCCACAATGCTTTTATGCGGAGTGGGTTGTTGTTCCCACGCCTCTTTGGCTACGTTTAACAAGCCACGAGGATGTCTGCCATATAGCAATTCGAAGGGCGAGAACCCAGTAGAGGCAGGGCCGTCTTTAATATTGATTGGACCCTGGGCAAGAATTTACTTGGGCCCCCTGGATCCCACCTTCCCACACCTTAAAAAAAAGTGAAAATCTTATACTCACCTGTTTCCTTTCACTGGCGCTCACTAGCTGCTGGTACGGCGAGGGATGGTGCAACGCAGACGCGCACACCTCACCGCGTCCTGGCACAGGCGGGCGTGATGACATCATCACGCCTGCCTGCGCTGGGATTTCACTACCAAATAGACCTCAGGCCTGTAGTCGATGACAAGTCTTGTCGCAATCTGCAAATGTTAAGGCACATTGGCGACCATTTTGCTCGCCATCTGGAGCGCTGTATTGCATCAGTGACATGAACACTCTCCACATATAATGATATATTACATCAGTGACATCACCGCTCTCCACATATAAGTGATATTTTACATCAGTGACATCACCGCTCTCCACATATAAGTGATATATTACATCAGTGACATTACCGCTGTCCACATATAGGCGATATATTACATCAGTGACATCACCGCTCTCCACATATATGTGATGAGCGGTGATGTCACTGATGTAATATATTACTTACCGGTATATGTGGACAGCAGTGATGTCACTGATGTAATATATTACTTATGTGTGGAGAGTGGTGATGTCACTGATGTAATATATTACTTACCGGTATATGTGGACAGCAGTGATGTCACTGATGTAATATATTACTTATGTGTGGAGAGTGGTGATGTCACTGATGTAATATATCACTTATAAGTAATATATTACATCAGTGACATCACCGCTGTCCATATATAGGTGATATATTACATCTGTGACATCACCGCTCTCCACATATAAGAGGCATATTACATCAGTGACGTCATCCCTTGGCGCTGGGGTGCGCAGCCAGGGCCGGCCTTAGGTGTTCAGGCGCCCTGTGCGAGCTAACCTTGTGGTAGTGTTACCTGCAGTCCTATGTAAAACCACAGATAACACTAGTGCTAAATAATGTAGTAGTGTTACCTGCAGTCCTATGTAAAACCACAGATAACACTAGTGTAGATCATGTGGAAGTGTTACCTTCGTCCTTAGTGTGCCTCCCTGTGTCTATCGCACAGACTCCATGCTGGCGGCGCTGCCTCCTCTTCCATCTTCTTCCTCTTGTCCCGCACAGAACGTTCTGAAGCAGCTGCGTCAAGACATAGGAACACTGTGGGCATGGTGATACACACAGGGAGAGACACACACACACAGGGACGGACACACACACACACACACACACACAGGGACGGACACACACACACACACACAGGGACGGACACACACACACACAGGGACGGACACACACACACACACACAGGGACGGACACACACACAGGGACGGACACACACACACACACACACACACAGGGACGGACACACACACACACAGGGACGGACACACACACACAGGGACGGACACACACACACAGGGACGGACACACACACTGGCACACTCAAAATCAGCAGCAAGGAGTTAAAGTCCAACCCTTAATGCCCCCAAGATCCCGGGGGGGGGGGGGTTGATGTAGTAGCAGGAAAGCACACACTGTCCCCCTGTCCTATATGAGCCCCCCCTGTCCTATATGAGCCCCCCCCTGTCCTATATGAGCCCCCCCCTGTCCTATATGAGCCCCCCCCTGTCCTATATGAGCCCCCCCTCCCCTGTCCTATATGAGCCCCCCCCTCCCCTGTCCTATATGAGCCCCCCTCCCCTGTCCTATATGAGACACCCCCCCCTCCCCTGTCCTATATGAGCCCCCCCCTCCCCTGTCCTATATGAGACACCCCCCCCCCCCATGGCTACCAAATACCTGTAAGTTCAGTTGCTTGGCTGGCTCAGGCTGTCTGTTGTGGCTGCCGGCTGGGGCTCCGCCTCCTTCTTCTCTCTGCCTGTGCGGCAGCTGCATCACGCTCCAGCAGCCACTGGTCTGCTCTGTTAAAGAGACAGGCAGGCCAGGCAGCAGAGCGGAGTGCAGAGCGGCCCCGGGACCCGCCCCCTCCTCACTCTCTCTTTCTATAGTCCGGACCATGACTTTGTTATGTTACAGGGCCGGCGGGCGGCAGCGGCAACAAAATATAGGGGGCCCAAGTAAAATCCAAGTAAAATGCTGCTTGGGCCCCCCAGGAGCAACTGGGCCCGGGGCAGCTGCCCCTTTTGCCCTGCGGTAAAGACGGCCCTGAGTAGAGGCCTGGGGCACCTCTCGCACTGCAAACATGAGATAGGGCAGAAGAAGGTCCCAATCCTTTCCATCTTTGGTCACCACCCTTTTTAACATAGTTTTTAGAGTTTTGTTAAACCTTTCAACCAGTCCGTCCATTTGTGGATGGTACACGGACGTCCGTAACTGTTTAATACGCAGCAACTTGCAGAGTTCCCTCATGACTTTGGACATAAAAGGGGTCCCCTGGTCAGTCAGGATCTCTTTAGGTAGCCCCACTCGGGAGAACATCTCCATTAGCTCTTTAGCTATAAGTTTTGCTGATGTACAGTACAGACCAAAAGTTTGGACACACCTTCTCATTCAAAGAGTTTTCTTTATTTTCATGACTATGAAAATTGTAAATTCACACTGAAGGCATCAAAACTATGAATTAACACATGTGGAATTATATACATATCAAACAAGTGTGAAACAACTGAAAATACGTCATATTCTAGGTTCTTCAAAGTAGCCACCTTTTGCTTTGATTACTGCTTTGCACACTCTTGGCATTCTCTTGATGAGCTTCAAGAGGTAGTCCCCTGAAATGGTTTTCACTTCACAGGTGTGCCCTGTCAGGTTTAATAAGTGGGATTTCTTGCCTTATAAATGGGGTTGGGGCCATCAGTTGCGTTGAGGAGAAGTCAGGTGGATACACAGCTGATAGTCCTACTGAATAGACTGTTAGAATTTGTATTATGGCAAGAAAAAAGCAGCTAAGTAAAGAAAAACGAGTGGCCATGATTACTTTAAGAAATTAAGGTCAGTCAGTCGAAAAATTGGGAAAACTTTGAAAATAAGGGCTATTTGACCATGAAGGAGAGTGATAGGGTGCTGCGCCAGATGACCTGGCCTCCACAGTCACCGGACCTGAACCCAATCAAGATGGTTTGGGGTGAGCTGGACCGCAGAGTGAAGGCAAAAGGGCCAACAAGTGCTAAGCATCTCTGGGAACTCCTTCAAGACTGTTGGAAGACCATTTTAGGGGACTACCTCTTGAAGGTCATCAAGAGAATGCCAAGAGTGTGCAAAGCAGTAATCAAAGCAAAAGGTGGCTACTTTGAAGAACCTAGAATATGACATATTTTCAGTTGTTTCACACTTGTTTGTTATGTATATAATTCCACATGTGTTAATTCATAGTTTTGATGCCTTCATAGTCATGAAAATAAAGAAAACTCTTTGAATGAGAAGGTGTGTCCAAACTTTTGGTCTATACTGTATGTCGCAGTGGCACTGCCTCCGGGTACCGAGTAGCGTAATCAAGGATAACCAAAATGTGTTGGTGTCACATAGCGAACTTCGGTACAGGACCTACCAGGTCCATAGCGATTCGCTCAAATGGTACCTCAATGATCCGAGGGCGTACCAAGGGACTGCGAAAAAGGTGCTGGGGGCTAGTTGCCTGGCAGGTCGGGCAAGACTTACAGAATTCGTCCACCTCTTTAAACACACTGGGCTAGTAAAACCGTTGTAGTATCCAGTCCTGTGTTTTCTGCATTCCCAGATGACCCCCGAGAACATGCTGGTGGGCTAACTCTAACACGAGTTTGCGATAAGCCTGGGGCACCACCAACTGTTCAACGGATTCACCTCGCAGCTGATTTACCCGATACAACATATCCTGATGGACCACAAAATGGGGGAACACCAACTCTGCCCCTGGTTGTTGTGGTTCACCATCTATTATTAGTACATTTTCCTAGGCTCGGGACAAGGTTGGAATACCGGTGTTGCACAGTACCAAAATTATCCCCGGAGACATTGAGGTCTGCCAGCTCAGGCCCTGGCGGCAAGTACTCCATGTCTCCCACCATTACACTCAGCGGGGTTGTCTCCTCCTCTTCCACTGAAGTGGCGGTCACCCCTACCACTGGACCTTCGGACTCAGGTTTCCAGGGTTCTGGTCTCCCCCCTGAGCCGGGCCATTCTGCTAGGGTTACATATGTCTCATGTGTATCAGTCATTCTCGGAACAGGCCACAGTGCCGTGAAACCCGGGAAGTCTCTCCCTACTATAAGTTCATAGTGGAGGTGGGTTGCAACAGCCACCTCGTGGATCCACCTGCCGAAAACCATAGCTAAAAGACTACCCTACTGCTATGGTATCTCTAAGTCCCCATGGATACACATGACTCCAACCTTACGACCGGTGTACTCAGTGGAGCGTACCAGGGAAGCCCTTACTAGGGTCACCAGACTTCCTGAGTCCAACAGAGTCTCCACTGGAGTGTCTCCCACCTCAACCTGGCACAGGTGGTTCAGAGACTCCGGAGCACCCACTGCACACAGTTTCCTAGCATATAATGATTGATGGAAACCATAGTTCGTGTCCATGGGTTCCCCCTGACGTGGACAGTCCGCTTGAACATGGCCTGGCTCCCGACACCGCCAGAAGATTATTGGAGCGAGGTCCACAGGGGCTATATCCCGGGCAGGTTTGGTGGGCACTGGTTGCTGGGTCCGTGGAGGAGAGTTACGGGATCTGACTGCCCCCCTCCCAACAGAACCCCCCTGTAAGTTCCGCGTAGCCTCATAGCGCTCCACCAGGTCGACCATCTCCAGCACATTCCCTGGGGAGACCTGGCCAATCCATTGCTGGAGAGGGGGTGGCAGAGCCATGCAGAACCTATCTGTTACAACCGGCCAACATAGCAGAGGGGCTCAACACGTCAGGTTGTAGCCACTTTTGCAACAGGTTAAGCAGGTCATAATACTGGGGTCTCATGGGCTCCGCCAGGTTGAACCCCCACTGATGCACCCGCTGGGCCCGGACCAGCACATTTACCCCCAGTCTTGCCAAAATCTCCCCCTTTACCTTTGGGTAGTCAGCCGCTTGATCGTTAGGCAAGTCGAAAAACACCCGCTGGGACTCTGATGTCAGAAACAGAGCGACGACCTCAGCCCACTGGTCCTGGGGCAGCTTTTCCCTGGTGGCCCCTTTTTCATACATTGCCAGGTAGGTCTTTACGTCATCTGCGGGGGTCATTTTAGGGATCGCTGCACGTACTGCTTTCCGGGCATAGTGTACGCTTGGGGTTGCTCCTGCTGTCTGCAAAGCCATTACATGTTGTAGCAGCAACTGGTTGGTCTCCTGCTGCTGCTTATTAGCCTCGCATTGCTGCAGGTTAGCCTCCATGAGGGCCTTTATAACAGACTCCATTTCATCACGTGACACCGGTTTGAATCTAGCCGGTTTGATAAATGACATACAACCCTGTGCAAACCAAAAATATTTTGGCGTTCACGCCAGTCTCACTGTGCTTGCCCGCTCCAAGCCACCAATTGTAGGGATTTGCTCTGGTAGGCAGGGTAAGCGGATGCAATACAAATGCAAAACCACAGTTAATAAACAAAAGTCAGTGTTTATTCACACAAAAAAGGCAGGAACAAAACACAATACTTGGCAGGGCCCTGGTGTTAATTCACACCGCAGGAATCCTCGTGTTAATTCACACAGCAAAAAGTCCACAGAAGTCAAAGAAACACGTCACCTGGCAGTCCACTGCAGGCTTTAGGGCGCCTGGCTTCCAGCTGGCAGCTCTCATGCAGCTCTCAGCCTTGTAGTATGGCAGAAGTCCTCAGCTCCCAAAACACAGAGCTCCGCTAGCACCTGGAGGTTCATTCCACACCCACTGAGCTGCTGGCTGGGTTTTTAAACCCCAGCCCAAAACCTGGCCTGGACGTGGGGAACAGCCATCCACCCTGCTCTTTGGCTGCTCCCAATAAGAACCGGCCCGGATCGGCTTTTCAACCACACTAAGAAAAACTGTGTCAGCGAAGACTAGCTGCGGCTGACACATAAAATAACCGGTTCTTATCTCACCGAGGCCAGGAACCTCGGTGATACGTACCTTCCGTCAATGATGGACCCTTTCACCTTCCTACAAGGCACAGGCCTCTAAATAAGTTTGGCGCTACGTCCAGCAGGCAACAGACTTATCTCTACTACAGTCAGGGTTGGACTGGAAAAAAAAAACTATATGGCTCCATGTTGTTGGCGTGTCCAAATTGACAGAAGGCAGTACAACATTTGTAGGCAGAAGCAACAGAAGTAGATACGACAATCAATACCACAGTGCAACACAAAATACTACCCCAGCAGAAGTAAATACTGCAGTGCAACACAAAATACCACCCCAGCAGAAACAAATACCACAGTGCAGTACAAAATACCACCTCAGCAGAAGCAAATACCACAATGCAGTACAAAATACCACCCCAGCAGAAGCAAATACCACAGTGCAGTACAAAATACCACCTCAGCAGAAGCAAATACCACAATGCAGTACAAAATACCAGACCAGCAGAAGCAAATACCACAGTGCAGTACAAAATACCACCTCAGCAGAAGCAAATACCACAATGCAGTACAAAATACCACCTCAGCACTAGCAATTTAGGAGGGCATCTGTGACGGCCAGCCAGGTGTATAAGTACCTGATAATCCGACATTAATGCTGAGAGCATCATATCGTTATGTACCTGGCTGGTGACCATGATAAGGGATTGGACGGCCCCTTAGGCATCGGCCCACCAGGAAATTTCCCTGTAGGGTCTATGGTCCTCCCCTGACGACAGTCCTCTTGCTGGCGTACATTTAAGCCCTTTTCCTTGCAAAATGATAAATGACGTGGGCCTGCCGATCCTCACCCACGCCATGCCTCCTTTACTCGCCACTTTGTAAAAGTAGGGTCAGAGGGGAAAAGTCACAAGTTTTGCTGCACATAAGCTATGTGCCAGTTTTGGCATGATAAAGGCCCCCTTCTGCTTTTAGCTCTTCTTTGTATCACCTAAAGACCATGTTATGACTTTCTTCACATCTGCCCTTTAAGAGAGCTTCTTTGTGCTTGGTCACATTTTTCCCTGCTGCATCCATTTCAGTGGGAATTTAGATGTTACATTATTAATCACCTGTTTATTTTGAGGTGAAATATCTGGTTATCTTTACAAGAATTCAGTCCTGGCTCATTTACAGTAAGCAGACTACAATAGAGTGTCCCCTATTCATTCTTCGTACATCCTGCTGTAGTAGATGTTTACTTCACACTGGAAACGTTCCTAATCCAGTCCAGTCTTGTCTTATAAAACTGCAAAATTTTTACTCATGATGTTAGGAGATCTACCAAAGATATGACAAATCTGGCTGTTCTTCGGTTTACCTCTTCTACTACATTCCTTTAAAAAAGTATCAACCTTTAGCTTTTCTTTTCTCACATCTAGAACAGAAATAATAATTTCTATTTCTATCTAGATTTTAACTGCTTCATAGTCTGCTCAGGATGCTCTTGTTTTACAAAAGGCCTGTATAACCGCACAGCTCCGAACCAAGGGTACTTTATATCCTGGCATATATGATGCTATATTCTCCTCTAGAAGCACGAGCTCTTACATTATAATGTGTCCCCTACATTGTCCATCATTGGAGCAATAGAATGTACAATATTATGGGTGGGAAAATTCCCCAGTATGTTCAGTATACTGTATACCAGGGATCAGCAACCTTTGGCACGCCAGCTGCTGTGAAACTACAACTCCCATCATGCACATTTACTACACTCTTCCTGAAACTCCAATGGAAGTGAAAAGAGGATTCTGGGAGTTGTAGTTTCTGAACAGCTGGAGGGACGGAGGTTGCTGATCCCTGCTGTATACTGTAAGTATTATTGGAATGACTCCATGTGGTTGAAACAATCAGTTGACATGACATTGGATGGATAGTGCTTATGGCTGCCATGCAGACCACTGGAAAAAATGGGTAATAAATTACTTAATAATAGTTTATTAAAAAAAAAAATTATTAGGCAAGGTTTTCTTGTTTACTGATGACACAAAGGTGTGCAATAGGGCTGATATTCCTGGAGGGATTAGTAACAAGGAAAAAAAAAATAGCTCCCTGGGTAAATGGCTGAAACTATAGAAACTGCAGTTCAATGTATCCAAATGTAAAATAATGCACATGGGGAGAAAGAACCCTCTATCTGAGTATCATATTGGCAGTTCTGTGATAGACAAGCCTTCAGAAGTAAAGGATCTAGGGGCCCTGATGTCAGACAGATTCACAGTGTAGGTTGCCAGCTGTGAAAACAAATAGGACGCTTGGCTCTATAGTTAGAGAAGCAACTAGTAAGAAGAGGGAGATTGTAATCCTGTTGAATAGAGCGCTAGTGAGACCACATCTGGAATAATGTATCCAGTTCTGGAGACCCCACTTACAAAAAGATCTAGATAAAATGGAAGGGGTGCAAAGGTTGGCTACAAAACTGGTGCAGGGTCTAAGCATAAAATTTAACACAAGAGAGGTTTAAATAATTTAGGAGAGACTTAAAGAACTTATAGGACATGTCATCAATAGGGTTAAGCGAACCCGAACTGTAAAGTTCAGGTTCGTACTGAACTTTAGGGTTTTTTGTACCCAAACCCGAACCCGAACATTTTCGTAAAAGTTCGGTTTCGAGTTCGGTGTTTGGCGATTTAATGGCGCTTGTTGAAAGGCTGCAGGGCAGCCAATCAACAAGCGTTTAACTAGTGTGCCCTTAGAAGCCATCACAGCCATGCCTACTAATGGCAGCATGGCTGTGATTGGCCAAGTGCAGCATGTGACCCAGCCTCTATATAAGCTGGAGTCACGTAGAGCCGCACGTCACTCTGCTCTTACTAGTTGTAGGGATAGGATGCTGCTGCTGTGAGGGACAGATTAGGAAAGACTCTGATATTCGCACAGCGATCTACAGCATTTTTTGTTTTGGGGGTGCAATGTAACATTTTTGTACCCTGCCCTGAGCCCAGTGAGACTGAAAAAAAAAGTTTTAATCCGTCTGTTAGTTAGCTATTTTGTGCAACAGCAGTGCACCATCACTGCATATGTGCCAGGGACAATCATTTAATCCTGTTCTTGTAGTTCAGTGGCCGACATATACCCATTTTTAAAGTACACCTGCACTGCATATGTGCCAGGGGGAGGGAAAATAATACCGTCTGCGAGTTCAGGGACCCAGGGGGTGACATATCCCCATTTTTTTCTGTAAAGTACACCTGTGCTGCATTTCTGACAGTGAAATATAATCTGGTAAATCCATATTTTCCATTGTGGGGTGACATATTTACATTTTTTGTTGTAAAGTACCTCTGAGGCCTGCACTGCATATGTGACAGGTAGGCACATAAATTCAGCAAATCCATCTGTTCCATTGTAGGGGTGACATATTCACAATTTTTTAGGTAAAAAAAACCTGTACTTAATTTGTGAGATTGAAATATAATCTCTATGGTTAAAGAAACCCTTTTTTTGGGCAATAAAGTATATTTTTGCCCTGTGCTGCATTTCTGACAGTTTAATAAAACCGCCAAATACTGCAATTACATTTTTTTTTGTGAAAAATTCTAATTTTTGTTGCTATAAAATACATTTGCGGCCTACGCTGCATTCCTGTCAGTCAAATAAAACCATTAAATACCATTTTTGGGCTTCAAATTCCCATTTTTGGGTGTAAAGTACCTATGAGGCCTGAACATATGACAGGCAGGCACATAAATTCAGCAAATCCATCTATACTATTGTAGGGGTCTCATTTAGGGTTAAAAAAAAAACTTTTTTTGGGAGCAATAAAGTACTTTTTTGCCCTGTGCTGCATTTCTGGTAGTTAAAGAAATACAGTTAAATCCATCTGTTTCATTGTGTGTGAGAAAAAAACTTTTTTTGGGCAATAAAGTACCTTTGCTGCCTGCACTGTATAGAAGACCGGGCAATAAGTTTAAAAAACTTGTCTGTTCCATTGTTGGGTGATATTAACCCATTTTTCCCATCCAAAAACCCCTGCTCTGTCTAGGTGACAGGGACCTAAATTTCTAAAATTTGTCTGTTCCATTGTTGGGTGACATTAACCCATTTTGGCCGTCAAAAAACCCCTGCTCTGCATTGTTCACAAGGAACTTAATTTAGTAAAAACGTCAGTTACATCGATGGGTGACCGCAAAAAATAAGGAGAGCGTCAAACAAGGGACATGGCCCTGGTCGTGGTGCTGCTGGTGTTGGTGGAGCTCCTCTTGCAGGGAGAGAACTTGGTCGATCTGTGCTGGCTACACGCCCAAGTGAAACATCTTCCTCAGGTGCGAGTAGGCGACAGAACCTTCAGCGTTATTTGGTAGGGCCGAATGCGGCTCTACGAATGGTGAGGCCAGAACAAGTACAGGAGATAGTTGATTGGGTTGCTGATAGTGCCTCCAGTTCCTTCACATTGTCTCCCACCCAGTCTCCTGCTGAAAGTTCAGAGTTGGCACCTGCAGCCCATAGCCATCAGTCTTTCACCTCACCCCCTTGCAAATCAGCCAAGCAGTCTGAGCCCTAAGTCATGCAGCAGTCTCTTCTGCTTGATGACTCTGCTGGCAGGGGTTCTGAGGGCCATCGACATATCCCTGCCCCAGGAGTAGAAGAGATTGAGTGCAACGATGCCCAACCACTTATGTTTCAGGATGAGTACATGGGAGGACCACCGCAGCACGTTTCGGATGATGACGAAACACAGATGCCAACTGCTGCGGCTTTCTGCAGTCTGCAGACCGACAAGGAGGGCAGGGGTGTAGACTGGGTGGAAGATAATGTGGAGGACGATGAAGTCCTCGACCCCACATGGAATCAAGGTCATGCGAGGGACCTGTGTAGTTCGGAGGAAGAGGCGGTGGTTGCACAGAGCCACCAGCACAGCAAAAGAGGGAGCAGGGTGCAAAAGCGGAGTGGCTATCTCCTAGACAGTATGCCTGCTACTGCCCACCGCACCAAGGGACCGAGCACACCAAAGCCAGCTCCAAGGAGTTCCCTGGCGTGGCAGTTCTTCAGACAATGTGCTGACAACAAGACACGAGTGGTTTGCACACTGTGCAATCAGAGCCTGAAGCGAGGCATAAACGTTCTAAACCTGAGCACAACCTGCATGACCAGGCATCTAAGTGAAAAGCACGAGCTGCAGTGGAGTAGACACCTCAAAAACCAAGAAAGGTCTCTGGCTCCTTCTGCTTCCTCTTCTGCTGCAGTCTGCAGGCTCAAGCATCACCACAATGTCCGTGGAAGCGTTCAGCTGTCTATCTCCCAAACACTGGAGCAAAAGAGGAAGTACCCCCATACCCACCTGCGATCCATGGTCCTGAATGCCAGTATTTCTAAATTCCTGGCCTTTGAAATGCTGTCATTCCATCTGGTGGACACGGACAGTTTTAAGAATCTTATGGCGGTGGCTGTCCCACAGTACGTTGTGCCCAGCCACCACTACTTTTCCAGGCGAGCCATCCCTTCCCTGCACAACCAAGTGGGGGACAAAATCAGGTGTGCACTGCGCAATGCGGACGTGGACCAGTAAGCGCGGTCAGGGATGTTATATCTCCCTAACAGCACACTGTGTAAATGCAGTGGCGGCTGGGCCTGAGGCGGATAGCAGTTTGGCGCATGTCTTTCCACCACCGAGGATTGCAGGGCGTTTCTCTTTGCCTTCTGTTGCTTCCTCCTCCTACTCTGCTTCCTCATCCTCTACCACCTCCTCATCTGGTCAGCGTAACACTTTCTCCACCAACTTCAGCACAGCTCCACAACGATGATGGAAGAGGATGTGGCACAGGAGGAGAAGGAAGAGGGATCATTTACAAGGGTTTCAGGCCAGTCATTCACAAGTGGCTCCGAGTGGCTCCAAGGGTGGGTTCCTGCACCAACAAACGCCAGGTACACAATTGTCCAGCTAGGTCACAGTTCTGGAGGATGACAAGGTGGAGGATGAGGAGGAGGAGATGGAGGAGGATGAACCATATTCACAGCAGGGTGGCACCCAAACCAGCTCATGGGCATCACCGGTAGGTTGCTGGGGGGATACAAAGGACACAGACGATACACCTCCCACAGAGGACAGCTTGTCGTTGCCTCTGGGCAGCCTGGCACACATGAGCGATTACAGGGTCAGCTCACCTGCAGGCCCGCAACTCATGCTGACTTGCTTTGAAGTAGTAGCCGTAGCAGTTTATCAGGCTCCCTCTCTGAAATCGAACAATGATTCCCCGTTACCGGTGGTCATCTTAAGAGTTCCGAGTCGGGAGTGGGCAATTTCCGTGCGCCTCCTGCCTTCCTTTGATTTTTCTGCTTTAATAACTTGTCCCACCATCTCCACCCAATCAGATTTCAGCCATTGACCTCCCTTGGATGTGGTATCCCTTTATCAGGCTCCCTCTCCGGCATGGAACCCTGATTCCCCGTTACCGTGATCACCATGGTAGGCGCATAAAAGAACATCGAAAGTTGATAGGGAAGATATCCAATTGGATTGTGGGCGTCATGGGGACGTGCGATCAGGCAGAAGTTATCTAGAGCCAACAAAGCGGCAGCAGGGCCTCTCCTGTATAACGTTTCCTCATCCAAAATACCACAGTGACATTCCCTGTCATTTTTTATTACTCATTCCAATAACAGGGCATCTTAAGAGTCCTGTATTGTTATTTATCGTCACTACCTCCCTGAGTCGGGAGTGGGTAATTGCAGCGCTCCTCCTGCCTTCCTTCGATGCTTGAGCTTTAATAACTTGTCCCACCATCTCCACCCAATCAGATTTCAGCCATTGTCCTCCCTTGGATGTGGTATCCCTTTCTCAGGCTCCCTCTCCGGCAGGAACCCTGATTCCCCGTTACCCGTGATCAACGTGGTAGGTGCATAAAAGAACATCGAAAGTTGAAAGGGAAGATATCCAATTGGATCGTGGACGTCACGGGGACGTGCGACATGGTGGAGCAATATGTGTGCACACGCCTACATGTACTGACTGATGGGTCTACCCCCTTCAACTTCTGGGTCTCCAAATTGGGCACATGGCCTGAGCTTGCCCTTTACGCCTTGGAGGTGCTGGCCTGCCCTGCAGCCAGTGTATTGTCTGAACGTTTGTTTAGCACGGCAGAGGGGGTTATCACAGACAAGCGCAGCCGCCTGTCCACAGCCAATGTTGACAAGCTCATATTCATTAAAATGAACCAGGCAGGGATCCCACAGGACTTGACTTGTGCAGAATAGACCTTTATACCGGCCTCACCAAGCTATTGTTGTACTCCAGCGCACTTTCTCTTTGTTTTATTTTTTATATTTCCCAATGTTTTGGGGTCTACCCAAATTTAAACAAAAAAACAAAAACCAGTGTTGGCTACCTCCTCCTCCACTGCCGCTTCCACCTACACCGCCACATCCACCACCTCCTCAACCTTCTACTCCATATAGACCTCATCCTCCTAGATCAAGATTATTATTTTTTATTTTTACGTATTTTATGTTATTTTAGGTCATTTCCCTATCCACATTTGTTTGCAGAGCACTTGCCCTGCTCTTAACCATAGTTTGCTGCCTTTTGCAGCCCTCTAGCCCTTTCCATGACTTTTTTAGAGCCATTTTAGTGCTCCAAAGTTCGGGTCCCCATTGACTTCAATAGGGTTCGGGTTCAGGGTCAAGTTCGGATCCCGAACTCGAACTTTTTTGCGAAGTTCGGCCGAACCCGTCGAACCCGAACTTCCAGGTGTCCGCTCAACTCTAGTCATCAATGTCAGATAGTAGACTTGTAGGGATATATACCCTTTAGATCCAGGAATGCAGCCGCAGAAGGAAATTCTTTGGGATTGGGTGCCCAATCCCCCAAAGGATACTTGTAGGATAGGAGGTTCTGGTCAGGCGCAAATCACTGGTAGAGTTGGTCTTCTGTGAATAAATCTTCTTTATTGCATAAATACCATAGATATGTACAAAGAACAATGCATTTTGGGGCTCCAAATGTCCTCTTCATCAGGTTATTAGGTAATAGTTTGACAAATTTTAGCCAGATGTTTATATAGATAGAAAAAAAACAGACTGATCTGTTAATTTAAACGATGTGGAGAAATGTATATAAATAGTGGAGGTGTTTGTAGATCGCAAGAGAGGGTCACATGACCGCCTCTCTGTAGTCACGTGATGGGGCGGGCCGGATCGGAGTCTCTCTGGCATCGGAGTGCTTGCGCATCCGCTCCGACTGCCCACAGCGATCCGGAAGCAGAGGAGTCATGTGATCGCAACCTAGCAGTCACATGGCAGTATCCATAGCGACCCAGACGCCTGAGTGCGTTAGTGCCGAGCGTGATGTGGGGAGTATAACCAGAGGCTCAGCTGATCTATAGATAGTGGGGGAATGGAATCACCCCTATTAAAGGTATATATCATTTGTAGAAAAAAATGGGGGAAAAGGAGGAGAATAACAAACCATGCATATAAATGCAAGCTGGAAAAGGGGCCTCCATATAGAAATGTATATAGGAGTGCAATCGATGTTATAAAAAATATATATATGATAATAGGCATATTCATTGCCCATACTAAAAAGAGGGGGGGGAGGGGAAGAAAGGGAATAGAAAGCAGCCACGCATGTGCTGTGTGCTCTCAATTCTCACTCTAGGAGTGCGCTCACTTGGCTATTTTCGGAACTGCCATAGCAATGCTATTCGTTCACTTTGGGGGGGGGGGGCAGTTTTAAAGATAGGAGCAGGTCCCAGAGGTGGGACCCCCACCTATCTGACATTGATGGCATAAACTAGGCATATGCCATCAGTGTCCCAGTGTCACGGCTGAGGATGGAGAAAACCCTCAGCCGTGCGATGCTCAGAAATGTCCGGACGCTACTCGGCCAGGGCAACAGCATTAGGGAGCAGGTCACCTCCTATTGCGTCCCTAGCACTGACCCTGTCTCCTGTCCGCATGAGCCGACCCTGATGGTGGGAGGACTCATACACTGGAACCTAATAGTCCCTGGAAGCCCTCAAGATGGCCCTCACCTAGGAGCAGGGTAAGACGACCTGTTCCTTCTGGACACGAAGGAACAGGAGTCTCACTGGCCAAGCTGCTGGGAAAAGGGGAACAAGAACAGCCTATGAATATGACAGGTGAACCTAACTGTTCCACACTAACCTGCCACAGTCTTGCTGACTGGAACCTGTGCTCAGGAACGCTGTCCACACAAACATAGACAAACAGCACACACATAAGCACACAAATGAACCAGGACATTCATAGCTGCAAACAACCAAAAGCATAGGACATAAACTAAACATCAGGGATAAGGATTTTATGACCGGAAGGGTGGCCCTTACTGGAAGGATGGTAACCAGCAGGAGGATGTCTCCAGCAGCATGGCTGAAGCACCCTCTGACTACTGCCTTCCACTGAGGCTTTATAGCCCATGCAGCCACACCCACAGTCGGACACACCCAGTGCACACACACACTAGGAAGGAGGTTAACCCTTCCAACACCAGGGAAGGGAAAACACCACTAAAAGGGGACGTGCACACAATAACATAAAACCAAGTGCACACATACACACATCACACAAAACCGCATGCACAACATAGCAAGCTGCAATGGAACAGCTCAGACTGCTACGCTGCCACATACATACTGTTGCCAGCGGCAACCACAGGTGAGGCAAATACCACAGCCCTCACCTGTGATTGACAACCAAAGTAAACCGCTGACAACCGCATGCGGTTCAGGAGTCACGGTCATAGCCATGGCCGTGACACCCAGATGTTAAACCCCTTTAGCCCTCCCAGTCATATCAAAATTGGAAAAATGCTCTCAAAAATGTCACTTTTTACTGTAGATGTTGATTGATGGATGAAGGGGCATTGATAACATGCAGAGACATCCATGTCACCCTCCCCCTGGGGTCATGTACAGTTAAAACAAGGAGAGAAAATCTTTTTGTTTTTCTCTCCTCCTGCAGCCTTTCAGCACTCTCCCTCTATTCCCTCACAGACAGCTGAAGGGGGGAAGGGCAACTTTAAGCTTTTATATCTCATCACCTACAGATCTGTTTTCTTTTCAAAACCTGACAATCTAAGTTTTTAAACAAGGCCAAGATCACAGTGTTAGGTGAAATACATGGAGAGATACAGCTATTTGAAATTGGGAATATACAGCTTTCACTGGGACCCATTTCTAAAGGCTGTGATTTGCAATGTGTCAGGGCTATGTGCCATGATCTTGTTTAAAATATGTGATTGTCAGCTTTAAAAAAAGACCAAAACTGTGGCTGAAGCCCAATCACAGCCTAATCCTTAAGAAAGGAAAAGGGTACATGAGCAAAATATTTAAGTACAGTATATTAAAGGCATAAATGAGGTTCAGAAGGTTCAACCTTAAAGGGATTCTGTCATCAGATTTTACCCCTCTAACCTAAACATATGCTCATGTCCAGACTAATACGAAGAATCCTAAGTTGGCCTTATTAAACCTCACTGTGGCTCTATTTGCCCAAAAAACAGGTTTTTATAGCCTGTCAATCAATTACTTAAGGTGCCCAAGGGGAGGTCCATTAATACAGGGTGCCCGGCCACACCCCTCACCATCCGGTGCCCAGCGCCACCTTCCCTGTCTTCAGCGCCGCCTTCGCAATCCTCCCCGTCCCTCTGCCAGATCCTGCGCCTGCGCACTAGGCTCAGCCTGATGCGCCCGTGCAGACTCCTGGCAGCGGCTTCGTTGAGCGAAGTGCGCATGCGCCGGCCTGATGCGTACTTCGCTCAACCCTGATATGACCTGCAGATTGGCTGAGCCTAGTGCGCAGGCGCGGGATCTGGCAGAGGGACGGGGAGGATTGCGGAAGCGGCGCTGAGCTGTAGAAGGCGGTGCTGAAGACAGGGAAGGCGGCGCTGGGCACCGGACGGCGAGGGGTGAGGCCTGGCACCCTGTATTAACGGACCTCCCCTTGGGCACCTTAAAGAGGACCTTTCACCAGAATAAAACATCTAAACTAACTATACAGACATGTAGAGCGGCGCCCAGGGATCCCCCTGCACTTACTGTTATACCTGGGTGCCGCTCCGTTCTCCCGTTATAGCCTCTGGTATCTTCATAGTTAGGCTCCACCCAGGGGAACCTGATGGCGTCTCTTTCTCCTATGCTGTAGCGCTGGCCAATCGCAGCGCTCAGCTCATAGCCTGAGAGGTTTTGTTTTCTCTCAGGCTATGAGCTGAGCGCTGCGATTGGCCAGCGCTACAGCATGGGAGAAGGAGACCCCGGCAGGTTCCCATGGGTGGAGCCTAACTATGAAGATACCGGAGGCTATAACGGGAGAACGGAGCGGGGCCCAGGTATAACAGTAAGTGCAGGGGGATCCCTGGGCGCCGCTCTACATGTCTGTATAGTTAGTTTAGATGTTATATTCTGGTGAAAGGTCCTCTTTAAGTAAGTGATTGACAGGTTATAAAAACCAGTTTTTTGGACAAATAGATCCACAGTGAGGTTTAATAAGGCCAACTTAGGATTCTTCGTATTAGTCTAGACATGAGCATATGTTTAGGTTAGAGGGGTAAAATCTGATGACAGAATCCCTTTAAATTATACATGAACCCCTAGGAAAATAAAAGGACATCTTCTCTCCGTGTTCCCTCTGGCTCTGAAAGAGCAAGCACTTGCGTAACCTAATCGTTACAAGCCAATGGCTGGCAAATGTGGGGTACTTAAGGCACCCATAGGTTCCATATCTTGCTAAGTTCCTGTGAAGGTGTGATCTCTCTGTTATCTGCCTGTGTACTGACCCTCTGCTGCCTGTCCTGACATGTTCCTGACCTTCATGTTGACCCTTAGCTACCTGCCTTTACCTCAGACTGTTTACTGTATAGCATGTACTCCGCCTGCCTTGACCTCAGCCTGTTCCTAATTACTGTTATGCCTGATTCCTTAATACTCTGCATGGGTGAGCTGTCAATTATACAAATACTACTCCAAGAGGGAGTGGCTTGGTAGTTCCTCTGTGTTGAACGCCTGGTTCCGAATTCTGTACAGGGGTTAAAGGGTGAAAACCAGAGGACGGCCAGAATAACACCCTTAGGAGTAGCCCAAAGTTAAATTTGTTGGTTGACACAGTGGTTCACTGCTGTCATAACAAAACGTGGCAGAGAGGGGACATGAGTCAGAACTGCTCTTTGGTACAGGATAATTTGTCATATGTGAAGAAAAATCAAGATTAGGGCGAGCACTCAACACTTGAACCAATAGAATAAGGATAAAACATTTATTAAATCACAATTTTAAACACGTGTACATTTCAATAAAATAAGGAGATAAAATACATAATAACAAATACCACATATAGGGATAAAAAAGAATCGTGACGGTCACTTTTTGGGAAACTTGATGAATGCTATATAAAATCTAACACTTGTAATAGGGCAACTGATAATGGTCAGCCAGATCGATTGGATGCAACCATGGGCATATGTCCCATGCGTAGATGGATTAGTCAATTACTAGTGCTGGCTTATGTTCGCGGCTCCAATAATAGTAACGTAGTGGAGCGGCTGGATCCAACAGTTGCTCCTAATGTGTGAACACAAGTAACAATGTCCTTCAATAGCAGTAGTAGGTAGTGCTAGCTTTTGTATGAGGCTCCACTGACGAAGAGAAGGAGTTCCCGAACTGCGTCTGGGCCGCACACCTGTCACAGAAAGACCTCCGCACTCTATGCATGGCCATGCAAATATAATCTAAATCGGAGAATATGGATTTCTAGGACGCCAAGCAAAGAATCTGCCAAACAGCGCTTTGGGCTGTCCAGGACACTTACTGCTTCCGTAATCCCGCGAGATCTGGAGACAGCGAACCTTAACAGTTACCATCCAGACCCCGGGACTATCCACCTGCAGCGTATCCACCGCACACGTCCACAGAGACGGCCTCGCTATCGATTAAAGAGGAAGGTAGGAATATTACCGCTGCAGTTTGTATGCGACCCAGCATACTATTGAATGTGTACGGCTACTATACTGAATTATCGCTATTGAAGGACATTGTTATTTGTGTCCATACATCAGTAGCGATTGCTGGATTGAGCTGCTCCACTGCGTCACTACTACTGGAGCCTCATACAAAAGCTAGCACTACCTACTACCGTGATTGAAGGACATTGTTATTTGTGTTCACACATTAGGAGCAATTGTTTGAACTACATACACAAGCCAGCACTACCTACTACTGCTATTGAAGGACATTGTTACTTGTGTTCACACATTAGGAGCAACTGTTGGATCCAGCCGCTCCACTACGTTACTATTACTGGAGCCGCGAACATAAGCCAGCACTAGTAATTGACTAATCCATCTACGCATGGGACATATGCCCATGGTTGCATCCAATCGATCTGGCTGACCATTATCAGTTGCCCTATTACAAGTGTTAGATTTTATATAGCATTCATCAAGTTTCCCAAAAAGTGACCGCCACGATTCTTTTTTATCCCTATATGTGGTATTTGTTATTATGTATTTTATCTCCTTATTTTATTGAAATGCACACGTGTTTAAAATTGTGATTTAATAAATGTTTTATCCTTATTCTATTGGTCCAAGTGTTGAGTGCTCGCCCTAATCTTGATTTTTCTTCACATACGCTATTAGAGGAGGGGTGTTCCTCTACTTTGGGCTAGTAGCACCTTATCCAGAACCCCGCCTGAGGTGAGCCACCATCTTTGAGTTTATAATTTGTCATATGCTTGCAGAATCATATGTCATTTTGCAGCTGCATGCAAAAGTGCAACCTCAGAACATTAATGTGAAAATGAGGTAATTGCACAAGAGAAGAATGCAAAACTAAAACTTATGGCGGCAGATATAGAGACTATATCACATTGTCAGTTTATATTCTCACTGTTTTCATTGGAGGCTGATGCATTACCCTTCAAGATTGGTGACACAGACTTTGAATGGGAGCTGAGCTGCAGTACCCTTGCACAGCCACTATGCAGTGCATAATGCTGTCTGCTTCTGGGTGGCTCCATCCACAGTTAACTTCCCAGCATAGGCACCTACCAAAAACAGCCCCTGTCAGACCCTATGTGATTCAGCTAATGCTACATGATTGTAAAGGCCCTCACATCATTTCAGATGCAGGCTCAGACTGGCCCACAGGAGAACAGGTGACTCACCCGGTGGGCCCCTGTGCAAGATGGGCCCCTAGTCCCCTATTCTCTGCTGAAGTGGCACATGTCACAGTAGACTGAAATATAGATAGGCTGGCTGGGATGCTATACAGTACATTGCCTATGTCCATATATAAAAAAAACTGGGTTGTGTGAGCATGTAGTATATGCATGTAGCTTTACAGTCGGCCCCCAGAATGAATTTTACTGGTGGGCCCTAGTTACAAAAACACAGAAATATAGTGGCAATACTGGAGGAGCGGCTCAACCCCTAACACTGTAGCGTGTTTTACATTGGGGGAGCAGCCCCACCGCATGTGGACCGCAGCAAACGACTATCCCCAGCAAAAAATGCATACGGTGGAGGATGTCGGCGCGGTCCACATGCACCACAAGGGCATCCTACACAAAACGGAGCATTGTGCGGATGTAAATACAATCATATAAATCACAGAAAAAATGCACCAAACGGATATGCCACTGACTATACTGGCTAGTCATAAATGCAGATATTAAAAGCTGAGACTTTCGCCAATATATTCCTGTCAGGAAAATATCGGAGCCCATCATTGCACCACGTCACGGTCACTCAGCATGGCAAAGGGCTCTAGTTACCCCAGTCTGACACTGTTCAGATGATATCATTGTTTTGGGAAAACACACACAAGAGCATGGTGAATGAATCTGAGCAGTGCTTAAACACTCAAAGAAGATACTAAGTAAGAAAAATGGCAAATTTTCAAATGAATAAAATGACTTTCATGGGCTATGTTCTGTCTCTGAAGCCAAAAATCCTGAAAACCCAGCAGAACTGCCCAGTTAGGTTAGTAAATTACTCAGCAAAATGCATATTGCAAGTGTCAGGGAATTTCTGAGACAATTCACCTTTCATGGAAGTGGTGTCATATACAGTCAGGTCCATAAATATTGGGACATCGTCACAATTCTAACATTTTTGCCTTTATATACCATTACAATGGATTGGAAATTAAACAAACAAGATGTGCTTTAACTGCAGACTGTCAGCTTTAATTTGAGGGTATTTACATCCAAATCAGGTGAACGGTGTAGGAATTACAACAGTTTGCATATGTGCCTCCCACTTGTTAAGGGACCAAAAGTAATGGGGCATAATAATAATCATAAATCAAACTTTCACTTTTTAATACTTGGTTGCAAATCCTTTGCAGTCAATTACAGCCTGAAGTCTGGAACGCATAGACATCACCAGACGCTGGGTTTCATCCCTGGTGATGCTCTGCCAGGCCTCTACTGCAACTGCTTTCAGTTTCTGCTTGTTCTTGGGGCATTTTCCCTTCAGTTTTGTCTTCAGCAAGTGAAATACATGCTCAATCGGATTCAGGTCCGGTGATTGACGTGGCCATTGCATAACATTCCACTTCTTTCCCTTAAAAAACTCTTTGGTTGCTTTTGCAGTATGATTTGGGCCATTGTCCATCTGCACTGTGAAGCACCGTCCAATGAGTTCTGAAGCATTTGGCTGAATATGAGCAGATAATATTGCCCGAAACACTTCAGAATTCATCCTGCTGCTTTTGTCAGCAGTGACATCATCAATAAATACAAGAGAACCAGTTCCATTGGCAGCCATACATGCCCACGCCATGACACTACCACCACCATGCTATATTGATGAGGTGGTATGCTTAGGATCATGAGCAGTTCCTTTCCTTCTCCATACTCTTCTTTTCCCATCACTCTGTTACAAGTTGATCTTGGTCTCATCTGTCCATAGGATGTTGTTCCAGAACTGTGAAGGCTTTTTTAGATGTCGTTTGGCAAACTCTAATCTGGCCTTCCTGTTTTTGAGGCTCACCAATAGTTTACATCTTGTGGTGAACATTCTGTATTCACTCTGGTGAAGTCTTCTCTTGATTGTTGACTTTGACACACATACACCTACCTCCTGGAGAGTGTTCTTGATCTGGCCAACTGTTGTAAAGGGTGTTTTCTTCACCAAGAAATGAATTCTTCGGTCATCCACCACATTGTTTTCTGTGGTCTTCCGGGTCTTTTGGTGTTGCTGAGCTCACTGGTGCGTTCCTTCTTTTTAAGAATGTTCCAAACAGTTGTTTTGGCCACGCCTAATGTTTTTGCTATCTCTCTGATAGGTTTGTTTTGTTTTTTCAGCCTAATGATGGCTAGTGTTGAGTGCGAATATTCGAATATCGAAATTTTTAAGCGAATATCGGCACTTCGCTAATTTGCAAATATTTCGAATATAGTGCTATATATTCGTTATTTTGAATATTATTTTTTTTATATTTTTATTGTTACCCTAGCTTTGTCCAAAAGCAGTACTTTTAAGAGAGGATTCCTTGCTCCCTGCCCGCTCAAGTCAGTGCCCGTTTCCGCCTCTATCTACTTCCCGTGCGCATGGAGCGTCCCCATCACCATGGGAATGCCTCCATGCTAGAATGTACTGTCGGATGTGAGAATCAAGTTGCAATCGCAATGCGAATAATATAACTTGAATAAATCACATAACGATTTTAATGTGTACCTAGTTTACAATGGTTGGCTTTCTTGAATTAGCGAAGATGGAGAATATTTCGTTTTGACTAATGAATATATTCATCATCCTCTCTAATTTAAAGTAATTTAGTAAACCAGGTCTAAGTTGAAATCGCAATGAGATTTATTCAAGTTATATTAATCGCATTGCGATTTTAACTTGTAGCTGCTGCTGGGTCTCTAATGGAATGGGTCAGCTTGCTAGAAATAACGAAGTTAACGAATATGAAATCTAGCAGTGCTAATTTGTAATCGCAATGCGATAATATTTGCTATTATTATTAACTGCATTGCAAATCCAACTTTTATAATCCACTATTCTTAGATATAGTACTATATTCGTTATATCCGACCTTTAATTCTCCCAATACCACCATTATCAAAATTGCCTAAGTTGTAATGGCAATGCGACAATATTTGCTATTATTAACCGCATTGCGAATCCAACTTTAATAATGCACTATTCTGACATACAGTACTATATTTGTTTTTTAGTTAATTCGACCAATACCACCTATCTCCAAAGCTGGAATTGCAATGCAATAATATTCGCTATCTTCGTTGATGTAGAATACTTCGTTATCTTCGTTGATGTAGAATACTTCGCTATCTTCGTTGATGTAGAATACTTCGCTATCTTCGTTGATGTAGAACACTTCGCTTTCTTCGTTGATGTAGAATACTTCGCTATCTTCGTTGATGTAGAATAAAGAATACGTCGCTATCTTGAATCTTTTATTAACAAAGACATAGAATATAGCGCTATATTCGTGTTAAATCTAAATCTCCAAGATTAAAGAATAGGAAAGTTGCCTTAGGCTATGTTCACATCAGCGTTCAGCCTTTCCGTTCTCCTGCTCCGTTATAGGAGCAGGAAAACGGAAAGGACGGATTCGGCTCATAACTGAGCCGAACGGAGCCTACGGACCTCATAGACCCCCATAGACTATAATGGGGTCCGTTAGGTTTCCGCTCAGAAGATGATTTTGGAGCGGAGACAAAAGTCCTGCGTGCAGTTATGAGCCGAATCCTTCCTTTCCGTTTTCCTGCTCCTGTAACGGAGCAGGAGAACGGAAAGGCTAAACGCTGATGTGAACAAGGATTATTAAGTTATAAGGCAATTAGAAGTTATAATTTATAAATTCTAATTCTAAGCTTAAAAATCGCAATATGCGAATGATTAAATATTAATCGCGATAAATACAATAATGACGAATATTCGATTTCGACGAATATAAGACGAATATTGAAGCAAATATTCGCTAAATATCGGGAAATCGAATATAGCACCTCCCGCTCAACACTAATGATGGCTTGCTTCACTGATATGACAGCTCTTTGGATCTCATCTTGAGAGTTGACAGCAACAGATTCCAGATGCAAATAGCACACTTGAAATGAACTCTGGACCTTTTATCTGCTCATTGTAATTGGGATAATGAGGGAATAACACACACCTGGCCATGGAACAGCCGAGAAGCCAATTGTCCCATTACTTTTGGTCCCTTAACAAGTGGGAGGCACATATGCAAACTGTTGTAATTCCTATACCGTTCACCTGATTTGGATGTAAATACCCTCAAATTAAAGCTGATAGTCTGCAGTTAAAGCACATCTTGTTCGTTTCATTTCAAATCCATTGTGGTGGTGTATAGAGCCAAAAATGTTAGAATTGTGTCAATGTCCCAATATTTATGGACCTGACTGTATAGTGGATGTTGGGTCTTTATACATGACACACACTCATGAGCTGACCAGTTGCCATAATTGGTGGGTGCCTGCTGTGCTACACAGCAGACAGCTGCTGACAGTGTCTGTGATTAGAGTCAAGTCTGATCATGAGCATTTAACTCATGACCGCTATGGTCTTCTGTACTACCTCTGCTGTATCCATCTTCCATTCCCTGCACTATTTGCATCCAGCCATGTATAGGCATGGTCACATGCTCCACTGCAGCCAATAACAGGCTTCAGTAGTGACTGGCTTCTTGTGGCCACATCATCGCTGAAGCCAAATATTGGCTGTGGCGGAGCATGTGAGCATGCCCATGCACGGCCAGTTGTATACAGTGTGGGACCAGAAGATGGAGACAGCAGAGGCAGCACAGAGGAATGGCGGCGAGCAGGACCTTTCACAGTTTTTTTGTTAAACTAAGTATCTTTACAAGTGGGGTACGCTCCGCTGATGCTGCTATAACCCTGCTGTGCCACTCTTCTCTTTTTGCACCCTGCATGCTAATAGATAGCATCGGTACAAGGCAGAGTAGATGCCAGCACTTCTCAGTGGTTGTCTCCTTCCCCCTGGATATGGCGCATTCCAATCGCAGCAGACTATGTCACAGCCAGGGAGAAAAAAACAGCTCACCTGGCTGTGACACAGTCCAATTCCACAGCCAGGGAGAAGAAGACGCCCACTGAGAAGTGCTGGTGTCTCCTCCTCCTTGTACCGATGCTATATATTCGCATACAGGGCGTGAAAACAGAACGGGGGCACAGCAGGGCAGCCGAGGGGCGGTTGAAAAAAGAAAAATTATAGCAGCATCAGCGGAGCGTACTCCTCTTGTATATAAAAAAAAAGATGAATGATCCTCTTTAAAGGGCTTCTGTCACCCCACAAAACTCTTTTTTTTTTTTTTGGATAGTTACATTCCTTATAGCGCGATATAGGAGAATATAATCTTGTCACTTACTTTCATGCGGCCGTTTCTTTAATAAACGAAGTTTTATAATATGTAAATCCGCTCTGAGATGAGGAGGCTCGTCTCCTCAGAACTCCCTCAGTGCGCCTGCACCGATGACGTCACCGAAAGAGAAGACGTCATCGGCGCAAGCGCACTGAGGGAGTTCTGAGGAGACGAGCCTCCTCATCTCAGAGCGCCTGCGCCGAATGAACAGAGGCGCGCGATTTTTGAAATACTGACAGGGCCGGCCGGAGGAGGAGATCCCGGCTGGCCCTGTCAATCAACACGGCGAGGGGGCGGTTTTCTGCTGCGGCTACCAGCAAGTAGACGCCCTACTTGCTGGTAGAGACCGGATTTACATATTATAAAACTTCGTTTTCTAAAGAAACGGCCGCATGAAAGTAAGTGATAAGATTATATTCTCCTATATCGCGCTATAAGGAATGTAACTATCCAAAAAAAAAAAAAAAGAGTTTTGTGGGGTGACAGAAGCCCTTTAACCACTTCCCGCCACGCTAACGCCGAAAGGCGTCATTTCTGCGGCGCTCCCAGGTCACACTAACGCCGATTGGCGTCATCTCGCGTGAGCCGAGATTTCCTGTGAACGCGCGCACACAGGCGCGCGCGCTCACAGGAACGGAAGGTAAGAGAGTGGATCTCCAGCCTGCCAGAGGCGATCGTTCGCTGGCAGGCTGGAGATGTGTTTTTTTTAACCCCTGAAAGGTATATCAGATGCTGTTTTGATAACAGCGTCTAATATACCTGCTACCTGGTCCTCTGGTGGTCCCCTTTGTTTGGATCGACCACCAGAGGACACAGGTAGCTCAGTAATATGTTGCACCAAGCACCACTACACTACAACCCCCCCCTGTCACTTATTAACCCCTTATTCACCCTTGATCACCCCTGATCACCCCATATAGACTCCCTGATCACCCCCTGTCATTGATTACCCCCCTGTAAAGCTCTATTCAGACGTCCGCATGATTTTTACGGATCCACTGATAGATGGATCGGATCCGCAAAACGCATACGGACGTCTGAATGGAGCCTTACAGGGGCGTGATCAATGACTGTGGTGATCACCCCATATAGACTCCCTGATCACCCCCCTGTCATTGATTACCCCCCTGTAAAGCTCCATTCAGATGTCCGCATGATTTTTACGGATCCACTGATAGATGGATCGGATCCGCAAAACGCATACGGACGTCTGAATGGAGCCTTACAGGGGCGTGATCAATGACTGTGGTGATCACCCCATATAGACTCCCTGATCACCCCCCTGTCATTGATTACCCCCCTGTAAAGCTCCATTCAGACGTCCGCATGATTTTTACGGATCCACTGATAGATGGATCGGATCCGCAAAACGCATACGGACGTCTGAATGGAGCCTTACAGGGGCGTGATCAATGACTGTGGTGATCCCCCCATATAGACTCCCTGATCACCCCCCTGTCATTGATTACCCCCCTGTCATTGATCACCCCCCTGTAAAGCTCCATTCAGAGGTCCGCATGATTTTTACGGATCCACTGATAGATGGATCGGATCCGCAAAACGCATATGGACGTCTGAATGGAGCCTTACAGGGGTGTGATCAATGACTGTGGTGATCACCCCATATAGACTCCCTGATCACCCCCCTGTCATTGATTACCCCTCTGTAAAGCTCCATTCAGATGTCCGCATGATTTTTACGGATCCACTGATAGATGGATCGGATCCGCAAAACGCATACGGACGTCTGAATGGAGCCTTACAGGGGCGTGATCAATGTCTGTGGTGATCACCCCATATAGACTCCCTGATCACCCCCCCTGTCATTGATTACCCCCCTGTCATTGATCACCCCCCTGTAAAGCTCCATTCAGACGTCCGCATTATTTTTACGGATCCACTGATAGATGGATCGGATCCGCAAAACACATACAGGCGTCTCCCTGGAGCCTTCCAGGGTGGGTGATCACCCCATATAGACTCCCTGATCACCCCCCTGTCATTGATCACCCCCCCTGTCATTGATCACCCCCCCCTGTCAGGCTGCATTCAGATGTCTGTATGATTTTTACGGATCCACGGATACATGGATCGGATCCGCAAAACACATACGGACATCTGAATGGAGCCTTATAGGGGGGTGATCAATGACAGGGGGTGATCACCCCATATAGACTCCCTGATCACCCCCTTTCATTGATCACCCCCCTGTCATTGATCACCCCCCTGTCATTGATCACCCCCCTGTAAGGCTCCATTCAGACATTTTTTTAGCCCAAGTTAGCGGAAATTATTATTTTTTTCTTACAAAGTCTCATATTCCACTAACTTGTGTCAAAAAATAAAATCTCACATGAACTCACCATACCCCTCACGGAATCCAAATGCGTAAAATTTTTTAGAGATTTATATTCCAGACTTCTTCTCACGCTTTAGGGCCCCTAGAATGCCAGGGCAGTATAAATACCCCACATGTGACCCCATTTCGGAAAGAAGACACCCCAAGGTATTCCGTGAGGGGCATATTGAGTCCATGAACGATTGAATTTTAGCGGAAAGGGAGACTTTGTGAGAAAAAAAATAAATAAAATCAATTTCCGCTAACTTGTGCCAAAAATTTTTTTTTTCTATGAACTCGCCATGCCCCTCATTGAATACCTTGGGGTGTCTTCTTTCCAAAATGGGGTCACATGTGGGGTATTTATACTGCCCTGGCATTCTAGGGGCCCTAAAGCGTGAGAAGAAGTCTGGGATCCAAATGTCTAAAAATGCCCTCATAAAAGGAATGTGGGCCCCTTTGCGCATCTAGGCTGCAAAAAAGTGTCACACATCTGGTATCGCCGTACTCAGGAGAAGTTGGGCAATGTGTTTTGGGGTGTCATTTTACATATACCCATGCTGGGTGAGATAAATATCTTGGTCAAATGCCAACTTTGTATAAAAAAATGGGAAAAGTTGTCTTTTGCTGAGATATTTCTCTCACCCAGCATGAGTATATGTAAAAAGACACCCCAAAACACATTGCCCAACTTCTCCTGAATACGGCGATACCACATGTGTGACACTTTTTTCCAGCCTAGGTGGGAAAAGGGGCCCACATTCCAAAGAGCACTTTTAGGATTTCACAGGTCATTTACCTACTTACCACACATGTGGTATCGCCGTACTCAGGAGAAGTTGGGGAATGTGTTTTGGGGTGTCATTTTACATATACCCATGCTGGGTGAGATAAATATCTTGGTCAAATGCCAACTTTGTATAAAAAAATGGGAAAAGTTGTCTTTTGCCAAGATATTTATCTCACCCAGCATGGGTATATGTAAAATGACACCCCAAAACACATTCCCCAACTTCTCCTGAATACGGAGATACCAGATGTGTGACACTTTTTTGCAGCCTAGGTGGGCAAAGGGGCCCATATTCCAAAGAGCACCTTTCGGATTTCACTGGTCATTTTTTACAGAATTTGATTTCAAACTCCTTACCACACATTTGGGGACCTAGAATGCCAGGGCAGTATAACTACCCCACAAGTGACCCCATTTTGGAAAGAAGACACCCCAAGGTATTCGCTGATGGGCATAGTGAGTTCATGGAAGTTTTTATTTTTTGTCACAAGTTAGTGGAATATGAGACTTTGTAAGAAAAAAAAAAATCATCATTTTCCGCTAACTTGTGACAAAAAATAAAAAGTTCTATGAACTCACTATGCCCATGAGCGAATACCTTAAGGTGTCTACTTTCCGAAATGGGGTCATTTGTGGGGTGTTTGTACTGTCTGGGCATTGTAGAACCTCAGGAAACATGACAGGTGCTCAGAAAGTCAGAGCTGCTTCAAAAAGCGGAAATTCACATTTTTGTACCACAGTTTGTAAACGCTATAACTTTTACCCAAACCATTTTTTTTTTACCCAAACATTTTTTTTTATCAAAGACATGTAGAACAATAAATTTAGAGAAAAATTTATATATGGATGTCGTTTTTTTTGCAAAATATTACAACTGAAAGTGAAAAATTTCATTTTTTTGCAAAAAAAGCGTTAAATTTCGATTAATAACAAAAAAAGTAAAAATGTCAGCAGCAATGAAATACCACCAAATGAAAGCTCTATTAGTGAGAAGAAAAGGAGGTAAAATTCATTTGGGTGGTAAGTTGCATGACCGAGCAATAAACCGCTAAAGTTGTGGAGTGCCGATTTGTAAAAAAGGGCCTGGTCTTTAGGGGGGTATAAACCTGTGGTCCTTAAGTGGTTAAAGGCTAACTATGAGCCATTCTGTCACTAAGGGTTAACAGTTTTTCTAATGGTGTGATGGGTACTTTCACTTTCGCTTTGTGTCGGTCATCTAATAACCGTTATCTCTAATTTACTGAGAGGTCATAAATGCTTATTTAGGCCACATTCTTATCGGTAAGATAAGAGCTGAGCTATAATAAGTGTTTATAATGTCAAAGAGCAAAGATAAGGAGCCCGTCAGCTCCCCAACTGATGGAAAAGAGAGAAAATCCAAAGGCTGCTGCTAGAGCATCTTATTTATGTATGGAAAAAAGGACTTCACTACTTTTAATAAAGACCAATTAAAAAAAGATTTTTAGCTCAAAATGAGTAAAATGCAATAATAAAATGTCAGCTTTACAAACTATATTACCATGTTACTATCTTACTATGATTCGAATGAAATCAAAATAGTGTGTCATTCATCATTCATTAAGAAATTTGTTGAGCCAGAAAGTCAAGTGATGGAAGATTGTGAACCAGCAGAAACCAGCAATGCTGATACTTATGACACCAACCCATAAATGTCCTCAACAGAACCACCAAGAGATAAGTGAACAACAAAACAATGTTGCATATCTTAAAGGGGTATGTAGGGGTATCCTCAGAACAGATAATAATATCTGATTGATGGGGATCTGACACCCCCACCCCAGTGATCAGCGGTTCCTAAGTAGCTTCAGCACCAGAACTACACAGCTCTGTCAATTGTCTAGAAGATGGAGCTGGTTACTGCAGCACTGCTCCCGTTCAACTCAATGGGGTCAGTGCTTCAGTAACCACTTCCTTCCACTACAAAAAGGACAGAGGTTTGTAGTTCTGTTCTGACAGATCGGTCTTCTGGTGCCAGTACTTGGAAACAGCTGATTGGCAGGGGTACGGGGTGTTAGACCCTAAATGAACTGAGGATAGGTGATCAAATTAAAATCAATATTAAAATCCTAGAAAACCAATTTAAAGCCTATGAACATGGACAGGAGTTTCAAATTTAGCAAGTTCATTACTTCACTGGACACTTCATATGTACCATCTGTTATTCTTATTGCTCTTTAAGGAGAAGAGAGATGTAGTATTTTCTGGGCAATAAGTGTTGGCTGGCTGCACACTGTTAGACTATTATTAGTGATGAGCGAGCACCAAAGTGTTCGGGTGTTCAGGTATTCGGTCCGAACACATAGCGATATTCCTGCGCTCGGCCGAGCACCCAAGTATAATGGAAGTCAATGGGAGACAACCAGGCACCCCTTGCTCGGATGAGGGGAGGGTGCCTGGTTCATAGGAAAAGGTCTGAAAGTGATGGAAACACCTCTGAAATCGATCAGGAACAGCAGGGGGACCATGTCTGGATGCATCTTGGACTCCAATGTCGCTGCTGGGAACCATGTTGTACGCCACTTTACAGACTGACAAAAAAACAACCAAAATCCCGTCCCCCCCCCAAAAAAAAAACCTGTATATACAGTGTAAGTGCTGCCAAAAATTACAAGGAAGAAGCACTCCGATACAGCCTGTATATCACATAAAGGAGGCCCTCATTCAGGTACACTGCTACACTGCTAAAGCCTATGCACTAAGTGAAAGGGCTGCCAAATATTACAAGGAACCAACACTCCAATACACCGTTTCTTACACATAAAGGAGGGCATCATACAGACCCTTGAAAAATTATCCTTGATGGCCTGCTGGTGACCCTCCAAAACTTTCGGAGCGAGGGCCTGCTGGTGACCCTATACAAAATTAGGGGCGAGTGCCTGCTGCTGAGCTGAACTTCTAAAACATTATATGTGATGGCCTTCAGGTAAGCAGATAATTCTCTGCTTGAATACTGTATATATGGTTGCGGCCTAAACGCAGACACAGATGTGCCCAAAACTAGTTAAATTTGCCCAAAATATAAATAATTCTCTGCTGGAGTACTAAATATATAACGGTTGCGGATTGAACGCACACACAGATGTGGCACAAATTAGGTTAATTTCCCCAACAAACAAAAAAATGTCTCTGATGGCGCGGTGTAGATCTCACTTGCAGACACACTCTAGTGAATAAGCCCCTTTTTTATAATGTCTGCTAAACATTAGATATGTCGCGAACATAAAATTTTCCGTTCGCGAACGGCGAACGCGAATTTACGCAAATGTTCACGAACGGGCGAACCAGGCGAACCACCATAGACTTCAATAGGCAGGCGAATTTTAAAACCCACAGGGACTCTTTCTGGCCACAATAGTGATGGAAAAGTTGTTTCAAGGGGACTAACACCTGGACTGTGGCATGCCGAAGGGGGATCCATGGCAAAACTCCCATGGAAAATTACGTAGTTAACGCAAAGTCGGGTTTTAATCCATAAAGGGCATAACTCACCTAACATTCCTAAATTGTTTGGAATAACGTGCTTTAAAACATCCAGTGTGTATATACGATCAGGTATGATGTTGCATCAATCAGGTAGTGTAAGGGTTACGCCCGCTTGACAGTGACAGATCAAACTCTGACAGACCAAACTCCCCGTTTAACGCACCGCAAACAACCGCAAAGAGTTGTCAAAAGTTGACACACTCATGACATAAATGTTATTCCTCTATGCGTCAATCTTAGTGTAGTGATTACTGTGCTCATGTGCACGTTCGGGAGATTGCAGGCGATGGCGGTTTTTCAAAGCCTATGGTGGTGCTGAGGTAGTTCAGTGACAGTTAAGTGACCCAGAAAATAATGATTCTGCAGTGTGGGCCCATTGTTGGCCTAGTAGGCTTTAATGATCACCTTAGATGATCACAAAGAAAATGTATGTTTTTTCTATGAAAAATTATCCAGCCGATCGCTTTTGGTCTGTTCACAATGAAGCAACGACCTTATCATCTGGGGTGTGCCAACATTGCCAATACACTCATAGAGGTGATCTCTTCATTGTGATACGCAAGCCCCTTCACCACAACAAGGTAACGATCACGAAGGGGAATTGACACATGTATATGCCTTTTTTTTTGTTTTGTTTTTGCAGCCACAGTGCAGCACCAGAGGCCAGAAAAATTAGGCATGTACACATACCTGAAAAATTAGGTATTGTTGCAGCCGCTGCTGTAGCAGCGGCCGGAAAAATTGATGTTATCCAGGCAGAAAGTGTACTAAAACATTGCGGCTTGAACCCTAGTTGGTGGCGGAGAAGTCACGCAAGTCATCCGGCATGAAGAGATTAAATACAGCAGCATGGGGACCATTTTTAGCCCAAGTCATCTCATCAGGCCTTTTTTAGTCAAATGCATCCCCCACTGTCAGTCCCTTCGGGATCCATGCCTCATTCATCTTAATAAAGGTGAGGTAATCTAGACTTTTTTGACCTAGGCGACTTCTCTTCTCAGTGACAATACCTCCTGCTGCGCTAAAGGGCCTTTCTGACAGGACACTTGAAGCGGGGCAGGCCAGAAGTTCTATCGCAAATTGGGATAGCTCAGGCCACAGGTCAAGCCTGCACACCCAGTAGTCAAGGGGTTCATCGCTCCTCAGAGTGTCGATATCTGCAGTTAAGGCGAGGTAGTCTGCTACCTGTCGGTCGAGTCGTTCTCTGAGGATGGACCCCGAAGGGCTGTGGCGATGCGTAGGACTTAAAAAGCTCCGCATGTCCTCCATCAACAACATGTCTGTAAAGCGTCCTGTCCTTGTCGGCGTGGTCATGGTAGGAGGAGGATTACTTTCACCTCTTCCCCTGTTAGATTCCCGTTGTGCTGTGACAACACCCTTATACGCTGTGTAAAGCATACTTTTTAACTTGTTTTGGAACTGCTGCATCCTTTGCGACTTCCGGTAATTCGGTAACATTTATGCCACTTTCTACTTATACCGGGGGTCTAGTAGCGTGGCCACCCAGTACAGGTCGTTCTCCTTCAGCCTTTTTATACGAGGGTTCCTCAACAGGCATGACAGCATGAAAGACCCCATTTGCACAAGGTTGGATGCCGAGCTACTCATGTCCCGTTCCTCATCCTCACTGATCTCATTGAAGGTCTGTTCTTCCCCCCCCAGCCACGTACAACACCAGGGGTACCAGATAGGTGACAACGAGCACCTTGGGATGCCTGCTGTGGTTGGTCTTCCTCCTCCTCAAAGCCACATTCCTCCTCTGACTCCTCTTCCTCAGACTCCTCTTCCAGCATTGCCGCAGGTCCAGCAAGCGATGATGATAAGGCTGTTTCTGGTGGTGATGGTGACCACAACTCTTCCTCTTCCTCTTCACGCTCATCTATGGCCTGATCCAGCACTCTTCGCAGGGCACACTCCAGGAAGAAAACAAATGGGATGAGGTCGTTAATGGTGCCTTCGGTGCGACTGACTAGGTTTGTCACCTCCTCAAAAGGACTCCTGAGCCTACAGGCATTGCGCATGAGCGTCCAGTAACGTGGCAAAAAAATACCCAGCTCCACAGAGGCTGTCACAGCACCCCGGTCATACAAATAATCGTTGACGGCTTTTTCTTGTTGGAGCAGGCGGTCGAACATTAGGAGTGTTGAATTCCAACGTGTCGGGCTGTCGCAAATCAAGCGCCTCACTGGCATGTTGTTTCGCCGCTGAATATCGGAAAAGTGCCCCATGGCCGTGTAGGAACGCCTGAAATGGCCACACACCTTCCTGGCCTGCTTGAGGACGTCCTGCAAGCCTGGGTACTTATACACAAAGCGTTGTACGATCAGATTCAACACATGTGTCATGCACGGCACATGTGTCAACTTGCCCAAATTCAATGCCGCCACCAGATTGGTTCCGTTGTCACACACCACTTTGCCGATCTCCAGTTGGTGCGGGGTCAGCCACTGATCCACCTGTGTGTTCAGGGCGGACAGGAGTGCTGGTCCGGTGTGACTCTCTGCTTTCAGGCAAGTCAACCCCAAGACGGCGTGACACTGTCGTATCCGGGATGGGGAATAGCCCCTGGGGAGCTGGGGGGCTGCAGTTGATGTGGAGCAAGACGCAGCATCAGAAGAGGACTCAGCCGAGGAGGTTAGCGAAGAGGATGGAGTAGGAGGAGTAGAGGAGGTGGCAGCAGGCCTGCCTGCAAGTCATGGAGGTGTCACCAACTCCGCTGCAGAGCCGCGCATTCCATGCTTGGCAGCCATCAGCCGGTTTACCCAATGCGCAGTGTACGTGATATACCTGCCCTGACCATGCTTTGCAGACCAGGTATCAGTGGTCAGATGGACCCTTGCCCCAACACTGTGTGCCAGACATGCCATGACTTCCTTTTCCACAATAGAGCACAGGTTGGGGATTGCCATTTGTGAAAAAAAAATTTGGCCGGGTACCTTCCACTGCGGTGTCCCAATAGCTACAAATTTTTTGAAGGCCTCAGACTCCACCAGCTTGTATGGTAAAAGCTGGCGGGCTAAGAGTTCCGACAAGCCAGCTGTCAGACGCCGGGCAAGGGGGTGACTCTGTGAGATTGGCTTCTTACGCTCAAACATTTCCTTGACAGACACCTGACTGTGTGCAGGTGAGCAGGAACTGCTGAAGGTGAGAGGCGGAGTGGCGGGTGGTTGAGAGGGGGCAAGGAGGACAGCAGTGGTTGATGTGGCTGAAGATGCTGGACCAGGAGGAGGATGGTGGCTTTGAGTTTGTGTGCTGATGGAATCATGTGTTGATCCCATAAGCGTTTGTGATGTGAGATCATGTGCCTTCGCAAAGCAGTTGTACCTAGGTGGGTGTTGGACTTCCCATGACTCAGTTTCTTTTGGCACAGGTTGCAAATGGCATCGCTGTTATCAGAGGCAGACACACAAAAAAAAGGCCACACTGCTGAGCTTTGCAATGACGGCATTCTGGTGGTGGCAACAGCATGTGTTGATTGGTGTGATGTCTGGCTGACCCCGGGTGCCGATACATGCTGTCTGACTGTGCCACTAGCTCCTTGCGACGACCTCCCCCTGCTTCCATCTCATCTCCTCCTCCTCTCTGTCTCCCCATCTGAACTTTCCCTCTGTTCTTCTTCTCTTCGAGCGGGCACCCACATCACATCCACGGACACATCGTCATCATCAACCGCTTCACTTGTTTCTGACAACTCAGCAAAGGAAACAGCAGCGGGTACAACATCATCATCATCACACCGTACGTCCATGTGTGTAATGCTGCCTGACTGAGACATATCCCTGTTATCTACATCCTCTGGCAATAATGGTTGCGCATCACTCATTTCTTCCAACTGATGTGTAAATAACTCCTTTGACAGATCAAGTGAAGCGGCTGTGGTGCTAGTGTTGGTGGTGGTGGCGGGCGGGCGAGTGGTAACTTGAGAGGTGCCCGAAGCTGAGCTGGAGGAGGATGGTGCGTCAAGGTTCCGAGCGGAAGCTGTAGAAGATTGGGTGTCCTGTGTAAGCCAGTCAACTATGTCCTCAGAATCTTTCGAGTTCAGGGTACGTGGCCTCTGAACACTGGGCATTATTCTAGGACCAAAGGAAATCACAGCACCACGACCATGACGGCCCTGCGGGGTGGCCTGCCTCTGCCTGTCATTTTTTTTTAGACTAGTGGTACTATGCGTGCAAGGTACTGTGCCACCCTATATGAGTGGTGGGCAGTGGGCACATTACAGTCAGTGGGCCTGATACTCACTGGCAGGAAACTTCAATTATATTACAGAGAAAAAATTAAATGACTTTTTTATCTGCAAGGTACTGTGCCACCCTATATGAGTGGTGGGCAGTGGGCACAGTACAGTCTGTGGGCCTGACACTCACTGGCAAGCAACTGCAATTATATTACAGAGGAAAAATTAAATTACTTTTTTATCCGCAAGGTACTGTGCCACCCTATATGAGGGGTGGGCAGTGGGCACAGTACAGTCTGTGGGCCTGACACACACTGGCAGGCAACTGCAATTATATTACAGAGAAAAAATTCAATGACTTTTTTATCTGCAAGGTACTGTGCCACCCTATATGAGTGGTGGGCAGTGGGCACAGTACAGTCTGTGGGCCTGACACTCACTGGCAGGCAACTGCAATTATATTACAGAGGAAAAATTCAATGACTTTTTTTTATCTGCAAGGTACTATGCCACCCTATATGAGTGGTGGGCAGTGGGCACAGTACAGTCTGTGGGCCTGACCCTCACTGGCAGGCAACTTCAATTATATTACAGAGGAAACAATTAAATGACTTTTTTTATCTGCAAGGTACTGTGCCACCCGATATGAGTGGTGGGCAGTGGGCACAGTACAGTCTGTGGGCCTGACACACACTGGCAGGCAACTGCAATTATATTACAGAGAAAAAATTAAATGACTTTTTTATCTGCAAGGTACTGTGCCACCCTATATGAGTGGTGGGCAGTGAGCACAGTACAGTCAGTGGGCCTGACACTCACTGGCAGGCAACTGCAATTATATTACAGAGAAAAAATTCAATGACTTTTTTATCTGCAAGGTACTGTGCCACCCTATATGAGTGGTGGGCAGTGGGCACAGTACAGTCTGTGGGCATGACACTCACTGGCAGGCAACTGCAATTATATTACAGAGAAAAAATTAAATGACTTTTTTATCTGCAAGGTACCCGATATGAGTGGTGTGCACACAGTACAGTCTGTGGGCCTGTGGCCTCTCACACACGGGCAGGCAACTGCAATTATATATATAAAAATTAAAAACAAGCAGACTGATGTACCAGCCCTAAAAAGGGCTTTTTGGGGTGCTGTCCCGACGCTGTCCTTACACCAGATGAGTCTTTGAGGACTGGAGTGGACACAGAACACTGGCCTAGCTAACGCTTTCCCTATTAATTCAGCAGCAGCTGCACTCTCCCTGCTCTAACTAACACTGCAGCTTCAGAATGAATCTAAGAGGGCTGCCGTCCGTGCTTTTTTATAGGAGGTGGGAGGTTCTGGGAGGGAGGGTATGCTGATTGGCTGGAATGTGTCTGCTGACTGTGAGGTACAGGGTCAAAGTTTGCTCAATGATGACGTATAGGGGGGGGACCGAACATCGCATATGTTCGCCCGCCGCGGCGAACACGAACAAGCGATGTTCGCCGGGAACTGTTCGCCGGCGAATAGTTCAGGACATCTCTACTAAGCACACTGCTTTCTGATGGCGTACTGTTAATCTCACTGATATCAAATCTTTCTGTCTTTTAAAAGCTTTTGGGTACTTAAAAAAGCGATTTTCCAGCCCTGCACTATCTGTCCCTTCCTGAAGACTCCTGTCCCTGATACTGCTGAATTTAACCCCTGGTAAAAAAAATAAAAATAAAATGGTGCTGCACTGCTGTCAAACACACACTGTAGTCCTTAAGAGGATTGTTTGGTCTTTCAATAGTTTTTTGAGAGTTAAATCTGTGAATAGCAAAACGATATCTGTCCCTGCCTACAGTCTGCTCTCCCTGACGCTGAATGATCCGAGCGCGGGACATCGGCTCCTATATAAACTGATATCACGTGTTCCGGCCAGCCAATCAGTGTAAGGCTAATAGCTAACATGGCTATGGCATTACACTGAAGGGAATTACTAACCTGAACGTTGATTGGCTGCTTAGGAGGCGCCAAATGTGCGGGGAGGAGACTCGAGCAATGCGACGAGCACACGTGGTATTCGGCCGAGTACCGCCACGTGCCGAGCATAGCGATACTCGCGTTGAACCGGTACTCGGCCGAGCATGCTCGCTCATCACTAACTATTATGTCTTATGAGCCAGTGTTCTGGGTGTGGCTCGTCGGTGTTGTATGTCCAAGCTGGAATAAAGAAGCATTCTCAAATCTAACCTGTAACCTGTGTCCATATGCTACACTACCCCCACATGTATGCATACCACAAGCTGAGGATATCATGTTCTGAAGTAGTCATAATATAAGAAAAAATAACCGTATAGCAATCAAATAAAACTCTAAAGCTTTGCACAACATGCCTCGGCCTTGATATATATGTACTTCTATTATAAAAATCCTCGTTATTACAGAACATACTGCTAATGGTTTGTGTCTAGTGCATTGGCAATGACCTTCATGTGAACAAATTAAATAAAATCTCTCTGTTTTGTTTGACCCATTTAAAATCAGACTTCTGTATGTACTGCAAAACAATAAGGCTAGGGCTACACGACGACATTCTGTCGCAACAATGTCACGCAATAATTTTTATAATGATGATCTATGGTGTCTCACTGCGACATGCGACAAGATGGATGTCGCGTCGCAGGTGCAGCATATCGCATGTTGCAGTGCGACACCATAGACTATCACTATAAAAATTGTCATTGTACATACGGTCGTGTGCATGAGCCTTTAGGGTTACGATTAATAATAGTGTCAGTATTACGGTTACCGTTATTGATAGGGTCGGTATTACAGTTAGGTGTCCGTAACGCCTGTGCTGAGTCTATATATTCCAGTACAATAAATGAAAACCTCACATATTTATTCAAATGTTCTTAACCCGTTAAAGATGCAGCTTTTAGTTTGGTACTTGGGACTGAGAAATTTGTTGCTTTTTTTTTTTTTTAAAGCATTGCATTTAAAAAGCACTAACTGTTTTGCTTTTCCATCAACATGGCTGTATGAGGGCTTGCTTTTTTGTGGGATTAGTTTTTTTATAAATCATTTTGAGGTACATCTAATATATTGTATAACTTTTAAATTGAGGGGGGGTAAATAAATGAAAAAAGCGATAACGCCATAGGTTATATTTTTATGGCGTTCATCGAGTGACATAGTAATAATATTCCATGGGTCAGAACAATTATGCAAATACCAAACTTATATTTTTTTAATGTGTTTCTAATTTTGCATATTCAAACCTTTTCCTTGAATTTTTTTGTTTTGCTTTGCCGTGTTCAAAAAGCCATAACATTTTATTTTTCTGTTGATGGAGCTGTGTGAGGGCTTGCTTTTTTTGCGGAAGTTTTCACTAGTGCCATTTAGGGATACAACTTTTTAATTGCTTTATACTGCATTTTATGAGAGGTGGGATAAACAAAAACAGCATTTTTGGACTTTTTTTAAACTGTTCATTTTACAGCATAAAAACTTTATCATTTTATTGTATGGGTTATTTGTGATTTTTTTTATTATTTTTTTCCAATACCTTTTTTTATTTTTTATGTCCCACAAGGAGACTTGAAATGTGCCTGTATTCCAGTGTATTATGTCAGTTACTGTAATAACTGACATGATGCTTATTTGTCCCTGCCAAAGAAGGGCCCTAATAAGAGTCTGTACACGGCAAACTAGGCAGTCTTTGTTAGTAGTGTTGAGCGAACCCAAACTGTAAAGTTCGGGTTTGTACCGAACTTTGCGAGTTCGGGTACCTGGACCCGAACCTGAACTTTGCTGGAAAAGTTTGGGTTTGAGTTCGGTGTTCGGGCCTTTAATAAAGCTTTTGAAAGGCTGCAGGGCAGCCAATCAACAAGCTTTTAAGCTGTGGGCACTTCATGGCAGTCTAGACAACTCACACATTTCTTGTCTACACTTCCTCCTGCGACTACGTATGTTCGAGACAAGACGGACTTTGAGTTTCTCTGTGAGCAGTCTGGAGTGACTAAATGTACCCTTTCCCGTACATATAGCTTGCTAATATCTCCCCCAGACCAACCTCCTCCCAACTTTGTCTCTCAATGGGAAACTGACTTGGATATCACACTTTCCTCGGACCAACGACTAAGACTATACACGTGCATTCACAAAACATCTATGGCCAGCAATATTCAAGAATCGGGTTTCAAACTCATGTCCCGTTGGTATAGGGTCCCAACTAGACTTAACTCCATATTCCCATCTACCTCGCCCTTATGCTGGAGATGTGGCTCTGAGAGGGGTACATTACTACATATATTCTGGTCCTGTCCCCTTCTATCGGCATTTTGGAACTCTGTATGGGGGATTTCATCTAAGTTCACTACATATACCCTCCCTAAGACACCTGCTTTTTTCCTGCTCCATCAGTGCGAGATTCCTCTGTCATCCTACAACAAGTCTGTGGTAAGGCACTTGGTAAATGCGGCAAGAGCCTGCATCCCATGCCTAGGGAGGCAATCATCTGCTCCCTCCATATCGATGTGGATCAATAGAGTTCAGGAGATTATGAGAATGGAAGATCTCACTTCATCAATGAGACATACTGAAAAAGGTTTCACCAAAACCTGGAGTCATTGGTTGACCTTCTTTGACTCGGCTGAAGGTAAAGCGCTCCTAGCATCTGAGTGAGAGTGTAGGTTCGTGTCTGATATCCCCCTTCCCTTTTCCCTTCCCTCCCCCCTTTTTTCTTCCCTTCTCTGTCCCCTCCTTTCCTTGTCTACCTTACTTCACAACATTGTATTTGGATTCAGTTTGCTTTTTATTGATCCACATATTATTGTGGTTTACCCGAGTAGGGCTTTATAATTATATGACTTGTAGTTTGCCATTTATTGTACTCATGCTTTATTACTGAGTTGTATTTAATATCAGTCCCATTGTCTATCATGCTTTGGGTTGTTGAAAAATTGAAAAATCTTAAATAAAGAATTTACAAAAAAAATAAAAAGAAGCCATCACAGCCATGCCTAGTAATGCCATGGCTGTGATTGGCTGGTGCATCATGTGCTGGATCACGTGTAGCACCGCCCATCAGCTCTGAGTAGTGCAGGGACAGGAAGAAAGCAGCTGAAGTGAGGGAGAGTGTTAGGAATCTGGCTCTTTGTTTTGTGGGTGACCTATAATGATTTTTTTGTGGGTGCAATACACCAGCTTTGCACCCCTGACACATAAATATAATAATACATCTGGCTGTTAACTCTGTGGGTGACCTATAGTGATTTTTGTGGGTGCAATGCAACATCTTTGTACCCCTGACACAAAAATATAATAGTTAATCCGTCTGTTAGCTTGATGGGTGATATATACCCATTTTTGGTGTGAGATACATGGGTACTTTATACGTGACAGGGAAATTAATATAGTTAATCTAACTGTTAGTTCAGTGGACGACATATACCCATTTTTGGTGTGAGATACACGTGCACTTTATACATGACAAGGAAATTAATATAGTTAATCCGTCTGTTTGTTCGGTGGGTGACATATACCCATTTTTAGTGTGAGGTATACCTGCACTGCATACGTGACAGGGAAATTAATATAGTTAATCTGTCTGTTAGTTCGATGGATGACCTCAAAGAATGAGGAGAGCATGAAATAAGGGACATGGCCCTGGTCGTGGTGCTGCTGGTGCTAATGGAGCTCCGGTTGCAGGAAGAGGACGTGGTCGATCTGTGCTAGCTACACGCCCAAATGAAACACCTTGGTCAGGTGCACGTAGGCGGCAGGACGTTCAGCGTAATTTTGTAGGCTCAAATACCGGTGTACGAATGGTGAGGCCAGAACAAGTAGAGGCAGTAGTAAATTGGATGGCTGGCAGTGCCTCCAGTTCCTTCACATTGTCTTCCACCCGGTCCCCTGCTGAAACTGCAGAGTTGGCACCTGCAGCCCATGGGCATCTGTCTTTCACCTCACCCCCTTGCAAACCAGCCAAGCAGTCTGAGCCCCAAGTCATGCAGCAGTCTGTTATGCTTTTTGATGACTCTGCTGGCGGGGTTTCTGTGGGCCATCTACCTAGCCCTGGCCCCAGAAGTGGAAGAGATTGAGTGCACTGATGCCCAACCACTTATGTTTCAGGATGTGGACATGGGAGGACCACCGCATCATGTCTCTGATGATGATGACGAAACACAGGTGCTTTCTGCTGTGTGCAGATCAGCAAGGAGTGCAGGGGTGAAGAGTGGGTGGAAGATGATGTGGAGGATGATGAGGTCCTGGACCCCACATGGAATCAAGGTCATGCAAATGATGTGTGCAGTTCGGAGGAAGAGGTGGTGGTCACACAGTGCCAGCCTCACAACAAAAGAGGGAGCAGGGTGCTAAAGCATAGTGGCTGTCCCCTAGACAGTATGCCTGCTACTGCCCACCGCACCCAGGGACTGAGCACGCCAAAGCCAGCTCCCTGGCGGGGCAGTTTTTCAGAAAAAGTGCTGACGACAAGATGCAAGTGGTTTGCACGCTGTGCAATCAAAGCCTGAAGCGAGGCATAAATGTTGTAAACCTGAGCACCACCTGCATGACCAGGCATCTAAATGCAAAGCACGAGCTGCAGTGGAGTACACTCCTCAAAAGCCTCGAAAGATCTCAGGCTCCTACTGCTCCCTCTTCTGCTGCAGTCCCAGCCTCTTCCTCCCCCTCTGGAGTGACAGTGGCACCTGCCACCCGCAAACAGAGGATGTGGCAGCAACACCACCACCTCCACCACCTTTACCCAGCATGTCCACACTGTCCCTTGGAAGTGTTCAGCTGTCCATCCCCCAAACACTGGAGAGAAAGAGGAAGTACCCCCTTACCTACCATGATCCCTGGCCCTGAATGCCAGCAGGGGCGTCGTTAGGTCAAAACATTCGGGGCTGGAGCCCCGAATGTTTTGTCCAGTGCCCCGAATGTTTATGCTGGTGGTGGGCATAGGTTCTGGCAGGGCCGTGAAGCGCTATACTCCCCCTTTCCTTCCTGGTCCTCGGCGCTCCACTGTGAAGGCTGTGCACAGTGTGAGGCCACGCTGTGACCTCACACTGTGCGCGCCCACACAGCAGACTATACCAGAGGATTACCGAGTGGTGAAGAGCGGCAGCATCTCGAGCAGGAACGGTAAGTGTTTTTTTTTTTGGGGGGGGGGCTGATGGAGCCACTGGGGGCTGAAGAGGGGCATTGAGGGCTGAAGAGGGGGTGCTGGGGGGCTGAAAAGAGGCTGCTGGGGGGCTGATATGAGGCAAGGGGGGCTGAAGAGAGGCACTGGGGGGCTGATATGAGGCACCGGGAGCTGATATGAGGAACTGGGGGCTGATATGAGGCATTGGGGGGCTGATATGAGGCACTGGGGGCTGCTATGAGGCACTGGGGGCTGAAGAGGGACACTGGGGGGCTGAAGAGAGGCACTAGGGGGCTTAAGAGAGGCACTGGAGGGCTGAAGAGAGGCACTGGGGGCTGATATCAGGCACTGGGGGGCTGATATCAGGCACTGGGGGGCTGATATGAGGCACTGGGGGCTGGAGAGAGGCTGCTGGGGGCCTGAAGAGGGGTACTAGGGGGATGATATGAGGCACTTGGGGCTGATATGAGGCACTGGGGGGGTGATGTGAGGCACTGGGGCTTTTATCTGAGGTCTGATTGGGGTCTTATTAACATTGGGGGTCTTATTGGGGCTGTCAGCTGAGGTCTGATTAACATTGGGGTTCTGATTGGTGGTCTGACCTCGGGTGTAATGAAAATTAATTTTTTCTTATTTTTTCTTATTGTCCCCCTCTAAAACCTAGGTGCCTCTTATGGGCCGGGGCGTCTTATAGGGCGAAAAATACGGGTAAGTTTAAAAATGATTTCTTCTCCCTTCATTACATTGATAGTGCGGGGTCTGTATGTATGTATGCAGAGTGTATTTGTGTATATATATATATATGTGTGTATGTGTATATAATATATACATACTGTGGCAATGTGAACATTGAGGTGTTGTTTGCACCAGGAACGTGTCGCCAAGGGGCCCGGCGTTGGTGGAGTAAAAGGTGTCAACTAAAGTAGTTGGGGGGACACCATATAGATAGTGTAGCTGGTTCAGCTATTTCAGGGCGGGCTTTTACTGGGAACAGGCAATGTGTTGGGTGGGTGCCTATTCCCCATGCTCCAGGCCAGGACTTAGGGCATGCTCACGTCCATGGTTTCCATTTAATCTGGTTTCTGCTTTTGGGTGTGTCTCACTCTGGAGAGTGTGCAGACAGAGACCTGGTGAGGTTCCGTCAGTGTGGTCTCAGCTAGGCAAGGCTGAGGGGCCACGAGGCTATGCAATAGCCTGAAGTTTGGGGGACCTAGCGACGTCTAGAGAACGAGGGTTGCACGGCCAACGTCTAGAGGACTACTGGGCCACACTCCCCCAAAAGGTACTGTAGTTGCCACAGCCTGGAGGCTGCTGTATTGATGTTGGCTGAAGAAAGCCGCATATAATGTCCATGTGTGACATTATAGGGACGTATTTTGTTTAGGTAGCGCCTAGAAGGGCAGGAGTTTATTTATGTTTTAAGTGTTGGCGGCGCGGGAACCTCACCCCACCCAGTGATGTATAACTGGACTATCCTTTATGAGAAGACTGTCAAAATAAATGCACAGTTTGGTCATGAAAATCCGTTTGATGCACATCCCTTGCCTGGCGCATGTGCAGAATTTGGTGGTGCAGAGGTTACCCCGATATGTCAGAGCTGCTACAGAAAGGGTGGGCCGTCTGTGCGCATGTCTGTGCGCATGTCTGTGCTGCAGCGTAATTTCGGCCTTCCCGCTCACTGCCTCATATGCGACGTACCCACAAGGTGGAACTCCACCTTGCACATGCTGGAGAGACTGTGTGATCAGCAGGTGATAGTGCGGCCACACTCCCCCAAAAGGTACTGGAGTTGCCACAGCCTGGAGGCTGCTGTATTGATGCTGGCTGAGGAAAGCCGCATATAATGTCCATGTGTGAATTGTGCTCTACGAGTGAGGTAGGGACGTATTTTGTTTAGGTAGCGCCTAGAAGGGCAGGAGTTTATTTATGTTTTAAGTGTTGGCGGCCCGGGAACCTCACCCCACCCAGTGATGTATAACTGGACTATCCTTTATGAGAAGACTGTCAAAATAAATGCACAGTTTGGTCATGAAAATCCGTTGTCTGGTGAGATATCTGTAAGTGTGACCCCCTGAAAAGAGACGATCCCTTACAATACATACATACACGCACGCGTGTGGCGTGTGTGTGTTTGTGCTTTAGGGTGCACACCCTAATGCAATAGGCTGCGCACGCCTATGCTGGTGGGATTTTTTTTTATTTGGCTATTCCTAGCCGTCTGGGCAATCCCACAGATCATCCCCCAACCCCTCTTGTACTTGTTCCGCTACTTGCAGGTTGCATGGGCATGAGTTCAGAACTTCAGTCACTTCGGTCTGAAGTTCTGAACTCATGCCCGCGCAGCCTGCAAGTAGCGGAACAAGTACAAGGGGGGGGGGGTTGATGGGTTCCAACTTCTGTGATTAGTTTATAGTTGGGGGGTTTTCTTCATTTTAAATTTGGCTGACCATAGGTTAAGATGATCTGTGGGGTTGCCCAGACGGCTAGGCCCTTCACTGTAGTTATTAAGCCCTTTCAGCAGTCCCCCATTCACTTAAGGGGTGACTGTTGAAAGGGGTTAATAACTAATATGAAGGCCCCCGATGCTGACGAGGGAGTGGCTTCCTGGGGTGGGGGTGTGGCTTCATGTGGGCTCGTGCCCCGGATGTCTTAGACCCTAGCAACGCCCCTGAATGCCAGTATTTCAAAATGTCTGGCATTTGAAATGCTGTCATTCCCTCTGGTGGAGACAGAGACTTTTAAAAACCTTGTGGTGGCTGTTCCCAGCCGCCACTACTTTTCCAGGCGAGCCATCCATGCCCTGCACAACCAAGTGGAAGACAACATTTATTTCTCCATCCCCTTCATCAACAACCCCCCTTTTCATTGCTTCGGAGCCAACGTCTAGGGTCCAGAGTATCCAGGTAGGAGGACTGTGACACGTGCACCAACATTAAGGGACATTTAGGCCACCCTACACCACTCTGGCATTCCTACACCTGGGTACCATCCACAGTATCACTAAAAGGGGCCTGTGCCCTTGTTGCTTCACTGCAACTGGTGTCACGAAAACAAGTACTTTTTCCCCTTAAAGGGCCCTGGGGGGAGGCGCCCACTGCACCTCCTCATCCGGTCAGCGTAACACCTTCACCAACAACTTCAGCACAGCCAAGGGGAAATGACAGCAGGCTGTTTTGAAACACATCTGTTTGGGGGGAAAACCCCACACCGCGCAGGAAACAGACCGATGAGTGGTTGGTGCCGCTGAGCCTCAAGCCCGGCCTGGTGGTGTGTGATAATGGGCAAAATCTCGTAGCAGCTCTGGGGATAGCCGGTTTGATGCACATCCCTTGCCTGGCGCATGTGCAGAATTTGGTGGTGCAGAGGTTCCTGAAAAATTACCCCGATATGTCAGAGCTGCTACAGAAATGGCGGGCCGTCTGTGCGCATGTCTGTGCTGCAGCGTAATTTCGGTCTTCCCGCTCACTGCCTCATATGCGACGTACCCACAAGGTGGAACTCCACCTTGCACATGCTGGAGAGACTGTGTGATCAGCAGGTGATAGTGCGGTACGCAGCCCTGCAGGGTATTGCAATGTAAGGTCACGGTTACTTAGGCAAACGAGGGTTGCTATGGGTTACTCACAGTTTCTGGGATGACCCTGGGCAGGCGTACAGCAGTGATGGAGAGGCTGGCACAGAAGTCCTCTGGGGCACTCTCTGTATATAGGGACCAGGCCTGATGGTGGATGAAGTGCCCTGGATGTTGCAGATGTTTAATGTGCCTAGGGAAAGGTCCCTTTAAGGTTCGTGACGCCAGTGCCTGTAACGGTGGCACACCGATTGGTAGCACCAATAAGTGAGGAACACGTTGTTGCGGTGAACCAAACTTTTCTTTACTGGGAACAGTTCAAACTTTGTACAATCTTTTCTAAGTTCAGTTCCACATAGCAGTATCACATCAATAGCAGGCTTTTACATCAATGGCAGGCAACAATGTTCTTTGCAAGGTACTCAGAGGGTAAAAACATCACTCACAGACCTGGCTGCACTATTCCTCAGATATCCTGGCTGTCTGTATCCCAAGGCCCCTATGCCCTAATGCTGGCTTTTATCCTTGGTAGCAATCCTCCTCAGGTATATATCCTTGCTTTAAAGTATAAATCCTTCTGCCCTTCAGCTTACTTGACTAGCTGGAACACTGGCTCTGCTCTGCTCTGGTTAGGGAACTGCAGGTTTCTCCCAGGAGGCAAACTCTTCTCTTGGGGTGAATCTTCTGAGCTAACAGAGGCTCAGGAACTTCAGGCAGGCTATACTCCTTCACTAGCCTCCTGGTGGCAACTAGAAGTCTGGACTGTCTAGCTGCATGTCAGGAGGAGGCCCTCAGCTTGTCTCTCCACAGACTCCTGACTACACAGACTGACCACTCCCTGTCTGGGTCTGAATATATATACTAGGGGCTCCCTAGCTCCCTCTAGTGCCTAGGATGCTGAACTACACCCTAACAGGCCTGCTGCACATATCACAGGAAAAATACATATCATATACACATTAAAATGCATTAAAATGTACTGTGAAATACACTGCCACTGTCCCTCAGGAGTAAGAGTACCACGTGGCCCAATTGACCCTTGTGTAGTGCCCACCTTTACCTAGTGGGACACTACAATAGTACAGTTTCAGCTTCAACACGCACGGGTGATTCGCTCAGCGGAATAGCACTACTTCACCACCAATGAGTGGGCCTCCATGCAGGACGTGTGTGCCGTGTTGCGCTGTTTCGAGTACTCCACCAACATGGCTACTGCCAATGATGCAGTCCTCAGCGTTACTATCCCACTTCTATGTCTCCTTGAAAAAACACTTTGGGCGATGATGGAAGAGGATGTGGCACAGGAGGAAGAGGAGGAGGAAGAGGGATAATTTCCACGGTTATCAGGCCAGTCATTCACAAGTGGTTCGGAGGGTGGGTTCCTGCACCAATAGAGGCCAGGTACACAACTGTCCAGGCAGGGCACAGTTCTGCAGGATGAGGAGGAGGAGGATGAGGAGAAGGAGGATGATGAGGAGGAGGATGATGAGGAGGAGGAACCGTGTTCACAGCAGGGTGGCACCCAAAGCAGCTTATGAACATCAATGGAGCATGGCTGGTGGGATACAGAGGACACAGGCAATACACCTCCCACAGAGGACAGCTTGTCGTTGCCTCTGGGCAGCCTGGCACACATGAGCGACTACATGCTGCAGTGCCTGCGCAATGACTGCCGAGTTTCCCACATTCTAACCAGTGCTGATTACTCTGTGGCCACCCTGCTGGATCCCCGCTACAAGTGTAAGGGTCAGCCCCTAGAAACACCAATTTACATTGCGCTGTATTGCTAATGATAAGGTTTCACACAGACTGTGATGTTTACCTCCAGCCAGAAGAGGCGGCTGTGTTGTTGAGTAAGAGAGAAATTAAGTTGTTTGTTCCAGAGGAAGTAGGAGGAGTTTCAAGTTCCCGTGCTCAGTCTGGTGTGTCTTCCTGGCTGGAGTGAACAGAGACTGTAAAGTGATTCTTCCAGGGTGCTGTGGAACAGAACAGAGACTGTAAAGTGATTCTTCGAGTCTGCTGTGGGACAGAACAACAGAGACTTTAAAGTGTGTCCGAGAGGAGTGATATTATTTAATTCAGAGACCAGTGATATGACAGGTACTCCTGTGGATGCCTGTACCTGCAAACTAGACACAGAGAGGAAAAGACCATGCTGGGACAAGCAAGCGACCAGATCAGGATCCAGACTACACCTGCCTCCACGTACTAGACCAAGACAAGCAGCTCCCCACAGAATTGTGAGTGTGCACCGGTGCTAATCTGTGATAGGTCATAGAGCAGGATACTGTAGTCAGTGAGTTGTAGCAACATGCCCTGAGTAGCAGGGTTCAGACAGGAAAATAGTAGAGGAGAGTAGCCTGTTTTTTAATGTATTTGCTGGTTGGGGTGCGATTTTTGGATGCAAAGTTCAGTTATCCTTTTTGTAAATTTATGTAAACTTGTTATTACTATTCCTGTCATTTGTCGTTTGCGCCTCTGGTGCATCGGCACAATACTGTTAATCCGATTTTCTGGCCCTTATATTTTGTTTTTTAATAAAGCCGGTATCTGCTTCAGCCTCCTTGTCTGCTGTACTGTGTTTGAACCCTGCCCTGCGGTCTCTTCCTCCTCTGACCGCTACACAGGGACAAAGTGCTGTCCTTAATTCCGTCAGTGGAGCCTGATCGGAAGATGCGCGAGTACAAGCGCATGCTGGTAGACGCGCTGCTGATAGCATTCACACCTGACAGCGGGGCTCAGTGGAAGCACAAGGCGAAGGCAGAGGAGGAGGAAGTCGCCAACGCAGCAGAGGCACCATCAGCACCTCAGAAGGGAGGGTTAGCATGGCCGAAATGTGGAATAGATTTGTCAGCACACCACAACAACCAGCATGTTGATACGGAATGTCTTGGCAGGAGGCAGCATTTCAGCAACACGGTGGAACAGTACGTGTGCACATGCCTACACAAACTGACTGATGGGTCTGCCCCATTCAACTTCTGGGTCTCCAAATTAGGCACATGGCCTGAGCTTTCCATTAACGCCTTGGAGGTGCTGTCCTGCCCTGCAGAAAGTGTATTGTCCGAATGTGTATTTAGCACGGCAGGGGGGTAATCACAGACAAGTGCAGCCGCCTGTCCACAGCCAATGTGGATAAGATGACGTTCATTAAAGTGAGCCAGCCATGGATCCCACAGGACTTGTCCGTACCTTGTGCTGAGTAGACAATTATACCGGCCGTACCCAGCCATTGTTACACTCCTACAAAATTTCTCTTTGCATTCTCTTTTCTATTTCCCAATGTTTTGGGGTCTTCCCAAATTTATAAAAAAATAAAATAAATAAATAAAGGAAAAAAAAACAAAAAAACTGTGTTGGCTACCTCCTCCTCCACTGCCGCTTCCACCTACACCGCCATGTCCACCGCCTCCTCAACCCCCTACTCTACTTTGACCTCCGCCTCCTAGTTCAAGATTATAATTTTTTATTTTTTTCTATTCTATGTTATTTTAAGTCATTTCCCTATGCACATTTGTTTGCAGGGCAACTGTTCTGCTCTTACCCCCGTTGTGCTTCCCTTTTCAGCCCTCTAGCCCTTACTACAATTATTTTACAGCCATTTTAGTGCATTAAAGTTCAGGTCCCCTTTGACTTCAACGGGGTTCGAGTTTGAGTTCAGGTCAAGTTCAGGTCCCGAACCCGAACTTTGACCCGAACCCGAACTTTGACCCGAAGTTCGGCCGAACCCTGCGAACCCGAACATCCACGGGTCCGCTCATCCCTATTTGTTAGGCCCCTGGCTGTCAAAGCAACCCCTCAGCACCCTGCAATCACATTATCGACACCCAGCAATTCCCCTCGCTCTCTCTAACGGCTTAGATGGTGTGGTCAACATTGAGCAAGCCTGCTAGTTCAAAGTACCCTTGTCACTGCCCCTCCAAATTAGTAGAATCACTAATGCTATAATCACAGGATCATATGAACTAAGGCTACTTTCACACTAGCGTTTTGACTTTCCGTTTGTGAGATCCGTTCAGGGCTCTCACAAGCGGTCCAAAACGGATCAGTTTTGCCCTAATGCATTCCGAATGGAAAAGGATCTGCTCGGAATGCATCAGTTTGCCTCAGTTCAGTCACCATTCCGCTCTGGAGGCGGACAACAAAACGCTGTCCACCTGACGATGCGGAGCCAAACGGATCCGTTTTCTCTGATACAATCTGGCACAATGGAAAACGGATCCGTCCCCCATTGACTTTTAATCATGTTCAAGACGGATCCGTCATGGCTATAGAAGACATAAACGTAATGCAACCGGATCCGTTCATGACGGATGCATGCGGTTGTATTATTGTAACGGAAGCGTTTTTGCAGATCCATGACGGATCCGCAAAAAACGCTAGTGTGAAAGTAGCCTAATAATGCGTTTCCTCTACCATCTCACAGTCAGTTTTTAATTTCCTGCAAATTCTTTTAGCAATATAACTCTCTCTATCTGCGTCTGCAGCTTAATTCAGCTCTAAGGAAGAAATTGACTTTCTCTTGCTTTACCTCATAATGAGATTAATGAAGTGTGCAAAAGTGACAGAAGCTACCAAACAGGATAGAGCGCTCAGTATTTAATCCTTGTATAAAAACATGAATTTACATGATGTGGAACATCAGTTTTTTTTTTTCTTCAGTGGATCAGTTGAATATAAAATATAAGATATTAAATCATCTTCATTATATCACTAATTGAAAATTCATTGGGAACAGAGGTTGTGCACTACTTTTTTCGGGAAGAATAAAAATACTCCTTTTATCATTTTTAAAGAATATTTTCAATTATGGAGTATGAAATAAGACACTGTGTATTTTTAGTGGCACCATCCTGGGATACTGTGAATATACAGTACAGACCAAAAGTTTGGACACACCTTCTCATTCAAAGAGTTTTCTTTATTTTCATGACTATGAAAATTGTAGATTCACACTGAAGGCATCAAAACTATGAATTAACACATGTGGAATTATATACATAACAAACAAGTGTGAAACAACTGAAAATATGTAATATTCTAGGCTCTTCAAAGTAGCCACCTTTTGCTTTGATTACTGCTTTGCACACTCTTGGCATTCTCTTGATGAGCTTCAAGAGGTAGTCCCCTGAAATGGTTTTCACTTCACAGGTGTGCCCTGTCAGGTTTAATAAGTGGGATTTCTTGCCTTATAAATGGAGTTGGGACCATCAGTTGCTTTGAGGAGAAGTCAGGTGGATACACAGCTGATAGTCCTACTGAATAGACTGTTAGAATTTGTATTATGGCAAGAAAAAAGCAGCTAAGTAAAGAAAAACGAGTGGCCATCATTACTTTAAGAAATGAAGGTCAGTCAGTCAGCCGAAAAATTGGGAAAACTTTGAAAGTAAGGGCTATTTGACCATGAAGGAGAGTGATGGGGGGCTGCGCCAGATGACCTGGCCTCCACAGTCACCGGACCTGAACCCAATCGAGATGGTTTGGGGTGAGCTAGACCGCAGAGTGAAGGCAAAAGGGCCAACAAGTGCTAAGCATCTCTGGGAACTCCTTCAAGACTGTTGGAAGACCATTTCAGGGGACTACCTCTTGAAGCTCATCAAGAGAATGCCAAGAGTGTGCAAAGCAGTAATCAAAGCAAAAGGTGGCTACTTTGAAGAACCTAGAATATGACATATTTTCAGTTGTTTCACACTTGTTTGTTATGTATATAATTCCACATGTGTTAATTCATAGTTTTGATGCCTTCATAGTCATGAAAATAAAGAAAACTCTTTGAATGAGAAGGTGTGTCCAAACTTTTGGTCTGTACTGTATATATATATATGTTGGTAAGGCTGATTAGTCAGCCTGCATTTGTGGGAGAGGCGGAGGCTCTTCATATACGAGCCACACCTTCACTTCCAGGCCTGTGTTTTCAGGTGCACATCTGCTGCTGCTGGGTGTCATTAGCAAACCAGCTTCTCTGGTGGTAGGATTCTTTCTTTGCAGCATGGAGCTTGTTATTTTGCTCTCTGCTACCGCTGTATGCACACGCCATACTATGTAAGTAGTTTGGACCGGGGCCGTCTCTCCTGGCCGGTCGGAACCGTCTTTGCCTCAGAATCTGCTACCTCAGGTTTGCTCGTTGGGCCTAAATACTTCTATTCCTATTTCTTTTCAACTTTGTTTGTTGGTAATAGGAGTTAGTTCCTATAAATCTTACAAGTTTCACTTTGCTTTGTATGTCTCGTATGAAAAGTTACTTCAGCCGGTTTGCTGTAAAGGATGAGTTACCCGGGCTGCACATGACGTCACGTTTGGAGATCGGACGCAGCTGTTGTTGTTTAGGCCTCTTGCTGTAGCTGTTCCTTGCCATGTGTCTCCCCCCCTCCCCCGCTACCACCATCTTTAGACTTCATGTATTTCACTGCTCCATGTACTTAAAAACCCTGCTGCACTATCTAAAAACCCTGCCGCACCACATTATCCTGAGCGGCATTTACACTTGGCTTTTATTTCATGTCTTATGCTGCATCCGCACGTCCTTACTGTCCTGCACTTTTCTACTCTTGGTTCGTATTCACTCAGATTGGTCTCACATTCAAGCTGCATTCACCTGTTGGCTGTTACATCTCATTCCGTCCCCAGCCGACAGCCGGATCCATATTACACGCCTGTTATTACATGTTGTATACTCGGCTTACAGCCATAGCTGCTACTGTTACTCCGTTTTCATGCTCTGGACGCACCACCCTGGTGTTCCCACCTTGCTCCACTCACAACCAGAGCTGCATTTATACCAAATTTCATGCTCTGCTTATACCCAAAGTTGTGTTCACACTTCTACTGCTACACCAGGTCGTATACCCCACTCACCAAAGCCGCTTTCCATGTCTGCTGTCACATCAAGTTAATATTCTGTTCACATCCAAAGCTGCGTCCGCATGTCTGCTTTCACATCTTGTCCTATACTCCTTTCACTACTAGAGCTGCGTCCACGTGTCTGCTTTCGCATCACGTCAATACTCTGCTCACTTTCAGGTTGCATTTATACGTCTGCTTTATACCATGCTTTTCATGCGCTACCCATACTCAGAGCTGCGCCCATACAATGTTTTTTTAGGTACCACTCACATCCAAAGCTGCATTCACCCATTTGTTGTTACATCATGTGTTGTACTCTGCTTACACTCAAAGCTGCATTCTCCTGTTCATTGCTACGTCATGGTTTTGCTCAATCTCATCGGGGCAGTCTGCACCCACCGCTCTGGTACCTCTCTCCCGACAAACATAACTGTGTTCTTTTCAGGCTTACGTTCCCTTCCTCGGTGGTCTGTTACATTCCATAGGCCTACTTTCTGTTTTAATCCTGGTTCATATTCACTCAGACTGGTCTCCTTTTACTTCTGGTTCGTATTCACTCAGATTGGTCTCCTGCCCCAGTTCATGAAACAGCTCCTCAGCAGAGGTCAGTGGGCCAGTAAGTTTCCTGCTATGTTTTCACAAGCTGTTTATTTGTTTGTCACGATAAGAGACTTCTCTTAGCAAACTTGCAATGCCTCAGGCTCTTGTTTTTTCTCCCATCTCTGTTTCAATTTCATGTTTACGTTTATGGTTCGCGGTGGTTAGTGTTTTATGTATGCACGTGCTTCGGATTACTAATGTCTATATTTTTAACGCCTGTTGGCAGTCATCTTCCTTAGGCCACCTTCTAGCCAATCCAATCATTCAAGTCGCTTCATATGCCATCAGGTCCGGCTTACGTTTTAATTACTTATCGTCACTGCAACGTCATCCCTCTGTCTTTGGGGGCCCTTTGACTGATCCGGCCTCATGGCTTCGGGGGCCCCATGACCGTTTTTTCATGTTTGGTTTGTTAGGGGTACGACATGGTTGTAGGCTGGTTAGTGTTCCAGGTTTGCTGTTGGAGGGGGTCATGGTTATGCGAGTCCCCAGGCATTCTGTGCTGCATAAGTGGTTTATTAAAAAAAATGTAAAAAAAATTCATAAGAGGCTCGCACGAGTGGCTCTTCGCTTATAGGACCTCACGACTGGCATCGTCATTCGTAGTTCGCACGGTCATCTGATACTTGTTCCGCCATAAGAGGCTCTCACGCATGGCTCCTGCCATAAGAGGCTCTCACGCATGGCTCCCGCCATAAGAGGCTCTCACGCATGGCTCCCGCCATGGGGGGCTCTCACGCATGGCTCCCGCCATGGGGGGCTCTCACGCATGGCTCCCGCCATGGGGGGCTCTCACGCATGGCTCCCGCCATGGGGGGCTCTCACGCATGGCTCCCGCCATGGGGGGCTCTCACGCATGGCTCCCGCCATGGGGGGCTCTCACGCATGGCTCTCTCCATGGGGGGCTCTCACGCATGGCTCCCGCCATGGGGGGCTCTCACGCATGGCTCCCGCCATGGGGGGGGCTCTCACGCATGGCTCCCGCCATGGGGGGGGGGGCTCTCACGCATGGCTCCCGCCATGGGGGACTCTCACGCATGGCTCCCGCCATGGGGGACTCTCACGCATGGCTCCCGCCATGGGGGACTCTCACGCATGGCTCCCGCCATGGGGGACTCTCACGCATGGCTCCCGCCATGGGGGACTCTCACGCATGGCTCTTGGCTTAGAGGATTTTACAATTGTCATTGACATTGGTAGGTCATACGGCCATCTGATACTATTTTCCATGGCACTCCTTTCAGAAGTTTTCTTTTGTTCATTTGTATTTTACAGATTAGTACTTGCGGTTCATTTCAGCCTCATTTCATTAAGAAGCTTTACCCCATGTCTTTGTCTTTCTAGGTTATCGAGTCCCGGTTGATTACTAAACCCGTTGGGTTAAACCCCAATCTTTTCCCCAGCCGTCCTTAATTCTAAGGTTCGCATCCCGGCCCCATGGGCCCCTGGTGGTTGCTTCCGCTCCATGGCTTCAGGGGTCCGACCAATGGTTGTCAGTCCTCCTGTGCAGCTATGCTTTTGAATGACATATCTTTACCTGCTTGCCAGCTTATTTTATTCAGGTTTAATTTTAGTTTATGTCTGTTATTATCTCAATTTTCTGTCACGTTTCCCTTCGTCTTTTCAGGTCATGCAGTTGAACTCATATTGGGGTCACCTTCCACGTCGGTCAGGTCTCGTTTCTAACGATAGTTCGCCTTGCATGTTATTCAGGCCACGTAGTTTATCTTAGGTGTCGCCTGCCACATCGGTCAGGCTCATGGTTTAATTTCACCTGCATCTTATTCAGGTCACTTTTTATAGTTATAATTATAAAAAAAAAAAAAAAAAAAAACTCGGCCCCATGGCTTCGGGGGCCCGATGACAGCTTCGGCCCCATGGCTTCGGGGGCCCGATGACCGCTTCGGCCCCATGGCTTCGGGGGCCCGATGACAGCTTCGGCCCCATGGCTTTGGGGGCCCGATGACAGCTTCGGCCCCATGGCTTCGGGGGCCCGATGACAGCTTCGGCCCCATGGCTTCGGGGGCCCGATGACAGCTTCGGCCCCATGGCTTCGGGGGCCCGATGACAGCTTCGGCCCCATGGCTTCGGGGGCCCGATGACAGCTTCGGCCCCATGGCTTTGGGGGCCCGATGACAGCTTCGGCCCCATGGCTTCGGGGGCCCGATGACAGCTTCGGCCCCATGGCTTCGGGGGCCCGATGACAGCTTCGGCCCCATGGCTTCGGGGGCCCGATGACTGTTTTCAGTACTGCTGGGCTGATTGTTGATTGCTCACTTATGTTTTGACCGCAAACTTGTCCGGTTCGCCCTACAGCATAATTGTCATGTCTTACGCAGATATTTCGTCTTTCTTTAATTGTTCATGCTTTCGTTCAGGTCCTGCCAGAGGAAGAACAAGTAGGGCAATCCCCTCTAACATTTCAGTCTCTGATCGTAGTCGATCATATCTTGTCAACCAGGTCCCCGCGCAAAGTCTTTGCCTTTTTACCACGACCAGGAATTCATTTTCAGATAGTAGGCCGGTCTTCACGTCTCAAGCGTAAAAACAATTCTCAGGGGCACACAGTAGAACAACGCGCGGACCACGGCTAGCAGATAGCTGTTGTCTGGGGAACTATTCAAGGATTCTCTTCCTATCTACATGGTTTTTTTTGGCCCTCATTCCTGCATAGTCTAGGCAGTTAGGTTTCGGTCCCACAATCTCCTGGGGCTAGGGTATTGCCAGTACTCGCACTAGAACCAAACTTTACAAGTTTCAGTTGGTTTTTATGATCCATTTCACAACGTATTCCCGGTCCTCCATTCCGCTTTGGGGCAGTAATCGCAATATTGAGCATCATGTCTCTTGCCTTGTCATCCACAAGATGGGTTGTAGGTCTCCTACTGGTCTTGTCTCGTATACCCCGAATTTTCGCTCTAGATCCCTGACGCCTTGCAGTTAGCTTGGGGATTAGTTTGCACATGTCATTCGAATTCCTTGTCTACCCTACTTGGCTTGTTTTTTGCCCACTTATAGGCCTACCCACGATCATGGCTTAGGGCACACAACAAGCCATTTAGTCACGTCTGCTAAGACACGCCTAGCTGGGTTAGGTTGTTCCCGCTGTTTCTCTCCCTAGGGTTCTTTGGATACCTCTTGGCCGTAGCCATGACCACAAGTTGGTAAGGCTGATTTGTCAGCCTGCATTTGTGGGAGGGGCGGAGGCTCTTCATATACGAGCCACACCTTCACTTCCAGGCGTGTGTTTTCAGGTGCCCCACCCTCCCTCCCTTATCTTCTCATTTCCACAGGGTATGCCCACTTATAGGCCTACCCACGATCATGGCTTAGGGCACACAACAAGCCATTTAGTCACGTCAGCTAAGACACGCCTAGCTGGGTTAGGTTGTTCCCGCTGTTTCTCTCCCTAGGGTTCTTCGGATACCTCTTGGCCGTAGCCATGACCACAAATATATATACATATTAACATATACATTTCTTGGCTTTTAATGGGAAAATAGCAGTTCTGCCATTGTTTTTGCATTTTAAATTTACAACTTTCATCATGCCACCTAACTAACATGTTACTTTTATTCTATGGGCCAGTATGATTATGGCTAGAGATTTTAAAAATTTGATTTGCAGAAGTCAACCAAGATATTCGATTTGTTACGAAATCAGGTATACCCAGGCCACACGGGCGGCCATGTTTCTGTGAAGAACCGTGCAGCCAATTAGCCCACAGCTGCCTTTCATTTAATAAAGAAGACCGCGCTGTATAATCCTTCTTCAATGTTAAAGGCCGTGCAGCACCTTTAAATAGAAGCAGTTGCTGGTATGGGGTTTTGCTGGTTAGGGGGGACAATATGCATATTATTGCTGTTCTGAAGACAAAAAAATGATGGCTTACCTAAATAAAAAATAGGGAAAAAAAATCTTGTGGTTGTCAATACCGCGCCCAAAGCCTTTTTGTCCTCCGCATTTTGGAGTTCACTTTGACCAGAAATGTCTTCTCGTTAATAAATAACTATACCACCAGCTCAGGGGCACTGGGATGGGGAGTCTGTGTGCCCCCGTCATATGCTAATTTGTTGCTGGGCTGGTGGGAGGAGACTATGGTCTTTGCGGAGGACAGGATGAAAATCACTGATTCTATAGGGCTGTGGGCGCGTTATATAGATGACATTTTTGGATTTGAGTGAGAATTGCATAGGCCTATGTTTTACCTGTGAACTGAATGAGGTGTCCTTACCCTTTCTTGATGTATTGATAACTAGGAATGAGGGAGGTGAGTTAGACACCTTAGTCTATAGGAAACCGAGCTCCACTAATTCCCTTCTGAGATGGGAGAGCAGTCACCCACTCCCACTCAGAAGAGGAATTCCCAAGGGACAGTACCTTTGTCTCCGAAGGAATTGTTCCACTAAACGGGAGTTAAGAATCTGTCAAGCCGCCGATCTACATGAGAGATTCTTACAGCACAGATATCCGGATAAAGTCCTTAGACCAGCGTTTAGGTCATCTTTACAGGAAGAAAGATCTAATCTCCTTTCCCCCAAAGCAGGGGTGAGTCAAGACGCGAAATTGATTCGCCCTATCACTACATAGAATAGGGCGGCGGTGCAAATACAGGAAGTTGTGAATCAACATTGGAAAATTCTTACCATGGACCCTGACCTGAAAGTGGTTGTAGCCAACTATCCACATATTACTTACCGTCGTGGTCAGAGCCTACAAGACAGATTGGTACACAGTGAATTTGCACCACTGATCCCTTCGGGTTGTTTGTGGTGCAAAAGCATGCTAAAGGCTGCTTCAGGTGCAGTGGCTGTGTAGCCTGTAAACACATCCAGACTGGTAAGACTTTCACAAGTAATATCACAGGGAGAGAGCATGCCATTCAGCACTACATCAATTGCAGATCTAGAGGGGTAATTTACCGCTTCTCTTGTGAATGCAGTAAGGAATACATTAGAAAAACCACTCATGAATTTCGCAGAAGAGTATATCAACGATATTACTAATATGCGGGACACACCAATAGCCCAACATGTTCATTGTCACCACAATGGCAGGGCTCGTGTATCGTTCATGGGCATCGACAAAGTTACACCATCTAGAAGGGGTGGCAATTGGGACCGAGCAATTCTCTAGCGAGAGGCTCGCTGGATTTATTATCTCAAAACTACTACCCCAATGGGTTTAAATGAACAACTGAACTTTGGTTCTTTTATTTGATGTCTATCTCCAATGTCCGGCCTCCCCTTGATATTAGTACCCCCGTTTACTCACGCGGGATGCGGCCTTTAAATGAGCTACACCATACGCCATACACGGCGCTTTGACATGCAGCACCTACCCATTGGCAAGACATTTATCCCTCAAGATAGCCCCATTTTCCACTGTAGGGCATTTACCTAGGGGAACCTTCTGATCTCCCTTTTTGGATCCATTGACTCAAGGGAGTGTTGCGGGATAACTTTTCTTATTTCCCTTCATATAATTTATTTATTTTTACCCCCTGTGTTTGGGCCCCTTTTTTGCAATTTGTGTATTCAGTACACCCTATATACCTTGTATTCAGCATACCCTATTACTGTCCATTTCCCCTGATGAGTTATCTAACGAAACGGGGCACGTCGGGAACTTTTATTTAAGTTTTTTTTAGGGATTTTGCCCGGGTTTAGGGTCGGGTATCCGGACGGGGTCGCCCCTTTCGGGGAGAGTGATCTGTATAGATAGGCAGGGCATTTCTAGTCCTTTCCCTTCACATAAGGTGACATAGGGGTAGTTGTTCCTGATGCTTTCTCTACGTAAGAAGACAAGAGTCACCCGCCCCCGTTTGCCTGTTCTGCATTCTAGAGTGCAAGAATCACCCGTTTGTATGCCGACATTGTACCCAAGTGAGCACATCACGGCACCATATCATTCTTCTGGGGTTCGTGAATGATCCACATCCCTCTGAGGACCCTACAGCGTCCAGATTGGTGAGATTATTCAAATTTTATTTTCCTCCATTGTATCTAACGGGCCCTGTGATATCTCATGGTTGTGTTACAATCTAGGTGATTTTCCAGTACATGTTTTACATAATTTTGTGTTTTGCATGTCTTTTTTAGTGCAGTCTTGTGAGTTCACTCCAGCACTAGTAAAAGTTAAGTTTTATCTCCCTATTGCCTCAATCCTGGCGTTTTTGCTGTCATAAATAAAAAAACTGTGTATAAATAAAAATTAGAATAATAATAATGGCCAGGTGCTCAAATCAAACATGTGCAGATGTGTTTTTAATAAAGAAATAAAAAAACTATTAATAAAATATTATTTAAATGGATGCATAGATCAGTGGCGGATCCAGAGCTTGTCTCGGGAGGGGCACTTCCAGATTATTTTCTGTCCGCCACCACAAAACAATGGTGCTTACAGAACAGACTACACAGTGTAGAGGTATACTGTATATTGTGTGGCACAGTGTAGAGGTATACTGTATTTTGTGGGGCACAGTGTATGCTATATGTGTATAACAAACATATATATCACATAAAAACTTAAAATTACTTGGCCCTTGGGGATCTCGGACACCGCTTCAACACTTTTGCCGGGGGGCTCGGCGGAGCTGATGTTGTGTTTTATCCTAATGAGAGAGATTTCATAATAAGGCTTTGGAGAAAGGGCAGTGGGGTCGCAGAGCAGGAAGAGGCTGGTGCTGCTACTAGGGGGCTTATAGAGAGGGAGTAATAAAGCCCACCATAATGCCCCCCCTAGTAGAAATAATTCTCCTTATAATGTGACAGTGCAAAAAATACCCCCTTGGGCAAGAAATACCCGTTCTTTGTGGCCTCAGTAGATGCCCCTATAGTGCCCACCAATAATGTGCCAGTAATAAGTGCCCCCAATAATGTGCCAATAAAATGTGCCCCCAATCATGTGCCAGTAAAATGTGCCCCCATAGATGCCCCCCAATCATGTGCCAGTAATAATAGCCTCCCCATCATGTGCCAGTAATAAGCACCCCCCCATCATGTGCCAGTAATAAGAGCCCCCATCATGTGCCAGTAATAAGAGCCCCCATTATGTGCCAGTAATAAGCACCCCCCATTATGTGCCAGTAATAAGCACCCCCCCTCATGTGCCAGTAATAAGCACCCCCCATCATGTGCCAGTAATAAGCACCCCCATCATGTGCCAGTAATAAGCACCCCCCCATCATGTGCCAGTAATAAGCACCCCCCATTCATGTGCCAGTGATAAGCAGCCCCCCATCATGTGCCAGTAATAAGCACCCCCATCATGTGCCAGTGACAAGAGCCCCTTCCAATGTGCCAGTGACAAGAGTGCCCCCCCTCAATGTGCCAGTAACCAGAGCTCCCCCAATGTGCCTGTGACAAGAGCCCCCTCCAATGTGCCAGTAACAAGAGTGCCCCCCCTCAATGTGCCAGTAACAAGAGGCTCCCCCAATTTGCCAGTAAAACTATTGTACACATATATAAAAAAAAAAAAAAAAACTTATACTAACCTCCATGTCAGCGATGCGATGCAGGTCTCTTCAGGCCTGTGTCCCGCGCTGTACGGCTCAGGCAGGGCGATGACGTCATCGCACCGCCTGCACTGGCCTCTGATAGGCTGCAGGCACTAGGCGGGCAGCCTATCAGGGTAAGGGACACGCCTCTCTCTCCCCTACCCCACAGCACAGGCATCTGTATCGCTGTTCTGAGCGATACAGATGACTATGGAGATGAGCTCTTCCACAATGGAAGCGCTCATCTCCCTGTGCCCTGCCCCCGCCGCCCCCCACTTCTAAGCAGCTCGGGGGGGGGGGGGTGGCAATAGCCCCGTTGCCCCCCCCCTGGATCCGCCAGTGGCATAGATACTGTGGGGATTCGCTCTGGTAGTTGGGATAAGCGGGTGCAGTACAGAGGCAAAGTACAAGTTTGTAATTCAAATGTCTGTGTTTATTCACACATAAGGTCAAACAAAAACACTCTTTTCAAGGTTGGTGTTTGTTCACACCGAGTAGAAAGTTTGTGCATAAAAAAAGTCACCTTGTCGGCGGTTCTGGCTCCAGCAGTCCAAATGCAGGTGTCACGGACATTCCCGTGGCAGGTACCAGGAGATCGGAGAGACTGGCAACTCGTGGGTTAAATTGGCAAGTTCCCTGTGGATCTTATTGTGTCTGTGTTTTGGTGAATGACACACCCCTTGCTTCATGTGTTGCTTATTGGTAATTTACCTTTCCCATAAGTAGCCGCTTCTTACTCTTGGAGGTGCGGTTTATAGATTTTCTTCCTGCTTTCTAACTAGCTGGTCAGTTGTACTCTGGTCAGAAGTGGTGCTTCTGGAGTTGCCAGTTTTCTACTTTCAGCTAAGTCTTGTCTTTTCTTATTGTTTTGTGTTTGTTATATTCCCTGTTGTTTGTATTTGGGCCTGAGGCAGAGACTTCCATTCGTCTATCTGGGGAGGAATGGGTTGTCTTCCAACATGACAATGATCCGAAGCACACAGCCAGGATAACCAAGGAGTGGCTCCGTAAGAAGCATATCAAGGTTCTGGAGTGGCCTAGCCAGTCTCCAGACCTAAATCCAATAGAACATCTTTGGAGGAAGCTGAAACTCCATGTTGCTCAGCGACCGCCCCAAAACCTGACAGATCTAGAGGACATCTGTGTGGAGGAGTGGGCCAAAATCCCTGTTGCGGTGTGTGCAAACCTGGTCAAGAACTACAGGAAACGTTTGACCTCTGTAATTGCAAACAAAGGCTTCAGTACCAAATGTTAACATTGATTTTCTCAGGTGTTCAAATACTTATGTACAGCAGTGCAAGACAAATAAATTCTTTAAAAATCATACAATGTGATTTCCTGAATTTTATTTTATTTTATTCTGTCTCTCAGAGTGGGGATGCACCTACAATCTGAATTTCAGACTCCTCCATGATTTCTAAGTGGGAGAACTTACAAAATCACAGGGTGTTCAAATACTTCTCTTCCTCACTGTAAGGGCCTAGGCATCCAGCATATGAATATTCCTACCTTCAAGGTCTATTCATATTGATAGGTAGTTAGGGCCCGGATTAAGGTTGTTTAGGAGGTGATCTGTTCCTTCCCTAGTTTCCGGACCCAGTTACTGTTCCCCTTCCTTCCTGTGTTTAGTGTGGAGTTTCCCTCCCACACTGATAGTGGCAGCAGGCTTTAGGTGGCCTGCACTCACAAGACACAGGTCTCATCTTTCCAGCCCAGCACAGTTTCAGTTCCCACACCAGCGATTGCCAGAGCTCTTCTGTCAGAGAGAGGTAATCACTTCTAGCTGACACTGCCGGCTGGGTTTTTTATAGGCCAGTCAAGACCCGACCTGGAACGTGGGGAGTAGTCATCCACCCAGCTATACAGCTATACTAAAATAGTAAAGTGTCAATCAGCATTAGCTGCCGCTGACACCTGAAAATACCGGCTCTTACTTCACCGAGGCCAGGAACCTCGGTGACACATACCTTTTGTCAATGACGGACCCTTGCGCCTTCCTACAATACATAAAAAACACAATAGGTGTAATTTCATAAAACCATACAAGTTCGTCTTTCAAACTTCAGGCCCTGCAGTTATTTACTCATGTGGATCCACATTTAATAAATAAATATAGCAGTGGCAAAGATACCAATAGAAATAAATATAAAAAGAAAAAGAAATAGAGGTCACAGATCAATTACATTACTATATCCTTTTCTATGGTGCTTATTAGTAAATAAAATAAAAAGTGTATACTGTGGGCCTCTATTACAATGTAAAAATAATCTGCAGCATGGTTACGTTCACACACTGTGATATTTATCTCAGATGTAGCATTTTCAAGATGCAATAACAAGGAACACCAGTATATGTACCAGTACTTAAAATAACAGCATAACCAAAGTTATTATTGTAGTAATATAGAACATAAATAATGGGTGGAGACAAAAATGTCACTTTGTTTCAGCTGGAAGATATCAGCATAGTCGTAGATCTGGGTTAGTTTTAAAATACACTTTCATTTCATTAATGTATCTGCCGATCACTGAGTCAATTGTAATTGTAGCTGTATCGCTCCAGCTTGCCCCTTCCTCACCAATATGTATGGTTATATTAGGGGAAATTTTCAAACTGATGACTTTTTAACACAACTTTTTATTAGCTGTTAAATTTCATGCCTGTGCACAAAACACATTGGGCTTGGTGCGGTGAGTTGTATAATTAACTCAGCAAATCAACTGCATATACAAAAAAACTGCAGTATGCACAGTGTTTAAAATTGTAGCTTACCGCCACCACTTGGTATCAGCTCTTAGGTCCCTTTCACACAAGCGAGTTTTCCGCGCAAGTGCAATGCGTGACGTGAACGTATAGCAGCCACACTGAATCCTGACCCATTCATTTCAATAAGTCTGTGTACATGAGTGTTGTTTTTCACGCATCAGTTCTGCGTTGCGTGAAAATTGCAGCATGTTCTATATTCTGCGCTGGCTCCATAGAAATGAATGGGGCTGCATGAATAACGCATTGCATCCGGATGCAATGCGTTGCGTTCCATTTTTAACGCATGTTAATTAGCAACAGTTGAAGGTAGATTCCACAGGAAATGAGCATTTTCTGTGTCTGGCTCCTACTACCTGTGCGGAGCTGCTTTCTTTGGACATATTGCTGCCCTTGCTGAGCCACAGCCAAGATGCCAAGGAAACCCAGCAAGCCTATGGATGTGGAAAAGCTCATCGTGATGGTCCAGGAGAGGCCCTGCATTTGGGACACCAGGTCAGGGGACTACCATGACCGATACAAAAAGGATGCCATCTGGGTGGAAGTAACACAGGAGGTGTTCTCAAGTGTTTGGTCAAAAACCCCAGAACAAAAGCGCATGACTTTAAATAAGTACACTGTCCATATATACAAACATATACAAGTTTCTGTTAAGTAGCATAGCACATGTCTAACGTTGTACTCCATTACATAGCACATGTTAAATGAGAACATTGTTTGACATCTGCTATGCTACAGACTACATAGTTTTATATGTGCTATGCTACAGACGACATAGTTTGCCCGACACCCCTAGGTTAGCACATGGTAGTGATACCGTATTTCATTTTTTCAAAAATTGTTGTTTTAAATTGTAGTTGAAGAAGTCAAGAATAGATGGAGTAGCTGCCGGGACCAATTTCGTAAAGAAATGACCCATCAAGGCCGCAGTGGGTCGGGCCCACTTAAGAAAAGGACCTATATGTTTAAGGAACAACTAATGTTCCTTCGTGACATATTGGACCTGCGCCCGTAAGTATATATATATATTATCATATAGCTTTGTAATGTATATTAAATTATCAGATTAACCAAAATCAAATGTGTAATTATTAATAAAAAAAAATTAAATGCTTTCTCTATTGAAGAACGGAGGACAACCTGGAAGAGGAGAGTGACCAGGCTACCCAGCATCATTCTTCCATTCTTCAAAGGCTATGGAAGATATGGCAGAAGCCATCTACCATCTCCAGGCCCCACATACCTCCTGCAGTGTTGTCGGCACCTTCACTTCAGCTGCCGGCACGTCGGAAACGGTCGTTGCCATCAGCTGAAGTGGAGGTGAATAGTTGGGTGCTCGACTACCTTGCACGAGCCTGCCATGAGGACCATTATGAGACATATGGTGGTTTTCTGAGCCCTCTTTTGAAGTGAGTGCCAGAGGATCTTTACATGGAGACCCAAGGCACACTTGGGATTGTTCTGGAGGCAGCCACTACTCCAAATGACCCCACTGTATTTCGTGCCCTTGAAAACTGGCGATTACATGGGAACATCAATGGGCCACCACCTAGGGCTCCTCCAATTATACCCATCAGGGCTCCCCACTAACCTCTTCCTCGCCAAACATTTGCCCCTCCACCCCAACAATATGAGCAGCAATACCTTGGTGACACATCCTATGTGCACCAAGGTACCTCCGCATCTCAGGCTGCCCCTCCCCAGCACTTAGTACCCTCTTCTCAGGGCACTTACCAGCCCTCTCAATGTGAAGTTCCCCCGGCCACACCAGGACGTTATTATAATTTGTAATTATGTTTTGTATATTGTAAGATATGTTATTTTCATTGTCAGATCAGACTCTAGTTTTTAATTTATTTTTCAAATAAAAAATATTACAGAAAGAAAATGTAATTGTTTTTTATTTTTAATTAAAGTAATATACACTGTAATTTTATTTAAAGAAAGGGATAAGTTTATATTTCACACACATTTCTACTTACATTATGCATGAAAAATATGTAAGCTCGCAACCCACGTCAAGGGTCCTCATTGTTTTGCGAGTCCCTAACTAAAAAAATGTAAATATACCAACTAAAAAAATTATCCATCCTGGATACATACACTGTATAGTCAGCTTGAGGGGACGGGAAAAAAATGTTTCTCCACGTGAAGAGTGCTGTTGCTGAAAAGGGAATGCACCAACTGGAGACATAAAATAGTCTGAAAATTATTGCCTCATGCTCAGTCCTGCAGAACCAGCTCTTCCAAGTTGAGAGGGGTCTCCAAGAGCTACTGCTGCTGTAAAGTCGTCCGCATCTTCATCAAGAGTGGCCTCATGCATGCGAATGCAGTTATGGAGAACTGCACAAGCTTTTATAACATTATTCACATTTTCCGGGGCCAGCCGGATAGGCGAAAGAAATATACGCCATTTGCTGGCTAAGATCCCGAAGGAAGATCCCGAAGGCACACTCCATAAACCTTCTGGCCCTGCTTAACCGATAGTTGAATGTGTGCCTTTTCCCATCCAATCCTTACCTGGGGAAAGGATGCATGAGGTTTGGCGATAGGGCAAACCCCTCATCGCCAACTATCACATATGGTGCAGGTGGGCCAGAGGAGCCAAGAAGAGGAGCTGGCTGGGGAATGTCCAGTTGGTTGGACTGAAGCCACCGACCCCTTCTGGAAGCCCTGAAGATGCGATCATCAGCCGAACTTCCATAGGCCCCAATATCTACAATTATAAACCTGTAGTTTGTGTCACCCAAGGACTAGTGATGAGCGGCAGGTCCCATATTCGAATTTGCGATATTTCGCGAATATGTGGTAGAATATTCGTCACATATTCGTGAATATTCGTATTCGAGATTATTTCGCGATTTTGAAAAATCTGCAATGTAAAAATCGGGTAATGCGAAGTGGGTCAAAAACGAATATATTTGTTTTTAGAATATTTGTCAATTTTAAAATCTGAAAACATGATTTCTCCCTGCTTCTTGCTTGTGGGTCAATTAGTCATTGGCCCACAAGCAACCTAATCAGAAGAGAATCATGACTTAAGAAGGAAAAAAAATTACGAATATTAAAAAAAAATTATATATAGCACTATATTGAATATAGTGCTATATATTCGCTATATCGAATATTTGTCATTTTCTAACATCTGAAAACATGATTCCTCCCTGCTTAAGTTGCTTGTGGGCCAATGACTCATTGGCCCACAAGCAAGAAGCAGGGAAGAATCATGTTTTCAGATATAAAAAAAATGACGAATATTCGGTATAGCGAATATATAGCACTATATTCAAAATATTTGCGAATTCTCGAAGTTGCGATATTTGAGATAAATATTCATAATTTGAATATTCGCGCTCAACACTACCAAGAACAACAAAACTACAGAGAAAAACAGTTTATAATTATAGAATCAGGACCCTGAGTTTGGTGGCTTCTTCATCCGTATGTGCTTCCCGTCAAGGGCACCAAAACAGTTGGGGAATTGTGCCCTCTCCAGGAAGCCATGGACAATCTGAAGCCACTGCTGGCTTGTTGGTTGTGATAGCAGCTCGCAGTTGCAACCAAATGGTGGCACAGGTTTCCCTCACTATCCCAGCAATTGTGGAGGTTCCCATTTGAAATTCAAAATGTAAGGAGGAAAAATAATTTCCTGTGGCCAAAAATCTGTGAATAAAAAAAAAACAACCATCAGGGAATGATCAAAACACTATCACCATCCACTTTATTTAGTTAATATGCAACTTTAAATCATCTATATATCAGTAATAAATTACATTTATTTGTTTATAAGTGCTCAAATATTTACATACCTCAGAGTTATAATTAGCCGTTTTCTCAGCTGAAACAAAACGCCGCATGTTGGTGTCCATGAAGGTCAAGCTAGGCCTCAACTCCACCAAAAGCAGATCAAACGTAGTGATCGACATTCGACAATTATAAAATTTTGCAGGGTGCTCACGTAGGTCTGCATACAGACTCGTAAACTGACTTTTGCAAGCCCTCTGCGAAATAATAGGATGAACCCACATCCTCTTCCTCCGCGGTTCCTCCTCAAGCATTTCTCTCCACTCTCCAAAGCATTGGTACACCAGCCAGTGCCAAAGCACATGGTAAGGATTTGATAAGGGGAAAGCTGACATCCTGCAAAGGAACAAATGCAAACACTCCACACACTAGATTATATCTACACAAAATGGAGCTTTCCCAAACAGATGAGCATGCTGTTTTTTTTTTATATGTGTTTCAAATGAACATGTGACTCTAGAGGATGGTTGCGTTTTTTCATGTGTGTTAAAAAACGCATGCCATTCGGATGTCATCACCGCGGGGAAAAAATGCAAACACTGAACGCAATCGCAGACAAAATGGACTCAATTTGCCACCAAAATTGTGCATTTTTAACTGAACACATCCTGAACGCATCCGGACCTAATCCGTCACACTCGTGTGAAAGAGGCCTTATAGTTTCCGCCAGTGTATACTGAAGTTAGTGCAGTCAACCGTAGATTGAAGTCGGCAGGCCAGCTGCATGTACAGTGTCCCACTCAAGTAACCGTGGGCCCCGCAAACGTGTTTTTACCATGTATTCATGTCATGTGATATGCCTGTATTTTGTATTTTATCTCCTGTCATATTCTCATGTCACAATGTGATTTTACATGCAAGTATCCTTTATACAGGCCTATTAAGGCAGGATGCAGCAGTGTCAGTGTGTATATATAGCTTATCTCTGACCAGACCTAAGTTAGGCTGTGCAGTCATGTGCCGTGTGTGCAGTCCTGTGCAGTCTTGTGCTGTGCAGTTGTGTGTCCTGTGCAGTGCAGTAATGTGTCCTGTGCAGTCTTGTGCTGTGCAGTCCTGTGCAGTCATGTGTCCTGTGCAGTGCAGTCATGTGCCCTGTGCAGTGCAGTCATGTGTCCTGTGCAGTGCAGTCATGTGTCCTGTGCAGTGCAGTCATGTGTGCTGTGCAGTTGTGTGCTGTGCTGTTGTGTGCTGTGCTGTTGTGTGCTGTGCAGAGCAGTTCGGTTCCTGGTTGAGGTGAATCCAAACCAGTGCAGATGAGCTCAGGTAAATCCAAGTGGGAGTTCAGTTGAATGCAGTTCTCTCATGAGCCTTCAAGAAAGCAACAGCCATGTAGCTGAATACCTGGAGGGAGGCCCCTTCCTAGCCTCTCTACTCTGTCCCTGTCGGTTCCATAACCGAGGGTTAAGGCCTGCAAGTATTCTTCCTAGATGTGAGCAATCCACTACTATAGATCGCTCTTCCAGGGTGACCAATGTCTAAACTGTATACAGCCGAGTATATAAGGAATTATCACGTTTATGCAAGACAAAGGATTAGCAGGATAGTCATTACCTGAGGACTTATTAGGCACCTTTGTAGTAGGTTTAGGAGACAGCTTGAAGCATCTACATCTCCAGCTTAAATCCTGAGGACAGTCAGGCCAACTATCAGAACAGCATTGGACTAGAGGTTTCTGGATTCAGAAAAGCACCTTTTTATTCAAGGATTAGGATCAGGCCGGAGTTGTGACCAGTGTAAGACTTTCATTATTACCAGCCTAGTCTGAGCAGTAGTTTCTTATGTATTACAAGAGCCTGTACTTCATTGAGGATTTGCATTTCCCTTTCCCCATATGTATGGGAGATTGTGCTTAATGCCGGATTGTATCAAGAGACTGTTTAATGCCTATGGATGTATTGTAATCAAGAGTCATCATCAGTAAAGTGCCATTTGGAGTTTCATCCTGCTTGCCTCAGACTCAATTCCTCTATTAACACTATAGTAAATGGTTGTACCTCCATACAAAAGGTACTGGCGTCACGATTACAAGGGACATTGCCACTGGCACATTAATACAGACCACCAAGGGCACCTCAAACCAACATCTGGCCAGTGTCCCTTACACCAGAGTGTGCCCCAGAGAATCCTTGTGCCATTCTCCTTTTCACTTATGCGAGCCTGCCCAGGGACGACAAATCGTGAGTAACCAGAACTGTATTTACCTCGGCCTACCTATTGTTCACACCGTGACCTCACACATAATTCCCCTGCGAGGTCTGGCATACCACAGATGCAAAAAGCTAGCTGGAGTTTGTGATCCTCCGATCCAGCTTCCCAAATAGATAGGTAAAAGTCTTTAAAATCTCCACCAGTGCACGTGGGCACACCAGGCTTGTTGCGATCAATTATGGAGACAGATCAGCAGGTCAGCTGAAGAAAAAACTGATTTGTTAACACCATCTGCGAGAAGATTCGGATTTGTTGTGAATCAAAGTTTTCCTTCGCTTTGCCCGATACTAATTATGACGATGCCAAAATGTATATTTTTATGTTATCTAGTAGTAAATGACTGGCACACTCAACATATGGGACATAATGGATAGGATCAAATCGCTAAATTTATTGTACATACAAAAAAAAATTATAATAATGGTAAAATACTAATAAAATAAAATAAAAAAATGCTTGGATATGCAAGTATTATACGGTGTGGCAGTAAGTATCCAATAGCTATCTCGATAAAATTTGCATCATAGAATGTAATACATCATTAATATTCACATCATAGAATATAATACACCGTATCATAGAATGTAATACACCGTTAATATCCTATAACTAGACTCAAATGGGTTCATAGGATATTAACGGTGTATTACATTCTATGATGTGAATATTAATGATGTATTACATTCTATGATGCGAATTTCCGTGATTGTGAGGAGGTGAGCTATTTCCCTGGCATTTTCCACTTGTATATTTTTATGTGTTTCTTTTTTTCTTCTTGCACAATAATAGCTTATTTCTTTATGTTGCCAAGAGCCATAACTCATTCATTATTGCTCTGATGTAGCTATATGGCTTGTTTTTTGTGAGGTGAGATGTAGTTTTCATTGATACCATTTTTTGGGATACATGGGACTTAGCGTTTAGGAACAGGGTGAATAGGAAAAAATATATATATATTTTAAATTGTTCGCAGGGAACTTTAAAGGGAACCTGTCACCGTGATTTTGGGTATAGAGCTGAGGACATGGGTTGCTAGATGGCTGCTAGCATATCCGCAATACCCAGTCCCCATAGCTCTGTGTGCTTTTATTGTGTGAAAAAAAACTATTTGATACATATGCAAATTAACCTGAGAGGAGTCCTGTCCCTGACTCATCTCACGTACAGGACTCATCTCAGATTAATTTGCATGTGTATCAAATCGGGTTTTTTACACAATAAAAGCACACAGAGCTATGGGGACTGGGTATTGCGGATGTGCTAGCGGCCATCTAGCAACCCATGTCCTCAGCTCTATACCCAAAATCACGGTGACAGGTTCCCTTTAAAGTTCCCTGCGAACAATTTAAAATATATATATTTTTTTTCCTATTCACCCTGTTCCTAAACGCTAAGTCCCATGTATCCCATGGGGACTGGGTATTGCGGATGTGCTAGCGGCCATCTAGCAACCCATGTCCTCAGCTCTATAGACAAAATCCCGGTGACAGGTTCCCTTTAAATAATATGCTGTTTATTATATAGGTTCTGGCAAGCACAGTGTGATAAAATATGTGTGCATGTGTTTTTATAACTGTAAAAAAAATAAAACCACTTTTTATGGAAAAAAAGTTTTTTTTTTTTTTTTAATTAGCTTTATTAACCCTTAATTATACTCTCACTTTATAATACATTAGTATACCTTGTATACCACTGCATTATAGCCTATCACTGTACCAGTGACAGGCAGTGTATTGTGCTGTGTCTGCTGCACAATCTCATAGACATATAGCCATGTCAGGACTGGGGGCCTTTGTGAGGCCCCTGGCTGCCATGGCCTATGGTGGCAGAGGGAGCACTGTTGTGGCGTGCCAGAACCGCAGGGGCTACACGTGAGGTACACGGTGGGCCGATGAGGGGCCAATAATGATACAGTTCACGGTTAGCAGAAAGCCTCCCTGGGCCAGCAGCACAGTGATGAGGAAGACAGCACGAAATCCTCCGGGGCACGCTCTGTGGTAGGGAAGCACTAGCCTAGATGGAGGTTGAGGTGCCCTTGGTGGCAGTGGTGTTTAGGGTGCTTGTGGCGGCTGGGTCCCTTGGTGGTATTTGTCGTGACACGAGTATCGTTTATGGTGGTACAACCAGTTATAGTAATATTTAAGAATGAAGTAGACAGTGGTAGGATACAACTCACAACTTTTACTGTGGCTGGTTTTAGTTGCGGCATATACATCCAGACAGAATACAGTCTTTTGTTCTTTAGAGGGATTCTGTTGATCCACTGTTAATAGGTTTGGCTGGGTTTTGACTCAGGCTGTGGTTCTGTAGAGGTATTTCTGGTATGCTTAGTCCTATTATTTCTGTATCTTCCAAGCCCTTGAACAGGTAGCTAATCTGTCTTCTATAATGTATGGTGAGGCTGCCTGTAGCTAGATTGTCCTCCACCATGTGCAAAGGTGCCCATTAAGCCTTAGGTAGTGGCTGTTATCACCGATGTCTCTCTTTTAGCTTGGATTTCTTCCAGGGACGCAACACTATCCTCTGGCTGTAGGATGTAAGGAACTAAGAGGATCACAGGAGGAAAACGCTCTCCTGCGCCTCATACCTTGGCTCTACCTCATTGCTGCTTCAGACTTCACCCACTACTCTGTGGTGTGTAGCCTCAGCTGAACTGAATCACTTCACTAGCAACCACAACAACAACAACAACAACAACCCTCCACACTAGGCCTGACTAAGGTATTTATATAAACTAAGTGCTATCCCCATCTAGTGGTGGGATGTATAAAGTGCATCTAACCAGCCTATGAACAGGGATACAACAGGTGATGTAATGCAGAATGACATGCAACACCGTAATGTAGTTTCACAGTAATTTTGCAGTTCCCTCGTGTCCTGAGTGGGACGCTGCACTGTCACTCTAACTTCCTAGATGGCTCGGTATCTATTGATCGCGGCAACTAGAGAATTAAGCAGCCGGCCTCAGAGTTGTCTCCGATGCTGGTCACTAGTGTTGAGCGAATCAAAGCATCCAAAGTGAAATTCAACAGAGTTGAAGTTTAGGAAAAATTTGATTGACCACGACTCTGAATTTCCCTGTCCTTCGTGGTAACAAATATTTTTTTCTAAAATGGCTGCTGCATATGTTACAAAGTGAAAATAAGAAAGTAAGGAATGCGATATGACTAGTGTTTATCGAGCACCATAGTGCTCGGGTGCTCCGGGGCTCGGGCCAAACACATCGGGATGCTCAGGTGCTCTACCGGTTGTAATGGAAGTCAATGGGAGAACCCGAGCATTAAACCAGGTACCCCTGCTCTGAAGAGGGGAGGGTGCCTGGCTCATAGTAAAAGGTCAGAAATTGATGGAAACACCACTGAAATGGTTTGGGAACAGCATGGGGAGGATGTCTGGATGGAATCTTGGACTTCCAGGTCACTGCTGGGAACGATGTTGTCCGAGTAGTACGCCACTTTTACAGACTGACAATAATACGCACAAAACTGAAGAGGATTTTATAGGAAAAATTGTTAGGAAACATTCTTTCCTGTATATTTACTTGTATATAAAGTGCAAGTGCTGCCAAAAATTACAAGTAAGAGGCACTCCGATACAACCTGTAGATCATATAAAGGAGGGCCTCATTCACATTGTGGTACAATTGTTCAGGTAGTGGGACTCCTACACTCATAAAGCCTATGCACTAACTGAAAGGGCTGCCAAAATGTACAAGGAACCGGCACTACAATACACCCTTTGTTACACATAAAGGAGGGCATAATACACAGCTTTGAAAAATTATGGCCTGCTGGTGACCCTCAAAAACATTTGGATCAAGGGCCTGTTGACCTGACCATCGAAAACATTATGGGCGAGGGCCTGCTGCCGCTTTGGTGACTCTAGATAACCTTGGTCTGATTGCACGTCCCCGTGATGGCAACGATCCATTCGGATGTCTGCCTTATCAACTTTCGATGTTATTTTCAGAGCAAACCACGGTGACCATGGGTAACGGGGAATCGGGGTTTGATTCCAGAGAGGGAGCCTGAGAAACAGCTACGGCTACCACTTTAAAGCAAGGCAGCATGCATGCAAATTACCTATTAGGTATAATTAGGTGAGGGCCTGCAGGTGAGCTGACCCTGTAAAAGATTGTAGGCGAGGGCCGGCTGGTCAGCTGACCCTCTAGAATATTGTAGGTGAGGGCCTGCAGGTGAGCTGACCCTGTAAAAGATTGTAGGTTCTGACCTGCTGGTGAGTTGACCCTGTAAAAGATTTTAGGTGCGGGCCTGCTGGTGAGCTGACCCTGTAAAACATTATATGCGAGGGCCTGCAGCTGAGCTGACCCTGTAAAACATTGCAGGTGAGGGCCTGCTGGTGAGCTGACCCTCTAAAAAATTATATGCGATGGCCTGCAGCTGAGCTGACCCTGTAAAACATTGTAGGTGAGGGCCTGCAGGTGAGCTGACCCTGTAAAAGATTGTAGGTGAGGGCCTGCTGGTGAGGTGACCCTCTAAAATATTGTAGGTAAGGGCCTGCAGGTGAGCTGACCTTGTAAAAGATTGTAGGTGCTGACCTGCTGGTGAGTTGACCCTGTAAAAGATTTTAGGTGCGGGCCTGCTGGTGAGCTGACCCTGTAAAAGATTGTAGGTGAAAGCCTGCTCGTGAGCTGACCCTGTAAAACATTGCAGGTGAGGGCCTGCTGGTGAGCTGACCCTCTAAAAAATTATATGCGATGGCCTGCAGCTGAGCTGACCCTGTAAAACATTGTAGGTGAGGGCCTGCTGGTGAGCTGACCCTCAAAAAAATTATATGCAAGGGTCTGCAGCTGAGCTGACCCTGTAAAACATTGTAGGTGAGGGACTACTGGTAAGCTGACCCTCTAAAAAATTATATGCGAGGGCATGCAGCTGAGCTGACCCTGTGAAACATTATATGCGAAGGGCATATTTGCGAGGGCATTATATGCAACGAATAAGCATGTTAATATGATGGAAGAGGAAGAGAAGGATGAGAAAAGGAAGATTCAACCATATACCCTTGTTTGTGGTGGAAGGGGTGCATGGGAATACAGTGTATTCAATACACCATAAAAGCCACATTTAAAGGGCTTCTGTCACCCCCCAAACAGAAATTTTCAGTATTGGACTTAATATAATTGCTAATGTACGCAGAGTCCATATATACCTCTTACCTCTGGGTGTGCTTTAAATTCTTTAAAAATAGTACTTTTGTGATATGCAAATTTCTTCACTACCAGCAAGTTGGGCGGTTACTTGCTGGTAGCCGCCGCATCCTCGGTCTAAAAAAAGCCCCCTCCTCCACTTGATTGAAAGGGCCAGCGAGCGCTCTCCTCCTCTCGCTGGCCCTCTCTGCCCATAAAATCCTGCGCCTGCGCCGTACCGGTCCTCATTCGATGCTTCTTTTCCGGGTGTAGACTAACGTCATCGGCGCAGACGCACTGAGGAAGGAGCGGCCGAGTGAGCGTCCTTCTCTCAGAGCGCCTGCGCCGAATGAGGCCCAGTACAGCGCAGGATTTTATAGGAAGAGAGGGCCAGCGAGAGGAGGAGAGCGCTCGCTGGCCCTGTCAATCAAGTGGAGGAGGGGGCTTTTTTTAGACCGAGGATGCGGCGGCTACCAGCAAGTAACCGCCCAACTTGCTGGTAGTGAAGAAATTTGTATTTCACAAAAGTACAATTTTTAAAGAATTTAAAGCACAGCCAGAGGTAAGAGGGGTATATATGGACTCTGCGTACATTAGCAATTATATTAAGTCCAATACTGAAAATTGCTGTTTGGGGGGTGACAGAAGCCCTTTAAAGTGCCTTTATGTTCAGCCGCTTTCCTCTGATGGATTAGATTTGGAGAAGTCATGGTCAATCCAGGCCTTGTTCATTTTTATAAGAGTCAACCTGTCAGCATTTTCAGTTGACAGGCGGATACGCTTATCTGTTATAATGCCACCAGCAGCACTAAATACCCACTCAGACAAAACGCTGGCGGCAGGGCAGGCCAGCACATCCAAGGTGTAGAGTGCCAGTTCGTGCCACCTGTCCAGATAGGACATCCAGTAGTTGTAAGGCACTGAGGGATCATTGAGGACGCTGACACGGTCTGCTATGTATTCCTTCACCATCTTCCCAAATGTTTCCCTCCTTGTAACACTAGGCGGCACATCAGGGTGAGGGTGCTGGCGGGGTGTCTTGAAACTGTCCCAGGCTTTGGAGAGTGTTGCCCTGCCTCTGTTGGAACTGCTGTGTGTTCCCTTTGTCTCCCCTCCTCGGTTGGCCAAGGAACTACGGACTCTGCCGCCAGCGTTGTCAGATGGAAATTTTTGGAGCAATTTTTCAATAATTGATCTTCTGATATTGCACCGTTTTGCTCGTCCTTTCCACCAGAGGAATGAGAGATGAGAAGTTCTCTTTGTAGCAGGGGTCGAGAAGGGTGAACAACCAGTAATCCGTGGAAATTGGCAAATGTCGTGCCCATTCACAAGAAAGGTAGTAGGGAGGAATCGAGCAACTATAGACCAGTGAGTCTGACATCAATAGTAGGCAAATTAATGGAAACCCTATTAAAGGATAGGATTGTGGAACATCTAAAATCCCATGGATTGCAAGATGAAAAACAACATGGGTTTACTTCAGGGAGATCATGTCAAACAAATCTTATAGATTTTTTTGACTGGGTGAATAAAATAATAGACGGTGGAGGTGCAGTAGACATCGCATATCTAGATTTTAGTAAGGCTTTTGACACTGTCCCACATAGAAGACTTATCAATAAACTGCAGTCATTGAGCATGGACTCCCATATTGTTGAGTGGATTAGGCAGTGGCTGAGTGACAGACAACAGAGGGTTGTAGTCAATGGAGAACATTCAAAACAAGGTAATGTTACCAGTGGGGTTCCACAGGGATCTGTACTGGGACCGATTTTGTTTAATATCTTCATAAGTGATATTGCAAAAGGCCTCGCTGGTAAGGTTTGTCTTTTTGCTGATGACACAAAGATATGTAACAGGGTTGATGTTCCTGGAGGGAAACGCCAAATGGAAAAGGATTTAGGAAAACTAGAAGAATGGTCAGAACTCTGGAAACTGAAATTTAATGTGGATAAGTGCAAGATAATGCACCTGGGGCGTAAAAACCCAAGGGCAGAATATAGAATATTTGACACAGTCCTGACCTCAGTATCTGAGGAAAGGGATTTAGGAGTAATTATTTCAGAAGACTTAAAGGTGGGAAGACAATGTAATAGAGCAGCACGAAATGCCAGCAGAATGCTTGGATGTATAGGGAGAGGTATAAGCAGTAGAAAGAGTGAAGTGCTTATGCCGCTGTACAGAACACTGGTGAGACCTCACTTGGAGTATTGTGCGCAGTACTGGAGGCCATATCTCCAGAAGGATATAGATACTCTAGAGAGAGTTCAGAGAAGAGCTACTAAACTAGTACATGGATTGCAGGATAAAACTTACCAGGAAAGGTTAAAGGACCTTAATATGTATAGCTTGGAAGAAAGAAGAGACAGAGGGGATATGATAGAAACTTTTAAATACATAAACTCGGTAAAGGAAGAGAGCATATTTAAAAGAAGAAAAACTACCACAAGAGGACACAGTTTTAAATTAGAGGGGCAAAGGTTTAAAAGTAATATAAGGAAGTATTACTTTACTGAGAGAGTAGTGGATGCATGGAATAGCCTTCCTGCAGAAGTGGTAGCTGCAAATACAGTGAAGGGGTTTAAGCATGCATGGGATAGGCATAAGGCCATCCTTCATATAAGATAGGGCCGGGGGCTATCCATAGTATTCAGTATATTGGGCAGACTAGATGGGCCAAATGGTTCTTATCTGCCGACACATTCTATGTTTCTATGTTTCTATGTTTCTAAATGCGTATAACGCGTGGGTCGCTGGAAAGGCAGCCTAACATGAAGTCAGCCATGTGTGCCAGAGTACCAACAGGCAAGACTTCTCTGTCGTCATCAGGAGGATTACTCTCAATCTCCTTATCCTCTTCCTCCTCTTCTGCCCACCCACGCTGAACAGATAGAATTAAACTTCCATGGGTACTACCCTCTGTTGCGGAGGCAACCATCTCTTGCTCCTCCTCCTCCTCCTCTTCATCGTCCAGTTCGCGCTGAGGGTGGTCTGGCTATCACCCTGTGTAATGTTCTCCCATTTACATATCTTCCACATGCAAAGCATCGTCCTTAATTGTGAGCAGCGAGTGTTTGAGTAGACACAGGAGTGGCATGGTTACGCTGATAATAGCGTTATCGCCGCTCACCATCTGTGTTGATTCCTCAAAGTTTCTTAAAACCTCACAGAGGTCAGACATCCATGCCCACTCCTCACTTGTGAATAGCAGAAGCTGACTGGAAAGGCGACAACCATGTTGCAGCTGGTATTCCACTACTGCCCTCTGCTGCACACAAAGCCTGGCCAACATGTGGAACGTGGAGTTCCAGTGCGTGCTCGCGTCCCACAACAGCTGGTGAGCTGGCAATTTCAAGCACTGCTGCCACGTTGACAGACTGGCTGAACCTATCAATGACTTGTGGAAATGTGCACACACACGGCACACCTTCACCAGTAGCTCAGGCAAATTGGGGTAGGTTTTGAGAAACTGCTAAACCACTAAGTTCAAGACGTGGGCTAGGCATGGGATGTGTCTGAGCTTGTCGAGCTCCAAAGCCACCACCAAGTTACGGCCTTTATGAGACACAACCATGCCTGGTTCTAGCTTGAGTAGCGAGAGCCACACAACAGTCTGGTCTCTTATCCCCTGCCGCAGCTCTGCGGCGGTGTGCTGTTTGTCCCCTAAGCATATCAGCTTCAGCACGGCCTGTTGCCACTTCCACACTGCAGTGCTACACTGCTTCCAGCTACCAACTGATGACTGACTGGTGCTGCACGCGGATAATTTGGAGGTGGAAGTGGAGAAGGCAGAGGAGGAGAAGTGGGGGTAGGAGTCACTAACGTAACTGCTGGTGGAAACCCTGAGTGATGTAGGGCCCGCAATCCTTGGCGTCGGTAGCACCTGTGCCATCCCAGGGTACGAGTCGCTTCCGGCCTCCACAACATTCAGCCAGTGTGCCGTCAGGGAAATGTAGCGTCCCTGGCCGAATGCACTTGTCCATGTGTCCGTGGTTAAGTGGAAATTCCCAGTAACTGCATTGGTCAGGGCACGTGTGATGTTACAGGACACACGTTGGTGTAAGGCGGGCATGGCACACCTTGAAAAATAGTGGCGGCTGGGGGACTGCCTAACGCAGGACGGACATCGACATCAGGCTGCGGAAGGCCTCGGTGTCCACAAGCCTAAATGGCAACATTTCCAGGGCAAGTAATTTGGCCTGAGTGGGTGGCTGGGCATTTGCGCTTGCTTTCAAATGCCTGGGGTAAGGACATTTGGATGCTGCGCTGGGACATGGAAGAGGATGTGGTCGCTGATGGTGCTTGCGAAGGTCCAGGTGCAGGGCGGGAGGCATCCGGGCCTGCGTCTTGGACAGGGGATTGGCCAGAAAGTAACACCGGGGAAGAGGAAGCAGTGGTGTGACCCGCAGACACAGATTGTGGACCCAGGCGTTCGGCCCACCTATTACGGTGCTTTGATGCCATGTGGCGGATCATGCTGGTGGTGGTGAGGTTGCTAGTGTTCACGCCCCTGCTTATTTTTGTATGGCACAGGTTGCAAATTACAATTCTTTTGTCGTCTGCACTTTTCTCAAAAAAGCGCCATACTGCTGAACACCTACCCCTTGGCAAGGGAGATTTCCGCAAGGGGGTGCTCCATGGAACAGTTGCAGGCCTGTTTGGTGTGGCCCACCTTCTCCCTTTTGCCACCCCACTGCCTCTGCCAGCCTGTTGCGGTGCAGAAGATCCCTCCCCCTCTGTACTGCTGTCCTCGCTCAGCTTTCAACCTTCCCAGGTTGGGTTAGTGAGTTCATCGTCCACCACCTCCTCTTCCACTTCCTCACTCTGCTCATCCTCCTGACTTGTTGACCCAACCACAGCCTCAGTGACTGATAACTGTGTCTCATCCTCTTCCTCATCCTCTTGAGACAGTAATTGCTGTTGACTTATTGGCAACTGTGTCTCATCATCATCCACCTCATTAAACAGTAATTGCCATTCCCCACAATCATCTTCTTGTGACTGGATGCTCAAGAGTTTGGGAATCAGGGCACAAGATATGTTCCTCTTCAAGCGTGCTTGGCGAGAGGGCCAAATCGAGAAATGGAGAGGAAAAGAATATCCGAGTGTGGGATCACTTGTTTGGCCAGACTTTCCATGGTGGGAGGCAGTAGTATCAAGACTAGACTTGGTGGAAGACAGGGTGGTGCTTAACTGACTGAAAGCATTATCTGCTGCAATCCAACCAACCACCTGGTCGGACTTCAAGAGTAGAGATGGTCTTTCGGTTCGCCCGGCGGTCGTTTCGCGGCGAACTTTGCGTGTTCACGATTTGCCGAACATGCACACATATGGAGAAATTCGCGCCTGACATATTTTTTTACATTATGAAGAACTTTGACCCATGACACATTGATCAGGTGGTACAGGACAGCCAATTGAGGCATTTCAGCACATGGACATACCCCCTACCTTATAAATAAACCTGATCTGGCCGCCATTTTACATTCAGTGTTTTGCCAGTGTAGGGAGAGGTTGCTGTGTGGAGCAGGGACAGGCTGTTAGGGACACCAAATGCTAACTAATAGGGCCACAAAAGTTATTTTAAGTACTAGTATAGGTGTGCTATCTACAGTATATGTGTGATACACAGAGGGGTGCGATATACTTATACTTTTATAATGAGTCAAAAACACATAGATCTATATAATGATCACCTGGAAGTCAGGGGCCTAGGGGCTAGGGGCTTACTAGGGCCATTTTTTATATAGGGTAAGGTTCCGAATGGGGTCGCTCTTATCAGGGCGGGTGGTCTGTGATTAGGCTATCAGGGCCAGAATAGCACCCCCCTGTAGGGCAATATCAGGGACAGTTCTTTGCCCACCCTGTCCTTTAATACCACATCATCATCTAGCCAAGGGATAGATGGTTTTTGCTTTCCCTCCGGGATTCATGGATGTGCACTGGAACCACCCGGATTGTGGTAGGACATATGGTTTTTGATTTGTTGCCGCCGAGCACCTGATTTAGTGCCGCCGAGCACTTGTTATTGCCTACCACATCTATGCTTTTTGCTTAAAGGGGTTCTGCACTTTGTTTTAACTGATGATCTATCCTCTGGATAAATCATCAGCATCTGATCGGCAGGGGTCTGACAGGCGGGGCCCCCGCCGATCAGCTGTTTGAGAAGGCAGCGGCGCTTCAGCAGCGCCGCCGCCTTCTCACTGTTTACCGCTGGCCCAGTGATGTCACGACTAGTATCAACTAGCATGGGCGGGGCTAAGCTCTGTTCACTTGAATGGAGCTTAGCCCCGCCAACGCTAGTTGATACTAGTCGTGACGTCACTAGGCCAGCGGTAAACAGTGAGAAGGCCGCGCTGCTGCTGGAGCGCCGCTGCCTTCTCAAACAGCTGATCAGATGCTGATGATCTATCCAGAGGACAGATCATCAGTTAAAACAGTTAAAAGTGCAGAACCCCTTTAACTTTTTTAATTTATTTTCATTTTGAGGGATATCTTTTCCATTAACACGTCCGCAAAATGGGTCCGCATCCATTCCGCAATTTTTCGGAACGGGTGCAGACCCATTCATGTTCAATGGGGCCGGAATGTGCTGTCCGCATCCGCATTTGCGGATCCGCACTTACGCATCTGTGCTTCCGTTTCCGCAAAAAAATAGAACATGTCCTATTCTTGTCCGCAATTGCAGACAAGATTAGGCATTTTCTATTATAGTGTCGGCGATGTGCGATCCACAAATTGCGGAATGCTCATTGCCGGTGTCCATGTTTTGCGGATCCGCAAAACACTTATGGACGTGTGAATGGACCCTAATAGTAAAATTATTAAAGGTTACGTTTTGTCTTTATGTACAGTATATTCTAATGGATTGCTTTCTTTGTACAATGTTATAATATACTTTCTATGTTAGAAAGTATATTATAGTGAATTTGTATTGTGCGGCAGTTGTGTGCGGTTCTGCTGCGATACTGCACGTATATAGAGGGACAAGCGTTATTGGAACAAATAATTTCTACTGGTGTGATATACCAGTCACCCCCCAAAAAAACTGATTGAAGTGGGGTGTTATATACCAATATACTATCTTTATAGTGCATTTGGCGACTGTATAGTGCATTTGCGCATGCGCGTATGCGAAAATTATATTGCCGATATTTCGCATTGAAAAAAATAATAAATGGAGATTGCAAATTCTAAAAATACATCTGGTATGTCACTGTCCATGTTGTGGGACTATTTGTGCACTTCTAGTAATTATTTATTGGCTGCAAATAGGAGCTGAAGGTTTTGCAGGTTCGCCTGCCATTAAAATGAGTGGGACCCGCCGCGAACTTGCGGTTCGCGAACATTTGATCGCGTTCGCGACCCGTCCCGGCAGATGTTCGTCTATCACTATTCAAGAGTGGTATCCTGCGCCGCCCTGCAAACTGGGACATGAAGCTAGGCATTGTGAATGACTGTTTTTCTTGTTCTGCTCTGGCAGCAGGCACAGTTTCAACGCACCCAGGGCCACGGCCTCTGCATGCACCATCATCATCACAGCCATTTCCCCGGCCCTTACTACTCGCCTTCTTCTTCTTCTTTTTAAATGTGATATATGCTTGAAAGTATGTCACACGTACAGTAGCATAGGATTTGAAAGTGTATGCACAAAAAAATTAAAAAAGATATTTGGGATGTGGAAACGTCACACAGGAGATATCCCGCAGATAATGTAGATGCTGTCACCAGCGGCTAATAAAAAAATTACAGAGAATGTCACAGGTATTTGGGATGAGGTACCACCAGTAATGTCACTGTCCGAAGCGTCTACGTAAAAAATACACTGTATGTCACAGATAAAATTTTTAGGCGCACACTTTACACTGGAGATGTGGCACTGGTAATGTCACTGTCCGCAGCAGACACCGTCTATTGAAAAAGTACCCTGAATGTCACAGATACAGTCAGGTCCATAAATATTGGGACATCAACACAATTCTAACATTTTTTGCTCTATACACCACCACAATGGATTTGAAATGAAACAAACAAGATGTGCTTTAACTGCAGACTGTCAGCTTTAATTTGAGGGTATTTACATCTAAATCAGGTGAACGGTGTAGGAATTACAACAGTTTGCAAATGTGCCTCCCACTTGTTAAGGTACCAAAAGTAATGGGACAGAATAATAATCATAAATCAAACATTCACTTTTTAATACTTGGTTGCAAATCCTTTGCAGTCAATTACAGCCTGAAGTCTGGAACGAATAGACATCACCAGACGCTGGGTTTCATCCCTGGTGACGCTCTTCCAGGGCTCTACTGCAACTGTCTTCAGTTCCTGCTTGTTCTTGGGGCATTTTCCCTTCAGTTTTGTCTTCAGCAAGTGAAATGCATGCTCAATCAGATTCAGGTCAGGTGATTGACTTGGCCATTGCATAACATTCCACTTCTTTTCCTTAAAAAACTCTTTTGGTTGCTTTTGCAGTATGCTTTGGGTCATTGTCCATCTGCACTGTGAAGCGCCGTCCAATGAGTTCTGGCTGAATATAAGTAGATAATATTGCCCGAAACACTTCAGAATTCATTCTGCTGCTTTTGTCAGCAGTGACATCATTAATAAATACAAGAGAACCAGTTCCATTGGCAGCCATACATGCTCACGCCATGACACTACCACCACCATGCTTCACTGATGAGGTGTATGCTTACGATCATGAGCAGTTCCTTTCCTTCTCCATACTCTTCTCTTCCCATCACTCTGGTACAAGTTGATCTTGGTCTCATCTGTCCATAGGATGTTGTTCCAGAACTGTAAAGGTTTTTTTAGATGTCGTTTGGCAAACTCTAATCTGGCCTTCCTGTTTTTGAGGCTCACCAATAATTTACATCTTGTGGTGAACCCTCTGTATTCACTCTGGTGAAGTCTTCTCTTGATTGTTGACTTTGACACACATACACCTACCTCCTGGAGAGTGTTCTTGATCTGGCCAACTGTTGTGAAGGGTGTTTTCTTCACCAGGGAAAGAATTCTTTGGTTATCCACCACAGTTGTTTTCCGTGCTCTTCTGGGTCTTTTGGTGTTGCTGAGCTCACCGGTGCGTTCCTTCTTTTTAAGAATGTTCCAAACAGTTGTTTTGGCCATGCCTAATGTTTTTGCTATCTCTCTGATGGGTTTGTTTTGTTTTTTCAGCCTAATGATGGCTTGCTTCACTGATAGTGACAGCTCTTTGGATCTCATCTTGAGAGTTGACAGCAACAGATTCCAAATGCAAATAGCACACTTGAAATGAACTCTGGACCTTTTATCTGCTCATTGTAATTGGGATAATGAAGGAATAACACAGACCTGGCCATGGAACAGCCGTGAAGCCAATTGTCCCATTACTTTTTGCTCCTTAACAAGTGGGAGGCACATATGCAAACTGTTGTAATTCCTAGACTTTTTACCTGATTTGGATGTAAATACCCTCAAATTAAAGCTGACAAATCCATTGTGGTGGTGTATAGAGCCAAAAATGTTAGAATTGTGTCGATGTCCCAATATTTATGGACCTGACTGTATTTTTTGGATGCGCACACTTTACACAAGACATGTGGTGCAGATATTTTAAATGTCCGCAGCAGACAGCGTCTACGGAAAAAGTACACTGGATGTCACTGATATTTTAGGGATGCGCACACTTTACACAGGAGATATGGCGCGGATAATTTAACTGTCCGCAGCGGACACAGTCTACAGAAAAACTACACTGGATGTCACAGAAATTTAGGAATACGCACTCTTTATACTGGAGATGTGGCACGGATTATTTAACTGTCCTCAGCGGACACCGTCTACGTAAAAAGTACACTGGATGTCACTGATATTTTAGCAATGCGCACCCTTTACACTTGAGATGTCGCGCAGCTAATCTCACTGTCTGCAGCAGACACCGTCTATAGAAAAAGTACACTGGATGTCACTGATATTTTGGGGATGCGCACACTTTACAGAGGATATGTGGCGCGGATAATTTAACTGTCCACAGCGGCCTATTAGACGCCATTTAGCGCAGGATGCACTAAAAATATATATTGCTGCTGTCACACACAAAAGTTCTTAATAGGACTTTTGTGTCTCTGAAAAGTTTTTCTAATAAAAAATCTTCCAATAACACTCCCTACACTATGTCCCTTCCTATGCACAGCTTTCCCTAAGACTGAGCAATTTAGCGCAGATTGCGCTACAAACATATATTGCTGCTGTCACACACAATAGTCCTTAAAAGGACTTTTGGGTCACTGAAAAGTTTTTGTAATAAAAAACTTCCAATAACACTCCCTACACTGTCTTTCCCTTCCTTATGCTCAGCTCTCCCTGACTAAGACTGAGCCGAACACGTTTCATCGGGTGCTTTATAGCACCCAATGACGTGTTCCGGCCAGCCAATCACTGTAATGACAATAGCCAACATGGCTACGGCATTACAGTGCATGCCAGTACCTCCCTGCACGTTTGTTGGCTGAGTAGTAGCCAAGAAACGTTCAGGGAGGAGACTCGAGCATTGTGCTCAAGCACATGCGGTTCTTGGCCGAGTACTGCCATTTGCCGAGCATCGAGATGCTCGAGCCGAACAGGTGTTCGACGGAGCATGCTCGATCATCACTAGATATGACCCATAAGGCTGTGCAGCCAGTCAATCCACAGATAGCCACCCCCTGTGATGTCACAGCCTTATAAAAGCCTTATCCCGCACGGTCTCTGCCATTTAAGCATGCACAGTGGACAGTGCAGGGTGATTGTATGGAGAGGTTTTTGAGACTGTAGGGAGAGCATAGGTTGACAGCAGGATGAGTATAATCGCCGTGTGCATCTTATGGAAATTTTGCCACATTCTCAGTTAATCTGTTAGTTTATACATATACTTACTGTGCTTCAGTAATGAAGGGCAGTCTAATATATTGCCGTGTGCATCTTATGGTACTGCTGCCACATTTACAGTTAATCTGTTAGTTTATACATATACTTACTGGTCCTTAGTAATAAAAGACAGTCTAATATATTGCCGTGTGCATCTTGTTCAACTGCTGCCACATTCACAGTTAATCTGTTAGCTTATACATAGACTTACTGTGCCTCAGTATTAAAGGGCGGTCTAATATATCGTTGTGTGAATCTTGTTCAACTGCTGAACTGCTGCCACGTTTACAGATAATCTGTTAGTTTATACGTATACTTACTGTGCCTCAGTATTAAAGGGAGGTCTAATATATCGCTGTGTGCATCTTGTTGAACTGCTGCCACATTTATAGTTAATACATTACTTTATAGATAGACCTACTGTGCCTCAGTATTAAAGGGTAGTCTAATATATTGCCGTGTGCATCTTGTTCAACTGATGCCACATTCACAGTTAATCTGTTAGTTTATACATAGACTTACTGTTCCCCAGTATTAAAGGACGGTCTAATATACAGATGTAGCTGAGGTAAAATTGACTCTGATAACACATGGCACAGTGTTATCTTGGTTATCATGTGAACAAAGCCATTGAAAACATAGTTATTTTTTTCTTGCTATTCTTTACTTAATGCGTTAACCATTAAGTTTAGTTCGGCTGCATCTGCATTGCTGTGTGTATTTTGTTGAACTGCTGCCAATTTCATTGTTATATGAAATAAACATTAATAAGGAAGGTGCACTACTGTGGATGCAAACAAACAAGTCTGACTAAACCCTCAAACTGGTGTTAAAATTGAGAATTTAGCCAAAATATCCTTATATGAAGGACATATCTGAGCCCGAGCACAGCGTCAAGGTATTTCAAGTAGCTCGGGACCTAACGCCTAATAGCTGTGCCATATGGGCAATACCAGGAGCCAGAGGGCGAATTACAGAAGCGTAAGGTCCGACTCACAGCAAACTCTAAGTTATCTCCAGCATGCAGCCATGCTTGCAATGGGAGGAGGGAGGAGGCTGTGATTGCAGGATCTGCTTACCTGGGTATAGATGCACAACTGCATATGGAGTTGAGCACTTCCTGCCTTTTAACACCACACCATTTTTTGCAATTTCATAGTTAATCTGTTAGTTTATACATAGACTTACTGTGCCTCGTTATTAAAGGGTGGTCTGATATATCGCCATGTGCATCTTATTCAACTGCTGCCAAATTGACAGTTAATCTGTTAGTTTATAGTGATGAGCGGCAGGTGCCATATTTAAATTCGCGATATTTCATGAAATTTCGCTAAATATTCATGATATATTCGCTAATTCGAGACTTCGTTATATTCGTACAATGCTATTCTATTGCGAAAAATCTGCATTGAAATATTCATGTGCGCATGCGCATTTTTGGCATAAGATAAACTATATTAAATAATGAACAATATTTAAATTCAGTACTGACAAAAATATTTTAGCCTTCTCACATTGGCCCATAAGTAATGGTCCATTACCGGCCTGCTTTTTGCTTGTGGGCCAATGTGAGAAGGCTAAAATATCTTAGTCAGTACTGAATTCGAATATTCTTCATTATTTAATATAGTTTATCTTATGTCAAAAATCGGTAATTAAATATGCGCATTAATAGAATAGCGTAAGGGTGTTAAGCAACTTTCCTATTGGGTTGGCTTTGTAGAATTGTCTAATATGTAGAATATAGCGCTATATTCGTAATACGAATATTATTATTCTTTTTTTTTTCATCTGAACCCATTACATTTACTATCACTAATGGGTTCAGATGAAAAAAAAAAAAAAAAGAATATTCGTTTTAACGAATATATCAATATATTCTAAATATTCGCGAATTATCGAAGTGCCGATATTTGCGATAAAAATTTGCTATTCGAATATTCGCGCTCAACACTTTTTGTTTATACATAAACTTACCGTGCCTTGTTATTAAAGGGCGGTCTGATATATCGCTATGCGCATCTTGTTCAACTGCTGCCACATTCACAGTTAATCTGTTAGTTTATACATAGAATTACTGTGCCTCAGTATTAAAAGGCGGTCTAATATATTGCCGCGTTTATCTTGCTCAACTACTGCCACATTCTTAGTTAATCTGTTACATTACTGATACAGTTAATGTACACTATGGCCAACAGATAGTTGCCTGGGCCCTCCAGATGGAACAGCCAATGGCAAAAATGTTGCTGTAGCCGGCACAAGTAGTAGCAGAAGAAGGGGGTTGGTAGCAGCCAGAGCTGCCAATGACATCCAGCAGTTGTGTTTTGACCAACAATTCAGCTGTACTGGAATGGTTGACTTGCTCTTCAACATCATCTCAAGTGACAACAGATACACACAGTGAAGAATCCATGGGTTCCTCTGACACCATGCTTAGTTGGCATGGCTCAGGAACTGCCTCTCTGCCCTCACCTGTCCTGAACCTACTTCTAGCTTTTGCTGCACCTTCTGCTAGCCAATTAATGATAGCCGCTGGCTCTGCTCACCTTTTCAGCGAGCTTTGTGAGGGCAGTTACAGGCCAGACAGACTTGCAGGAGAGGTCCGCTGCAAACTCCTCTAGGCGTGCAACTGCCGATGGTGACAGTTGGGTGGCAGTACATGTTGCGAGAGGTCAGGGACGTGCAAAAGAGACAGGTAAGTGTGACACAAGTGACGACTAAACAGATGTAGATGATGATGTAGCCGATCACATGTGGGAGCTTGGTGAAGAGGTAGCATTATCATCTTTAGGGGGTGGGGGTGGTAGCCGGTGAGGGTGTCACTCTGGGAATGCCCCATGACCATTTTTCTCTCCTCTTTTATCAGTTTGTTGGATCTAACTGCCATTCACCTGCTGTGCCACGAGGTACTCTTCACATGTAGTTTCACGCCACCGGGACGTACAGGTATACCTGATTTATCGTGATTCGTGAAAAATTAACGAATTTAATTTCTTGTCAAAGTTCGTCGAAGTGGCTGAATCAAATTTTTCTAAACTTCGCTCATGTCTACTGGCCACTACAGTGGGAACCTGGCTTCAGACAGTGATCCAGAGCACAGTACAGCCTATGAGGTCTCTTCAGTCTGTGACACCAGCACCAGCGCCAGGATTAATGGTGCAGGCAGCAGGGACTAAATAGACTAAACAGGTTGCGCTTATACAGTGCTCTGGCCCAAAGAAAGTCTCATTTGTAGAGATACACTTGACACTTTTTTCAGAGAGTAAGATTGCCTGTACAGGCGTCTATCATACTTGTACAGGTGTTATTGCGACCTCTGATTTGAAGTGTATGATATAACTAAAATATTCCAAATGGCTTGAGTGTACAGAACGGCCATGTAGTGTAAATCGGTATATGTCCTAGAGATCCTAGTAGGAGAATAATTTTTATAGTTCGGCCATCACTTCACAGGAGCCGTGTACTTCACATTCCCCCTTTACTTATTGTGGACAATAATTCTAACTTATAGATACATCCTGGTGACAACACAAGCAACATATATATATATATTTTTTTATCTTTGTTCCAAGTTAATTTCATCTATACATCAAAAGGAGGAGGCATGTTGTATGTCCAGTATTTTACACATGATTGATATAAGCTCTGGAAACCCGAAATGGTTTAATTTAATATAACAGATGTGTGAGTTGCGGCACAACTATATGTCTGTGCGATAACGCTTACATCTGCTTTGTTTAATCTACTTTTTTAATACATCCTTTTTTATCATATATTTTTTTTTCTGCGTCATATCATATACAAACCATCGTGTAACACAGCTGATTCACTAAAGGGGTTATCCAGTGGGATGAAAACTTTTCACCTCACTGATCGTCCACCACCAGGTTCCCGCTGGTATGCACTTTCTGCTCCCGGCTTTACACAAAGGAAATGTCTGATGCCTGCTCAAACAACCACTGGCCGGCCGCAGGGTGGACATGCCTCGGCCATTGATTGGCTGAGCGGGCATCTTCAGGCATTTCCTACCTGTTGATCGGGGACAAAGAAGTGGAGACCAAAGGGTAAGTGTCAGTAAGCATCAGACAAGTTGTCGGGGGTCGGTGAGATGAGCAATTCTTATTTTGTTTTTAAAACCCTTTCTGCCCCTTATATAAAATACTGTATGTAACTCCATCAGAAAACCCCTTTAACATGACTTATTTATTTACACTTTCTTCAAGCAATAACCCCAAATGCTGTTAATGATTAGTAATTTGGTACTGTTTATAAAAGAGTTTTCTGGCATTTTGGTGGTCTATCATTAAGATCCCTGTCCATTCCATTTTTTTGCAGTCCGTATGTGGAACTATTGATTTCAATGGGGCCGCAAAAAATGGAAATGTGTGCATTCCCCCTCAGCAAATTCGTTCCACAAAAAAATAGAACATGTCCTATTCTTGTTCGTTGCTATGGATCCGTGTTTTGTGGACTGCAAAATACATATGTTCGTGTGCATGAGAATGAGAAGGCAGCAACACTCACAGCAGTGCTGAAGAACCTTCACTACCTGATACAGAGTCTTGCATGTGCATATATCTGTGTGTGGTACTGCAGCTCGGGACATACAATAAATTGCACTGTTTGCGAGTACCAGACACAGAAACACTGAAGTATACACAGATTTTTTTTCTGTATACCTCAGTCAAGGGGCTGTGGAAATTTATGGATTTATTGAGACCCACTCTGATCTTACATTGAGGGCCTTTCCTAACTGTAAACCATGCAATGAAAACCCTACACTATATCAATATTACTTCAATGGCTGCCATATACAGTCAGGTCCATAAATATTGGGACATTGACACAATTCTAACATTTTTGGCTCTATACATCACCACAATGGATTTGAAATGAAACGAACAAGATGTGCTTTAACTGCAGACTGTCAGCTTTAATTTAAGGGTATTTACATCCAAATCAGGGGAACGGTGTAGGAATTACAACAGTTTCCATATGTGCCTCCCACTTGTTATGGAGGACCAAAAGTTATGGGACAGAATAATAATCATAAATCAAACTTTTACTTTTTAATACTTTGACACACATACACCTACCTCCTGGAGAGTGTTCTTGATCTGGCCAACTGTTGTGAAGGGTGTTTTCTTCACCAGGGAAAGAATTCTTTGGTCATCCACCACAGTTGTTTTCAGTGGTCTCCCGGGTCTTTTGGTGTTGCTGAGCTCACTGGTGCGTTCCTTCTTTTTAAGAATGTTCCAAACAGTTGTTTTGGCCACACCTAATGTTTTTGCTATCTCTCTGATGGGTTTGTTTTGTTTTTTCAGCCTAATGATGGCTTGCTTCACTGATAGTGACAGCTCTTTGGATCTCATCTTGAGAGTTGACAGCAACCGATTCCAAATGCAAATAGCACACTTGAAATGAACTCTGGACCTTTTATCTGCTCATTGTAATTGGGATAATGAGGGAATAACACACACCTGGCCATGGAACAGCTGAGAAGCCAATTGTCCCATTACTTTTGGTTCCTTAACAAGTGGGAGGCACATATGCAAACTGTTGTAATTCCTACACCGTTCACCTGATTTGGATGTAAATACCCTCAAATTAAAGCTGACAGTCTGCAGTTAAAGCACATCCATTTCATTTCAAATCCATTGTGGTGGTGTATAGAGCCAAAAATTTTAGAATTGTGTCGATGTCTCAATATTTATGGACCTGACTGTATGTGTGCACTGTTCCATCTAAACTGTGTTCCCGGGAATTGAAAATTGCATAAAGGCAGTTATAAGTGCGGCCAGACTAGGTGTATCTGCTGTGAGCATATGCAGATCAGTAAGTCTCTTTCTTCCACGGTAAGTGATAAAATATACAGCATTAAAACCTATTAAATCAATTGTAATTCAGATCATGCTGTGTACTTGATCACTTGTACTGCCTGCAGATTACAATATGTGGGTTGTACTATTAATTCCATTAAGACAATAATCCGCAAACACATATCTGATATACTGCATTATAAAACGTGGAATGTGTCTGCGGCTACATTGCATTTTGCGGTTGTTCATCAAGGAAATGTATCGAGCTTAACAACCCAAGGAATAGAGAGGGTCATCATGCCCAGTAGGGGGGGTCGATTATAAGAAAAAACTGCTTAGTCGTGAGACTTATTAGATGCATGAACTAAGAACGTGTTCCCCCTCAGGCTTAAATTGAAAATATGACCTGATCTTGCAGTACTAATTCTTCCACTCTGTTTAGTTTATCATTGGATGTTTATTAAATTTTTTATTTTTTTTTGTGTTTATATAGAGTTAAGTATGTGGTGGTGGCTGCAGTTGATTTCTTTTTAATTGCCTCAAGCCCATGTAGACCATGTGGCCTCCTCCTGTTTTTTGGTTGGGGGGACATGGCTTTATATGGAATGGCATTCCAGTGTATAGTTGTCATGAGTAAGGACCACTACGTTTTTTTAGGTCCGAAACGCGTAGAACCTGTCTGTTTTTTTCCTGTATGTGGAGATTTTAACGTTGGAATAAAGTGACACGTTTTTTAATAGCTGGATTTCTTTTATTTTCTGTCTGGAATTGAAAGGGTTAAAAGTTCTAACCTCTGCAGCTGGTAAAGCTGTTATTGGCCTCATTCCTCCTCATTATTATGCTGTTTTAACACTCTTCTTTCCAGAGCACACAGTTGGTTTCCCCAAAGTTCTTATACAGTCCCTCAAGATACAATATTAATTGGTTCCAGGACGACCATTGTATGTTGAAACCATTGTAACTTGAGTAATTTTGATAACTTATCTTCAGGATAGGTCATCAATATCACACTTGCGGAGGTTTGACTCCCAGCAACTCCACCGATCAGCTGTTTGAAGAGGTGGGGGCACCCCAGTGAGCGCTGCAGCCTCTTCCTAGGCCAGTGATGTCTCATTTATCGGTCGCATGATTAAGGCACAGCTTAGTCAGGTTCAAGTGAATGGGGCTGAGCTGCAATACCAAGAACAACCGCTATCCAGTGGAGGTGTTGTGCTTGGTAAGCTGAAAAGAGGCAGCAGCACTCAGCGGAGCGCCGCCGCCTCCTCAGTTGACCGAAGGTTTCGGGAGGATAAGGCATCAATATAAAACACCGGGAAAACCCTTAGAGCCTAAAAACGGACCTCTATGGGAAGCATTAATTTCTCCTTCCCCATCCATCTGCCTGTCAAAACATTTTTACACTTCACCAAAATACCTGATCAGAATGACAAGTAGGTATTTAGGCTCCTCAATTCTGCTGCACTAAATAAAGCTTCCCCGTAATACTATCCGTGTAATTATGAAGGGTATTTTAATGTGTACTTTTTGTTAGTTGTCATTATTCTTGTAGATGAAAACTGTACTATTACGGAAAAAGAGCAAGATGAAAATAAGTTTTAAAGTATCCAATAAAAAGTGCATAATATATAAAAAAATAATGTTTTCTATAGACTCATTTATCTTCCACCTAGGTAAACATGAATGTATTTCAGATTTCTAAGTTATTATACTGCTGTCACTCATAGCAGGTATGTTGTTGTGAGGGTGGACTCGCACCCCATTTTTGAATCTGTACAGATCCTTTAGGGTACGGCCACATGGTCAGGTTTCCTGATGCAGTTTTGGAAGCCAAAATCAGGAGTAGATCAGAAAAGGAGAGAAAGTAGAAAGGACAGATATGACCTTCTTTTTTTTTTAAACTCATTCCTGGTTTCGGCTTCTAGACTGCATGCAGAAACCTGACCGTGTGGTCGTACCCTTAATGTTCTAGAAGACGATGCTGAAAGTATCATATAAGTGAACACTGGGCGACACTAATGTTGGTCACTGAGTTGATATCTGGTCAAGACAAGAGCATATGGCTACCAAGACAATGGTCATTAGTCATGGAAGCCATCTGCTCCTGACGATCAGGGTAGTGCTCTAGAAAAACAAGACTAGTGTCAGTGTCTTGGTATGCACTGGTTGGTGCAGAAATTGCTTCGGCTGGCTCATCACTTGTGAACCATTTTATTAAAATCTAATAAAAGTTATGATTTAGATGACTTATTTCCATGGAAGTATAGAGCATTAAGCTATCATTTGCTGTACCATTTTGCTGATTCGGTGATATACTTTATATTTTAACATGTAAAGTATCCAATGAAAATAGATAGGAAAATATTTATTTCTCTGGATGTGTTGGTAAAGATGAAGCTGAAGGCACACAATAATGATATTGTTATTGCTCCTACTATTACTATTAGTCCCATTACTCTTGCTGCTAAAACTACTGCTAAAAAGAATAAGAATTCCATACTTTGTATTATTTAATTAAAAATGGTTACATTTGGAAACAAATGTCCCTTCTTCCAGGAAACAGAAACTTACATACAAATCAAATGTAGGAGATTCAACCTACCAATTACATCTTTTATGAATTATAGTTGCAAAAAAAAACACACATTAGGAGAATGTGACACATGTGACAAGCAGATGTCATCTACAAAGTCAATGTCGATCCCAGTCCATAAAACTCTCCAGGGCTTGGTAACAGCAATAAAATTAAAATATGACTGAATTACATTATTATATGGAGCGACTATATTGACCCCATAAAGCTTTAGTGTTTACTGAAGCATTGCCTAATAGGTTTCCATACCTTAGATTGCATTATCTTCTGATATAAGCAGTATATAAATGCACTTGTGTACTTGAGTGTGTGCTGAGAATATACTGTCTGCCAGCGTTATTCATTCCTGTGGAGCTGTGGCAGAACATCCAATTTAATCTTCTCACTATATAAAGTAATACCGCTCTGTGGTTAATAAATCATGAAGGTCTGATGTGAATCCAAACATGAATTTACAATCCCTCTCAGTGGGCTGCCATGTGCAGTGTTATTTATTCCTGGGCTGCCCAGATGTCACTACCTGTAATGTCTTTTGCTGTATTGTTGCGTGTGTCACGTCATGGAGATTGTGTGTTTTTCTTTTTAAAAATTGACATGAAAAAAATGATGAGTGTTTTGTTTTTTAAAAGTTTGAATCTGTCTAGCTCTAACACCCAGATAAGTTGCACTCATCCAGCATGCAGAGCCTACTGCAGGGTCTATGTGTCTATGTGTGTCAACAGTGTCTAGAAGAGGGAGGTGGAACCAAAGATCAGGAGACAGCTGGGAAAAGCTTTTGAGCCTTCATAGTGAAAGGTCCTACATTGTAGTAGAGAGGGAGTCTGTTGTGTATCCAGGGAAATGGCAGAAGCAGAGGTGTCTACAGACCTAGGTGAAGAAAGCTAGCCAACAAGTGTGTCCTGCTCAATACAGAGAGAAAAAACTGTTGAGAGGGTGGGAACTCGTCAGAAGACTGCAAACTGAAGTCACAATAAGGGCCAGGCCACAACCTGTGTATAAGCCTCATAATGGAAGAGTGGATTACATAGTAGCATAGTTTATAAGGCTGTCCATCCAGCCTGTTATCCTGCAAGTTGATCCAGAGGAATGCAAAAAAAATAAATAAATGTGAGCTAGAAGACAATTTTCCCCACTTTAGGGGGAAAAAAATCCTTTCCCACTCCAATCAGGCAATCAGAATAACTTCCGGGATTAACAACCCATCTCTAGTAACTATAACCTGGAATATTATTACACTCCCTAAATACATCCAGGCCCCTCTTGAACTCTTTTAGTGAACTCACCATCACCACCTCCTCAGGCAGAGAGTTCCATAGTCACACTGCTCTTACCGTAAAGAATCCTCTTCTATGATTGTAAGAGTGGAGTAGCGTAATATCAGAATAAATACCCAGAGCAAGTTCAATTTATTAAACTGTCAAATTGAATATGGTGTTTGAGCTGCAGGCAGCGTGTTATAGAGCAGGAGGAGCAGAGCAGATTGATATAAAGTTTTGGTGGAAAAGATTCAGTAAAACTTGTATTTCATTCAGTTAAAGGGGTTAGCCACTTCCTAGTTACTGTTAACCAATGTGTTTGTGAGAGGATTATATGACACTTACTAATATAACCGTTGTTGAAATTCTGCACCATTTTCTATATTTCATAAGGTATGCTCCCTTGATTGCCAAGTCTTTTGTGCTGTCCAAGACAGGTCATGTCCATAAAATGGCCACTGATGGAGGGTCATGTGACCAGGCAAATCACCTCCATGTGATGTTTCTTCAGTTCAAATACACTGCACCTGCCACCTGCACTAGTTCTGTTGAGAGCTTGGTGCAGGTGCAGTGTATTTGAATGCAGAGGACATCACATGGAGGTGATTTGCCTGGTCACATGACCCTCCATCAGCAGCCATCTTATGGACATGACCTCTGTATGGACAGAACAAAAGAATTGGCAAACAAGGGAGAATACCTTATAATATCTAGAAAGTGGTGCAGAATTTCAACAAAGACTATATTAGAAAAATGACATATAATCATGTTACAAACACATTGGGCACAAGTAGCCAGAAAGTGGCCAACCCCTTTAATGTCCCTGCTCATTCAGGCTTTGAAGTCAGGGAGGCGGTCCTATCAGTGATTGACATCCTGCCCTCTATGACTGTGCATGCACAAATACCTATCAGTAACTGATAGCTCCGTCTACTTCATTTCAAAGACCAGAAAAAGCAGAAATATAAAATCAGGTATATGTTATACTGAATATTTTCCATCAAAACTAGATATCAATCTGCTCAGCTCCTCCTGCTCTGCAATATGCTACCTGGAGATTACTTCACATTTTCATGGTGACAGATTCCCTTTAAAGGGGTTTTCCGGTTATAATGATTGTTAAGCGAGTGCCCCCAGCCTGCTCCCTGAAACAGAGGATTAATACTTACCTGCCCCATGCCACTCCAATTATCTGCACTGCCTCGGCTGTCTCCATCTTCTGGTCCTCGCCCTGTTTACATTCATTTTTACCTGCTCAATGCCGGCCCAGTCCTCCCCGCTGCCTCTGCTGTCTCCACCTTCCAGTTCCCACAATGTTTTTTTCTGGTGGTGCATGGACATGGTCATTCGCACAGCTCCAGACCATGACTGGCTTCAGCTGTGAGGTGTTGCTTGTGGCCACATCACTGCAAAAGCCAGTCATTGGCTGGAGTGGTGCATGCAACCATGCCTATGCACCACCAGAAGAAAACTGTGTGGGAGCTGGATTTTTCAGTGCTTTGACACTGCTCCTCCTTTTCCTCCTTGCGCAAAGGAGGAGGTAGCGGTCCTGCTGCTCACTTGTTGCCTTTCTACGGCCCCCTCCACATCTCCTGTTGTACTGGCCTGTCTCCTGGGATCTGCTCCATGCTCTGGACACTGTGCTGGCAGACACAGCTAACCTTATCGCCACAGCTCGCATTGATGTGCCATCCTGGATGATCTGCATTACCTGAGAAACTTCTGTGGGTTGTACACAAATGCAATGACAAAATGAAAAAATTACCAAAACATCAGACAAAAAGGATGAGAACAGAGAAATGCAGAACCACTCCTTTATAGGGGTTGTCTTTCTAATTGCCTATCATTTCTACCTGTTGTCTAATTTGCACAACAGCAGGAGAAATTGATTCACAATCAGTGTTGCTTCATAACTAGACACGTTGATTTCACAGAAGTGTGATTGACTTGGAGTTACATTGTGTTGTTTATGTGTTCCCTTTATATTTTTGAGCAGTGTATGTATCAAATATCCTATAACAGAAAAATAAACCTCAATATTGATTACCCTGATACTGCAGTTTACAGAAATACCCCATGTCTTAACTGTAATTACTATTGGATAGGAAAGTCTGTATTGCCCTCGATTACGGTTGCCTTACTGATGGACTCTTGTCGCTTAGTCAGGTGGTACCTCAGTACCTTATCCTTTCTCTCTTGCTGTAGATCTTGCATCAGTCAAACAGAGATCAGTTAGTACTGGAACACCCCATATTCTGTATGTGGGCACGCCACAGGGTTCAGAAGGGAAGAAGTGCTATGTGGCTTTTGGAGGGCTGGTTTTGCTGAAATGGATTACAGGCACTATGTAGCATTTGAAGAGATCCTTACATTGGAAACCCCCAAGAAGTTCCCCTATTTAGGAAACTACACCACTGAAGTACTTTAAACCCATCATGTGTATTAGAAAATTTAGAAATACTTGACCATTAAAATGAAAAATGACTTTTTTTTACAATAAAATGCTGCTTTAGCCCCAAATGTTTCATTTTCACCAGGGGTAACAGTAGAAAATGCACCCACAATTTGTTACCCATTTTCTTCTGAATATGGCAACTCCCAATATGTACCACGTCCACGCAGATTACATCTTTTATTTTTTAAAAGCCCATTTAAGACTGAACTAAAGAATCTGATTGGTGGCTATATGGACAACAGCTCCACTATTTTTTGCAACAGTTTTGATAAATCTCCCCCATTAGACTCCAAATTTCAGGATGAAAGCTAAAATAATCTTTTTAGAAGTGAATAATTGTTTGATAAAGTTGTAGACAAATTTCTTGTAAGCAGCTGTTAGGCGTCCTGCACATGAACGTGTGTGCCCCCTGGCCGTGCCGCCGCCCGCAAAATGCCGTGGGGCAGCCGCAGCGGATCGCGAAAAGATAGGACATGTTTTATCTTTTTGCGGAACGGAAGTACGGGACGAAACCTCATGGAAGCACTCCGTAGTTCTTCCGTAGGGTTACGTTCTGTGCTTCCGTTACGCATCAATCCGAATCTCCGGATTTGAGGACCCATTGAAGTAAATGGGTCCGCATCTGTTCGCAATACGGCCACGAGCACACACGTTCGTATGAAAGAAGCCTGAAAGAGGCCTTAATCATATCTGTCTCCAAAGGAACATGCAGAACAAGATAATGAATCAAGAAGTTCTTCTAATGACAGCTTTGCTCATTGCATTGTACTGTAATGAATTTCTAATATCACACTTGCTGTATTTAGCGGGTTTTAACTTTTTGATTGTGAATACCAAGGACTAATTTAACTGTTTTGCTTGAAATTATATACATATGCTGGTTTCAGCATGGAAAGCAAGCTATGCAATTTTTGCCTTGTTCATTTCAAGATGTCTGCAACCGTCAACTTGAGACCTTTAAAGTTATAAAAATCTGACCTGGTCGTGTGGTAAGGAAAATGAAATAATAAACACCTTGGATAAAAGGTTTGGGCAGGATGCGATTTAAAATAAGTAAGAAAAAAAAGTACAGTATAGCTACAAGCGCCTATGCACACGGCTATATTATGGATCTGTGTTAAATGGATCTATAAATTTGTACCCATGCACAGCTTTGGCCCATACTGCATCGCCACAGATTTCTTGGGGAATCAATTAAATGGAAATAATGGACTCAATGAAAAATACTCCAACACGTCTTATCATGGAGCCCTTTATTTGGATCAACACTGGCTACCATGTGTAGTACACTAAGGGGAGATTTATCAAACTGGTGTAAAGTAGAACTGGCTTAGTTGCCCATAGCAACCAATCAGATTCCACCTTTTATTTTCCACCTGTCAAAAATAAAAGGTAGAATCTGATTGGTTGCTATAGGCACCTAAGCCAGTTCTACTTTACACCAGTCTGATAAATCTCCCCCTAAGTACCTACAGGTCTGTAATACAAAACCATAGAAACTCTGTGTACGGCTATAGGGACTACAAGTACTGCAAGGTCCTTGCACTCAGATTTGTTGGCCTTTAATGGAGCTTTAATGATATAGAGTGAACAAGAGTTCTAAAAATCCCATTAACCACTATTTTTAAAATCTTCCCATGTGGAAATACTGTATAGTGGTTACAAACTAATTACTTCTACATTGCAGTTATTTAATATAAAAAAATCACAAGGATTGCAAGATGATTGTAATAAAAATATGAATGGTAGTTGTGTCCAGCCCATAATCTGCAAATTGTGAGCGCACGCCACAGTACAAAACCATGCTATGTCTATATAGATCTTTAAAAGGGTTATCTGCAACAACAAAAATGTCCCCGATATGCCTGGGCCCCTCACACTGAATATACTTACTGTCACGCTGGGTAGGATGCAAGATACAATAAACACACAGAAAACCTCAAAACAAGCGTCTAGGCCAGAAGCTGGGGATAAAGGTCACCTCCTGACAATTCCCTACCTGCTCTCCCTGGGCTTCTGTGCCCACGTTCACACCCTAAAGGTGGGAATCAACGTACCCCCGTGCCTAAGGCTGAAGATTCCCTAAAGTCTCTAAGATGGTGGAAAGGGGGAAAGAGGCAGCCTGCTTCCTCAGGATCTGGAGAAGGAAGGTGTCTCTCTAACAGCCTAGACAGAACACAAAAAGGAAACCAAAACCAACTTATCTTGTAGCAAAGCAGAAACAGCAAATCCACCTTTCCTCAGAGCAAGATAGAAGCTATAACCTGCACAGGACACTGGGAAGGGGTGTAATTTAAACTCCCACAAACTACCCCACCCAGTGCACCTAAAGGGAGGAGGATACAGCTCAACTCCAAACCCAAAACAAACAAAAAACTACACACGTGCTGCTAACCTGGCAGACCTCCGCACATAACCTGAGCAGGGTATGACACTTACCCTGCTCCCTGCGCCGCTCCTGGTCCCCGCACAGCCGCTTCTCCCCATGCGCGGATGAGAAAACAGGAGTGGAGCGGGGAGCCAGGAAAGTAGAGTGATCGTTACTGCTATCACTTTTCCACAATCACCTGCATTGTTTTAGATAGCACAATCTGCTGCCCAGAAACTATCATTTTCTTGTCTGTACGAACCACTGTTTCACCTGAATGGGCCAATTAATGGGAATAAGCATTTGTAGGAACGTTCGTCCCCCATAATCTGCCCGACAATCCAGCCGTGGAAACACAAGACTAGTATTTGTGCTGGCATGCATGGCCTTTGTTGTCTGTGATAGGGCATCATGTGATTTTTCAAAGTCATAGTACACTTGCGCAAGAGTGGAGCCAGATTACTTCCAAGTGGCACTGAGGCAAATTGGGGCCTTACAATACTGCCACATGACTCAGAATTTATAGTTTACAGGGATTCATACGGTAGCACACGGCATGCTGATGTAGTAATATGGAGCTACATGGACTCTGTAGACACACGTCTTTTGTGCTAATTCCTACATAACAGGGGCCACATACTAGTGGTAGCTTCCACGTCACATCTAATACTGCATGAATATAAACCATTTCCCAAAATATATTGGAAACATGTATACAGATTTCAATAAACCCTTTTTTTAGGGTTTCTATTATCATTACCAGTTATTATTAGAGCAAATTTCAGAAAATTCATTTCAGGTCTGATTTGGTTGAATCAGCCATCAGATTTGATTTGGTAATAATAAATTTGAAGTGAAAGTGCCAGAAATGCCCTGAAAAGTCATGTATGACACTCTGAGGTCCCCTGGGACTGTATCCAAACGATTTCAAGTTCTCGGTAATGCTAAATCAGCATGAGTAATGTCAAACTGACAGCGACATATAGGACTATAGGTAAACGGATGGTAGCTGGCGGTAACAAACAGACTGTTAAATAACTCACTGTACCATTTTTTAAGGGAAAATCCCTTCTTCTGTGTCTATTGAACTGCTGCCATTTTGTATGATTCATACGAGATGAATCCCAAAAATTTGGAGTCGTTAAAACTTGGAAGCCAAAGTTTTGGGGAATTTTTTAGAATTGATTCGCTCATCTCTATTAAATGTTGTTCTAAAAACTGTATTTAAAATTAAGTATATTAACATTTCTTAGTTTATCACAATAAAGGTCATCACTCAGTTCTTTGTGAACAACCAAACTTATTACAAATGTACGTTAGCCAAAGACTTGGAAAACAAACTTAGAGACAGGTTATATAATTTCTTGATTCATCTATATTACTTTTGACAATACAAGCCAGCCACTGTATATTTTATCATTATCATTAGTCATAAACATAAACAAAAAAACACAACTGAAATCAATACATGGAATAGTACATTCATTTTATTTATTATTAGAATATGTGCACTCTGTAAATGTAAACAGTTCAAAATAATCTTAATTAATGATTCTTTAAAAAATAAATCCACAATAGTAAATGCCAAATTGTCAAGTTTATCCAAGCTTAGGCTCATAGCGTATCTAGTGAGATATCTACTTCCTAAACATCATGCATCCCAGATCCAGCATGGCAGTTGTATATCCGGTAGAAGCTGATTATTTGACAAACCTCTATATAGTGCTGTTCTCTGACTGCAAACATTGGCAAAGCAGAGAAAAAAATCATCTGTGAGTGGATGGTAATTGTTTGCTGTTATATAATTTCCTCTTGGTGATTAGAAAGTAAAGGAGGAAAGGAAGCTTTTTGTAGTTATTATTATCCTATATAGAGCAGGGGGGTAGCAGGTAACCATGGAGCACTATAGCAAAACTTGTAATGGGATTCTATTTCACCATGACCACCTTTAGTTCAGGACATAAAAATATCATGATTACTTTGATCTAATAAACAATGAAAACTCACCATACAGAGATTATAATCGTAGTGATGTCACCATACAGAGATTATAATTGTAGTGATGTCACCATACAGAGATTATAATCGTAGTGATGTCACCATACAGAGATTATAATCGTAGTGATGTCACCATACAGAGATTATAATTGTAGTGATGTCACCATACAGAGATTATAATTGTAGTGATGTCACCATACAGAGATTATAATCGTAGTGATGTCACCATACAGAGATTATAATTGTAGTGATGTCACCATACAGAAATTATAAACACAGTGACGTCACAGTATAGAGATAATAAACACAGTGATGTCACAGTACAGGGATAATAACTAGAGATGAGTGAATTTCATATTTTGAAATTCGTTCACGCTTCGTTTACTGGTAAAAGGTGAATTGCATTATGGATTCTGTTACCACGGACCATAACGCAATTCTATGACGGAATGCATAACGGAATGCCTTTAGAGGCATTCCGTTATTCATTCCGTCATAATAGAAGTCTATGGGCTGTAAAACAGATCCGTTCCGTTTCTGTTATGCTGGAGAGGACTCCCCTGCATAACAGAAACGGAACTGATCCGTTTTGCATCCCATAAAATTCTATTATGACGGAATGAATAACAGAATGCCTCTAAAGGCATTCCGTTATGCATTCCATCATAGAATTGTGTTATGGTCCTTCCTGTTAACGGAATCCAATTTGCAATTCATCTTTTACCAGTAAACGAAGCGTGAACGAATTTCAAGATATGAATAATAATAATAACCACAGTGATATCACAGTACAGGGATAATAAACACAATGATTTCACAGTACAGAGATAATAAACATAGTTTCAGTAGAGGGATAGTGTACACAGTGATGTCACAGTACAGAGATAGTATGCTCAGCGATCTCACAATACAGGCATCTGAGCCTTTACACAGACATACACCGTGAAAGAAGTGGACAGAGCTGTAACACTACAGGAAAAGAGGGGTTAAGAATGAGAAGTAAAGAAAGAAAAGAACAAGGGAGAAAAGTGAGTGGGCGGAGTTGTCTATGGTACTTTTGTCTGCGGCACAATTTGGGACACTAGGGGGGTCATTTATCAAACTGGTGTAGTTGCCAATAGCAACTAATCAGATTTCACCCTTTATTTTGGACAGCTCCTTTGGAAAATGAAAGGAGGAATCTGATTGGTTGCTATAGGCAACTTACACAGTTCTACTTTACAGCAGTTTGATAAATGACGCCCAATATGTTTGTCTTTACTATTTTGGAGACACTATCTGGCATAGTTGTTTTGGGGTTTTGGGAGGGTGCTAGAATAGCAAGGAGTCAAAGACATCTGGACTGGAAACTCTGCAGATACAAGTTGTAGCTAGGAAAAGTCATCATAGCAGGCTGGGTCACACAGATCATAAAAGGGAAAGTGAATTTCTCAACTCAGTGAGGAAGTGAACTGTGAATCAAAACCCAAAAATGTTTCCAAAACAATTATCCCTAAATAGATATAAACATGTTTAATTGATTTTGCACAGATCAATTGATAATGAATAGTTTTTGGGTGGTGGGGGACAATCATTAAATCTGTCCTCCTTTGTACCCAAAATTAGTACAGCCAAACAATATTCCAAATTATACTGGCAAAAGTAGTACTTCATACAGTTATAGTGCCTACATGGTGCTTCACACAGTAAAAGTGCCCTCTTTTGGCTCCACACAACAATATTGTTCCCAAGATCCTTAAATTGGCTCCACTGTACCTTTGCTTCTGTTGGAAGTGATGACACCCTGCTATGCCACACCCAAGCCTATTATGCTACCAGGAGCCTCACTACAATGTCCCTTGCCTACAGAATGAGGTTCTGTGGCTAGCCACATGCCCCAGACCTCACTTGAGCTGGACTTCTTGCCCCAGTGCTCTGCTGCCACATAAACTGCCCATGATGGTTGGCAACAGCCATGGGAACCTCCTCCCACTCACTTTTCTCTCTTGTTCCTCCCCATCTTGTCATGCACTATTAAGTTCTGGCCACTTCTATCTCTCGTCCTCTCGCCGCACTGGTTGCTCACTCTCTGTGCCTTTCGTTAATTCTGTCCTCTCTTTGCATTTCACAGCCTCTTTTGTGTCCCTCCAGGTTCCACCTCACCAGCCACTTACCACACGGTCTGTCCACTGCTTATTATGTCAGCTTGGGATGGGGCCAGCTGGGGTTCCTCCATGTGCCAGTCCCCCATTGTATTATGTCTGCTCCAACATACTCATCAACTGTGTTTGGGTCCAGAGTTAAAAATGGTGGAACTGTCAGGGGGCCTTATGCCAAGAGCCCTGACAAGGCCATATTTACACAACTTTATATAAGCACTGCAGAGGCAGGGTATGCACACTTATTTTGGCACAGCTTTAGCTGGCACATCTGTAATAACAACACTTTGGCTCTTACAGTATAGACATCTCCACTGCAGCTGGTACATTTACATAGATACTCTTTTTGGATTGAATATTTGAACTGGCTAGCACATTTATTAAGAAACTGCTGTGGTTGGGACAGTATGTTTGAATAGGCATTTTCCTTCCTGGCACAGGTATATTTGTATGGTCAATTCTATAACTTACTGTATAACTACAAGGACACGACTGTGTGGCTGGTGTTTATACTATACTACTATAGTATTGGCAATTCATATGTCCTTGCGGTGACTATTGCATGGATGCTGTGATTGGAGCTGTTCCCAAATACCAATTATAGGCATTGAGGCAATTCAAAATGAGCCTCTACCATTCAAAAATTTAGTCTCCTCCAGCAGCAGATGCTCCCAGCAGCTAGAGAAAGTTTTAAACAATTTAAGAGACAACTTAATTCTGCTAGAATTGCATGTTTTGTGTATAGAAGCTGCTACTGAATGGCTCCTGTCCCAGGAGCATGCTTCAACTATGCTTGTCATCCCCTTTAGGGCTCATTCAGCCGAACGCATGGACGCCACGCCCGTGCTGCATACTGCTAATAGCGGGTCTGCAAGGCACCGGCTGAGGTGTGGACCCATTGATTTGAATGGGTCCGTAATATACAGCAAAAAAAGTTTGCGCTGCAGAGGCACGGACCCGAAAGACCACGGAAGAGCTTCAGAAATGCCGTACTGGGGGCGTTAGACTAAGGGGAGGCCGACATGATTGATTTTGGTGCGAGGGTCCAGTACACTAAGGGTTGATGATACAGGGTGTGGTGGGGTGTGTCATTAGGGGAGGGGCTGTGCCTTTATATAGGGAGGCAGTGAGAGGGACGGGTGCCATTTTGAGATTACCTTTAACAAGCTAGCAAGCGGCAGTAGCGTTACCTGATGGCTTTGGTGGAGGAGATGATTGGGCGGTTGAGGGCAGCAGCAGAGGCACATGGAACAGATGGCAGGGTTACTTCAGGGGGAGGCGGCGGGATCGGCAGGCCCGCTGTCATGTGCGATACGGCCGCGGCGGGTACATCCGCTGGCGCGTCTTAGCCCCAGCAAGACCCCTAGGGTTCGGCGCCAGTGCAGGAGCCCCTCTAGGGACCCTCCACAAAGGGGGGACAACAGGCAGCTATTATCAGTGTTCTCCTAGCGTGGGAGGAACCCATATGTGTGGCGGGACCCAGCAGGCATCGAGGGAGCAGGAGCGGGAACTGTGGGCTCTCCCCTCCCCCCCAGGACTACTGGGAGGCCCGCTCGGCAAGGGTTAAACGAGGCTGTGCTAGAGGTGGCCAGCAGGCGGTGCAGGCCTCAGGGAGCTGACAGGAAGAAAAAGTGCTTGGACATCAGGATGAAGATGAAGAATCAGGATTGATGCAGTGCGCACCCAGCATGGAGGAGGCTGGGGTGCTGTCTTCCTGCGACAGGTTAACGGCAAGAAGGGATGAAGATTCACCAGCGAGGGACGGACGTCAGATGACAGGATCATCGGCTGCGGGGTTCACAGCGCCCGGGCAGCCAGGTTAAACAATGTAGGGATCACTTCAGACATTGGTTAGCAGCCCGGGAGAATGTTGGGGCTGGGGGAGTCATGGGGAGCTAGTTGGGGGCCTGGGGCAACTATTAAGTGGCTTGGCAGGTTGGATTGGGGGTAGCGGGAGCATCTCCATTACCGGCCTCGGGGGTAACTACGGGATCTAGTGGGTCAGTGGGGGGTCCGCCGTCTAGGGTAGGGGAATCAGTGTCTGTCCAGACTCAGGCGGGGGGGTAGGAGGACAGGCAGAGGGTGGACGATGCAGCAAAAGGAGAAGTTTACGTATGCTTTTAAAGGCCCGTTGGGTGCCCATTTGATACAGGACGTGTGAGAACGCATATGGAAGGGGAAGGATGTGGATATTTTCTCACTACTCCCGCTAGAGCATTTTACTTTAGACAGGTCAAAAAAGGATGAGGGAAAAAAGGATGAGGATGATAAGCGCTGTTATAGACTTATCCTGCGCACTTTTTTCAACTGGTGGCTGGCTTTCTCCATCTTAGCGAGTGTTATTGGAGAAAATAAGCCTGAGTGTTGCTCGGCTCTTTTCTGCTATCTAGACGCCATAGGGGAAACTTACAGGGTTTATGGGGGTCTGGGTTGGCTCCGCTATAATGAACAGTTTAGGCAGAGGAAAGCGGTTCGACCTAACATACGGTGAGATCATAAAGATATTGGCTTGTGGTTAAAGGTGACGGCGCCAGGGAAGCAGGGGTAGTCCTTTCGGGGGGATTTGGGAGGGTATGGGCAATCTACTCTCAGAGAGGGAAGGAAGCTGCAGGTTCGGCGCAAAATGCAAATTCAAGCATTAGGGCTCAAATTGTGGGGGGAATCACGGAGCCAATCACAGCTTTAAGGGGAATAGACAAAAAGGGCCCGACGCCACTGCAAAAGGGACTGACTCTGGTTCAGGTGGAAAAGATGGAGCGGCATTTAAATATATACACTGATCAAAAAGCGGCAGACTTATTAAGAAGAGGCAACATGCAGGGCTTTAGTATTCTGTCGAATCCTGCACAGGTGGTTTGTTCACGGACAAATTTGCGTTCAGCATTAGAGCATCCGGCAGTAGTTTCTGAAAACTTGGCTAAAGAAGTGGTACTGTGTAGGATGGACGATCCGTTTGTAGAACCGCTGTTAGTTAACTTGAGGGTTAGTGCTAAAGAAAGAGCCGAACAAGTTTCGGTTGATCCACCATTTATTATTTCTAAAAAAAGCGTCGGTCAATGATGGTATAGATCCCGAAATTTGTTTGGTGGATTATAAATCATTTGATGCGGCTGTGGCATGGGTAAGAAAGTTGGGACCAGGTACATTATTGGCCAAGATGGATATTGAAGCGACTTTTCGGCTACTTCCAGTTAACCCTGATAGTATTTGTTAGGTTGTTTTTGGGACGGGGGTATTTTGTAGACAGGTGTTTGCTTATGGGTTGCTCGTTGTCGTGCGCTTATTTTGAAGCATTTAGTTCATTGCTGGAATAGGTGGTGGTGGACGTGGCGGGTTGTCCTTCCATTATTCATCACTTGGATGATTTTCTTTGTCTAAGTCTGGCGAATTTGTTTGTTTGTTGCTGTTAAATACGTTGCGAACGGTTTTTGCGTCATTTGGGGTGCCATTGGCGGAAGGCAAGATAGTAGGTCCTTCGACAGAGTTGAGATTTTTGGGTATAGTTATAAATACTGAGAAAATGGAGTGTCGGCTTCCGTACGAGAAGGTGTGCGATTTACGGGCAGAAGTGGAAAAGGCAAGAGGGTCGCCAAAAATTTGCTTGTGTGATTTACAGTCTCTGTTGGGTAAGTTGAATTTTGTGTGCCGAATTATGTCAATGGGTCGGATATTTTGTCGGCGGTTGGCCACAGTTACTGCAGGTGTGATGGCAACATATCATTTTATCAGGTTGGGGCGAGAGTTAAAAAAGGATCTGGAAGTTTGGGCTAGTTTTTTGAAGAATTTTGAACTGTAGAGCGTTGGTTATGGGAGAGGTAATGGATAGTTTTGACTTCGAGTTATGTTCGGATGCAGCGGGGGAGTTGGTTTTGGGGTTTATTGTCACGGGCAGTGGTGTGCAGATCATTGGCCTGAATGCTGAGTTATTCGGGGTTGGGTGAAGAATTTGGCTCTTCTGGAGCTTTTTCCTATAGTTCTCGCGGTGGACTTATGGGGCGATAAATTCAGGAACAGGAAAACTTGTTTCCATTGCGATGATCTGGGTGTTGTGCAGGCAATTAATAGCTTGACCGCATTGTCGCCTCCGGTGGTTTGGTTGTTGCAGCATCTTGTGTTACTCTGTTTATGGCTTAATACATGGGTGGTGGCGGCTCATTTACCTGGTGTGACAAATTGCATTGCAGATGCCCTTTCTCGTTCGCAGTAGTAGCGTTTTCTTCAGTTGGCCCCGGAAACGGATCTCGAAGGGTTGGAGTGTCCGGGGTCCTTGTGGGAGCTCTTGGAGGTAAAGTAGAGTGTCTCTTGCAAGCTTTAATGAGCGCAGGTACATGGTCGGCATATGGTAATGCCTGAAGTCGGTGGGAACAGTGGTGTGAGGTAATGGGGGTGCGGGTGGATGAAGGGGAGGTCCGTTGTTGTTATTCCTGGATCATGTAAAAGAGGAGGGATGTTCAGTCGCACAATTGAATAGGTGCATTGCGGGCATGGCATTTGGGTTCAAGTTAAGCAGTCTTCCGGATGTTACTAAAAATGCTTTAGTCAAACAAGTGTTAAAGGATTGAAGGGGGAGTAAGCGAGCAGAGGACAGAAGGAGGTCTGTGTCATTCGCAATGCTTTTAAAAATTGGTCGACAGGCGGAATTAGTGTGTAGTTCTTTGAGGGAGGTATGTTTGTTCAAATTGGATTTTTCACTGGCCTTTTTTGGGGCATTTTTCTTGGGGGAGCTGGTGTGCAGGAGCGTTAGGTGTGTAGGGGGTCTTTTGGGGGAGGATGTGGATCTGTATCATGATAGAGTCGTGGTTAGGATCCGGGTGTCTAAGACTGATATGGAGGGTAGAGGGCGCAGAGTTTGCCTGTTTGCAGTTCCAGAGTGTTTTTTATGTCCTGTGAAGAGTTTGCAGGATTACAGGTCGGGAGTGAATTTTGATGGTTGCCTTCTACTTAGGGTACTTTCACACTAGCATTTTTCTTTTCCGGCATAGAGTTCCGTGACAGGGGCTCTATACCGGAAAAGAACTGATCAGGCATATCCCCATGCATTCTGTATGGAGAGTAATCCGTTCAGGATGCATCAGGATGTCTTCAGTTCAGTCATTTTGACTGATCAGGCAAAAGAGAAAACCGTAGCATGCTACGGTTTTATTTCCGGCGAAAAAAAACTGAAGACTTGTTTGAATGCCGGATCCGGCATTTTATTCCATAGGAATGTATTAGTGCCGGATCCGGCATTCAAAATACCGGAATGCCAGATCCGTCCTTCCGGTCTGCGCATGCACAGACCAAAAAAAAAGGTGAGAAAAGTAAATGCCAGATCCGTTTTGCCGGATGACACCGGAAAGACGGATCCGGCATTTCAATGCATTTTTTTGACTGATCATGATCCTGATCAGTCTTACTAATGCCGACGGAACTGCTTGCCGGATCTCTCTGCCGCAACTTTTTTTCTCGTTTTCAGTTTTTGCCTGTTTTTAGGAAGTGTCTATTAGGGTTGGGGGTGGATCTGACGGATTTTACAGGGCAATCATTCAGAATCGGGGCACAAACAGAGGCATGAGTACATAGGTATGAGTGATGATTTTATTAAGAGAATAGATAGATGGGAATCGGTTAGGTTCCGGTCTTATGTGAGGTTAGGCAGTATGCTTTAGAAAATAATTGGTTGAGTGGTAATGTGTTATATCTTGTTGTTTCAGGTTGCACCCAGGAATTAGTATGGATCCTTGGGCATTCTTTTGTTTTTTTGGGGGGCGCTTCGGGCAGCCGAATGGGCATCAATTGGGTTTTCAGAGAGATATCGTGGTCGTGCAGTGGCTAGGTTTGCAAGGTATGTTGTGTATGTGTGTGTGTGTGGGGGGGAAGGGGGTTAAGAGGTTCACTTTTTGTGTGCATTTAGATCGGTCTCTCGACATTCTATCATTCTATTGTTACATGTGTCACGGATGATGTTGCAGATAGCTGGAACTTATGAATAAACGTCTGACTGGCTTGATCCCAAACTAAGGAGCATATAGGTGAGCCCTATAAAACCCTAAGAGCTCTCCCTGACTGCTATGCCCATGCAAGGGTCTCAATGGTAGATGATTGCATGCCCACGTACCTAAGACTGTGTGACACCTGAAAACCCTATAATAGTGAGGGGACATGACCACCGGCTCCCTGAACTTAATACGGACGGAGTCAGGGTCACCTAGAATCAAGCCAGCAAGGAAACACAATACATGAAAAGACTTATCTGGGCAAACAGCAGCAGCAGCCTCCAGCAGTGAACACTTCATCCAGGAAGTGTAACGGGGTTCCGAAGGTGCACTCGGTCCCCCATTAGCCGCAGACCTGCTGCTTAGCTTCGGGAGCGAGGATCTGTGTTTGACCTCGTTCCCAGGGCGGCTTTACTAGCTGGGTGGCTCCCTGCTCCTAAGTCTGCCTTGAGCGCCGAGCTGATCACTTGGTGCTCGACTGGTTGGTCTGTCGTTCATGTGACGCTGCCCACGTCACATGACCCTCACTCCCCACTATAAATACAGGCAGCCTGCTGGCCACAGGTTGCCTGTTAATTTAGGTTCTACCTGTGGTTTTGTCTTTCCTGGCGTACTCACCTCCTGCTGAATTCCTGACGATCCTCTGCCTGCTCCTTGTGTACTTTGCTACTCTCCTGGTATTCTGACCCCGGCCTCCTCCTGACGATCCTCTACTGACTCCTTTGGTACTACACGACTCTCCTGGTATTTATGACCCCGGCTTCTCCTGACAATTCTCTGCTTGCTCCATTTGTACTTTGTAGCTTTCCTGGTATTGACTCGGTCCGTTCACGTTCTGTTCTTTGTCTGTCTGTCATCCCTGCACTTAGTCCAAGCTAGGGATTGCCGTCCAGTTGTCCCCTGTCATTAGGACTCGCGAGGCAAGTAGGCAGGGCCAGGGGTAAGGGTGGAGCACAGTGGTCATTTCCCTCCCCCCTGTGTGTGTGTGTGTACGCGACCGTTACAGATTAACAGGCCCAATAACCACTGCATAATGAATCCTCTGGTGACCCTGACTGACCATGTCTCTAATCTGACACAGATGGTGCAGGAGTTAGTGGAAAAAATCAGTTCTTTTGAGTTAGGGCAAGGTTCTTTCACTCCTCAGGCCTCCAGTCCGCATTTTGAGCCCCAGATTAAGCTCCCAGAACCCTTTAACCCTTTTCTGGAGACCGGAAGAAGTTTCTCTCTTTTAAGGAGAATTGCAAACTTTACTTCCGTTTGCGCCCCGTGTCCTCTGGCCCCGAGAGTCAACGCGTGGGCATTATCATTTCCCGACTACAGGGTGATCCCCAGGACTGGGCGTTCTCTTTACCTGCTGGCGCCAGTTGTTTATCTTCTGTGGAGGGGTTCTTTCAGGCCCTAGGTACCCTCTATGATGAACCAGACAGGGCTCTAGTAGCCGAGACGGCTCTGAAGGCACTGGTTCAGGGCAATCTACCTGCAGAGGATTATTGCACCCAATTCAGAAGGTGGTGTGTCCCCTCAGGATGGAATGAACCAGCCCTGAAGAGTCAGTTTAGGTCAGGTCTGTCTGATAATTTAAAGGATCTTCTGATCAGTTATCAACTTCCAGAAACCTTAGAGGAGATGGTGACCCTTGTTGTCCGACTTGACCGACGGGTTAGAGAGAGACGACAGGAACAACAGTTCTCTTCCCAGATGGTGGTCCAGCCAGAGGCCTATCCCAGAGACAATGCTGAGGTCTCCACCGAGGAACCCATGCAGGTTGGCATGACCCGAGGAATCTTCGCCGCAGAGAATGCTTTTACTGTGGAGATCCTGACCATTAGATCAACCAGTGTCCTAAGAAGGTCCTCTCTGTCAAGGCTCCTAAGGCAAGGCAACCTAAAGACCAGGTACACCCTGAATTTTCTAAATGTAAGCTTTTGGTACCCATTACGATTTCTCTGGGAGTAGATAAATGGCCGGGTAAGGCCTTTATTGATTCTGGCTCAGCGGCTAGCTTTATTGACTCTGAGTATGCTGTAAGATTGGGTATTCCTATGTTTGCCTTACCAACTCCTATCCATGTCATGGCTATTGATTCTACTCCTCTTATTGGTGGTACGGTGAGCTCATGTACCTCAGAGATTTCTCTAACCGTGGGTGTGTGCCACTCAGAGAGATGTTCCCTTTTAGTCCTGGAGAACCTACCGGCTGAGGTGGTACTAGGGTTGCCTTGGCTCCGACTACATAACCCCACTATAGATTGGTCCAGTGGGGAGTTGGTGAGATGGGGGCCTAAGTGTGACTCGTGCTTGTCCGTGGTACAGGCTGGGGTCTCAGTAAAGTCTGATACCTTACCCACTGTTGTTAGGGAATACTCTGATGTATTCTCATCACCAACCCCAGAGGTTCTACCCCCCCATAGACCTTATGATTGTACCATAGAGCTAGTAGAGGGGGCCAAGTTTCCTAAGGGGCGAATTTATAATCTTTCTAAGCCCGAACGCAAGGCCATGGAAGATTATATTAAGGAGTGCCATGGTAAAGGGCATATTAGACCTTCTGTCTCTCCTATGGGGGCGGGGTTTTTCTTCGTTAAGAAAAAAGATGGTGGTCTTAGGCCATGTATCGATTACCGGAGATTAAATAAAATCACTGTCCAGAATAGATACTCCCTCCCATTGATTCCTGATTTATTTAACCAGGTTCTGGGGGCAACCTGGTTTTCCAAAATTGACCTGAAAGGGGCATACAATCTAATCCGAATCAAGGAGGGAGACGAATGGAAGGTGATGCCTTTTGGACTCAGCAATGCCCCAGCTGTGTTCCAAAACTTCATGGGAGTTAGGTAAATTTGTTATTGTCTATCTTGACGACATTTTGATATTCTCTCATGACTTCGAATTCCATGTGTCTCATGTTAAACAAGTATTAGAGGTGTTGAGGGAGAATCAGCTATCCGCTAAGCAAGAGAAATGTGTCTTTGGTGTACAGGAGATTCTGTTTCTAGGGCATGTTCTGACTCCTCACGCCTTCAAGATGGATCCTGGTAAGGTACTAGCAATTAAGGAATGGGTAAGACCTTCATCTTTAAAGGCCTTACAACCAGTGGCGTCTCTAGCTTTCAAATTTTGGGGGGGCACACTGGGGGCCAGGACAAAAGTAGGGGGGGGCAGCTATAACAACGATACATTTACACAAGTACGCTTAGAAATGCTGCAATACTTTACCCAATACCTAAAACCGCAACAGGGAAGAAAAGTCCAGCTGTCTGTGGATGACACTTTTATAGAGAGGGGGATCTGTGGATGACACTGCTATGGGGGGATCTGTGGATGCCACATACCGTATATAGCATCTTATGCTATATGTGTCATCCACAGATCCACCCCATGACAGTGTCATCCCCATTTCCCCCTCCATAACAGTGTCATCCACAGATCTCCCTCCCCGCCTCTCACAGGAGTGTACATATATAAAATAAACATGTTTCACATGAACACTTACAGTTACTTGGCTTGGCCCTTGGGGATCTCGGACGCCACTTCAACACTTTGGCCGGGGGCTCGGCGGAGCTGATGTTGTGTTTTATCCTAATGAGAAAGATTTCATAATAAGGATTTGGAGAAGGGGCAGAGGGATAGCAGAGCAGGGAGAGGCTGGTGCTGCTACTAGGGGGTCATACCATGGGGGAGTAATAAAACCCACCATAATGCCCCCAGTAGAAATAATTCTCCTTATAATGTGCAAAACATACCCCCTTATGCCCCCAGTTGAGCTAATGTCCCCCATAATGTGCCAGTATAAAATACACCGTATATAGTGCCCCAGTAAATGCCTCCATAGTGCTCCTCTCCCCCCTTCCTGCTAGTGCCCCCCATAATGTACCAGTATAAAATGCCCCATATATCGTGCCCCAGTAGATGCCCTCAGTGTCCCCCATAATTTGCCAGTATAAAATACCCCTTCTTAGTGCCCCCCGTAGATGACTCCATAGTACTCCTGTCTCCCCTTCTCCATAGTACCCACCATAATGTGTCCCAGTATAAAATGCTACTGTACAGAGCCCCCCATATAAAACACCCCTTCTTTGTGGCCTCAGTAGATGCCCCTATAGTGCCCACCAATAATGTGCCAGTAATAAGTGCCCTCAATAACGCGCCACTGCCAGTAACAAGAGCCCCCCAATGTGCCAGTAATAAGCCCCCATCACGTGCCAGTAACAAGAGCCCCCATCACATGCCAGTAATAAGCCCCCCATCACGTGCCAGTAATAAGCCCCCCATCACGTGCCAGTAATAAGCCCCCATCACGTGCCAGTAATAAGCCCCCCATCACGTGCCAGTAATAAGCCCCCCATCACGTGCCAGTAATAAGCCCCCCATTATGTGCTAGTAATAAGCCCCCCCATTACGTGCCAGTAATAAGCCCCCCCTAATGACGTGCCAGTAATAAGCCCCCCCATCATGTGCCAGTATTAAGCCCCCCCATGTTCCAGTATTAAGCCCCCCATCATGTGCCAGTATTAAGCCCCCCATCGTGCCAGTATTAAGCCCCCCATCATGTGCCAGTATTAAGCCCCCCATCATGTGCCAGTATTAAGTCCCCCCCATCATGTGCCAGAATTAAGTCCCCCCATCATCATGTGCCAGTATTAAGTCCCCCCCCATCATGTGCCAGTATTAAGTCCCCCCATCATCATGTGCCAGTATTAAGTCCCCCCATCATGTGCCAGTATTAAGTTCCCCCATCATCATGTGCCAGTATTAAGTCCCCCCCATCATGTGCCAGTATTAAGTCCCCCCATCATCATGTGCCAGTATTAAATCCCCCATCATCATGTACCAGTATTAAGTCCCCCCCTATCATCATGTGCCAGTTTTAAGTCCCCCCATCATGTGCCAGTATTAAGTCCCCCCCATTGTAATAAGCCCCCCAATGTGCCAGTAACACTATTGTAAAAAAAAACAAAAAAAAAAACACTTACACTTACCTCAGTGTCAGCGATGCGATGCAGACTCTTCCTGTGTCCCGCGCTGTAAGGCTCAGGCGCCGCCTGCGCCAGCCTCTGATAGGTTGCCGGCCTAGTGCCTACAGCCTATCAGAGGAAGGGAAAGGGACACACCTCTCCCTCCCCTGCACCTCCGCTGGCACAGGCAGATTACAATGGAGATGAGCGCAATGGAAGCGCTCATCTCCCTGTGCCCGGCGGCGGCGGCTCACTTAGGGCCGGGGGGGCATTTTAGTTGGGAGCACATGGGGGGGCACAGCATGATGTAGGGGAGGCCGTGGCCCCCTCTGCCCCCCCCCCCTGGCGACGCCACTGCTTACAACGGTTCCTAGGTTTCGCCAATTGCTATCGTAAATTTATTATGAATTTTTCCGTAATTGCTAAACCGTTGACCGACCTTACTAAGAAAGGGGCGGATTTGGAGAATTGGTCTACTGAGGCCATTTCTTCATTTGAAAAATTAAATAAGGCATTCAGTAGCGCTCCCATTCTGATCCAGCCTGATCAGGAGAAACCTTTTATTGTGGAGGTGGATGCGTTCGAGGACGGCGCAGGAGCAGTCCTTTCACAAGGTCCTGCTAGCCTCACTATCCTGAGACCATGTGCCTTCTTCTCCAGGAAATTCTCTCCCACGGAGAGAAACTACGACATAGGGAATAGGGAGCTGCTGGCCATTAAATGGGCATTTGAGGAGTGGAGGCATTTTCTGGAGGGGGCAAGGCATTGTGTATGACCATAAAAACCTTATGTTTCTCGAGTCTGCTAAGATGTTGAATCCCCGTCAAGCCAGATGGGCTCTGTTTTTTACTCGTTTTGATTTTTTCATTACGTTCAGGCCGGGAAGTAAAAATGTGAAGGCGGATGCATTATCTCGGAGCTTCCATGCTTTTCAACCTACTGAGGTACCACCTGAATCCATCCTACCAGCAAAAATCTTCATAGCAGCTCTTACCCAGGATATCTCGGCTCACATTAGGTCTGAACAACATCTGGCACCGGTATCCACCCCAACAGATAAGTTGTTTGTTCCCGTACAATTTAGTCTCCAGCTGTTGGGTGAGTGTCACGATTCTGCCTTTTGTGCACATCCGGGTGTTGAGGGCACTAAGGATCTGGTTTCTAGATCTTATTGGTGGCCCACTCTAACTAGGGATGTCAAGTCCTACGTGTCAGCCTGTGAGGTTTGTGCCAGGTCCATGACACCTAGGACTCGCCCTGCTGGTAACCTACGAACCCTACCCATTCCCAGTAGACCCTGGTCCCATATCTCGATGGACTTTATAACTGACCTACCGCCGGCGGAGGGTAAGACTGTAGTTTGGGTAGTGGTCGATAGGTTTAGCAAGATGGTCCATTTCATTCCCCTGTCTAAACTCCCGAATGCCAAAACTCTGGCGTCTATTTTTGTGAAAGAAATTGTTCGATTGCATGGTATCCCGGAAAATATTGTTTCTGACAGGGGTGTGCAGTTTGTGTCCAAATTCTGGAGGGCCTTCTGTCAAAAATGTAAAATTTCATTGTCTTTTTCCTCTGCCTACCACCCTGAGAGTAATGGGCAGACTGAACGCCTTAATCAGTCTGTGGAACAATTCTTGAGGTTGTATGTTGCTGATGACCAGCAATTATGGGTGAAATTTCTTCCATTGGCTGAATTTGCTTTGAATAACCGTGTCAATACTTCTGCTGGGGTTTCACCTTTCTTTTGTAACCATGGTTTCCATCCCCGTTTTCATTCTGGGTCATCCGTCTCCTCCTCTAACCCTGTGGCGGATAGGCTCTCCTCTGAACTGTGCACAGTTTGGGCCCGGGTTCAATCGAACTTAGAAAAGGCTCAAAGTTCTCCGAAATTTAAGGCCGATAGGAGACGTTCAAGGGGGGCGAATTTTCAGGTTGGGGATAAGGTATGGTTGTCCTCCAAGAATCTCTCTCTTAAGGTAGATTCTAAAAAGTTTGCTCCTCATTTTATTGGACCATATAAGATCACGGAGGTGATTAACCCGGTATCTTTTAGGTTGGAGCTGCCCGAGTCATTCCACATTCATAATGTGTTCCATAAATCTCTACTTAAAAAATATTTTGAACCGGTAGTACCATCGAAAGCCTCGCCTCCGCCGGTTCTTGTTAATGATGCTGTCGAGTATGTGGTGTCTAAAATAGTGGATGTCAGGAAGGTGCGTAATTCCTTGCAGTACCTGATTCACTGGAAGGGGTATGGACCTGAAGAGAGATCTTGGGTACCTGCCAGGGAGGTTCATGCTCCTAGACTTGTTCGAAAATTTCATTTAGAACACCCTGAAAGGCCATCGCCTGAAGTCTTGGGTCCGGTGGCCCCTCGTAAAAGGGGGGGGTACTGTAACGGGGTTCTGAAGGTACACTCGGTCCCCCATTAGCCGCAGACCTGCTGCTTAGCTTCGGGAGCAAGGATCTGTGTTTGACCTCGTTCCCAGGGCGGCTTTACTAGCTGGGTGGCTCCCTGCTCCTAAGTCTGCCTTGAGCGTCGAGCTTATCACTCGGTGCTCGATTGGTTGGTCTGTCGGTCATGTGACGCTGGCCACGTCACATGACCCTCACTCCCCACTATAAATACAGGCAGCCTGCTGGCCACAGGTTGCCTGTTAATTTAGGTTCCACCTGTGGTTTTGTCTTTCCTGGCGTACTCACCTCATGCTGAATTCCTGATGATCCTCTGCCTGCTCCTTGTGTACTTTGCTGCTCTCCTGGTATTCTGACCCCGGCCTCCTCCTGACGATCCTCTACTGACTCCTTTGGTACTACACGACTCTCCTGGTATTTATGACCCCGGTTTCTCCTGACAATTCTCTGCTTGCTCCATTTGTACTTTGTAGCTTTCCTGGTATTGACTCGGTCCGTTCACGTTCTGTTCTTTGTCTGTCTGTCATCCCTGCACTTAGTCCAAGCTAGGGATTACCGTCCAGTTGTCCCCTGTCATTAGGACTCGCGAGGCAAGTAGGCAGGGCCAGGGGTAAGGGTGGAGCGCAGTGGTCACTTCCCTCCCCCTGTGTGTGTGTATGCGACCGTTACAGGAAGTAGTATAAACCGCAAAGTGAGGCAGTATGTGAGGGAATATAAAGGGAGATGATTAGTCTAAATAGGTGACACCTGGGAGAAGGAAAGGAGATGACAAAGTGAAACCAAAACAAAGAACGTCATGCAAGAGGTAGAGAAGGACGTCTGCCAGACCTTCTCACAGAACTGGCGGTGACAACATGTCAGGGAAAATGATTTAGGGATTAGGTCGGTTAGGGAATTGATTAGGGATATAAAGTTTGATTTTTTGAGGCTCTGGTCATTGTTTCCTAATATAGTTACGGTATGGTCCTACATTATACCTCGTCGTAAATGGCGGGAGGCGCATTCGGTGGAACGCATTAACAAAGCCCGCATTAAAGTGAACAGGGCAATTGGCAAGTTTGTGGCTAGGCATGGATCAGTGGCTGTTAGGCATTTGGAGTTGGTGGCGTGTGTGGGGGAATTTTGGAGATTGGACAAGGTTCACCTTAATGCGGTGAGTATTGATTTGTGGTCTTTGGGTCTGCACCGAGGGACTGAGAGAGCTTTAGGTGTGTGGAGGAACGCACAAACTTGAGGGAGTGAGGTATCAAGTTGCGCGTTAGCGGTGGAATGTCCTCGAAGCTGGGGGAATGGGTTGGTAATTGAGAATGGGAGGGCCTCAATGGTGGGGCTAGACTCTCATGGTTGGGCACTTGGTTGGTTCGGTGAGGCGTCCATCAGTTGGTGGCTCCGAGCTGGTGTTCTACGGCTGGAGGCAAGATGGATTTGCCATGTTGTTTGTGGGCTGAGTAACTTTGGGGCTTCTAGGACCTCCCTCTGGATTAAATTATTATTTATGTTATGTATTTTATTTGTTAATAAAAATGACTGCTGTGGCCGATTTAATCCGACTGTAGTTTCATGTCTTTATTTGGGTAAGGGGAAATGGAGAGAGAAAAGGGGGCGGACTAATCTAGAGGACCCAAGGAGTTAACCAATAATCTAATCATGAGTGTTTTCTGTGGGATTCCAATCCATGCCTCTGCTCCGCAAAAGATCTTTTGCAATATCTTGCGGATCATGGACCTATTCAAGTCAATGGTTCCGCACCGCAGCACAGAGTTCACGCGGCCTGTGCCTGAGTTTTGCGGACCTGTTATTTGCAACACGGGCACGACGGTCATATGGTCATGTAAATGGCCCTTACTTTGTACAGGTAAGCTCTTTTAAAATGTAATTTCTTTTGTCAAATGGTTTATTGCTTTTTTTTTTTCTTCATGTCATACTGTATGTGTAGAACAGTAATCTTAGTTTATACTATAAATATTTTTTTTATATTATAATATGTAAATTGTAATACAACAGCTTGAACAATATTAAAGCCGGCTCCTCTCCTCCCAGTCCACATCAACAACAAACCACCTGGAGCCATGTAACTAATCCAAAGCATTAAATTAAGACCGACACTCAGTACTTCTGGATGTGATTTCTCTTTATTACACTTCATACAAACAACAATAGACGATATTCAGTAACCACTCCACTTGCGCATTGAGTCGGAATTGCATAAGTGGAGTGGTTACAGCGTGTTGTAATTAGTACTGCTTCTTGTATGTTTTTATGAAGTTTAATAAAGAAGAATCATGTCCTGAAGTACCATGGTAAGTGCAGGGGGAGGGGCACAGATAGCAGAGGGCCCGTGCAAAGAATATGCTGGCCCCCCTTCCCAAATCCCCCTGACAGTGGAGTTCAGGAGCCTGTGTGCTGTGATCTGATGTCTGGGCTGGGATTTGTGGTTTGAGCCGGGCTGGAGGACTCAGGCCCCTCTAAAGGCGAACAGGCCGCCTATGGACTTGATGAGGCTGAACTGTTAACAGGGTGTGAATTAACACCCAGGAGAAAAGGTGACTTTTATTGTTTATGGACTTTCCTTGTGTGTGAACAAACACCAAGCCACCTATGTACGTTTTGTGATACAGCTTATCTGCATTTTGTTATACACCGTTGTGTGAATAAATACCGTTGTTTGATTCAAGAACTGTGTACTTTGCCTCTATACTGCATCCGCTAGTCCTAACTACCAGAGCGAATCCCCACAATATATACACTGAGCAAAAATATAAACGCAACACTTTCGGTTTTGCTCCCATTTTGCATGAGCTGAACTCAAAAACCTGAAATATTTTCTACATACACAAAAGACCCATTACTCTCAAATATTGTTCACAAATCTGTCTAAATCTGTGTTAGTGAGCACTTCTCCTTTGCCGAGATAATCCATCCCACCTCACAGGTGTGGCATATCAAGGTGCTGATTAGACAGCATGAATATTGCACAGGTGTGCCTTAGACTGCCCATAATAAAAGGCCACTCTGAAATGTGCAGAGTCGCAACGTTTGAGGGAGCGTGCAGTTGGCATGCTGACTGCAGGAATGTCTACGAAAGCTGTTGCCATGAATGTTCATTTCTCTATCATAAGCCGTCTCCAAAGGCGTTTCACAGAATTTCGCAGTACATCCAACCAGCCTCACCACCGCAGACCACGTGTAACCACACCAGGCCAGGACCTTCACATCCAGCATGTTCACCTCCATGATTGTCTGAGACCAGCTATAAGTCCATTGTTATGCTGGCGGCCTGTGCCTGCTGCACTAATCACCATGTATCTGACGTCCTGTGTGTATATGTGAATAAGATCTTAGTTCATTGTACTCTACTCTGTTTCAGCACTGCAAGGGTTACATCCTCCTCTCTATAATCTACGTGCTGCTTTACAACTGTTGAGTAATAAACTCATTAACTCCCCTATCCTGGCCTCCTTGTCCCACCCATTACCTGATCTACAGGTTCTGTCTGGTTTTGCTGGACCTTGTTAAAAGAGCTATAATCTGTTTGATCCTGTGTGCCAACTGTTGCTGGATTCCTGGACTTTGACTCTTGCTGTCTGCCCTGACCTTGGTCTGTTTCTTCACTACGAGTATTGCCCGAGCCCTGGTGCCTTACATTGGTGTCTCTGATCCCCATGAATCAGTAGCAGACCATTTCTGGTGGTTGGCACTTTGGGTCCACATCCACAGACCGTAATATCCATATTGCACTACTTGGAACATGTCATGTTTGTAGGCCCAGCAAACACATATGTTGCTTCCCCCATCCTGTACAACTTTCTGTCCGGTACTAGCTTATTTTGGGGTTCCCATAGTAGAAGAAATAAACAGAAGGTCCTCTAACAACCATCTTGTTTCTTAGCATCAAGATAGACCCCCAACAACATGGTGTTCAGGCTACCACAGGAACTGGGTGAGGTGAGTAACAGCTTCTCTTTTGAATAAGCTCCTACACAAGCTAATCTTATAGATGTTTCCCGTATAAAGTGCATTTGCAATGCAGTGGGTAAATTTGAATAGTTCAGATAGCAAAATATGAAGCCTCACTTGAATCAGATGGGTTAGGCTAAAGTGAAGCATCTTCTGTCACCAGAGGTCCTTACTTCTCTTGGGGGTTTCTTGTGAACGTTAGCACATAATTCTACTATGCAAGATTTATTAAAAAGAGTTATGATGACAGAATCTATCATAAGCAAGTTTTGACGGGGTCCACCCATATGTCTCTATGGGCTTTTAATTGTAAATTCTAAGTGTCTCTCATCTACACTGTGTTCTTCCACATTTTTCATGTTTTTCTCCTTGGAAACGACAAGTAATGATGCTGATGTATCGTGCTCATGAGATCATTGCACTGCTGTTAATTCCTAAAATAAACAGGCACCATAATTTGATATTTCCTTTTCTGCTATTTCATTTTTTAAGTGCATAACATAGCACTGTGAATATGAAGCGTGGCAAAAACGTGTCCACAGCATTGACCCTGATTAACAGATGGAATCAACCAAGCCCCTCTGGAGCTCTCTGTGCCATTGCGTCACTACACAAAAAAATAGAATATCCCTTGGACAGTCAGACAGTTAAGACATTTCATGACTTAGTTTCTTACATACAGATGTAGCAGAGCTAAATGGCACTTGTGATGACATGTACACATCTGTATACCGAAAAAATTTACAGACATATTCTATACAATATAAGCTGCTATTGTGCAAATGTAGGTAAAATTTGTCTGTTTTTAAGGTGCACCCCTTTTTAGGGCACGGAAAAGGCGTGAATAGATTCTGAAAGGGGTTGTCCAGGTTTTTTTTTTTTTTGCCCCCCCCCCCCCCCAAACAGAGCAACCTTGCCTCAGCAGTGACATGACCCAGTAGCGACATGCTGTTTAGGGACACATCACTGCTGAGACCAGACATGGCTGCAGTGGCGCATAACACTCTCTCTATTTGGTAGTTGACAGACCAGACCGGATGGTCAGTGAACAGAGCCTGGGAGCCACAGAGCTGGAAAAGAGCATAGGGAGCAGGTAAGTAGCGATTATTTAGCATGTTATCTTTATATAGGCTTTATCTTTCATTGTAATCCTGCTTGTGATGATAATAAGATTTAAAAGTCTTGAGATATTATTAGGCTTAGAGGCCAGTGCGAAAAATTACATGATTTTAGGATTTTTTTAATATATATTGAAAGTGACATAATTTTTTTTAATAAAACAACAAAAATTCTAATAAAAATACATGTAACACAAAAAAAATAATCAATTTAAGCTGTACCTGTATTTTGGCAGTATGTGTTAGTGCACTTGGAGTATAAGAGGTTATTTGTGGGGAGCTTTAAAAAAAGACACCCAACTGTTTCAAAACAGCTGACACTTATTTTCAAACTGGTGGTTCCTCTGCAAAAGTTTAAATCTTAGACCCTACCACACTTAGGCCTATTGCACACGACCGTATGGCTTTTTCAGTGTTTTGCAATCCGTTTTTCACGGATCCGTTGTTCCGTTTTTTGTTTCCATTGTGTTTCCGTTTCTGTTCCGTTTTTCCGTTCCGTTTTTCCGTATGGCATATACAGTATACAGTAATTACATAGATAAAATTGGGCTGGGCATAACATTTTCAATAGATGGTTCAGCAAAAAACGGAACGAAAACGGAAGACATACGGATGCATTTCCGTATGTGTTCCGTTTTTTTGCGGACCCATTGACTTGAATGGAGCCACGGACTGTGATTTGTGGGCAATAATAGGACATGTTCTATGTTAAAACGGAATGGAAAAACGGAAATACGGAAACGGAATGCATACGGAGTACATTCCGTTTTTTTTGCGGACCCATTGAAATGAATGGTTCCGTATACGGACCGTATACGGAACGGAAAAAACGTCCAGTAAACGGGAAAAAAAAAACGTCCGTGTGCAATAGGCCTTAGACAGTGGTCTGAATTTTTTGGGGTATAAAAATACACATTGCTGCAAATTTGAATGCTATAAAAGTAATTTTGTTTTAGCAAGAAAATCTTAAGAGCAGGTTGTCCACTTTTTCCCTTTTTGCTAGATGACTTCCCTGAAAATGAAATAACAGGTTGTCCAGCTTTTGGGATCCTCAATCAAGTGGGAGTACAGGGCATGAGTGCTTAAATTCTGTGCAGCGCTACCACTGGAGAAATGAAGCATTATATGGGCGGCAATATTCTGCCCATATAATGTTCCTCTTTGTAGGAGCTCTTCACTCTGGAGACCTGATGGAGGTCCCAAACTAAGTAGCAACCCCTCTTTTAAATCAGAATTTTCTAAACCAGACAGTCCCTTTAAAAAAGGTACCTTCTTTAAATCCACCTTCTTATTTTTCAGGGATGAATAATTGAGTCCTGATGACTCTTGCTGTGAATATCTCAGTTCACGTTTTTACAAAAACATTTCTAAATGCCATGAAAACTTAATAACTGGCTCTGTAGCTGTAATTCCAGTATGGTATCAATGGCTTGTAACGTCCCTTGTAAAAACAGCTCTCGCTGCTTCCTCTAAACTGCCTTTTACGCTAACCACAAAGAACCATTTCCTTTTCTGTTAGTTCATTTCAACTTTCCTACAACACACGCTGACTGTTTCAAGGAGACTTTTTTTTTCTTTTAGCTGGGAGACAAATTAATCTAAAATGTGCCAGATATCCCATCATTAGCCCTCACACTGAGGGTTCATAAATGCGAGCTTGGAAAAAAAAATGAGTGTCCACTCGGCCAGAAAGTGAAAAGTTTCAGCTGCTGGATAAACATTAAGGAAACAGGCATATCAATCACCATTCCACATCTTGAAGTCGAATTATAAGCGTGCTGTGTTTTCCTCTATCACTTTATATGTTCACATATTTGGAGGTGTGTGGCTGAGAACCTGAGCATTTAAAGGAATGATAAATTTAAAATAACCAAAGAGTTTGAAGGTACTGCATAACATCGGAAATTGCAGAAGACACTTTGCCTTCATTGCATAACATCCACGTTATTACCCCATCTACTAGCCAGAGCAGAGGGCCACTAACAAAGATCAACTGTGGTGGCCTGATATACACATTGCATGATTGACCATTATTTTCAATAGCCAGTATGGCCACAACTTCCCTTGGTAATAAGAGCTAATCATTAGGGTCTTCTGAAGCCAGAGTCGGAGCCGATCAGGTATGTTTAAGTGGATTTAGGTATATTGGTTTCCTATGAGATTTTGCCTAAGTGCTGCAGAATATGTCAGTACTATATAAACAACAGGAATAAAAATACTGTAAATCTAGACTAGATTGCCCGTAAGATGGTTAGACTATACAATATGTTCTTCAGTACGTACTTTAAAATATTCTGATCTGCTTTGTATGACAGTCCTCATCATTAATTTCGTTCATGCTCTGACTGTTCTTGCACCTAGACTGAAATCTAGGGCTGCTCTGGGCTGCCATAATTATCTGCCTTCAAATGCACCTAAAAGTAATAATAATAATCATTATTTATATAGTGTCAACATATTCCGCAGCACTTTACAGTCAGAGGGTTTATGTACAAACAGAAACAACCAACTGGTCAACAATTAAAATAAGAGGAATGAGTGCCCTTACACATAAGTTGAAAACAGGCTTAAATAAAGATAAATGTGGCAGACCTGCCCTGCCCACTCCTGCCATCATCATGCCCCCTTTTCAGAAAGTGACGAGGGTGGTGCAGAAATACCACTTGCAACAAAATTTGTCGCAAGTGGAGTTTAAAAATTTGCAACGAGGTTTGCAACCTTTTTACTCCAACATTCCCTCCAAACGAACCCCATCTATTCTGGTTTCACCTGCTTTAGAGAATCAAGCGCCGTTCTGGCTTAGGGCACCAAAGTCCTAGGACTGCAGTCATATAATGAGTATTATTACTAGTACACTTTACCTTCGCAAATGCCACCAGTTGAAAGGTAGCTTTCCTATACTTGACTTTTTAAACAGGCATTGAAACATAACTCAGGACTATAGGTAAGCTATTTTCGGGTGATTGTCCCTTACCAATACAGAGCAAAGAGAACTAGTTTAACTCAGTGAGAGGCATTTTTCAGGTTTAGTGGGGTACTATTTCTCCTTATGGAGAGCTCCTAGTAGGCATAAGGAGTTTTTAGGGCATGCAATTGTCCAATGAAAAGATATGCAAATAAGTTCTCTTTCCAAGAAGAAAAGGAGGCTGAGCCTCTAATGGCACCAGATGTTAGGTAGCTATCCTAAAAGTCAATGCTTGACATTTTAAACAGGTCTTGAGATATAACTCAGGACTATAGCTAAACCAGTACCTCATCTGCCGACAGCTATTTCAGGATGATTGCCCATCCTTAGTGCAGAGCAGAGAGAACTGGCTTAACTGGTGGATAAAAGGCCTTGTTAGGATATGGGGGTACTATTTCTCCTAGTGGAGAGCACCTAATTGGCGTAAGGAGTCTTATAGGCCTCACAATGCTCCTCTGGGAAAAGATGTGCAAAATAGCTCTTTCCCAAACGAAAGCTAAGCTGAGTCTCTCAAACCACCAGTTGGAAGGTAGCTCTCCTTTAAGTCAATTTTGACCTTTTAAACAAGACTTAAAATATAAATTAGGATTATAGCTAAGCAAGTATCCCATCTGCAGACAGCTGTTTCTGGTTGATTGCCCCTCATCAGTGCAGGTCAGAAAGAACTGGCTGAACTGGATGAGAGGCCTTTGTCAGGATTTGGGCGGTACTATTTCACTTATGGAGAGTAAGGAGTCTTAAGAGATGCCAAGTAATGCTTATGTTGGGATTTACTGCTGGAAGAGAAGAGAAAGCTGCCTCATTCACATTTTGGACTCAACCATGTTTTTTTATGGAGATGACAAGCTGTGTTGAGTTCCTCTTCAGCTTCTAGAGCTGTGTTACACTCTTTTGTCCTGTGCTCTGTTACTTTTTAATATGATGCTTTCCCCTGGGTGGGTTCTATGATGTCATCAAGGCTTGCAATTTAAATCCACCTGATTCTCTCAGCTCTTGTCCGTTTTCAATTGTGCATTATACCATACTGATATTGACTCCTAACCTCAACTCTGTTCACGACCTTGTCTTCACTGGCTTCCCTTTTAATCTGTCTGGTACTTGTGATGCTTCCTTGATTCTGAACTAAGCCTTGTCTCAGATCTTGCTCCTGTCTAGTACTTCAAATACATTTCCTGTTCCCCTGGTCCTGACATCTGATTTACAAGTGAATCTGCTTCTGGATCACCCCTAGGCCTGATGCCTTCTGCCTGTCCTCCTGTATAGGAACCCACCTTACTTCTTGACCATGCTACTTCTTAGCACCATAGTCCTCAATCTGAGACTAATCTGGGGATTGTAATCTGGGATTCCCTGCAGTATTGTCTAGATTCATGTAAAGGGTTTAAAGGGTAAAAACCTGGGAATTCCTCAGACTACACACCTCGGTTTAGCCAACACCAGTTGGATTTTGGCTTAGATGGTCCATTGATGCTACTCTCCAGTTCCTGAACCCAGGGGTGGACTGGGCGTAGACTCTACAGGGAAATTTCCCAGGGGGCCACCTGAGTGCTCCTCTTGGCCGCCAGCTGGATACATAATGATCTCATGCTCTCAGTACTAATTAATGCTAAGAGCATCAGGTACTTATTCAGCGGGGCAGCAGTATGTTGTGATGCACTGTGGTATATGGTTCTGTAGGGGCGGTATTTTGTGGCTATAATTTTGCAAGTGTGGCAATTCCACTTTCTATCAGACATACCTCATTCAGTTTTTTTTTTTTTTAAATGATGCCTCAATTAATGCTATATATAGTAATATAGTGCATTTTCTCTGGATTTATATAATCCATGTGTTTCCACTGAAAGCGTTTTTTTTGGAGATTTGGTTCCATCAGGGCATGGATGAATGCAATACTTCTATCATTACTCTTTCAAAGGCAGATTGGAAAATAACACATCTGTCTCCAAATCTCTGAGTGGAAAAGTGACATTCAGAGAACTAGTAAAGGAAAAAAATAAAGGTACATATTAAAATGGCAAGGGAATATTGTGTTCCCGTTGTCACAGCTAACTTGGTCTGACAGAAGCAGCAGAGAGAGGTCAAACAAAGTGCACACAAAAATTCAGACTGAGAAATATAATGCTTTCTTTGTTGCATGACTTTGTTTGCAAAAGTATAAGGATGTTTTATTATGAATGCCCTTGAAACTGGAATGATTTATCACCTGGGAATAATAGCAATAAATCTTTCTTTTATGGCATGCTGATACCACTCCTTTATAGTTTTGATTGGACGTTGAATAGAAGAAAGCATATTTGAAAGGGCAGTTCCTTTTGAAACGCTACTTAACTCTGCATGATTTGCACCAAGAGTAAATCCAAAATCCGAAATGTCATTCCTTACAAATTTTCAAGAAATCATCTAGTCGTTTCGAACATCGAGTTTACACTTTGTACGGTATATTTAAAGAGTAACTAAACTTTTCTACAACTTTGTTTAAAACAATTCTAAGAAATTCGCTTTTACAAACTTTTGAAATATACTTTATTTTTTTACAATTTAGGGACCAAATTGGCACCAGTCCTGTGTGTCTTATAGCACTTTAGAATCCATACACTCGTTTTGCCAGTGCCCATTCTACTCAGTTGAAGCCTGGCATAGGACATCGGTGCTAGGTCTCCTGCACCGATGGGCTATGCAGAGCTTTTAGCAGCACAGAGCTGGTAAAGGCACGAGCTCTGAATGACATATGGCTGCTCCTGCCTATGCCTGCTCCACTCCACTAAAAGCTCTGCATACAGGGAGTGCAGAATTATTAGGCAAGTTGTATTTTTGAGGATTAATTTTATTATTGAACAACAACCATGTTCTCAATGAACCCAAAAAACTCATTAATATCAAAGCTGAATATTTTTGGAAGTAGTTTTTAGTTTTAGCTATTTTAGGGGGATATCTGTGTGTGCAGGTGACTATTACTGTGCATAATTATTAGGCAACTTAACAAAAAACAAATATATACCCATTTCAATTATTTATTTTTACCAGTGAAACCAATATAACATCTCAACATTCACAAATATACATTTCTGACATTCAAAAACAAAACAAAAAGAAATCAGTGACCAATATAGCCACCTTTCTTTGCAAGGACACTCAAAAGCCTGCCATCCATGGATTCTGTCAGTGTTTTGATCTGTTCACCATCAACATTGCGTGCAGCAGCAACCACAGCCTCCCAGACACTGTTCAGAGAGGTGTACTGTTTTCCCTCCTTGTAAATCTCACATTTGATGATGGACCACAGGTTCTCAATGGGGTTCAGATCAGGTGAACAAGGAGGCCATGTCATTAGATTTTCTTCTTTTATACCCTTTCTTGCCAGCCACGCTGTGGAGTACTTGGACGCGTGTGATGGAGCATTGTCCTGCATGAAAATCATGTTTTTCTTGAAGGATGCAGACTTCTTCCTGTACCACTGCTTGAAGAAGGTGTCTTCCAGAAACTGGCAGTAGGACTGGGAGTTGAGCTTGACTCCATCCTCAACCCGAAAAGGCCCCACAAGCTCATCTTTGATGATACCAGCCCAAACCAGTACTCCACCTCCACCTTGCTGGTGTCTGAGTCGGACTGGAGCTCTCTGCCCTTTACCAATCCAGCCACGGGCCCATCCATCTGGCCCATCAAGACTCACTCTCATTTCATCAGTCCATAAAACCTTAGAAAAATCAGTCTTGAGATATTTCTTGGCCCAGTCTTGACGTTTCAGCTTGTGTGTCTTGTTCAGTGGTGGTCGTCTTTCAGCCTTTCTTACCTTGGCCATGTCTCTGAGTATTGCACACCTTGTGCTTTTGGGCACTCCAGTGATGTTGCAGCTCTGAAATATGGCCAAACTGGTGGCGAGTGGCATCTTGGCAGCTGCACGCCTGACTTTTCTCAGTTCATGGGCAGTTATTTTGCGCCTTGGTTTTTCCACACGCTTCTTGCGACCCTGTTGACTATTTTGAATGAAACGCTTGATTGTTCGATGATCACGCTTCAGAAGCTTTGCAATTTTAAGAGTGCTGCATCCCTCTGCAAGATATCTCACTATTTTTGACTTTTCTGAGCCTGTCAAGTCCTTCTTTTGACCCATTTTGCCAAAGGAAAGGAAGTTGCCTAATAATTATGCACACCTAATTTAGGGTGTTGATGTCATTAGACCACACCCCTTCTCATTACAGAGATGCACATCACCTAATATGCTTAATTGGTAGTAGGCTTTCGAGCCTATACAGCTTGGAGTAAGACAACATGCATAAAGAGGATGATGTGGTCAAAATACTAATTTGCCTAATAATTCTGCACGCAGTGTAAGTGCAGGAGACCCTGCACCGATGTCTTATGCCAGGCTTAAGCAGAACATAGAGGGCACAGACGGGGGCAACGATGTGTGTTCCTGCCTGTACATTGCTCATGGTGGTCCCACAGATGGAATCCGTACAGTCATACACCACTGGCAATGGTGTACAAGTATATGAATTCTAAAACCCTACAGACACTCTTGACTCCGAGCACCTATTTGGCCTCTAAACCAGTAAAAAAAAAAAAAGTATATAGCAAAAATGTATAATCATTCAGAATAGTTTTAAACAAAATTGTACAAACTTTTATTTATTGTTTAAGACCTCATGCCCATGTCCATTTTGCAGTCCACAAAATACGGATGCGGTTTATGTGCCATCTGCTTTTTTTTTTTTTGCAGACCTACCGGTATTGACATCAATAAGTCAGTGGTTTGCATTTTGCTGACGTATTATATCTTTTTTGCGGAACAGACATAGAGATGCAAAAAGCAACACGGGCAGTATCCATATAGTCTGGATCCACAATTTGCGGGCCTCAGAATAAATACGGTCGTGTACATGAGGCCTAAGTCCGCCGTTTGTTTCAATAGAATATTGCAGTTCCCCAGAAGAAGCATTGTGACCTCTTCATTTTACTAATCTTACAAAAAAGAAATAAATCTAAAACTGGTCCAGAATGTAAGTGCATCTTACCAGGTTCAGATGTAAATACTTTTATCTATGCCATATCAAATAAAAATCTAAAAAAGAGGGGGAAAAACTAACAAGAAATGCTATGCCATAGTTTACCTACATTGTGTAGAGTGGAAGTTTCAAAAACCCAGAACAAATTATTTTGTTCTCCTCAGTTTTTGCACTTGCTGCCCTGTCCCCCTCTTGTCACACACCAAACAGTGGCCCAGATTTACTAAAGCATTTTTTTGCATGTTTGTCTTTAAGACTAGGGAGGAGATTTATGTATCATGAGGGGAATTTTTTTTATTCAGTTTTGCAGGAGTCTGTGCTGCTGTATTTTGAGCCAAATGTATCAAATGTCACACAATGTTTGATAAATTTGGTGCATCTTACAATGGGGTTGTTCACCTCTCTTCACATTTTGTATAGATCCCACAGCATGGCCAGACCTGCAGTAGTAATTATACTTACTTGATCCTCCCCGATAGGTTCCAACTCCATCTCTGCCCCGCCGGCTCTGGAGTATTCAAGTATCCCTGTGTCAACATCCAGTTTCAGACAGGGTCACGTGACTGCTGCAGCCATTAACTGGCCACAGCAGTCATGTGACCCAGTGACATTTCACATGGGTGATATGTGACTGCTGCAGCCGGCGGAGACGTGATCCAGCGTCAAACTGAATGTTGATGCTTGGAGACTTGGGACCTGCAGAGCCCACCGGGCAGTGATGGAGCCAGAACCCAGCAGCAGGGATCAGGTAACTATTATTACAACTGTGGGTCTGGTCCAGTGGTTGGGGTATTACAGGGGCTTCTCCGGAGGGGCCCTTCAAGGCTGATATCATACGTAGTTTAGGCTGCCGCTAGCTGTTGTTTTGAACATTGGACACCTGTTGTGTGCTTTATTTATGTGGTGTTACATACCGCTAAACATGCACAGTATCGCTAGACTGTGCAAAAACTCGTAGGGTAGAATACTAGACAAGTAACTCAATAGGATACTAGTTTAGTGTATGGAGAGGGGTGAGCACTGATACTATGTGAACGGATAGATTTATTGGGATCACATCTTTACCCCTGCAGCTTCTTCTCACATCGCTATCCTTACTATTAGCCTGTGTGACCTTGGATGGTCAAATAGCTACCTTTTGTTTCAAAGGAGGATAATAAAGTTTGTTTTTAGGATACTTTCACACCTGCGTTAGGTGCGGATCCGTCTGGTATCTGCACAGACGGATCCGCACCTATAATGCAAACGATTGTATCCGTTCAGAACTTTTTTTTTTTTTTTTCTTCATGATAATGCAAACGGATCCGTTTTGACTTACACTGAAAGTCAATCGGAGGCAGATCCGTTTTCAATTGCACCATATTGTGTCAGTGAAAACGGATCCGTCCCCATTGACTTACATTGTAAGTCAGGACAGATCCATTTGGCTCTGCATCGTTTTGGTGTCCGCCTCCAGAGCGGAATGGAGGCTGAACGGAGGCAAACTAATGCATTCTGAATGGATCCTTATCCATTCAGAATGCATTGGGGCTAAACTTATCCTTTTTTGGCCACTTCTGAGAGCCCAGAAACGGATCTCACAAACGGACCCAGAAATGCCAGTGTGAAAGTAGCCTTAGTTATTCCTATTCAGGCTATATTTGATGCACTGAACAACACACCTATAAAACTATCCTCCACTTACCACTACAGGTCGGATCACCCCCGGGGGGGGGGGGCCTGGTAGAAAATGTGCAGAAATTGCAAGAACTTCTTAAAAAGTCCTAGTTGATAAAGCTAACCCCTGGCGCTTTCCCATTCACCAGGGGCGGATTGGCCATAGACCATACAGGGAAATGTCTTGGAAGGCCACCTGAACCCTCCTCATGGCCACCAGCCAGGTACATAATGATCTGATTCTCTCTCACATACCTGGCCAGCAACAGCAGGTGCCCTCCTGAATTAAATTGTATCAACTTCCTCAGGACAGCGATACAGTTGAATACTGGGGCGCAGATGGCAGTATTTTATGCTGCACTGTGGTATTTAGCTCTGTTGGGGCAGTACATTGCTCTACACTATGGTATTTCTGGCCCTGTCTACTTCTGTTGTCCCTGTGTCACGACGGACTCAGCCCACATGCAGACCTTGGTGGTAGGTATGATGTGTCCCCGTGCCTGGGCTGAAACACCCTAAATTCCCTGAGATGGTGAAGAGGGGAGATAGGAGCAGCCTGCTCGCACAGAACCTGGATGGTAGAGATGACACAAAACAATCAAACTAGAAACCACACTTATCTTTCTGAGCTGGAACAGCCAACCTTCCTTCCTAGCTTCCAAGACCAAAGTGATTCCTATAATCCGCTCAGAGAACTGGGCTGGAGTGCTACTTAAACTAATGACCCCACCCAGTGCACCTGATGGGAGGCGGACCCAGCACGGCTCCAAAACAAAACACTAAACTCGTGCTGCCATTCTGGCCGACCTCCGCACATAGTCAGAGCGGGGCATGACACCCTGCCTACATACTGTATGTTGGCCCTGCCTAATTATATTGCCCCGCCTTCTGTCAATTTTGACCTGCCTAAAGCATGGGCCCACTTTTACCTTTTTTCCAGGGCCACTTTTAGTTCTCAGTCTGCCCCTTCCATCCACTTTCCAAAACTGGGGTAAGTGATGTTCTGTGCATGGTTTATTAGGTGCCAAATTCAAGAGCCACTTAGTAAAGTTGGTATTTGATTAGAAAGTGCAACATTCCAAGTTGATCACATGTCCTGGGTGCAGCTCAGCCTCATTGATGTGAATAGGGCCGAGCTGCAATACTAAGCACAGCCTCTATCAAATGGATGGTACTATGCTTGGTGAGCAGAGAGAAGGCCATTACTGCATGCTTTCCAGCCTGGGTCCTGGGTGTCTGACCCCTATCGATCAGATACTGTTGACCTATCCAAAGGATAGGGCATCAATAAAAATATCTCAGAAAACCCCTTTAACCCCTTCCCGACTGCCTAATGTAAATTTATGACAAAAAATAATTGTGGAATCGCACTCACCAGATCTTGAGGTCATCCGGAATGCAACAGCCTACCTGGAGTCCAAGATTCATCAGGGCTCCTGCGTAACAAGTCCCAGAAAAGAAGATGGAGGCAGCATGTCCGGTAAAAAACCCTTTAATGGGGATCGCCAAGTGAACTAACGTGCAGCAGGTTGTGACGTTTCGGCTGATCCGCAGCCTTTATCAAACACAATGTGAAATCTAAAAGTATCCGTTTAAATATATTAAGACACACCCACTCACACAGGAGTGGCCAATAACACAATGAGTGAGGTGCTAATGTCATTAGAAATGTATACTGCAGTGCTCCCACTCAGTGTATCAATGTACACCAATCATATATATATAAGATCCAATACCTCCACATACCTTCAGGGCACACATGTTCCTTGGCGTTCCTAGGCCACCAGTGCGCATGTCAGGGAAGGCGGAACTGCGTCACTACCCAGCTGACCCGAGATCACCTGACCGCGAGTAACTCCGCCCTGGTGATCGTCGCGTCATTCCACACATCCTCCGCTATGCGCACCGTTGCTAGGGACGCCAATGAGCCGATCCGCCCACCTCCACGCAATGAGAGCGGTCACCCCATAGCCCCACGTCACCAGTGCCGGCGGCCGGGTCCCGGGCCAAGCGATGCGGCGATCAGAGCTCATCGCCAACCGCATAATATCCTCTGGCGCAACCGGGGACCGTCAGAAGAGATATAGGCAGGGGCCCTCAGTCTTTATGTCTCCGGCCGAAACCCGGCCTAGGTGACATAATGGCCCCGCCTCTCTATTATCCAACCAGCTCCATGTTGCCAGAGACGCATCCAGGATCCAACACCGCCGACCGCGGTGACGTGTGGAAGGAGATAACCACACCCACAGCGGGGGTGCAGACAGGAACGAGCCCCCTAATAACTCAGTGTGCCATGATCCAGTGTGGGTTGGAAACAAGTGTGATAGTGAATCAATGAAAAACAAAATACAATTAAAAAACACTATACAGTGAACCAGTTCAAAGGTCACTCTGAACCATTACACATTTGATACAGAGAATTCTATATTCATTCCGAATGGTTGGAGTGCTCTCATCTCAAAGATCCATTTGAGCTCTTTTTTACGTAGAATCCGATCCTTGTCCCCCCCACGTCTCAGCGGGCCGACAGAGTCAATGATTCTAAACCTGAGTTGGTTGACCGAGTGTCCACGTTCCAGGAAATGCTTCGCCACCGGCTTATCAATCTGGGCCCTACGAATATTGCTCTTATGGGAGTTAATACGCTCCCTGGCTTCCATTGTGGTCTCCCCTATGTAGATCAACCCACACGGGCACGTGATCATATATATCACGTCCCGTGATCGACATGTAAAGAAATTTTTAATCTTATAGGGCTTACCACTATAAGGATGGGCAAAAGTATCCCCCTTTAACATGTTGCCACAGTTGCAACAACCGAGGCAGGGAAAACATCCCAACTTCCTCGGTGCCAGATACCTCTGCCCATCCCCATGTGGCTCACCAACCTCAGTTCTCACCAGTTTATCGCGTAGGTTGGCCCCTCTCTTGTATGCCATCATAGGGAAGCCCACAAATTCGTCTACCATAGGTAGCCCTTTCTGCAAAATGTGCCATTCTTTGCGTATAATACGCGCTATATCCCCACTGTTGGAGCCGTACGTAGAAACAAACGGGATCCGTTTTTGGTCCCTCTCCTTTTTCTTTCCCTGGAACGTGGACTCCCGATCAACCTCCCCCACCTTCTGAGAGATCCTCTCCACCAATCGTCGTGGATATCCCCTATCTAGGAACTTCTTCCCCATCTCATCCACCCTTGTCCCGAAAAGCTCATCCCCCGATACCACCCGTCTCACCCTTAGCATCTGACTCCAGGGCAATGACTCCACCATCCGTCGTGGGTGATTACTCTTAAACTCCAACAAGTTATTCCTATCTGTTGGTTTGTGGAAGATGTCAGTTTCAATACTTCCCTCCCTGATATGTACCATCACATCCAAGAATTGTAGAGAGACTGCCGACGCTGTCATGGTGAACCCCAACCCGGGCACCATGTTATTAAGAAACTCAAAAAACAGTTGTAGTTCACCACGAGAGCCTCCCCACACCACGAAAATGTCGTCGATGTAGCGCCACCAGCAACGGGCTCTCTCAAACATTGCGGCTCTGTATATGAGTCTGTCCTCCACCTCCGCCATGAACATGTTGGCATACGTGGGCGCCACGTTCGAGCCCATGGCCACCCCACGTACTTGTTGGTAATAGGTGTCCCCAAAGCGGAAATAATTCCGCCTCAGGACCACCCCTAGGAGATGGAGGACAAACCCACGACCGCCCAGGGAGAGCCCGGTGCCGGCCAGGGCCACATCGACGACATTCAACCCGTATGTGTGTTCTATGGAGGTGTATAATGAGACTACGTCGAAGCTGACAAGGAGAGGATCGGCAGGTAGGCTCAAATCCCTGAGCCTCAATAGAAAATGGCTAGTATCTCTAATATAGGACGGGGCGCTGGTGGCATGGACCCGTAACACCCTATCAAGGAATATAGCTATATTGCTAAAAATCGATCCCCTGCCCGACACAATCGGTCGGCCAGGAGGATCGACCAAGCTTTTATGTATCTTAGGAAGTACATAGAACAGGGGAGTGACCGGGTGTTTAATCAGGAGAAATTCCCTGACCTCCTTATCGATGATACCCTCAACCAAGGCTTCATCGATAATCTTTTCCAAATGTCGTTTGATGTCCCATTTAGGGTCATTCTGAAGCTCAATATACACATCCCGGTCACTTAGCTGTCTATGTACCTCCCGTTCATAGCTTGGTGTGTCCATCACCACCACCGCCCCTCCCTTGTCCGCTGGTTTGATTGTCAGGGATTTGTCCCCTGCTAGCTGTCGAAGTGCCTCTCTCTCTCCCCTCGTTAGGTTCGCCGCAGTCACCATCTCCTTCTTCTCTCTCAATGTCTCAATCTGTTTGGAGACAATTGCAATATATGCCTCCACAACGTGATTATTACGTGGTGGAGCAAAATCACTCTTGTTCCTCAGGTCAAATGTTTTCAAAGCAAAGTCAGTGTGCCCAACAGTATCAGAAGTTGACACCGCCTTTCTTTCCTCCTTGTCCAGGAAGAAGGCCTTCAATCTCAACATGCGGTAAAAGCGATGGAGGTCCAGTTCCAATTCGAACCAGTCCCTTTCATGCCCAGGGCAAAACGATAATCCACGTCCCAAGATAAGATGTTGGTCATTAGATAACTGTCTCATCGAGATATTAACAACCAGATTTGGAGCTATGGCTGGTTGCGTCTCGTCGTCCGTCCCCGTGTGCTCTTGAATGTTTGAGCCGGTGGAGGTAAACTTTTTCTGGGGTCTACGGTGCTTCTCTCCCCCCCTACGGCACCTTCGTTTGTGCCGTGTGGCGAGGGGCCTAAAAAAGCCATTCTACCTATGTCGTCTGAGGAGTCCGACTCGCCTGCCGTGAAACCAAATCGACTTGGCTCAAACTTCCTCCCCTTCTTTCTGCGCGGTTTGTTGTGTGTCTGTTGCTGCCAATTATAGACATGGCCCGTCTGATAATCTTCCAGATCACAGTGCCACTTGTCTCTTTTAATTTTCTCCACTTCAGTTTTGTGTCGGAGCGTATAATTTTTGGTTTTGTCAAAAAACACTGTGGCCTCGTCACAGCTCAGTAAATCCTCAGACGACATAGGTAGAATGGCTTTTTTAGGCCCCTCGCCACACGGCACAAACGAAGGTGCCGTAGGGGGGGAGAGAAGCACCGTAGACCCCAGAAAAAGTTTACCTCCACCGGCTCAAACATTCAAGAGCACACGGGGACGGACGACGAGACGCAACCAGCCATAGCTCCAAATCTGGTTGTTAATATCTCGATGAGACAGTTATCTAATGACCAACATCTTATCTTGGGACGTGGATTATCGTTTTGCCCTGGGCATGAAAGGGACTGGTTCGAATTGGAACTGGACCTCCATCGCTTTTACCGCATGTTGAGATTGAAGGCCTTCTTCCTGGACAAGGAGGAAAGAAAGGCGGTGTCAACTTCTGATACTGTTGGGCACACTGACTTTGCTTTGAAAACATTTGACCTGAGGAACAAGAGTGATTTTGCTCCACCACGTAATAATCACGTTGTGGAGGCATATATTGCAATTGTCTCCAAACAGATTGAGACATTGAGAGAGAAGAAGGAGATGGTGACTGCGGCGAACCTGACGAGGGGAGAGAGAGAGGCACTTCGACAGCTAGCAGGGGACAAATCCCTGACAATCAAACCAGCGGACAAGGGAGGGGCGGTGGTGGTGATGGACACACCAAGCTATGAACGGGAGGTACATAGACAGCTGAGTGACTGGGATGTGTATATTGAGCTTCAGAATGACCCTAAATGGGACATCAAACGACATTTGGAAAAGATTATCGATGAAGCCTTGGTTGAGGGTATCATCGATAAGGAGGTCAGGGAATTTCTCCTGATTAAACACCCGGTCACTCCCCTGTTCTATGTACTTCCTAAGATACATAAAAGCTTGGTCGATCCTCCTGGCCGACCGATTGTGTCGGGCAGGGGATCGATTTTTAGCAATATAGCTATATTCCTTGATAGGGTGTTACGGGTCCATGCCACCAGCGCCCCGTCCTATATTAGAGATACTAGCCATTTTCTATTGAGGCTCAGGGATTTGAGCCTACCTGCCGATCCTCTCCTTGTCAGCTTCGACGTAGTCTCATTATACACCTCCATAGAACACACATACGGGTTGAATGTCGTCGATGTGGCCCTGGCCGGCACCGGGCTCTCCCTGGGCGGTCGTGGGTTTGTCCTCCATCTCCTAGGGGTGGTCCTGAGGCGGAATTATTTCCGCTTTGGGGACACCTATTACCAACAAGTACGTGGGGTGGCCATGGGCTCGAACGTGGCGCCCACGTATGCCAACATGTTCATGGCGGAGGTGGAGGACAGACTCATATACAGAGCCGCAATGTTTGAGAGAGCCCGTTGCTGGTGGCGCTACATCGACGACATTTTCGTGGTGTGGGGAGGCTCTCGTGGTGAACTACAACTGTTTTTTGAGTTTCTTAATAACATGGTGCCCGGGTTGGGGTTCACCATGACAGCGTCGGCAGTCTCTCTACAATTCTTGGATGTGATGGTACATATCAGGGAGGGAAGTATTGAAACTGACATCTTCCACAAACCAACAGATAGGAATAACTTGTTGGAGTTTAAGAGTAATCACCCACGACGGATGGTGGAGTCATTGCCCTGGAGTCAGATGCTAAGGGTGAGACGGGTGGTATCGGGGGATGAGCTTTTCGGGACAAGGGTGGATGAGATGGGGAAGAAGTTCCTAGATAGGGGATATCCACGACGATTGGTGGAGAGGATCTCTCAGAAGGTGGGGGAGGTTGATCGGGAGTCCACGTTCCAGGGAAAGAAAAAGGAGAGGGACCAAAAACGGATCCCGTTTGTTTCTACGTACGGCTCCAACAGTGGGGATATAGCGCGTATTATACGCAAAGAATGGCACATTTTGCAGAAAGGGCTACCTATGGTAGACGAATTTGTGGGCTTCCCTATGATGGCATACAAGAGAGGGGCCAACCTACGCGATAAACTGGTGAGAACTGAGGTTGGTGAGCCACATGGGGATGGGCAGAGGTATCTGGCACCGAGGAAGTTGGGATGTTTTCCCTGCCTCGGTTGTTGCAACTGTGGCAACATGTTAAAGGGGGATACTTTTGCCCATCCTTATAGTGGTAAGCCCTATAAGATTAAAAATTTCTTTACATGTCGATCACGGGACGTGATATATATGATCACGTGCCCGTGTGGGTTGATCTACATAGGGGAGACCACAATGGAAGCCAGGGAGCGTATTAACTCCCATAAGAGCAATATTCGTAGGGCCCAGATTGATAAGCCGGTGGCGAAGCATTTCCTGGAACGTGGACACTCGGTCAACCAACTCAGGTTTAGAATCATTGACTCTGTCGGCCCGCTGAGACGTGGGGGGGACAAGGATCGGATTCTACGTAAAAAAGAGCTCAAATGGATCTTTGAGATGAGAGCACTCCAACCATTCGGAATGAATATAGAATTCTCTGTATCAAATGTGTAATGGTTCAGAGTGACCTTTGAACTGGTTCACTGTATAGTGTTTTTTAATTGTATTTTGTTTTTCATTGATTCACTATCACACTTGTTTCCAACCCACACTGGATCATGGCACACTGAGTTATTAGGGGGCTCGTTCCTGTCTGCACCCCCGCTGTGGGTGTGGTTATCTCCTTCCACACGTCACCGCGGTGGGCGGTGTTGGATCCTGGATGCGTCTCTGGCAACATGGAGCTGGTTGGATAATAGAGAGGCGGGGCCATTATGTCACCTAGGCCGGGTTTCGGCCGGAGACATAAAGACTGAGGGCCCCTGCCTATATCTCTTCTGACGGTCCCCGGTTGCGCCAGAGGATATTATGCGGTTGGCGATGAGCTCTGATCGCCGCATCGCTTGGCCCGGGACCCGGCCGCCGGCACTGGTGACGTGGGGCTATGGGGTGACCGCTCTCATTGCGTGGAGGTGGGCGGATCGGCTCATTGGCGTCCCTAGCAACGGTGCGCATAGCGGAGGATGTGTGGAATGACGCGACGATCACCAGGGCGGAGTTACTCGCGGTCAGGTGATCTCGGGTCAGCTGGGTAGTGACGCAGTTCCGCCTTCCCTGACATGCGCACTGGTGGCCTAGGAACGCCAAGGAACATGTGTGCCCTGAAGGTATGTGGAGGTATTGGATCTTATATATATATGATTGGTGTACATTGATACACTGAGTGGGAGCACTGCAGTATACATTTCTAATGACATTAGCACCTCACTCATTGTGTTATTGGCCACTCCTGTGTGAGTGGGTGTGTCTTAATATATTTAAACGGATACTTTTAGATTTCACATTGTGTTTGATAAAGGCTGCGGATCAGCCGAAACGTCACAACCTGCTGCACGTTAGTTCACTTGGCGATCCCCATTAAAGGGTTTTTTACCGGACATGCTGCCTCCATCTTCTTTTCTGGGACTAATGTAAATTTATGTCAGCTTCGGGTTGTATGCAACCGTAAATGATGCCGTTAGAAAGTATAAGCCCTCATACATCTATGTGAATGGAAAAAGTTATGGCTCTTGGAAGGCAGGGAGTAAAAAAAATGAAAATGGCCTGGTACTGAAGGGGTTGAAGGATGGCTATTTCACGTAACAAGTAACATATACTGTACATTTTTAATAAACCATTATTTATTTTAAAGTGAACATATATTTATGACTCTTTTCACAAGATTACAAAATGCAGTCCCCCTTCCCTGTCCCCGGGATAGAGACTCCAAAACAAAAAACAACAACAATAAGAAAACAAGGATAAGAAAACAATATGTCTCACTTTTTTTTTTTTTTACAATGAACACAGGGTTTCTATGATTGTTTTCATGACTAGTTATTTTTCCCTCTGAAGTCATTTTTTTAAAGTTTTCCCAAGCCTTTATTGAGAATGTCACTGATGTTTGAATGTCTCTATCCAACGAAACTCCCAATTTTGCACATGCCATAAAAAGGTATTTCTACCTCAATCTATATTTAATCATTCAAAATATTTCCCTCCAAAAATATGATATTTGGTTACAAACCAATAATAAATGTACCATATTTGATACAGATCTTATATAAAAAGGAGTATAGTAGAACAAATGCAAGATGTTGAATTGGATAACTTTATAAATTAAAATTCAAAGAGGTTTTTATATCCTTTTCCCATTTCTTCCTATTAAACTTAGTGGTTGCCTGATATAATTCAAATCTCATATGAGCCCTGCAATAGCTTAAACTAAAAATCATCTCATACTCACCCCTTTGTCCTGTGCCTTTGTCTGTGGCACTGGTCGGAGCCAATCACTGTCCTCAAGATTAAACAGCTGAGGACGGTGATTGGCTGCAGCGGTCATGTGCACAACTCTTCTGCAGTCTGTAAACAGCTTCAGGAGGATCGGACCAGCGCAGCTGAGAACAGCACTGGCAAAAGGGGTGATTATAAGATGATTTTTTATTTTTATTTTAAAAGGGTCCATCTTTGTGTCCATTTTTTATATTTATAAATTGCCCTGATTTGGGTAATTTAAAAATACAGTATCTTTATATTTCCCTGCCATATTGTCCATTAAAACCTCAATAAGGGCGAATCTTTTCAAGCGGCATACACAGATCTCACAGGGCCCCATGGCAAAACTTACTAAGGGCCCCTGCCCAGCCTAAATTTCCGATATGCCATGCATCAAGCACTCACAGGCAAAACAGAATGAAAGCCACAATACCCCAGTTATCTGCTTAATTTACATTTTTCCTTTAAGTGGCAGAAATTTTAATTAAAAAAATTGCAGTAACATAACATTGCCTTCCACCTCACCCACCTAATCCAACTTCTATGGTGGAAACAGTGGAACAGGTGCTTGAAACCTGAAGCATTTTATTCCATGCGGGATGCTGTATTTTCCTTTTTTGTGTTTCAACTGTGGATTGAGGCCAAACTCCACAGTATACCAAGCAGCACTCCCTTTACATGCCCCACGCCTCATGCCATGTCTCCTAATAAAGTCAAGACCACGGTACAGAGATACCAGAGGAGAGAAGCGCGGGTGCTATGTCATTCCACTAACGTTGCCCACGTTCACGTACATATTTGATTTCTTTCTAAAATGAAAGAATTTTATATCAGTTTTATTTTTATTTTTTTCACATTTATTTTTTAATTTCCCAATATGATGCAAAAAAGATAGCGGTTCTATAAGAATGCAATATGTACCGCCAAAACAAGAAAACTTTTTGGTACACTATGAAATGCATTGATCCAAAACACGTTAACACATTAATCCTCCTTGGTCATAAAGGTGTGAAATTGAGTTTGAAGATCCAGTTTTGTAAGAATTCTGTATTGCTAAGATCATGACAGTATCTCTACATTTATAAAAAATATATACAAGCAATGAATCTATCTAATTGAACACCTCCGAGCTGTCGGTTTTAATGTTCTTGGACTTTCCACCTAGTGAACTAGAGGAAAACAAATCTTCTAAAATCATCATTCAGCACTGATTGGAGGGGGATTGGAATAATCTGCTGCACTACCAGCTAACCTAACTTCCATAATCTGCGGAGAAAAGTTTTCAAGCCCCATGCACTAAAAAATCCTGGCTTCAAAAATGTGCGAAAAAATAATTGATCTTTGCAACCTTTTGGGCTTATTTGCATAAAATTTAGAATTTTTACACAACTCACTCTAGTTTTAAAAAGTGGACATGTTTAGTCTGCTGAGCTGATTTAAGACAGATTTGTCAAGATTTATTTTAAAAAGTCACAAAAATAGTCATAATCTCAGCACATCAATGCAGCAGGTTCCAGTGTTTCCTGGCCACCTTGTGGTCAGATCTTAGTCCAATTTCACCTTAGAAATGATGACATGAGACAAATTTATTAAACATTTGATACATTTGGTTAAAATTATGGCAATGTAGACCCCAGCAAAACTGACTTAAAAAATTTCCCTCATGATAAATCTCACCCGTTGGGGGACATTTATCAATAATGGCGTAATTTGCGCAAACAAATACTGCTGACATGACAATTCAGAAGTGGTGATTTGTTTCACCTCATATCAAAAGGCGCATGGCACTTTTAAAATGTGGCTTTTTTAAATATAAATCTGATTATCCGCTTATTTCTCTCGATTTGCAATATTTTAACACCAGTAGCACTAAAATACAACTATTTTAAACAGAAATGTGCCATTTCAGCAAACCATAACAGACCACACTTGCAACTTTTGAAGCAGATTTGCAACATTTCCACTGGTAAACTGTGTCTCAGACTCGGGAAGTTTTTGCTATCAATTTACTGACAAAACCCTGTTATTTAGCTCATTTATATTTAGATAAAAATAAACGCATCCGGTTTTAATACTTACCTATCACTTGTTCCCACGACGAGTTGGTTTTCTTTTCATAAATGCAACTTTTGACAAAGGTCGCATCTTTATGCCATAAATGCGACTTTTCACACAAAACACCACCGCATACACTGGCTTAATTGTCCGCAACAATTTGTGCCATTTTTGCAGATAAGAGGATGATAAATGAGGCATAATATGCGCCAATTTGATAGCCCTGCCCACTTTGACCTTTATAACTAATTTCTGGCGTGATGCATTCTTTATAGTGAAAACATAGATTTTGCACAAATCAAAACGCCATTCTTTTTGACGCAAAATACGCCATAATTCTGGCGCAACATGCTTAGCAAATGTCCCCCATGGGGTTGTTAGAAGAGGTAGACTCATAAAATGCATATGAATATCCTACAAATATCCTACATTCATATACGCATTTGCAGATGAAACATCCAATATTATTTATGTTGAATTCCGAAATGAGCTTCTTAGATATCTTTACCTTTGCAATGATTTATTATTATATTATCTGTTTAAACCACAAAATCGTGATGTCATGAACCTGTTCAGAAGATGTGACCAGTTCTAGAGGGGTTAATGAAATGTGTTTTTCACTTTTCACTCAGAAAATGACTTTATATTTTATGGTGGCCATTCAGATCAGCACAATAACAAGAACAGCATGCATGCCACTGCAATACAATGATGTACTGCCTGAGTGCCCAATCCATCATTCTGCATAGTCAATCTATTAAAGGAATTGCAGTGTTTCATCTGGGATGTGTCTATCTGACCTATATGAAATATTAACATGCTACAAGAAAGAACAAGTTCACTGATATCTCTATGACAGCACACTATGTTATAATCCATCAATGCCAGGCTGACAAATTTGGATGAAGTGGAGCATCAATTTAGGAAGCCAGAATTTAATAGGATTAACTTTACATGCAATTTTGACTTTAGCCTGCACTGGGACAAAAATAATTACATGCAAACTAGAGTACTGTACATAGATGGAGCCCACAGCAAAGACCATAATGGATCCCCATCATTGTAGGATATTGTGTTTTTTTTTTCCACATCCATGTACTTTCCATTATCCCTGGGTCAATTATCCAACCCATTTTTGGCTAAGTATTCAGATTGTTGCCACCCAGTGAAAAAGGGTGTAGAACCAGGTGTCACGATCATCCTTGCTGAAGTTCACGTGAGCTGTGGGCGACCAATAAAAAACACCTGATCTATCTAAATTGTGAATATTCTCCAGGAATACACTGCCACCACTAAAGTTTGTTTCAAGAACTTAAACTCTTACAGAAAGCCATCAGTTCCCCCCTCCTATCTCAATATAAAACCAGATTATGTTACTTAAATACTGCTATTTCCTGCAGGTGCGGACCCTACAGGGAAATTTCCTGGTGGGCGGGCCAATGCCCAGGTGGCGCCCAAGTCCTCCTCATAGCTGCCACCTAATGATCTGATGCTCTCAGCATTAATTAATTTAGAAGCATCAAGTTCTTATGCACCTGAACGGTGGCACTGTGTTATTTGGTTCTGCTGAGGCAGTATTTTGTGGTGCAGTATTTAGTTCTGCTAGGATGGTATTGTATGCTGCACTCTACAGTGTTGTAGGCTGCCTATTTGTGTTATTCTGCTTTCTGTCAATGTGGACCTGGCTACAACATGGGGCCACTTTTATTTTATTTTTTCCAGGGCTGCTTTAAGTTCCCAGTCCACCCCTGATTTCCTCCCAAACAATTATCTAAACAGATAGACAAGACAGCACTTATTAAAGGGAGCTTAATATGACGAAATGAGTCACAACAATGCTTATATATAGAAAACAAAAGAAATACAGTACTACAATGCACAACCGTTTCTTAAAAGAGAATAAACCAAAAACCTAGAACTCACATAGATGTATAGGATCTGGTTTCGGGGCAGGCAGAAACCAGGACAAATCTTCACTTCCAGTTAGCCCCAAGAAATGAAACCTAGCCCTGGTTTTTCCTACCCTTTCAACTTTCTCTGTGTATGCAGGGCTAGCCTTAGATGTGTCAGACCAATGTGGCTTTACAAGGTTCAGAGCCCTAACTTGATAAAGCAGGCACTTGACAAACTGTCACAGGACAAAGAGCACTGTCACTCTCTTATTGAGGGATCCTGTTTATGACAGTGGGTGTGGAACCACTGTGTCAACCAAACAGATTTGGCTTTGGGCTACTCCTAAGGGCATTATCCTAGCAGTCCCCTGGTTAACACCTGTACAGAGATGTGGACTTTGCTGCAGGGGAACTACCAGGTTGTCATGGAAGGGAACAGTGAGCCCTATACTCCTGCCTCAAAACGTCTCTAGCTAATTGCACAATCCCCCCTAATCGGCAGCTCACAACTGGATAGCAGTCCCTTCCTATATAAGTGCTGGGCCCAAATCAGGAAAGAGAAAGCAGGGAGACAAAATAACAGACGACTAGTGACATAATGACAAAGAGGACAGCAGACAGAACCGTAAATGTACCAAGCCGAGGTCAATATCAGAAGACTCCAAACCAAACCAGAATCAGAACCAGTAGAACAAACCAGGGGTAGCCAGAGATCAAAACCAGGAGATCATGTCGAATCCAAGGGGTTAAACATAGGTCAGAGGCAGGTACAAGACAATTTCATGAATCCAGTATCAACTTCACAGAAACAAAGCAGTCTCAGCTGGTTGTGGTTTATCCTCCATCTGATAGAGATGCAGGGGAGTCTCTGTGTTTTGGGGCCTGTGAATTTATGCCATGCTAAAAGGCTGAGAGCCGCATCCGGGACACAGGCCTCTAAAGCCTGCTGTGGACTGTGGGTGGAAAAGTGCTAACCAGGTGAAGATTTTGTTCTATGGACATTGCATGGTGTGAACAAACACCAAGACTGTGAATGGTCATTTTGTTTTTCCTTATGTGTGAATAAACACCGAACTGTTTAACTGTAAAGAATAAATCAAGGCAACTGGACTAACTGTAGATTTCTTGAAAACGTTTGACTCGTTCTTCCAACGAGCTTTCTCTTTATGAGTACCTTCACAGACGAACTGTTTAAGTTAAAGACTTTGTGATTGCCTCTATACTGCGTCGGCTAGCCTGTCTACCAGAGCAAAACCCCAGAGTGTATATATATATATATATATATATATATATATATATATATATTGTGAGATGGGACCACTCAGACAGTCTCTTTTTCCAGGGTTTATTGGGCACACAGCAAACAAAAACGGTACAGGCTTGCTTCTGCAATCAAAAATGACAGTTCATAGAATTAACAAAACACAGTGATACAATCTTCTTACCAGCTTGTAGGTTTTTCTTAGCGATTCCTCTCTGCCAAGAGGTTTGTTTCAATAGGTGTCACGGATGATGTTGCAGATAGCTGGAAGTTATGGATAAACATCCGACTGGCTTGATCCCAAACTAAGGAGCATAAAGGTGACCCCTATAAAACCCTAAGAGCTCACCCTGACTGCTAAGCACATACAAGGGTCTCAGAGGTAGACGATTGCATGCCCTCGTACCTAGACTGTGTGACACCTGAAAACCCTATAATAGTGAGGGGACACAACCACCGGCTCCCTGCACTTAATACGGAGGGAGTCAAGGTCACCTAGAATCAAGCCAGCAAGAAAACACAATACATGAAAGGACTTATCTGAACAAGCAGGAACAGAAGTCTCCAGCAGTGAACACTTCAATCCAGGAAGTAGTATAAACCGCAAAGTGAGGCAGTATGGGAGGGAATATAAAGGAAAGAGGATTAGTCTAAATAGGTGACACCTGGGAGAAGGAAATGAGATGACAAAGTGAAACCAAAACAAAGAACATCATGCAAGAGGTAGAAAAAGACGTCTGTCAGACCTTCTCACAGACGTGGCGGTGACAGTACCCCTCCCTCTATGGGTGGACTCCGGACACTCAGAACCCACCTTCTCAGGATGAGACCTATGGAAAGCCTTGATGAGACGAGTGGCCTTAATGTCCGCCACTGGGACCCTCATCCTCTCCTCAGGACCATAACCCTCCCAATAAACAAGGTATTGGAGAGAACCGCGGATAATGCGAGAATCCACAATCCTAGAGACCTGGAATTCAAGATTACCATCAACAAAAATCAGAGGAGGAGGCAAAGAGGAGGGTACAGTGGGTTGGACATAAGGTTTTAATAGGGACCTATGAAAAACATTATGGATCTTCCAAGTCTGAGGAAGATCAAGACGGAAGGCAACGGGATTGATGACGGACAAGATCTTGTAAGGCCCAATAAACTTAGGACCCAACTTCCAGGAGGGAACCTTCAGTTTGATATTCTTTGTAGACAACCACACCAGATCACCCACATTCAGGTCCAGACCAGGCACACGTCTCTTATCCGCCACACGCTTATATCTCTCACTCATCCTCTTCAGATTACCCTGAATCTTTTGCCAAATAAATGACAAAGACGAGGAAAATCTCTCCTCATCAGGTAAACCAGAAGACCCCTCTACAGAGAATGTCCCAAACTGTGGATGAAACCCATATGCACCAAAAAATGGTGACTTATCAGAGGACTCCTGGCGACGGTTATTTAAAGCAAACTCAGCAAGGGACAAAAAAGAACACCAATCCTCCTGATTCTCCGCCACAAAATAGCGCAGATATGTCTCCAGATTCTGATTGACGCGTTCGGTCTGACCATTTGACTGCGGTGAAAAGCAGAAGAAAATGACAACTGAATCCCCAAGCGAGAACAGAAGGCCTTCCAGAATCTGGAAACAAATTGCGTGCCCCTATCAGAAACAATGTCTGAAGGAATGCCATGCAATTTAACAATGTGATCAACAAACGCTTGCGCCAACGTCTTAGCATTGGGTAACCCAGGAAAGAGAATGAAATGCGTGATTTTGCTAAAACGGTCGACTACCACCAGAATCACAGTTCTTCCCCGAGGAACGAGGTAGGTCCGTAATGAATTCCATGGACAGATGCGTCCAAGGATGGGAAGGAATGGGTAACGGGAGGAGAGAACCCGATGGCCGTGAATGAGGGACCTTGGCACGAGCGCAGGTCTCGCAGGCTGCCACAAAACCCTCAACCGTCTTATGAAGAGCCGGCCACCAGAATCTCCGAGCAATGAGATCTACTGTGGCTCTACTCCCCGGTTGCCCAGCAAGGACAGTATCGTGGTGCTCCTTAAAAACCTTGTGTCGTAAAGCGAGAGGCACAAACAACCTCCCAGGAGGACAAAGATCAGGAGCCACTGCCTGGGCTGCCTGAACCTCTGCCTCCAAATCAGGATAAAGAGCAGAGACGACCACCCCTTCAGCCAAAATGGGACCCGGGTCTTCAAAGTTCCCCCCTCCCGGAAAACAACGTGACAGGGCATCCGCCTTCACATTTTTAACCCCAGGGCGGAACGTGACAACAAAATTAAACCTAGAAAAGAATAAAGACCATCTGGCCTGTCTCGGGTTCAGACGCTTAGCTGATTCCAAGTAGGCCAGATTCTTATGGTCAGTTAACACGGTAATAGGGTGTCTGGCTCCCTCTAGCCAATGGCGCCATTCCTCAAAAGCTAATTTGATGGCCAACAACTCCCTATCTCCCACATCGTAATTTCTCTCTGCGGAGGAGAGTTTCATTGAGAAAAAGGCACACGGTCGCCATTTGGCAGGAGAGGGACCCTGAGATAAGACCACACCCACACCCACCTCAGAAGCGTCCACCTCAACAATAAAAGGTAGAGAGACATCAGGTTGTACAAAAATGGGAGCGGAAGCAAAACTCTCTTTGATACTAGAAAAGGCCTTAAGCACATCTACCGACCAGGAGGAAAAATCTATTCCCTTTTTAGTCATATCAGTGAGTGGCTTAACAACAGAGGAATAATTCAATATGAACTTTCTGTAATAATTGCCAAAACCCAAAAATCGCATCAGCGCCTTCTGATTCTCAGGAAGCTTCCAATCAAGCACAGCGCGGACCTTCTCAGGGTCCATGCGAAAACCAGAAGCGGAGAGAAGAAAACCAAGAAATTTAATCTCCGGAACCGCAAACACACATTTTTCCAGTTTAGCGTACAATTTATTCTCCCGCAGAATGAGAAAGACCTGACGTAGGTGATCCCTATGAGTTTTGAAATCAGGAGAAAAAATCTAAATGTCATCTAGATACACCAGTACAAATTTCCCCATTAAATGATAAAAAATGCTGTTCACAAAATGTTGGAAGACGGCCGGAGCATTCATCAAACCAAAGGGCATAACCAAATTCTCGAAATGACCCTCAGGGGTATTGAAGGCTATCTTCCATTCGTCCCCTTCCCTGACCCTGACTAGGTTGTATGCCCCTCTTAAATCCAACTTAGAAAAAACCTTAGCCCCAACAATCTGGTTAAACAGGTCCGGGATCAGAGGAAGCGGATATGGGTCACGAATTGTGATACAGTTCAGCTACCTGAAATCCAGACAAGGTCTTAAAGAACCATCTTTTTTCTTAACAAAAAAAAAACAGCGGCAACAGGTGACTTCGAGGGTCGGATGTGTCCCTTTCTCAGGCTCTCAGAGATATAAGTACGCATAGCGACTCTTTCAGGTTGGGAGAGATTGTATAAACGTGATTTTGGCAGCTTGGCGCCTGGGATGAGATTAATAGGGCAATCGTACTCCCGGTGAGGGGGCAGCTCCTGGACACCACTCTCGGAAAACACATCCGAAAATTCAGAGAGAAAAGATGGTACAGTCTTGGTAGAAACCTCTGAAAGAGACGCCGTGAGGCAATTCTCTCTGCAAAAGTCACTCCAACCATTTATTTGTCTTGCTTTCCAATCAATGGTGTGGTTATGTTTAGTGAGCCAGGGTAGCCCCAACACTAGAGCAGTAGGTAATCCGCTTAGTACGAAACATGACATATCCTCAACATGAGCATCACCCACAGTCAAACGGATATTGTGAACTATGCCCTTTAACGATCTTTGAGAAAGTGGAGCGGAATCGATAGCAAAAACAGGTATATCCTTTTCCAAAGTGCATACCTGGAAACCATGTGTTATAGCAAATTGATTATCAATGAGATTGACAGCTGCTCCACTATCTACAAAAATCTCACAAACAATGTTCTTGCTATCTAGCGCCACCCTGGCAGGTAGGAGAAAACAGGAACTACAAGCAAACGGCAAACCTTCAATTTCCGCATCAACCTTGCCAATAGTAGCAAATGGAAAGTTTTTAGAGGGTTTTTTTCTTTTTGTTTCTTTATTACCCTCAGAAAAATCCCTGAATCTCCTAGAGGGGCAAACATTAGCCACATGATTTATACCCCCACAACAGAAACAAACCCTCCTCTGAGAGCTGAATCCTCTACTATCAGAGGCTAGCAAACCCAGCTGCATGGCCTCCTGCTCAGAGGGGATTGAGAGAGACTGAGGCCCCTGCGCACTGAATGAGACCGCCCCACTGTCCTTGGACTGAATATGACAGGAAGGAGTTGTCTCTCCTCTCTCTCTAAGACGCCTGTCAATACGAACAGCTAGAGACATGGCAGACTCCAACGAGGCAGGTCTCTCATGAAAAGCAAATGCATCTTTCAATCCCTCCGAAAGACCATGGCAAAATTGACTTCGGAGTGCAGCATCGTTCCAACCAGTATCAGCTGCCCATCTCCGAAATTCAAAACAATATATCTCTGCGGACTGTTTACCCTGGCATAAAAGACACAGTTTAAATTCAGCCAGAGCAATACGATCCGGTTCATCATATATCTGCCCCAGGGCTACAGAAAATTCATTCACCGATCGGAGGGGCCGTGCCCCCACTGGCAGCGAAAAGGCCCAAGACTGAGCGTTATCCCTGAGCAGCGAGATGATGATCCCCACCCTCCGCTCCTCAACACCAGAGGAATGGGGAAGTAGGCAAAAATGGAGTTTGCAAGCCTCTCTAAAGCGAACAAAATTCTCACTACCCCCGGAGAACGTATCCGGAAGCGAGATCTTAGGCTCGGAACAAACTCCATGAACGCAAGCAGAACCGGTCACCTGAAACTGAGACACAGTTTTACGGAGATCTGCTACCTCCAGTGAAAGACCTTGCATGCGGTCAATCAAGGCTGAAACCGGATCCATGCTTAAGACGGTAATGGCGGTTTATAATGTCACGGATGATGTTGCAGATAGCTGGAAGTTATGGATAAACATCCGACTGGCTTGATCCCAAACTAAGGAGCATAAAGGTGACCCCTATAAAACCCTAAGAGCTCACCCTGACTGCTAAGCACATACAAGGGTCTCAGAGGTAGACGATTGCATGCCCTCGTACCTAGACTGTGTGACACCTGAAAACCCTATAATAGTGAGGGGACACGACCACCGACTCCCTGCACTTAATACGGAGGAAGTCAGGGTCACCTAGAATTAAGACAGCAAGAAAACACAATACATGAAAGGACTTATCTGAACAAGCAGGAACAGAAGTCTCCAGCAGTGAACACTTCAATCCAGGAAGTAGTATAAACCGCAAAGTGAGGCAGTATGGGAGGGAATATAAAGGAAAGAGGATTAGTCTAAATAGGTGACACCTGGGAGAAGGAAATGAGATGACAAAGTGAAACCAAAACAAAGAACATCATGCAAGAGGTAGAAAAGGACGTCTGTCAGACCTTCTCACAGACGTGGCAGTGACAATAGGTCTTTCTCCTAGACCAACAACCACACACTACACTCTGGCAGCGTGTCTTTTAAATTAGCTTCCCACCTGTGTGAGGTGGTAACACCCGAGATGGAGTACGGGAGTGACCTTCCCACCCAAACTCTTCAGTCACTCCTAAATCCCGAACCCAAGACTACAGCTACCACAAACTCAGTGATCTAACATCACTGGTTGCAATTTACCTCTGGGATTTACATCACTGAGAGTAGCAGCCTCAGTGACACATACCTGCCATCTTTGACCTCACCCAATGAATGCTTATTAAATATATATATATATACACTCACCTAAAGAATTATTAGGAACACCATACTAATACGGTGTTGGACCCCCTTTTGCCTTCAGAACTGCCTTAATGTTATGTGGCATTGATTCAACAAGGTGCTGATAGCATTCTTTAGAAATGTTGGCCCATATTGATAGGATAGCATCTTGCAGTTGATGGAGATTTGAGGGATGCACATCCAGGGCACGAAGCTCCCGTTCCACCACATCCCAAAGATGCTCTATTGGGTTGAGATCTGGTGACTGTGGGGGCCATTTTAGTACAGTGAACTCATTGTAATGTTCAAGAAACCAATTTGAAATGATTCGAGCTTTGTGACATGGTGCATTATCCTGCTATAAGTAGCCATCAGAGGATGGATACATGTTCTCATTCTGTTTACGCCAAATTCGGACTACCATTTGAATGTCTCAACAGAAATCGAGACTCATCAGACCAGGCAACATTTTTCCAGTCTTCAACAGTCCAATTTTGGTGAGCTCGTGCAAATTGTAGCCTCTTTTTGTAGTGGAGATGAGTGGTACCCGGTGGGGTCTTCTGCTGTTGTAGCCCATCCGCCTCAAGGTTGTGCGTTTTGTGGCTTCACAAATGCTTTGCTGCATACCTCGGTTGTAACGAGTGGTTATTTCAGTCAACGTTGCTCTCCTATCAGCTTGAATCAGTCGGCCCATTCTCCTCTGACCTCTAGCATCCACAAGGCATTTTTGCCCACAGGACTGCCGCATACTGGATGTTTTTCCCTTTTCACACCATTTTTTGTAAACCCTAGAAATGGTTGTGCGTGAAAATCCCAGTAACTGAGCAGATTGTTAAATACTCAGACCGGCCCGTCTGGCACCAACAACCATGCCACGCTCAAAATTGCTTAAATCACCTTTCTTTCCCATTCTGACATTCTGACATTCAGTTTGGAGTTCAGGAGATTGTCTTGACCAGGACCACAAATGCATTGAAGCAACTGCCATGTGATTGGTTGACTAGATAATTGCATTAATGAGAAATAGAACAGGTGTTCCTAATAATTCTTTAGGTGAGTGTGTATATATATATATATATATATATATATATATATATATTTCTTTATTTTTTCCCCCTCTCTGGTTTTTGAGAACAATTGGGACAAACTCCAAATTAGGTTTGCTCATCTGTAATACAGAGTCCACCACAGGTAACATTTCACTGCAAGATCAACCTTGTATGGAAGTAACTGGGCTGAGGCTTTAGTTATCTATCTATATGTCCATTCCAATCAAACAAAATTTTGTGATTTAGTGGTCATTCTAAAATAAGGCAATATATATCAATTGGCAATATATAAAGTGCTAAGTTATACAATATACAGTAAATGTATAGTACAACAAGTTTGGTTCACACATCAATTTCAGCCTGAAGTAAAATTTTGTCAGCGGTTGTCAATGTGTATGTGTATTTTGTATTTCTTTGTTCTATAGTTGCTATTCCTATGGGGTTTCTTTTTTATAGTTCACTTGCTAGAATTTCTGCAACCACAACATATTAGTATGCTATGTTTCTTTACAAACCTGTGCTTCACAGATTTTGAGTGACAGGCAGCATAAAATTAGAACAAAAATAGCAGATATGGCTTGGCACTGAGGAAATCATGATGTCATCTATACTGGTTAAAAAAGAAAACAGAAATGTAAAAAAAAAAAAAAATATATATATATATATATATATATATATATATATATATATGTTGCTAATGCTATGTTTATGGCCGAGTAGGTAACTAATTTATGTTGTCTGTATTGGATTTATATATGTGTCACATCATTCCCAGTATATGATGCTGGAGTAACTGCCAGGGTTAATTTTGACACCCTTAACCCCTTAAGGACCCATGACATACATGTACGTCATCTCTGGCCGTGACTTAAGGACCAGAGAAGTACATGTACGTCATTGTGATCGGACAGGTGCAGGAGCTGCGCCCGCCCGATCAGTGGCAGGGGTCCAGCAGTCACTGATAGCCGGACTCCTGCTGCATGTGGCGGCATTAACCTCTGCACAGCCGCGGTCAGTGCTGACCGCGGCACGTGCGATGTCCGTGCAGGGAGGAATCAGCCATCTGGTCCCCGCGCTACTGTCATGCATTGTAAAGAGGATCAGACCCCTTTTGAAGTCCCAGAGTGAGACAAAAAATAAAGTGAAAAAAAAAAGTTAGAAAAAGAAAGTTAAAAAAATATATATATAAAAGTTTCAAGTAAAAAAAATAAAAATATCCTCGGGTAGGCGGGCAAGTAGCGATTAGGGGAGTGGTGTGGGAGCTGGTGTTGAGAGCCGTCAGGCTCCTGGCTCAGAGACCACTGAGGAGGACATCAGTGACGTGCATACAGTACTCGATGATGATGTAGCCGATCGCAATTGGGAGCCGGGTGACGAAGGGGCTTCATTATCATTGGGAGAAAAGGTTGGAGCTTGTGCTTGAAGCAGCAGTGCAGCCAGCAAGTCAGTAACGTGGCCGGGAGTCAGCAGGGTGGCAGCAGTGGGAGGTCGGGAGCCAAACGTGTCCAGGGTAGACCACCCACCTCGCATGAGCCTACCTGCCCGGAAAGTAGTGGTGCAGGGGTTTAACAGAGGCAGTGGCGGTAGCAGCAGTCAGTGCGGAGTTTCAGGGGGTAAAATCAACTACTCGGCGGTGTGGCAGATTTTTGTTAAGCCTCCGAAAGAGGTGAACATGGCCATTTGTCGAATCTGTGGGCAGAAGGGAAAGCGTGGCCAGGGTGCCAATGTTGGCACCACGTCCCTGCATCAACATATGCAGCATCATCATGAAGTGCTTTGGGAGAACCGTGGCTCCATTGTGGTGGTCCAGCCTGCCGCAGCAACCGCTGCATCAACCAGTGGCACTCACCCAATTTCAGGCAGTCAAGGCTCCATCAACAATGGGAAGAACATGGTGTCGGCGCTGCGTCAATGGGATGAGCCAGGTGCCCTGCATGGCGCACGTGTTCAATCTGGTTGTCAAGCGTTTCCTGAAGTCTTCCACCCATCTGCAAGACATCCTGAATGGCCAGGAAACTTTGCATGCACTTCAGCCACTCATACACTGCAAAGCACATCATCCTTGAGCTGCAGTGGGAGAACGGGGTCCCCCAACAGAGGCTGATATGCAATGTTTCCACACGTTGGAATTCCACCCTCCATATGCTGGACTGACTATACGAACAGAAAAAGGCCATAAACGATTTATTGATAATATAGGCGGACAGAGGTACTCCCCTGTGTAACTTTGATGTTAGGCAGTGGCAGCTCATGCGTGACACCTGCCGTTTGCTCGTGTCCTTTGAGGAGGCCACTTTATTTGTCAGTCGCCAGGACTACAGGATGAAAAACGTCATTCCACTGATTCATGTCCTGGAAAAGATGCTAGTAAATCTGTCTGGCCAGGGGACTGGAAATGTGGCAACTACATATCATGGGCACAAGCAATGTGTAGTGAAATGGGTGGTTTTTCTACACAGGTGACAGGAGAGGACGAGCAGGTGCAGCTGGATGAGCAAGAGGGAGATGAGGAAGAGGAGGCAGAAAACCCAGACACACCATGGCAGTATGCATTGGAGATGGAGGCAGGGAGACCCTCCGAGTCACTTGCACAAATGGCCGATGCATGCTCAGTTGCTTGCGTAGTGACAGCCGAATTACCACCATTCAGCAGAGGAATAACTACTGGCTCTCCACCATGTTAAACCCTTGCTACTGGTCGGAAATGGGGGCCTTTTGTACACCCGCTGAGAGGGAGGACAAGCTGAACTACTTTCGAGACATCCTTTGCAGTCAGTTAGCCGCTGCCTATCTGCGCCATCGCTCATCCTCTTGCAGGTCTGACCGGGGGGCCCTCTGCGTTCATGTTCCACTGCCATGGCTGCTGTGGTGGGGTGGGGGGTAGGAGCAGTACCAGCTCCATCAGCAGCAACTTGAGTCTAGAGTAGCTGATGAGCAGCTTTCTTCACCCGCCTAGAGAAGAAACTACTCACCAGCAGCAGCAGCTAGATATGGAGCAGAACCTGAACCAGTAGGTGGTGGCATACATGGACAGCACCCTGCCACTCCACATTGAAGATCCGCTGGACTACTGGGCAGCCAAACTGGATTTGTGGCCGCAACTGGCCGAGTTTACCCTGAAAAAGCTGTCCTGCCCGGCCAGTAGTGTGGCATCAGAGCGGGTGTTAAGTGCGGTGGGGGCCATAGTTACCCCAAGGAGAACTCACCTGTCAACCCAAAATGTGGAGAGACTGACCTTTGTCAAGATGAATCAGGCGTGGATCAGATCATCCATGCAGCCTCACCCAAACCTTGACAAAAGAGACAGGTTTCTTCTGGCTACCTGCCTCAGCTACTATTCTGATGTTGCCACCCGCCTGATTCCACACATCTGATGCCAAGTGCTCCTTCTTACACCCACCATCGTCAGCGGGTACTGTTATTGCCACCCACCTCCCCACTCTTATCTATGGTCTGGTCTCCTCATGCTGCTGTCACGTCACCACTCAGGTCTCCTCATGCAGCTGCTTCCACCTCCACACTCTGTCAATGTGCCACTCTGTGGCCTCCTCATGCTGCTGCTGCCACCTCCACACTATGTCACCTTGCCACTCTGTGGCCTCCTCATGCTGCTGCTATTTCAACACTATGTCACTGGGCCACTATGTGGCCTCCTAATGCTGCTGCCACCTCCACATTATGTCACCTTGCCAGTCTGTGGCCTCCTCATGCTGCTGCTGCCACCTCCACACTATGTAATTGTGCCACTATGTGGTCTTCTCATGCTGCTGCCACCTTCACACTCTGTCATTGTGCCACTCTGTGGCCTCCTCATGCTGCTGCCACCTCCACACTATGTCACCTTGCCAGTCTGTGGCCTCATGCTGCTGCTGCTGCCACCTCCACACTATGTCAAATTAAAAGTCTGTGGCCTCCTCATGTTGCTGCTAACTCAACACTATTTAACTGGGCCACTCTGTGGCCTCCTCATGCTGCTGACACCTCCACACTGTCACCTTGCCACTTTGTGGCCTCCTCATGCTGCTGCTAACTCAACATTATATCACTGGGCCACTCTGTGGCCTCCTCATGCTGCTGCCACCTCAACACTATGTAAATGGGCCACTCTGTGGACTCCTCATGCTGCTGCTGCCACCTCCACACTATGTCACCTTGCCAGTCTGTGGCCTCCTCATGCTGCTGCTGCCACCTCCACACTCTGTCATTGTGCCACTCTGTGGTCTCCTCATGCTGCTGCCACCTCCACACTCTGTCATTGTGTCACTCTGTGGCCTCCTCATGCTTCTGCTAACTCAACACTATGTCAAAGGGCCACTCTGTGACTTCCTCATGCTGCTTCCACCTCAACACTATGTAAATGGGCCACTCTGTGGTCTCCTCATGCTGCTGCTACCTTAACACTTTGTCATTGTGCCACTCTGTGGACTTTTCAAGCTGTTCTCCCACCCTCTCCACTCCATGACTGGGCCACTATTTTGACTTTTTGGCTTGGTTGAGATCATCATTAATCAGTGATATCAACACAAACTTACTGCTGACACCCTTTCCACTCTGTCAGGGGGGCTCTACTTGTATAAGCGTTTAATAGAACAGGTTCTGTAGACATCTATGTGGAATCAGCTGATGACGGTGTAAAAGGAGTGGGCTCTTTCACGCTACAGTAGGATCTTGGGCCTCTGCACGGTTCTTATACCTGGTGCTAACATTGACCTGTAAGGCTGAGTTCACACTTGAGTTATTTGGTCAGTTTTGGCCCCGTAACTGCTCAAATAAGAGAAGTGTGCAGTGATTCTAAGAGCGATGCCTGTCATTTGCATGTCATACTGACTCACAGTATTGTTTCACTACCACAGCAGACTCCCTATGCGTGCTACTGCAAGGCACAGTGTTCTACACCACGATACAGACTCTCTGCATCCAGGAAATCGAATCGAATTGAATCTTTTTGGAAAATTCTGCGAACAGGCCGAATCAAATTTTTTAGAAATTCGCTTATCTCTAGTAGCCACACTTAGCTAAACTATTTATTTCATATATGGGATAGCCCTTACCACCAATTTGGAGAGAAGCATATACTTTCAGCAGTGGCTATTCACACAGGTTCCTTTCTCTGCCAAAGCCGAGATTGTGAGGGTGCTGAGGCTGGCGATTAGTCTGTGTGAACAGATGCCACTGATATTCCTTGTGATGTGAAATCAAGAAGCTGCGGGGTAGACCCTTGTTACGGTTGACTCAGGCTGGCTGAGGGTTGGACCGCTTAGATGTCCTTGTCCCCGAATTCTAGAGTGCGCTGTTAGGTTCCTTTAGCAGTCATCCATGCTCCTGTAAGTGTAGGTTCCTCTGGCTCTGTCATAACTGGTATTAACTGGTCTCTGGTACCTGGTGGGGCCTGGTGGAATTGGAGCCCAAAATTCATTGCGAGGAGGTGGTCTGTAAGTATCCCGTGGTTCTGTGGGTGGAGTGGGTCTGGAGCTTGGAAGCTTGTGTAGTACCCGATCTGCGTATTCGTCAGCGAGATGGGCAGCTGTCTTGAGCGTGGTGGGTTGCTTGTCCAACAACCATAGTAATAATTTTGGCTCCAATCCTTTTAAAAAATGTTCTAGCAGAAAAAATTATAACACTTCCTCAGCAGTTACCGCTTGACTTCCCATAATCCAATAATTAGCAGCTTGGTGCAATCAGTTGGCCCATTCTGTGTGTGTATCGCTGCGTTTCTTGGCCATTTCTCTGAACTGCCGGCGATACGTATCAGGTGTCACAGCATACCTTTTTAACAATGCCTCTTTTATCCATATGTATTGGGTAACTTCCTCAGCTGGCATATCCCGGAAGGCATCAGCAGCCCTACCAGTTAATTTACCCGTAAGCAATGTAATCCAATCGTCGGTGGTTACATGATGTAGGGCACACAATCTTTCGTAATCTGCCAGGTATTCATCAATCCCCCCCTCAGTCTCTTGAAATTGTTTAAACGCAGCATAAGGGATCTTTTTCTTCCCAGGACTAGAGGGGACAGTTGTCATTACTGTGGGTACAACAGGGGGTGATGTCGTATACATACGGTACTCATGGTCCCTCCGATCCTGTATCTCTTTGGCTGCTTCAGTATACAGGGCGGCAATCCTCTCCTCTGAGATATTTGGTCCGTACGTCAGCATCCTGGCTTTTACCATTCGGATGGCCACATCCTCCCCGGGTGATGATGCCTCTGCCATGGTACAATTCCGGTCCAGCTCGTTTAACTCCGCAATCATCTCTCTACTGGGCCGGTTGCTGGCAATTCCTCCACGGCTCTCCAACAAATCTTTTAAGGTAGCCCGTTTTAGCTTGTCATAAGTACTTTCCATGCGTTCAGCTACTCTCCTGGGAAATAAAGGACCATCCCACCGCTGTGCCACCAATTGTTACGGTTGCCTCAGGCTGGCTGAGGGTTAGACTGCTTAGATGTCCTTGTCCCCGAATTCTAGAGAGCACTGTTAGGTTCCTTTAGCAGTCATCCATGCTCCTGTAAGTGTAGATGAAATCCAGAGAGCTCTTACAAGGGCTAGTGATTAGTGATGCTCTACAAAACGAGTCAAAGCACGAATTGAGGGTATGAAGCAGAATCTCTCTTTACTGAGGGCTACCCGCCCGTATTTATGAAGGTCCCCATCTGGTTGACACTCCCCTAGGGGGACCAAATGAAAGACTTTAACACAGGACAGATAAACAACAATTCAGGACACACAGACACAATACTGCCCCACAATGCATCCTGGTTTCCTCCTCTCTGCCCCGGAGACAACCGAGGAGTAATTCAATTATCTCTCAGGACAAAGGGAGATCGCCACTATACATGTGGGGACAACAGGACAGAAATCACTACTCAAACATACAATGGCACAACCATTACAGTAAACATAGACATGTAACACATCCCCAGATATCTCCGGTCTGAGTGCATATTACAGTAGAATCGCCATGGAGCCAAAGTCTTTACTTTCACATAGTCTTTCGTTATCCGAATGGGCTCCATGGCATAGCAATCTGGGGTATCACTGTTCAAATCGGGCAAGTACCAAATGACCCGGCTTTCATGTCTTAACGGAAATACATTGTTGCAACAAAGTATCAGCCAGAGTGTAACTGTAACAATAATGAACATACTGCATAATCAGCAAGTCTTTTGGAGACTCTGCAACCAGCCACAGTAGCCTTGCATCAGGGAGTGACTATAATTTTTACATTACCATTGCTATTTGGGCTGCACTAGAACATGTTGGCACAAGTTGATCTGTTAGAAAAGCTATACTTTAAGAGTTCCACATTACACATCGAATATAGGGAGTTGTCCTTTGGCCTGATCAACTTTGGAGCCATGCAACAATCTCATCAGTAAATAAACTCAGAACTGTTAAAGAAGGTGCAAACAGTGTCTAAAACATTATAAATCTGAAGTGTGCAGCATACTCCTTTTTTTCATTTTGCTAAGCACATAGGATAATAAATATTGTATTAGGTCACTATATTGAACTTTTCATTTATCAGTTTGACACTTAAAATTACATTTATGAAGGTGATAGTATACACAGTATAATTCTAATATGTGAGAAATTGCAACTTTACCAGATCTGAATAAAATAACCACTTTTAAGGGCAATAAATCACAGCAAAAATTAATAGTATACATTCAGTGAGTCCTATATTTAGTGAGGCAAAGCTAGAAGGACCTTGCAGAGTATGGTCCCTGGGTGCCGAGTGCCAGGAGAAGGCCAACAAGCCACCTTGGCTAGGTGATGTAGAGTGAACTGGATCTTTGCCCAAGATGAAGGAAAGCTGAGCTATGCTTTTAAACTATTACTTTGAAACATCTCTAAAAATACCATCCCAGCATACTGTATAACTAGCTTTTATCTGAGTTAGATTTTCAATTCTCTTATAAACTGTGTATATTGGCCCTCTTCATTGAGAGGGCTATCCCTCTAGAAGTCAATTTTTTACTACAATTTTAACTGGTCATCTCAATGTACAGGGTGGGCCATTTATATGGATACACCTTAATAAAATGGGAATGGTTGGTGATATTAACTTCCTGTTTGTGGCACATTAGTATATGTGAGGGGGGAAACTTTTCAAGATGGGTGGTGACCATGGGGGCCATTTTGAAGTCGGCCATTTTGAATCCAACTATTGTTTTTTCAATAGGAAGAGGGTCATGTGACTCATCAAACTTATTGGGAATTTCACAAGAAAAACAATGGTGTGCTTGGTTTTAACGTAACTTTATTCTTTCACGAGTTATTTACAAGTTTCTGACCACTTATAAAATGTGTTCAATGTGCTGCCCATTGTGTTGGATTGTCAATGCAACCCTCTTCTCCCACTCTTCACACACTGATGGCAACACCGCAGGAGAAATGCTAGCACAGGCTTCCAGTATCCGTAGTTTCAGGTGCTGCACATCTCGTATCTTCACAGCATAGACAATTGCCTTCAGATGACCCCAAAGATAAAAGTCCAAGGGGGTCACTGTATATGCGAAATTGCTACATGATGATGTGTTTCCCTTTTTATGCACTGAAGCTGGCACGTTCCCTGAGTTTTTCCAGCAAGATGGTGCACCCACCACCTCATTATGGGTGTCAGGTCTGAGCATTCCTAGATGAACAGTTTCCTGGAAAGTGGATTGGTCGTCGTGGGCCAGTTGAATGGCCCCCAAGGTCTCCCGATCTGACCCCCTTAGACTTTTATCTTTGGGGTCATCTGAAGGCAATTGTCTATGCTGTGAAGATACGAGATGTGCAGCACCTGAAACTACGGATACTGGAAGCCTGTGCTAGCATTTCTCCTGCGGTGTTGCTATCAGTGTGTGAAGAGTGGTAGAAGAGGGTTGCATTGACAATCCAACACAATGGGCAGCACATTGAACACATTTTATAAGTGGTCAGAAACTTGTAAATAACTCATGAAAGAATAAAGTTACATTAAAAGCAAGCACACCATTTCTTGTGAAATTCCCAATAAGTTTGATGTGTCACATGACCCTCTTCCTATTGAAAAAACAAAAGTTGGATTCAAAATGGCTGACTTCAAAATGGCCTCCATGGTCACCACCCATCTTAAAAAGTTTCCCCCCTCACATATACTAATGTTCCACAAACAGGAAGTTAATATCACCAACCATTCCCATTTTATTAAGGTGTATCCATATAAATGGCCCACCCTGTATATTGGTGAGGAAAAATTATGTTTTAATATATGCAAATGAGCCTCTAGGAGCAACAGGGGTTTCGCCATTACACCTAGAGGCTGTGCTCTATCTGCATCTGCCGTGCCCTCTTCACTTTGGTTAATATGGACAGACATGATGACATTTTCACTACCTGGCCCTGTCAATCGAAGTAGAGAGGGTTCGGCAGCTGCAAAGAGAGCTGAGCCTCTAGGTGTAACGTCATTTTTCTCAGCAATGAGGACACATATAAACATGGGATCAACACAGATGCCTTCAGCTGCCAAGAGCACATGTAACAGGACAGCCAGTTTCATAGGTGCAAATCTCTTGACAGATGCCCTTTAAAGTTCCTGTTCCTCCCTTGACAGTCATAATGGAGTTTTTTGTCTCATATTAAGGTATGGTGTCTTAAACTGCAGCCTACATTCTAATGAGAGACACACAGAGTAACGGCCCTGTTAAACTACCTGATTTTTGGGCCAATTCATATGCATGCTTGTTCCCAAAAATTTGCTTGTATAATCAAGCAGCCAGTCACCGAATGAACAAGTAAATGTTGGTTCATTGGGAGATGGGTATCTTTCATCAAAATGAAAGATGCCCAATTATCAGCAGCACATCCTTAGATTTGATGCCTATAATGAAAAGAACTGAATGAGGGAGGGAGGAATGAACTGCATTCAATTTGCATTGGCATGTGTAATCAAGCTGGTGCAAACGAGCACTGTTGGATGTGTTCTTATTCATCGGTGCTCACACTGCCAGACATTGCAGCGTTGACCAGCTCTCCTTATGTCATTACAAAATGGCCACATGACGAAAGGGGATCCAGTCACTGCCACGGCCAGTGATAGGCTGCAGGTGGCTTCAGACCAGTAGAGTATTGCAGGCCAGGAGGAGAAAGAGCGGGGAGTCGGCGCCTGAGAGCAGGTAAGTAAACTTCTCTTTACAGGTTCAGCTAAGGCTAATTTCACATTAGCGTTTCTGTTTTCCACTATTGAGATCCATCATAGGATCATGATGGATCCATCTTGGCTATGTTAAAGATAATAGAACCGGATCCGTTCATAATGGATGCAGGTGGTTGTATTATCAGTAACAGAAGCATTTTTGCTGAGCCCTGACAAATCCTGCAAAAACGCTGGTGTAAAAGTAGCCTTAGTGGGGGGTTTGCCAAAACCTCCCATTCTTGCACAACCCCGGTACTGCCTCATGCACATTAAATTGTCCTACTACATAGCTGTAGGCACTTGGTGTGCTGGCCATATGGGACCTCTGTATTACTCCATATTATAGGAATAATTTCCTCTAAAATGATTATGACCATAAATCATATGGAGTTACAGAAGGGAATTTGATTTCCCATCACCAACCTGTTCTATGATCAGATTGCAGATAAAAGAATTATATAAAATAAAAGATTGCTTTACAAGCAGCTTCCTAAGGTAACAGTGTAGGCTTTCATTAGGTTCATGGAAGATAGACTCCAATAGAGAAGAAGGAAAGTGTGCTTCAGGCCGCTGGCACTTAATATGTAGGTCTGTGAGGAATATGGATTATTATTTCATGTCAGGCATGTTCCCACACCAGCCATCAGCTGTCAGATAGCAGATGTAGTGAACTCCACAGGAGGGCCCTTCTTCAAAGCCCAGCGATATGGCAGAGAACCTCTAGCATCCCACCGCTGCCACCAATTTGTCACATATCGGGGACCAGACCATCCCACCGCTGCTACCAATATGTGCCGAATACCGTACCCCAACTGACGTCAAAAATACATAGAGCCAACGAGATACTGTATGGTCATTGGTTACACCATCCCTGAGGAGCAGGTAAACACATGCACCAGGAGATTGACGAGATGCTAAAGCTGGGGGTCATCCAGGCATCAAACAGCGCTTGGGCATCGCCTGTAGTCCTCATCCCAAAGAAGGACCAGACCACCATGTTCTGTGTGGACTACAGGGGACTCAACGCTGTCTTGGTCAGCATTGACGCATTGATGACCTACTCGATGACCTACTCGATCAGTTGGCCCGGGCCCAGTACCTGACCATCATAGATCTGAGCCGGGGGTATTGGCAGATGCCCTGACCCGTGAAGCGCGGGAACACACTCTGCCTTTATTACCCCCTTTGGATTGTATGAGTCCACTGTGATGCTGTTCGGCATGAAGAATGCTCTTGCCACCTTTCAGCGGATGGTCAACATGCTGCTTAAAGGACTTGAAGAGTATGTAGCCGCGTACCTGGATGACATTGCCGTCTTCAGTCCCACATGGGAGGATCACCTAGAGCACCTGATGCAGGTGCTCGAGCGGATCTGCCAGGCAGGCTTGACCATCAAGCCGGAAAAAAGCCAGCTGGGTATGAGCGAGGTCCAGGTACCAGGTAGGTGGGACCATGAATCCAGAGCCTGGAAAAGTGGATGCCATCACATCCTGGCCCACCCCCAGCACTGCTTCACTGTGGAGACGGACCACAACACCCTCAGCTGGTTAAACACCAACTCAGGGACAAATGGAAGGCTGCTACGCTGGAGCCTCGCGCTCCAGCAGTATTACTTGACCATTCGCCACAAGAAGGGCCGTGACCATGGGAACGCCAAAGGGCTATCCCGGCAAGGAGAGGGTGCGGATGGGCGCACGGGGGAAGACAGGAATGTCCTGCCCCCTGGCGTCCCCTCTAAAAGAGGGAGGTGTGAGGAATATGAATTATTATTTCATGTGAGCCATGTTCCCACACCAGCCATCAGCTGTCAGATAGCAGAGGTAGTGAACTCCACAGGAGGGCCCTGCTTCAAAGCCCAGCCATATGGCAGGCCACCGTTGTTTACAATTTCTCACCTCCATTCAGCCAGCCAGGAACCCATCTAATGGAACAGGAAAAACCTCTCTGCAGGGGATCAAGGTCATTCCCCAGTTCAATGAACATTATCAGACATCATGGAACCGGCGCTTCATAAGGAATTATGAATCACCCGTCCATCACAGGCATAAACCAGATACATATTGTGTGGCCACGATGAACAGGCCCGTGGTCATAGTTTGGTGGTGGGATGCCAGGGAGTGGAGATATACATATCTCCCCACAGAAACCAAATAACGGTTCCATGCTTGGTCTCTACTGGTAGCCGAAACCCAGGCGGACCCATTGGTCCCAGAACCACCTCCCTGCAACATTCTGGTCTGGAGCCATGAGCCCTAATCGGTTTTGTGGCTCACGTGCTGCCAGCCCAGCAGAGGGGGAGTGGAACCCTCCCAGAGGCCGGGAGGTGCCGGCTACAGGTTAAAAGGCTTGTGCCAACAAGCGGGCGTGTCTTTTTCTGAAGGGAGGTCACATTGTGCCATGTGTTTAGAGGAACCTGTAACCAGCTGACATCACTGCTTCCCAAGTGACCACAGCTAAGAATTTGTCACAACCCAAACGATTCCTATACCTGGTAAACTGACTTTTTATACTGCTTAAACCTGTTTGTACCACGCCATCTGTATTTGTAACCTCAGACCACTGTATATATACTTTTGTGTATATTGTGGTACATCTAGTGCGCCCTTAAGGCAATTAAATATATAATTTAATCTTGTGTTGTCCTTGTATCTCGATCACGAATCCCCACGTCCGTGTTTCGGCCTAGTTAGACGCTACCGCGGGTTGGTTTCTTACCCTATATAATCCTGTTAGCGGACCGGATTTATATCAAACAAGAAACTGGTGGCAGTATACCCGGGCTGAGAACGCGCTGTTTCACTGGGGCAGTGAAAAGGCTCTCTCAGCTTGTTGCCTCTCTGGGCCCGTGTTGGCAGGAGGAGTCTGTGAACACTGTACCAAGCTGACCTTACCTGCTCCTCAGGGATAGCGTAACGTCACGCCTTGGTAACCAGTGACCATACCGTATCTCGCTGGCTCTACATATTTAAAGTCTGACATCAGTCGGGGTACGGGATTCGTCACAAGGTCCCATCCCGATCTCTTCTTAAAGTATTATGCTTCTAAAAATCTATGCTAGTGTTCAATTCACTCATCAGCAGATAGAAGCCAATGGTTGCTCTGCATTAAAGTTTGCTGCTTAAACCTAAATTTCTGTCTGTACACATAGAAACATAGAATGTGTCGGCAGATAAGAACCATTTGGCCCATCTAGTCTACCCAATATACTGAATACTATGAATAGCCCTTGGCCCTATCTTATATGAAGGATAGCCTTCTGCCTATCCCATGCATGCTTAAACTCCTTCACTGTATTTGCAGCTACCACTTCTGCAGGAAGGCTATTCCATGCATCCACTACTCTCTCAGTAAAGTAATACTTCCTGATATTACTTTTAAACCTTTGCCCCTCTAATTTAAAACTATGTCCTCTTGTAGCAGTTTTTCTTCTTTTAAATATTCTCTCCTCTTTTACCTTGTTGATTCCCTTTATGTATTTAAAAGCTTCTATCATATCCCCTCTGTCTCGTCTTTCTTCCAAGCTATACATGTTAAGGTACTTTAATCTTTCCTGGTAAGTTTTATCCTGCAATCCATGTACTAGTTTAGTAGCTCTTCTTTGAACTCTCTCCAAAGTATCAATATCCTTCTGGAGATATGGTCTCCAGTACTGAGCGCAATACTCCAAATGAGGTCTCACTAGTGCTCTGTAGAGCGGCATGAGCACCTCCCTCTTTCTACTGGTAATGCCTCTCCCTATACACCCAAGCATTCTGCTAGCATTTCCTGCTGCTCTATGACATTGTCTGCCTACCTTTAAGTCTTCTGAAATAATGACCCCTAAATCCCTTTCCTCAGACACTGAGGTTAGGACTGTATCACTGATTTTATATTCTGCTCTTGGGTTTTTACGCCCCAGGTGCATTATCTTGCACTTATCAACATTAAATTTTAGTTGCCAGATTTTTGACCATTCCTCTAGTTTTCCTAAAACCTTTTCCATTTGGTGTATCCCTCCAGGAACATCAACCCTGTTCCAAATCTTTGTGTCATCAGCAAAAAGACACACCTTACCATCGAGGCCTTCTGCAATTTCGCTGATAAAGATATTAAACAATATGGGTCCCAGAACAGATCCCTGAGGTACCCCACTGGTAACAAGACCATGGTCTGAATATACTCCATTGACTACAACCCTCTGTTGTCTGTCCCTCAGCCACTGCCTAATCCATTCAACAATATGGGAGTCCAAGCCCAAATACTGCAATTTATTGATAAGCCTTCTATATGGGACAGTATCAAAAGCCTTACTAAAGTCCAGATAAGCAATGTCTACTGCACCTCCGCCATCTATTTACTGCACCTCCGCCATCTATTAATTAATATAATACCCAAAGATTGCTTTACACGCAGCTTCCTAAGGTAACAGTGTAGGCTTACATTAGGTTCATGGAAGACAGACTTGAATAGAGAAAAAGGAAAGAGTGCTTCAGGCCGCTGACAATTAATATGCAGGTCCCATCCCGTTCTCTTCAAAAAGTATTATGCTTCTCCTAAATATCTATGCTAGTGTTCAATTCACTCATCAGCAGATAGAAGTCAATGGTTGCTCTGCATTAAAGTTTGCTGCTTAAACCTAAATTCCTGTCTGTACACGAATAATTAATATAATACCCAGCAAGTTAAAACCAGGTTTCCATTAAAATATGTGAGCAAATGCAGCTGTTTATTGAAGGTGATTTTCTATAACTATGCATTATCACAATTATGTTGACATTATTTCTTATTTGTACATATTCCAGCAATTTTTAAGTTATATTTTCCAGTATACTTATTGAGTACCTTCATTTATGTGTAGAAATGTGTTAAAATTCCTTTTACAGAGTGTGCACTGCACAACGTAATAAAAAACCTCAATTCTTTAAGATTAGAAACTTGAGTCATGAGACTCTGAATTTGTATCTCAGCCCCATTCTAGTGAATTAGGTCAGGTATTCATGTTGTTTTTTTAAAATCGTGTTGCAAAAAACAAAAGACTGTTTTCAGCGCTGATGTTTCCCTGAGTAACAGTGATTGGCTGCAGCATCACATGTGGCCATGTCCATGCTATGGCCAGAAGAAATCAAGCCTTGAACCAGAAGATGGAGGAATGGGTACATATAAATTCTTGAGGAGGCGATGAATGGAGGGCAGTCGCTCATGTGCGTTGCGCCCTCTTGCACTTTGCGGGCTCTGTTCTAGGTATCCCAACCCTGGAACCCGCAACTATCAGGGGCGTATCCTAGCAACATGCCCCCAATGTCCCAGATGGGAATACCTATTTAAGTCATTGGCTTACAGAGAGCAAAAGTAGGGTGGTAGACAGAGATGAGCTTTGTGTGTGAGAATGAGCAGTTTAAATTGAATTCTGTACTGCATGGGAAACCATAGTGAGGAGCAGATGGTGGTCATATAATGCTGATATATGATGTGCATATAATGCAATTATCACTGTTGTGGGCACAGTAGGGGTAGTATTACTAATCTAGAAGGCAATTACTATTGGTGGTACTTGGAGGAGCGCTATTACTATGGGGGGGCTATCGGTATGGCACTCATTTTTCTTCAGGATAGTATTTGGGGGTATTGGAGAGCACAGCGAGAAGCTGGATAACACTGTGGGGACTCCAGGTTGGGGAATGATGATAAAAATGTGAGGAACCTAAGATGTCTGTGTGTCACACTCTGCAGAGATGAGGCGCAGCTGAAAGACGTTGTCTGAACTTAGTGGAGAAGATAATGACAGAGAAGATCTACATCGGAGGAGACGTCACCTGGGAGGCCCTAGATGTAAGAGGTACATGCTGCTGTATAGCGAGTACAGTAAAATGCAGTGTGCGCAGGGAGGGTCGACTTAGGCTACTTTCACACTAGCGGTAGCCTTCTCCAGCAGGTTGTTCCAGCGGGGGATCAGCCTGCTGGATCATGCTACCGCTAGTGCACCGTGCCTCCGAAAGTTCGCTCTGGTCCCATTCACTATAATAGAGGTCCAGCCACAGAGTGGCAAACATGCCGAGAGGTGGGCTGAAAAAAACGACAGCATGCTGCAGTTTTATTCCAGCCGCCTGTCGGCATGTCTGCCGTGCTGCGGCCAGACCTCCGGCCCACCCCATTATAGTGAATGGGGCTAGAGCGGACTTCCGGATGCACGGTGCACTAGCAGTAGCACAGATCCGACAGGCTGTTCACCCGCCGGAACAGCCTGCCAGAGAAAGCTACCGCTAAAGTGAAACTAGCCTAAGAGAACTGGGCCATATTTATTGGGGCTTGGGCCCAGGATCATTTGAGACCCTAGCAATGCCCCTGGGCAGAACAAGATTGCGTCACCAGGCGATTGTTCGCTCCCCTAACTGAGAAACCATTGTGTGTGCCCTATAAAACTACAGGAAACTAAAGGGGGCAGCAACATCTTTAAAACTTAACATTTATTGATGTCAATAAAAAGTCCCAGGAGTGGGAATATGAACCCCTTACAAACATAAACACAGACAGAAAACCGAAGACCTGGAGTGCGTATAACATACCAGGTCACCTTTGATATGGCCCCTAACACCACCTCTAGGCGGGTTGGAGTGGGTCTGACAGGACAAATCAAATTTAGGTAAATAAAAGACCACAGGTGTGTACTCAAAGATGCTCAATCAGAGCCGTGCGAAAGGGGGGACTCACCGTCAGAGTCCCGTAGTACATTACTAGGTCTGGTAGCATGCCAAACGGGCAGAAAAAAAGGGTAGGTCTCACCGGGAGGAGGACAATCAAGACCGGCACACAGGTTTACATTCAGATGTGCTTCTTTAACTTGAGGAGGTCTTCAGGTAAGCAGTCTATATGATGAGGGGAGCCTCAGGGAGAGGATCTATCCCTGTTGTGCCCTACTTGACCTGTTGTACCCTGAAATTGCCTCCTAACACAGGGTCCTTGCCCCGCAAGGGGTGGCCCCGTCCAGAACCTAACCCTAAACTTGTATCCCTAATTGGCCCTGCCAGAGACAAAGTCTAGAGGCCAAGGGTAGAACAGAAAATCTAGCGATAGATGTAGAAAGCCAAAGTAGTGATATATTCACGTGATCCTACGCATTTCATATATGAATATATCTAAAGATAGGAACCTGTAACCATAAAGACCCCATAAATCATCAGGGGACACAGGTCTTAAAATGGAATACCCCCACTACTGAAACAGCTGAGAAGATTAAGATGTAGCTGGGCGGGGGGAAGAGAGGTATGTTGGCACAGACCGTACAGGGCGTATGGCCCTATTCCACATTGATACCTAAAAAAGGAAACCCCAAAACGGAATCCTGTCAGGGCAGTGGTCTAGCTACAACACAGTTCGTTGGCATGTCTAAGCGGTAGTTACTTACAATGTCCTAGGAAAGCATGTGGCCTACTTCTAGGAACCCCGGCAGAGGAAGGGAAACTTGCTACTGGTCTGCTGACGTCTGGCAGCGCGAAAAATAGCGCCAGTGTTATTTAAAGAGAAGGAGAGGGAGGGTACTGGCCTACGCAAGCGCACAGTCAGGCGCCACCATCCACGTGACTATGGATGCATCACGTGGTACGGCACGCTCCGTGAAAGACATCCATACTGTGCACAGCCTCACCGACGTCACGACATAGGGGCGTCCTCGGGGCATTGCACAACTCAGGCGGTCCGTACAGCATTGCAAGGAGTGGGAGGAGCTGGTGGCTAAAACATACAAGCTACTGCATCTACACTCCTGCCAGTGCTAGAGGGGACATAGTGACATCCCCCTCCAGCATGGGACTGATGTGGGGACATTACAGGCAGTACGGACCTATAGACCTAGATAAGGAAAGAGTTATTCGCGGACCGGGGAACCAGTACTGACTACTGGCAAAGGGAAATATTAGTGGGAGCGAGGGGAAACCTAGAAAATGAATGGTTAGACGGGGCACATAATAAATTGCCCATCGTCCCACTCCTTTAGTCACCCATTCTAATACTACAGACGGAGAGAACATACACTCACCTAAAGAATTATTAGGAACACCTGTTCTATTTCTCATTAATGCAATTATCTAGTCAACCAATCACATGGCAGTTGCTTCAATGCATTTAGGGGTGTGGTCCTGGTCAAGACAATCTCTTGAACTCCAAACTGAATGTCAGAATGGGAAAGAAAGGTGATTTAAGCAATTTTGAGCGTGGCATGGTTGTTTGTGCCAGACGGGCCGGTCTGACTATTTCACAATCTGCTCAGTTACTGGGATTTTCACGCACAACCATTTCTAGGGTTTACAAAGAATGGTGTGAAAAGGGAAAAACATCCAGTATGCGGCAGTCCTGTGGGCAAAAATGCCTTGTGGATGCTAGAGGTCAGAGGAGAATGGGCCGACTGATTCAAGCTGATAGAAGAGCAACGTTGACTGAAATAACCACTCAATACAACCAAGGTATGCAGCAAAGCATTTGTGAAGCCACAACACGCACAACCTTGAGGCGGATAGGCTACAACAGCAGAAGACCCCACCGGGTACCACTCATCTCCACTACAAATAGGAAAAAGAGGCTACAATTTTCACGAGCTCACCAAAATTGGACTGTTGAAGACTGGAAAAATGTTGCCTAGTCTGATGAGTCTCGATTTCTGTTGAGACATTCAAATGGTAGAGTCCAAATTTGGCGTAAACAGAATGAGAACATGTATCCATCCTCTGATGGCTACTTCCAGCAGGATAATACACCATGTCACAAAGCTCGAATCATTTCAAATTGGTTTCTTGAACATGACAATGAGTTCACTGTACTAAAATGGCCCCCACAGTCACCAGATCTCAACCTAATAGAGCATCTTTGGGATGTGGTGGAACGGGAGCTTCGTGCCCTGGATGTGCATCCCTCAAATCTCCATCAACTGCAAGATGCTATCCTATCAATATGGGCCAACATTTCTAAAGAATGCTATCAGCACCTTGTTGAATCAATGCCACGTAGAATTAAGGCAGTTCTGAAGGCAAAAGGGGGTCCAACACCGTATTAGTATGGTGTTCCTAATAATTCTTTAGGTGAGTGTATATACACATGAGCATGATCACACGTCACAGGAAGCATCCAAACTGTAACTGGTCATTCAGACCATGGGGGTGGGTGGTGTTGAGTTTGAAGAGCCACTAACATTCCCTCTGGAGGATCCATTTATCCCAATCACCCCCCCCCCCCCATTGGGGTTTCCTGATTGATTCAATGCCTAAAAATGTAACCGCTGAGGTCCGGCCGCCGTGAGCGGTATGGGCATGTCTCGCCACCGGAGAGTCCCTATTATTGCGTATATCGCTGATGTGTTCACCCGTACGTAGTCGTAGCTCTCTGTGGGTTTTCCCCACATATCGTAATCCACACTTGTAAGTGAGGAGATAGATAGCTCCTGCGGTGCGACAGTTGATAAAGTCTTGTATATAGTGGGTATTGCCTGCAGGGTCCAACGCCAGTGATTTAACCTGGGTCACAAATTTACAAAAGCTACAGCGACCACATTTGTAGCAGCCTCTGACCGGTCTGACCACGTCCGATGTTTTTCAGGTGGACTGTAATGGCTGTGGACAAACTGATCTCTGAGATTGGTCCCTCTCCTAAAGGTTACTGAGGGGTGGGTACTGACTACATCGGCCAAATCTGGGTCCATCAAGAGGGTATCCCAGTTACGTCCGAGGATTTCTTTGATTTAGTGGCCGCTGAGTCGAATGTGCCTATGACTCGTATCATTTTTTGTGAATATTTTTTTAGACCCGGGGTAGGATGTAAAAGTGTAGTGCGTGTCTCGCCCCATGCCCTTTGGTAGGTCTGTCTCAGTGTATTATCGGGGTAGCCCCGTTCCCGGAAGCGTCCTCTCAGATCGTTTGCCTGACATTTAAACTCCCCTTGTTCAGAGCAGTTGCACTTTAACCTCAGATATTGACCAACAGGGATACCCCGTTTTAGCGGGGTGGGTGGCAACTGTCCCATCTCAACAGGGAATTCTCTGCCGTCACTTTCCGGTAGATGGTAGTCTGTAAACCCCCCTGGGGTTCCTGGATATTTAAATATCCAGGAAGGGGAGATCGTTACGCACAATTACAGAGGTAAACCTAAGGTTAATAGTATTGTGGTTAAGCTCCTCCACCAACCTACTAAAATCAACCTTCGACCCGCTCCGCAGGATGAAAATGTCATCTATGTAACGGGCCTAGAGGGCGATATGTTCAGCATACCAGCTAGGCGTATCCCCAAACACGACGGTCTCTTCCCACCAGCCCAAGAGCAAATTTGCAATTTAAAAAAAAGAAGTTACTAGACAGCACGAAGTTCAAATGGTCAAGGACCAGCTCGTTGTGTGCAGAGAACTGTTAGCCCCTGGCTCTCAGAAAATGTGCCATGGCTTCAAGACCCTTTTCATGAGGGATTGATGAATATGGAGCCTCAACATAAATTGATGCCAGGAACCAACTAGGTTCTTTACAGATGTTCTCCAGTTTGGTAAGTAAATCACCCGTGTCTCTAACATAGGAGGGCAGGGATTGTACAAACGGCCGAAGGACATGATCAAAATAAATTCCACAGTTCTGAGGCAGACTCCCTACCTCTGAGACAATAGGCCGACCCTTGATGGGCAATGTGCACTTATGGACTTTGGGTAAGCAGTAAAAAGTTGCCATCACTGGATAGGATGGATAAAGGAACTCAAACTCTTCACTACTAATGAGCTGGTCTGTTAAGTTTTAAACATGTCGCTGCCCCCTTTAGTTTCCTGTAGTTTACGTTGTCGAGCAGTACCGGGGTTAGGTGCGACTGCACCACTCCTCCCCTGAGGAACCACCCTCTTGTTTTTTACACTTTGTGCCCTATAAGGACCTAACTATATTACTTCCCATTAAACATAAAAAATTAATTCACATCCGTGTGTTGGGCCTCTGTGACCTAACACCCTTCTCCGTACCACTGCTACAGGGAGGAGCAGGCGGGCAAATACCATTTGTACTACAGCCATTTGCGTGGTGTATTAAAATGAAATATATGTCCATCCCATTAGCTGTTCTGCGGTAAATTGTGATTGTTATAGGAAAAAGAATACATCTTAATTGCCGTTCTTCGGTGAATTGTGATTATTTTTGGGGGGTGGGGGGAGTTTATTAATCAGAAAAAAAAAAAAATATATATATATATATATATATATGTTTTAATTGCTGTTCAGAGGTGAAGTAACATTGTACTACAGCCATTTACGTGCTGTAGAAAAAGGAAATATACATACGTCCCATTAGCCGTTCTGCGGTGAATTGTGATTGTTATATTTCTTTTTTTTGGTGTAGAAATAGGAAAAAAAGGAAAAAATATATGTCATAATTGGCATTCAGCGATGAAGTTACATTGTACTACAGCCATTTACGTGGTGAAGAAAAAGGAAATATACGTACGTCCTATTAGCCGTTCTGCGGTTAACCTGTTTGGGACACATGACGTACCGATACGGCATGATGTCCCGATACTTAAGTACAATTGACGTATCAGTACGTCATGTGTAGTTCCGATCACCGCCGCCCGGCGGGTGGTGATCGGAACAAGGTGCCTGCTCAAATCATTGAGCAGGCACCCGGGGACAATGTGCAGGGGGGTCCTGCAGGTCAATTCAGACCTGCGGTTTGCGACTTTTACAGGTTCCGGCGGGCGGTGGTGCCATCGGGTCCCCGTGGGGCTGTAGGGGGGACCCGATGGCATGGAAGGCAGCGCGATGCCTTCCTGAGGCATCGGCGCTGTCTTCCTGTGACGAACCTGTGAGAGCAAGCCCCCTGGATCTCACAGGCCGGAAGCTGTTTGAGTAATACACACTGTATTACTCATACAGCTAATGCATTCCAATACAGAAGTATTGGAATGCATTGTAAAGGGGATTAGACCCTCAAAAGTTGAAGTCCCAAAGTAGGACAAAAAATAAAGTGAAAAAAAGTTGAAAAAATAAAGTCATTTTCCCCCAAAAAAGTTTTAAAAAAATTGGCAAACATTTAGGGGAAAAAAAAAAGTTGACATATTAGATATCGCCGCATCCGGCTCTATAAACATATCACATGGCCTAACCCCTCAGATGAACACCGTAAAAAATAAAAACTGTGCTAAATAAACTATTTTTTTGTCACCTTACATCACAAAAAGTACAACAGCAAGCGATCAAAAAGGCGTATGCCCACCAAAATAGTACTAATCTAACCGTCACCTCATCCCTCAAAGCCGCGTCCGTGACAACCTGGTCTATAAAAATACCACATGATCTAACCTGTCAGATGAATGTTGTAAATAACAAAAAATAAAAACGGTGCCAAAACAGCTATTTCTTGTTACCTTGCCTCACAAAAAGTGTAATATAGAGCAACCAAAAATCATATGTACCCTAAACTAGTACCAACAAAACTCCAGTTTCTAAAATGGGGTCAATTTTTTGGAGTTTCTACTCTAGGGGTGCATCAGGGGGGCTTCAAATGGGACATGGTGTCAAAAACCCAGTCCAGCAAAATCTGCCTTCCAAAAACCGTATGGCATTCCGTTATTTCTGCGCCCTGCCGTGTGCCCGTACAGCAGTTTACGACCACATACGAGGTGTTTCTGTAAACTACAGAATCAGGGCCATAAATAATGAGTGTTGTTTGGCTGTTAACCCTTGCTTTGTAACTGGAAAAAAATTATTAAAATGGAAAATCTGCCAAAAAAGTGAAATTTTGAAATTGTATCTCTATTTTCCATTAATTCTTGTGGAACACCTAAAGGGTTAACAAAGTTTGTAAAATCAGTTTTGAATACCTTGAGTGGTGTAGCTTCTAGAATGGGGTCATTTTTGGGTGGTTTCTATTATGTAAGCCTCACAAAGTGACTTCAACTGGTCCTTAAAAAGTAGTTTTTTGAAAATTTCTGAGAGTTTTCAAGATTTGTTTCTAAGCATCTAAGCCTTGTAACGTCCCCCAAAAATAAAATTAAATTTCCAAAATGATCCTAACATGAAGTAGACATATGGGGAATGTAAATAACAATTTTTGTAGGTATTACTATGCATTATAGAAGTAGAGAAATTGATACTTGGAAATTTTTGGCAAATTTGGTATTTTTTTATAAATAAAAATGATTTTTTTTTACTCCATTTTACCAGTGTCATAAAGTACAATATGTGACGAAAAAACTATCTCAGAATGGCCATGATAAGTCAAAGCGTTTTAAAGTTATTTACACATAAAATGACACTGGTCAGATTTGCAAAAAATGGCCTGGTCCTTAAGGTGAAAATGAGCCCGGTCCCTAAGGGGTTAATTGTGATTGTTACATTTCTTTTTTATGGTTTGTAGTTATAGGAAAAAAAATACATCTTAATTGACCTTCTGTGGTGAATTGTGCTAAAAAAAAAAAATTGGGGGGTTATCATTCAGCGGTGAAGTAACATTGTACTACAGCCTTTTTTGGGGGGTATTATTTTAATTTAATAATTTTATTATACAGTATGTTAGACAGACCCTTCAAAGGGAACGGGCAGTGGGCAAAATGTTTCTGTCGCAGGCAGCAGAAGAAGGGGGGTGGCAGCAGGAGTCGCAGCGCGAGGCCAAAGTTCCTGGTGTCATCTAGTGGTCGTGTCTTGACTAGCAACCCAGCAGTCTTAGAATGGTTGACTCGGTCTTGGACTTCGTTGCAAGAGACATCAGACAGTCCCAGCCAAGAGTCTGTGGGTTCCTCTGACACGCGCTTAGTTGACATGGCCCGGGAGCAGGCCCTGTGCACCCACCTGTCCTGAACCTTCCTTTGTCATTTTCAGTTCCCTCAGCGCAAGAAGTATTATATGCCATAGGCTCGGCTCCACTTTTCAGCGAGGACGAGCTACTAGAGGACAGTCAGCAGCTACTGCCCAGCCAAGATCTGGAGGAGACATCCGCTGCTTCCTCCAGTAGGTGGGCAAGTAGTGATGATGAGAGTCGCGTGGAAGCAGGTGTGTGAGCGATCAGGCTCCGGGCCCTGAGATCGTTGAGACGGATATCAGTGACATGCAGACAGTAGCGGATGATAATGTAGTCGATCGCACTTGGGAGCCAGGTGAAGAAGGGGCTTCATCATCATCAGGAGAAGCGGGTGGCAGCTTGCGCGTGAGGCAGCAGCTAAGCCAGTAGGGTGGCAGTGTGGCTGTGACTCAGCAGGGTGGCAACAGTGGGATGTTGGGAGCCAAATGTGCCTGGGGTAGACCACCTGCTTCGCAGGAGCCTACCAGTCTGGAAAGTAGCGGTGCAGGGGTTCACGGAGGCAGCCTTCGCAGGCAGTCAGAGTGGAGTGTTGGGGGGGAAATGCAATACTCAGCTGTGTGTCAATTTTTTGTTAGGCCACTGGAGGAGGTGGAGATGGCCATTTACAGAATTTGTGGGCAGAAGGTGAAGCGTTGCCAGGGTGCCAATGTTGGCACCACAGCCCTGCGTCAACACATGCAGTGTCACCATAAAGTGGGTTGGGAGAACCGTGGCTCTGATGTGGTGGTCCAGCCTGCCGCAGTCACCGCTGCATCACCCAGTGGCATGCACCCGATTTCATGCAGTCTAGGCTCCACTACCTCAGCTGAAAGGAGCTGTCTGTCCTTCCTATCATCTGCTGGTCCTGATGCTCCTGCTCCTCCTCCTCATCAGTCATTCCGTCAGCAATCGATCACCGAAGCGATTGGCAAGAGACAACAGTATGCGTGCACTCATCCAACGGCTCAGAAGCTGAACATGCTCCTGGCCAAGTTGCTGGTGCTGCAGTTCCTCCCTTTCCAAGTGGTGGACTCTGCATCTTTCAGAGAACTGATGGCTTGTGCCGAGCCGAGGTGCAGAGTCCCAAGCCGTCATTTCTTTGCCAAAAAGTCTGTACCAGCCCTGCACACATATGTAGAGCAGAAGGTGGGCCAGTCCTTGAGCCTGTCGGTGTCTGCCAAAGTGCACGGCAGCGCCGACGTGTGGAGCTGTAACTACGGTCAAGGACAATATATGTCCTTTATGGTCCACTGGGTAAATGTGGTTCCTGCTCAGCCACACCAGCAACTTGGCCAGGTGATGTCGCTTTCGCCTCCACGTTCTCACGCTGTAATCCTACGACAATGTTCGCCTCTGCCTCCTCATTCTCCACTGTGTCCTCAGCCTTCACTGCAGGTACAATTCACAGTGCCCCTCCAGCATACCACATGTGCAGGGCATGGCAGTGTCATGCTGTTCTGCACCTTGTTTGCCTGGGTGAACGGAGTCACACAGGGGAGGACCTGCTCTGAGTCCTTCATCAAGAAATCAAATCCTGGCTAACTTCTTGACAACTCAAAATCAGAACCATAGTGACTGACAACGGGAAGAACATGGTGTCGAGTCGACGCTGCGTAAAGGAGGGCTGAGCCATGCGCCCTACATGGTGCATGTGTTCAATCTAGTTGGAAAGCGGTTCCTGAAGTCTTCACCCCATCTGTAAGATATCCTGAAAATGGCCATGAAACGTTGCATGCACTTCAGCCACTCGTACACTGCAAAGCACACCCTCCTTGAGCTGCAGCGGCAAAAAGGCATCCCCCAACATAGGCTGATATGCGACATTTCCACCCGTTAAAATTCCACTCTCCATATGTTGGACCGATTATATGAACAGAGAAAGGCCATAAACAATTTCTTTTTACAGAGGTTCTCCCCTGCGAAACTTCGATATTAGCCAGTGGCAGCTCATGCGTGACACCTGCTGTCAGGACTAAGGGATAAACAACGTCATTCCACTGATTCATGTCCTGGAACAGATGCTGCTAAATCTGGCTGGCCAGGGGACAGGAGACTTGGCGACTACATCTCATGCCCACATGAGCCCTGTGGGGACTGAACTAGAGGAGGATGAGGAGAAGGACATTCGAGCACAAGCAATGTGTAGAGAAATGGGTGGTTTTTCTACACAGGTAACAGGAGAGAAGGAGCAGGACCAGCCAGAGGAGCTACAAGGCGATGAGGAAGATGAGGCAGAGGACCCAGACACACCATGGCAGTATGCAGTGGAGATGGAGGCAGGGTGTCCCTTTGAAGTCACTTGCGCAAATGGCCCGGTGCATGCTCACTTGCTTGCGTAGTGACAGCCGAATTGTCACCATTCGGCATAGGGGTGACTACTGGCTCTCTACCATGTTAGACCCTCGCTACCGGTGGAAAATGGGGGCCTTTTTTACACCCTCTGAGAGGGAGGACAAACTAAACTACTTTCAAGACATCCTATGTAGTAGGTTGGCCGCTGCCTATGTGCGCCATCACCCAACCTCATGAAGGTCTGACATGGGGGCCCCCTGCGCTCACATTCCACTGCCATGGCTGCTGGGGGGAGGGGCAGGAGTGGTACCAGCTCCATCAGCAGCAACTTAAGTCTAGAGTCTCTGATGAGCAGTTTTCTTCACCCGCCTACTGAAGAAACTACTCACCACCACCAGCAGCTAGACATAGAGCAGAACCTGAACCAGCAGGTTGTAGCATACTTGGAGTGCACCCTGCCTCCCCATATCGTAGATCCCCTGGACTACTGGGCAGCCAAACTGGATTTGTGGCCGCAACTGGCCGAGTTTTCCCTGGAATAGCTTTCCTGCCCAGCCAGCAGTGTGGCATCAGAGCGGGTGTTTACTGCTGTTGGGGTCATAGTTACCCCAAGGAGAACTCGCCTGTCCACCCAATTGGTGGAGAAACTGACCTTTGTGATGATGAATCAGGCGTGGATCAGACAGGATTTTCAAACACCAGTGCCTGATGCATAAGACTAGATCAGCCATGGTGCCACACCAACAGTTTGACAAAAAAGACCTGTTTCTTCTGGCTACCTGCTTCAGCTACTATTCTGGTGCTGCCACCTGCCTGATGCCACATCTGCTGACAGATGCTCCGACTGCCAGCCACCATCTTCAGCTGGTACTGGTATTGCCCCCCACCTCCCCACTCTGTCACTGGGCCACTCTGTGGTCTCCTCATGCTGTTTCCACTTCACCACTCTGTGGTCTCCTCATGCTGCTGCCACATCACTACTCCTTGGACTCCTCATGCTGCTGCCACATCACCACTCTGTGGTCTGTCTCCTCATGCTGCTGCCACATCACCACTCTGTGGACTCCTCATGCTGCAGCCACATCACCACTCTATGGTCTCTTCATGCTGCTGCCACCTCCTTACTATGTCTTCGGGCCACTCTGTGGTCTCCTCATGCTGCTGCCACATCACTTCTCTGTGGTCTCCTCATGCTGCTGCTACCTCAACACTATGTCACTGGGCCACTTTGTGGTCTCCTCATGCTGCTGCCACATCACTACTCTGTGGTCTCCTCATGCTGCTGCCACCTCAACACTATGTCACTGGGCCACTTTGTGGTCTCCTCATGCTGCTGCCACATCACTACTCTGTGGTCTCCTCATGCTGCTGCTACCTCAACACTATGTCACTGGGCCACTTTGTGGTCTCCTCATCCTGCAGCCACTTTAGCACTCTGTGGTCTCCTCATGTCCCTAGGGGACTACGCATAAGGACACGTCCGACATTTTTTAAGGACAATCCAGAATATTGTACCAAATTCGAACAGATCCTCAATAAGTGTTCGATAGATATCATGACGCTGACCCTGATGTATATCCATTCAGCTATGACGGAACTAAAAATCAAGATTCGAGCCATAGAATCTCAACTACTTGATCTCCTATCTAAAGATGAATACAGTACTCTACAAGAAAAGATATCCACTATCCTCCTAGAAAGACGGAAAGAAATTGAGTTCTCTAAGAAAAAGAAATTTCTGAGAGATACAGAAGACTATAAGAGCAACAGAATCTACCATTGGCCAGACTCCACCGGATTTCGTCCGAGGAAAAGTGGAAGAGCATCCTCCATGGACTCTCAGAGATCAGCTTCGAGCCAGGATTCCCGCCATCCTGATGAACAACGCAGACCTAAGAATACCCGAAGACCACCCAGAACTGGGACATCGCAACAACAAATGTCATCCATCACTACCAGATGCCAGGTACCGTATAGTTCAATTAATACACATTCCACACATTTGCTACCGTCATCTGAGTCACTGGTGATTAATATCTCCTCGACTCCCCTCAGTCCATCTGAACTGACTTTATTACAAAAAGGACTATCTTTTTGCCCCTCATACTGTTTAAACAGTTTTGAGCTGGAACTTGACTTACTGCGCTTTTTCAGAAATATTCGCCTTCGAGCACATTTCGAAGACGAAAATAGGGAAGTACATCCTACTCCTGATAAGGAAGGTTCACTTATATCATCCTGGGACCTAGGCTTACGTACCAAAAGTACACACATGCCCCCACGTAACCAACCAGCCGTGGAAACTTTTATCAAATTGGTACAAAGAGACACTGACACTTTTATCAAAGGAGTCAGAGAGGGCCAATACAAATACACGAATAACCTGACCAATACAGAAAGAGTATCCCTAGAGGCACTAAAACGGGCAAAAAAGTTGATTTTGAAACCTGCAGATAAGGGGTGAGCACTTGTCGTGATGGACAAAACTCAATACGTGTCAGAAATACACCGCCAACTTAATGATACAGCAGTCTATAGAAAATTAGACCACAACCCCACGGCATCTGTAGCCACCCTAATCAATAATACCCTAAGACATCATCATACTAAGGGCACCATTGATACTCCAACTGTCAACTTTCTAACTAAAGCCTACCCCATTACACCGGTTTTCTATGTACTACCTAAAATCCATAAAGATCTCCATCATCCTCCTGGCCAACCAATAGTTGCATCCACTGAATCCATACTATCTCCTCTGTCTATCTTTCTTGAAAAGGTCCTTACCCCTCATGTTAAATGTACCATATCGTTCCTCCTGGACACTACCTCATTTCTCAAATTAATCAGACAATTGGATCCATTACCATCTAACACGTTTCTGGTTACCTGGGATGTCACTAGTTTGTATACCTCTATCAAACACGAAAAGGGCATTGATGCAGTAATGACCATGTTGACCAATACCGATTTACACAAAGACATCATCTCACTATGCCTTGACCTCCTCAAACTAGTGCTTCATCACAACTTCTTTATGTTCCAGGAAACATTTTACTTACAGGTACAGGGTACCGCTATGGGGTCAAACGTGGCCCCTCCTTATGCAAATTTTTTTATGGCACAGTTTGAGACCACCTATATATACCCATCAGATCTCTTCATAACACACTGCAAGCTATGGAAAAGGTACATAGACGACATTTTCTGCATCTGAACTGGAACAGAAGAATCTCTCCTCACATTTCACAATCATTTAAACTCCATTTGGCCAGAGCTCCAGTTCACTATCCACCATAGCAACTCATCAATAGCCTATCTGGACACAGTTGTCACCATAAATTCTCAGGGCAAACTAAAAACTGACCTATATCGCAAACCGACTGACCGTAACAGCTTACTTCATTTCTCCAGTTTCCATCCACCCATGACAAAAAAATCTTTACCATGTTCACAATTTAAAAGAATACAAACCATAGTAGATGATCCCCTCATACTAACAAAAAGGGAGGATGAGATGAAACAGAGGTTTAGGACCAGGGGTTACCCAGAACATACCCTCAAGACTAACATCAGGAATAGGAGTCCAAGAAATAATAACAAAAGAATCCCATTTGTCCACACCTTTTATCCTAGCACCAATAAAGTTTTACATATCATTCGCAACCACTGGCCAATTCTCAAGAAGGCATATCCTAAAATAGAGGAATTTCACAACCCAGTACTCTCATGCAAACGTCGTCCCCGCAATCTACGAGACAACTTGGTAAGGGCAGACCTGGGCTCCGAGACACGTTTACCTAGACAGATCTTTTTACAGACCCAAAGGAAAGGCACATTCCCATGCCTCACATGTTCCCAGTGTTCTAACATACAGAAAGGTTCCCAATTTACACACCCCCAAACAGGCAAAACGTTTAATATAAATGGCTTCTTTACCGGCGACACAGACTTTGTCATCTACCTTATAAAATGCCCTTGCGGAATGGCTTATGTAGGAGAAACTACTCAGAAAGCACGAGACAGGATTTGTCAACACAAATCAACGATTCGGAGGAAAAATCTACTGCTACCAGTCCCGGCGCACTTCGATAAACATAAACACTCTATATCCCAATTAAAATACCAGATAATAGAGCAGGTACCTCCACCCCGCAGAGGGGGTAATAGGATCAAAAATCTCAAATTCAGAGAGGCTTATTGGATTCACACACTGCAGACGCTCCATCCAAAAGGAATGAACAAAGAATATGAGATCCAATGTTTATTATAATGCAGTTATGTATAAATGTCCAATTATCATATTAACTCTTATTTCTCCTTTTTTCTGACAGGCTTCCTGATCCCCACCTCTTGGACCACGTGCCGTCTACTGTATCCTTTATCTGTATTTTCTATTAGTTTATACCGATACTATATCACGTAGTTCACATATACCATTTACACCTTCTTATCTTACATCACACTGTAATCACATCACTTTAGTTCTGTATACACACTGTACCATATTACCAGTATATACTAACACATTTGGCCATGTACACTCATCCATTAATATTAACCTTTCACATATAACCACATAAAGCCATGTCCATATCTTCTTTTCCCTTCTATGATGCTATTCTACACAATCCCTTATCCTTTGGTTTCTTTCTCAAGTCCCCAGTGTTGTTTCAGATGACTACATCCAACAGACCGACTCACTTCCGGTCGTTGGAACGCAGTCACGTGACCCGATGCGTTCCATTTGCCGATTCACTTCCGGCCAATAGAACGCACGGCGTCACACGTGCTCCATCACCCAGGTCCGCCCCCCTCGCTTGGTGCGCTCTCTGGCACTCATTTAAAGCAGTGGATCACACTGCTATGGGCACACACCTCAAACCACTGGTGCTGACAGCACCTGATCTACACCTGTGTGTCCTCCACATTCTCCTTCCATCTCCAGCGGCAATGGTAGGTCCTCCTGAGTGGGGATTAGGCTACTTATTTATCTGATCGATATGTTGTCTTTATTATCATACTTGGGGTTATTCATCTGTCTGATATGTTGTCCTCATCACCATACCTGTGGCTATTAATCTTAGTCTGTGACTTATTAGAATGGGCATCATATTTCAATTAGAGGACTCTGTTTAGATTTGGCTTTTCCTTAATTTGATCCTTCAGGAACCATCGCATCGCCATGCAAATCCTATGTTATATGCCAGCATAATATTATGTAGCTACTGAATTGTAATTCTGCATCAGGATCATTTCTCATCAATTATCTGCTTGCCATTTTTCCTTTATTTTGCTTGTTTGTTCTTTTTTCCTTTTTTTTCACTTTTTATGTTCCTTTTTGATTTATTGTCGCCCATGGTGTACCACATAAGTTTATGTATATGCCTTGTATATGTATGTGTGTATATATATGACACTATTATTCCCTGTTCCATAGTGTCTGATGAAGGCTAATATAGCCGAAAACGCGTTCACATGAATGTCGCATATTACCTGCAAAAAATTAATTGCAATCAAAGAATACCTCTCACTGCTGTGATTTTTATTATACTCCTCATGTTGCTGCCACCTCAACACTATGTCACTGGGCCACTCTGGGGTCTCCTCATGCTGTTCCCACCCTTCCCACTCCTTGACTGGGCCACTATTTTGCCTTTTTGGCCTGGTTGACATCATTTATTTGACCCTTCTTCTGATCTGTCAGAAGGAAGGAAAAATGAGACGCACAATTGATCCTGTCTATGTAGCAGCTGTAAGGCCTATATGACATGGTCCCTATTTTGCATCAGAATTGGCTTATGATTTGGTAGCCAAAAGCAGGAGTGGGTACAAAACACAGAAGACATACAATTTTTTTTATTCATGTGTCATCTCTGTTTTGGATCCACTCCTGTTTTTTTGGGACTTTAGCAATACTGATGGATTACTGACCAAATGCTGACCGAGTGAAGGCAGATGCTCAACATACAGGATCCGTTTTTTGGGGGTTATTGTTCTGATGGAACAGAGGAAGGGCAAAATAATCAGTGACGTCAACACAAACTTACTGCTGACACCCTCTCCACTCTGTCAGGAGGCTCTACTTGTATAAGCATTTACTAGAACAGGTTCTGTAGACATCTATGTGGAATCATCTGACGACGGTGTAAAAGGAGTGTGCTTCTTCTAAGAGTGACGCCTGTCATCTACATGTCATACTGACTCACAGTATTGTTTCACTACTACAGCAGACTCCCTATGCGTGTTACTGCAAGGCACAGTGTTCTACACCACTATACAGTCTCTCTGCAGCTAGGAAATAGCAGTTTTTTTATGGAATTTGCCCCGAATAAATTCAAATCAAATCTTTTCGGAAAATTCGGCGAACCGACTGAATCAAATTTTTGAGAAATTCGCTCATCTCTAAAGAAGACAAGGCATTGGCGTACTTACCATAGAGAAACGAATAACCAGAAAATTTTGTGTGTGCTTTCTGGAGTTAATCAAAGCTGCAGTCCCAAGATCAGGGAATAGGTCAGTTCTCCCTATAGTATCAAAAGCATAAATTTATAAAATTTGGGTCTGCGCTGGGTGTTCCTAAGTAGAGGCTAGTTCACAAACAGTCACTTCTCCGGAGGCCTTTTTCCTTAATCTCTGGCTTCAGCCTCCTCGATCTCTGAACCGACTGGCAGCAAAAACACTTGTTATCCCTTCAAATGGAAAAAGGACATAGTGCAGACCCGCAAGTAAAAGAATTCTCAATACTTTATTGCACTTACAAAGACTTATCTTTCAACATCGCACATAAAAAGGTAATAGTCCTGCCCGACCCAGGTTTCGCTCCTGCTTCGTAATTAAGAAGCACCACTTTTCTCAACATAGATGTTAGATCAGGTACATAGAGGTTAAAGTCAACTTAGTTTTTTTATTTAAAAAAAATTCCTCAACTGGATTAAAAAAAATATGAAAAAAATCTCACTGCTGAGGATGGTGGGCCCATATTTAAGTTTTGCTATGGTGCCCTGTGATATCTATGTATGCCCCTGTATTTAAGCAATTCATCTGGGAAGGTGCCCCAGCAGTTCATATGGAATACTTCCTATGAGTACTTGCATAACAAAAGGGGGGAAAAAACGAATGACCCTGTAAACACTCAGATGCCTAGTTTGGTTAATAATACCAGCAGATCATAAAGCCAGGCAAGAGGAATAGTGGTACTTATCACAATAGTGGTTCTTCTAATGTAATTCTGATCTTTAAATGCTGCCCATAGCTAAAAGTACAGTGTTACAAATATTTTCAAACATTTCATGTAAGTGGAATATATAAATCCTGCATTCCTAATTTATAGCCTAGGGGCCTTGATCAGCCTTTCAATGTCTCATCCGAAACAGAGAGTGTAAGGCCTGTGAGGTGGTGGGAGAATGCACATAACAAGCTAAGACTTGGATGAGATGTAAGCAATCTCAGTGTGGAATCTCTCAGGGCTTTTTTTCTGGCGGAACGCACCGGAACGGCGTTCCGCCACCTTTTGACATCGCAAGCTGCGATGTATCAGCGGGGAGGGACTGGGAGGAGGAGCTGGGGGCCGGTGCGTTCACTGTGCTCCGGCCCCGCAGCTCCAGTAGAGACTTATAAAATGTTTAATTAAATGAATAATGATTCCTGCTGCCCCTCAGTAGTATAACATTCAATGTATTTGTACTCACAGCCGGCTACTGACATCGTAATGCAGGCGGCCGGGTAGACGAGCGGCAGCGTCACTGACTGACGTCACCTGCCTGGGCCGCCTGCTTCATTCATAAAGTAGGCGGCGCACTCACGTGACGTCAGTCAGTGATGCTGCCGCTCGTCTGCCCGGCCTGCCTGGATTACGATGTCAGTAGCCGGCTGTGAGTACAAATACATTGAATGTTATACTACTGAGGGGCAGCAGGAATCATTATTCATTTCATTACACATTGTATAACTGTACTGGAGCGGCAATGGGGGGTCTGTGGATGACACTGTTATGGGGTGGGGGGGGTATATGGATGGCACTGTTATGGGGTGGGGGGGTCTGTGGATGGCACTGTTATGGGGTGGGGGGGGGGGGTCTGTGGATGGCACTGTTATGGGGTGGGGGGGTCTGTGGATGGCACTGTTATGGGGTGGGGGTGTCTGTGGATGGCACTGTTATGGGGTGGGGGGGTTTGTGGATGGCACTGTTATGGGGTGGGGGGGTCTCTGGATGGCACTGTTATGGGGTGGGGGGGTCTGTGGATGGCACTGTTGTGGGGTGGGGGGGTCTGTGGATGGCACTGTTATGGGGTGGGGGTGTCTGTGGATGGCACTGTTATGGGGTGGGGGGGTTTGTGGATGGCACTGTTATGGGGTGGGGGGGTCTCTGGATGGCACTGTTATGGGGTGGGGGGGTCTGTAGATGGCACTGTTATGGGGTGGGGGGGTCTGTGGATGGCACTGTTATGGGGTGGGGGGGTCTGTGGATGGCACTGTTATGGGGTGGGGGGGTTTGTGGATGGCACTGTTATGGGGTGGGGGGTCTCTGGATGGCACTGTTATGGGGTGGGGGTGTCTGTGGATGGCACTGTTATGGGGTGGGGGGGTCTCTGGATGGCACTGTTATGGGGTGGGGGGGTCTGTGGATGGCACTGTTATAGGGTGGGGGGGTTTGTGGATGGCACTGTTATGGGGTGGGGGGGTTTGTGGATGGCACTGTTATGGGGTGGGGGGGTGTGTGGATGGCACTGTTATGGGGTGTGGGGGGGTGTGTGGATGGCACTGTTATGGGGTGGGGGGGGTCTGTGGATGGCACTGTTATGGGGTGGGGGGTCTGTGGATGGCACTGTTATAGGATGGGGGGGGTCTGTGGATGGCACTGTTATAGGATGGGGGATCTGTGGATGCCATCCCCAGATCCTCCACCCCATAACAGTGCCATCCTGAGATCCCCCCATTAACAGTGCCATCCCCAGATCCAGTGCCATCCCCATCTGGGGGGTTTCTTTGCTGGGCTAGACTTTTATAGCCCCCCCCCCCCCAAATTTTACTTGCGGTCCTAGGGTTGGGTAGAGGGGGCGGTCCTAGGGGTGGGTAGGGGGCGGTCTTAGGGGTGGGTAGGGGGGGCGGTCCTAGGGTTGGGTAGGGGCGTGGCCAGGGGAGGGGGGGTGAGTTCCACCACCTTTTCTCTGAGAAAAAAAGCCCTGGAATCTCTTAAAGGGTTTCTGTCATCAAAAAACTCGGTATCAAGCTGGCTGACATTAGTGATGTGCTAATGTCAGCTGAACATAACTGTATTACTCACACCTCCCTGCGTGCTGCCGTTATTGCTAAATAATTACTTTTATAATATGTAAATGAGCCTCTAGGAGCAGGGGGAGGCGTTGCTCCTGCTCCTAGAGGCTCCGTTCTCTCACCACTTGACACACCCTGGTAAACTTGATTGACATCCTTGGTCTCCTCCAGCCCTGCAAATCCAGCGCCTGCTCCGTCCTGTTTAGTCTTCTGCACTGGCGCAGTGAGGAAGCCGGCGAGTGGCCTTCACTCACTGCACCTGCGCCGAATACTAAACGGCATGGCGCAGGCGTGTGATTTGTGGGGCTGGAGGAGACCAAAGATGTCAATCAAGTTTACCAGGGTGTGTCAAGTGGTGAGAGAATGGAGCCTCTAGGAGCAGGAGCAACGCCTCCCCGGCTCCTAGAGGCTCATTTAGATATTATAAAAGTAATTATTTAGCAATAACGGCGGCACGCAGGGAGGTGTGAGTAATACAGTTATGTTCAGCTGACATTAGCACATCGCTAATGTCAGAAACTCTTTTAGAAAAAAAATTCACTATTTTAAGATGCTGCTCATCAGATTTCATTATAATACAGGATGTATTACAGTTTGCCCCATTTTATACATATATATATATATAAATTTAGAAATAGGGATGGATGAATGAAAGGTGTCTGAATAAATTTAGAGATCACTATCCCAGCACTGAGGGGAGGGGAGCAGGGAAACTACTGAGGATGTTAGTCCATATCTGAATGCAGGGGAATAACTCAAGTGTGAGTTCAGCCTTACTAACATATATTGCAATAATACTATATTTAAAATGCTCTGTCCATTGCACAGAATCACCCCTTTATTAGCACTGCTAATATATCTGATACACAGTAGGGGACATTTACTAAGCATGTTGCGCCAGAATTATGGCGTAAAATATGCCAAAAAGAATGGCGTTTGCACCAAATATATCAACTGTTTTCTCCAGAGTTTTCACCAACAGGAATGTATCACGCCAGGAATGAGTTATAAATGTCAAAGTGGGCAGGACTATCAAATTGGTGCATATTGTGCCTCATTTATCATCCTCTTACCTGCAGAAATAGCTCAAATTGTTCCGGACAATTAAGCCAGCTCATGTGGTGGTGTTTTGTGTCAAAAAGTCACACTTATGAAAAGTAAAAAAAGTATTAAAACCGGATGCATTTATTTTTATCTAGTATAAATTAGCTAAACAGCAGCGTTCTGTCAGTAAATTGACATTCAAGAACAACAAAACAAAAATGTCCCGAGTCTGAGACAAAAGTCACAATTTAACACAGGAAACATTGCAAATATCAAAAGTTGCAAGTGCAGTCTGGTAGGTCTGACTGAAATAGTGCATTTCAGTTTTAAAAAGTCGCTATTGACGTTAAAATGTCACAAATCGAGAGAAATAGGCGAATAACCAAGTTTATATTTAAAAAAAGTCACATTTTAAAAGTGGCGTGCGCCTTTCGATATACGAAATCACCACTCTTGAATGTTAGTATTATTTTATTTTTTTTGCGCAAATTACACCAAATGTCCCCAAATATGTCATGGTTAATGGTGTTTTATCCAGACAATTACAACTAATTGCATGCACACTTAATTCTAACTACGTACCTACCTTACGCACTGGAATAAACAAGAAAGAGATCCAGGTGAACCAACCAAAAATGTACTTTATTGTTGCAACTCACTTGGTTATTGTTGTCATAATGTTTTTTTTTATAATTTTACCCAGGCTAGTTTTTTTATGTTTTATTATTGGGGATTGTGTAATTTATATGGCAAAAAAAAACAGAAGCAGAAACTCAAAGGACTGGGGATTTTATAGCATACAACAAAAGCAGGTATGCAAAGTACTTGCCTAAGTAAAGTGAGGCCGGACGAAGCGGCACGCTTCAGGGGAGGCCGGCATGAGGGGTTTTGTGAGCAAGGGTCAGAGCAAGGTAAGGGTTAAGTGGATGAGTGCAGGGAAAGGGGGGAGGAGCTAGGAAGGGGCGGGGAGCGGCAGGCTGAAGTAGTGGTGAGGCAGGTCAGCGCCCGCCATTTTAGGAGCAGAGAGCCAGCATCTGAACTGCAGCATCGGATACTGCAATGGCAGATGCAGTGGAGGCGATGCTGCGGCGCTTGAGGGAAGCGGCGGACACCAGGGGCAGCGACTGGCTGGAGCAGCAGGTGACCGCATTGCTAGGGGGGGCGGAGGTGGGTACGTCTAGCCCTACTCCAGCAGCTACACGGCCGCGGCGGGTACGGCCGCCGGCGCGCCTGAGCCCTGATTTACCCCCCCGGGTCCGGCGCCGTGTCAGGAGCCCCACAAGGGACCCTCCACGCCGGGAGCATTCTAAGGCTACTGCGACCTCCCGGCGCGGGAGGAATCCATATGTCCGGCGGGACCCTCCAGAGGCTGTGGGGCCTCCCCCTCAGCCCATCGCGGCAGCAACAGGGGAGTCAGGACCTGGTTCTGCAGGATCCCCTCCTGTCCCCAGGAGTCGGAGGCCTGCTCAGCGTGGGAGAGGTAGTGGCAGCAGAGGCAGCAGCGGGGCTGCGCGGTCGGCCAGGGCGGCCCGGCGCAGGCCCTTACAGGATGAGCCCCTTTCAGTGGCACACGAGGCTGCGCCTGTAGGTGCCAGGGACGGGCGCAGGCCTTGCCATGATGCGCTTCTTACAGAGGAGGAGGACGAGGCTGTTCTGGATGGCTCCCCGCCCCAGAGCAGGCCTCTTGGGCATGAAGACAGGCGTGCAGATGCTTATATGGAGGACAGGGAGTTGCGCAGGCCATTTCCTGAGGGCGGACAGTTTGCTACTGGTCCTGACACCGTTGAAGACAGAGGGCGTCCCAGAGCCATTCCTAACGCACCCAGCAGTGATCCGGCTGGGGTGCTGCCGGCGAACAGCGCAAGTACCCATCAAAGGAATGTCGTGGATCCAGGAGTCGTCCGTCAGGAATCAGGACCTGCGGCTGCCGGGTTCACAGCACCCGGGCAGCTAGGTGAGACATCAATGGGAACACTGTTATCTCTATTTAATGTGGCGCCTGGGGCGGGTGGGAGCAATAGTGCTATTATCGGTGGTTTGGGGCGCTTGCTGTGTGGTTTAGCTGGGGTTAGTCAGGATAGGGGGGCAATGGGGGCTACCCCCTTAGCAGCGTGGGGGTTGGGGGCAGAAAATAGCAATGTACCGGCGACCGCTAACAATAGTAATGTAGCAGTGGCCAATAGCACAGGTGTAGCCGAATCAGTGTCAGTGCAGACGCAGGCGGGAGGTGAGGAGGATAGGCCCAGATTAGATGACGCCGCAAAAGGGGAGGTGTATGTCTGCTTTGAGGGTCCCCTGGGAGCGCATTTGAAAACGGAGGTGCGTGAAAAAATTTGGAAGGGAGAGTATATAGAAATTTTTTCGCTGCTTCCGTTGGAACGGTTCAACCTTGATGTGGTAAAGAAGGACGGAGTAAGGAAGGAGGATGATGATAAGCGTCGCTATCGCCTCATCCCTAGGTCATTTAGTAATTGGCTGCAGGCCTTTGCTATTTTGGCAAGTGTGATTGGGGAGAAGAGTCCGGAATGCTGTTCCCCTTTATTTTGCTATCTGGATGCTATTGGGGAAGCTTATAGAGTGTATGGGGGTTCCGGGTGGTTACGGTATGACGAACAGTTTCGTCAGAGGAAAGCGGTCCGTCCTAATATGAGATGGGACCATAAGGACATTGCGTTATGGATGAGGGTGACAGCGCCAGGCAGGAGTGGTCAGTCCTTTCGGAGTGAGGCAGGGGTTGGGGTACAGCAAGGTACAGGGACGCCCCCAGTTGGAAGAGGATACTGCTTCCTTTTCAATGAGGGAAATTGCAAATTCGGCCAAAAATGCTAATTTAGGCATGAATGTTCCGTGTGTGGCGGGGGCCATGGGGCTAGCAGATGTTTTAGAGGGGGTAGACAAAGGGGGGGGGGAAGTTTTGCAAAAGGGGCAGACCCCAGTGCGAGTGGAAAGGATGGTGGGGCATCTAAATAGATATCCGAACCAGGAGTTAGCTGAATTTTTGTATTCAGGGTTTAAGTTCGGTTTTCATATACCTTCACACCCGTTACCAGTCATAGAGAAGCGGAAGAATTTGCGCTCGGCATTGCAGTTCCCGGACATAGTGACAGGAAAGTTAGCTAAAGAGGTTTCCCTAGGGAGGATGGATGGTCCGTTTGTTACATCACCCATCAGTAACTTGCGAGTTTCCCCTTTGGGTTTGATCCCTAAGAAGGAGCCTAATAAATTTAGGCTCATCCACCATTTATCATTCCCTAAGGGTGCGTCGGTCAATGAGGGCATTGACCCGGAACTTTGTTCCGTGGTTTATGCTTCCTTTGATGCGGCTGTGGAATGGGTAAGGAAGCTGGGTCCGGGTACCCTGTTGGCAAAATGTGACATTGAAGCGGCATTTCGGTTGTTGCCAGTTCACCCGGATAGTTTGTATTTACTGGGTTGTTTTTGGAATGGCGCTTATTTTGTGGATAGGTGTTTGCCAATGGGCTGTTCAATATCGTGTGCATATTTTGAGCATTTCAGTTCTTTTCTGGAGTGGGTGGTGGTTCAGGAATCAGGTTGTCACTCTGTCATTCATTATTTGGATGATTTCCTGTGTTTGGGGCCGGGGGGATCTAGGGTTTGTTCGTTGTTGTTATCCACATTGCAGTCTGTTTTTGAGTGTTTTGGAGTCCCGTTAGCGGTGGAAAAAACGGTGGGGCCGGCTACTGAGCTAAGCTTTTTGGGTATTGTCATCGATACACAGCGGATGGAGTGTAGGCTACCAGTAGACAAAGTGGCAGATTTAAGAACAGAGGTGGCGGCGGCATTGAGAGCAAAAAAGATTCGCCTGCGGGACCTGCAGTCTTTGTTGGGCAAATTAAATTTTGCATGCAGAATCCTACCAATGGGCCGCATTTTTAGTAGGAGATTGGCTTCGGCGACAGGAGGGGTGGTGTCTCCCCACCATTTTATTAGACTAGGCAGTGAGTTAAAAGGGGATTTGAAAGTTTGGGATTCCTTTTTACAACAGTTTAATGGCAGAGCATTAGTTATGGGGGGGGGGTGGTTGATGCGTTTGATTTCGAATTGTTTACGGATGCTGCGGGTGGAGTGGGTTTTGGGGCGTACTGTGAAGGGCAGTGGTGTGCGGGTCGGTGGCCTGAGTCCTGGGTACTAAAAGGGTGGGTAAAAAACGTGGCATTGTTGGAACTCTTCCCCATTGTGTTGGCAGTCACGCTCTGGGGGGAGAAGTTTCGGCACAAGAAGGTTCGTTTCCATTGTGACAACTTGGGAGTTGTGCAAGCCATCAACAGTGTAACGGCTTCTTCCCCCCCAGTTATTTGCCTGTTGCAGCAGTTGGTTCTCCGGTGCTTGTCCCTTAATGCTTGGGTGTTTGCGGTGCATGTGCCTGGTTCCTCTAACTGTATAGCTGACGCACTTTCTCGTTTTCAGTGGGAGCGGTTTCGCCAGCTGGCCCCGGAGGCGAGTCAGGTCGGATTGGTGTGTCCAGAGTCGTTGTGGGAGATCCTGGAGGTACCGTAGCTTGTCTGTTGCAGGCATCATTGAGTGAAGGCACGTGGAGGATGTACGATAGGGCTTGGAGTAGGTGGCAGCAGTGGTGTAATGACCTAGGGGTCGAGGTACCGGACGGGGAAATTCCGTTGTTACTGTTCATTGGCCACGTGAAGGATCAAGGTTGGTCGGTTGCCAAGATCAATGGTTGCATGGCGGGCTTGGCTTTCGGATTCAAGTTGCGGAATTCCCCGGACATTACTAAGTCCTTTTTGGTCCGACAAATTTTGAAGGGTTATAGAAGGTTTCAGCGTGTCAAAGATTCCCGCCTACCGGTGTCCTTTTCGTTATTGTTACAGTTAGGGGAGCAGGTAGCTGGAGTGTGTCGCTCGGCTTGGGAGGTGAGCTTATTTAGACTAGCCTTTGCTCTGGCTTTTTTCAGGGCCTTTCGTTTAGGGGAGTTAGTGTGTGCAAGTGTGCAGCGGGAAGGGGGTCTGAGGAGTGAGGATGTAACGTTATATGACGACAGGGTGGTGATTTATCTGAGATTTTCAAAGACGGATCAGGAGGGGAGGGGTCATTTAGTCTCATTGTTTGAAGTGCCGGGATGTCTATTGTGTCCAGTACGGTGTTTGCGGGATTTTCAAGGAAGGGCAGGGGTCGCGGCAGGCCCGATTCTCAGACACAAGGATGGCTCCTTTTTATCGCGATTTCAATTTATAGCGGTATTCAAGAAATGTTTGCGTAATCTAGGAATGGACTCTGGCAAGTTTACGGGTCATTCCTTCAGGATAGGTGCTGCCACGGAGGCTGCTCGCTTGGGGGTGCGAGATGAAGTGATTAAGCGTATTGGGAGGTGGGAGTCGGAGCGTTTTCGGCTGTATGTGCGTTTAGGGGCAGTTTAAGGCTGTGTCTAACCATGTTTGTCTCGTTCTTTTTTCAGGTGATGCCCCGTTGTTAGTTTGGATCCTGGGCCATTCGTTCGTGTTCTGGGGGGCATTACGAGCGGATGTTCGGCAGAATGGGCGGCAGCTGGGGTTTGACCGGGGGACAGCCATAGTAAGATGGATCGGACGCAGAGGTATGGTGTGGGGTAGTGTTTTGCAGGAGGTTCATCGGCAAGCCAGGTTAGATAGAGTCCCAGATGTCTTGGTGTTGCATGTTGGGGGAAATGACCTAGGGGTCTGACCTTGCAGAGAGTTGATCAGGGATATCCGTTTAGATTTTTTGCGTTTGTGGTCCCTCTTCCCGTCAGTTGTCACTGTGTGGTCGGACATTGTCCCCAGGAAGGTCTGGAGGGAGGCGAGATCGGTGGAAAGGCTGAATAAGGCTAGGATTAAGCTGAACAGGGTGATTGGGCGGTTCTGTGCCAAACATGGGGCGGTGGTGGTGAGGCACCCCGAGTTGGAAGCAGGAACAGGAGGCTTTTGGAGACAGGATGGAGTCCACCTCAATGCGGTGGGCATTGATTTGTGGTCACTGGACTTGCAGGGAGGTATTGAAACAGCCCTCCGGGTGTGGCGGAACGCGCAAGCTTAAGGGCTGTCAAGCTGCGCGTTGTTGGCGGGGGGAGGTCATAGAAGCTGGGGCTACTGGATGGTAACGGTGAATGAGAGGGCCTCAATGGTGGGGCTGGACTCTCAGAGTTGGGGCACCTGGTTGGCTTGGTATGGCGTCCGTCAGTTGGTGTCCCCGAGCTTGTGGTACGCGGCTGGGGGCAAGATGGAATTGCCGTGGTGGTTTGTGGTCGTTTAAGGTGCAGTTAGGCGGCTTCTAGGACCTCCCTCGTCAGTTAGACATGTATATATTTACATATATATGTCATTGTTATATCAAGTGTTATGTTTATTCATGTTATTTATATTATTTAATAAAAGACGGCTGCTGTGGCCGATTTAATCCAAACAGTGGCTGTGTGTGGTTATTGGGAGAGGAAATGGGGAAGGTTAGTTAGCTAAATGATGGGGTAGTGGACCCGAGCGTAGCCAATAACCCTACTCAAGTGAGGCCGGACGAAGCGGCACGCTTCAGGGGAGGCCGGCATGAGGGGTTTTGTGAGAAAGGGTCAGAGCAAGGTAAGGGTTAAGTGGATGAGTGCAGGGAAAGGGGGGAGGAGCTAGGAAGGGGCGGGGAGCGGCAGGCTGAAGTAGTGGTGAGGCAGGTCAGCGCCCGCCATTTTAGGAGCAGAGAGCCAGCATCTCCCTCCCTCCCTCCCGTAGTGTGGACTTGGATGTTTCAGGGCGGCAACGGTATATTATAGAGGGGATGCATATATATAAAAAAAAATAAAAATAAAAAGTGTATTTTATAAATAAATAAATGTAAAAAAAAAAAAAAAAAAAGTGGACAAGGGGTGGTGGACGGAGTGTGTCTTTAAGTGTTGCGTTTGTCGCAGCAGTCGTGGCGGGGGGAGGTCATAGAAGCTGGGGCTACTGGATGGTAACGGTGAATGAGAGGGCCTCAATGGTGGGGCTGGACTCTCAGAGTTGGGGCACCTGGTTGGCTTGGTATGGCGTCCGTCAGTTGGTGTCCCCGAGCTTGTGGTACGCGGCTGGGGGCAAGATGGAATTGCCGTGGTGGTTTGTGGTCGTTTAAGGTGCAGTTAGGCGGCTTCTAGGACCTCCCTCGTCAGTTAGACATGTATATATTTATATATATATGTCATTGTTATATCAAGTGTTATGTTTATTCATGTTATTTATATTATTTAATAAAAGACGGCTGCTGTGGCCGATTTAATCCAAACAGTGGCTGTGTGTGGTTATTGGGAGAGGAAATGGGGAAGGTTAGTTAGCTAAATGATGGGGTAGTGGACCCGAGCGTAGCCAATAACCCTACTCATGACCTTGTATTCATCATATACAACTGTAATGCTTTGGTCCTGACGTCAGGCTGATTGTAAATGCCCCACTGCTCCATGCAGTTGGAGTGATATTGCCATATATAATCTTTCACCAAATAGTCTACCAGGTTACAGGTTACATTGAAGAATATGGTGCAGCTGCCCCCCTTTTGGAATGCAGTTGCATGGTCACCTGGATACTGTACACATTCCATTAAATTTGAAAAGGTTTACGAAGTTGTGTCACGTACTAGCTCATTTTCGTCCATAGCAGCATTCATAATTATTGTGAAAAAGCCTAACTTACCAAGGATTCTTTGCTGACTCAAAGTCTTTCATAAGTTCTTTCCAATCAGCAAATACCATACTGATAAAAGGGGTGAAATATTGAGGATGTAGCTTCATGCAACAACTTATTATGAATGAGCTAATGTAAATATCCCTGGTGGTCTAGGGCCAGGAAGGGTTTATTTCAGCATATCTGGTGGTCTAGAGCAGTAAAGGGTTATTTCCATCATCTCTGGTGGTCTCTGGCACTAAGCGGCTTGTTTCATCATCCATGGTGGGCTAGGGCAGTAAGGCTTTTATGTCAACATCCCTGGTGGTCTAGTGTGGAAAGGGGTTAATCATACCTTACATGTAGCGATATATCCATCCCCGTTCTCCAACATTGTCTTTTTTGTTAGAGAAAGCTGAATGTATGATTACCACATTGTACTCCTGTACTGATGAGGAGGGATAGAAAGGATACTGTGGTTGTGAAAGAGGAGCTGCAAAGTGAAGTGATTTGCCCTATCATAACCAGAGAAATACATTTGTATTAGCAATTACTGGGTAGGTGGTTCACTTCTCCATCTACAATATCTATACACCTCCCTCTGGTCACTTACATCCTACTATAGATTGTGTAGTCTTTACACTGGGGCTGTACTAAGACCCTCTCCCCAAATTCCGTGCAACACAAACTATTACATTAGATAAGATTTTTGCGATTTGTGTGTTGATAAGCTGCTGACTGTTTCCAACAGCAAATTGCTCAACTTTTTATGTAAAATGGTCTTTAAGGTTGGCGCTACCTGGCAATCTTGGCAACAACATCCAACCAAGCATCTCTGTGTAGGACTGTAGCCATTGAACTGAATGGGGTCACAGTGTGACAGCAACCCCAAAAGAAAAAAAAACTGCAGTTTTGAATTCATTTTTACAATTCTTGGGTCAAAGTCGTGAAAACTTGCAAGTCATAATTCAACTCATTCAGTTTAATGGCTGCAATGCTGCACAGTGATCCATGGTCATACGACAGGTGTCACAGCCAAGATTATCGTGTGGTCCCAGGCTAACACTAGACATAGAGAATTAAAGGGTTTGTTCAACCTAGGGGCCGACAATTGCAATCGTGGTAACTCGGGATGAGCGAATCGACTTCGGATGAAACATCCGAAGTCGATTCGCATAATACTTTGTTTGAATGCTGTACAGAGCGAGTGCTCAGATGAGCCACTCTATTTAATGCACCAATCTATTTATTTCCTACATTCCTACATTAATTACAGACCCTGACTGTCTGGACTTATTTCCCATTGGGGTGGACCACTCTTTACCACCCTTTCTAGAGAGTCCCAACAGGTGTTGACACCTTGATGATGTCCGGGTAACTCAGTGTAGTGTTGGGACCACCCCTATCCCAGCCATTGCACTATTATATAAATAAATAACTTGAATACCCCTTTAAAGGGCAGAGGCTCATTAGCGTACATTGAAACATAATATTTCTCAGCAATGTGGGCACATATGAACATGGGACCAACACAGATGCCTTCAACTACCGAGCGTACATGCAACAGGTCAGCCAGTTCCATAGGTACAAATCTTTTGACAGATGCCCTTTAAGTACTGTTTACAAAATCTGGTGCTAATGATAGGAACAAAACAGCACTCCCAGATACCTGCTTCACTTATAGGTTCCATTTAGACTTTGACGTTTTGGTACCTTTATTAATGTATTTTATTTAGCCTAAAGAAAACGTGAAGCCTAAGGCGAGTCCAGGTCATAAAACTTTTCCGGTGCCAACCAGACTTTAGTTAGGCCCCTGGATCCATTCCTAGCTTTAACCAAAACATTGCATGCAACATCTACATTGAAATCTGATTTCTTTATTGGCACATAATAGATTCACTACAGATTTTCAGTACAGTTGCAGCAGCAAAGTGCAATACACTGCAAGTAAATGGCGTTTTGCATACCGTCAATGCTTGAATTTAAAGACGTGGTCTATTCTGCCACCCCTATCCCAGAGACGTGGTCTATTCTGCCACCCCTATCACGTTCCTTAGTAATATAATTATCTTGGTATGTGTCATAATTGCTCTTTAAGAGGCCCAAGTATTTTTGGCCTTGCACTCTTCCCAGTTTTTTTTTTTCAATAAAGTAATTAAAGATAAAGCAATGTTCCTCCAATAACCAAGAATATGATTCTCATTGTATTCTCCATTACTACAGTTTAAAGAATGGAAATTTCCACTGCAGAGCAGGCCAGTAAATCTGCAACGAGTTTAACAAGACAGTCCACATGCCAAGAGTGAAATCTGTAGTGAAAATGCGGAACAAATCTGTGGCAGAATAGACCACGTCTTTAAATTCAAGCATTGACGGTATGCAAAACGCCATTTACTTGCAGTGTATTGCACTTTGCTGCTGCAACTGTACTGAAAATCTGTAGTGAATCTATTATGTGCCAATAAAGAAATCAGATTTCAATGTAGATGTTGCATGCAATGTTTTGGTTAAAGCTAGGAATGGATCCAGGGGCCTAACTAAAGTCTGGTTGGCACCGGAAAAGTTTTATGACCTGGACTCGCCTTAGGCTTCACGTTTTCTTTAGGCTAAATAACATACATTAATAAAGGTACCAAAACGTCAAAGTCTAAATGGAACCTATAAGTGAAGCAGGTATCTGGGAGTGCTGTTTTGTTCCTATCATTAGCACCAGATTTTGTAAACAGTACTTAAAGGGCATCTGTCAAAAGATTTGTACCTATGGAACTGGCTGACCTGTTGCATGTACGCTCGGTAGTTGAAGGCATCTGTGTTGGTCCCATGTTCATATGTGCCCACATTGCTGAGAAATATTATGTTTCAATGTACGCTAATGAGCCTCTGCCCTTTAAAGGGGTATTCAAGTTATTTATTTATATAATAGTGCAATGGCTGGGATAGGGGTGGTCCCAACACTACACTGAGTTACCCGGACATCATCAAGGTGTCAACACCTGTTGGGACTCTCTAGAAAGGGTGGTAAAGAGTGGTCCACCCCAATGGGAAATAAGTCCAGACAGTCAGGGTCTGTAATTAACCCGTCTTCTTCTTTACTGGAGAAACTCAAGTGCAAAACAATACAGATGAGGCACTCAGCTGGCTTCTTCAGCCTCCTTCCTGGCAGAAGAAGGCTTCAAGCTGAGGAAAGGCTTGAGCTAGCTGTCCATATATTTCCCAGAAAGCTGGTACACTGACCAAAGTCTGGTGGTCCAAGGTCTGTGGCTCAGTCATCCATCCAGGGCCCTGGTGAACGGGCTGGCAACCCGGGGTCTATGCCTCAGCATGCCCATCTCAGCGTCTTCTTCTGCTGACTCATGCAGTCTGGCAGAATTTCTCTTACTAAGCACTGAAAAAACACTAGTTGAGAGCAGCACCAACGTACCATGTAGACTTCCTCAGGAATGCATCAGCCCATCCGTGACCCCAAATCCACGGTGGTCATTAGATCAGTATTCCAATCAAAGTTGATGGCAGCATATCCAATAGAAGATCTTTATTCATAATGGGTCCATAGAAAAATATACAAAAAAGCCAAAGAAAGTACAACGTTTCGACTACATAGTAGTCTTTTTGAAGCATAATGTGGGGTGAACATTGAAAGTTTATAAAGTGTATATAGCACCTCCCCCAATATTCCTATACCAATAAAATGTGCCAATTCATCACTACAACACCCACTCTATTAAAAATCACCAATACAACACATTCACTAGGTGATTGTCATCACTACTGACCAACCTCAAGTGGTGTATAAAGTGTTACCTCATGGAGGATGGCGGCAAATGGATTCATCACATCATGCACATGGGTCTGGCATCACCTTCCAAGCGACTGCGCATGCCCATTCAGTTCTTACCTCCTATATCACATTCTTTCTTAGTGAGTGATGTATCAACATCACATGACTTACTCCCAATCATGTGGCCAGATATCTGGTTGTTAACATTTCCTACACTGAATTGACTGGTGGTGAAGTGAGGGTATTTAAGCCGAGGACTGGTATTTTGCCCATCTACATCAAGTGATTGGTTTGATATAGAACATGATTTACAGCGAATCTTTAGAAGATTACGGTTGAAGGGGTATTTTGCTAAAGAAGGGGTTGGATCTACTAAAGTAAATAAAAATGTGAATATGTTATGCTTGAAAGATTTTGAAAGAATAATTTCTCTCCTCCACAGAATAATCATGTTATAGAGTCTTATATCAAGATTGTAACTAAACAAATTAAAACATTAAGAGAACAAGAGTGGATTATTATACAGACAATATGTCTAAACAGGAAAGAAGTGTCTTCAAAACTCTTGAACAGAATAAGGGAATAACAGTGAAACCCGATGATAAGGGGGGAGCAGTGGTTGTAATGGATATAGAGAGATATATTACAGAGATACACAGACAATTAGAGGATGGAGAGGTCTATGAAGTGCTGAGGATGGACCCGAAATCTGAGATTATGGATATTATAAGGGACATGGTAAAGAAAGCTATAGATGAAATGATTATAGATAGTGATTTGGCTGGATTTTTGAGGACTCCCTTATTGTATATACTCCCTAAGATTCATAAGAGGTTGGAGGATCCCCCAGGTAGACCCATAGTCACGGGTAGAGGTTCCATCTTCAGCACCATGGCTATATTTCTTGATCGATTGCTCCGCAAGTATGCATGGAAGCTCCCTCATATATCAGGGATACAAGTCACTTTCTCCTAAGATTATGAGAGATTGAATTACCGGAGTCCTTTTATTTGGTTTCTTTTGATGTAGTCTCATTATATACCTCTGTTGAGTATGATGAAGGATTGAGGGCAGTTGGTGTGGCACTTGCCAGCGCAGGGTTCTCTCCGGATGGTGCACAGTTTGTCCTCCAACTCTGGGAGGTTGTTCTCAGGAGGAATTATTTCCTTTTTGGGGACACCTTCTACGAGCAGAGGTATGGGACGGCGATGGGGTGCAATGTGGCCCCAACTTATGCTAATATCTATATGGCCGAGGTGGAGGACAGACTTGTGTACCAATCAACATTCATGGAGAGGATCCTGTGCTGGTGGCGCTACATCGATGATATTTTTTTGAGTTGAAGTGGCACAGGTGATGAGTTAGAATTTTTTCATCAACATATAAATGCTGGAATTCCTGGTTTACAGTTCACTAAGACAGCATCGGATAAGGATTTTTTGGATATCAGAGTTTATATAGAAGGAAGATAAATTAAAACAGATTTATATCAGAAACCTACAGATAAGAACAATCTGAGCTATGACATTGGTCATCCTCGACATATGATCGAATTACTTCAATGGAGTCAATTACTCAGGGTCAGGAGAGTAGTATCAGACAACCATATATTTGGTAATCAGGTTGAGGAAATATGCGAGAAGTTTATTAACAAAGGTTATCCCTGAAAATTATTACAAGGGTCAAGGTGAAGGTGATGGATAGGGAGGTTACTCTACAGATGAGCTAAACAAAAAAGAATGATGTACGGAGGATTCTGTTTGTGTCCACTTATGGGAAACATAGTGGCAAAATATCAGAGATATTAAAAAAAGGAATGGCATATTTTACAAAGAGGTTTACCATCTATAGGGGAGTTTGAAGTACCCCCACTTATGGCATACAGAAAAAACACAAATTTACATGATAAACTTGTTAAAACAGATATAGGGGTTATACAGATTTATAAACAACGATATCTTGCATCACGTAAAATGGGTAATTTTCCCTATTTGAGTTGTAACTGTGGGAATATGATCAAAGGGTATACATTTGTACATCCATATACGGGTCATGTAACACTTTATACACCGCTTGAGGTTGGTCAGGAGGGATGACAATCACCTAGTGAATGTGTTGTATTGGTGATTTTTTTTATAAGTGGGTGTTATAGTGACGAATTAGCACATTTTATTGGTATAGGAATATTGGGGGAGGTGCTATATACTCTTTATAAACTTTCAATGTTCACTCCACATTATGCTTGCAAAAGACAACTATGTAGTCAAAACGTTGTACTTTCTTTGGCTTTTTTGTACATTTTTCAATGGATGCATTATGAATAAAGATCTTGTAATGGATATACTGCCGTCAAGTTTGATTGGAATACTCTTACTAAGCACTGGTCTCTGCAGACAACTAAGGGCCCTGACTGCTCTCCTTATATACAGTGTGTAGCTGAACTAGAAAGTTCTAATGAGAGGGTTGGAGTCGAGACACACAGCCAAAACGTATACTTTGTTACAATTTCTGTCTGTGATAGAATTGTATAGAGCTTTAATGCAAGTCTATGAGTATAACAAAGTAGTTTTTCCAGGCGCAAGCTAAACCAGATTGTCAGAAGTTCAGTGTGTGTATTTTTCCCTCCAAAACTTTGCATAGGTAGGAATTCATAAAGTCAGTATTAGCTGGCTGTGTATTAACCCTTTTCATGGTGCAGTGCAGCTATAGTATAATAGCAGTGTAAATGAACAGGAAGAAACATATAAATGCAGTTCAAACAAAATAAGTGCAAGTTAACCATTCGAAGTGCAATAAAGAAGGAAGTTGGTGACTTTGCATAGTAGCAATAAGGGCAAATGCCCAGAGTTCAAAGTAACCTTGCTCCAGGGCACTGCTATAAGAAATCATACAATATTCTAACATACTGTACATGTATTTAAAAAATCTTCATACATACATAGTAACATAGTGTATAAGGCCGAAAAAAGACATTTGTTCATCCAGTTCGGCCTGTTATCCTGCAAGTTCATCCAGGGGAAGGCAAAAAAAAAACAGTGAGGTACTTGCCAATTTTCCCCACTTAAGGGGAAAAAAATTCCTTTCCGACTCCAATAAGGCAATCAGAATAACTCCCTGGATCAACGACCCCTCTCTAGTAGCCATAGCCTGTAATATTATTACGCTCCAGAAATACATCCAGGCCCCTCTTGAATTCTTTTATTGTACTCATCATCACCACCTCCTCAGGCAGAGTTCCATAGTCTCACTGCTCTTACCGTAAAGAATCCTTTTCTATGTTTATGTACAAACCTTCTTTCCTCCAGAAGCAGAAGATGTCCCCTCGTCACAGTCACAGTCCTGGGGATAAATAGATGATGGGAGAGATCTCTGTACTGCCCCCTGATATATTTATACATAGTAATTAGATATCCCCTCAGTCGTCTTTTTTCTAAAGTGAATAACCCTAATGTTGATAATCTTTCAGGGTACTGTAGTTGCCCCATTCCAGTTATTACTTTAGTTGCCCTCCTCTGAACCCTCTTCAGCTCTGCTATGTCTGCCTTGTTCACAGGAGCCCAGAACTGTACACAGTTCTCCATGTGTGGTCTGACCAGTGATTTGTAAAGTGGTAGGACTATGTTCTCTTTACAGGCATCTATGCCCCTTTTGATGCAACCCATTATCTTATTGGCCTTGGCAGCAGCTTCCTGACACTGGTTTTTACTGCTTAGTTTGCTATTTATAAAAATTCCTAGGTCCTTTTCCATGTCAGTGTTACCGAGTGTTTTACCATTTAGTATGTACGGGTGATTTGCATTATTCCTTCCCATGTGCATAACCTTACATTTGTCAGTGTAGCAGTATACTGTCCTCTTCCATGTTAATACATTTACACAGTTTAGTGTCATCTGCAAAATTGATATTTTACTGTGCAAGCCTTCTACAAGATCATTAATAAATATATTGAAGAGAATAGGGCCCAATACTGACCCCTGAGGTACTCCACTAGTGACAGTGACCCAATCTGAGTGTGTACTGTTAATAACCACCCTCTGTTTTCTATCATTGAGCCAGTTACTTACCCACATACAGATGTTTTCCGCCAGTCTGAGCATTCTCATTGTATATACTAACCTTTTATGTGGTACAGTGTCAAATGCTTTGGAGAAGTCCAGATATACGACATCCATTGATTCGCCGCTGTCAAGTCTAGAACTTGCCTCCTCATAGAAACTGATTAAATTAGTTTGACATAACCGATCCCTCATGAAGCCATGCTGATATGGCGTTATTTGCTTGCTTACATTGAGATCCTCCAAGATAGCATCTCTTAGAAAACCTTCAAACAGTTTACCCACAACAGATGTTAAACTTACCAGCCTATAGTTTGCGGTGTCTGTTTTTGCACCCTTTTTGAATATTGGCACCACATTTGCTATGCGCCAATCCTGTGGAACACTCCCTGTCAGTATAGAGTCTGTAAATATCAGAAATAAGGGTCTGGCTATGACATTACTTAATTATCTTAGGATACAGGAGTATATGCCACCTGGCCCTGGTGATTTGTCTATTTTAATCTTTTTAAGTCACTGTTGTACTTCTTCCTGGGTCAGACAGGGCATTTTTAATGGGGAATTTACTTTTACATTCTGCATTTCATCTGACAGTTTATTTTCCTCAGTGAATACAGTGGAGAAAAAATATTTAATAGCTTTGCTTTCTCCTCGTCACTCTCTGCAACTCCCTCCTTCAGATTTATACTTTTTACCATTTATATAATTTAAGAACATTTTAGGGTTAGTTTTGCTCTCTTTTGCAATTAATCTCTTGGTCTCTAGTTTGGCGGCTTTTATTTATTTTTTACATATTCTATTTTTTTCCCTAGTTTTTCAGTGCTTCCTCGCTACCCTCCTGTTTTAGTGATTTAAATGCTTTCTTTTTGTCATTTATTGCCTTCTTTACAGTTCTATTTATCCACATTGGTTTCTTCTTCTTCCTTAACCTTTTATTCCCATAGGTATGTACTTCTCACAATTAGATTTTAGGATGCTTTAAAAAAGATCCCATTTTGTGGCTGTATTTTTATTTTTGAGGACTTTGTCCCAGTTAGTTAGGCCTATGGCTTCTCTTAGTTGGCTAAATTTTGCTTTTTTGAAGTTTGGTATTTTTGTTCCTCCTTGCAGAAATGCTCATTTGAAGGATAATTGGAAGGTTATTACTTTATGGTCACTATTTCCTAGGTTTCCCCCAATCTGCACATCTGTTGTTCTGTCAGGTCTATTGGTTAATACTAAGTCCAATATGGCCGTCCTTCTAGTCGAGTCCTAACTTGGGAAAGGTAATTGTCTTTGGTTATTGCCAAGAACCTGTTTCCTTTATGAGATGTACAGCTTTCAGTTTCCCAGTCTATATCTGGGTAGTTGAAGTCCCCCATAATAACCACCTCATTATGATTTGCCGCCTTGTCTATCTCGTTTAGTAGTAGATTTTCTGTGGACTCTGATATATTAGGTGGTTTATAATAAACTCCTATTAGTAATGTATTATTATTTTTGCCTCCATGTATTTCTACCCACAGTGACTCCCCATGTTCATGTCCCTCACTTATATCTTCTCGGACTGTGGGCTTTAGACAGGACTTTACATAAAGGCAGACCCCTCCCCCTCTCTGGTTTTGATGATCCTTTCTAAACAGACTGTAACCTTGTACATTAACTGCCTAGTCATAGCTATCATCCAACCATGTCTCAGTTATTCACACATCACTAATTCCAGTTCCCCAGTTTTATTAGTCAGGCTTATGGCATTAGTATACATACAATTAAGAGGTTTATGTATATTTTTTACCCTACACCTTTCCTTCTGAACTGTTCTAGTCCCTCCTTCCATTCCTACCCCAGTCCCACTACCTTGCCTCAGTCTCTATCTGCACTTTCTTCCCATCCTATAACATAGTCCCTAGTTTAAACACTCCTCCAACCTTCTAGCCAACTTTCCACCCAACACAGCTGCCCCTTCCCCATTGAGGTGCAGCTCATCCCTACGATAGAGCCTGTAGCTGACAGAGAAGTCGGCCCAGTTCTCCAGGAACCCAAACCCCTCCTTCCTACACCATTTCTTGAGCCACTTGTTAATCTCCCTAATCTCCCGCTGCCTTTCTTGTGTGGCCCGTGGTACAGGTAGTATTTTGGAAAACACTACCTTTAAGATCCTGGCCCTAAGCTTTTGACCTAAATCCCTAAAATAATTTTTAAGGACTCTCCACCTTCCTCTAACTTTGTCATTGGTTCCAATATGGACCATGACTGCTGGGTCTTCTCCAGCCCCTCCCAGTAATCTGTCAACCCGATTTGCGATGTGTAGAACTCTAGCGCCAGGAAGACAACACACTGTTCGGTGATCACGGTCTTTGTGACAGATTGCCCTTTCTGTACCCCTAATAATAGAGTCTCCCACTACCAGCACCTGTTTGCCCTGCACTGCTCTCCTGGTCCCCTGCTTACTGGAGCTGACATTCCCCTGACTGGCAGAGGAAGTTTCCGGCTGCAGCAGTGCTGTCCCTGAACCGACATTCCCCTCATCTGCCAACCGTGCAAACTTGTTGGGGTGTGACAGATCAGGGCTAGCCTCCCGTGCACTCTTCTCACTACCCCACTTTTTAACTGTTACCCAGCTTGCTACCTTTCATACATTTAGAAAGCAACTGTGTTTCATGACATACATGTGCTGAGTAAGCACACAGAACACATTCATATGATAAGTAAATAGGATTAGTGGTAGAATCATGATTTTTATTTTGGTTATTACAGTAATTACATTACTATGTGTATTTACATGGCTGCCTATGTGTAGGTAATATTGTAAAATGGATACCTGTCTTTAGGTCATGTCATGTTGTTAAAATTTTGTGTAAAAAACCCAAAACACACAGATCTGTTTCTACACAGACGTTTGCAGACATGATGAGATACCGCTGCAGGTAGTAATACTTTATATACTGTATATGTTCTTCTCATCAGTACACCGCTATTTACCTGTTAGATACCGAAGTTGACAAGCAACTTAAGCAGGGAGGAATCATAACTTCAGATGGAAAAAAATTATGAATATTCTAAAAAACTAATATATAGCACTATATTCTATAGTGCTATATATTTCTTTTTGACCCATGCCTGTATTGATCGCGTAATATTCGCATATTACGCGATCATTACCTTGACGATTTTTCAAGTAAAAAAATTTAGTATATAACGAATATTCAAATTTGCAAATAATCAACGAATATTCTACAAAATATTCGCAAAATATTGCGAATTCGAATATGACCCCTGTAGCTCATCACTAATAAACATCTCCTTTATAGTCTTCTTGTAGTCTTGAATGAATAGTAACATGAAAACCATAATATCTATATGGTTAAAACTACTCCGGGCTTTATGTCACAAAAACACCTGCAGAACTTGTTTCCCCCAACTATACACTCACCTAAAGAATTATTAGGAACACCATACTAATACGGTGTTGAACCCCCTTTTGCCTTCAGAACTGCCTTAATTCTATGTGGCATTGATTCAACAAGGTGCTGATAGCATTCTTTAGAAATGTTGGCCCATATTGATAGGATAGCATCTTGCAGTTGATGGAGATTTTAGGGATGCACATCCAGGGCACGAAGCTCCCATTCCACCACATCCCAAAGATGCTCTATTGGGTTGAGATCTGGTGACTGTGGGGGCCATTTTAGTACAGTGAACTCATTGTCATGTTCAAGAAACCAATTTGAAATGATTCGAGCTTTGTGACATGGTGCATTATCCTGCTAGAAGTAGCCATCAGAGGATGGATACATGTTCTCATTCTGTTTACGCCAAATTCGGACTCTACCATTTGAATATCTCAACAGAAATCGAGACTCAGACCAGGCAACATTTTTCCAGTCTTCAACAGTCCAATTTTGGTGAGCTCGTGCAAATTGTAGCCTCTTTTTCCTATTTGTAGTGTAGATGAGTGGTACCCGGTGGGGTCTTCTGCTGTTGTAGCCCATCCGCCTCAAGGTTGTGCGTGTTGTGGCTTCACAAATGCTTTGCTGCATACCTCGGTTGTAACGAGTGGTTATTTCAGTCAACGTTGCTCTCCTATCAGCTTGAATCAGTCGGCCCATTCTCCTCTAACCTCTAGCATCCACAAGACATTTTTGCCCACAGGACTGCCGCATACTGGATGTTTTTCCCTTTTCACACCATTCTTTGTAAACCCTAGAAATGGTTGTGCGTTAAAATCCCAGTAACTGAGCAGATTGTGAAATACTCAGACCGGCCCGTCTGGCACCAACAACCATGCCACGCTCAAAATTGCTTAAATCACCTTTCTTTCCCATTCTGACATTCAGTTTGGAGTTCAGGAGATTGTCTTGACCAGGACCACACCCCTAAATGCATTGAAGCAACTGCCATGTGATTGGTTGACTAGATAATTGCATTAATGAGAAATAGAACAGGTGTTCCTAATAATTCTTTAGGTGAGTGTATACTACTTCATTAGTACTATTTGCAGAAAAATTAACACTAGATGCCATCTAAGAGACAAATACCAGGCAAGGCTTAGACTGAGCAAAGCTCCCTGATGCACCATTGAATCAGGAAATGTTAATTTATAGTGACATTATGCAGTATAAACTTCCAGACTGAAAATTCCATCCAATCTGCCAGAATCAAATTTAGAACTGTCATGATTAAAATTAATTTGTGTTTGCATTTGCTCAACTTAAGAGTTACAATTTGGGGACCTGAACTCCAATTAACTTCATCAAGCATCAGAGCATGGATACAGAACAATGGGCCAGTGTGAAAGAATAAACGCTCTGCTGGCTCCATTTTTCATCCTTCTCCCCTCTGCTGTTATCTGGGGCTGATTTTTCATTAGACTTTGTATAGTAATTATTCAGTGTTATTCAGCTCTGCCTTTCAAATGACTGGATTATCACCGTGTATGCTCCAGACGTCTACCTTAGAGATAAGAGAATTTCTTAAAATTCATTCCAAGACCGATTCATCCGAATCAGCCATGAGATTCGATTAGGGAACCAATTGATTTTACCCGAATGAAAAGTACTTTTAATGCCTAGAAATATCTCTCTCTCTAAAAAAAATTGCCTGATTTTTTTTCTCAAAAATTTCTGATTCTGACAAATTCAATAAAAAAAAAAAAATTCTGGTCAAATTTTGATTCTATAAAATGGAATCGCTCATCTTTAGTCAACCTTTATATGCTTACACAGTTGCATACATCTATTATGGACTCCTATTCGCTGCACAGTATAGGTGCTTTCATACAGTTTTGAAAAGCATAAGCAATTACAGTGGTCCCTCAAGATACAATATTAATTGGTTCCAGGTGGACCATTGTATATTGAAACCATTGTAAGTTGAGTAATCGGTTCCAAAGCCCCAAAATGTGATCCAAGATAAGAGAAAATGAAGATTTAAGAAAAATAATCAGATAACTAAGGCAGATAAAATGAGTCCTTACATATAACAGTCAGGAATAGCTGCTAACTACCAACTAATACAGCTATTTTACCAGAGACATGGCCTTGATTAGTTGGATCTGAGTCTGAGACATTGTATGTTGAGTCTAGTTTCAACTTAGAAAAGACCATTGTATGTTGAAAATATTGTATCCTGAGTAGAGTTGAGCGGCACCCGAACTTGACCCTGAACCCAAACCCCATTGAAGTCAATGGGGACCCGAACTTTGGAGCAGCACTAAAATGGCTCTAAAAAAGTCATGTAAAGGGCTAGAGGGCTGCAAACGGCAGAAAAATGTGGTTAAGAGCATGGCAAGTGCTCTGCAAACAAATGTGGATAGGGAAATTACTTAAAATAACATAAAATACTTAAAAATAAAAAATAATAATCTTGATCTAGGAGGAGGAGGTCCATATGGAGTAGGAGGTTGAAGAGGCGGTGGAGGAGGAGCAGGTAGCCAACACAGGTTTTTGTTTTTTATTTTATTTTATTATTTTTTCAAATTTGGGTAGACCCTAAAACATTGGGAAATAAAACAAAGAGAAAGTGCGCTGGAGTACAACAATGGCTGGGTGAAGCCGGTATACATGTCTATTCTGCACAAGGTACGGACAAGTCCTGTGGGAACCCTGCCTGGTTCATTTTAATGAACATGAGCTTGTCCACATTGGCTGTGGACAGGTGGCTGCGGTTCTCTTTGATAACCCCCTCTTGCCGTGCTAAACAAACTTTCAGACAAAACACTGGCTGCGGGGCAGGCCAGAACCTCCAAGGCGTAAAGGGCAAGCTCAGGCCATGTGCCCAATTTAAAGACCCAGAAGTTGAAGGGGGCAGACCCATCAGTCAGTACGTGTAGGCGTGTGCACACATACTGCTCCACCATGTCGCAAGTATCCGTGATGTCCACGATCCAATTGGATATCTTCCCTATCAACTTTCTATGTTCTTTAATGCGCCTACCATGGTGATCACGGGTAACAGGGAATCAGGGTTCCATGCCGGAGAGGGAGCATGAGAAAGGGATACCACATCCAAGGGAGGTCAATGGCTGAAATGTGATCGAGCGGAAATGTGGGACAAGTTATTGAAACAGAAGCATCCAAGAAAAGGAGGGGGCACGCGGCAATTACCCAATCCCGACTCGGGGAGGTAGTGACAATCAATAACAATACAGGACTCTTAAGATGCCCTTTTATTGGAATGTTGACTCTAGATAACTTCTGCCTGATTGCAAGTGCCTGTGACGGCCTTGATCCAATTGAATATCTTCCCATGGTGATCACGGGTAACGGGGAATCAGGGTTCCATGCTGGAGAGGGAGCCTGAGAAAGGGATACCACAACCAAGGGAGGTTAATGGATGAAATTTGATTGAGCGGAAATGTGGGACAAGTTGTTAAAGTGGAAGCATCCAAGAAAAGGAGGGGGCGCGCGGCAATTACCCACTCCCGACTCGGGGAGGTAGTGACGATAAATAACAATACAGGACTCTTAAGATGCCCTGTTATTGGAATGATTAATAAAAGATTACAGGGAATGTCACTGCGGTATTTTGGATTAGAAAACGTTAGACAGGAGAGGCCCTACTGCTGCTTTCTTTTATGCACCTACCATGGTGATCATGGGTAACAGGGAATCAGGGTTCCATGCCGGAGAGGGAGCGTGAGAAAGAGATACCACATCCAAGGGAGGTCAATGGCTGAGATGTGATCGGGTGGAAATGTGGGACAAGTTATTTAAGCAGAAGGATCGAATGAAAGGAGGGGGAGCGTGTCAATTAAAGACGAATTTTAGAAATTTAAGTCACCATCACAGAGCAGGGGGTTTTCAACAGCAAAAATGGGTTCATGTCACCCACCAATGGAACAGGCGATTTTAAAAAATTTCGGTCCCTGTCAACTATGTAGAGCAGGGGTTTATTCATGGCAAAACTGGGTTCATGTCACCCACCAATTGAACAGACGATTTTACAAAAATGAGGTCCCTGTCACTTATGCACAGCAGGGGTTTGTATACGGCAAAAATGGTAAAATGTCACCTGAGAATGTAACAAACGATTTTTTAAAATTTTGGTCCCTGTCACCTATGCAGAGTAAGGGTTTATTCACGGCAAAAATGGTAAAATGTCACCCAAGAATGTAACAAACGCTTTTGCAGCCTGCTTCCTCTTTTGCTGTGCTGGTGCCTCTGTGCGACCACCGCCTCTTCCTCCAAACTGCACACGTCACTCGCATGACCTTAATTCCATGTGGGGTCTAGTACCTCATCATCTTCCACATCATCTTCCACCCAATCTTTTCCCCTGCCCTCCTTGTTGGTCTGCAGACTGCAGAAGTCTGCAGCAGTTGGCAACTATGTTTCATCATCATCAGAGACGCTCTGCGGTGGTCTTCCCATGTCCTCATCGTGAAACATAAGTGGTTGGGCATCAGTGCACTCAAACTATTCCACTTCTGGGGCAGGGCTATGTGGATGGCCCATAGAAACAATGCCAGCAGAGTCATCAAATAGCATAAGAGACTGCTGCATGACTTGGGGCTCAGAATGCTTGCCTGATTTGCAAGGGGGTGAGTTGAAAGACACATGGCCATGGGCTGTAGGTGCCAACTCTGATCTTTCACCAGGGGACTGGGTGGGAGACAATGTGAAGGAACTGGAGACACTGTCAGCCACCCAATCTACTATCACCTGTACTTCTTCTGGCCTCACCATTTGTACTGTCCTAATTGCAGTGTAGGCCGCAAATGTACTTTCTAGCACAAAAGATGAGCATTTGTAACCCAACAATGTAACAGACGAATTAGTGAAATGTATTTCTCTGTCCACTAGGTAGAGCAGGGGTATATCACAGCCCAAAATTGGTCACACAACAATGTAACAGATGAATTACTGAAATGTATTTTCCTGTCCACAATGTAGAGCAGGGGTATATCACAGCCAAAAATTGGTGTATTTCAACCGGTAATGTAACAGACAAATTAGTGAAATGTATTTCCCTGTCCACCATGTAGAGCAGGGGTATATCACAGCCAAAAATTGGTGAATGTCACGCAACAATGTAACAGACGAATTACTGAAATTTATTTTCCTGTCCACAATGTAGAGCAGGGGTATATCACAGCCAAAAATTGGTGATTGTCACACAACTATGTAACAGACTAATTACTGAAATGTATTTTCCTTTCCACAATGTAGAGCAGGGGTATATCACAGCCAAAAATTGGTGAATTTCACCCGACAGTGTAACAGACGAATTAGTGAAATGTATTTCCCTGTCCACAATGTAGAGCAGGGGTATATCACAGCAAAAAAATTGGTAAATTTCACCCGGCAATGTAACAGACGAATTAGTGAAATGTATTTCACTGTCTGCTATGTAGAGCAGGGGTATATCACAGCCAAAAATTTGGGATATGTCACCCAACAATGTATCAGACGAATTAGTGAAATGACTTAAAATAACATACGTAAAAATAAAAAATAATAATAATCGAGGTGGAGGTCCATATAGAGTAGGAGGTTGAGGAGGCGGTGGACGTGGCGGTGTAGGTGGAAGCGGCAGTGGAGGAGGAGAAGGTATCCAACACTGGTATTTTATTTTATTTTTGTTTAAATTAGGGAACACCACAAAACATTGTGAAATATAAAAAATAAAACAATGAGAAAGTGCGCTGGAGTACAACAATGGCTGGGAGAGGCCGGTATACATGTCTATTCTGCACAAGGTACGGACAAGTCCTGTGGGATCCATGCCTGGCTCATTTTAATGAACGTGAGCTTGTCCACATTGGCTGTGGACAGGCGGCTGCGCTTGTCTGTGATAACGCTCCCTGCTGTGCTAAGCACATGTTCAGACAATACACTGGCTGCAGGGCAGGCCAGCACCTCCAAGGCGTAAAGGGCAAGCTCAGGCCATGTGCCCAATTTGGAGACCCAGAAGTTGAAGGGGGCAGACCCATCAGTCAGTACGTGTAGGCGTGTGCACACATACTGCTCCACCATGTTGCTGAAATGCTGCCTCCTGCTAAGACATCCTATATCAGCTCATGGTGCTGGTTGTTGTGGCATTCTGAGAAAGCTTTTCCACATTTCGGCCATGCTAACCCTGCAGTCTGAGGTGCTGGCTGTGCCCCAGCTGCATTGGCGACCTCTTCTTCCTCCTCTGCCTTCGCCTTGTGCTTCCACTGTGCCCCCGCTGTCAGGTGGGAATGCCATCAGCAGCATGTCTACCAGCGCTCGCACATCTTACGATCACACCCCAGTGACAGAATTAAGGATAGTATGTTGTCCTTGTGGGGATCCAGCAGCGTGGCCACCCAGTAATCAGCACAAGTTAGAATGTGGCCAACTCGGCGGTCGTTGCGGAGACACTGCAGCATGCAATCGCTCATGTGTGCCAGGTTACCCAGAGGCAATGAAAAGCTGTCCTCTGTGGGAGATGCATCGTCTGTGTCCTCTGTATCCCCCCAGCCACACACCAGTGATGGCCAGGGGCTGGTTTGGGTGCCACCCTGCTGTGAACACGGTTCCTCCTCCTCCATCTCCTCATCCTCCACCTCGTCATCCTCCAGAACTGTGCCCTGGCTGGACAATAGTGTACCTGGCGTTTGTGGGTGCAGGAACCCACCCTCGGAGCCACTTGTGAATGACTGCCGGAAACCGTACGAATTGATCCCTCTTCCTCCTCCTGTGCCACATCCTCTTCCATCATTGCCCGAAGCATTTTTTCAAGGAGGCATTGAAGTGGGATAGTAATGCTGAGAACGGCGTCATCGGCACTGGCCATGTTGGTGTAATACTCGAAACAGTGGAACAAGGCACACAGGTCTGGCATGGAGGCCCACTCATTTGTGGTGAAGTGGTGCTGTTCCGCAGAGCGACTCACCCGTGCGTGCTGCAGCTGAAATTCCACTATCGCCTACTGCTGCTCACACAGTCTGGCCAGAATGTACAAGGTGGAGTTCCACCTTGTGGGCATGTCGCATATGATGCGTTGAGCAGGAAGGCCAAAGTTACGCTGTAGCACTGACAGGCGAGAGGCAGCAGGGTGAGAACGCCGAAAGCGCGCACAGACGGCCTGCACTTTCTGCAGCAGCTCTGACATATTGGGGTAATCTTTCAGGAATTTCTGCACCACCAAATTTAGCACATGCGCCAGGCAAGGGATGTGCGTCAAACCGGCTAGGCCCAGAGCTGCTACTAGATTTCACCCATTATCGCTCACCACCAGGCCGGGCTTGAGGATCACTGGCACCAACCACTCATCGGTCTGTTGTTCCATGCCCATCTACAGTTCATGCGCGGTGTGGGTTTTTTCCCCCAAACAGATAAGTTTTAAGACTGCCTGCTGTCGTTTACCCCTGGGTGTGCTGAGGTGTTACGCTGACCGGATGAGGAGGCGGTAGAGGATGAGGAAGCGGAGTAGGAGGAGGAAGCAACAGGAAGCAAAGTGAAACGCCCTGCAATTCTCGGTGGTGGAAGGAAATATGCCAAACTGCTATCCGCCTCAGGCCCAGCCGCCACTGCATTTACCCAATGTGCTGTTAGGGAGATATAACATCCCTGACCATGCTTACTGGTCTACGTATCCATAGTTAGGTGAACCTTGCCACAGATGGCGTTGCGCAGTGCACACCTGATTTTGTCCCCCACTTGGTTGTGCAGGGAAGGGATGGCTTGCCTGGAAAAGTAGCGGCTGGGAACGACGTACTGTGGGACAGCCACTGCCAAAAGGCGTTTAAAACTCTCTGTCTCCACCAGACGGAATGACAGCATTTCAAAGGCCAGGAATTTTGAAATGCTGGCATTCAGGGCCAGGGATCACTGGTGGGTAGGGGGGTACTTCCTCTTTCGTTCCAGTGTTTGGGAGATAGACAGCTGAACGCTTCCATGGGACATTGCGGAGTTTCTTGGTGACCCAGGTGGTGGCGTTGCTGGCACATCCTCTGTTTGCGGGGTGGCAGGTGCCACTGTCACTCCAGAGGGGGATGAAGAGGCCGAGACTGCAGCAGAAGAGGAAGCAGGAGGAGCCAGAGACCTTTCTTTGTTTTTGAGGTGTCTACTCCACTCCACTGCAGCTCGTGCTTTGCACTTAGATGCCTGGTCATGCAGGTTGTGCTCAGGTTTAGAACGTTTATGCCTCGCTTTAGTCTCTGATTGCACAGCATGCAAACCGCAAGTGTCTCTTTTTTCGTCAGCACATTGTCTGAAGAACTGCCACACCAGGGAACTCCTTGGAGCTGGCTTTGGTGTGCTCGGTCCCTTGGTGCGGTGGGCAGTAGCAGGCATACTGTCTAGGGGACGGTAGCTCCGCTTTTGCACCCTTTTCCCTCTTTTGCTGTGCTGGTGGCTCTGTGCGACCACCGCCTCTTCCTCCGAACTAGACAGTTTACTCGCATGACCTTGATTCCATGTGGGGTCGAGGACCTCATGGTCCTCCACATCATCTTCCACCCACTCTTTACCACTGCCCTCCTTGTCGGTCTGCACACTGCAGAAAGCCAAAGCAGTTGGCACCTGTGTTTCGTCATCATCCGAGACATGGTGCAGTGGTCCTCCCATGTGTTCATCCTGAAACGTAAGTGGTTGGGCATCGGTGCACTCAATCTCTTCCACTTTTTGGCAGGGCTATGTGGATGTCCCTGGGAAACCCTACTAGCAGAGACATCAAAATGAAGATAAGACTGCTGCATGACTTGGGGCTCAGACTGCTCAGCTGATTTGCAAGGGGGTGAGGTGAAAGACTGATGGCCATGGGCTGCAGGTGCCAACTCTGATCTTTCAGCAAGGGACTGGGTGGGAGACAATGTGAAGGAACTGGAGGCACACCCAATCTACTATCGCCTGTACTTGTTCTGGTCTCAGTAGGTTCTGTCGCCTACTCGTACCTGAGGAAGGTGTTTCACTTGTGTGTGTAGCTGGCACAGATTGACCACGTCCTCTCCCTGCAACAGGAGCTCCACCAACACCAGCAGCACCATGACCAGGGCCACGTCCCTTATTTGACGCTGTCCTCATTCTTTGCGTTCACCCACCAAACTAACAGATGGTTTATGTCATTCGACAATGTAACCGCCAATAGTCAACAATTAAGTTCACTGACAGTAAGGCAGTGCCGGTGTCATAAAGAGGAAATGTTTCTTGAGGTCACAGAACAGTGTGACAGGCGAATATTATACAATTACTTCACGGTCACAAAAAATGTTAATTTGTCAACCAACAATGTAACAGCAGTTTTGACTGGTTGTATTGGACTGTCGGAAATGCATCAAAGGCCGCAAATGTATCTTGCACAAAATGGGTGTTTTTTTAAAACGAAAATATAACAGCAGTATTTAACGCTTGTATTGGACTGTCAGAAATGCAGCAGAGGCCGCAAATGTAGTATCTTGCACAAAATGGGTGTTTTTTTAAAACCAGTATATAACAGCAGTTTTTAACGTTTGTATTGGACTGTCAGAAATGCAGCAAAAGCCGCAAAGGTACTTTATGGAAGCAAAAATATGATTTTGTCACCCACAGTGAAAGAGATGGTTTTCTTAACCCACAATGTCCCAGTTGTTTTCACTGATTCTATCTCACTATCAGATTTGCAGTGCAGGCCGCAAAGGTACTTTCTGGCAAAAAAAATATGATTTTTTTACCCAGAGTGAAAGAGATGGATTTACTAATTCTATTTTGCAGTACAGGCCACAAAGGTACTTTATGGGGAAAAAAATAAGACTTTTTTCACCCACAATTAAACAGATGGATTTAACTGATTTTCTTTCACTATCACGAATGCAGTGCAGGGCGCTGTACTTTTTAGCAAAAAAAAATTATTATTTGTCCCCACAGAATGGATTTACTTGGATTGTACTTTACAGAAAAAAATGTGAATAATGTCACCCCCTGGGTCCCTGAACTCACAGACGGATTACCTATATTATTTTCCCTTCCCCTGGCACATATGCAGTGGAGGTGCAATTAAAAAATGGGTATATGTTGCCCACTGAACTAAAAGAACAGGGCTAAATTATTGTCCCTGGCACATATGCAGTGCTGGTGCACTGAACTTGCACAAAATGGCCGCCGACGCCCACCTAACTAACAGACGGATGAAACGTATTTTTCTGTGTTACTGGGCTCAGGGCAGGGTACAAAAATGTTGCACTGCACCCACAAAAAAAATTGCTGTAGATCGCAGAGTTAACAACAAGTTCTGATATCAGATTCTTTCCTATTCTCTCCCTCACAGCAGCAGCATCCTCTCCCTACACTAGTGACAGCAGAGTGACGTGCGGCGCTACGTGACTCCAGCATATATAGAGGCTGGGTCACATGCTGTACTGGCCAATCACAGCCATGCCATTAGTAGACATGGCTGTGATGGCTTCTAAGGGCACACGAGTTAAACGCTTGTTGATTGGCTGCTCTGCAGCCTTTCAAAAAGCCCCATTAAATCGCCGAACACCGAACTCGAACTGGAACTTTTACTGAAATGTTCGAGTTCTGGTCCGGGGTCAAAAAATCCTAAAGTTCGGTACGAACACGAACTTTACAGTTTGGGTTTGCTCAACCCTAATCCTAAGGCCATTGTTTACTACTCAGTGCAATTGAGGTAACAGCACACCCTGACCCAACCTATACCAATAATTGTATGCCAAATGAACTGCTTTTTGCCATACATTTGACTTACAATAACCTATTGGCCTCTTAGCAGTACACATTTCTGGGAGTAGACATTAGATGAAGTGGCAATATGTGCTGTAAACCTAGCCTACAACCTGTAGAGGACAAGATTGGATCTCCATGCTCTTCTGGAGTCCACTATAGTCACCACATGGGGATATATGGAGTAGAGAGGCACCACAGATATCATTAAGGTAGGACATAATTTACGGCTCCACATTTAAGGTCCTTCTATAGTCAATAAAATGCTATCTTTAATTCACTAATATGTCCGTATAACATAACTGTACAAACCTATGTGTTTGCATTACACATGCAAACATTACACAGAAACCTAGCATTCATGTTCAACATAGCCCAAGGTGCATGTACTCGGTAAATGGATGCAGATAGCTGTGGGCTATATGATGGCCCATCCAACAGTTATGATGATGACCTCCAAGGACTGATGGGTGTTAGGCCAATTCTGAAATTCCTGCCTTTCGCACGAGGAGAAGTTATCTATCGACTGGTCACAGCCTATTCAGGAGAAGCCTTGGTGGACAGCTTGTAGTGATTACATACCACTGGAACTTTTGCCTCATGACAAGGGATAAGCTTATTGATTCTAAAATTTGGAAATTCAACCAGAATTTTTCAAAAAGTTTTTATACTACCAAACCTATATTTGGTTTAAGAGAGAGACACGGACAGAGAGAGAGAGATTTGACAGGCAATCAGAGGACTTTCCACTCTGATAGAATTTATTCGGGCCTTAATCTAATCAGATGGTTGATTTGGCTGAAGCTTACTTGAATAACATTTTTAATTAGCTGATCTCTGTTCATTGCCACCTGTCATTCAATTGGTGAAGCATACCTCCCTACCAACCTGGATCTGGAGGGGCAATACCGGTTTTTGGTGGCTGTCCCGTGGTCCCGGTATTGCTAAGGTATGTACCGCTCTCAGCTGTCTCTGAATCCACAGGTCCATGTAATGGTGAAACAGGAAGCCGGACACTCCCCGATTCACCATTCACCTCAGCTGCTGACGCTCTCCAGCAGCAGCACAATGAAATCAGATATCCCTCTGCTGGGCTGTGCAGGAGGAGCATGCTGGGACGAAATTAACATGTATACACCTCCTACACAGCCAAGCAGCGTGAAATATAACAGTATCCTTCCTGCATTATGATCATTGGAGGAAGTAGGTGAGTGTTTACAGTTTTTTTTTCTTGATGGGAAGGGGGCACATATCTAGGCATAACTACTCTGAAGGGGGCATATATCTGGGCATAACTACGTGAAGATGACACATCTGTGGGGCATAACTACTGTGAAGGGGCACATGGGGGCTTAACTACTGTGAAGGGGGTACATGTGGGCATAACTACAGTGAATGGGGCACATGTGGGCATAACTACTGTGAGGGGGACATGTGGGCATAACTACTGTGAGGGGGTACATGTGGGCATAACTACTGTGAAGAGTGCACATGTGGGTATAATTTCTGTTAAGGAGGCACAATGTGGGCATTACTACTGTGAAGGGGCACATGTGGGCATCACTGCTGTGAAGGGGCACAATGTGGCCATTGCTACTGTGAGAGGTACAGCGTGAGCACTACTACTGTGATGGGGCACAATGTGGGCATAACTACAGTATGGTGGCATAAAGGAGGAATGATTAATATGTGGGGGTATTAAGGGGACTGGGTGGGATTGGGTGTACACAGTTTAGGGTGGAGTTAGTGACCTAGCATGAAAACATTTGCTGCAGCAAGATAGTGCCCCTCTTTGTGTTTTTCAAAACTTGGGAGGTATAGTGAAGGTATACAAGAATAAAAGTAAAAGGTTATTACTTTACACATAGAAGACACACCATTAGAAAACCATTTAGAGAAACACAGCTTTAGCTTCTCACATTGAATACACTTATAGATGAACCATGTGGGATGAAGTTCTGTACTAACAAGACCAGCAGTAACTTAATCCATTGGTTTTTGAGGATTGTTATACATAGAAATGAACCATATTTAACATAATGCATTATGATATTATATGACATACTCCATATCGGTGGTTAGGCTAACTCACTATCTGGCCATCTTTGTTTTTTTTGAGGTTTCCTGCTTTTTGTCCACAATTGGACCCTGTGTGTCTCTGACTAACCATTAGCATAATGATATGGTTCTAACAAATGAATCATCTTTGCTATTTACAAGTTCATACCAAAACCTTTTATAGGACAGTTACATAATAGTCTCAAAGTGATTGTATAAAGAAACAAGCATTGATGCAAATGTGACAAACCTTTAAGACCTATTTCAGAAAGGCCGTACTAGGACTTTAGCATAAGGGGAGGCCCACATGATTCAATTTTGGGGAGGTGACGGAGAAACAGGGGTTAATTTTAACTGGCGTGGGGTGTGTTGCTTAGGGGTGGGGTTAAGGCTTTATAAGGGAGGGAAATGTGAGCTACGGGCGCCATTTTAGTTTTACCTTATTGGCAAGCTACAGGCAGAGGCCCTTATGGAGTCCATGGAGAAGATGCTGAGGAGGTTGTGGGTGGCAGCGGTGGCCCGTGGTCTGGAGTGGCTGCGGGAGCAAGTGGAAGGCCTTCTGCAGGAAGAGGCGTGGGGTGCGTCAGGCCCGCAGCCAGGAATGATACGGCCGCAGCGGGTATGTCCACCGGACCACCTTAGTCCAAGTGAGGCCCCCTCACGTTCGGCGCCAAATTGAGAGCCCCTCCAGGGACCCTCCACAAGGGGGGGACGGAGGGCAGCACACATTGCATCCTTCCAGCGTGGCGGAGGCCAGAGCAGGGCGGGGGGATCACCACCCTGTCTTCACCAGCGAGCAGCGTTGGAGCTGGAGCAGGAACTGCGGGCTCTCCTACCTCCTGGGATGGCTGGGAGGCCCGCTCGGCATGGGAGAGGTGCCAGCAGCAGGAGTACCAAGGCTGTGCATTTAGAGGCCAATAGTATGCACAGGCCTTATATTAGGGACAGCCTTAACCTGGATTCCACTGTACACGAGGACAAAGAAGAGTTTGGGGCGACGCAGGGCGCTCCCAGTGTGGACGAAGCTGGGATGCAGTCCTGCAGCGGTGAGTCAGAGGGAAGAAGGAGAAAAGATACGCCCGGACTAGACGGACATCAGGAGCCAGGACCATTGGCTGCGGGGTTCACAGCACCCGGGCAGCCAGGTGAGACAATTTGGGGATCCCTGCATTTATTAGTTAGCAGCCCAGGGGGTGTCGGGGCTGGGGGGAGCCATGGAGAGTTAGTTGGGGGCCTGGGGCAGCTGTTTACAGCCTTGCGGGTTGGGTTAATGGTTTGGGGGGGGTGACCCACTCACCCTAAACCATTAACCCAACCCACAAGGCTGTAAACAGCTGCCCCAGGCCCCCAACTAACTCTCCCTATCACTGTTACCGGCTTGGGGGGTAGGTGTGGGGACAAGTGGAACAGTGGGGAGTCTGCTGTCTCGGGCTGGGGGATCAGTGTCAGTGCAGACTCAAGCGGGGGGGGGAAGACGAGAGGTCTAGGGTGGACAATGGGGCAAAAGGGGAGGTATACGTATGCTTTTAAGGTCCGTTAGGGGCGCATTTGAAGCAGGAGGTGCGGGAGCGTATATGGAAGGGGGAATACATAGATATATTTTCATTACTTCAGCTAGAGTGTTTTATTTTGGACAGGGCAAAGAAGGATGACGGTAAAAAGGAGGAGGAAGAAAAGCGCCGGCATAGACTGATCCCGCGCACTTTTTCAAATTGGTTACAAGCATTTGCCATTTTGGCGAGTGTTATTGAAGAAAAGACACCCGAGTGTTGCTCGGCCCTTTTCTGCTATTTAGATGCGATTGGGGAGGCTTACAGGGTTTATGGGGGTTTGGGTTGGCTCCTTTGCGATGAGCAGTCTAGGCAGAGAAAAGCGGTCCGCCCTAATATAAGGTGGGACCATAAAGACATTGGCTTATGGTTAAGAGTGACTGCGCCGGGGAGGCAGGGACAGTCCTTATGGGGGGATTCAGGGGGTTCAGGTCAGGCTACTCTTGCAGCAGCGTCCGCAAAATGGTTGTCCTTCCTTTTTAATTTTGGGGCAAAATGCAAATTTAAACACAAATGCTCATATTGTGGCGGAAATCATTGGGCCAGTCGATGCTGTAAAGGCAATAGGCAAAGGGGGGCCGATGGCGCTGCAAAAGGGTGTGACTGCAGGTGGAAGGGATGGAGCAGTATCTAAGTAGATATCCTAATCGGGAAGCGGCGCAGTTGTTAAAAAAGGGATTCACATGGGGGTTTAGCATACCGTCGAATCCAGTACCTGGGGTTGGTTAGTATGCAGAAAAATTTGCGTTCAGCGCTACAGCATCCGGAAGAAGTGTCCGATAAATTAGCTAGGGAGGTTTTGTTGGGTAGAATGGATGGTCCATTTACGGAGCCACCGTTATTTAATTTGAGGCCTTCGCCCATTGGTTTTAGTGCCCAAGAAAGAGCCAAACAAGTTTCGGCTGATTCACCATCTATCTTTTCCAAAAGAGGCATCTGTGAATGATGGTAAAAATCCTGAACTTTGTTCGGTGGCTTATACATCATTTGATGCAGCTGTGGCATGGGTGCGAAAATTGGGCCCAGGGACTTTTTGGGCTAAGTCGGACATTGAGGTGGCTTTTTGCCTCCTTCCGGTTAACCCTGACAGCTTACATTTGTTGGGTTGTTTTTGGGATGGGGGGTATTTTGTAGACAGGTGCTTGCTGATGAGTTGCTCGCTGTCATGCGCTTACTTTGATGGCGGGTTGTTCGTCCATCATCTATTATTTGGAGGATTTTCTTTTCTTAGTTCTGGCAGATTCATGGGTTTGTTCTTTATTGTTAAGAACGTTGCAGTCTATTTTTGCATATTTTGGGGTGCCGTTGGCAGAAGAAAAGACAGTTGGTCCATCAACGGATTTGTGTTTTTTGGGTATAGTTATAAATATGGAAAGAATGGAGTGTCTTACGGGTGGAAGGAGGTTGCCCAAAATTTGTCTGCGAGATCTGCAGTCTTTATTAGAGAAGTTGAACTTCGCATTTCGCATTATGCCAATGGGGCTAATATTTTGTAGGCGGTTGGCGACGGCTACTGCAGGAGTATCGGCTCCACATCATTTTTTTAGGTTGGGTAGGGAGTTGAAGAGAGATCTGGAGGTTTGGGAAGGGTTTCTAGAGAATTTCAATTGGTTATGGGTGAGGTGGTGGACAGTTTTGATTTTGATTTATTTTCAGATGCAGCTGGGGGAGTGGGGTTTGGGGTTTATTGTCAAGGGCAATGATGCATGGATCGGTGGCCGGAATCTTGGGTTTTACGGGGCTGGGTGCGGAATTTGGCCCTTCTAGAATTGTTTCCGATTGTCATTGCGGTGGTTTTATGGGTGCGGTAAGTTCAGGAATAAGAAGATCCATTTTCGTTGCGATAATCTGGAGGTGGTGCAGGCGATCAATGGGTTAATCGCCTCATCACCTCCAGTGGTTTGGTTATTGCAGCATCTGGTGTTGTTTTGTTTATCGCTTAATGCGTGGTTGTGGCAATTCATGTGCCTGGGGTGTCTAATTGCATTGCGGATGCCCTCTCTCATTCGCAGTGGGAGCGTTTTCGTTATCTGGCCCGATGCGGATGCCAAAGGGTCGGGGTGTCCGGAGTCATTATGGGAGCTCTTGGAGGTACAGTAGAGGGCCTTCTACGGGCATAGCTGATTACAGGTACATGGGCGGCATATGACAAAGCATGGAGTCTGTGGGAGTGGTGGTGTGAGATTTAGGGTGCGAGGGTAGATGGGGGAGAAGTCCCGTTGTTGTTATTCTTGGGGCATATTAAAGAAGAGGGTTGGTCAGTCACACAGTTGAACAGATGTGTGGCAGGTTTGGCTTTCGGCTTTAAGTTAAGGGGGCTTCAGGATGTTACAAAGGCTTTCATAGTAAAACAAGTTTTGAAGGGGCTGGAGGAGGGGTAGGCGAACAGAAGACAGAAAGAGGCCCGTGTCGTTTGCCTTGTTGTTAAAAATTGGGGGGGCAGGCGGAGTTAGTGTGCAGTTCATTGGGAGAAGTACGATTATTTAGATTGGCTTTTTCGCCTGCCTTTTTTGGGGCTTTCCGTTTGAAGGAATTGGTGTGCAAAAGTACTCGGAGTGTGGGGGGTCTTGATGGGGAGGATGTGGATTTGTATCAGGATAGGGTTGTGGTTAGGATTCAGGTGTCTAAGGCCTCTTTCCCACGGGCGCGTGTGCCTCGTTGCCGTATTGCGGACCGCATTTGCGGATCCGCAATACACGGGTGCCATTCCGTGGGCATTCCGCATCACGGATGCGGACCCATTCACTTCAATGGGTACGCAAATCTGGAGATGCAGAATGGTGCTGAACGGAACCACGGAACGGAACCCTATGGAAGCACTACGGAGTGCTTCCGTGGGGTTTCGTCCCGTACTTCCATTCCGCAAACAGATAGAACATGTCCTATCTTTTTGCGATCCGCTGCGGCTGCCCCACGGACTGTGCTCGTGCAATGCGGCCCGCAATGCCCGTGGGAAAGAGGCCTAAGACAGATAGGGAGGGTAGGGGGCTCAGTGTTAGCTTGTTTTCGGTTCCGGGGTGTTCTTTCTGCCCAGTGCTGTGTTTGCAGGATTACAGGGCAGGTACGAGTTTTGGTAGCGGGCCCCCTTCTTAGACATGAGGATGGGTACTTTTTGTCTCGGTTTCAGTTTTTGCCGGTTTTTAAGAAGTGCTTGATAGGTTTGAAGGTTGATCCGACAAATTTTTACAGGTCATTCATTCAGGATCGGGGCTGCGACAGAGGCTGCAAGGTTGGGGATGAGTGATGATATTTTTAAAAGGATAGGTAGATGGGAGTCAATCAGGTTTAGATCTTATGTTAGGCTAGGCACTTTGGAATGAATATTGCTTAAGCGGTAATGGGTTTAATGTGTTTCTGTTTTAGGGTGTTCCTCGGCGTTAGTGTGGATCCTTGGACGTTTTATTGGGACGTTCGGCCAAACGTGCATCAACTGGGTTTTGAGAGGGACATCGCAGTCATACGGTGGCTTGGGTCTCAAGGTATGTTGTGGAGGAGGGGGTGTTAAAAGAGGTTCATCGTTTTTCATGTTTGGACAGGCCCCCTGAAATTTTAGTTCTGCATGTCGGGGGTAATGATTTTGGGATCAAGACCGGTTAGAGAATTAATTAGGTACATTAAGTTTGATCTTTTGAGATTATGGTCTTTTTTCCCAGCCATGATTACGGTATGGTCAGACATTATTCCTCGTCGTACGTGGCGAAAGGTGCGGTCAGTGTAACGCATTAATAAGGCTCTCATAAAAGTCAAAAGAGCAATAGGGAAGTTCGTAGCTAGGAACATGGCAGTGGCTGTCAGGCATTTGGAGTTAGAGTCGGGTGTTGGAGAATTTTGGAGGTCGGACGGGGTCCACCTTAATGCGGTGGGCATTGACCTGTGGTCGCTGGGTCTGTAAGGAGGGATTGAGAGGGCATTAGGTTTGTGGAGTAACGAGCAAGCTTGAGGGTGTAAGGTGGTCAAGTTGCGTGTTGTTGGAGGTCCTCGAACCTGGTGGTATGGGTTGGTACTTGAGAATGGGAGGGCCCCAATGGTGGGGCTGGACTCTCATGATTGGCCGTTTGGTTGGTTTGGTGAGGCATCCATCAGTTGGTGTCTCCGAGCTGGTGTTCTACGGCTGGAGCCAAGTGGATTTTCCAGGTTGTTTAAGGGTTAGTAATACATTTTGGGGCTTCTAGGACCTCCCTCATCTGGGTTAACTTATTGTTATTTATCGTTATTTATGTTATATATTTAAATAAAACGGCTGCTGTGGCCGATTCAATCCGACTCTGTTTCTGAGTTTTTTTAGTGGGAAAAAGGGGGGGGGGAACAAAAAAGGAGAGATTGGTTCTAGAGGCCCAAAGAATAACCAATAATTTAATCAAGAAAGGCCGTACTAGGGCTTTAGCATAAGGGAAAGCCCACACGGATTAAATTTTGGGGAGGGGACGGAGAACCAGGGGTTAATTTTAACTGGCGTGGGGTGTGTCATTTAGGGGTGGGGTTAAGGCTTTATAAGGGAGGGAAGTGTGTGTTATGGGTGCCATTTTAGTTTTACCTTATTGGCAAGCTCCCACCCACCCTCCCTGGTTATAGAGGGTTGGTGTAGGCAAAGGGGGCATTAAGGGTATTACTATGGGGTGGTTAGTCTTATGGGTTAATGGTTTGGGTGTGTCTTATGTCATGGCAGTTGAGGCGGTGGGAGGTCCTCGAAGCTGGTGGTATGAGTTGGTACTTGAGAATGAGAGGGCCTCAATGGTGGGGCTGGACTCTCATGGTTGGCCACTTGCTTGGTTTTGTGAGGCATCCATCAGTTGGTGTCTCCGAGCTGGTGTTCTATGGCTGGAGGCAAGGTGGATTTGCCAGGTTGTTTAGGAGTTAATAATACATTTTGGGGCTTCTATGACCTCCCTCGTCTGGGTAAACTTATTGTTATTTATGTTATGTATTTAAATAAAACGGCTGCTGTGGCCAATTCAATCTGACTCTGTTTCTGAGTTTTATTATGATGAAAAAGGGGGGGAAAAACAAAAGAGGAGAGATTGGTTCTAGAGGACTCGAAGAATAACCAATAATTTAATCATGTCACTTTATTATAAGGCAGTTTATATTTTCACTTTGTGTTTTACAGTTAGACATTTGAGACAATCTTCATTGGTTTTACTATATTCTGCATGGTCATGCATCCGCTAAACTTGCCAACAAATGAGGGTGCCGTCACTTCAGGTATTTTCAACAAGCAATATAGATGTCATATGAAAGATTATTCCATAAACAAACAAGCTTGACCAACCCAAATGTGTCTGTTTATATTTGTTATGTTGGCTGCCCTGTTCTTCTGAGTGGGCACAAGCGCTGGGACACTTACCCCTCTCTCCAATCTGCTTTACTGGCGGTGCTATCCACTGTCAACTGCAGTGGGTTTAGCTCATAGGCGTAGCTAAGGGAAGCAGGGGAAGTGGCTGCTTTGGGGCCTGAACTCAGAAGGGGCCCACCCAGGAGGAGGACTAAAAGATTTTTATTGTCAGAGCCCCTGACATTATATACAATAGGAAAGGACAGAGCGGCTTCTGGGCCTTGTCTGAGAAAACAATCTTGACCAGCCACAAGAGTGGGGTTTGCACAGGAGGAGAGGGTTGTGAAGAAGATAATGGAGGGCGGGCCCTGTTCAAAAATTTGCTGTGGGGCCCAGTCAGTTCTAGTTACACCACTGGTCTTGCCACAACACTCCATGTGCCCAAGGCTTCCTTGCTCCTCTGTTGTAGGCCATGGCCAGCTCTCTCATCTCTTCTGCCTTAGGGGGTGTACGTGCTCCACAACTCTTACAGCCGGTTAAGACCTGAGCGTTCTGAACGTACGCTCTGTATGCGCGATTGTACGGGCGTTTACAATCGCGCCACGGAGAAAAGCGCCCATTGTCGCGCGTTCCCGGAAGTCTATGTACGGGAACGCGCGACACTACGCCCCAAAGAAGCTCCTGAACTTCTTGGGGCGTTGGGCGTTTTACAGCGGGATCGTACGCGCTGTAAAACGCTCAGGTGAGAACCATGCCGATAGGGAAGCATTGGTTTCTCCTTGTTGAGCGTTTTACAGCGCGTAGGAACGCGCTGTAAAACGCTCAGGTCTGAACCGGCTGTTAATGGGGTTTTCTGAGAATAATATGGTTAACAAATATGCTCATGTAGTTGCTTACCTCATGTACGCAGCGCCGGAAACAGTATGGAGCTGCAGGGGGGGGTGGGGTCATCTGGAGGTGACCGGTGCTGAACTAGACAGCATCTGTCTCCCCCGAGGTCAGTCAGGGGACTCTAGTGTTTGTCGTCCCCCTGCCAGCGCTGGAATTGGAATTGGAACAACACTCCAGCCAATGGCAGCGCTACAGCAGCAGACGGAACAGGAAGAATCCCTCTGCATGCAGCCATTCTAGCTGGAGACTGCATGCAGAGTGGACCTGTGCCCCTCTGTGCTGTATCTGCTTGCTGGGACTTGTGGTTCACCACCACAGCTTTTACTGGTACCTGTATAAAGAAGAAGAGAAGAAGAACATCTTCTCAAGCCCTAATTCCTGTCCCTATCCCCCCTCCCCCTAGCCATCCGATTTTGCCTACGGCGAACAAATTGTGACTTTTTTGTCACTTTTATCTGGCTTTTTTTTTTTTCCTGCTCTGCACCACTTTTTCTGTGTGTGAGCTGTGAACACCAAGCGCTGATCAGTCCATACTTCACTGTTCAGCACCTGGGCTAATTTTTTTGGTGCAGATAAATAAATATATTTTTTCATCTGTGGCTTTTTTTTTTTTAAGAAGTAATAGAAGCTTTTATATATATATATATATATATATATATATATATCATATATATATATATATATATATATAAATATCATATATATATTGTAGAAGGGCGCAAGTATATTGTAGAAGGGCGCAAGGGTCCGTCGCTGACGGAAGTTATGTGTCACCAAGGTTCCTGGACTCGGTAAAGTAAGAGCCAGTATTTTCAGGTGTCAGCGGCCGCTAATGCTGATTGACACTTGTCTATTTTAGTATGGCTGTATAGCTGATCCGAGACGGCTCTTAGGCTGGGTTCACACCGGAGCGTTGTGAAAGGAGCGCTCTGTATGCGCGATTGTACGGGCGTTTACAATCGCGCATACAGAAACAAGCAAACACACATTGTCGCGCGTTCCCGAAAGTCTATGTACGGGAACGCGCGACAAACGCCCGAAAAAACGCTCATGTACTTGTTTGAGCGTCGGGCGTTTTACAGCGCGATCGTATGCGCTGTAAAACGCCCAGGTGAGAACCATTCCCATAGGGAAGCATTGGTTTCTCCTTGTTGAGCGTTTTACAGCGCGTAGGAACGCGCTGTAAAACGCTCAGGTGTGAACTGAGCCTTACTGTGAGTAGCCAAAGTGATGGGTGGATGACTACTCCCCACGTTCCAGGCCGGGTCTTGAATGGCCTATAAAAACCCAGCCAGCAGTGTCAGCTGTGAGTGGATTACTCCTTTCTGACAGTGGAGCTCTGTCAGACTCTGTGTTGGGAACTGGGAGTTTGTGCTTTGATTATGGCCTGCTACGTTGTTGGTGTGAAAGCAGGTGGATTCTGCTTTGTCTAAGGACTTCTTCTTTACTGCATGGTATGAACAAATACCAAAATCACAAGGTGAGTGTATTCCTGGAAATTTACTTTTTGTTTTGTCGTTTACTTAATGTGTGAATAAACACTGAACTGTTCAATTCAAAGACTTTGTTGTTGCCTCTATACTGCGTCCGCTAACCGGCCTACCAGAGCGAATCCCCACTATATATATGTTAATTTTTAGCTAGTGTTCTTTTTTTGTATCTGCAGTAAATTTTAATACTGCAGTATCTGCACGGACACACCAAACGTCAGCTTGCGTGCGTTCTGCAACCCTGAGCACCAATAAGTACCTTTTTTTTTTTACTGGTTGCTTTTGTGCTCAGTTTTCCTTTTTTTAGTGTTACATAGAAATCAATTTTCGGTAGTGTTAGTGTAGATTTTTGCACACACAAAATATATGTGTGCGTCCTGCACCTGCTGAGCGCTGATCAGAAATATATATTTTTATGACCGGTCTGCTCAGTTTACTGTGCAGATTATTTTTCTTTTTGTGTGTAGTTAAAAAAAAAAAAAAAAAAAAATATATATATATATATATATATATATATATATATATATATACACTGCTCAAAAAAATAAAGGGAACACTTAAACAACAAAATGTAACTCCAAGTCAATCACACTTCTGTGAAATCAAACTGTCCACTTAGGAAGCAACACTGAGTGACAATCAATTTCACATGCTGTTGTGCAAATGGGATAGACAACAGGTGGAAATTATAGGCAATTAGCAAGACACCCCCCAATAAAGGAGTGGTTCTGCAGGTGGTGACCACAGACCACTTCTCAGTTCCTATGCTTCCTGGCTGATGTTTTGGTCACTTTTGAATGCTGGCGGTGCTTTCACTCTAGTGGTAGCATGAGACGGAGTCTACAACCCACACAAGTGGCTCAGGTAGTGCAGCTTATCCAGGATGGCACATCAATGCGAGCTGTGGCAAGAAGGTTTGCTGTGTCTGTCAGCGTAGTGTCCAGAGCATGGAGGCGCTACCAGGAGACAGGCCAGTACATCAGGAGACGTGGAGGAGGCCGTAGGAGGGCAACAACTCAGCAGCAGGACCGCTACCTCCGCCTTTGTGCAAGGAGGAACAGGAGGAGCACTGCCAGAGCCCTGCAAAATGACCTCCAGCAGGCCACAAATGTGCATGTGTCTGCTCAAACGGTCAGAAACAGACTCCATGAGGGTGATATGAAGGCCCGATGTCCACAGCCCAACACCATGCAGGACGTTTGGCATTTGCCAGAGAACACCAAGATTGGCAAATTCGCCACTGGCGCCCTGTGCTCTTCACAGATGAAAGCAGGTTCACACTGAGCACATGTGACAGACGTAACAGAGTCTGGAGACGATGTGGAGAACGTTCTGCTGCCTGCAACATCCTCCAGCATGACCGGTTTGGCATTGGGTCAGTAATGGTGTGGGGTGCCATTTCTTTAGAGGGCCGCACAGCCCTCCATGTGCTCGCCAGAGGTAGCCTGACTGCCATTAGGTACCGAGATGAGATCCTCAGACCCCTTGTGAGACCATATGCTGGTGCGGTTGGCCCTGGGTTCCTCCTAATGCAAGACAATGCTAGACCTCATGTGGCTGGAGTGTGTCAGCAGTTCCTGCAAGACGAAGGCATTGATGCTATGGACTGGCCCGCCCGTTCCCCAGACCTGAATCCAATTGAGCACATCTGGGACACCATGTCTTGCTCTATCCACCAACGACACGTTGCACCACAGACTGTCCAGGAGTTGGCAGATGCTTTAGTCCAGGTCTGGGAGGAGATCCCTCAGGAGACCATCCGCCACCTCATCAGGAGCATGCACAGGCGTTGTAGGGAGGTCATACAGGCACGTGGAGGCCACACACACTACTGAGCCTCATTTTGACTTGTTTTAAGGACATTACATCAAAGTTGGATCAGCCTGTAGTGTGTTTTTCCACTTTAATTTTGAGTGTGACTCCAAATCCAGACCTCCATGGGCTGAAAAATTGGATTTCCGATTTTTTATTTTTGTGTGATTTTGTTGTCAGCACATTCAACTATGTAAAGAACAAAGTATTTCAGAAGAATATTTAATTAACTCAGATCTAGGATGTGTTATTTTTGTGTTCCCTTTATTTTTTTGAGCAGTGTATGAAATTTAGAAGCAGCACACTATATCAGGCGGGTGCAAATCCGGCAAAGACCAGCGACCAAGAACCAAATTGATATGTGAAGAAAGGCTCGGTAGCACTCCAACGTAATGTATAAAACGGTGATTTATTCAACCCAGTGTCAGCAACGTTTCAACTGCTTGTTGCAGAGTGATATATAAAGGTGTGTTCATTTACATCAATGCTGATACAATTAATCCAATAAATAATCAAAAAAATAGATAAAAAACATATATTATAAGTGTATACATAATCCAATGACACGTGATAAAGTGACATGATTCCAATAAATACTATTCATATAATATAAAGATGTGTATTTCATATATTATCATAAAAGCACATTATAGACCCATGATTGCTAAATTAATAATACAGGTGAACATGATGTGAATAATTAAAAAATCTAAGAACATTCTCACATGGTAAATGGAATGGACGACTGGACCGTCGCGACTTCGACTCATGAAATGGGCAGGAGCATGCGCAGTTAGGGTGGTGGAGAATGGCAGACATTTTGGTTATGGTCTCTCAGTTGCGACACGAAATTGCACTTCTCACACCCCACCCCCAACGATTATCAGCCCCAACTTCCGGATTTTGAGGGCAGCTCTGGAATACAGCTAGATTCACACTTTTTCTAAATCTTCTTCTCTGAAAACATTGTAAATGTAATGGTGGCCCAAACCAAATTATATGCTCAACAATTCATTGCTCAGAACCCTACATCGCTATTATGCTAGACCCCTAGGATGGACTCCAGTAAATGCAGCAGAGATGATGAATACAGATGGCATTGCGGTTCGCACGGCGGTCGTTTCACTGCGAAATTTTCTCGTTCGCATTTCGCCAAACAGGCGAACATATGGCGATGTCCACCGGCACCATATTCTTTTGCACTTTGCAGAACTTTGACCCATGACACATCCATCAGGTGGGACAGGACAGCCAATTGAGAGGTTTCAGCACATGGACACACCCCCACCCTATAACAGAACCCGATCTGGCAGCCATTTTACACTCTGTGTTTTGCCAGTGTAGGGAGAGGTTGCTTTGTGGAGCAGGGACAGACTGTTAGGGACACCAAACGCTAGCTAATAGGGCCACAAAAGTCCTTTTAAAAACTGGTATAGGTGTGCTATCAATAGGTGTGATATACTGAGGGGTGTGATATACTTATAATATACTTTCTAGCATAGAAAGAATATTATAGTGCATTTGTATTGTGCAGCAGTTGTGTGCGGTTCTGCTGCGATACCGCAGCTATATGTCGGGACAACACTATTGGAATAACTAATTGCAACTGGTGTGATATATCTGTTGCCCCAAAAAAAATTGACTGTGAAGTGTGATATACCTATAATATACTTTCTAACATAGAAAGTATATTATAGTGCATTTGTATTGTGCAGCAGTTGTGTGCGTTCTGCTGCGATACCGCAGGTATACAGAGGGACAAGCGGTATTGGAATAACTAATTGCAACTGGTGTGATATACCTGTTGCCCCAAAACAAAAAAACTGATTAAGGGGTGTGATATACCTATAATATACCTTCTAAAATAGAAATTATATTATAGTGCATTTGTATTGTGCAGCAGTTGTGTGCGGTTCAGAAGAGATACCGCAGCTAGATAGAGAAACAAACGCTATTGGAATAAGTAATTGCAACAGGTGTGATATACCTGTTGCCCCCAAAAAAACTGATTAAGGGGTTTGATATTCCTGCTTCCACAAAATACTGATTGAGGAGTCTGATACACCAGCTTCCACAAAATATTGATTGAGGGGTGTGATAAACCAGCTTCCACCAAATATTAATTAAGGGGTTTGATTTATCAGATTCCAGCAAAAACTCATTACGGGGTTCTATATACCTGTTTCGAAAAAATACTGATAGAGGGTATTGATATACCGGCTTCCACCAAATATTGATTGAGGCCTGCGATACACCAGCTTCCACCAAATATTGATTAAGGGGTTTGATTTACCAGCTTCCAGCAAATACTCATTAAGAGGTTCTATATTCCTGTTTCCACAAAACACTGATAGAGGGGATTGATATACCGGCTTACACCAAATATTGATTGAGGCCTGCGATATACCTGCTTCCACAAATACTGCTCTTCTATAGGGACTTTGCCACAGGGTCATTTTGAAAATGACAGGCAGAGGAAGAGGCTGGCCACTGCGCAGCGGTGGTAGGAGTCAGGCTGGTGCACCAGGCTGGAGCCTAAGTGGGAAGTTGGAGAAGGTGCGTGCGATTACATCAAAGGACGCACCAGAGTTGGTTGAGTGGCTCACTCAGCTTTCCACTTCTGCACTCTCCTCTGTATCAGCACACTCCTCACTCTCTGCTGTGTGCACCCCCAAAGACACCACCACCATAGCCCCGCCACTCGAGTCAGAGGAATTATTTTCCCATCCATTCCCAGACCTTACCGATGCGCAGCCATTCTTGGCATTGGATCAGGAAGAGGAGGTAGCAACAGCCGCCACCCAGCGGTCTGAAGACAGTACCCAGATCAGCCCAAGGACGGAGGCCCCTGCTGTTGCTGCCTACTCTGAGATCTCTAATGTCAGTGGTGGTGAAGGTGATGATGATGACGTGTCGATGGATTTCACGTGGGTGCCCACAAGAGAGGAAGAGGAGGGAAGTTCAGAGGGAGAGACAGAGCAACAGATAGGGGGTAGAAGGAGGAGAAGCGGGCAGAAATTGCAGTGCACAGGAGGCAGCTGCTGACAAAAGTCTTGCCATCTGCAGCCTGTGCTGTCAACGCATAAGTCGCGGTAAGCCCAACACTCACCTAGGGACAAACGCCTTAAGAAGGCACCTGGCCTCCCATCGCCAAGCCCAGTGGGAGCAACGCCGTTAGAACCCACAAAGCCACACTCCCGGTGCTCCATGTCCTGCCTCTTGTCCTTTTCCTCTCTCCTCCCATTTGTCCCCCACCCCACCTTCCACTGTGCCGTCGTCGCGTTCATCTGGCAAAAGGTAGGCTTCCGTGGCCCAAATGTTTGATCGTAAAAAGTTGATGACGCCGGATAACCCTCTTGCCCAACGGCTGACCGCTGGCTTGTCGGAACTGCTAGCCCACCAACTACTGCCATATAAACTGGTGGACTCGGAGGCCTTTAGAAAATTTGTGGCCATTGGCACACGACAATGGAAGGTCCCCGGAAGGAAATATTTCTCCCAGAATGGCATCCCAGAGCTGTATGGCCATGTTCAGCGGCAAGTGAATGTATCTCTGGCAAACAGTGTCGGTGCCAAGATACATCTGACCACATACACATGGTCTAGCAAACATGAGCAGGGAAGGTACATAACTGCCCACTGGGTGAACCTTCTGATGGCTGTCAAGCATGCAACCCGTGGCACCCGTGTGGATTTCGTGTTACTGCCACGGATTGCATTCATGCCTGCCTCTTCTTCTCCCCCTCCTACTCCATCCTCCATCTCCTCCTCGGCTGACTCCTCCTTTTCCACTGCTACCACCTCTTCCGCTGCACCCCCAAGCTCCTTAGAACCTTTTCGACGTGTCAGGTGAGACGTTGCCATGCTGTGCTGCGGCTGTTGTGCCTGAAAGCTAAGAGCCACACCGGTCCTGAACTGCTTTCAGCTCTGCGGTCACAGGCCAATCAATGGCTAACCCTACTCAATTTGACAGTTGGTAAAGTGGTGTGTGAGAACTGTGCCAATATGATGAGCATGCTGAAACAGGGCAAAATGACACACGTGCCGTGCATGGCACACGTCCTGAACTTAGTCGTGCAGCGATTCGTTGCCAAATACGCCGGGGTCCAGGACGTCTTGCGGCAGGCCAGGAAAATATCTGGCCATTTTAGAAGATCTTACACGGCCATGGCTCACCTTGCTGACGTTCAGCGGCGACACCACTTGCCCATCAGACGTCTGATTTGTGACTGCCCGATGCGCTGTAACTCCACCAAACTGGTCAGTCGCAGCCAGGGCGCCATCAGTGACATCGCACCTTACGCCTTCTTTCTGGAGCGTGCATTGCGTCGTGTCATTGATTAAGCCATCGAGGAGCAGGAAAATGAGGTAGTTGCAATGCTGAATGAATTCCCATGGGGGCTACTCCATCTGAGACAAGTCAGCAGGAGTCTGGAGAGAAGTCAGAGGAGGATGGTGCCTGGGGGGAGGAGGAGGAGCAAGAAGAGCAAGCTTTAAACTTTTCTGGGATCCCTGGTGTTGTCCATGGCTAGGGGGAGGAGACCGAGGACAACATTCTCCTGGGCGATGAGCAGGAGTCAGGCCGCTCCAATGCTTCTAATTTAGTGCAAATGGGGACCTTCATGCTACAGTGTTTGAAGAGGGACCCCTGTATAAAAAGCAAATAATAGGCAAGGACCAGTACTGGGTGGCAATGTACTAAGACCCCCGGTACAGACACAAAATGGCAGACATGTTACCAGCATCACAGAGGGCTGTCAGAATGCAGCATTTCCAGGCCTTGCTTCGAGACATGCTGCATTCTGTTGTTGCGGGCGCTGGCAGAGGAATTTCCACCCACAAAGAAACAGTTGCGGGTACCTATCCTACCGCGCATGCAAGAAGAGGGCGGTTTTAAGATATGTTGGTCACTTCGGATATGAGATCATTCTTGAAGCCAACCCATCAACAGCAGCCCTCTGGATCCAGCCTCAGGGAATGCCTAGACCGACAGGTGTCCGACTACATCGGGTTAACGGCCGATGTGGACGCTCTGAGAAGCGAGGAACCCCTGGACTACTGGGTGTGTAGGCTTGACCTGTGGCCAGAGCTGGCACAATTTGCCATGGAACTCTTGGCTTTCGCCTCGTCGAGTGTTTTGTCCGAAAAGACGTTCAGAGCAGCAGGGAAGATCGTGACCAATAAGCGCATTCGCCTAGCTCATTTCTAAAAATGAATGAGGCATGGATCTCGGAGGAATTCAACACCTGTGTCGACCACGTTTAATTGAATTTCCTCATGCCAGCCTAAACATATCCGCCACCAACCAGAACAAATAATGGTCCCTGTCTTATGTAAATACAGTGGCATAAAAGGCCTTTTCTGTAAGGTGAAAGCCTAATGTTTGGGGCCTTGGAGGAATTTAACACCTGTGACGACCACGTGTTATCGAATTTCAACTATTATCATTTGGTTTTTTTTCAAATGGGGGGATTTCGTTAGCTATGTTTTTAATCCAATTTTATATTTTTTAGTTCTTTTAAACATATGTATTTGACATATATTTGTACTGGCCTGCAGTAAAATTGATATTCAATGACCGTCTAATATACCTCCACCCACATAATCACTTGATGTTTTCTGTCCGGTGAATGCCTAATATTTGGGGCCATCTAATATACCTACAGCCACATAATCAAATGATCTTTTCTGTACAGTGAATGCATAATTTTTGGGGCCTGTAAGCTAACTGGCCAACAGTAAAATTGTTATACAGTGACCGCCTAATGTGCCTCCAGCCACATAATGACTTGTTCTTTTCTGTCCCGTGAATGTCCAATGTTTTGGGCCTGTAGTCCACTCGCCTGCAGTAAAATTGTTATCCAATAACCGTCTAATATACCTCCACCCACATAATCACTTGAGGTTTTCTGTCCGGTGAATGCCTAATGTTTGGGGCCTGTACTACACTGGCCTGCAGTAAAATTGATATCCAATGACCGTCTAATATACCTCCTGCCATATAATCACTTGATCTTTTCTGTACGGTGAATGCATAATTTTTGGGGCCTGTTATCTAACTAACTAACAGTAAAATTGTTATACGGTGACTGCCTAATGTACCTTTAGCCACATAATCACTTGTTCTTTTCTGTATGGTAAATGAATCATTTTTGGGACCTGTAGTCCACTGACCTGAAGTAAAATTGTTATCCAATGACTGTCCAATATACGTCCACCCACATAATCACTTGATGTTTTCTGTCCGGTGAATGCCTAATGTTTGGGGCCTGTACTACACTTGCCTGCAGTAAAATTGATATCCAATGACCGTCTATTATACCTCCAGCCACATAATCGCTTGATGTTTTCTGTCCGGTGAATGCCTAACGTTTGGGGCTTGTACTACACTGGCCTGCAGAAAAATGTATATCCAATGACCGTCTAATATACCTCCAGCCACATAATCACTTGATCTTTTCTGTACGGTGAAAGAATAATTTTTGGGGCCTATAGTCTAAGTAAAATTGTTATTAGGGTTGAGCAAACCCGAACTGTGAAGTTCGGGTTCGTACCGAACTTTAGGATTTTTTGACCCCGGACCTGAACCCAAACATTACAGTAAAAGTTTGGGTTCGAGTTCGGTGTTCGGCGATTTAATGGCACTTTTTAAAAGGCTGCAGGGCAGCCAATTAACAAGCGTTTAACTCGTGTGCCCTTAGAAGTCATCACAGCCATGCCTACTAATGGCATGGCTGTGATTGGCCAGTGCAGCATGTGACCCAATATACCTCTATATAAGCTGGAGTCACATACGTCACTCAGCTCCTACTAGTGTAGGGATAGGATGCTGCTGCAGTGAGGGAGAGAATAGGAAAGAATCTATCTGATATCAGAACTTGTTGTTAACTCTGCGATCTACAGCGTTTTTTTTTTTGTGGGTGCAATGCAACATTTTTGTACCCTGCACTGAGCCCAGTGACACAGAAAAATAAGTTTTATCTGTCTGTTAGGTGGGCATCGGTGGCCATTTTGTGCTAGTTCAGTGCACCAGCACTGCATATGTGCCAGGGACAATAATTTAATCCTGTTCTTTTAGTTCAGTGGGCAACATACTGTATACCCATTTTTTAAGTGTATCTGCACTGCATATGTGCCAGGGGAAGGGAAAATAATATAGGTAATCCATCTGTGAGTTCAGGGACCCAGGGCGTGACATATTCACATTTTTTTCTGTAAAGTACCCCTGTGCTGCATACGTGAGTGTAATCAATTTAGTAAATCCATCTGGTAGATTCAAATTAGATTTTTTTTGCCAAAAAGTACATTTCCGCCCTGCACTGCATTTGTGATAGTGAAAGAAAATCAGTTAAATCCATCTCTTTCATTTGTGGGTGAAAAAATCATATTTTTTTTTCCATAAAATACCTTTGCGGCCTGCACTGCAAATCTGATAGTGAAATATAATCAGTAAATCCATCTGTTTCCCTGTGGGTGAAAAAATTTGAAGGTACTTTTGCGGCCTGCGCTGCATCTCTGACAGTCCAGTACAACCGTTAAATACTGCTGCTATATTTTTGTTTGAAAAAAAACCCACCCTTTTTGTGCTACATCGTACATTTGTGGTCTGGCTGCATTTCTGACAGTCTAATACAACCGTTAAATACTGCTGTTATATTTTTGTTTGAAAAAAACACCCTTTTTGTGCTACATCGTACATTTGCGGTCTGCGCTGCATTTCTGACAGTCCAATACAACCGTTAAATATTGCTGTTATAGAAGGAGCATGGGAGCGTCTGACGATAGACGCTAGGCTCCGCCCCCCGCTCCCCCTGCTGCTCGCTGGTTATCCGGCCCGTCCGCTTGCTCCCACCCGAGGTGCCTGTTGGGGGACGCCGATGGAGATGTAGACGCCGCCTGTCCGGTCTGCCCGCCTGTGATGTAGACGCTGCCTGTCCTGTCCGGTCTGCCCGCTGCTGCTTTCACCTGTCCACCTCGATGCGCTTGCCGGGGACGCTGACGCTGATGTGGGCGCTGACTTCTGCCGCTCTGATGGGTCTGACGTGGATGCTGATGCCGTGGTCGTTGCGGGGGTGGTGAGTCGCTGGTTTGGAGAAGCAGAGGAGCTTGTTTGTCTCCCCCCCCCCCCCCCCGGATAGTCCCTGAAGAGTCTCAATTGTGAGGGTCTGAATTGTCAGTTTAATGCCACTGAGGGGCGCTGTTGGTAAGGGTGAGGGATAAAGGGAAAAAAAAGGAAGAAAAAGAAAAAAAGGAGAGAAAGAGAGGGGTTGGAAGCTGGAGTGTGGAGAGTGGAAATTGGAGGTTGATATTTAAAACTTTGCAGTACTTGTAGGTGGGGATTGAGTGTCCTTTTGAGCGTCCTTTGTGGAAGGAAGAAAGCAACAAGTGAGATAGGAGGGAAAGAAGGAAGGAAAAAAAAAAAGGGGGTGAAGATACCTAGACGGTTGTGGACTATAGAGTATAGCGATCGTCGTATTTACATTTATACCCCTATCGTAATTTCGATCTTGACCTTTGAATCTAACCCTCCGAAGAAAATCTTTCCATAGGACTAACCGGGACTTTTCAGAGGACTAACTCCTCTAACACCTCCAAACTCTCCCGGACTAACCAGGGATTCACTTGTTCTAATCTAGCTTAACCCTCTCACTAAAGGTACAAGGCTGGTACTTGTTTCGTTGAACTTGTGACTTTTCCTTCCCTCCCTTTTTGACCAAACGCGCTCGGATTGCTGGACATTGCTTCTTCGGAGTTAATATATATGCGATACTTCTGGACACTAGGAAGACGTTCATAATTTGGCTGCTGGACTTTTTTTGTTTTGTCTCTCTCTTTCCCTCCTATTATTAATACCTTTTCTTTCAAACAATCTTTTTCCTTCTGGTCTAAGCTGTACGGCTAGGTTTAATTGGACTGCTTGGTACAATATGTTATTATATTGCAAACTTTGCATTATTATAGGTTAACAGATTTAATGTCTCTGATTAAGACAACTCTACATCCTTATTTGCGAGAGAACGGTTGGGAAGGGTTGTGACAAGGCCGGGTGAAGAGAGAGGAGGAGAGGAGGGAGAGAAGGAAGAGAAGGGAAAAGGGTAGTGGAGGAGGTAGCGGGGAAGAGGAAAGGAGAGAGGAAGAAGTACTGGAAAAGGGAAAAGGAGACAAGGCCCAGCTTAAAAATGCCCCCTAAGAAAAAGGAGGAAGAGCGTGGCCCTACTGGTGGTAGTGGTAGGAGATCAGTAACAGGGTTAGAGACTGGGTCCAAACAACAGGGTTTAAATAAATTCTTGGTTCCAAACTCCCCAGGTTCTAGTTCCCTACAGAAAGAAAAAATTATAGATGCCATGTTCTGACGCAGGAGAACGGATCTACGGGTGGAGCGGGAGAGTTGAGACCCTCTGCGGTATTCACAGAGATAGATGTAAAAATGATGAAGGACATATTTTGCACTGTCTCGAGGATGGAAAATGTAATGGGGAATATAGTGATACAGATCGGGGCAGTGCAAACTGATGTTAGTGTAATACCGGATGAGATGGAGAAAATTAGGCAGCAATTACATGATATGGGAAAGAGGATTCCCGCTCTGGAGCTCTCTGTTCAAAATCTAGAGGAGGTTGTATCTTTAAAACAGATGAATGGCAAGATGGAGCAAAAACAAATAAATCAAGAAGATAGATCGAGAAGAACAAATATAAGATGTGTAGGGATTAGAGTTGAGCGAACACCTGGATGTTCGGGTTCGACGAGTTCGGCCGAACTTTCGAAAAATGTTCGGGTTCGGGATCCGAACTCGACCCGAACTTCATCCCGAACCCGAACCCCATAGAAGTCAATGGGGACCCGAACTTTTGGGCACTAAAAAGGCTGTAAAACACACCCGGAAAGGGCTAGAGGGCTGCAAAAGGCAGCAAAATGTAGTTAAATCCCCTGCAAACAAATGTAGATAGGGAAATGATGAGTTAACATAAAATAAATAAAAATTAAACAATATTAATTGGAGTGAGGTCCCATAGCACAGAATCAGGCTTCAAGTCACCCACCAATGGAGAAGGTCACTTACTATTATTTTGACCACAGCACCCAGACAAAGGAGAGAGGTCCCACAGCAGAGAACCAGGCATCATATCACCCACCACAGGAGTAGGCCACCATTTAGTTACTTTGACCCCTACACCCAGACGGAGGAGAGAGGTTACACAGCAGAGAATCAGGCATTTAGATCACCCACCACAGGAGTAGGCCACCATTGAATCAGACCCCGGCAACCATGTCAGATGGCACAAGCATAAGCTTTATATCAATCAGCACAGGAGAAGGCGACTTTGACAGACTTTGACCCCTACACCCGGACGGAGGAGAGAGGTTTCAAAGCAGAGAATCAGGCATTTAGATCACCCACCACAGGAGTAGGCCCCAATTTAATGGGACCCCGGCAACCATGTCAGATGGCACAACCATCAGCTTCATATCAATCAGCACAGGAGAAGGCGACTTTGAAAGACTTTGACCCCTACACCCAGTCTGAGGAGAGAGGTTTCACAGCAGAGAATCAGGCATTTAGATCACCCACCACAGGAGTAGGCCCCCATTGAATCAGACCCTGGCAACCATGTCAGATGGCACAACCATCAGCTTTATATCAATCAGCACAGGAGAAGGCGACTTTGAAAGACTTTGACCCCTACACCCAGATGGAGGAGAGAGGTTTCACAGCAGAGAATCAGGCATCATATCAACCACCACAGGAGAAGCCACCATTTAGTTACTTTGACCCCTGCACCCAGGAAGAGGAGAGAGGCACCACAGCACATATTCTGGCATCATATCAGCCACCACAGGAGAAGCCACCATTGAGTTACTTTGACCCCCGCACCCAGGAAGAGGAGAGAGGCACCACAGCACATATTCTGGCATCATATCAGCCACCACAGGAGAAGCCACCATTGAGTTACTTTGACCCCCGCACCCAGGAAGAGGAGAGAGGCACCACAGCACATATTCTGGCATCATATCAGCCACCACAGGAGAAGCCACCATTGAGTTACTTTGACCCCTGCACCCAGGAAGAGGAGAGAGGCCCCACAGCACATATTCTGGCATCATATCAGCCACCACAGGAGAAGCCACCATTTAGTTACTTTGACCCCTTCACCCCAACAGAGGAGAGAGGTTCCACATCAGAGAATCAGGCATCATATCAACCACCACAGGAGTAGGCCCCAATTTAATGGGACCCCGGCAACCATGTCAGATGGCACAACCATCAGCTTCATATCAATCAGCACAGGAGAAGGCGACTTTGAAAGACTTTGACCCCTACACCCAGACGGAGGAGAGAGGTTTCACAGCAGAGAATCAGGCATTTAGATCACCCACCACAGGAGTAGGCCCCCATTGAATCAGACCCTGGCAACCATGTCAGATGGCACAACCATCAGCTTTATATCAATCAGCACAGGAGAAGCCACCATTGAGTTACTTTGACCCCTGCACCCAGGAAGAGGAGAGAGGCCCCACAGCACATATTCTGGCATCATATCAGCCACCACAGGAGAAGCCACCATTGAGTTACTTTGACCCCCGCACCCAGGAAGAGGAGAGAGGCACCACAGCACATATTCTGGCATCATATCAGCCACCACAGGAGAAGCCACCATTGAGTTACTTTGACCCCTGCACCCAGGAAGAGGAGAGAGGCCCCACAGCACATATTCTGGCATCATACTAACCACCACAGGAGAAGCCACCATTGAGTTACTTTGACCCCTGCACCCAGGAAGAGGAGAGAGGCCCCACAGCACATATTCTGGCATCATATCACACACCACAGGAGAAGGCCTCTTTCAGTGATTTAGGCCTTTGGACCCAGACAGAGGAGAGAGGTCAGAGATTAGCTTCATATCCCCCAGCACAGCAGAAGACCGCTTTATTTGACTTAGGCCTCAGCACCCAGACAGAAGACAGAGGTAGCATGGCAGAGGTTATGGCTTCATGTCACCCGTTAGTTTAACCGGCCACTTTCATCTGGTTAGGCCCCGGCGCCCAGACAGAGAAGAGTTTCATTCAACTGTGGGTTTCATAAAATTTGTATCAAATAAAGAAGTGGCCCGTAGCACAACAAGACATGTTTTAGGCAGTTAATAAGGACTACTCTGCACAAGGGAGGGACAGGTCCTGTGGGATCCATGCCTGGTTCATCTTTATGAAGGTCAGCTTGTCCACGTTGGCTGTGGACAGGCGGCTGCGCTTGTCAGTAATGACGCCCCCTGCCGTGCTGAATACGCGTTCAGATAAAACGCTGGCCGCCGGGCAGGAAAGCACCTCCAAGGCATAACATGCTAACTCTGGCCACGTGGACAATTTCGAAACCCAGTAGTTGAATGGGGCCGAACCATCCGTCAGGATGTGGAGGGGTGTGCAGACATACTGTTCAACCATGTTAGTGAAATGCTGCCTCCTGCTAACACGTTCCGTATCAGGTGTCGGTGCAGATAGCTGTGGCGTGGAGACAAAACTTTTCCACATTTCTGCCATGCTAACCCTGCCCTCAGATGAGCTGGCCGTGACACAGCTGCGTTGGCGACCTCTTGCCACTCCTCTGCCTTCACCTTCCACCTGTTCCCCTGTGACATGTGGGAATGCTCTCAAGAGCGCCTCTATCAGCGTGCGCTTGTACTCGCGCATCTTACGGTCGCGCTCCAGTTCAGGAATTAAAGTGGGCACATTGTCTTTATACCGGGGATCCAGCAGGGTGGCCACCCAGTAGTCTGCACACGTTAAAACGTGGGCAACTCTGCTGTCGTTGCGCAGGCATTGGAGCATATATTCGCTCATGTGGGCCAGGCTACCCATGGGTAAGGACAAGCTGTCCTCTGTGGGAGGCGTATCGTCATCGTCCACCGTATCCCCCCAGCCACGCACCAGTGATGGGCCTGGGCTGCCACCCCGCTGTGAACTTGCGTCATCCTCGTCCCCCTCCACCTCCTCCTCCTCATCCTCCTCGTCCTCCAGTACAGTGCCTTGGCTGGCGACTTGTGAACCTGTCCTCTGCTGCTTAAACAAACCTCCCTCTGAGCCACTTCGAACAGACTGGCCCGAAAGTGTTAGAAACGAGCCCTCATCCTCCTCCTCCTCCTCCACCTGGGCCACCTCCTCTAACATCATTGCCCTAAGTGTTTTCTCAAGGAGACATAGAAGTGGTATTGTAACGCTGATAACAGTGTCATCGCCACTGGCCATGTTGGTGGAGTACTCGAAACAGCGCAGCAGGGCACACAGGTCTCGCATGGAGGCCCAATCATTGGTGGTGAAGTGGTGCTGTTCGGCAGTACGACTGACGCGAGCGTGCTGCAGCTGAAACTCCACTATGGCCTGCTGCTGCTCGCACAGTCTCTCCAGCATGTGCAAGGTGGAGTTCCACCGGGTGGGCACGTCGCATATGAGGCGGTGAGCGGGAAGGCCGAAGTTCCGCTGTAGCGCAGACAGGCGAGCAGCGGCAGGATGTGAACGGCGGAAGCGCGCACAGACGGCCCGCACTTTATGCAGCAGCTCTGACATGTTGGGGTAGTGGTGAATGAACCTCTGCACCACCAAGTTCAGCACATGCGCCAGGCAAGGGATGTGCGTCAAACCGGCTAGTCCCAGAGCTGCCACGAGATTTCGCCCATTATCGCATACCACCAGGCCTGGCTTGAGGCCCACCGGCAGAAACCACTCGTCGGTCTGTTGTTCAATACCCCGCCACAACTCCTTTGCGCTGTGGGGCCTGTCCCCCAAACATATGAGTTTCAGAATGGCCTGCTGACGTTTACCCCGGGCTGTGCTGAAGTTGGTGGTGAAGGTGTGTGGCTGACCGGATGAGCTGGTGGAAGCAGTGGAGGAGGAAGCCGAGTAGGAGGAGGAGGCTACAGGAGGCAGAGAATGATGCCCTGCGATCCTAGGGGGCGGAAGGACGTGCGCCAAGGAACTGTCCGCCGGGGGCCCAGCCGCCACTACATTCATCCAGTGTGCAGTTAGTGAGATATAGCGTCCCTGGCCGTGCTTACTGGTCCACGTATCTGTGGTTAGGTGGACCTTGCCACAAATGGCGTTGCGCAGTGCACACTTGATTTTATCGGACACTTGCATGTGCAGGGAAGGCACGGCTGTCTTGGAGAAGTAGTGGCGGCTGGGAACCACATACTGCGGGACAGCCATGGCCATCAGCTGTTTGAAGCTGTCTGTGTCCACCAGCCGGAATGACAGCATTTCAAAGGCCAGCAGTTTAGAAATGCTGGCGTTCAGGCCAAGGGCTCGAGGGTGACTCGGGGGGAATTTGCGCTTCCTCTCTAAGGTTTGAGATATTGAGAGCTGAACGCTGCTGTGTGATATAGTGGAGACGCTAGTTGACGGTGGCGGTGGTGGTGGTGTCGGTGGCACATCCTCTGTTTGCTGCTCGGCAGGTGGCAACATTCCTCTCGAGGCGGAAGCCGAGGCAGGAGCGGTAGAGGGAGCAGGGGGAGCCTCAGCGAGTGCCTGGTTTTTAAGGTGTGTACCCCACTGCAGTTCATGCTTTGCATGTAGATGCCTGGTCATGCAGGTTGTGCTGAGGTTCAGAACGTTAATGCCTCGCCTCAGGCTCTGATGGCAGAGCGTGCAAGTCACTCGGGTCTTGTCGGTAGGACATTGTTTAAAGAAGTGCCATGCCAGGGAACTCTTTGAAGCTGCCTTTGTGGGGCTGGGTCCCTGTTGGCGATGTCCAGTAGCAGGCGAACTCTGGGGGCGGCGGCTCGTCTGCTTTGGCCCCCTGCTCCCTCTTTGGCTTCGCTGTTGTCTCGGTCTCACCACTACCTCTTCCTCTGAACTGTGAAAGTCATCGCCACGACCTTCAGTCCATGTGGGGTCTAAGACCTCATCGTCCTCTGCATCGTCTTCCACCCAGTCTCCCTCCCTGACCTCCTCCTGTTCAGTCTGCACACTGCAAAAAGACGCGGCAGTGGGCACCTGTGTTTCGTCATCATCAGAGAGTCGGTGACTCTGCTGTGGTGGTATTCCCATGTCCTCTTCATCTGGAGACATAAGTGGTTGTGCGTCAGTGCATGGTATGTCTTCCTCCACTGGGGAAGGGCTAGGTGGACGCCCCTGGGAAACCCTGGAAGCAGAGTCTTCAAACAGAAGAAGAGACTGCTGCATAACTTGTGGCTCAGACCGTTTCCCTGATATGCTTGGGGGTGATGTGACAGACTGATGGGCTTGGTTTTCAGGTGCCACCTGTGCGCTTTCCGCAGAAGACTGGGTGGAAGACCATGTGGTGAACGTGCTGGAAGCACTGTCGGCCACCCAATCGATTAATGCCTGTACCTGCTCAGGCCTTACCATCCTAAGAGCGGCATTGGGCCCCACAAGATATTGCGGTACATTCTGCCGGCTAGTTGAGGGAGTTCGTTCCCTACTGTGTACGCCTGGGGCCGAACGGCCACGTCCTCTACCAGCAACAGAGGCTCCACGGACACCACCACGACCGCGTCCTCGTCCCTTAATAGTATTTTTCTTCATTGTTGCGATTCAACTCGCACCACAATGAAATATATTATTTTTTATAAGCAAAATCCCCTCACTGGAATACTTTCAGTCTTTTGACTGGATGGATTACAGATGGAATGACTGTTATATGTGAGTACCGCTTTCTTTGACAGATTCTAGTATGGGTACATATATGTTTTCCCAACCCCAGCACATTAGTTTGCTAATTCCAGATGTATGAAACGCAGGCCTAACTGTATCTAGTATATTGAACGCCAGATAAACTAACTTGGCCTTTTTTAAATAAAAAAAAAATTCCCTCACTGGAATACTTTCAGTCTTTTGACTGTATGGATTACAGATGGAATGACTGTTATATGTGAGTACCGCTTTCTTTGACAGATTCTAGTATGGGTACATATATGTTTTCCCAACCCCAGCACATTAGTTTGCTAATTCCAGATGTATGAAACGCAGGCCTAACTGTATCTAGTATATTGAACGCCAGATAAACTAACTTGGCCTTTTTTTAAATAAAAAAAATTCCCTCACTGGAATACTTTCAGTCTTTTGACTGTATGGATTACAGATGGAATGACTGTTATATGTGAGTACCGCTTTCTTTGACAGATTCTAGTATGGGTACATATATGTTTTCCCAACCCCAGCACATTAGTTTGCTAATTCCAGATGTATGAAACGCAGGCCTAACTGTATCTAGTATATTGAACGCCAGATAAACTAACTTGGCCTTTTTTAAATAAAAAAAATTCCCTCACTGGAATACTTTCAGTCTTTTGACTGTATGGATTACAGATGGAATGACTGTTATATGTGAGTACCGCTTTCTTTGACAGATTCTAGTATGGGTACATATATGTTTTCCCAACCCCAGCACATTAGTTTGCTAATTCCAGATGTATGAAACGCAGGCCTAACTGTATCTAGTATATTGAACGCCAGATAAACTAACTTGGCCTTTTGTAAATAAAAAAAATCCCCTCACTGGAATACTTTCAGTCTTTTGACTGTATGGATTACAGATGGAATGACTGTTATATGTGAGTACCGCTTTCTTTGACAGATTCTAGTATGGGTACATATATGTTTTCCCAACCCCAGCACATTAGTTTGCTAATTCCAGATGTATGAAACGCAGGCCTAACTGTATCTAGTATATTGAACTCCAGATAAACTAACTTGGCCTTTTTTAAATAAAAAAAAAATTCCCTCACTGGAATACTTTATGGCTTTTCACTGTATGGATTACAGGTGGACTGGTATTAGTAGGGGTGACACAAGCACACCCAAGTCCCTGATGTAGGATTTCTATGGCACAGACCACTATTACAAGTGATTAATGGACCTTGGGAGAGATTGTGCTGCAGCACTAGTCCCAAGATGGCCGCCGCCTATCAGCCCAGTAACATGTGCCACAAAATGGTCTGCACAACCTTTAAAAAAAATAGCCTTGGACTGTGCTGCTAAATCGCTATTGGTCTGAATCCCAGGTGTAGATGTCTGACTTGTTTGGAGCTTTGGAATGCACACTGTGGCAGCTTCTGCTGCAGCACTACAAGTCGCAAAATGGCGGCCGGCGGTCAGCCCAGGTACATGTGGATGGAAAAATCACTCTGGCCACTCTAAAAATAGCCAATCCCTATCAAAAAAGCAGCTCAGCTGCAGTTGTTCAGATGAATCACAGGTGGAGGAGAGAAATTTGCTTCCAGTTATTCAATTATCCCTGCCTATTCTCGCCCTAGCATCAGCTGCGTCTATCCCTGTTCTATTCACATCGGGAGTGAGCACGTCCCGACGTGCGCACAAGCTTATAAAGAGGCTGAGTCACATGCTGCACTTGGCCAATCACAGCCTTGCCAATAGTAGGCATGCTGCGATGGCATCTTAGGGCAAGTAGTATGATGCATGTTGATTGGCTGCTTTGCAGCCTTTCAAAATGCGCCAAAATACATGCCGAACGACGAACCCGAACCCGAACTTTTACGAAAAAGTTCGGGTTCGGGTCCGTGTCACGAACACCCCAAAATTCGGTACGGACCCGAACTATGCTCGAACTGTTCGCTCAACACTAGTAGGGATCCCAGAACGGGCAGAAGGGGACAATTGTATCGAATTTATGGAGAGATGGATAAAGGAGAACTGTAGGGAGGGTACTCTTTCCCCTTTGTTCGCTATCGAAAGAGCACATAGGGTCCCCACAAAAAAGAGGGTTCCAGGGGACTATCCCAGACATATGTTGCTTAAATACTTACTTGCTAAGGATCGAGATACAATACTGTCTGATGCTAGAACCTCCGAAAAATACCAGATACATGGGGAAAAGATAAGACTCTTCCCAGATTACTCAGCTGACACCAATGCACGTAGAAAAGAGTTCATAACTGTTAAAAAGAGACTAAGGGAGGCAGGTTTGAAGTATAGTCTGCTTTTTCCAGCAAAATTAAGAGTGGAATACAAAGGAAGGTTTGATTTTTTTCAGACGCCACCTGAGGTTAGTGAATGGGCGGATGGGATGGGCCTTTGAGGGGGGGGGGGGGGAAGGGGGGGTAAGGAGCCATTATGCTAAGTAATGGAGCCGCCCCGACTGCTGACAAGTAGAGGGGGGGCTATTCAGGGTGGGAGGGAGGTGGTATTTTGGAGAAGAGGGAGAGGGGACGTGGGTTTATTTTTTTTTTCTTCTTCCCTCTCTGCTAGATGGTTAGGATTCTTTCATTGAACGTGAGAGGTTTACGAGAGAGGGTAAAGAGATATGCTATCCTTGAGTGGATGAAGAGGTTCTTGCCAGCCATCGTTTGCCTCCAAGCGACACACCTAGATAAAGAATCCTTAAGGTGGTTGGAGAAGAGATGGATAGTGGAAGGGTACCATTCGGTATACACTACTTATTCAAGAGGGGTCTCAATTCTGATACATGATAAGATTAAATTTGAGTGTGTTGCATACGAGGCCGACTGTGGTAGGTACCTCTTCTTACAATGCAATATAGAAGGGGTTAAAATAGTAATCGCAAATATATATATTCCACCACCATATAAGCCAGATGTCTTGTATGAATTACATAGATTCATGTTGTATAGACAAGAATGTACAGGGTGGGCCATTTAAATGGATACACCTTAATAAAATGGGAATGGTTGGTGATATTAACTTCCTGTTTGTGGCACATTAGTATATGTGAGGGGGGAAACTTTTCAAGATGGGTGGTGACCATGGCGGCCATTTTGAAGTCGGCCATTTTGAATCTAACTTTAGTTTATTTCAATAGGAAGAGCGTCATGTGACACATCAAACTTATTAGGAATTTCACAAGAAAAACAATGGTGTGCTTGGGTTTAACGTAACTTTATTCTTTCATGAGTTATTTACAAGTTTCTGACCACTTATAAAATGTGTTCAATGTGCTGCCCATTGTGTTGGATTGTCAATGCAACCCTCTTCTCCCACTCTTCACACACTGATAGCAACACTGCAGGAGAAATGCTAGCACAGGCTTCCAGTATCCGTAGTTTCAGGTGCTGCACATCTCGTATCTTCACAGCATAGACAATTGCCTTCAGAAGACCCCAAAGATAAAAGTCTAAGGGGGTCAGATCGGGAGACCTTGGGGGCCATTCAACTGGCCCACGACGACCAATCCACTTTCCAGGAAACTGTTCATCTAGGAATGCTCGGACCTGACACCCATAATGTGGTGGTGCACCATCTTGCTGGAAAAACTCAGGGAACATGCCAGCTTCAGTGCATAAAGAGGGAAACACATCATTATGTAGCCATTTTGCATATCCAGTGGCCTTGAGGTTTCCATTGATGAAGAATGGCCCCACTATCTTTGTACTCCATATACCACACCATACCATCAATGGTGCAGCACCTGAAACTACGGATACTGGAAGCCTGTGCTAGCATTTCTCCTGCGGTGTTGCTATCAGTATGTGAAGAGTGGGAGAAGAGGGTTGCATTGACAATCCAACACAATGGGCAGCACATTGAACACATTTTATAAGTGGTCAGAAACTTGTAAATAACTCATGAAAGAATAAAGTTACGTTAAAACCAAGCGCATCATTGTTTTTCGTTTGAAATTCCCAATAAGTTTGATGTGTCACATGACCCTCTTCCTATTGAAAAAACAAAAGTTGGATTCAAAATGGCCAACTTCAAAATGGCTGCCATGGTCACCACCCATCTTGAAAAGTTTCCCCCCTCACATATACTAATGTGCCACAAACAGGAAGTTAATATCACCAACCATTCCCATTTTATTAAGGTGTATCCATATAAATGGCCCACCCTGTATAATGATTGCAATAGGAGACTATAATGCTGTAATGGACCCACTCAGGGATAGAATGTCTAGCAGAGGGGGAAGAATACAAAATGTAGATTTGTTTAAACTGGCCTTGGAATTTAACTGGATTGATGTTTGGCGCTATCAGAACCCGGAAGAAACTATGTATTCCTGTTATTCCAAAACACACCAAACCTGGTCAAGAATAGATATGGTCTTGGGAAATAAAAATCTAATGTCCCAAAACAGGATTAAGATAAAGTATTTGCCTATGGCTTTATCCGATCATAGTGCTGTGGTAATGGAACCGGATTTGAATAGAAAGAATAACTTGCCAATGTTCAAGTTTAATGCTCAGTGGTTATCATTGATTTCAGATAAAGAGGGTATAATGGAGGAATTAAGATTTTTTTTTTCAGGAGAACAATAATTCCGCTAGTAGATTGATAGTTTGGGACACCGCCAAGGCATACTTGAGAGGATTGTTGTATAAAAAGGTGAATTATTGGAAGAAAAGTACTAAAGAAAGAGGCAATGCAAAAGGAAAAAAATTTAGAAGAAACAAGAATAGCATGGATAACGAACCCCACTGAATACAATAGGAAGGAATGGGTGGAGGAACAGGAAAAGTTAAAAATATACCAGTTAGATAGAAGTAGAAGATAATTGCTCTTCCAAGGGTTTCGGTTAGCCTCAGAGGGAGAAAAGGTTGGTAAAATTTTAGCAAGTATTGTAAAAAATCAAAGAGGGAAATCCTGGATAGGGGCGATTAGAGATAATATGGACAAAATAATTAGTTCACCGGAAGGAGTTAAAAAAGTTTTTGTGGAAAATTTCCAGGAACTCTATAAGTCTAGGGTACAATGTTCGAAAATAGATTTGGACTTATATTTAGACCAGATTGCCTTGAGAGAGATATCTCAGGCTCAAAAGGAATATTTGGAAAAAGAAATATCGATTTCAGAAATTAACGAGGTTTTGGGTACGGTGAATCCTGCAAAAACACCAGGGTGTGATGGCCTCCCCTTTGAAATATATAAAACTTTTGCCCAGGTGTTAATACCAGAATGAAAATAACATTGTGTGAGGCTCAAAAAATAGGGGATTTACCAGATTCCATGAAAGAGGCAATTATTACATGAATTCCAAAAAAGGGTAAAGAACAATTAGACCCCGGGTGATATAGACCAATATCTTTGTTAAATATGGATGTTAAAATGTTGGCAAAAGTCTTGGCAGGCAGTCTTTCTAAGGTGATTAAAGGTATAATCCATGAAGACCAGACAGGTTTTATACCCGGTAGAACGATATATTCAAATATAAGAAGGTTGTACCTTAATATTGAGGCTAATAGAATAGAAACTGGTGAGAAAGCTATACTTTCACTGGATGCCCAAAAGGCATTTGATTGTATCGAGTGGGAGTATTTATGGGCAATCTTGAAAAGGGTTGGTATAAGGGAGGGATTTATGAGATGGATTCAGCTTATATATTCCAACCCGAGGGCTAGAGTGATGGTGGATGGGAGCCTGACCCTGCCTCTTGCCCTGTATCGGGGCACTAGGCAGGGATGCCCTCTCTCCCCATTACTATTTGCTATAGCGATCAAGTATAATAAGAAATTATAGGGAGTTCAAAGGTTTTCAATATGTGGAAGGAGATGAAAAATGATTAATGTATGCTGATATTTTATTATTTATGCACAATATTGGGGACCAGTTTAATAGAGTAATAGATATAATAGATACGTTTTAGTTTTTTTTTCTTTCTGGTTTAAATATTAATTGGGGGAAATCCCATATGATGTTATTAGGAGATGGGCAATCACAGAAGGACTCAAGGGTGCATGTGCTTGAGAAACACGAGAGTTTTAAATATTTAGGTATACAAATTTCCGGAAATATAGAAGAATATGAAAAGTTAAACGTACTTCCAGTAATAAAAGAACTTAGAACTAAAATACATATCTGGAAAAGATTACCCCTGTCAATTCAGGGTCGGGTAAACCTAATAAAAATGATTTTTCTTCCAAAAATACTTTATGTCCTACAAAATGCCCCATTCAGATTGCCGCAGAAGATTTTTAGGTTATTAGATAGCCTAATGGGGGATTTTATTTGGAAAGGTGCTATCCCTAGGATAAAAAAAGAAGTGCTTCAGCTCCCAGTAAGAGAGGGAGGATTGGCGGTTCCTAACTGGTTTTTATATTATTTAATAACACAATATAGTCAGATAAAAGGTAGTTTGAACGGTTTAGTGGGAAGACAGGAATTAAACAGACTGGGTTGGAGAGGGGAATGGAATGACTTAGAGGTATTGGAATCAGGTACACTAGGGAAAAATATTATAGGAAATAGAACACTGAATTCACTGGAGTATATATGGTTGGAAGTTAAAAAAATATTAGAGATCAAAGGTTTTTTGCAGTATACACCTATTTGGAAAAAATTTAATTTAAAGGAATTGCAAATGATTAGGACTTACAAAAAACTGGGAAAAAAAGGGGATGAAATATTTAGGTCAAGTATTTGAGGAAGACAAACTGAAGGACACATTGGCTAGGGAGTTTGGGATCCCCCAAAAGGATATCTATAAATATTTCCAGCTTAGGAATGCTTTGACGACAGTGGTGCATGTAGACAAATATAGAAAGGAACAATCAAATAGAATTTATAAATTCACTAATGGAGGAGAAAAAAGAGGAATAACTGCAAAAAGATATGGGATCTTGATGGAGGAAGGAAAAAAAACGGATTACAATACTTGCTAGAGGAAAATGGGAAAAAGAACTTCAGTCTTTTACGGAAGAGAAATGGAAAGATGCTCTTAGAAGTTATGCTATGGTGTCGGATAGGGGTTCACATAAGATATCACAGTTTTTTTATAGTACATAGATTACACCGATCTCCTTGGATATTAAAGAAAATGGGTGTGAGAACTTCAGATAAGTGCCCAAAATGTAGGGGAGAGAATGCAGATCTTATACATTGTTTTTGGAGATGCCCCAGACTCTTTAGATATTGGAAAGAGATAGCAGAGATTGTACTAGTATTTTTGTATGTTCAAGTTTTTGAAGATCCAATAGTTTGTATACTGGGGGCAACTGAACATCTGAAGTTAAAAAAAGAGGTACGGTTGGTTTTGGGTAAAGTACTATTTCAAGCTAGACTCCTTATACTTAGGAAATGGGTAAAGGAAGATCCCCCCACAGTGGGACAGTGGCGAGAGGCAAGTTGTTAACCTGATTAAAGTTGAACGGGTGACAGAGTTATACTAAAAAAATTGATGAAATATGGAAAAAATGGTCATACTAGGCCTGGATGTTGATGTTTGTGTTTTTTTTTTTGTTTGTTTTTTTCCATCCCTCTCTCTCTCTCTCTCTCTCTCTAAGGGGTGGTGGGTGGGTAAAGAAAGGGAAAAAAAAAAAAGGGAAGAAATAAAGTTATTATAATATTTATTAAGTTGTAATATGGATTTTTATAATGTAGTATTGTTGTGATTTGTGTACATGTTTTCACAAAATTGAAGTAAAAATAATAAAAAAATATTGCTGTTATATTTTTGTTTGAAAAAAACACCCTTTTTGTGCTACATCGTACATTTGCGACCTGCGCTGCATTTCTGACAGTCCAATACAACCGTTAAATACTACTGTTATATTGTGGTTTGAAAAAAACACCCTTTTTGTGCTACATCGTACATTTGCGGCCAGCGCTGCGTTTCTGACAGTCCAATACAACCGTTAAATACTGCTGTTATATTTTTCATAAAAAAAAAAAACCCTTTTTGTGCTAGATAGTACATTTGCGCCCTGCGCTGCATTTCTGACAGTCCAATAAAACCGTTAAATACTGCTGTTACATTGTCGTTTGAAAAAAACACACTTTTTGTGCAAGATATTACATTTGCGGCCTGCGCTGCATTTCTGACAGTCCAATAAAACCGTTAAATACTGCTTTTACATTGTCGTTTGAAAAAAACTCACTTTTTGGCCATAAAGTACCTTTGTGGCCTGTGCTGCATATCTGACAGCCAGGCAAATAAATACAGTAAATCCATCTGTAGAATTCTGGGGTGACATTTCCACGATTATCAGGCCAGTCATTCGCAAGTGGCTCGGAGGGTGGGTTCCTGCACCAACATAGGCCAGGTACACAATTGTCCAGCCAGGGCACATATGCAATACATAATTTTTACACCCTGGACACAGAGAGAAAATGTATCTGTCTGTTCATTCTGTGGTTGAACTTCCTACAGCAAATTTTTGGTGGGCGCAATGCAACATCTAAAATAAATATTAATAATTTAATACTTAATCCGTCTGTTAGTTAGGTGGGCGACAAACCAATTTTAGTGTGAAGTACACCTGCACCTGCATATGTGCCAGGGACAATAATATATTTAATCCGTCTGTGAGTTCAGGGGTTGACATATTTGCATTGTTAGCTGTTTTATACCCCTGCTCTACATATAGCAGACAGGGAAATAATTAAAAAAAATTTGTCTGTTACATTGTTGGGTGACATTAACCCTTTTTTGGCTGTTTTATACCCCTGATCTACATAGCAGACAGGGAAATAATTTAAAAAAAATCGTCTATTACATTGGTTGGTGGCATTAACCAATTTTTGCCGTTTAAAAACCCCTGCTCTGCATAGGTGACAGGGAGTTACATTTTTAAAATTTGTCTGTTCCATTGGTGGGTGACATTAACCAATTTTTGCCCTTGAAAAACCCCTGTTCTGCATAGGTGACAGGGACTGAAATTTCTAAAAATCGACTGTTCCATTGGTCGGTGACATTAACCCATTTTTGCAGTTTAAAAACTCCTGCTCTGCATAGGTGACAAGGATTTAAATTTCTAAAAATCATCTGTTCTATTGGTGGATGACATTTTTGCTGTTGAAAAACCCCTGCTCTGCATTGCTGACAGAGAACTAAATTTAGTAAAAACATCTGTTACTTTGGTGGGTGACCATAAAAACTGAGGAGAGCGTAAAATTAGGGATGTGGCCCCGGTCATGGTGCTGCTGGTGTTGCTGGAGCTCCTGTTGCAGGGATAGGACGTGGTCGATCTGTGCCAGCTACACGCCCAAATAAAACACCTTCTTCAGGTGCGAGTAGGCGACAGAGCCTTCAGCGTTATTTAGTAGACCCGAATGCCGCTCTACGAATGGTGAGGCCAGAACAAGTACAGGCGCTAGTAGATTGGGTGGCTGACAGTGCCTCCAGTTCCTTCACATTGTCTCCAACCCAGTCCCCTGATGAAAGATCAGAGTTGGCACCTTCAGCCCATGACCATCAGTCTTTCAACTCACCCACTTGCAAATCAGCCAAGCAGTCTGAGCCCCAAGTCATGCAGCAGTCTCTTCTACTTTTTGACGACTCTGTTAGCAGGATTTCCCAGGGACATCCACATAGCACTGCCCCAGAAGTGGAAGAGATTGACTTATATTACAGGATGAGTACATGGGAGGACCACCGCAGCACGTCTCGGATGATAACGAAACACAGGTGCCAACTGCTGTGGCTTTCGAAAGTGTGCAGACCGACAAGGAGGGCAGGGGTGAAGACTGGGTGGAGGATGATGTGGAGGACGATGAGGTCCTCGACCCCACATGGAATCAAGGTCATGCGAGTGACCTATCTAGTTCGTAGGAAGAGGAGGTGGTTGCACAGAGCCACCAGCACAGCAAAAGAGAGAGCAGGGTGCAAAAGCGGAGCGGCCGTCCCCTAGAAAGTACGCCTGCTACTGCCCACCGCAGCAAGGGACCGAGCACACCTAAGCCAGCTCCAAGGAGTTCCCTGGCGTGGCAGTTCTTCAGACAATGCGCTGATGACAAGACACGAGTGGTTTGCACGCTGTGCAATCAGAGCCTGAGACGAGGCATAAACGTTCTAAACCTGAGCACAACCTGCATGACCAGGCATCTAAGTGCAAAGAACGAGCTGCAGTGGAGTAGACGCCTCAAAAACAAAGAAAGGTCTCTGGCTCCTCCTGCTTCCTCTTCTGCTGCAGTCTCGGCCTCTTCATCCCCCTCTGGAGTGACAGTGGCACCTGCCACGCCGCAAACGCCCCCTCTGGAGTGACAGTGGCACCTGCCACGCCGCAAACAGATGATGTGGCAGCAACTCAACCACCTTGGTCATCAAGCATCTCCACAATGTCCCATGGATGCGTTCAGCTGTCTATCTCCGAAAAACTGGAGCGGAAGAGGAAGTACCCCCACTTCCCACCCGCGATCTCTGGCCCTGAATGCCATAATTTCAAAATTCCTGGCCTTTGAAATTCTGTCATTCCGTCTGGTGGAGACAGAGAGTTTTAAAAGCCTTATGGCAGTGGCTGTCCCACAGTACGTTGTTCCCAGCCGCCACTACTTTTCCAGGCGAGCCATTCCTTCCCTGCACAACCAAGTGGGGGACAAAATCAGGTGTGCACTGCGCAACGCCATCTGTGGCAAGGTCCACCTAACTACGGATACGTGGACCAGTAAGCATGGTCAGGGACGTTATATCTTCCTAACAGCACACTGGGTAAATGCAGTGGTGGCTGGGCCTGAGGCGGATAGCAGTTTGGCGCATGTCCTTCCACCACCGAGGATTGCAGGGCGTTTCTCTTTGCCTCCTGTTGCTTCCTCCTCCTACTCCACTTCCTCATCCTCTACCGCCTCCTCACCCGGTCAGCATAACACCTTCACCACCAACTTCAGCACAGCCAGGGGTAAACAACAGCAGGCAGTTTTGAAACTTATCTGTTTGGGGGACAAACCCCACACCGCGCACGAACTGTGGACGGGCATGGAACAACAGACCGATGAGTGGTTGGTGCCAGTGAGCCTCAAGCTCGGCCTGGTGGTGTGCAATAATGGGCGAAATCTCGTAGCAGCTTTGGGCCTAGCAGGTTTGACGCACATCCCTTGCTGGCGCATTTGCTGAATTTAATTTAATAACTTGTCCCACATTTCCGCCCGATCACATTTCAGCCATTGACCTCCCTTGGATGTGGTATCCCTTTCTCAGGCTCCCTCTCCGGCATGGAACCCTGATTCCCCGTTACACATGATCACCATGGTAGGCGCATAAAAGAACATCGAAAGTTGATAGGGAAGATATTCAATTGTATCAAGGTCGTTACGGGGACGTGCGATCAGGCAGAAGTTATCGAGAGTCAACAAAGAGGCAGCAGGGCCTTTCCTTTATAACGTTTCCTAATCCAAAATACTGCAGTGACATTCCCTGTAATTTTTTTATTAATCATTCCAATAACAGGGCATCTAACTGTTATTTATCGTCACTACCTCCCCTAGTCGGGAGTGGGTAATTGCTGCGCGCTCTTTCCTTTACTTGGATGCTTCTGCTTTAATAACTCGTCCCACATTTCCGCTTGATCACATTTCAGCCATTGACCTCCCTTGGATGTGGTATCCCTTTCTCAGGCTCCCTCTCCGGCATGGAACCCTGATTCCCTGTTACCCATGATCACCATGGTAGGCGCATAAAAGAACATCGAAAGTAGATAGAGAAGATATTCAATTTGATCAAGGCCATCACGGGGACGTGCGACATGGTTGAGCAGTATGTGTGCACACGCCTACACGTATAGACTGATTGGCTTGCCCCCTTCAACTTCTGGGTCTCCAAATTGGGCACATGGCCTAAGCTTGCCCTTTATGCCTTGGAGGTAACTGGCCTGCCCTGCAGCCAGTGCATTGTCTGAACGTTTGTATAGCATGGCAGGAGGGGGCTATCAAAGAGAAGCACAGCCGCCTTTCCACAGCCAATGTGGACAAGCTCACGTTTATTAAAATGAACCAGGCAAGGATCCCACAGTACTTGTCCGTACCTTGTGCAAAATAGACATGTATACCGGCCTCACCCAGCCATTGTTGTACTTCAGCACACTTTCTCTTTTTTTTATTTTTTCTATTTCCCAATGTTTTGGGGTCTACCCAAATTTGAACAAAAAATAAATAAATAAATAAATTATAAAATAAAATAAAAAACAAAAACCAGTGTTGGCTACCTCCTCCTCCACTGCCGCTTCCACTTACACCGCCACATTCACCGCCTCCTCAACCTCCTACTCCATATGGTCCTCCTCCTCCTAGATCAAGATAATTTTTTTTTATTTTTACGTATTTTATGTTATTAGAAGTCTTTTCCCTATCCATATTTGTTTGCAGAGCACTTGCCATACTCTTAACCACATTTTGCTGCCTTTTGCATCCCTCTAGCCCTTTCCATGACTTTTTTAGAGCCATTTTAGTGCTCCAAAGTTCGGATCCCCATTGACTTCAATGGGGTTCGGGTTCGGGGTCAAGTTCGGGTCCTGAAATCGAACATCCAGGTGTCCGCTCAACTCTAATTGTTATCCAATGACCATCTAATATACCTCCAGCCACATAATAAATTGCTCTTTTCTGACGGTGAATGAATAATTCTTGGGGCCTGTAGTCCACTGGCCTGAAGTAAAATTGTTATCCAATGACCGTCTAATATACCTCCAGCCACATAATAACTTGATGTTTTCTGTCCCGTGAATGCCTAATGTTTGGGACCTGTACTCCCGTGGCTTAAAATAAAATTCTTCTAGGCTTCAGCAGGGCACATTTTTGAGAGTTTCCCTTTAAGATGCATAAAAATGGCCCCTGATTAAAATAAATATTTTTTAAAGGAATTTTTGCCATTGATCCCCCTCTGGTATGTCACTGTCCATGTTGTGGGTTGATTTGTGAACTTCTAGTAAGGCCTCTTTCACACTTGCGTTGTTCGGATCCGTCGTGTACTCCATTTGCCGGAAGTGCCCGCCGGATCCGTAACACCGCAAGTGAACTGAAAGCATTTGAAGACGGATCCGTCTTCAAAATGCGTTCAGTGTTACTATGGCACCCAGGACGCTATTAAAGTCCTGGTTGCCATAGTAGTAGTGGGGAGCGGGGGAGCAGTATACTTACCGTCCGTGCGGCTCCCGGGGCGCTCCAGAATGACGTCATGGCGCCCCATGCGCATGGATGACGTGATCCATGCGATCACGTCATCCATGCACGTGGGGCGCCCTGACATCACTCTGAAGCGCCCCGGGAGCCGCACGGACGGTAAGTATACTGCTCCCCCGCTCCCCACTACACTTTACCATGGCAAACAGGACTTTAGTGTCCTGGCAGCCATGGTAACCATTCAGAAAAAGCTAAACGTCGGTAATGCGCCGAAACGACGTTTAGCTTAAGGCCGGATCCGGATTAATGCCTTTCAATGGGCATTAATTCCGGATCCGGCCTTGCGGCAAGTGTTCAGGATTTTTGACCGAAGCAAAAAGCGCAGCATGCTGCGGTATTTTCTCCGGCCAAAAAACTTTCCGTTCCGGAACTGAAGACATCCTGATGCATCCTGAATGGATTTCTCTCCATTCAGAATGCATGGGGATAATCCTGATCAGGATTCTTCCAGCATAGAGCCCCGACGACGGAACTCTATGCCGGAACAGAACAACGCAAGTGTGAAAGAGCCCTTAGTATTTGGTGGCTGCAAATATGACCTGAAGGTTTTTTAGGTTCGCCTGCCATTTGACGCGGCATTTGACCGTCTGTTCAAAGTTAGGTTTGCTGAGGTGTACACATCTGATAAAAATGTCTGAGTAGATGAGTCCCTATTACTTTTCAAAGGGAGGGTTAGATTCCGCCAGTACCTGCCTAGCAAACGGAAAAGTTATGGCATTAAGATTTAAGAGAATTTAAGTGGGAAGATAGTGTGGGACTTACTGCACCCACTGCTGGATAAGGGATACCACCTCTATTTGGATAACTATTATACCAGCATACCCCTATTCATGTCCCTAATTGCCAGAGGTACTGTGGCTTGTGGCACAGTGCACAAAAATCTGAGAGGCCTCCCTAGATTCCTGGTTGGGCAACCACTGAGAATGGGTGAAAGCAGGACTCTCCTCCATGAGAACATGCTGGCGGTTAAGTACAAGGACAAGAGGGATGTCCTTTTACTGACTACCATTCACAGTGCCAACACTGTCCCCAAACCAGTTTGCATTCTGGACTACAATTGGCACCTGGGAGGGGTTGATCTTTCAGATCAAGTTCTGAAGCCCTACAGTGCCACACGAAAAACGAAAGTGTGGAACAAAAAGCTATCTGTGCACCTCGGCAACATTTTCCAGGTCAAGTCCCCCATTCAGCAAGGAAGGGAAGGACCAAAAAAAAGATGTGTGTTCCAAAAGGGGGATAACTAAATACACCATTTAACACTGCGAAACCTGCCCTAAAAACCTGGCCTGTGCCTGCAGGATTGTTTCAAAATCTACCACTCATCCATGGAATATTAATTTAATTTCATCCTTTATGTGACCCTGTAAGTTTTACCACCGTATACAGTCCTGATCAAAAGTTTAAGACCACTTGAAAAATGGCAAAAAATCCTATTTTACATTGTTGGATCCTAACAAGGTTCCGAGTAGAGCTTCAACATGCAACAAGAAGAAATGAGAGTGAGACAAAACATTTTTTGAGCATTCAATTAATTGAAAATAATGATTTAACTGAAACAGGCTGTTTTTCAGCTGATCCAAATTTTAGGATCACATGCCTTTAAAAGGCCAAATCAGTGCAAAGATGTGGATTCATTGTCATTTTCTGTCAGGTAGTCACACGTTGTGATGGCAAAGGCAAAAAAACTTTAACTTTTTGAACGTGGTCGGGTTGTTGAACTACATAAGCAGGGTCTCTCACAGCGCGCCATTGCTGCTGAGGTGGGACGCAGTGAGACAGTCATTTGGAATTTCTTAAATGATCCTGAGGGTTATGGAACAAAAAAGTCAAGTGGAAGACCCAAAGAAATTTCATCAGCACTGAGCCGGAGGATCCACTTGGCTGTCTGTCAAGACACTGGACGATCCTCGACCCAAATTAAGGCCCTTACTGGTGCTGACTGCAGCCCCATAACCATCAGACGGCATCTGAGACTGAAGGGCTTCAAAAACAAAAAACGTCTTCAAAGACCTCATTTCCTTGAACGCCACAGAACTGCTCGTTTGGACTTTGCAAGAGAGCACCAAACATGGGACATTCAAAGGTGGAAGAAAGTTTTATTCTCTGATGAGAAAAAAATTAACCTTGATGGTCCTGATGGTTTCCAACGTTACTGGCATGACAAGCAGATCCCACCTGAGATGTTTTCTACGCGCCATAGTGGAGGGGGCGCCATAATGGTCTGGGGTGCTTTTTCCTTCAGTGGAACAATGAAGCTTCAGGAAGTGCAGGGGCGTCAAACGGCCGCTGGCTATGTCCAGATGTTGCAGAGAGCATTCCTCATGACTAAGGGCCCTCGTCTGTGTGGTAACGACTGGGTTTTTCAACAGGACAACATTACAGTACACAATGCCCGTAGGACAAGGGACTTCTTCCAGGAGAATAACATCACTCTTTTGGCCCATCCTGCGTGTTCCCCTGATCTAAATCCACTTTTCACCAACCACTACATATTCATTTCTGTGAAACACCTCTTTGCTCAAAAGTGCCCTTTCCACCCCTTAAAATGTTCATACGGGGGACACTTCTTGGGGTTTATAATTTCTGGGGACCTCAGGAATTTTTTAAATGAGACATGGCACCTAAAATTCATGTCTGCCAATTCAGGCCTGCCGGCAAAATCCATATTTTGCTGTTTGCCTGCTGTGCATCCATACAACAGGCTACAAGCACATATGGGGTGTTTACTGAATGGGGAGAAAATGGGGAGCACATACTGGTGTGCATTTTCTCCTTTAACCCCTTATGAAAGTGAAAAATTGAGGTCTGCTAGTAATTTTTCATTTTCACAGCCGTGTGCTTTTAAATCCTTCGACAAGTGTTTCTGCCTTCTGTGAGACACCTGTTTGCTGAAAAGTACCCTTTCCACCCCTTAAAATGTTCATACGGGGGTGCACTTTCCAAAATAGGGACACTTTTTGGGGTTTTTAATTTCTGAGGACCTCAGGAATTTTCTTAATGCGACATGGCACCTAAAATCCATGTCTGCCAATTCAGGCCAGCAAAATCCATATTTTTCTGTTTGCATCTAGAGCCCTGCTGTGCGCCCATACATCAGTTTTTGAGCACATATGGGGTGTTGCTGTATTTGGGGGGAAATGGGGAACAAAATATGGGGTGCATTCTGACCTGTTGCCCTTTGGGAAAGTGAAAAATGTGGGTGTAAGGCAACTTTTTCTTTAAAAAATTGCAATTTTTCAATTTCACTGCCAAATGTTTCTTAGGCCGAATACACACGTCCATGGAACATGGACGTGAGCGGTCCATGGTATCCCGGCCTGGCATCCTGCTGACAGCAGGAGCGTACGGCGTCATTGGTTGCTATGATGCCGTGCGCTTCATGCCGCGCTGCACTACAGTAATACACTCGTATAGATCATACGAGTGTATTACTGTAGTGCAGTGACAGCATGAAGCGCATGGCGTCATAGCAACCAATAACGCTTCCAGCTAAATCCGCTCTCCAAAAGCCATTTGGTGCTCCTTCCATTTTGAAACCTGCTGTGTGCCCATACATCAGTTTTTGAGAACACATGGGGTGTTGCCTTATTCAAGGGGAAATGTGGAACAAAACGTGGTGTTCAATTATTCCTGTTACTCTTTGGGAAAGTGAAAATTGTTGGTGTAAAGCAACTTTTTCTTGAAAAAGAGGGCTAGCATGCACACCCTCAATCTTCCCCATCGAGGTAACTTCTGGGTATTTAAGGCACACTCTCCTAGGGGAGGATTATGGAGCTTTAGGGTTCCTATTTTGCTAGTTATCAATAAAGGTGTGCTTTTCTGACTCTCTGCTCGTGTACGGTACATCTGATCCTCCCCTGCCTGTCTTGACTTTAGCCTGCCTCTTGTAATAATCCATTGCTGCCTGTCCTGACCTTGGACTAGTCTGTCATATATGCACGAACTTCACCTGCCCTGACCTCAGCCTGTTACCTCATTATGAATATTGCCAGACACCCTGGTGCTTCGCATCGGTGTCTCTGTTGAACGTGGGTCATACAGTATGCCAAATACACCAGGATCTGAAGAGATAGTGGCCTGTTGGCTCCCCTGCAGTGAAGACCAGAACCCTGTATATGGGTTATAGGGTGAAAACCAGGGGACTGCCAGGATAACATCCTTGGGGACAGCCCAAAGCTAAACTACTTAGTTGGCACAGTGTATCCACCCATACTGGCCATTATAATTTCCCTGCAGATAGCTTCTGGCTCTCTTCTCTTCCTGGAAACAAAAAAACAAATCCAACTCAGCTTATTCTTATTTTACTAGAAAGCTGATTGATGTTGCCTATTTACATGCACACTGGCTCCCAATTCTCAAGTCTTATTCATAAATCTGTGTCTGTTTGAAGTCAGTGAAAAAGTGGTCATTGTTTCATCCATAAAGGGTCCGTTTTTGATCTGTGTCCATTTTGTGTCCTCAAGGTTACATCAATTTAAGTTCACAAGAAGTTAAAAGAAGTTTACAATTCAAGTTTTTGAATTTCATGCATTGTCACTGAGAAGTCTTAAAATAAAAATAGTCCAGAACCTTCATAGCACAAAAGTTGGTGCTTTTGGTAATTTTATCCTGTTAATTTAGAAACAGCATGTGACCTAGATTATCACATCTGTCTGCCTATCGAGTTTTTTTCCAACCAAGATATTTTAACCATTCTGGAAAAAGCTGTAGAGTGTGAGGGAGCCATTCAGTGGTGAAGGAAAGTAGTTGAGAGTCATCCTTTGAGAAGAGTCCTCCAGGTCTGAGATGCATTGCTCTGTATCTAATAGTTGTTTTGTATGTTTTATGACCTTATTCCAAATGTGGCAAAGGAAGCCTTGAAAGTTGACTAGGTGTCATTAGGGTGGGTTCACACATTGGTCTTGGTGGCAGTGTTTGAGCCAATCAGATTTCAGATCAGACCCCCAATGTTTATAAGACCCCCATTCAGACCTCAGGTAAGCACCCAATGTTTCTAAGACCCCCAATTAGAACCCCATGTTAATCAGACCTCAGATCTGAGGAAAAAATAAATCAACTTACCTCTCCTACTCTGGACGCCACCGCTCCTGAGACCTAGCTCCTGCTTTTCCTGCCGCACTGTACTGTGACCCGACCTCGCACAGCGTGAGGTCACAGATCGAGTCAATGTTCTAACTCTGTGCACAGGTCATAGCACAGAGTGCGGCCAATGAAGACCACGAGTACAGAGCCCCCACAGGGAGCACTACATTCGCAGCTCCCCGGGCCTCCTATACTAATGAATGTTTCGCCTCATAAGACGCACTGATATTTTCCCTCCACATTGGGGGGAAAAAGTGCATCTTATAGGGCAAAAAATATGATTAAAACTTGTAAATTATTCATTTATATCTGCTTTTTCTGAACTTAAAGTGGCTGGCCCATTTAGGACATTGATGGCACATTGCTAGGATGTGCTATTAATGTCATATAGGTACAGGTCCCACCTCTGGAAGCTGCTCTTTTCTCCAAAACAACGCCCCTAAAGTGAAGGAGAGCATACCGTGCTTGAATACTGTAGTTTGCTCTCCATTCACTGCTACGTGAGTTACGAAAACAGTTGAGCAAGTCCCTTAGAAGAGCAAACTGCGCATGCATGGCCATCCCTCCCCGATAGGGGACTGCCAGCACTCAGCTATTGTCGGAACTCCTATAGCGAAGAAAAGAGGGTGGCCATGCAAGCACAGCTGCTCTCCTGCACTTCAGGAACCCTTTCTGGAGATAGAAGCAGGCCCAAGAGATGACTGCTGATATTAATGGCATATCTTAGCAATATGCCAACAATGTCCTAGATGGGAATACCTTTTTAAGACCACCAGGTTCAATCAGTGACTGACAGTTATCTGCGTGTACAGACTTACACAGAGAATGCTATCATTCACTGATAATACCTCCCCTGTGTACAACTCAGAAAGAGGATATATAAATGTATATATTTTCCCATAAAACTATATATTAATGTACTCAGCTCCTCCTGCTCTATAACATGCTGCCCGCAGATTGTACTGCATTTTGTGGTGGCAGGTCCTCTTTTAAGAACGTTCAAGGCAAAGCTGATAGACTGTTATGTTTAGGACATGGCCTGAGAAATGATGCATGAGAAAGAAGTTTAAGGAGAGTATGCATGTATCCGGCATTGCCCCTCAGACCCTGCACTGGGCATAACATAGTATATCAGACTTTATGAATATATAGAAATGGGTAATCCCTCTTAAAAGAGAATTTAACTAGGCAGCCTTCCTGTTCAGGTTTCTGAGAAATCTAGGTGACCCTAGCAAAAATGTCAATGGTCACTATTATATTTTCTATCATCCAACATCCAAAAACAGACATAACTAAGAAATGGTTAAATAGACTTAAATGACAACCCATCAGAAAAGAAAGACTCAAGGACTTATATTTGCTCCTCTTTAAGTGATATTTCAAGGTAACATAACAATGATGAGCACATTTTGCAGCGCTCTAGTCTTCCATCCCACTGCGAATAACAGACCTTGATAAAACACTTTGCACAAAGAAGCGCTGGTTTCTAAGCGTCTGTTCATTAAACCAAGGTGGCAGATCTGAAACATGATATGGAGGACTAACAGGAATGCTTTTATCAGGTGAACTACAGTAAATGTTATGTGATGCATCAGTGCAGCACAATGTGTGTTGAAATCCAGTCACCGCCAGTCCCTGCACTGCTTGTGCCCTTTACCTGCACACAGATTTCAATGATGTTGTCAGGTTAGTGGTTCCGTACATGACTTTATTAAGGGTTAACTGTAGGGTTAAGCAAACCCAAACTATAAAGTTCAGGTTCGTACCGAACTTTAGGATTTTTGGACCCCGGACCCGAACCCGAACTTTTCTGTAAAAGTTCGGGGTTCGAGTTTGGTGTTCGGCAAGTTAATGGCACTTTTTGAAAGGCTGCAGCGCAGCCAATCAACAAGCGCTTAACTCGTGAACTTAGAAGCCAATTTTGTTTTGTGGGTGCAGTGCAACATTTTTTTACCCTGAGCCCAGTGACACAGAAAAATACGTTTTATCCATATGTTAGTTAGGTCAGCGGCCATTTTGTGCAAGGTCAGTGCACCAGTACATTTGCGCCCTGCACTGCATTTGTGACAGTCCAATACAAGCGTTAAATACTGCTGTTATATTCTGGTTTTAAAAAAAACACCCATTTTGTGAAAGACACTACATTTGCAGCCCTTGCTGCATTTGTGACAGTCCAATACAATCGTTAAATATCGCAGTTATATTCTGGTTTTAAAAAACACCCATTTTGTGCAAGACCCTACATTTGGGGCCTTTGCTGAATCTGTGACAGTCCAATACAAGCTTTAACCCCTTAAGGACCGGGCTCATTTTCAACTTCAGGACCAGGCCATTTTTTGCAAATCTGACCAGTGTCACTTTAGGTGGTGATAACTTTAAAATGCTTTGACTTATTTAGGCCATTCTGAGAATTTTTTTTCGGCACATATTGTACTTCATGACACTGGTAAAATGGAGTAAAAAAAATTCTTTTTTATTTATAAAAAATACCAAATTTGCCCAAAAATTTTAAAAATTTGCAAATTTCCAAGTTTCAATTTCTCTACTTCTATAATACATATTAATACCTACAAAAATAGTTATTACTTTACATTTCCCATATGTCTTCTTCATGTTAGGATCATTTTGGGAATGACATTTTATTTTTGGGGGACGTTACAAGGCTTAGAAGTTTAGAAGTAAATCTTGAAATTTCTCATAAATTTTCAAAAACCAACTTTTTAAGGACCAGTTCAGGTATGAAGTCACTTTGTGAAGCTTACATGATAGAAACCACCCAAAAATGACCCCATTATAGAAACTACACCCCTCAAGGTATTCAAAACTGATTTTACAAATGTTGTTAACCCTTTAGGTGTTCCACAAGAATTAATGGAAAATAGAGATACAATTTCAAAATTTCACTTTTTTGGCAGATTTTCCATTTTAATATTTTTTTTCCAGTTACAAAGCAAGGGTTAACAGCCAAAAAAACTCATTATTTATGGCCCTGATTCTGTAGTTTACAGAAACACCCCATATGTGGTCGTAAACTGCTGTACGGGCACACGGTAGGGCGCAGAAGGAAAGGAATGCCATACGGTTTTTGGAAGGCAGATTTTGCTAGACTGTTTTTTTTTTTACACCATGTCCCATTTGAAGCCCCCCTGATGCACCCCTAGAGTAGAAACTCCAATAACGTGACGCCATCTGAGAAACTACACCCCTCAAGGTATTCAAAACTGATTTTTACAAACGTTGTTAACCCTTTAGGTGTTCCACAAGAGTTATTGGCAAATAGAGATGAAATTTCAAAATTTACATTTTTTGGCAAATTTTCCATTTTAATCCATTTTTTCCAGTAACAAAGCAAGGGTTAACAGCCAAACAAAACTCAATATTTATGGCCCTGATTCTGTAGTTTACAGAAACACCCCATATGTGGTCGTAAACTGCTGTACGGACACACGGCAGGGCGCAGAAGGAAAGGAATGCCATACGGTTTTTGGAAGGCAGATTTTGCTAGACTGTTTTTTTTTACACCATGTCCCATTTGAAGCCCCCCTGATGCACCCCTAGAGTAGAAACTCCAAATTAGTGACCCCATTTTAGAAACTACAGGATAGGGTGGAAGTTTTGTTCATACTAGTTTAGGGTACATATGATTTTTGGTTGCTCTATATTACACTTTTTGTGAGGCAAGGTAACAAGAAACAGCTTTTTTGGCACCTTTTTTTTTTTTTGTTATTTACAACATTCATCTGACAGGTTAGATCATGTGGTATTTTTATATAGCAGGTTGTCACGGATGCGGCGATACCTAATATGTATACAATTTTTTATTTATGTAAGTTTTACACAATGATTTCATTTTTGAAACAAAAAAAAACATGTTTTAGTGTTTCCATAGTCTAAGAGCCATAGTTTTTTCAGTTTTTGGGCCATTATCTTGGGTAGGGTATGATTTTTGCGGGATGAGATGACGGTTTGATTGGCACTATTTTGGGGTGTATATGACTTTTTGATCGCTTGCTATTACACTTTTTGTGATATAAGGTGACAAAAAATTTCGGTGTTCATCTGAGGGGTTAGATCATGTGATATGTTTATAGAGCTGGTCGATATGGACGCGACGATACCTAATATGTCTATATGTCTTTTCCCTATTTTTTTTTTTACTTTATTTTTGGAAAAGGACGCTTTTTTTTTTTTACTTGAAACTTTTAATTTTTTTTGTAAAACTTTAATTTTATTAACTTTTTTTTTCACTTTCTTTTTTGTCCCACTATGGGACAGGGTCTGATCCTTGTTTCAATACAGCACAATACATCTGTATTGTGCTGTATTGAACTGTTAGTGTCTTACACTGTAAGACGCTAACAGTTGCCTAGGAGACCCAGCCTTGGGACTGGGCCTCTTAGGCTTCCATATATGACAGGCCCCAAGACTTGGAATGGCTTGGGGCTGCCATGGCAACCATCGAGTCCCCACCACAGCAGCGGGGGGAGGAACGACTGCAGGACGAGAACGCTCGTCCTCGAGCACTAAGTGCCGGCGATTGAGGACGAACATTCTCGACCTGGGTCGTTAAGGGGTTAAATAGTGCAGTTATATTCTAGTTTTAAAAAAACACCCATTTTGTGGAAGACACTACATTTGGGGCCTTTGCTGCATTTCTGACAGTACAATACAAGCGTTAAATATTGATGTTATATTCTGGTTTTAAAAAAACACCCATTTTGTGCTAGATACTACATTTGCGGCCTTTGCTGCATTGCTGATAGTCCAATACAAGCAGTTAATACTGCAGTTACATTGTTGGTTGACAAATTAACATTTTTTGTGACCGTGAAGTAATCGTATAAAATTCGCCTGTCACACTGTTGTGTGACCTCAAGAAATGTTTCCTCTTTATGACACCGGCACTGCCTAAGGGTCCATTCACACGTCCGCAACGTGTTTTGAGGATCCACAGAGCCACGGATCCGCAAAACACGGACAGCGCCAATGTGCGTTCCGCATTTTGCGGACTGCACATTGCCTGCACTATAGAATATGCCTATTCTTGTCTGCAATTGCGGAAGAATAGGACATGTTCTATTTTTTTCGGGAACGGAATTGCGGACCCGGAAGTGCGGGTCCGCAATTCCGTGTCTGGGCAGCACATCGTGCTGCCCCATAGGAAAAAATGGGTCCGCAATTCCGTTCCGCAAAATGCGGAACGAAATTGCGGACGTGTGAATGGACCCTTACTGTCAGTAAACTTAATTGCTGACTTTTGGTGGTTACATTGTCGCCTGACATAAACCATATGTTAGTTTGGTTGGTGAATGCAAAGAATGAGGAGAGCGTCAAATAAGGGACATGGCCCCGGTCGTGGTGCTGCTGGTGTTGGTGGAGCTCCTGTTGCAGGGAGAGGACGTGGTCAATCTGTGCCAGATCCACACACAAGTGAAACACCTTCCTCAGGTGCGAGTAGGCAACAGAACCTTCAGCGTTATTTGGTAGGGCTGAATGCGGCTCTACGAATGGTGAGGCCAGAACAAGTACAGGCGATAGTAGACTGGGTGGCTAACAGTGCCTCCAGTTCCTTCACATTGTCTCCCACCCAACCTCCTGCTGAAAGATCAGAGTTGGCACCTGCAGCCCATGGCATCAGTCTTTCACCTCACCCCCTTGCAAATCAGCCAAGCAGTCTGAGCCTCAAGTCATGCAGCAGTCTTTTCTGCTTTTTGATGACTCTGCTATCAGGGTTATCCAGGGACATCCACATAGACCTGCCCCAGAAGTGGAAGAGATTGAGTGCACCGATGCCCAACCATTTATGTTTACATGGGAGGATCACCGCAGCACGTCTCGGATGATGACGAAACACAGGTGCCAACTGCTTTGGTTTTCAAAAGTGTGCAGACTGACAAGGAGGGCAGGGGTGAAGACTGGGTGGAAGATGATGTGGAGGATGATGAGGTACTAGGCCCCACATGGAATCAAGGTCATGCGAGTGACTTGTGCAGTTTGGAGGAAGAGGCTGTGGTCGCACAGAGGCACCAGCACAGCAAAAGAGGGAGCAGGGTGCAAAAGCGTCTGTTACATTCTTGAGTGACATTTTCCAATTTTTTTCGTGAATAAATCCCCTGCTCTGCATAGGTGACAGGGACCTAAATTTCAAAAAATCGTTTGTTACATTCTCAGGTGACATTTTACCATTTTTGCAGTATACAAACCTCTGCTCTGCATAGGTGACAGGGAACTAATTTTTGTAAAATGGTCTGTTCAATTGGTGGGTGACATGAACCTAGTTTTGCAGTGAATAAACCCCTGCTCTGCATAGTTGACAGGGACCGAAATTTTTAAAAATCGTCTGTTTCATTGGTGGGTGACATTAACCCATTTTTGTCGATGAAAAACCCCTGCTCTGCATAGGTGACAGGTACTTAAATTTCTAAAATGTGTCTTTAGTTGACGCGCGCCCCCTCCTTTCATACGATCCTTCCGCTTTAACAACTTGTCCCACATTTCAGCCATTGACCTCCCTTGGATGTGGTATCCCTTTCTCAGGTTCCCTCTCCGACATAAATCCTGATTCCCCGTTACCCGTGATCACCATGGTAGGCGCATAAAAGAACTTCAAAAATTGATAGAGAAGATATCCAGTTGGATCGTGGACGTCACGGGACGTGCAATCAGGCAGAAGTTATCTAGAGTCAACAAAGAGGCAGCAGGGCCTCTCCTGTCTAACGTTTCCAAATCCAAAATACCCCAGTGACATTTCCTGTAATTTTTTATTAATCATTCCAATAACAGGGCATCTTAAGAGTCCTGTATTGTTATTTATCGTCACTACCTCCCCTTCTGCTTCATTAATTTGTCCCACATTTCCGCTCGATCACATTTCATTTGATCCAGACCATTGACCCTCCTTGGATGTGGTATCCCTCTTTTAGGCTCCCTCTCCGGCATGGAACCTTGATTCTCCGTTACCCGTGATCACCATGGTAGGCGCATAAAAGAACATGGAAAGTTAATAGGGAAGATATCCAAATGGATCAAGGCCATCACGGGGACGTGCGACATGGTGGAGCAGTACACATACTGACTGATTGGTCTGCCCCCTTCAACTTTTGCGTCTTTAAATTGGGCACATGGCCTGAGCTTGCCCTTTACGCCTTGGAAGTGCTGGCCTGCCCTGCAGCCAGTGTATTGTCTGAACGTTTGTTTAGCACGGCAGGAGGGGGCTATCAAAGAGAAGCGCAGCCGCCTGTCCACAGCCAATGTAGACAAGCTCACGTTCATTAAAATGAACCAGGAAGGGATCCCACAGGACTTGTCCGTACATTGCGCAGAATAGACATGTATACCGGCCTCACCCAGCCATTGTTGTACTACAGCGCACTTTCTCTTTTTTTTATTTTTTCTATTTCCCAATGTTTTGAGGTCTACCCAAATTTGAACAAAAAACATTAAATAATGAAATTAAATTAAAAAACAAAACCAAAAACCAGTGTTGGCTACCTCCTCCACCACCGATTTCACCTACACCACCACCTCCACTGCCTTCTCAACCTCCTACTCCAAATAGACTTCCTCCTAGATCAAGATTAGAGATGGCAGCAGTATAAGGAGGCCACTGAGTGGAACAATGACAGAGTCTGGAGGTGGCGGATGCAGCAGCAGCATCAGGAGAAGGCCACCGAGCGGCACAATGACAGAGTCTGGAGGTGGCGGCAGCATCAGGAGGTTTTCATTGTTTTCATGTACTTTTTGTTTCAAAATATATACACTCACCTAAAGAATGATTAGGGACACCATACTAATACGGTGTTGGACCCCCTTTTGCCTTCATAACTGCCTTAATTCTACGTGGCATTGATTCAACAAGGTGCTGATAGCATTCTTTAGAAATGTTGGCCCATATTGATAGGATAGCATCTTGCAGTTGATGGAGATTTGAGGGATGCACATCCAGGGCACGAAGCTCCCGTTCCACCACATCCCAAAGATGCTCTATTGGGTTGAGATCTGGTGACTGTGGGGGCCATTTTAGTACAGTGAACTCATTGTCATGTTCAAGAAACCAATTTGAAATGATTCGAGCTTTGTGACATGGTGCATTATCCTGCTGGAAGTAGCCATCAGAGGATGGATACATGTTCTCATTCCGTTTACGCCAAATTCGGACTCTACCATTTGAATGTCTCAACAGAAATCGAGACTCATCAGACCAGGCAACATTTTTCCAGTCTTCAACAGTCCAATTTTGGTGAGCTTGTGCAAATTGTAGCCTCTTTTTCCTATTTGTAGTAAAGATGAGTGGTACCCGGTGGGGTCTTCTGCTGTTGTAGCCCATCCGCCTCAAGGTTGTGCGTGTTGTGGCTTCACAAATGCTTTGCTACATACCTTGGTTGTAACGAGTGGTTATTTCAGTCAACGTTGCTCTTCTATCAGCTTGAATCAGTCGGCCCATTCTCCTCTGACCTCTAGCATCCACAAGGCATTTTTGCCCACAGGACTGCCGCATACTGGATGTTTTTCCCTTTTCACACCATTCTTTGTAAACCCTAGAAATGGTTGTGCGTGAAAATCCCAGTAACTGAGCAGATTGTGAAATATTCAGACCGGCCCGTCTGGCACCAACAACCATGCCACGCTCAAAATTGCTTAAATCACCTTTCTTTCCCATTCTGACATTCAGTTTGGAGTTCAGGAGATTGTCTTGACCAGGAGCACACCCCTAAATGCATTGAAGCAACTGCCATGTGATTGGTTGTCTAGATAATTGCATTAATGAGAAATAGAACAGGTGTTCCTAATAATTCTTTAGGTGAGTGTATATTTTCCTCACACTTTTAGATGTCACACGACCTCACACAACGTAATTCGGTCCATACAGCAAAAGGAATTTTTCAGTCACCCATCAATTTCACCTAAAAAAACAATTTGGAAATAAAAAATTTCACCACCGAAAGGATAATGGAATTCGGTTCATACAGAAGAAAGTGTACAGTCATGGCCAAAAGTTTTGAGGATGACACAAAAATTAGTTTATTAATTTAGATCTTTGTTTCAGTTGTTTCTGTGATGTAGTGAAATATAATTACACGCACTTAATACGTTTCAAAGGCTTTTATCGACAATTACATGACATTTATGCAAAGAGTCAGTATTTGCAGTGTTGGCCCTTCTTTTTCAGGACCTCTGCAATTCGACTGGGCATGCTTTCAATCAACTTCTGGGCCAATTCCTGACTGATAGCAACCCATTCTTTCATAATCACTTCTTGGAGTTTGTCAGAATTAGTGGGTTTTTTTTTTGTCCACCCGCCTCTTGAGGATTGACCACAAGTTCTCAATGGGATTAAGATCTGGGGAGTTTCCAGGCCATGGACCCAAAATGTCAATGTTTTGGTCCCCGAGCCACTTAGTTATCACTTTTGCCTTATGGCACGGTGCTCCATCGTGCTGGAAAATGCATTGTTCTTCGCCAAACTGTTTTTGGAAGAAGTTGCTGTTGGAGGGTGTTTTGGTACCATTCTTTATTCATGGCTGTGTTTTTGGGCAAAATTGTGAGTGAGCCCACTCCCTTGGATGAGAAGCAACCCCACACATGAATGGTCTCAGGATGCTTTACTGTTGGCATGACACAGGACTGATTGTAGCGCTCACCTTTTCTTCTCCGGACTAGCCGTTTTCCAGATGCCCCAAACAATCGGAAAGAGGCTTCATCGGAGAATATGACTTTGCCCCAGTCCTCAGCAGTCCATTCACCATACTTTCTGCAGAAGATCAATCTGTCCCTGATGGGTTTTTTTTGGAGAGAAGTGGCTTCTTTGCTTCCCTTCTTGACACCAGGCCATCTTCCAAAAGTCTTCGCCTCACTGGGCGTGCAGATGCGCTCACACCTGCCTGCTGCCATTCCTGAGCTAGCTCTGCACTGGTGGCACTCCGATCCCGCAGCTGAATCCTCTTTAGGAGATGATCCTGGCGCTTGCTGGACTTTCTTGGACGCTCTGAAGCCTTCTTAACATGAATTTAACCTCTTTCCTTGAAGTTCTTGATGATTCTATAAATTGTTGATTGAGGTTTAATCTTAGTAGCCACAATATCCTTGCCTGTGAAGCCATTTTTATGCAACGCAATGATAGCTGCACGTGTTTCTTTGCAGGTCACCATGGTTAACAATGGAAGAACAATGATTTCAAGCATCACCCTCCTTTTAACATGTCAAGTCTGTCATTTTAACCCAATCAGCCTGACATAATGATCTCCAGCCTTGTGCTCGTCAACATTCTCACCTGAGTTAACAAGACAATTACTGAAATGATCTCAGCAGGTCCTTTAATGACAGCAATGAAATGCATTGGAAAGTTTTTTTTGGGATTAAGTTAATTTTCATGGCAAAGAAGGACTATGCAATTCATCTGATCACTCTTCATAACATTCTGGAGTATATGCAAATTGCTATTATAAAAACTTAAGCAGCAACTTTTCCAATTTCCAATATTTATGTAATTCTCAAAACTTTTGGCCACAACTGTACATTCACCCATCAAATTTTCCCCAAAAAGGGCGTGTCCCAATAAAATTTCACCACAGAAAGGATATCGGAATTCGGTTCATACAGAAGAAATTGTACATTCACCCGTCAAATATATGAAGTGCGTATATATTTTTCTTGTAGTACTGAAATATTCCCCTATACGCGTTCACCAAAAATATCTGCAACAGTGCATATATTTATCTTTTTTTTACTTATCTTTTTTTTATGTAATACGCCACTATACGTTTTCACCAAAAAATAATAGCAGAAGTGAACTGAGAATATATTTTTCTTGTTGTACAGAAATACGACCCTATACGCTCTGACCTGAAAAAACGCAGAGTGAAGTGCGTATATATTTTTCTTGTAGTACTGAAATATGCCCCTATACGCTTTCACCAGAAATAACTGCAACAGTGCAGTGCGTATATATTTTTCTTTTTTTACTGTAATATTTCCCTACACACTTCCAACAGAAATAACTGCAGAAGTGAACTGAGAATATATTTTTCTTGTTGGACTGAAATAGGCCACTATACGCTTTGACCAGAAAAAACTTAGAGTGAAGTGCGTATATATTTTTCTTGTAGTATTGAAATACGCCCCTATACGCTTTCAACAGAAATAACGGCAGCAGTGCAGTGCGTATATTTTTTCTTTTTTTACTGAAATACGCCCCTACCTGTGGGCACGTGTACGTGGGTACGATATGTGTTGGTACATCTTGTCTACTTGCATATTCTATGCATCGGGACATAATAGAACAAAAGAGTAAATGGTATACTTTTTTTTACAATGGAAGTCAATGGAAAGCTTATGCGACTGACAGGACGAAGAAGGCATACTTCAGATGAATATACTGTACAATGCATTCAGAAAGTCTTCGGACCCTTTCACTTTAACATTTTGTTATGTTGCAGTTTGTGCTAAAATATAAAAAAAGTCCCTCATCACTCTACACTCAAGACCCCATAAAACAAAGTGAAACCAAGATTTTAGAAATGTTTGCCAATTTATTTTAAAGAAAAAAAATACAATTTCACATTTTACAAAAAAGTACTTAAAGGGAACCTGTCATGTGGATATTTGATTATAATCTAACTAATTATATACAATCATTAACTACTAAAAAGTACCTCAGATGTATTCACTTACTGGTGTGACAGATGGTTATCTCATAATATACACACAAAGATGCCGCATGCTAATGAGCTGATTCGAGTCCAGCGTGATGTCATTGAGTCTAGCGTATATTTAATTCAGAGCTATAGCCACTCCCCTGCCCACCTGCTGCTGGTTCATATGGAAACAAACTGTCATTCAGCAGCAGGTGGGCGGGGAGAGTCAGGAGCTCATGAATATTCATGACTCATCATTATCAGCTGGAGCTTTTCAATACAAGATGTTTTTCAATACAAGAAAGTGACCCAGCATTTTGCTAAGGGAATCAGTAACTTATTTATGTTGCCCTTAGTTAGGACACCATAAAATTGGTGACAGGTTCCCTTTAAAGGACTCTCAGACAATGAGAAACAAGATTCTCTGGTCTGATGAAAGCAAGATTAAATATCTCAACACAAATGACATGGGAATGACCTTTACCCTCAACTTCGGTGGCATGAGATTAGAATTCCTGGACGTGGCTGTCGTGGTTGAGGGCGACGAGTTGGTCACGGAGGGCTTCTGTAAGACCACGGCGACCAACTCCTTGCACCACTACGGCAGCTTCCATCCATGGAATGTAAAAAAGGCCGTACCATATGGCCAGTTCATCAGACTAAGGTGCATAAATAGTAGGGATAGTGGATATCGTAAACAAGCATCAGATTTGAAACATAGACTATTAGACAGAGAGTACCCAGAGGATCTGCTCAATAGAGATATGAAGAGGGTGGAGGAGTCCTTTTCCCAGGAGGACTTACTAAAAGGTAGTGTCAGTAAAATAAGTAAAAAAAGAAAAAAAGAGGTTGGTGACATCAGAGTGGATTCAAGGTTTGCACTCTCTTTCAAATACAGCCCCATGGCGGAGCGCATTCGCTCAGTGATTTACAAAAATTGGGACATTTTGAGGAGAGATGCAACATTGAGTGAACTTACAGAGCAGAAGCCACTTAAATCCTTTAGAAGAAGCCATACTATCAAAGATAGACTTGTGAGGAGCAGGTTCCAGAAGGTCAAAGGTAGCAATTGGCTTAGGAATAATATTCCAAAGGGCAATTTCCGTTGTGGCACCTGCTCTCTATGTTCACACAATTCTCAGAAGAAATATATTGAGTTTGGTGGCAACCAGCATAGAATCGACAGCTTTATTAACTGCAGGAGTACATACGTAGTATATTTGCTACTTTGCAGTTGCGGGCGATTCTATGTTGGGAAAACAATCAGGAGTATATTCGAGAGAGTGAGGGAACACTTTAACTCTGTAAAAACAGGCAAGGGTTGCCCCAGGTTCATAGAACACATTAGAAGTGCTCATGGAGGTAACACTGATTGTGTCTCCTTCACGGGTTTGGAAACTGTGCCCACTCCTGTGCAGGGGGGAGATAGACACCGTCTCCTCCTGCAACGGGAAGCAAGATGGATTTTGCAGACCCAGGCTCTGGGTGAGCTTGGGTTAAATGATAGGAACGATTTAAGTTCCTTTTTGTAGCCACATAATATGTGAACAACTGTGACATGTATCGTATTACTGCACGTTGTGTGATTTGTTGTATTTGTCTCTTTGTTACATGTATCTTTTGTTTTTACTAACCCTTAATGAAGGCACAGCTGTGTGGTTGATTGTTTTGACAACCGCCGGTGCCGCTATTTAAAGGGGTGACGTGCAATACATGCGCTGACGCAGAGCCTGAGGAAGCGCTTACCAGCGCGAAACGGCCGTCGCTCTTCTCAATATGCGTGTCTAAGAATTGTCAGCCCACTGCCTTATCCTTTGTCGGAATAAAGTTACCTGTTTGCTACAACACACTGGTGAGTGCCGCTACTTATTCCCTTCTCTTCATTGCGATTGTGACTACCTCCTCACTGTACATAGTTGTGCACCACCGCTAGTGTGTAGATCCACATCAGCCTACTACGAGTGTCAAGCTCTGCTACGCTATTTCAGGTGGATTGCCTATGTAACTGTGCCGCCTCGGTTTCTATTATTGTCATCTCAAGATTTTAGAAATGTTTGCCAATTTATTTTAAAGAAAAAAAATACAATTTCACATTTTACAAAAAAGTACTTAAAGGGAACCTGTCATGTGGATATTTGATTATAATCTAACTAATTATATACAATCATTAACTACTAAAAAGTACCTTAGATGTATTCACTTACTGGTGTGACAGATGGTTATCTCATAATATACACACAAAGATGCCGCATGCTAATGAGCTGATTCGAGTCCAGCGTGATGTCATTGAGTCTAGCGTATATTTAATTCAGAGCTATAGCCACTCCCCTGCCCACCTGCTGCTGGTTCATATGGAAACAAACTGTCATTCAGCAGCAGGTGGGCGGGGAGAGTCAGGAGCTCATGAATATTCATGACTCATCATTATCAGCTGGAGCTTTTCAATACAAGATGTTTTTCAATACAAGAAAGTGACCCAGCATTTTGCTAAGGGAATCAGTCACTTATTTATGTTGCCCTTAGTTAGGACACCATAAAATTGGTGACAGGTTCCCTTTAAAGGACTCTCAGACAATGAGAAACAAGATTCTCTGGTCTGATGAAACCAAGATTAAATATCTCAACACAAATGACATGGGAATGACCTTTACCCTCAACTTCGGTGGCATGAGATTAGAATTCCTGGACGTGGCTGTCGTGGTTGAGGGCGACGAGTTGGTCACAGAGGGCTTCCGTAAGACCACGGCGACCAACTCCTTGCTCCACTACGGCAGCTTCCATCCATGGAATGTAAAAAAGGCCGTACCATATGGCCAGTTCATCAGACTAAGGTGCATAAATAGTAGGGATAGTGGATATCGTAAACAAGCATCAGATTTGAAACATAGACTATTAGACAGAGAGTACCCAGAGGATCTGCTCAATAGAGATATGAAGAGGGTGGAGGAGTCCTTTTCCCAGGAGGACTTACTAAAAGGTAGTGTCAGTAAAAAAAGTAAAAAAAAGAAAAAAAGAGGTTGGTGACATCAGAGGGGATTCAAGGTTTGCACTCTCTTTCAAATACAGCCCCATGGCGGAGCGCATTCGCTCAGTGATTTACAAAAATTGGGACATTTTGAGGAGAGATGCAACATTGAGTGAACTTACAGAGCAGAAGCCACTTAAATCCTTTAGAAGAAGCCATACTATCAAAGATAGACTTGTGAGGAGCAGGTTCCAGAAGGTCAAAGGTAGCAATTGGCTTAGGAATAATATTCCAAAGGGCAATTTCCGTTGTGGCACTTGCTCTCTATGTTCACACAATTCTCAGAAGAAATATATTGAGTTTGGTGGCAACCAGCATAGAATCGACAGCTTTATTAACTGCAGGAGTACATACGTAGTATATTTGCTACTTTGCAGTTGCGGGCGATTCTATGTTGGGAAAACAATCAGGAGTATATTCGAGAGAGTGAGGGAACACTTTAACTCTGTAAAAACAGGCAAGGGTTGCCCCAGGTTCATAGAACACATTAGAAGTGCTAATGGAGGTAACACTGATTGTGTCTCCTTCACGGGTTTGGAAACTGTGCCCACTCCTGTGCAGGGGGGAGATAGACACCGTCTCCTCCTGCAACGGGAAGCAAGATGGATTTTGCAGACCCAGGCTCTGGGTGAGCTTGGGTTAAATGATAGGAACGATTTAAGTTCCTTTTTGTAGCCACATAATATGTGAACAACTGTGACATGTATCGTATTACTGCACGTTGTGTGATTTGTTGTATTTGTCTCTTTGTTACATGTATCTTTTGTTTTTACTAACCCTTAATGAAGGCACAGCTGTGTGGTTGATTGTTTTGACAACCGCCGGTGCCGCTATTTAAAGGGGTGACATGCAATACATGCGCTGACGCAGAGCCTGAGGAAGCGCTTACCAGCGCGAAACGGCCGTCGCTCTTCTCAATATGCGTGTCTAAGAATTGTCAGCCCACTGCCTTATCCTTTGTCGGAATAAAGTTACCTGTTTGCTACAACACACTGGTGAGTGCCGCTACTTATTCCCTTCTCTTCATTGCGATTGTGACTACCTCCTCACTGTACATAGTTGTGCACCACCGCTAGTGTGTAGATCCACATCAGCCTACTACGAGTGTCAAGCTCTGCTACGCTATTTCAGGTGGATTGCCTATGTAACTGTGCCGCCTCGGTTTCTATTATTGTCATCTCAAGATTTTAGAAATGTTTGCCAATTTATTTTAAAGAAAAAAAATACAATTTCACATTTTACAAAAAAGTACTTAAAGGACTCTCAGACAATGAGAAACAAGATTCTCTGGTCTGATGAAACCAAGATTAAAGTTTTTGGGCTCAATTCTAAGTGTCATATCAGGAGGAAACCAGGCACTGCTCATCACTTGTTTAATTCCATCCCTACAGTGAAGCATGGTGGTTGCAGCATCATGTTTTTCGGCTGCTGGGACAGGGAAGCTGGCCAGGTTTGATGGAGAGCTAAATGGTGCAAAGTACAAAGGTATTCTTAATGAAAATCTCACCCAGAGTGCTCTGAACCTCAGACTGGACCAAAGGTTCACCATTCAACAAGACAATGACCTTAAGCACACAGCCAAGACAACAATCGAATGGCTTTGGGACAACTCTGAATGTCCTTGAGTGCCCAGCCAGCAGTGGCGTACCTACCATATAGGCAGACCACACAGCTGCTATGGGGCCCGTGAGAAAGAGGGGCCCAAAGTGGAGGAGAGGCCCTGCCCCCTAATTGCTCCTGTTTATCTTTCTAAAGCTAAAGGACCTTTGATGATGTCATCAGAGGTCCTGTAAGGGAACTGCACAGTGTAAAGTGTAGTTCCCAGGTTAGAACAGTGCATCTGCCAGGACCTGTGATGACATCATCTTCAACATCACAGGTCCTGCAGAATCTAGCAAAGGAACTGCACCAAAAATGGTGTAGTTCCTAGGTTTCAAAGGTATATCTGCCAGGACCTGTGATGACATCATCACAGGTCCTTCAACCCCTAACAGCAAGTATTAGAAGTTAACAAGCAGCTCTTCATTGATCCATACAGACTGGAATGGAGTGGTAAGAGGAGGTCCTCCACTTTTCATCATTTACCCCCCCCCTCCATGCCCTGTTTGTACTCATTGCTCACTCATGTATAATACTTCAGACAGTTACAGTGACCACTACCTCATGTACCTCACACACACAGTGACCATAATGTATAACTGACCACATATTTCTGTAAACACTGCATCTACAGTATTATACCTTCTATGTCTCACATTGATATACTGCTCTGTGTGTATGTATATATATATATATATATATATACACTCACCTAAAGAATTATTAGGAACACCATACTAATACGGTGTTGGACCCCCTTTTGCCTTCAGAACTGCCTTAATTCTACGTGGCATTGATTCAACAAGGTGCTGATAGCATTCTTTAGAAATGTTGGCCCATATTGATAGGATAGCATCTTGCAGTTGATGGAGATTTGAGGGATGCACATCCAGGACACGAAGCTCCCGTTCCACCACATCCCAAAGATGCTCTATTGGGTTGAGATCTGGTGACTGTGGGGGCCATTTTAGTACAGTGAACTCATTGTCATGTTCAAGAAACCAATTTGAAATTATTCTAGCTTTGTGACATGGTGCATTATCCTGCTGGAAGTAGCCATCAGGGGATGGATACATGTTCTCATTCTGTTTACGCCAAATTCGGACTCTACCATTTGAATGTCTCAACAGAAATCGAGACTCATCAGACCAGGCAACATTTTTCCATTCTTCAACAGTCCAATTTTGGTGAGCTCGTGCAAATTTTAGCCTCTTTTTCCTATTTGTAGTGGAGATGAGTCTTCTGCTGTTGTACCCCATCCGCCTCAAGGTTGTGCGTGTTGTGGCTTCACAAATGCTTTGCTGCATACCTCGGTTGTAACGAGTGGTTATTTCAGTCAACGTTGCTCTTCTATCAGCTTGAATCAGTCGGCCCATTCTCCTCTGACCTCTAGCATCCACAAGGCATTTTTGCCCACAGGACTGCCGCATACTGGATGTTTTTCCCTTTTCACACCATTCTTTGTAAACCCTAGAAATGGTTGTGCGTGAAAATTCCAGTAACTGAGCAGATTGTGAAATAGTCAGACCGGCCCGTCTGGCACCAACAACCATGCCACGCTCAAAATTGCTTAAATCACTCTTCTTTCCCATTCTGACATTCAGTTTGGAGTTCAGGAGATTGTCTTGACCAGGACCACACCCCTAAATGCATTGAAGCAACTGTCATGTGATTGGTTGACTAGATAATTGCATTAATGAGAAATAGAACAGGTGTTCCTAATAATTCTTTAGGTGAGTGTATATATATATATATATATATACACACACACTGCATATATTACACAGTATTATACATGCAATATGTACAGATATATAGTATATACCGCAGTGCACTGATATGTGAGGTACAAGGTATAATAGATGCAGTGTGTACAGATATATAGTATATACAGCAGTGTACTGATATGTGAGGTACGAGGTATAATAGATGCAGTGTGTACAGATATATAGTATATACAGCGGTGTATTGATATGTGAGGTACAAAGTGTCAATACACTGCTGTATTTACTATATACCTGTACACACTGCATCTATTATACCTCGTACCTCACATATTACACTACTGTATATACTGTATACCTGTATACACTGCATATATTATACCCCGTACCTCACATATCAGTACACTGCTGTATATACTATATACCTGTACACACTGCATATATTATACCCTGTACCTCACATATCAGAACACTAGGGAATATACTATATACCTGTACACTCTGCATCTATTATACCTCTTTTGTGTGCCAGGGCTGTTTTGTAATCCCAATCCGGCCCTGATGGCATAAATTATAAAACGCAGCAGCAAGAATAGTTCATGGAACAAAAGGAGGGGCTATAAAAGGGGAATGGGGGCCCAATTTAGATTTCTGCTATGGGGCCCAGTGATTTTTATGTACGCCCCTGCCAGCCAAAGTCCTAACTTGAACCCAATCAAACATCTCTGGAAAGACCTGAAAATAACTGTCCACCATGGTCCCCAACTAACTTGACAGAACCTGAGAGGATCTGCAGAGAGGATGGGCAGGTTATTCTCAAATCAAGGTGTGCAAACCTTGAGGCATTATCCCCAGGAAGAATAGAGGCTGTATTTGCTGCCAAAGGTGATTCAACAAAGTACTGAATAATGCATAGTCTCATTCCGGGAGAGAACACTGTTGCATGCAATGGTTTTTGTCTGAATGAATCCTGGAATATTTGCCAGGTAGTGTTCGGATCTCTGCCGGATGCCATTATAGACAATCCAGCAATGCTAGATTCAGAGAGCTCTGACGGGCTGTTTTCGGCCAGAGTGCTCTAATTCAACTGTGAAGCCTAAAGTGTCTGAATACTTATGTAATACAATATTTTGGTTTTATCTTTTCGATAAATAAATAAATATTTATGTCATTATGGGGTATTGATGGAATTATTTTATTTCAATTTAGCACAGGGCCTCAACATAACAACATGTGAAAAAAAAATGAAAGGGTCTGAAGACTTTCCATATGCATTGTACCTTCGAATTGCCTAAAGAATGAGATGTGAGCAGAGCCTGATATTTGTAAGCCTCATGGCTTACTTTGAGTCTTGCGTGGATAACTTTGTGGTTCTGACTATAAAATAAGATAAATACACTGCTCAAAAAAATAAAGGGAACACTTAAACAACACAATGTAACTCCAAGTCAATCACACTTCTGTGAAATCAAACTGTCCACTTAGGAAGCAACACTGAGTGACAATCAATTTCACATGCTGTTGTGCAAATGGGATAGACTACAGGTGGAAATTATAGGCAATTAGCAAGACACCCCCAATAAAGGAGTGGTTCTGCAGGTGGTAACCACAGACCACTTCTCAGTTCCTATGCTTCCTGGCTGATGTTTTGGTCACTTTTGAATGCTGGCGGTGCTTTCACTCTAGTGGTAGCATGAGACGGAGTCTACAACCCACACAAGTGGCTCAGGTAGTGCAGCTTATCCAGGATGGCACATCAATGCAAGCTTTGGCAAGAAGGTTTGCTGTGTCTGTCAGCGTAGTGTCCAGAGCATGGAGGCGCTACCAGGAGGAAGGCCAGTACATCAGGAGACGTGGAGGAGGCCGTAGGAGGGCAACAACCCAGCAGCAGGACCGCTACCTCCGCCTTTGTGCAAGGAGGAACAGGAGGAGCACTGCCAGAGCCCTGCAAAATGACCTCCAGCAGGCCACAAATGTGCATGTGTCTGCTCAAACGGTCAGAAACAGACTCCATGAGGGTGATATGAGGGCCCGACGTCCACAGGTGGGGGTTGTGCTTACGGCCCAACACCGTGCAGGACGTTTGGCATTTGCCAGAGAACACCAAGATTGGCAAATTCGCCACTGGCGCCCTGTGCTCTTCACAGATGAAAGCAGGTTCACACTGAGCACATGTGACAGACGTGACAGAGTCTGGAGACGCCGTGGAGAACGTTCTGCTGCCTGCAATATCCTCCAGCATGACCGGTTTGGCATTGGGTCAGTAATGGTGTGGGGTGGCATTTCTTTGGAGGGCCACACAGCCCTCCATGTGCTCGCCAGAGGTAGCCTGACTGCCATTAGGTACCGAGATGAGATCCTCAGACCCCTTGTGAGACCATATGCTGGTGCGGTTGGCCCTGGGTTCCAACTAATGCAAGACAATGCTAGACCTCATGTGGCTGGAGTGTGTCAGCAGTTCCTGCAAGACGAAGGCATTGATGCTATGGACTGGCCCGCCTGTTCCCCAGACCTGAATCCAATTGAGCACATCTGGGACATCATGTCTCGCTCTGTCCACCAACGTCACGTTGCACCACAGACTGTCCAGGAGTTGGCAGATGCTTTAGTCCAGGTCTGGGAGGAGATCCCTCAGGAGACCGTTCGCCACCTCATCAGGAGCATGCACAGGCGTTGTAGGGAGGTCATACAGGCACGTGGAGGCCACACACACTACTGAGCCTCATTTTGACTTGTTTTAAGGACATTACATCAAAGTTGGATCAGCCTGTAGTGTGTTTTTCCACTTTAATTTGAGGGTGACTCCAAATCCAGACCTCCATGGGTTGAAAAATTGGTTTCCATTTTTTAATTTTTGTGTGATTTTGTTGTCAGCACATTCAACTATGTAAAGAACAAAGTATTTCAGAAGAATATTTAATTAACTCAGATCTAGGATGTGTTATTTTTGTGTTCCCTTTATTTTTTTGGAGCAGTGTATATCACCTTCACTTTTCACAATCCAGCCATACTTTCTGAAGGCAATAACTTGTGCAGCACAGCCAAGTGAAAGCCTCATTGTTTAGATTTCTCTGGCTTCATGATGTTGGTCTGTTTGATTTGTGGATTGTGTCAGCAGATTGTTCCAGCAGCTCTAGTGTACTGGCAGTAAAGTTGTGTGGAATATATTCGTTTTGTCTCGGGGTGTGTACTCTGAGCAAACCAGCAAGATCATGAGACTCATTTGCGTTCCAAGAATGAAATATAGGTCAGGGTGCAGGAACAGTGCAACTATCCAAATAAACCTCTTTTATTCAGGGTATTGTGTCATGTATATAACATCCTATTCTTATTGCATCAGATATATACCAGGCAGAAAAGGAAGGTGGTCTTAAAGCACAGTATTACATAATGCAGCAATGCGAAAAGTAGCATTACCTTTTCACTCTCCATGACATTTAATAAAGATAATATTAAACAATAAAAATATCTTCTGTAAGGGTGGCTTCATGTGCAGCATTTTCTTAAAATGTACGTTTTTTATGTCGTTTTTGATTCAAAAGACAAAGTAGAATTATTTCCTTTGCACTTCCCGTTCTTCAGGCTTTGACTCAGATACCATCATGAAAAACTGCAACAGAAATAGAAGTGTTTTTCAAAAAAATATTGTATGTGAAACCGGACCATACACACATGAATTTCCTCTGGCAATTTTTACCACTAAAAATACCTTGTGTTTTTTTCTATACTGTATGTGTTTTTTAGGGTATGTCCACATGTGGCTATAATGCTGCAGATATTCTGCAGCAGAAAACATGCAGCTTTTCTACACGAAATCAGCATCATACAAAAACTCGCCAAATGTTACGGATTTCATTGCAGAAATGCTGCTAATTTGAAGCAGGTTTCACTCATTGCATTGCAAAGGGCAGGCTCGGACTGGCCCACAGGGGTACAGGGGAATCCCCCGGTGGGCCCCTGAGGAAGGTGGGCCCCTAGCCCCCCACCCCCTGCACACTTGGCACATAACATTAGACTTGCTGCACTTCATACACATATTCAGGGTACAGCTCCTCCACCTGCTGATTTTCTCATAAAAATCTTGTTAGATTATTTATTATATTCTAATGTATCCGTACGGTGGTCCCCTAAAATACATTTTACTGGTGGGCCCCAGGTATCCCAGTCCGACACTGGCAAAGGGGATATGCAATGAAAGTCTGCAGCACAAATTTACATTTTACAGATGTAAAATCTGCACCACAGGTCAATATCCACTGGAAATTTTTTCAGTAGCGTGTGGATGAAAAAACCTATTCACCTTGCCGGTACTGTACCACATTATGGATTTGCTCTTGCTTGTGTGTCCATTTATTATGCTGCTCTGCCTTCCTGATGAGCCACACACTAATCAGAGCAAGAAGTTAGCAGAGAAAGGTTCCTAGGGATCTGGTGTAGTAACCCAGACCTGGGGGTACTACTATTGTGTCCTTAATTTGCTGCGTTTTATACGTTTTACATGCAATGATATGTAATGCTATGTATTTTTTTTGGTGCTATGTCATGTTATCCAGGAGGGGAGGTAATGGTTGGCGGTAACAGAGTTACCACCCTGTTCCTCCACGCTTGGTAGGACTGGGCTACTCTGACTTCCTGCCAGGAGATGGAAGTCCAGATTAGTAAGCCAGTGCTAGGAGGAGAGGGGACAAGAGAGGTCCTGTCCTGATAGTGGGGGAGTTAGTAAGCAGCTTGTGGAGCACCAACTCCCATAAACCATATCTTTTCCCCTGTGAGTAACATTCAGGAACCAGATACCCTTCTCCTGCCAGAGCAACAGCTAAAGACAGCCTCAAGTAAAGTCTTGAGATTACAGATAGCAGAGTGATCAGTGAGATATAGCCCTACATACACTGCTGCTAGGTGAGGGACAACAACCAACCCACCAAACAATCACTATGCCAGCATTATCTAAGTGCAGAATTGCAGCCATCCAACCAGCCACCATACCTCCTCATCTGGTGCCAGAGGAGAATTGCACTTCAAGCCTGCTGCTCCTCTATGTATTTAAAGTTCTACTTTGCACTTAGTAAAAAGGACTTTGTTAGGTTTAACTCTGGCCTCATTCTTCAGTCTACACTTTCACTGCATTGAACCCCAGGGAGCAACAGCCTGAAGTAGGACACTGTGACACCACAGAACACTTTACAATTTTTTTTGTACACTTGTCCGGACCTCTATACAATCCAGTCTCTTGGCTCTACAGGCAGTTTTTTCCTCTTTGTATCTCTGTTTTTGCTTTGATATGCATTGTCAGCTGTGAGACCTTATACAGGCAGGGCAGTGTCTTTCCTAATCATATTCAATCAACTGACTTCACCACAGGTAGACTCCGAGATTACTACGACATTCCAAATTTAGCTCCTGAGTTAAAGGGTCTGAATACTACAAAATTTAAGTTTTTCCTTTTTAATAAATTTGCAAACCTTTTTAAATAATTATTTTTTAAACTTCTCATTATTTGATAATGAGTTCAGAATGATGGAGGAAAATATGCTTTCTTTTTTATTTCAGCGCAAGGCCACAACATACCAAAATGTGATAAATGTCAAAGGGTCTGAAGCAGGGGCGTAGCTACCATAGCGGCAGACCATGCCTGCTATGGGGCCCAGGGCAAGAGGGGGCCCAGTTGGAAACAGCTCCTCTTCTACTGGAGGTGAAAACTTGGTCAGGACTCTACCCTCTAAATAAACAACTTTTAGCAAATGAGGCAGTGGAAAAAATGTCCCAAGGGTCATTGAGAGGGGTTTAGGCGGAAACCCTTCTGTCCTGTGGGGGAGGGCCTGGTTTGATCCTTGCTATGGGGCCCTTACTTCTCTATGTACGCCACTGGTCTGAAGACTTTATGAATACACTGTAAGTCAATGTTCGACCTTTTAAACAGGCCTTGAGACATAACTTATGATTTTTGCCAGTACCTTACCAGCAGACATCTTTTTCAGGGCGATTGCATCTCATCAGTGCAGAGTAGAGAGAATTGCCTGGGAGAAGGGCCTTCATTAGGCTCGGGAGGAGTACTGTTTATCCTTACAGAGAGTGGAAAGTAGGAATAAAAATTCTTATAGACCAGGCAATGCTGCTGTGTGAAAAAATTAGCTTTCTTTTCAAGAGGACAAGAAAGAACTGAGCCTCTGATGCCATCAGGTATAGGCTAGCCATAAGAAGTGGTTGTTTGGGAAGGAATAACTTTTCAAATATCAGTACTAGGTGATTGGACAGTATAATACTGTTGCTTGGGTAGTCTATGAGGGCATTATTTTTGCACTGTATATCAATCTTAGCTGGGTACTGTAGCGTATAGTACCTATTATTTGTAGACTGCATAGTCGAATAGTTTGTACATTCCTTAGAGGTATTATTTGATACCTAAAAATTGTTATTTATGCATTTTATGATAGTTCTACAAAGTGTTTTTGTTATTATGCTTCTGTTTTTTTTAATAAACAGTAGTTGTGCCATCAGTTGTGTTCTCAGAACTAGTCTCCTATTTCCTGAATTCCAAAGTGGCAAAGGCACCTTCAAGCATTTTTATGCTAGGATACAGCATGTGTAGGAACATAGGGGGCCATGTATTAAGACCAGTGTTTTAGACACCGTTCTTAATAAGCCCCTGCACTGGTGGTGGATCCACTGAGGTTATGAAGAGGTGCCGGCCTCTACATTACTTCGTTGCATCCATAACCAATCCAAATCTACGCCAGCTGTCTTGCTGGCTTAAATTGAGGCCATTTTCGAAGCCAAAAACAGACGTAGAAAATTATAAATGAGACGGGCCTGGAGGTCCATCACCTTTCCTGCCCACTCTACGCCCCCTTTTTTAGACCAGACCTGAGCAGGAAAAAGTCGCAAATGACAGCACAAATAACCTTTGCGATGCAATCTGCACCAGAAATATGCCAAAGATAGGTGAATTTCTGTTAGTAAATGACCCCCATATTTTGCACATTGCCTTATTGCTTTATAGCTTATGCAAGGTTTAAATCAGAAAATGACATTATTTTAATGTGTGAAACCACTTTGTCAGCCAACAGATTTGTCTTTGGTCTAAACCTACAGTAAGTATGTTATCCTGGCAGTCCCGTGGTATTCACCCTTTGACCCCTATACATGGATCTGGACTTCGCTGCAGAGGAACCACCAAGCTGATACTTCCTGGTGTAGTCTCTGTATGATTGACAGCTCGGTCAGGGTCAGAGACACTGGTTTAAAGTATGGAGGGGTCACGAAAAATCATAGTGAGGGACCGGCTAAGGTCAGGGAGTATGTGCAGCATGGTAAAGGGTCCGAGGTCAGGACAGACAGCAAAGGGTCAATATGGAGGTCAGGCACAAGTCAGGTCATACAATAGAGGGTCAAAATGCAGAAAACAGGCACACGGGCAGACAACAGAACAGCACACCTTATTGGGGAAGGTGCTTAAAGTACCCCAGTGTGATCAGCCATTGGGCGGTGTTAATTAGGGCACTTGCTCTGGCCCTTTGAGAGCCTGATGGGGAACATGCACGCCCTACAGGCAGAAGGAGAGACCATGCCGGCAAGCAGATCACAGCTTGCGTGGCCGGACAGAGGAGACCCAGCGGAATCGACTCACTAGGAAGAGGGGAGTGGGAGGTGGGTCATTAGTGCAAGGACAGATGATCAGAGCAGCAGTTGCTGTAATAGTGGGGTTCTTATGTGCCTGTCTATGTGAAAAGAAAAAAATCTTGAAATATTCGAGTTTTCCTATTAGCAACTAGAGCAGACACACAAAAGGTTGAAATGCCCTACATTGTGTAATTCAAGCATTGACTTTGCTGTATGAACTGGAATAGAATAAGCAGAGCCATCTCTTCATTAGAGGGTGGTTTATTTAATGACAGCTATGTTGTACTGCTGGAGGCCTAGATAAGGCAGATATGGATCTCTGTGCATAACCCCTGTTATCCCCTGGTCTTTAGATGTGGGGCTATACTCCATTACATCTGTCCATTAACCTACAAAGACAATACAGGAAAGGTATGTCTCCACATGCACACACGGAAAATAACTAGAAATAGCCTTTAGAATATAACACATTTATTTCTCTTCCATGGACGTAAATCTAATTGAAGATCCTAAAATTTAGTCTAAGACATTCCCTTTAAGCCACATACATATAAAAACATTTTATATGTCTACATTTCATTAAAACTAATTATTTGGCTTCTAGGAAAAACACTAGCTGGAAATTCCAAGAATCCATATTAACTGGCAATGACTCACAAGTAGAAAATTACTAAATCCATAGGATACAGTGTGAAACAGTTCAAACTGTGTGAAAAGCCATGCAGAGAGTGGACTGTAGACATTTTCTGGGCAATTCAATCATTTAACACGTTATCCTTGTATGTATACCGCAAAAGTGTGCATTGAAGTTATTTATCTATATATATAAAGAAGGAAGTATGTATGTATGTTCCGCGATCACTCAAAAACGCAATCATCGATTTTAACAAAACTTGGTATACACATCCCTTGCTACCTGGAAAGAAATCTTGTGGTAGTCACAGCTCTCTAGGACGTACCGTTTCTGAGATATTCTCAAAAAATGACCTGCATTAGCCAATACAAGCCTGCAAGTTTTTCTCTTCATATCCCAACTGCCATACACACGGTCACATGTCCCTTATCATCCAATAGAAGTTGCAGGCCCTTAGTCTCCACATACACACAGTTTTACTCCAGGTTTCCATAACAACCCAGCCATTTTTCTTCACTGCTGTAGGTCAGCTTTAGGCTAGGGCTACATGATGACATGTGTCGCTTGACAATAAGTCGCACGACACATAGGGCACAACTACACTGCTACATGTGTCGCGCGACATTGATGTCACACCAATGTCGCGCAGCAATTTTTATTATGATAGTCTATGGTGTTGCAACCGCGACATGTGACAAGCTGCGACTGCGATGCGACAGTCACAGAAAAATACATCTTGGATGGATTTTTTGCAACTGTCGTGTTGCAGTTGCAGCTTGTCACATGTCTCAGTGTGACACCATAGCCTATCATTAAAAAAATTGTTGAGACAAAATGTTGCGTGACACATGTCGTCGTGTAACCCTAGCATTAAAGGGGCAGGAAGCTGTAGAGGTTACTGTTAAAGGGGCGGGCACTGTGGAGGTCGCTGTTAAAGAGGCGTTCACTGTGGATGTTACTGTTAAGGGGGCAGGCTGCTGTGGAGCTCACTGTTAAAAGGGCCAAAAAATGTGGAGGTTACTGTTAAGGGGGCAGAGGCCACTAATAAAGGGGCAACTGCTGTGGAGGTCACTGTTAAGAGAGCAGGGTACTGTGGAGGTCACTGTTAAGGGAGCGGGCCCCTGAGGAGGTCACTGTCAAGGGAGGGGAGTGCTGTGAAACTCACTGCTAAAGGGGTGGGCTGCTGTGGAGGTCCCATTTGTGTGGGGGGTCAGTGTTAAGGGGAGGGTGTGCTGTTCCAGCATTTATTTCTTCCATTTAGATAAATGGCTGTTTGTGTTATTATATCATTACCATGTTATGTAATGCTGCCACTAGAGGTGGGACGAATCCAATTTTTTTAGAATCCGAATCCGAAAAGGTTCTCGAATATATCGAATCTTTCGAATCTCGAATCCTACGAATCCTGTACATAATTGTGTGAACGCACGGTGTAAGAAACAAAGTCAGACCGCGTCAGTTTGTCTGAACCTCCACCTCCCAGTCACGGTCGCACCCTATATGACCGCGATGACCCCTGCTCCTATCACTACAGAACATACAGGGTAATACAGCCACATACAGTTGCAAGAAAAAGTATGTGAACCCTTTGGAATGATATGGATTTCTGCACAAATTGGTCATAAAATGTGATCTGATCTTCATCTAAGTCACAACAATAGACAATCACAGTCTGCTTAAACTAATAACACACAAATAAATAAATGTTACCATGTTTTTATTGAACACACCATGTAAACATTCACAGTGCAGGTGGAAAAAGTATGTGAACCCTTGGATTTAATAACTGGTTGAACCTCCTTTGGCAGCAATAACTTCAACCAAACGTTTCCTGTAATTGCAGATCAGACGTGCACAGTGGTCAGGAGTAATTCTTGACTATTCCTCTTTACAGAACTGTTTCAGTTCAGCAATATTCTTGGGATGTCTGGTGTCAATCGCTTTCTTGAGGTCATGCCACAGCATCTCAATCGGGTTGAGGTCAGGAGTCTGACTGGGCCACTCCAGAAGGAGTATTTTCTTCTGTTTAAGCCATTCTGTTGTTGATTTACTTCTATGCTTTGGGTCGTGGTCCTGTTGCAACACCCATCTTCTGTTGAGCTTCAGCTGGTGGACAGATGGCCTTAAGTTCTCCTGCAAAATGTCTTGATAAACTTGGGAATTCATTTTTCCTTCGATGATAGCAATCCGTCCAGGCCCAGACGCAGCAAAGCAGCCCCAAACCATGATGCCCCCACCACCATACTTCACAGTTGGGATGAGGTTTTGATGTTGGTGTGCTGTGCCTCTTTTTCTCCACACATAGTGTTGTGTGTTTCTTCCAAACAACTCAATTTTGGTTTCATCTGTCCACGGAATATTTTGCCAGTACTGCTGTGGAACATCCAGGTGGTCTTGTGCAAACTGTAAATGTGCAGAAATGTTTTTTTTTTGGACAGCAGTGGCTTCCTCTGTGGTATCCTCCCATGAAATCCATTTTTGTTTAGTGGTTTACTTATCGTAGGTTCGCTAACAGGGATGTTAGCATATGCCAGAGACTTTTGTAAGTCTTTAGCTGACACTCTAGGATTCTTTTTCACCTCATTGAGCAGTCTGCGCTGTGTTCTTGCAGTCATCTTTACAGGACGGCCACTCCTAGGGAGAGTAGCAGCAGTGCTGAACTTTCTCCATTTATGGACAATTTGTCTAACCGTGGACTGATGAACAGCAAGGCTTTTGGAGATACTTTTATAACTCTTTCCAGCTTTATGCAAGTCAACAATTCTTAATCGTAGGTTTTCTGAGAGCTCTTTTGTGCGAGGCATCATTCACATCAGGCAATGCTTCTTGTGAAAAGCAAACCAAGAACTGGTGTGTGTTTTTTATAGGGCAGGGCAGCTGTAACCAACACCTCCAATCTCATCTCATTGATTGGACTCCAGTTGGCTGACACCTCACTCCAATTAGCTCTTGGAGATGTCATTAGTCTAGGGGTTCACATACTTTTTCCACCTGCACTGTGAATGTTTATATGGTGTGTTCAATAAAAACAAGGTAACATTTAATTCTTTGTGTGTTATTAGTTTAAGCAGACTGTGATTGTCTATTGTTGTGACTTAGATAAAGATCAGATCACATTGTATGACCAATTTGTGAAGAAATCCATATCATTCCAAAGGGTTCACATACTTTTTCTTGCAACTGTACCTCTTACATCTAGTGACGTCTCTTGTAGATGTTCTCTTTCCTCATCTTCTCCTTTCAGACCTTCAGACCAGACCACCATTTTTCAGCCATTTTTCGTCTCTGCAGCTTGACAAAAAAAATATCTTAGTTTACTACTTTTCCATCATCCTCCCATCTTCTGGACAAATCATCCTAACACCCCCAATACTGTGCCGCTGTGCTTCCCAATACTATACTGCAGAAACAAATAATACCCCTGATAATACTAGTACCACACAGAGCCCCCCATATAAAATACCCCTTCTTTGTGGCCTCAGTAGATGCCCCCATAGTGCCCTCCAATAATGTGCCAATAAGAAGTGGCCCCACAGTGCCACCCAATAATGTGCCAGTAAGTGTCCCCATGGATGCCCCCCTAATCATGTGCCAGTATCAAGTGCGGAGTGCATCTCTCCTCCCCCCATGTGCCCGTATCATAGTGCCACCTCCCCTCCAATGTGCCCATATCATAGTGCCACCTCCCCCCATAATGTGCCCGTATCATAGTGCCACCTCCCCCATAATGTGCCCGTATCATAGTGCCACCTCCCCCCATAATGTGCCCGTATCATAGTGCCACCTCCCCCCATAATGTGCCCGTATCATAGTGCCATCTCCCCCCATAATGTGCCCATATCATAGTGCCTCCCCCCAATGTGCCAGTAGTATCATAGTGCCTCTCACCTCTCCCCCTGGCATTCACAGATCCCCCGATCCCATAATAGTGCCATCCACAGACCCCCCCACCCCATAACAGTGCCATCCACAGACCCCCCCCACCCCATAACAGTGCCATCCACAGACCCCCCCCCCACCCCATAACAGTGCCATCCACAGACCCCCCACCCCATAACAGTGCCATCCACAGACCCCCCCACCCCATAACAGTGCCATCCACAGACCCCCCACCCCATAACAGTGCCATCCACAGACCCAGCCCACCCCATAACAGTGCCATCCACAGACCCAGCCCACCCCATAACAGTGCCATCCACAGACCCAGCCCACCCCATAACAGTGCCATCCACAGACCCCCCCAACCCCATAACAGTGCCATCCACAGACCCCCCCACCCCATAACAGTGCCATCCACAGAGCCCCCCATCCTATAACAGTGCCATCCACAGACCCCCCATCCTATAACAGTGCCATCCAAAGACCCCCCCCACCCTATAACAGTGCCATCCACAGACCCCCCACCCTATAACAGTGCCATCCACAGACCCCCCACCCCATAACAGTGCCATCCACAGACCCCCCCACCCTATAACAGTGCCATCCACAGACCCACCCCCCACCCCTTAACAGTGTCATCCACAGACCCCCCCATTGCCGGTCCAGTAGTTATAAAATGTGTAATTCTGATTAATAATCATGCTGCCCCCTCTGTCTGTAGTATAACATTCAATGAATCTTACTTACAGGGCTACTGCTATCGTAATGCAGGCCGGCCGGGCAGACGAGCGGCAGAGTGACTGACTGACTGACGTCACCTGCCTGCGCCGCCTGCTTTATGAATGAAGCAGGCAGCGGAAGCAGGTGACGTCAGTCAGTGACGCTGCCACTCGTCTGCCCGGCCGGCCTGCATTACGATAGCAGTAGCCCTGTAAGTAAGATTCATTGAATGTTATACTACAGACAGAGGGGGCAGCATGATTATTAATCAGAATTACACATTTTATAACTACTGGAGCGGAGGGGCCGGAGCACAGTGAACGCACCGGCCCCCAGCTCCGCCTCCCAGTCCCTCCCACCGGATTCGTCGGATTCGTTTCAGGCAAATTACGTCGGGATTCGAGTCCACGAATCCCACGAATCCAGCAAGATTCTAGGGATTCGTGGATTCGACGAATCCCCTGTCCCATCTCTAGCTGCCACCCTCTGGTCATTTTTGTTATAAGTTTTCTATGTAAATTCCATTGCCATTGCTCTCTGTTCTACTCCTCCCTTTCTGTGACATCACATCCTGTGCTGCTGTTATCCTGCAAGTTGATCCAGAGGAAGGCAAAAAAAATCCTTTGAGGTACCAGCCAATTTTCCCCACTTAAGGGGGAAAAAATTCCTTCCCGACTCTAATCAGGCAATCAGAATAACTCCCTGGATCAACGACCCCTCTCTAGTAGCTATAGCCTGTAATATTATTACACTTCAGAAATTCATCCAAGCCCCTCTTGAATTCTTTTATTGTACTCACCATCACCACCTCCTCAGGCAGAGAGTTCCATAGTCTCACTGCTCTTACCATAAAGAATCCTTTTATATGTTTGTGTACAAACCTTCTTTCCTCCAGACGCAGAGGGTGTCCCCACATGACCGTCACAGTCCTGGGGATAAATAGATGATGGGAGAGATCTCTGTACTGTCCTTTGATATATTTATACATAGTAATTAGATCTCCCCTCAGTCGTCTTTTTTCTAGAGTGAATAACCCTAATGTTGATAATCTTTCAGGGTATTGTAGTTGCCCCATTCCAGTTTTTACTTTAGTTGCCCTCCTCTGAACCTTCTCCAGCTCTGCTATATCTGCCCTGTTCACAGGAGCCCAGAACTGTACACAGTACTCCATGTGTGGTCTGACTAGTGATATGTAAAGTGATAGGACTATGTTCTCATCACGGGCATCTATGCCCCTTTTAAATTATTATCCTATTGGCCTTGGCAGCAGCTACCTGACACTGGTTTTTACTGCTTAGTTTGCTGTTTATTAAAATTCCTAGGTCCTTTTCCATGTCGGTGTTACCGAGTGTTTTACCATTTAGTATGTACGGGTGATTTGCATTATTCTTTCCCATGTGCATAACCTTACATTTGTTAGTGTTAAACCTCATCTGCCACTTCTCTGCCCAAGCCTCTAATCTATCCAGATCCATCTGTAGCTGTATATTGTCCTCTTCAGTGTTAATTACTTTACACAGTTTAGTGTGATCTGCAAAAATTTATATTTTACTGTGCAAGCCTTCTACAAGATCATTAATAAATATATTGAAGAAAATAGGGCCCAATACTGACCCCTGAGGTACTCCGCTAGTGACAGTGACCCAATCTGAGTGTGTACCATTAATAACCACCCTCTGTTTTCTATCATTGAGCCAGTTACTTACCCACATACAGACGTTTTCTCCCAGTCCGAGCATTCTCATTTTATATACTAACCTTTTATGTGGTGCAGTGTCAAATGCTTTGGAGAAGTCCAGATATACGACATCCATTGATTCACCACTGTCAAGTCTAGAACTTACCTCCTCATAGAAACTGATTAAATTAGTTTGACATGACCGGTCCCTCATGAAGCCATGCTGATATGATGTTATTTGCTTGTTTTCAATGAGATCCTCCAAGATAGCATCTCTTAGAAAACCTTCAAACAGTTTACCCACAACAGATAAACTAAAGTTAAACTTACCGGCCCATAATTTCCGGGGTCTGTTTTTGCACCCTTTTTGAATATTGGCACCACATTTGCTATGCGCCAATCCTGTGGAACACTCCCTGTCAGTATAGAGTCTGTAAATATCAGAAATAAGGGTTTGGCTATGACATTACTTAATTCTCTTAGGATACAGGGGTGTATGCCATCTGGTCCTGGCGATTTGTCTATTTTAATCTTTTTAAGTCGCTGTTGTACTTCTTCTTGGGTTAGACAGGTTACTTTTAGTAGGTAATTTACTTTTACATTCTGCATTTCATCTGACAGTTTATTTTCCTCAGTGAATACAGTGGAGTAAAAAATATTTAATAGCTTTGCTTTCTCCTCGTCGCTCTCTGCAACTTCCCCCTCATTGCTCTGTAGACTTCACCTTCAGATTTATACTTTTTACATTTTAGGGTTAGTTTTGCTCTCTTTGGCAATTAATCTCTCGGTCTCTAGTTTGGCGGCTTTTATTTGTTTTTTACATATTCAATTTTTTTCCTTATAGTTTTTCAGTGCTTCCTCGCTACCCTCCTGTTTTAGTGATTTAAATGCTTTATTTTTGTCATTTATTGCTTTCTTTACAGTTCTATTTATCCACATTGGTTTCTTCTTGTTCCTTAATCCTTTATTCCTATAAGGTATATACCTCTCACAATTAAATTTCAGGATGCTTTTAAAAATATCACATTTTGTGGCGGTATCTTTATTTTTGAGGACTTTGTCCCAGTTAGTTAGGCCTATGGCCTCTCTTTTTTGGCTAAATTTAGCTTTTTTGAGGTTTAGTATTTTTGCTCCTCCCTGTAGAAAAGCTTGTTTGAAGGATAATGGGAAGGTTATTATTTTATAGTCACTATTTCCCAGGTGTCCCCCGACCTGCACATCTGTTGTTCTGTCAGGACTATTGGTTAATACTAACTCCAGTATGGTCGTCCCTTTAGTCGGGTCCTGAACTAGTTGGGTAAGGTAATTGTCTTTGGTTATTGCCAAGAACCTGTTTCCTTTATGAGATGTACAGCTTTCAGTTTCCCAGTATATATCTGGGTAGTTGAAGTCCCCCATAATAACCACCTCATTGTGATTTGCTGCCTTGTCTATCTCGTTTAGTAGTAGATTTTCTGTGGATTCTGGTATATTAGGTGGTTTATAATAAACTCCTATTAGTAATTTATTATTATTTTTGCCTCCATGTATTTCAACCCACTGTGACTCCACATATTCATGTCCCTCACTTATATCTTCTCGGACTGTGGGCTTTAGACAGGACTTTACATAAAGGCAGACCCCTCCCCCTCTCCGGTTTTGACGATCCTTTCTAAACAGACTGAAACCTTGTACATTGACTGCCCAGTCATAGTTATCATCCAGTTGTGTCTCAGTTATACCCACTATGTCATAGTCCTCCTCACACATCACTAATTCCAGTTCCCCAGTTTTATTAGTCAGGCTTCTGGCATGAGTATACATACAATTAAGAGGTTTATGTATATTTTTTACCCTACACCTTTCCTTCTGAACTGTTCTAGTCCCTCCTTCCATTCCTCCCCCAGTCCCACTAACTTGCCCCCGGTCTCTATCTGCACTATCTTCCCATCCTATAACGTAATTACCCTCCCCCAGTCCCTAGTTTAAACACTTCTCCACCTTCTAGCCATCTTCTCCCCCAACAAAGCTGCCTCTTCCCCATTGAGGTGCAGCCCATCCCTACAATAGAGCCTGTAGCCGAGAGAAAAGTTGGCCCAGTTCTCCAGGAACCCAAACCCCTCCTTCCTACACCAGTTCTTGAGCCACTTGTTAACCTCCCTAATCTCACGCTGCTTTCTTGTGTTGCTCGTGGTACAGGCAGTATTTCGGAAAACACTACCTTTGTGGTCCTTGCCCTAAGCTTTTGACCTAAATCCCTAAAATCATTTTTAAGGACTCTCCACCTTCCTCTAACTGTCACGCCACCGGATAGGAAGGGAGTAAGTGCACCCCTGTCTGCCAACCATGCCTCTGTCCCTACCTACTTGCACTTGCCCGTCCTAGGTAATGGAGCGCAACTGGGCGGCGGTCCCTGACCTCAATAAGTGCAGTAGAGACAGAGAGGACAGAGACAGAATAGCGGGCGGAGCGGTGACACCGTAATAGACCAAGCTAGGCCAAGAGGGTACGGGCGGCTGGCAAGCCGGGGTTCCAACACTGAGGTTGAGACAACACGGAGGAGCAACAAGACGAGTCCGTATACAAGCCAAAGTGTCAAAAACCAGGAGGTAGCGTCAGTACACAGGAATGAACAAGAACAGGTCGGGTCACAAGCCGAAGGTCAAGCCAAGAGGTCACTTCAGGAACTAGTAGCAAGCAGTAGCGGGTCAAAAACAGGCACGGGTCAAAATCCAGATAGCGCAGGGAACACAATAGCAAATAGCCTAGGACAATTAATCACAGACAACTTGTGGCCAGCAGGTTGCCTGTTTATATACTGAAGGGCAGGGGTCATGTGACGTGGCCGGCGCTACATGACCTCCCACGATGTCTGTAGCCGAGCGCCAATTGCCCAGCTCGGCGCTCAGCCCCTTGACCATTACCATGGGAATGGGGGACGCCAGCCGCACAGAGAGGAAGTGGCCCCCCATTACCCCAGCAACCAAGACGCCAAGCGGCTCCCCGCTCTGCGCTACAGCAGGACGTGGCGTGTGTGTCTGCCGCCATGTCACACCAGGGCGCCGGCGGCGCAGGAGAGGAAAAGTCCCCTTCCACGAGGGATCTCTCGACTGAAGGACCATGGGAGCGACTTCTCCGGGTGTTCACGGTGGAATTTTTTTATTAAATTGGTCGCATGCATCCTATGTACTGGTACCCAGGACCTCTCCTCAGGTCTGAAACCCTTCCAATGGACCAAGTACTCTAAAGAGTTCCGAACCCTCCTGACATCAATAATCTTAGAGATGACAAATTCATCTTGGCCCTCTACCTCCACAGGAGAAGGAGGTCCTTGTGAAGGAACCACGGGCGAAATGTATCTCTTTAGCAGCGATTTGTGAAATACATTGTGGATGCCAAGGGAGTCAGGTAGTTTCAATCTAAAAGACATGGGATTAATAATGTCAATAATCTCATAGGGTCCAACAAAACGCAGCGCAAACTTTCTGGAAAACCCCTTTCAAGGAAAGATTCTTGGTGGAAAGCCACACCTTGTCACCGACCTCAAAATTAACCCCCTTGGAGCGTCTCTTTTCAGCTTGCTACCTCTGCACCTCCTGGGCCTTTTCCAGGTTTGTTTAAACCTGGGCCCAGACTGTGCACAGTTCTGAAGTAAAACTATCTGCCTCCGGGTTGAGTGAGGACACTGAAGCACTCGAACTAAAACGAGGATGGAAGCCCAGGTTACAGAAAAATGGAGACACCCCCCGTGGACGAGTTCACCCGATTGTTGACGTGAAACTCCGCCAACAGAAGGTATCTCACGCACTGATGCTGATTGTCGGACACATAACATCTCAGAAATTGTTCAACTGCCTGATTCAACCGTTCTGTCTGCCCATTGGTCTCAGGATGGAAGGCTGACAAAAAGGACAATGAAATTTTGCACCTTTGACAGAAGGCTTTCCAAAACTTAGAGACGAACTGAACAGAGACAATATTTTCGGGAACTCCATGCAAGTGTACAATGTGGTCAATAAACAAAGATGCTAGAGTCTTGGCATTAGGGATCTTAATCAGAGTTACGAAGTGCACCATTTTACTAAATCGGTCAACCACTACCCAAACCACTGACTTCCCCTTGGAGGTTGGAAGTCAGTAATAAAATACATAGAAATATGTGACCATGGCCTGCACGGAATGGGTAGGGGTCGTAATTCCCCAGCAGGATGCGTTCTCTGAGTTTTAGATCTGGCACATACCTCACAAGCAGACACATAAGAACGGACATCTCTAGATAATGTGGGCCACCAGAAAGACCCAGACACGAGTTCCTTTGTGGCATCGATACCGGGATGGCCGCATAAAACAGAGTCATGGCACTCACCCAAAAGCCGGAGACGGAAGTGCCCAGGAACAAATAACTTATCTGGGGGTGTCCGTGCAGGGGCAGGATGTTGTGCTGAAGCGATTTCAGAAGGGAGGTCTGCAGATACTGATGCCAAAATGATATTAATTGGCAGGATGGGTTCAGGAGGGGTGTCAGGAGACTGGAAGGCACAAAAGCTTCGGGACAAGGTGTCCGCCTTGACATTCTTACTTCCTGGCCTGAAAGTAATAGAAAAATTAAAACGTGTGAAAAACAGGGCCCACCTGTCTTGCCTAAGATTAAGGCGTTTAGCGGCTTCAAGGAACACTAAATTCTTATGGTCAGTAAGAACCGTGACACAATGTTTGGCCCCTTCTAAGAAATGTCTCCACTCCTCAAACGCCCATTTGATGGCCAGTAGTTTGCGGTTCCCAATGTCATAATACCTCTCCGTGAGAGAGAATTTACATGAAAAGAACGCGCAGGGTCTTTAATTAGTGAGGTTGGGAGATCCCTGAGAAAGAATAGCCCCCACCCCATCCTCAGATGCATCAACCTCTACTACAAAGGGTTTCTCTGGATCCAGCTGAATCAAGACTGGGGCATTCTGAAAACACATCTCAAGAGTCTCAAAAGCCTTGAGAGCCTCAGGCGGCCAGTTGACAAGATCTGCCCCCTTCTTAGTTAGGTCGGTCAAAGGTTTAGCGATTACAGAATTTTTTGGGATAAACTTACTATAGTAAGTAGAGAATCCTAAAAAGTGTTGTAATGCTTTTAGGGAGGATGGTCTCACCCAGTCTTGAATCGCCTGAACCTTCTTAGGATCCATTTGAAATAAATGTGGAGTAAGGATATACCCTAGATACAAAATCTCCTGTACTCCAAACACGCATTTCTCTAATTTGACCGACAATTGATTTTCCCGGAGGGTTCTGAGCACCAGTCTGATATGAGAGACATGGGACTCCAGATCAGAAGAGAAAATCAGAATATCGTCCAGATATACAATCATAAATCTTCCGATAAACTCCCTGAAGATGTCGTTCATATATAATTCTCAAATATCATTCTCAAAAACTGCCGGGGCATTGCTGAGTCCAAATGGCATGACTAGATACTCAAAGTGCCCCTCTGGCGTGTTGAAGGCAGTTTTCAACTCATCTCCTTTAATACGTATCAGGTTATATGCCCCTCTCAAATCAAGTTTGGAAAACCAGGATGCTCCCAAAAACTGGTTGAACAAGTCAGGAATCAACTGGATAGAATATTGATTCCTAATGGTAATCTTGTTCAACTTTCTGTAGTCGATACAGGGTCTGAGACCACCGTCCTTCTTTTTAACAAAAAAGAACCCTGCACCCATGGGGGAGGTGGAGGGTCGAATATGTCCCTTTTTAAGGCTCTCCCTAATATACTCCTTCATAGCGCTGCGCTCTGGACCAGATAGGTTGTAAATACGTCCCTTGGGAAATCTAGACCCTGCCACTAAATCTATAGCAGTCATAGGGTCTATGGGGAGGAAGAGTCTCGAACTCGGACGTGGAAAAAACATCTTGGAACTCTTCAATATACGGAGGGACCGACATGGAATTGGAGGAAACCCCTGCCTGGACAAAGCTCAAACAGAAGTTACAATTGGGACCCCATTTTTCTAACTCACCCATGGTCCAGTTAATGACCGGGTTGTGTAGCTGAAGCCAAGGCATCCCTAAGACCACTTCTACGGGCAGATTTTCGAGAATAAAAAATGAACACTTCTCTGTGTGACACACCCCTACCGAAAAGGTTATTTCAGGAGTACAAAGCTTGACAGTTCCTCCCAGCAGGGGAGTGGAGTCAATGGCAACAATTTAGATAGGAGTGGACAGATTCAACACGGGTATTCCCACCTGTACTGCAAACTTAAAATCCATAAAACTAAAGGCAGAACCTGAGTCAACGAACGCTCTATCTGACCCCTTGAGGATCCCAAAGGCCACAGAAATGGGTAGCAACAACTTCTTTCTTACCACCTCCGGAAGTACCTTGTCTTTAGAGCCCTCAAACTTGGACGATCCTCTGGAAGGAGGAATCTTGGGACATTGACGAACCCAATGTTCGGAGTCGCCGCAGTAGAAACAGGTGCCCCGTCGGCGACGTTGCTCTCTTCGGGTCATATCGAGCTGCATAGGTTTATCCATCTGTGCCTCCAACTTGAGTCCCACAGGAGCGGGTTCAGGTTTGGAAATACACTGTGGAGAAAACAGATGTTCCCGCTGTCTCTCCCTGACACGTCTGTCCAATCTAATGGCCATAGTCATGGTCTCTTCTAAGGTCTCATGACAGGCAAGCCGGGGTTCCAACACTGAGGTTGAGTCAACACGGAGGAGCAATAAGACGAGTCTGTATACAAGCCAAAGGATCAAAAACCGAGAGGTAGCGTCAGTATACAGGAATTAACAAGAACAGGTTGGGTCACAAGCCAAAGGTCAAGCCAAGATGTCAAGTCAGGAACTAGGAGCAAGCAGTAGCGGGTCAAAAACAGGCACGGGTCAAAATCCAGATAGCACAGGCAACACAATAGCAAATAGCCTAGGACAATTAATCACAGGCAACCTGTGGCCAGCAGGTTTCCTGTTTATTTACTGAAGGGCAGGGGTCATGTGACATGGCCGGAGCCACATGACCTCCCACCATGTCTGTAGCCGAGCGCTGAGTGCCCAGCTCGGCACTCAGCCCCTTGACCATTACCATGGGAACGGGGAACGCTGGCCGCACAGAGAGGAAGTGTTCGGCCGGGCGTGTTTCGCCCCCCGTTACCCCAGCAACCAAGACCCCGAGCGGCTTTCCACTCGGCGCTACAGCAGGACGCGGCATGCATGTCTGGCTCCGTGGATTTCTCAGTCACTGAACATACAGAAACTCACCCTGCCCCCAAGAACTCAGATATACAGGAAGCAGAGTCCATGTACACTGAAGAACAAACAGTGCGATCTAAACGTGTTATCAAACCAACACAAAAGATTAGAGAGAACTTTGAGGCAACTAAAGAGGAGTTCAGTAACAATTTGGATGATTTATGGCAAAGAACTGAACTCTATATAGCGGCAATTGAACTTATTTAAAACCTTTTGAGCTTAAAAATGGTTGCACAACTAATTTTAAGCCATTACGAGGTAAAGGAAAAGCTTTCTAACCTCAAGACATCATTCCTACCCTTTATGACAACCTAGGAAGATCAGTGTTTTGTACACCAGAGGACAACAGATTAGCCTTGTCTGTAGATGACAAAGAGTTAATTAAAATAATGGACAATGGATTCTTCAAAGAAACATCTAACCACTGGGTTGCACCTTTACCTTTCCGTGCTGTAAGAGCCAGACTTCCTGACAACCAGGAACAGGCACTATCCAGATTCATCTCCTTGCAACGTACGTTAAAAAACAAGCCTGAAATGAAAAATCATTTTGTGGCATTCATGGAAAAGATATTTCACAATGACCATGCAGAGCCGACTCCCCCTTTGCAAGAGCATGAAGAATGCTGTTACCTTCCCTCCTTTGGAGTATATCACCCACGGAAACCAAACCAGATAAGAGTGGTATTCGACTCAAGTGCCAAACATAATGGCGTATCTCTGAACGACGTCCTTCTCACCGGTCCAAACCTGACCAATAATCTGGTAGGAGTACTTATGAGATTCAGAAAGGAGTCAGTTGCCATTACTGCAGACATTAAACAAATGTTCCACTGATTTATCGTATGGCAAGACCACAGAAATTATCTCATGTTTCTTTGGCACAGAGACAATGACACCAGCAAGGAAATGGTTGAATACTGCATGAAGGTGCACGTGTTCGGTAACAGTCCTTCACCTGCTGTTGCTACATATGGCCTACGTAGGGCTGCTTCTGATGGTGAGTCAGAGTTTGGGAAAGATGCCCGAAACTTCGTTTAAAGAGACTTCTACATGGATGACGCACTCAAATCCTTGGCCACAGTGGAGGAAGCCATATATCTGCTCAAAAGGACACAAGGTATGCTTTCAAAATCTTGTCTGAGGTTACATTAAATCGCCTCTAACTGTGCTTCTGTAATAAAAGCCTTCCAGCCCAGTGATCATGCCACAGAATTCAGAGACTTGAATCTAGAGATAGACAATCCTAAACCTGAACAGTGGCACTATGTTCGATCTCATCTCAATCCCGCAGATTGCACCACCAGACCAGCATCTGGTAGAGTCTCTGCAAATTCTTCTTAGTGAACAGATCCGGAGTTTTTGCTGAACCAAAGCAGAGAAACTCCTACTCAAGACGTCTTCAGTCTCCAAGACCCTCATGAAGATCCAGAGATTCGCCCTGAAGTTAGTACCCTTGTCACCCAAATCTGAAAGAAGGTCTGGCTTGGCTGTGTAAGAAGGCACAAGGAATCATCGTGGATGATAGGTACGTTTCACAGAGGTTCCTGGCCTCGGTGGAGTAAGAGACGGTTTTTATGTGTCAGCAGCAGTTGCTGTTTGACACCTTGATACTTAGTATGGCTATAATATCTAATCCGGGACGGCTCTTACTGGGAGTAGTCAAAGTGCTGGGTGGGTGACTACTCCCCATGTTCCAGGCCGGGTTTTGCCAGGCATAAAAACCAGCCAGCACTGCCAGCTGTTTGACAGTGGAGCTCAGGAGATCTGTGTGCTGTGATCTGAGGGCTGTGTTGGGATCTGCGTCTTGAGTCGGGCTGGAGGGCTCAGGCCCCTGTGAGGGCAAATAGGCCGCCTAACGCCTGCCTGTGGACTTGACAAGGCAGAACTTCCAACAGGGTGTGAAGTAACACCCAGGAGAAAAGGTGACTGTTTTGTATATGAACTTTTCATGTGAGTGAACGATCACCAAGCAATAGAGATGGCCTTGTGGTTCACCTGGTGGTCGTTTCGCAGCGAACTTTGCTCGTTCACTGTTCGCCGAACATGCAAACATATGGAGATGTCCGCCAGCGCTATATTCTTTTGCATTGTGCCGAACTTTGACCATGACACATCCACCAGGTGGGACAGGACAGCCAATTGAGATGTTTCAGCACATGACACACCCCCTACCCTATAAATAAACCCGATCTCGCAGCCATTTTACATTTTGTTTTTTGCCAGTGTAGTGAGAAGTTGCTGTGTGGAGCAGGGACAGACTGTTAGGGACATTAAACGCTTTTAAGGACTGGTATAGGTGCGCTATCGATAGGTGTGACATACTGAGAGGTGTGATATACTTATAATATACTTTCTAACATAGAAAATATATTATAGTGCATTTGTATTGTGCAGCAGCTGTGTGTGTGGTTCTGCTGCAATACTGCAGCTAGAGAGAGGGACAAACACTGTTGGAATAACTAATTGCAACTGGTGTGATATACCTGTTGCCCCCCAAAAAAAAACTGATTGAGGGGTGTGATATACCTTTAATATACCTTCTAACATAGAAAGTATATTATAGTGCATTTGTATTGTGCAGCAGTTGTGTGCGGTTTTGCTGAGATACTGCAGCTAGATAGAGGGACAAACGCTATTGGAATAAGTAATTGCAACTGGTGTGATATACCTGTTGCACCAAAAAAAAATTATTGAGGGGTGTGATATACCTATAATATACCTTCTAACATAGAAAATATATTAAAGTGCATTTGTATTGTGCAACAGTTGTGTGCGGTTCTGCTGAGATACCGCAGCTAGATAGAGGGATAAACGCTATTGGAATAACTAATTGCAACTGGTATTATATACCTTTTGCCCCAAAAACAACTGATTAAAGGGTGCGATATACCTGCTTCCACAAAATAATGATTAAGGGGTTTGATATATCTGCTTCCACAAAATACTAATTGAGGGGTGTGATACACCGGCTTCCACAAAATATTGATTAAAGACTGCGATACACCAGCTTCCACCTAATATTGATTAAGGGGTTTGATATACTGGCTTCCACCAAATACTCATTAAGGGGTTCTATATACCTGTTTCCACAAAATACTGATAGAGGGTATTGATATACCGGCTTCCACGAAATATATAGATTGAGGCCTGCGATACACCAGCTTCCACCAAATATTGATTAAGGGGTTTGATATACCAGCTTCCAGCAAATACTCATTAAGGGTTCTATATACCTGTTTCCACAAAATACTGATCGAGGGGATTGATATACCGGCTTCCACCAAAAGTAGATTGAGGCCTACGATACACCAGCTTCCACCAAATATTGATTAAGGGGTTTGATATACCAGCTTCCACCAAATATTGATCGAGGCCTGAGATACAACAGCTTCCACCAAATATTGATTAAGGGATTTAATTTACCGAGTCAGAGGAATTATTTTCCCATCCATTCCCAGACCTTACCGATGCACAGCCATTCTTGGCATCGGATCAGGAAGCAACGGCCGCCACCCAGCCGTCTGACGACAGTACCCAGATCAGCCCAAGGACGGAGGTCCCCCTCTGTTGCTGCCTACTCCGAGATCTCTAATGTCAGTGGTGGTGAAGGTGACGATGATGACGTGTCAATGATGTCACGTGGGGGCCCACAAGAGAGGAAGAGAAGGGAGTTCAGAGGGAGAGACCAGAGCAGCAAATAGGGGGTAGAAGGAGGAGAAGCAGACAGAACTTGCAATGAACAGGAGGCAAAAAGCAGACTGCAAATGTATCTGGAGTGAGACATCCACCATGCACGGTCACATATAGCGCTCCCAGGACGCCGACACATGGCTCCAAAGGGTGGGCTTTTTTAACATGTCAGCTGCTGACAATACACTGCGTGCAGGAATTATTAGGCAAATTAGTATTTTGACCACATCATCCTCTTTATCCATGTTGTCTTTCTCCAAGCTGTGTAGGCTCGAAAGCCTACTACCATTAAGCATATTAGGTGATGTGCATCTCTGTAATGAGAAGGGGTGTGGTCTAATGACATCAACACCCTATATTAGGTGTGCATAATTATTAGGCAACTTCCTTCCTTTGGCAAAATGGGTCAAAAGAAGGACTTGACATGCTCAGAAAAGTCAAAAATAGTGAGATATCTTGCAGAGGGATGCAGCACTCTTAAAATTGCAAAGCTTCTGAAGCGTGATCATCGAACAATCAAGCGTTTCATTCAAAATAGTCAACAGGGTCGCAAGAAGCGTGTGGAAAAACCAAGGCGCAAAATAACTGCTCATGAACTGAGAAAAGTCAAGCGTGCAGCTGCCAAGATGCCACTTGCCACCAGTTTGGCCATATTTCAGAGCTGCAACATCACTGGAGTGCCCAAAAGCACAAGGTGTGCAATACTCAGAGACATGGCCAAGGTAAGAAAGCTGAAAGACGACCACCACTGAACAAGACACACAAGCTGAAACGTCAAGACTGGGCCAAGAAATATCTCAAGACTGATTTTTCTAAGGTTTTATGGACTGATGAAATGAGAGTGAGTCTTGATGGGCCAGATGGATGGCCCGTGGCTGGATTGGTAAAGGGCAGAGAGCTCCAGTCCGACTCAGCAAGGTGGAGGTGGAGTACTGGTTTGGGCTGGTATCATCAAAGATGAGCTTGTGGGGCCTTTTCGGGTTGAGGATGGAGTCAAGCTCAACTCCCAGTCCTACTGCCAGTTTCTGGAAGACACCTTCTTCAAGCAGTGGTACAGGAAGAAGTCTGCATCCTTCAAGAAAAACATGATTTTCATGCAGGACAATGCTCCATCACACGCGTCCAAGTACTCCACAGCGTGGCTGGCAAGAAAGGGTATAAAAGAAGAAAATCTAATGACATGGCCTCCTTGTTCACCTGATCTGAACCCCATTGAGAACCTGTGGTCCATCATCAAATGTGATATTTACAAGGAGGGAAAACAGTACACCTCTCTGAACAGTGTCTGGGAGGCTGTGGTTGCTGCTGCACGCAATGTTGATGTTGAACAGATCAAAACACTGACAGAATCCATGGATGGCAGGCTTTTGAGTGTCCTTGCAAAGAAAGGTGGCTATATTGGTCACTGATTTGTTTTTGTTTTGTTTTTGAATGTCAGAAATGTATATTTGTGAATGTTGAGATGTTATATTGGTTTGACTGGTAAAAATAAATAATTGAAATGGGTATATATTTGTTTTTTGTTAAGTTGCCTAATAATGATGCACAGTAATAGTCACCTGCACACACAGATATCCCCCTAAAATAGCTAAAACTAAAAACAAACTAAAAACTACTTCCAAAAATATTCAGCTTTGATATTAATGAGTTTTTTGGGTTCATTGAGAACATGGTTGTTGTTCAATAATAAAATTAATCCTCAAAAATACAACTTGCCTAATAATTCTGCACTCCCTGTAATGTTGCCATCTGACACCTGTGCTGTCAACGCATAAGTCGCGGTAAGCCCAACACTCACCTAGGGACGACCGCTTTAAGAAGGTACCTGGCATCCCATCACCGAGCCCAGTGGGAGCAACACCGTCAGAACCCACAAAGCCACACTCCTGGCGCTCCACGTCCTGCCTCTTCTCCTTCTCATCTTTCCTCCCATTTGTCCACCACTCCACCTTCCACCGTACCGTCGCCACGTTCATCTTGCAAAAGGCAGGCTTCCGTGACCCAAATGTTCGAAGTAAAAGTTGATGACGCTGGATAACCCTCTTGCCCAACGGCTGACCGCTGGCTTGTCCGGAACTGCTAGCCCGCCAACTACTGCCATATTATATGGTGGACTCGGAGGCCTTTAGAGAATTTGTTGCCATTGGCACACCACAATGGAAGAGATGCTGCCTCTTCTTTCTCCTCCTCCTACTCCATCCTCCGTCTCCTCCTCGATGCTGTGCCGTGGCTGTTGTGCCTGGAAGCCAAGAGCCACACCGGTCCAGCACTGCTTTCAGCTCTGTGGTCACAGGCCAATCAGTGGCTAAACCCGCTCAATTTAACAGTTGGTAAAGAGATGTGCGACAATGGTGCCAATTTGCTGAGCACGCTGAAACAGGGCAAAATGACACACGTCCTGAACTTAGTTGTGCAGCGATTCGTTGCCAAATACCCCAGGGTCCAGGACGTCTTGCAGCAGGCCAGGAAGATATTACACGGCAATGGTCCTCCTTGCTTGACGTTCAGCGGCGACACCAGCTGCCCGTCAGATGTCTGATTTGTGACAGCCCGACACGCTGGAACTCCACCTTGTATATGCTTGATAGGCTGCTCCAGCAGCAACGTGCCGTTAACGACTACCTGTACAAAACTCTGCAGCAGGACAGGTTCTGGGAACCTTGGTTTCTTTTCACCGCGCCAGTGCTGCTCATGCACGACTCATGCAGACTTCTGCGGCCATTTGATGAGATCACCAAACTGGTCAGTCACAGCCAGGGCACCATATGTCTTCTTTCTGGAGCATGCATTGTGTTGTGTCATTGATCAAGCCGTCGAGGAGCAGGAGCTGAAGATGAGGAAGTTGCAATGCTGAATGAATTCCCAGGGGGAGCTACTCCATCTGAGACAAGTCAGTAGGAGTCTGAGAGGAGTCAGAGGAGGATGGTGGCTGGGGGAGGAGGAGGCGCAAGAAGAGCAGGCTTTTAAACTTTTCCGGGGATCCCTGGTGTTTTCTGTGGCTAGGGGGAGAAGACCAAGGACGACATTCTCCTGGGCGATGAGCAGGAACCAGGGCACTCCACCGCTTCCAATTTCGAGAAAATGGGGGCCTTCATGCTCCAGTGTTTGAAAAGGGACCCCTGTATAAAAAGCATAAAGGGCAAGGACCAGTACTGGGTGGCAATATACTTAGACCCCCCGGTACAAACACAAAATGGCGGATATGTTACCAGCCTTACAGAGGGCTGTCAGAATCCAGCATTTCCAGGCCTTGCTGCGAGCGATGCTGCATTCTGCTATTGCGGGCGCTGGCAGAGGAATTTCCACCACAGAGGAATAGGTGCGGGTACAAATCCTACCGCGCATGCAAGAAGAGGGCAGTTTGAAGATGTGTTGGTCACTTTGGATTTGAGATCATTCTTGTAGCCAACGATCGACAGCCGCCCTCCAGATCCAGCCTCAGGAACTCCTAGGCCGACAGGTGTCTGACTAAATCAGGTTAACGGCCGATGTGGACGTTCTGAGAAGCGAGGAACCCCTGGACTACTGGGTGTGCAGGCTTGACCTGTGGCCAGAGCTGGCACAATTTGCCATGGAACTCTTGGCTTGCCCTCATCGAGCGTCCCTGTCCGAAAGGACGTTCAACTCAGCAGGGGGGATCGTGACCGATAAGCGCACTCGCCTAGCTCACGACTAACTCACATTTCTAAAAATTAATGAAGGATGGATCTCGGAGCAATCAACATCTATGCTGACCACGTTTAATTGAATTTCCTCATGCAGCCCACACATATCTGCCACCACCCCAGAACAAAGAATGGTCCCTGTCTTATGTTAAAACAGCGGCATAAAAGGGCCTTTTCTGTCCGGGTGAATGCCTAATGGTTTGGGGCCTGTACTCCACTGGCCTGCAGAAAATTGATATCCAATGACCGTCTAATATATCTCCAGCCACATAATCACTTGATCTTTCCCTGTACGGTGAATGCATAATTTTTGGGGCTTGTACACTCACCTTAAAGAATTATTAGGAACACCAAACTAATATGGTGTTGGATCCCCTTTTGCCTTCAGAACTGCCTTAATTCTACGTGGCATTGATTCAACAAGGTGCTGATAGCATTCTTTAGAAATGTTGGCCCATATTGATAGGATAGCACTTGCAGTTGATGGAGATTTTGAGGGATGCACATCCAGGGCAGCGAAGCTCCCGTTCCACCACATCCCAAAGAGCACTATTGGGTTGAGATCTGGTGACTGTGGGGGCCATTTTAGTACAGTGAACTCATTGTCATGTTCTAGAAGACCAATTTGAAATGATTCAAGCTTTGTGACATGGTGCCATTATCCTGCTGGAAGTAGCATCAGGGGATGGATACATGTTCTCATTCTGTTTTACGCCAAATTCGGACTCTACCATTTGATATGTCTCAACAGAATTTGAGACTCATCAGACCAGGCAACATTTTTCCAGTCTTCAACAGTCCAATTTTGGTGAGCTTGTGCAAATTGTAGCCTCTTTTTCCTAGTTGTAGTGAGATGAGTGGTACCCGGTGGGGGTCTTCTGCTGTTGTAGACCATCCGCCTCAAGGTTGTGCATGTTGTGGGCTTTCACAAATGCGTTGCTGCATACATCGGTTGGTAACGGAGTGGTTATTTCATTCAACGTTGCTCTTCTATCAGCTTGAATCAGTCGGCCCATTCTCCTCTGACCTCTAGCATCCACAAGGTTATTTTTGCCCACAGGACTGCCGCATACTGGATATTTTTTCCCTTTTCACACCATTTTTTGTAATCCCTAGAAATGGTTGTGCGTGTAAATCCCAGTAACTGAGCAGAATGTGAAATACGTCAGACAGGCCCGTCTGGCACCACAACCATGCCACGTCAAAATTGCTTAGCTCACCTATCTTTCCATTCTGACATTCATGTTGGAGTTCAGGAGATTGTCTTGACCAGGACCACACCCCTAAATGCATTGAAGCAACTGCCATGTGATTGGTTGACTAGATAATTGCATTAATGAGATATAGAACATGTGTTCCTAATAATTCCTTTAGGTGAGTGAATCTAACGTGCCTGCAGTTAAATTGTTATCCACTGAGCCAGTCTAATATACCTCCAGCCACATAATCACTGGAGCTTTTCTGTCCGGTGAATGCCTAATGTTTGGGGCCTGTACTCCACTGGCCTGCAGTAAAAATTGATGTTCCATTGACCGTCTAATAATATCTCCAGCAACATAATCACTTGATCTTTTCTGTACGGTGAATTGCTAATGTTTGGGGCCTTGTACACTCCAGAAAAAATTGTTATCCAATGACCAGTCTAATTTACAGTACCTGCAGCCACATAATCACTTGATCTTTTTTTTTGTAATTCTTTATTTATACTTGGCATAAAAGTAACAAAATTACAGTATGTTGAGTCACATACAGCAGAAAGGTAGATGTCGGAACCAGACCGACAAATAAACATAGAATACAATCTATCATCTATACATCAATATCTTATGCCTATGTTTGACATAGAGTTCCACAATGGTACCTAGACATCACAATGTTTATGGCATATAGCAAACAAAACCATGAGGGCCAGACATAATACGGCCTCAGCATAGAAATAAAGACTAACAGCAGCTATGGGGGAAAGACAGGACAAAAACCACAAAGGGAAAGTAAGGAGACAAAAGAATAAGGGTGTAGAGGGAGTGAGCTAAACAAACGAGGAGCTACAGACGGCACTAGCAAGTCAGCAAGGATTGATACTCCGAAGAATCTTGAAAGACGAACCAAGGGGTCCAGGTAGCAATAAAAGCTCTGTTACTACCTTTTAGAGAAGCTGTGAGTTCCCTCCATTCTCTGAATCTCCTCAACTTTCTGAATCCACATCCCTGCAGATGGTGGAGAAGAGGATTTCCACCTCGCCGGGATACAGGACCTAGCTGCTGCAACCAGGTGACGCAGGCAAGAACGCCGAAAAAGCTCAATGGTAGATCCGAGAGAAAGAGTAAAAATAATCCTGGTGTGTTAGGTATGGAAAAGGAGAAGATAGAAGCTAGGGACTTTGAATTGAATCCCAGAAAGGCTTGGATTTTATCACACTGCCAGAAAATATGTAGAAGCGAACCCTGGTATAGTCACATCGCCAACACAAAGGAGACGCTGTCGGGAACATTCTCTGGAGACGGGTTGGGACGTAATACCATCTCGATAGCAATTTGTAACTAGCCTCCTGATATTTACTGGCAATGGAAGATTTATGAGCTAGTTGGGAACTTGTAAGCCACTGGTCGGAGGGAGATATCTCTTTGCAAATCCTGAGCCCACCTGACAGAGTAGGGGGGGCAGAAGTCTGATCCGGGCGTTACCAAGCCTTTTGTAGAGTTCTGAGAGGGAAGTGGCGGTAAAGTCCTGAACCTATGCACGTCTTTTCAAAAGAATAAGAGCTCTATCAAAGCCCGGGGAAGAAGGGATAGAGGGAAAGGAAGTGGTGTAATTGCCTAGTTCTCCATGTACCTAGAATACAGGATTCAGACTGTCCTAACAGTTCTCAATGTGTGAACCACCTGCCTGAGGTTCTAAAGAATGGTGCACGACACTTGCCACTCAATCTCCATTGTACAAACGGGCCCCCCGAGCTACCCGCCTGGAAAGTCAGGGTGTCCCAGGATAGGAAACAATGGGGAAGGCTTGGGGAGATTGTAGAGATTTGTTGGTATTTACAGAATTGAGTAAGAGTAGGACCTATGATAGATGAGAGGAAAGCGCAGAAGGAATTTTTCTGTCTGTCCATGGCAGAAGAGCCAGCGGGGTCCGGGATGAGAATTGTTCAATAGAGATCCATTGTTTGAACGGGGTGTGTCGGCACCAGTCTACAACCCGTTGAACATAGAGGCAGCATAATATTTCCTTAGGTCAGGAATCCCTTTCTTTTGGTACATGCAGTAAGTTCTAGACAGTCTAGAACTCTTCCCGGCCCATATAAATTTAAAGAGGTCACGGTTGTGCGGGTGGTAAAGAAGCTAGCTGTATGTGGATGGGGAGGGTCTGGAACAGGTACAATAGGCGCGGAAGAAACATTCATCTTAAATATGGCACCACCTGCCAAACCAGGTATATAGGCCTTGGACCATCTCTTAAGGTCTTCTCTAATCCGACTCAGGAGGGGGGTATAGTTCCTGGAGAACAGTTCCCTTAGATCCGTGGGAATCATCGTGCCCAAGTATTTAATGGCACCTGTCCGTCCATCGGAAAGGTTAAGGAGCTCGCCAATTCAGCTTCAAGGGAAGTCGGAATGGAGACATTAAGCGCTTCAGATTTCTGCTAATTAATTTTCAAGTTGGACAAGTTGTGAAACTCTTTGAATTCCTCAATTAGGTTAGGGAAGGTGATCCGGGGTTTGGTAATCATAAACATCAGATCATCTGCGTAAGCTGCTATCTTAAATTCCTGTCCTCCCACCACTAAACCCGAGATGTCAGGATTTTTCCTGATAGTCCTCAGAAGAGGCTCTAACGTGAGAATGAAAATTAAGGGGGATAGGGGGCAACCCTGACGCGTTGCCATTTCTGATCTCAAAGGGGGGCGAGAGAACACTATTAACCTTTGTGGCTGCTGAGGGGGAGGAGTATAGAGAACGTATCCATGCTAAAAGGGAACCCTCCACACCCATATGATTTAGTACTGCGAAATAACCAGGGCCATCCCACCCTGTCAAACGCCTTTTCGGTGTCCGTGGATAGGAGACATAGGCAGGAGCGTTGAATCTTGGCATGATGGACCAAGTTCAAAACTTTCGTGGTAATGTCTCTTGCCTCCCTTGAGGGAATGAAGCCCACCTGATCAGTAGGAATAAGGTCTGACAGGAAAAGGGTTTAAACGTGTGGCCATTACTTTTGCAAATAGTAACGATATGGGGCGGTAACTAGCGCATGCGGTCGGGTCCTTACCTTCCTTATGGATAACTGTAATGTGTGCATGTGGACATATCCTTAGGGAGAGGGTCCCCGGAGCGTATTTTGTTCAGAGCGTTTGTCAGAGGTGCCTGCAAAAGGGGGAGGAATCTCTTGTAATAAGAGGCTGAGAGGCCATCTGGGCCTGGTGCTTTACTAGGCTGCATCGATTTCAGAGCCTCTTCAATCTCATCAGTGGTAAACGGGCTATTCAGACCTTCGAGAGCCCCACTTGGTAATTTGGGTAAACCTGACCTGGTTAGATACGCACTCATGGCTGAGTTCAGGGACGGGCTCACTTGACTAGATTGAGGAAGATTATACAGGTTCTGATAAAAGTGGGCAAAAGATTCTGTTATGGAATCTGGGTTGTTCAGCACCGGTCCCCGTGGGGGGAGCAATGAGAGGGACGTAGTTCCTAGCCCTTTGTTCACAGCAAAGATCTGGCTAAAATTCTACTACATTTTATTACCAAATTTGAAAAATTGCCTTCTACCCTGTGAGAGGAGAAATTTCATGCGGGTATCCAGTTTGTCTTTAAGCTTACACCTTGGCAATAAAAGAGTTGCACGAACCGATTGAGCATGAGAGCGTTTATGAACCTGTTCCAATTCTGGAAATTTCCTTTAAGATCTGGGAAATTTCCAACGCCCTCTCCTTCTTAAGCCGAGCTCCATGTCTGATGAACTCCCCCCTAATCACGCACTTGTGTGCAGCCCACACCATAAGAGGGGAGGCATTGTTAACCAGATTCTCCTCAAATGTCCGAGAAAGTGATTGGGTCAATTTAGGAAGAGGCAATAAGTGGGACTGCTGAATGTCTAAGCAGGAAATAGTTCAACCTGGAGCAAACATCTCTAGGGTTGGAATAAAATGTGAAATCCCTAGCTTCGGGATTAATCACTCGCCAGACATCCACCAACTGATGAGTGTGAAGGAGGCTCTTAATGCGCCGAATGTAAGAGTAGGGTAGGTGAGAGAAGCCCTTAGAAACATCTACCAGTGGGTTCAAGCAACATTGAGATCTCCACCGACCAGAAGCGTGCCTTCTGCAAAATTATCCAATTTTGACAGAATTCCAGTTAGGGCTCTTAATTGTTTCGTATTGGGTAAGTACACGTAGCTAAAGTGTATACCTGGCCCCCTAGTTTCCCCCTTAACAAACAGAAATCTGCCAGTATCATCAGAGCTGGAATCCAAAAACTCCCACGGGGCAGATCTAGCAATGAAGATATTCACACCTCTTGATTTAGAATCACTATAGCAGCTGTGGTAGGCGTCAGGATACAGGGGAGAGCTAAATTTCGGCATGGTATCTCTGTGGAAGTGAGTCTCCTGAATGAAGGCAATCTGTACCTTTTTGCTCCACAAGAGCCAGAGAATGGAGGAACGTTTCTCAGGAGTATTCAACCCATTGGCATTAATGGACTCAAAAGTGATCTCCGACATGGTCTCGGCCTGTAGAAAACAAGAGATAAAGGAAGGGCAATAGAGGGGGAGGGGGAGGGGAAGGGGAACAGACACAAGGGTAGGTAATCAAGACCAAAAATTTAGAAAAACAAGTGCAAATACGCCTAAAGGGCTAGTCCAGTTTAGATAAAAACCAATTTAAACAAGCAAAACAGTGGACAAGGCTATCCACTATGCGACTCTTGGTAAACCACGGAACGAGCCAACCAAGACTCACGACCTAGTGGGGGAGAAGAAGAGCCCTCAATAAGGCTGCCCTTTCCCTGGCCCAGGGATTTATGTAACAACAATACAGATAAAGGGAGGAGGAATAGAGAACTGACCACCGCCGATGGAGATGATATATAAAAAAACAAACAAACAGCAGGAGCGCTATGGCAGTACTCTGTCCCATGCATCCTTCCCCCTCCTGGCATCATATCAAGTATTGTGGGTCAAAAAGGTAGGGTTGTAGTCAACCCATAGAATCTAAAGCATTTCATATTGAGGACAGTCCCCTATCCAGGAGAGTGTGGAACTGGAGAGTGGACTTGACAAAGACCACTATTCAGACGTGGGGAGGTCCCCCTGCTGGAGAAGTAAACACTGGAACATCAAGCCAGTCTGGTAGGGAGATGAGTGGGGCAGTCCAAGAACTGACTAAGCTCCCCCGCCTGATCTGGGGAGTGCAATGCAAACGTGGATCCATTCTTGCGGATTATTAGGTAAAAAGGGTGGCCCCAGCGGTATGTGGCCCCAGCTTTTGTGACAATTTGCAGGAGGGGTTTGAGAGTGCGCCTCATAAGCAAGGTTCTTCTGGACACGTCAGGGAGGATTTGAATCTGACATCCGCTGAATGAGATGGGACCTTGCCTCCATGCTCTTGCAAAAGTTCCTCTTTCTCCCTAAAGAAGTGAACCCTGCATAGAACATCACGAGGAGCAGAATTCTCTGAGCGTCTAGGGCCATGAACCCTATGTACTCTGTCCAGCTCTATTTCAGAATCTTCGGGTCTGTCAAGGAGAGAATTGAAGATGGCAGACACCGCCTTCCTTAGATCTGCGGACGGGACCTCTTCAGGGATCCCACGGATTTTAATATTATTAGTCTGCCCCTGTTCTCTTGGTCATCTATCTGTAATAACAGGTGTCTGTTTAAAACCTGCTGCGAAGTGATAACCTTTTCCACCCTCATCAGACGGGTATGTAGATCAGACGAAACTTGGGCTTGCGAGGTCACTTTGGTGGAAATGGCTGTTAAGTCCGCTTTGACTTCAGCTATGGCCTGATCGTGTTTGGTCTCGACCCTCTGTATAATCACCTCCAGGTTCGTCTTAGTTGGGAGCATACTTAGTAGTGACCAAATGTCCTTCAACTTGGGACATTTAGCTGGTCTGCCATGGGAAGAGGAGGTAGAGGACGAGTCCCCAGATGAATCAGAAGCGGCTGAGGGATGGAAGATAGCCGGTGTGGAGGGAGATCTAGTGAGTGAATCTGGGAAGGCCGCTCACCTCTAACCACATTCTGCGTGCAGCTTTGGGCCTGTGAATTAGTACATGTGGCAGGGACCCCTGTGGAGCATTGAGATCACCCGACTGTGGGGCTAGAGGATCAGGGTGATAGGAGTGGTGTTTCCGAGCCGGTAAGGAGCCGGTAGTCGGCCTAGGAGGGGTTTCACAGCGTGTCTCACTCACGGGATTAGAACGGAGGTCCCGCCAGAGTCCATGGGCCCGGGAGCGGACGCAGAGGGTTGCGTATGTGGATCTCCTTTGGTTGCGGCGAGAGGTAGTGGGCCAGCTGCTGTGTGGCCTACCTGTTAGAGTCTTGCAAGCCCTCCTGCAAGGTAAGAGCCTCCACCTCCAGCGATCCGTCCGTCGCCATCTTGGGCCATGAGGCCGCTTGCACATAGGTCTTCTTGCCTGGCACGGATGTGTGGCCGACGGGTGTGAAAGACTCTGCAGGCCAGTCCGAAGATAGTGAGAGTGGCGATGGTGAGACCGCTTGTGTCTGTACCGGGCCGCTAACCACTAGATTCCTGGGAGCAGCCGGCGGCGCAGCTCCGTCCTCCATCGGCGCCATCCTGGTGGGATCTAGCTCGGGAACCGGTGTAGCCGTGAAATACCTCGCAATGTGAGGTCCGAGGTCATGAATGTGGACCCCGCGGCGACGCGAACGTCTGACATGATGTTCAGGCCAGTAGCATCCAAATCGTTGCTATTTATCTCAAATAAAAGGGCCAAGGGTCCGGGAACTCTGAAATGTTCACGGCTGCATGCTCAGGCCACGCCCCCACTTGAGCTTTTCTGTCGTCCGTAAATGCCTAATGTTTGGGGCCTGTACTCCACTGGCCTGCAGTAAAATTGATATCCAATGACTGTCTAATATACCTCTAGCAACATAATCACTTGATCTTTTCTGTACGGTGAATGCCTAATGTTTGGGGCCTGTACTCCACTGGCCAGTAGTAAAATTGATATACAGTGACCATCTAATTTACAGTACCTGCAGCCACATAATCACTTGATCTTTTTCCTGTCCGGTGAATCCCTAATGTTTGGGGCCTGTACTACACTGGCCTGCAGTAAAATTGATATCCAATGACCGTCTTATATACCTCCAGCCACATAATAACTTGATATTTTCTGTACGGTGAATGCCTAATATTTGGGGCCTGTACTCCAGTGGGCTACAGTAAAATGTTTATCCATTGACCGCATAATGCACCTCGAGCCACATAATCACTTGTGTCAGATGAATGCCTAATTTTTAGTGCCCATACTCCCGTGGCCTAAAATTAAAAAATTTTCTATGCTCCAGCAGGGCACATTTTAGAGAAATTCCCTTTAAGATGCATACAAATGGCCCCTTAATTATTTTTTTGTCATTGATCCCCCTCTAGTATGTCACTGTCCATGTTGTGGGACTATTTGTGCACTTCTAGTGAGTATTTGTGGCTGCAAATATGACTTGAAGGTTTTCCAGGTTTGCCTGCCATTAAAGTGAATGGGGCCCGCCGTGAACTTGCGGTTCGCGAACATTTGATCGCGTTCGCAAACCGTCCCAGCTGATGTTCGTCCATTACTACCAAGCATCTTGCATTTTTGTTTTGCTTTCATGTGTGAATAAACACTGATGTTTTGAACCAAGAACTTGTACTTTGCCTCTGTGCTGCACCCGCTAATCCTAACTACCAGAGCGAATCCCCCACATTTGGTTGAGAATGCGGTCAAGCGCAGTGAAGCTGGCGTGAACGCCGATATATTTTTTGGTTTTTATTTTCGGGCACGGTTGTATGTCGTACATCAAACCAGCGGTATTACAACACCGTACCCTACAACAAATGGAGGTTGTAAAAGGTCCTCGTGGAAGCTAATCTACAGCAGTGAGAGACCAACCTGCACCAACGGGAGGCTAATAATCATCAGCAAGAGACCAGCCAGTTGCTGGCTACAACACGTGATGGCTTTGCAGACAGCAGGAGCAACCCCAAGTGTCCACGACGCCCGGAAAGCAGTCTGTGCAGCGATCCCTAAGATGACACCTGCAGAAGACATTGAAACCTACCTGGCAATGTACTAGAAAGTGGCCACTAGGGAAAAGCTGTCCCAGGCCAGTGGGCTGAGGTCATGACTCCTTTCCTGGCATCAGAGTCCCAGCGCGTATATTTTGACTTGCTGGACGATCAAGCGGCAGACTACCCGAAGGTAAATGGTGAGATTTTGGCAAGACTGGGGGTAAATGTGTTGGTCCGGGCCCAGCGGGTACATCAGTGGGGGTTTGAGCCGGCTGAGCCCGCGAAACCCCAGTATTATGACCTACTCCACCTTTTGCAAAAGTGGCTACAGCCTGAGGTGCTGAGTCCCACGGCTATGCTGGATAAACTGTTGGCTGACATATTCTAGAGGGCGCTGCACCACCTCCTCTGCAGCTCTGGATTGGCCAGGTGTCTCCTGGAAATGTCCCTGGAAATGGTGGACCTGGTGGAACGCTATGAGGCTACTAAGAATCTTAAGGGGCGTTTCTTTCAGGGAGGGGGCAGGTAAACCCCAGAACTCCCCACCCCAGGCCCAACGGTATGAGCCGGTGAAACCCACCTGGGAGGTTCCCACTATGGGCCGGACCCAGGTAATCTGCTGGTGGTGTCAGGAACCTGGCCATATAAGGGCTGAGCGTCCCATCGGGTTGAGCCCATGGACACAAATTGTGGTTACCATCAGTCACTGTATGCTATGAATCTGTGTGCCACAGGTACCTCGGAGGCTCTAGACCACTTGTGCCAGTTGGAAGGTGGAGACACTCAAGGTGAGGGCGCTGCTGGACTCAGGGAGCTTAGTGACCCTAGTAAGGGCTACCCTAGTGCGGTCCGCTGAGTATACTGGCCGGAAAGTTGGGGTGATGTGCATTCACAGAGAATTAAAAGACTACCCCACAGCACTGGTGACTCTAACCACGGGTAGTAAACTTGCACTACGAACTCATAATGGGGAGAGACTTTCCTATTTTGCCCAGCCCTTGGCCAGTTTGTGAGAGTAACTGGTACCCCTGAGTTCTGGGGTGAGCCCAGGAGATTAGCCTTGTTCAGAGGATGGCCAGAACCCTTGAAAGCTGAGGCCGAAGGGCCAGCAGTAGGGGTGACAGCCACCTCGGTGGAGAGGGGGGAGACAGCCCTGCGTAGGGTAATGGTGGGAGATGTAGGGGAATTGCCACCGGGACCTGAGTTGGCAGACCTCAACGTCTCCGGGAGAATTTCGGTACAGCCCAAAGCCGAGACCCAACCCTAACCCGGGCTTGGGAGAATGTGGTAATAGTTGATGGAGAACCCCAACAACCTGGGCTGAGTCGATGTTTCCCCCATTTTGTGGTCAACCAGAATATGTTATATCGGGTAAACCAACTGCGGGGGTGAACCCATTGAACAGATGATGGTGCCCCAGGCTTATTGAAAACTCGTGTTAGAGTTATCCCACCAACATGTCTCAGGGGTCATCTGGGATTTGCGAAGACACAGGACTGGTATACTACAATGGTTTTACTGGCCCAGGTGTGTTTAGAGAGGTGGATGACTTTTATAAGTCTTGCCCAACCTGCCAAACAATTTTCCCCCAGCACCTGTTCCGCAGTCCTTAGTGCCTCTCCGCCGATTATCGAGACTCCATTTGAAAGAATCGCTATGGATTCTTATAGGCCCAGTACTGAAGTCCGCTAGAGGTCACCAACATATCTTGGTACATTAGTCCTAGACTACGCCACTCGGTACCCGGAGGCGGTGCCACTGCGACATACATCGGCCAAACTCATAGCAAAGGAGTTATTGGAGATGTTCTCCAGAGTGGGGCTACCTAAAGTGGTTCTGACTAACCAGGGGACCCCTTTATGTCCAAGGTCATGCGGGAACTCTGTAAGTTTGCTGAACATCAAGCAGATACGGACGTCCATCTATCTCCCGCAAAACTGACTGCCTAATTGAAACGTTAAAAACCATGTTAAGAGGAGTAGTGTCTAAGGATGGGAAGGACTGGGACCTCCTTCCTGCCCTATCTTATGTTTGCAGGCCTCTACTGGGTTCTCGCCTTTCGAACTTCTATATGGCAGACATCCACGTGGTCTGTTGGATATAGCCAAAGGGGCCTGGGAGCAACAACCCACACCATATAAAAGTGTTATTGAATATGTTACCCAGATGCAGGAACGTATGGGAAACTGTGGTTGCCGCTGGTAAAGGAAACATATGGAGGGAAGCTCAGCGAGCTCAAAGTCGGGTGTATAATCGGCAGGCTCGGGTTCGGGTTCTTTAACCCAGGAGATCGTGTTTTGGTTCTGGTACCGACAGTGGACAGTAAGTTATTGGCTAAGTGGCAGGGACCCTACGACGTACTCGAAATGGTTGGAGAAGTAAACTACAAGGTACACTAGCCAGGGTGGTGGACGGCCGGAGCAGGTGTACCATGTGAATTTGCTCAAACATTGGAAATATGGGGAGACCAGTACTAACATTAGCCCCGCGGATGAGTCTTCTAGGAGGAGAGGTTCCGGCCCCTCAGTCTGATGTAAGGAATGTGTTGCCACAGTGAATATTATAGCCTCTCCTCTAAACAGACTCAGGAGCCAGGGAGTTCGTCAGCAGGAACACGGACATGTTTTTCAGACCTCCCTGGATGCACTTCCATAATCCAGCATGACATTGTCACTGAGCCAAAATCCGGTTAAAACCATACTGGGTTCCTGAGGCTCGACGACAAACCATCTCGGGGGAAGTGCAGCTAATGCTGCAACTAGATGTCATTAAGGAGTCTAAAACTGAGTGGGCCAGTATGATAGTCTTAATACCAAAAACCTAAACGAAATCTCCAAGTTCGATGCGTATCCCGTGCCCCGGGTAGATGAGCTGATTGGGAGGTTAGGAAAATCCCGGTATTTTTCTGTTTTGGACCTCACCAAAGGGTACTGGCAGGTAGTGTTGAGCGCGAATATTCAAATTACGAATAGTAATCTTGAATATCGCGAATATTTGGAATATATTGCTGTATATTCGTAATGACGAATATTCGTCTTTTTTTTCCATTTGAACATGATTCCTCCCTGCTTCTTGCTTGTGGGCCAATGACTCATTGGCCCACAAGCAAGAAGCAGGGAGGAATCATGTGTTCATGTTTAGATGGAAAAAAATTACGACTATTCTAAAAAACGAATATAGCACTATATTAGCTATATTGCTATATATTCGATTTTTTTTAATATTCACTATATTGGTATATATTCTTTTTTAGATATATTACGAATATTCTAAAAAATGAATATATAGTAATATAGCGCCAGACACTGATCCCTCCCTTCTTTAACTTGTGGGCGAATATGGTAACATAGTAACATAGTACATAAGGCCGAAAAAGACATTTGTCCATCCAGTTCGGCCTGTCATCCTGCAAGTTGATCCAGAGGAAGGCCAAAAAAAAAAACCTGTGAGGTAGTGTCATGCCCGGCTCAGACGGTGTGCGGTGGTCTGTCAGATGGCAGCACGTGTCTAACCTTTTGTTTGTTTTGGAATCATGCTGGATCTGCCTTCCTTTCAGGTGCTCTGGGTGGGGTCATTGGCTTAAATTGCCTTCAAGCCCAGAGGGCTGTGGCGGGGTTATAGCTTTCTGTCTGGCCTTGGAATCCAAGGAAGGAAGAATTGTCTGTTCCAGCTCAGATAAGTTTGATTTCTGTTTGTGTTGTTTGCGGTCTAGGCTATTTGTGTCTCTTCTGCCCCTTCTCCCCTTTCACCATCTCAGGGATTCTAGGGTGTTTGCAGTCTAGGCACTAGGACACTTCATTCCTACCATTAAGGTCTTAATGTGGGCTTAGCAGCATAGGGAGAGGAAGTCAGGATGTGCTAGGAGGTGACCTGTCCCCAGCATCTAGCCTAGGCACTTGTGTATTTGGTTGTCTGTGTATCTGAGTTCCCTGTCCGCCGTGACTATGATTGTCCAGTTAATCTCATCCCAGGAGCTAAGTTGCCAAAGTCTCGCCTTTACAATCTTTCCAACCTGAAAGAGAGGTCATGCGAAAGTATGCCGAGAGTTTGGCAAAAGGTCATATTAGGGCCATCTAAGTCTCCGGTGGCAGTAGGTGTTTTTCTTGTCAAGAAAAAGGATGGATCACTGAGACCGTGTTTGGATTTTTCGGAATTTGAACCGTATTACGGTCCCGGGATCCGTATCCCCTTCCTTTGATCTCCAATCTTTTTGATCAGATTGTTGGTGCCAGGGTGTTCTCCAAGGTTGGATTTGAGAGGGGCCTACAATCTGATCAGAATCAAGGAAGGGGATGAGTGGAAGACGGCCTTCAACACGCACGAGGGTCATTTTGAGAATCTGGTTATGCCTTTTGGGTTGACAAATGCGCCAGCGGTATTTCAGCGATTCGTCATGACATTTTCATCACTTAGTGGGGAGGTTTCGTGGTGGTTTACTTGGATGACATTTTAATTTACTCTCCTGATCTGAAGACCCATCAGGATCATGGTGAGACAGGTTTTGACGATCCTTCAAGAGAATAAGTATATGCCAAATTGGAAAAATGTATGTATTCTGTGCAGTAGCCTCCGTTTGTTGGGATATCTGCTTTCCGACTCTGGTTTTCGTATGGACCCCGAAAAAGTCTTGGGCGGTTCTGAAATGGGACCGACCAGCGAATCAGAAAGCTTTGATGCTATTTTTGGGGTTTACTAACTATTATAGAAAATTTATTCTAAACTATTCCACCATTGTTAAACCTCTGACTGATATGACAAAGAAGGGCACTGACGTCTCTGTTTGTTCGGAGGAGGCATTGCAGGCCTTTTCGACTATTAAGGAGTGTTTTGCGTCTGCTCCCATTCTGGTGCAGCCCGATGTGTCTCAACCATTCGTGGTGGAGGTGGGATGCATCAGAAGTGGGGGTGGGAGCGGTGCTGTCGCAGGGGTTCATCTCCTGGCAAAATGGGTCCGGTGTGCTTTCTTTTTAAAAAAGCTCTCGGTCGCCGAGAGGAACTATGATGTGGGAGATAGAGAGTTGCTGGCTATAAAATTGGCCTTTGAGGAATGGCGTCACTGTTGGAGGGGGCTTCTCACCCCGTTACTGTTTATACGGATCATAAGAATTTAGCTTACCTACAATCTGCCAAGCGTCTGAACCCTAGACAGGCCAGATGGTCACTGTTTTTTACACAGGTTCAATTTTGGTTGTCACTTTCGTCCAGGGGTCAAAAATATCAAGGGCAGATGCGTTTGTCTCGCAGGTTTTCCTGGGGGAGGTGATTCAGAGGATCCCTCTCCGATTTTGGCCGACGGGGTTGTTGGTTTCCGCTCTGTATCCCGAATTGGTGTTAGAGTGGTTGGGAGCCCAGGAGGGGGCTCCTGGTTCCTGTCCCCCAGGGAGGTTATTTGTTTCCCCGAAGAATGCGATACAAGGTTTTCAAGGAACATCACGATACTGTCCTTGCCGGACATCCTGGTGGTAAGTCCACCTGTACCTTGTGGTCCCGGAGGTTCTGGGTGGCCCGGGGTTACGTTAGGAGCATTGAGATTACGTGGGCAGCTTGTGAGACCTGGTGCACGATCTAAGGTTGCTCATACTCGACCGGCTGGTTCACTCCTTCCTTTATCTATTCCGTCTCGTCCTTGGACGCACTTGTCCATGGACTTTATTACGGATCTGCCGAGTTCCTCGGGAAAACAGTAATTTTGGTGGTAGTTGATCATTTTAGCAAGATGACTCATTTATATCGTTAACTGGTCTACCTAATGCCAAGACTCTTGCGCAAATTTTTGTTGACAATATCATGAGATTGCATGGTATTCCTTCGGATATGGTTTCTGATAGGGGCACGCAGGTTGTCTCCAGGTTCTGGAGGGCGTTCTGCTCTCTCGGCTTAGCATTCAATTTTCGTTCTCTTCGGCTTTCCATCCACAGTCGAATGGACAGACGGAGCGTACTAATCAGAACCTGGGAGACCTACTTGAGGTGCTTTGTGGCGGAAAATCAGGAGGACTGGTCCTCATTCTGCCCTTAGCGGAGTTTTGCTTTTGAATAACCGTAGACAGGAATCCACGGATAAGTCGCCATTTTTTGGCGCATATGGTTTTCATCCTCAGTTTAGTACCTTTTCTGGGACTAGTTCCTCTGGGATGCCAGAGGGAGGAAAGGTTTTCTTCTACCTTATCCTCTATCTGGCGGAGGATACAAGTGAATTTGGAGACAATGGGTGAGAGGATATAAGCGAATGGCTGACATGAGACGTGTGACTGGTCGGACCTGTGTGTGGGTGATCTGGTGTGGTTGTCCACTAAAAACATTAAATTGAGAGTGCCATCTTGGAAACTGGTCCAAGATTTATCGGCCCGTACAAAATATCTGCGCTAATCAATCCAGAGCGCTTCGACTGGATCTTCCGCAGACTTGGAAGATCCATGATGTGTTCCATAGATCTTTATTGAAAAAATATGTGAGACCACTGGAACCATCGCCATTGCCCCCTCCTCCTGTTCTGTCGATGGGAATTTAGAGTTCGAGATCTCCAGGATTCTTGACTCTAGAGTTCTTTGAGGTTCCCTTCAGTATCTGGTACACTGGAGGGGATACGGCCCCGAGGAGAGGATGTGGGTTCCGGCACTGGAGGTCAACGCCAGCCGACTGGTTAGGGCTTTTCACAGAGCCCACCCGGATAAGGTTGGTCCAGGGTGCCCGGAGGTCACCCGTAGAAGGGGGGGTTACTGTCATGCCCGGCTCAGACGGTGTGCGGAGGTCTGTCAGATTGGCAGCACGTGTCTAACCTTTTGTTTGTTTTGGAATCATGCTGGATCCGCCTTCCTCCAGGTGCTCTGGTGGGGTCATTGGCTTAAATTGCCTTCAAGCCAGAGGGCTGTGCGGGTTATAGCTTTCTGTCTGGCCTTGGATCCAAGGAAGGAAAGGATTGTCTGTTCCAGCTCAGATAAGTTTGATTTCTGTTTGTGTTGTTTGCGGTCTAGGCTATTTGTGTCTCTTCTGCCCCTTCTCCCCCTTTCACCATCTCAGGGATTCTAGGGTGTTTGCAGTCCAGGCAACGAGGACACTTCATTCCTACCATTAAGGTCTGAATGTGGGCTTAGCAGCATAGGGAGAGAACTCAGGGATGTGCTAGGAGGTGACCTGTCCCCAGCATCTAGCCTAGACACTTGTGTATTTGGTTGTCTGTGTATCTGAGTTCCTGTCCACCGTGACAGGTAGAAGCCAATTTTCCCCATTTTAGGGGAATAAAAAATTCCTTCCCGACTCCAATCAGGCAATCAGAATAACTCCCTGATCAACGACCCCTCTCTAGTAGCTATAGCCTGTAATATTATTACACTCCAGAAATACATCCAGGCCCCTCTTGATTCCTTTATTGTACTCACCATCAACCACCTCCTCAGGCAGAGAGTTCCATAGTTTCACTGCTCTTACCGTAAATAATCCTCTTCGATGTTTGTGTACAAACCTTTTTTCCTCCAGACGCAGAGGATGTCCCCTCGTCACAGTTATTAGTCCTGGGGATAAATAGATGATGGGATAGATCTCTGTACTGACCCCTGATATATTTATACATAGTTATTAGATCTCCCCTCAGTCGTCTTTTTTCTAAAGTGAATAACCCTAATTTTGATAATCTTTCAGGGTACTGTAGTTGCCCCATTCCAGTTTATTACTTTAGTTGCCCTCCTCTGGACCCTCTCCAGCTCTGCTATGTCTGCCTTGTTCACAGGAGGCCAGAACTGTACAAAGGACTCCATGTGTGGTAATGATTTGTAAAGTGGTAGGACTATGTTCTCATCACGGGCATCTATGCCCCTTTTGATGCAACCTATTATCTTATTGGCCTTGACAGCAGCTGCCTGACACTGTTTTGCAGCTTAGTTTGCTGTTATTAAAATTCCTAGATCCTTTTCCATGTCAGTGTTACCGAGTGTTTTACCATTTAGTATGTACGGGTGACTTGCATTATTCCTTCCATGTGCATAACTTTACATTTGTCAGTGTTAAACCTCATCTGCCACTTATCTGCCAAAGCCTCCAGTCTATCCAGATCCCTCTGAGGTAGTATACTGTCCTCTTCAGTGTTAATTACTTTACACAATTAGTGTCATCTGCGAAAATTGATATTTTACTATGCAAGCCTTCTACAAGATCATTATAAATATATTGAAGAGAATAGGGCCCAATACTGACCCCTGAGGTACTCCGCTAGTGACAGTGACCCAATCTGAGTGTGTTCCACTATAAACCACCCTCTGTTTTCTATCCCTCAGCCAGTTACTTACCCACATACAGACGTTTTCTCCCAGTCCGAGCATTCTCATTTTATATACTAACCTTTTATGTGGTACAGTGTCAATGCTTTGGAGAAGTCCAGATATACGACATCCATTGATTCACCGCTGTCAAGTCTAGAACTTACCTCCTCATAGAAACTGATTAAATTAGTTTGGCATGACCGATCCCTCATGAAGCCATGCTGATATGGCGTTATTTGCTTATTTCCGTTGAGATGCTCTAACATAACATCTCTCAGAAAACCCTTCAAACAGTTTACCCACAACAGATGTTAAACTTTGCCGGCCTATAGTTTTCCAGGCTCTGTTTTTGGACCCTTTTTGAATATCGGCACCACATTTGCCATGCGCAATCCTGTGGGACATTCCCTGTCAGTATAGAGTCTGCAAATATCAGAAATAAGGGTCTGGCTATGACATTACTTAATTCCCTTAGGATACGGGGGTGTATGCCATCCAGTCTTGGCGATTTGTCTATTTTAATATTTTTAAGATGCCGCTGTACTTCTTCCTGGGTCAGACAGGACACTTTTAATGGGGAATTTACTTTTACATTCTGCATTTCATCTGACAGTTTATTTTCCTCAGTGAATACATTGGAGAAAAAAATATTTAACAGCTTTGCTTTCTCCTCGTCGCTCTCTGCGACTCCCCCCTCATTACTCTTTAAAGGGCCGACACCTTCAGATTATACTTTTCAACAATTATATAATTGAAAAACTTTTTAGGGTTAGTTTACTCTCTTTGGCATTATTCTCTCGGTCTCTAGTTTGGCCGCTTTTATTTGTTTTTACATGTTCTATTTTTTTCCTTATAGTTTTTCAGTGCTTCCTCGCTACCCTCCTGTTTTAGTGTTTTATATGCTTTCATTTTGTCATTTATTGCTTTATTTACAGTTCTTTTTATCCACATTGGTTTCCTTTTTGTCCTTAACCTTTTATTCCCATACGGTATGTACCTCTCACAATGAGATTTTTAGGATGCTTTTTAAAGATATCCCATTTTCCTGGCTGTATTTCTATTTTTGAGGACTTTGTCCCAGTTAGTTAGGGCTATGGCCTATCTTAGTTGGCTGAATTTAGCTTTTTTGAAGTTTGGTATTTTTGTTCCTCCCTGTAGAAACGCTCTTTTGAATGATAAATTGGAAGGTTATTACTTTATGGTCACTATTTCCCAGGTGTCCCCCAACCTGCACGTCTGTGTTCTGTCAGGCCTATCGGTTAATACTAAGTCCAGTATGGCCGTCCTCTAGTCGGGTCCTGAACCAGTTGGGAGAGGTAATTGTCTTTGGTTATTGCCATGAACCTGTTTCCTTTATGAGATATGCAGTAAGCCGGATTGTGACTAATGCACACTGGCACAAAATTAATGCTTTTTAGTTCGTGACGCCAATTGCAATGTGCGCAGGTTATAGTCTCAGGGCCCCTTTAAGATGTTATAACTCACGTACCAGGTGAGGAATGCCAGAGGGGGATAATGTCTCTGTGTCAACGGTAGTCTCCTACCTGGGTACGGCTGGACTCCTGGATCCTGGCTCACTTTGCAATAAAATGAGTGTTGTTAATAGGAGCAACTGAGGAACTTGGGTAATAGTAAATGAGATCCAGACTGGCGATATAATCCAACTTGTCTTTACTTAATGGGTGCAGCATAAATCCATATGAGTACAGCAATAGTCCTTAGGTCCCAGCAGGTATTGGCAATATGTGGCAGGAATTACTATATATCTGCTTCTTGTCATATGCCTAGTAGAACTGGCAGGTATCTGTCTTCTGCTCTGTCTGTAGTCTGCTTGGTTTGGGCCTGACTAGCTGAAGGAGGAATTTGGCTTCTCCTGGTCTTTGGATTAAACACTCACAGTTCTGCTCGCAGGGAATGGCTTCCTGGAGATCTGGAGATCTGGAGGTGGCTGCATGCTTTGTCCACCAGCTGAGGTAGATGACTCAGGCTCGGAAGAGGATCTTTGGGCCTCAACCGAGGCTGGATCCTAGGTTGGGATCCCTGTTTCTGGGAGCTCCTGCTAACACAGACTTCCCTAAGGAGGGGGCTGGTACACACTGGATCTAACTGGTTTCTTTCCTCCCTATGAGGCAGGATGTGGGAACATTCCACACCTCCTCAAAGAGGGGGGAGCTAAACACTGGAATGAACTATTCCAGTCTAGCTATGCTAAACTGAACTAAACACATTGCTGCCACCTGCTGGTGTACATGGAAATTGCAGCATAATATATGAAACAGGCATAGAAAATACATATAATGGAAAATGCAATGTTAGACTACACATGATGACAATACATATGCACCTGACATGTTGTAGCAGGGAGAAAAAGTTTAGTGACATACTCCAGGATGTTACAGATATACAAGTTTCAGTTTCCCAGTCTATATCTGGGTAGTTGAAGTACCCCATAATAACCACCTCATTATGATTTGCCGCCTTGTCTATCTTGTTTAGTAGTAGATTTTTCTGTGGACTCTGGTATATTTGGTGGTTTATAGTAAACTCCTATTAGAAATGTATTATTGTTTTTAGCTCCATGTATCTCTACCCACAGTGACTCACATGTTCATGTCCCTCACTTATATCTTCACGGAGTGTGGCTTTAGACAGGACTTTACATAAAGAATAAACAAAAACAAAAAAAAGGAATATTCGTCATTACGAATATATAGCACTATATTCATTGAATATAGTGCTAGATATTCGTAATGATGAATATTCCTTTTTTTTTTTCATTATTTTTTTTTACACAGTACACATCACAATGATGTGTACTGTGTAAAAAAAAAATAATAATAAATATATGAATTTCTATTTCAAGTCAACCAAAATGAAGCACAGCTGCATTCATTATGTGGGGACATTTTACCGGCACTTCTATGTAACTCCAGAACACATGGTGCCTTCAGAACAGACTCCAAACTCCGCTCTGCAGAATGACAGTGTAAGGTGCTCCACTTTTGCCTGTCAGCCCGTTCCTGGTGAATCTGCACCGGGCTGTGTGACTCTACCCCCCCGTCGACTGAGTCTTCACCGATGGGAAAGTGAACTAATCCCGGAGGGCTGAGCAGGGGACACTTCCACACCCTGGCCGAGGCAAGCTGGCTCATCACTTGCCTTCTGTGCTCAGACGGACACAGGACAGATGGGTCCTGCCGTTGGCCGGAGCACAGCGTGTGTGCGGTGCTGATCGTGTATGGTGGAGAGAGAGGCTGTAACCCATTCCTCCTCACAGAAAAAGGAGGATGAGAGAGCCACTGCAAAACATTGCCAATCCTACTGCCCTCTGGCTTGGAGGAATCAGCACACGGTGAGGCTCTCTGCCCTATCGTAGAGTTCTGACTCAATGTGCCCGATATGGAAATTGATAGCAGGACCAATGCAGGCGGGGTTGTCTAGCAAATTTAGTACTAATTTTTAGTGTGGTTTTAAAAAGTAAAAATAATGTAAAAAAAAAAATTTACAATGTAAAATAGTGCTTGTTTTTGCATGTTAATGCATTCCTGCTGCACACTTACAACATGCTGCTGTCAGAGGTGTCTTAGTTTATTTATGGTTGAGTTAAGAATTTGAGTTAAGAGGTTGTGTGTTAACCCAACTACATCTGTACGGATTAGAAGCACAACTGAATATATACATTACAGAGTGTTGTAGAGCGAGATACAAAAGTCATGTAAGCATTGTACCTGGGCATAATCTTTGGCTCATCTCTCTGATCCGATCAGACTGAAAAAAACTTTTTCTGGACGGCGTTCTTTCTGTGCCTCAGTCCAAATTGCCTGCTTCTCCTCTCTTTTCCGGGTCCTGTCGTACCCCTGCACCAACATTCGCTGCAGGATAAAGATGCAAGCATATAATCCCAATTTTTTTAAATACAAGTTTTCAAAAAAATGTCCTCAAGAAAACAGCAAAAAGTAATATGTCTTTGAAGGGGAAATATTAGATTTAATGTTACCGTTATAAAATCGGATTGTATTGCGATTGTATGTGTGTGGGGTCTGAGCAATCAGATATTGGCCAGCTGAGCAGAGATGTACCTGTCTAGTGAAGTGACGGTGCGGTATGGGGTGTACTGCTGGTTCGCCTTCCCGTGGTGCACCCTGGGTAACGCTAAATTGAACCAGCAAATACTTACTGTCAGACAAAGAAAACTCATGGACATAAAATATAATCTATATATATTGTGTGTGTGTATTGTATATAGTGTGTGGTATATATTGAGTGGCAGAAAAATGGGATGTGCTATGTGCATGTGACAGATATTTATCTGTTGTCCATACATACATGCTACAGACATAGTGCTGTGATGTCACAACAATACTTAGTGCACTAATCAGTAATATCTACTCTAGCCAGATAAACTGTGTTGTTTATATTCCAAAAAATAATATTTGTATCAATATCGCTAATATTTCGTATGTACGAATATTTTGCAAGACTCGATCTACATATAAAAATTGTTCTGCCATGCATGCAATATGTAAAAAAAACTGTGCTGTAATATAATATTACTTACAGTGATCAGGATTTCTTCCTCAGCTTTCTCAAAGTAGTTGCACAACATTTTTCGTATCCGGCAGACTTTCTACTGTATTGAATGCGAAACCAGGCCACACACGTAATTATGTCATTACGTCATGCACATCGTGTACTCTCTCGATCATTACGTCGATGTCGAATATAACGAATATTCGAATTCACGAATATATGATGAATATTCTACAAAATATTCGGGATATATCGCAAATTTGAATATTGCCCCTGCCGCTCATCACTACTGCAGGTATCCCTAACGGAGGCTGCCAAAGAGAAAATGGCCTTCGTCATACCGGATGGGCTATACCAGTATAAGGTGTTTCCCCCTTGGTCTGCTTGCGCCCCCCGCCACTTACCAAAGGCTAATGGATATTGTCCTGCTACCACATAGTCGGTACACTTCGGCTTACCTGGACGATATTATCATCCACAGGAACGACTGGGAAAGTCACCTGCCCAAAGTGCAGGCTGTAGAAGACTCCCTTCGAAAAACTGGACTAACCGCTAACCAAAAAAATGTGCGATAGGTTAGAGGAGACAAAATACCTGGGGTATGTCATTGGGCGCGGAGTGATCAAACCCCAAGTAAACAAAATAGAGGCGATAAGAAATTGTCCTCGACCTGTCACCACTAAACAAGTAAGTCATTCCTAGGAATGATAGGCTATTACATGAGATTTTATTCCCCACTTTGCTACTGTAGCCGCGCCATTGACAGGGTTATTGAAGGGACGCAAGTCAGTGAAGGTTCACTGGAACGACCGGACGGAAGAGGCTTTCTCTGCTTTGGTGACGGTTTTGGTGATGCCTGACTTCAAGCGAGAATTCATAGTACAGACGGACGCCTCCGAAGTAGGCCTCGGAGCTGTACTGTCTCAGGAAGTCAACGGGGAGGAGAATCCCGTTGTCTTCCTAGCCGCAAGCTCACCGCAGCCAAGACGCATTCCATCTGGTGACTGACCACTCCCCTCTAAAGTGGATGAGCCAGGCCAAAGAGAGAAATGCCGAGTCACCAGGTGGTTCCTGTCCTTACAAAACTTTAAGTTCTCCGTAGAACACAGGGCAGGCCGTTGCAGGGAGACACGGATGCCTATCCTGAGTATACTGTATGGCATGTGTTCACCCCCTCAGGGTTGAACAAAGGGGGGAGGTATGTAAGAAGGTACAAGGAATCATCATGGATGATAGGTAGGTGTCACCGAGGTTCCTGGCCGGTGTAGTAAGAGCCGTTTTTTATGTGTGGACTTGACAAGGTAGAACTTCCAACAGGGTGTGAAGTAACACCCTGGAGAAAAGGTGACTGTTTTGTATATCAACTTTTCATGTGTGTGAACGATCACCAAGCAACTTGCGTTTTTGTTTGCTTTCATGTGTGAATAAACACTGATGTTTTGAACCAAGAACTTGTACTTTGCCTCTGTGCTGCACCGCTAATGCTAACTACCAGAGCGAATACCCCACAGCTGTCACCGCTTTGAACGCTTCTCCAGATGGTCAAAGCTCGTTCACACCATTGCAAGGTCCATTAATCTTATTGAACATCATATGGACATTCATGTTTGCAAATAGTGTGAAATCCTAGGATTTCAGATAGGGAGTGTGCTGTCCCAGCTTTTATTTCTTCATTTAGATAAATGGCTGTTTTTGTTATTTATCATTACCATGTTATGTAATGCTGCCACTCTGTGGTCATTCTTGCTGTAGTTTTCCTAATGTATTATGTAAATTCTATTGCCTTTGCTCTCTGTTTCTACTCCTCCCTTTCTGTGACATCACATTCTGTGCTCTGTTCCTGTGTCTTCCTTTCCTGCAGCAGACTCAAAGTTGGTGAGAGCATTTCATTTTGAACTCTAATGTCATCTAGTATCCTCTATATTTCCTCTATGTGCTTTGTTCAAGGTAAACTCAATAAATTACCAAAGTATCTCCATGTACTCTCCTCACTGGATTTACACATACAAATGGTACCACGACCTAGGGATATTATTGAGTTCAGCTATCTACTATTGCTTGTACAGAGATTAGACATAAAAGTGTGAGGTATATATATATATATATATATATATATATATATATACAGTACAGACCAAAAGTTTGGACACACCTTCTCATTCAAAGAGGTTTTCTTTATTTTCATGACTATGAAGGCATCAAACTATGAATTAACACATGTGGAATTATATACATAACAAACAAGTGTGAAACAACTGAAAATATGTCATATTCTAGGTTCATCAAAGTAGCCCACCTTTTGCTTTGATTACTGCTTTGCACACTCTTGGCATTCTCTTGATGAGCTTCAAGAGGTAGTCACCTGAAATAGTCTTCCAACGTTCTTGAAGGAGTTCCCAGAGATGCTTAGCACTTGTTGGCCCTTTTGCCTTCACTCTGCGGTCCAGCTCTACCTCAAACCATCTCGATTGGGTTCAGGTCCGGTGACTGTGGAGGCCAGGTCATCTGGCGCAGCACCCCATCACGCTCCTTCATGGCCAAATAGCCCTTACTTTCAAAGTTTTCCCAATTTCTTCGGCTGACTGACTGACAATCATTTCTTAAAGAATGATGGCCACTATATATATACAGTACAGACAAAAGTTTGGACACACCTTCCTCATTCAAAGAGTTTTTCTTTATTTTCATGACTATGAAAATTGTAGATTCACACTGAAGGCATCAAATTATGAATTAACACATTGTGGAATTAGATACATAACAAAACAAGTGTGAAACAACTGAAAATATGTCATATTCTAGGTTCTTCAAAGTAGCCCCTTTTGATTTGATTACTGCTTTGCTACACTCTTGGCTTTCTCTTGATGAGCTTCAAGAGGTAGTCCTCTGAAATGGTTTTCACTTCACAGGTGTGCCCTGTCAGGTTTAATAAGTGGGATTTCTTGCCTTATAAATGGGGTTGGGACCATCAGTTGCGTTGAGGAGAAGTCAGGTGGATACACAGCTGATAGTCCTACTGAATAGACTGTTAGAATTTGTATTATGGCAAGAAAAAAGCAGCTAAGAAAGAAAAACGAGGTGGCCATCATTACTTTAAGAAATGAAGGTCAGTTAGACAGCCGAAAAATTGGGAAAACTTTGAAAGTAAGGGCTATTTGACCATGAAGGAGAGTGATGGGGTGCTGCGCCAGATGACCTGGCCTCCACAGTCACCGGACCTGAAACTCAATCGAGATGGTTTTTGGGTGAGCTGGACCGCAGAGTGAAGGCAAAAGGGCCAACAAGGTGCTAAGCATCTCTCAGAACTCCTTCAAGACTGTTGGAAGGAACCATTTCAGGGGATTACCTCTTGAAGCTCATCAAGAGAATACCAAGAGTGTGCAAAGCAGTAATCAAGGCAAAAGGTGGCTACTTTGAAGAACCAGAATATGACATATTTTCAGTTTGTTTCACACTTGTTTGTTATGTATATAATTCCACATGTGTTTATTCATAGTTTTGATGCCTTCATAGTCATGAAAATAAAGAAAACTCTTGAATGAGAAGGGTGTTCCAAACTTTTGGTCTGTACTGTATATATATAAAATAAATATATACCTAAAAAAGGTGACCACACTGCTGGCTCCAGTCTATCTACAAGAAATATAGACGGTAACTACGGTTTTCCAGTCTACCTATGTGTGATACCTGATCACACAAAAGTGTATTTGGATGTATGATCAAACACAAATAATTCATCAAAGGAACCTGTATAGGTCTTTGACCATGAACAGGTGTCCGTGGTCTCCCTTAGGAATTCAGGGTGTCACTGACCCCACGCTTGGTCCACAATTAGACTAGAGATTGGAAGCTAGGCAATTAAAAGCAATTTAGAATGCAATGTCACTCACTTCACCAGGGAGGGGTTTTTGTGGATACAGCTCAAGACACCTACAAAACGACCTTCCTCGCCTGGGTTGCTTAGGTCGCTTGCGCAGTGAGATTGAAGTTTTTTTTCTATTTTGGTATATTAAGCTTGGCCTACAGACTATTACTAAGACCCACTTTCACTAATGATAGTATGTTACAAAAAACTGGCTGGATATTAGTGACACATGCTCGGTTGGCCTACTCAAATTTCTTGTGAGCAAGAGAAAACAGATATGTAAAAACTTAGGGAATCTTATAAATAGTTTTATTCACGCCCACCCTGGCCGACAACCACTAAGGGCCATCCACCAGGGATCACCTCCAGACAGGAAATCCTAAGAAGGTTTAGTATAATGAAGTTCGCCCCACTACTTAGGGATCTGTCAGACTACAACCAAAATAGGATTAGGACCTGGGAACGTAGATCCTATCACAGATTCAATAACCCTAAATTGTTCTAAACAACTATCTCAATGAGAATAAGAGAACACAGGATTTTAACCACCTTTAGCACCATTTCCTCCCGGAACCTAAGATGATACATACACTGCCGGTCGTAATACCCAGTTACACCAAACCTTCTATAATACGGATTTGCGCAATAACCGAAAAACTGGGGGATCCCCTATCCCTATCAAAAAGGGTCATGCCAGTCAATCCTTACCTAACTGCCCTATGGGGAGCCCCACTCACGATCACGTTACAACCAGAAGATGAGCCTGTAATACAAAAATTCGGGTAACCCCACCTGTAAAGATTTCTTATAATCTGCTCCTAATATGAGTAATGCACATCCCAGTTCCTACCACCAAAGGTTGACATTACTGAGAGCCACACAGACTCAGATACCAGTGGATTCTTTCCATTTACTCCCCACCAAATTCGACAGAAACTTCACCACCCCTGATGAAACAGATTTCCCCACCACAGAATATCAACCCACTACCAGTATGTCTGCTCAACTAGAAAACATTCCATTAGAGTCTACTTGAACATATCCACTTACTCTTCCTCTACTACACACTCTCCCACATTCTTTTTTAGGGAAAATAACACCGAACCGTCACTCCACCGAATCAGACACCCCCCAACGAGAAAGATTCTATCCAGCATCCAATTATTGAGCCCCTTCTTGACCCTGGCAGGTTTAATATCCGAAAACATTCTCCCCAGTCGACAGAATCTCAAGCTCACGCATTTTTTTCACTCCCCTATCCTCTTCACGAAAATGACAAAAAAACGAGTCAGAGAATGCAGAGGAGGTAAATCCAAACGCGCCAAAAAGAAAAAACTGAAGACACTAAATCGACAATTAGAGTAGAGAACCCGCTCACGTTGAATGCAACTATACAAGAACATGAAAATAATATTAATGCCAAAAATTCCTCAACCCTTGAAAAAGGTAAAGGAATATTCAACCTTTCTAAATATACTCTGAAACCAAATAAAATAATAAAACTACTTAGCAAAGGTCTGTCATTCTGTCCTACCAATGAACAGACCCTTTTGATTATTCGTAGACCTGAATAAATATTATCCGAAAACTCACTCTCAAACGTTCATTTCTGAATCAATGACTCAACCTTACCCTTCCAGTAAAAGCAAGTAAGTCAACAGTACAGAATTTCAAATACTTGCTTCCCTTTAAGTGCAAGGATGTGGTGTGTTATACAACAAATCATTACTACTAGTGTCCTTAGGACTATATTACACCTATTGATCCTGCCCTACCTAATTAACTAAGACTTAACTTTTATTGTTTTTTTGCTAATAATACTATATGGTTAATAACTAAATCATTAAAACTTCCAGTACATCGCAGCCTTTTGTATCAGTTGAATTGCCCTGTCAGGATGTCACCTGACCAGGTTGCCTGCTACTAGGTAGATACACACTACTGCCTAACTGGCTGCGCGCTGCCAGTGTTGTGTGTAGCACTGTGTGATTTCTTGACACTATAGTACTAGGCTGCAGTGATGTGCTGTTTTAAAATTAGAGCTTCACGCTGCCCCCCGACATGTTTCGCCGTGTACCGGCGTCTTCAGGGGTTAGGGCAGAGTGTGAGCGTGTCCGCCTCCCGGCTAGCTTATAAGACCTTTGTTTGTGACGTAATTCCTATGGATTCACTTAGGGGCGTGATTAGGATCCACTATTGAGATAATGATAAGAGGCGCGCAGGGCTCCGCCCCCTGACGTCAACATCCTCCTATCCTTGGTCTTCTGATTGGCCTGTGTCATCGGGTTGTGCTACGCATGTCTTGTAGACTTAAACATTTCCCGATGTGTGTATTAGTGCGCATGCCACCCGACTTTGTTCTCGCCCTTCTGGTTCCGGATCTTGCACTTCATTACAGGCGCATGCCCACAGACTTAGGGCACTGCACTGGCAGCTCCATTGTTTCATAACATGCGTCCCGACTTTCTTTTGCTCAGGTATTATCTGCGCCGCAGCTTATATCTTCTGCGCATGTCACCATACTTAGTTGTTTATGCTGTACTTTCGCTGTTATTTACCATCTTGTGCACATATCTAGAGATTGAGCTCCAGTCCCTTACCGATCTTCATCATTGGTGGTCAGGATGCAATTCCATGGGCATGAGTCCTGCCTATAGCTGTGCCTACTTCTGCTCCATGTATACAGCTTAAATGTTTTCATATCTGTCTGTGAGTGTCCCAGAACCTTCACCATGCGTCCGCTCCCTTCAGTGGTTGCCCCTGGATTTAGCTGCTGGAATTCTTGGCTCATTCAGCATCATATGGTGTCCCGACTATCTTCTACACATATCTCTATACTTAATTTTTGGTATGCTCAACTGCACTTTCCTCCTTGTCAACTTCTATATATATGGGGGGGCGAACTCCAGGCCCTGGCATTTTTCCTTATATATATCAAACTCATATGTCTGTGGGTATGGTCTACCCTATAGTTGGGAACTATTTGTACGCATTTTATTTGGATATTTTTAGTATGCGTCTGCTTGAGCATCCCAGTATGCCTTCAACTGGGCTAATTTACTTCCACTGCATTATTTGTCTCACCTCAATAGTGTCTCTCAATTCCTCTCCCCAAATATATGGCCTTGATATGTACTTGGCGCTCACTAAACGTTACCTGTACAGCAGATACATGAGGCCTTTATGGGATTAGACATCCTCTAACAAGTGGCCTTTTTAGGATATTTTGACTGGCGTCACTTTCCATATGTGATGACATTATTCCCACAGACGCTAGCCTTCATTGTTGTATTTTTCTTTCTTACTAGGTCTTGCCGTAGGTGTAGGTTGGCTCTATTTTTGCTGAATTGTATCATTTACTATTTTTATTATTGTTTATTTATGATATTATTTCCATTTTCTTTCTTCCTAGGTGGGGATCATGCTACAGGAAGGATGAGTATGTGAACCCCTCATTCAGGGCCTCTCGGGGATATACTGTTAAGCAGGTAAATCCATTTTGTTTCTTCTGTTGAGTTTTTTTTTATCTATGTCTCCTTTGCGTGGGCCTGATTTTACCTTCATCAGTCCCTAATTTGAAATCGGTATTTTGATTCTTATGCTTTTCTCTCATATGTCTGGCCAGGCTAGTGTCTTCTCCTGTATTGATGCTGCTCAGGTGTCCTTGAAATTCGCCTTCTTAGCTCCTGGATAGTCTTCCCGACGTATAGTTTGGGACATTCACATCTAATGATTATACTACCCCCTTTGTCTTACAGTTGATGTAATCTCTAATTTCGTAATTTTTTCCATCCACTGGGTTTGTGAAGGAGTTGTGACCTTCATCCGCTGCAGAAAGTACAATCCACACAGGGATATGATCCCTTTTGGGACAGCCAGGATGTTTTTTTTGCTATTCCGTGGGGTTGATAGTGGCTGTGGACTAGCTTTTTCTCTCAAGTTTTGTCTTCTTCTGAATGTTATAGCTGGATATTTTGTATTACTTGTTGTAAATCTGTATCGGCCTGCAAAATGTGCCAGTGCCATCTCAGAATTTGTTGTATGACACATGTTCTGTATCATATGTTCCTATACACCGTATAATTTTCTCTCTCCTCTTTTGTTTTTCTATCTGCCAACAGATCAAGTCTTCCTATCTTCCTGTCTTTATTGTAGGCTCGATGTAAGCATTTTTGGAGTACCCTCTATCTAAAAACGTGAGTAATAACATGCTGCATTCTTTTTGGAATCTTCCTCGTGGAGCAATTCCGCCTGCCTCTAAGGTATTGCCCCACCGGGATTCCCTTTTTGAGGGAGTCAGGGTGGAAGCTTTACCAGTGTAGCAGGTTGTTGGTAGACGTTGGTTTACGGTAAATTTCAGTTTGGATACTGCCATCAGGTTGCAAAATTAATTTGAGATCCAAGAAATGAAGTGTGCTCCTATGTATTTCGGCTGTGAACTTCATGCCAATCTGGTTGTCATTCAATTGACAAACAAACTCATGAAATTGTGCTTCAGTGTCATGCCAAAAAATTAGAACGTCGTCGATATAACGACCCCAAAATAATATGTGCTGCCTGTACCTCTCCATAGTGTCCGTGAAAACTATACGGTCTTCCCACCACCCTAAAAATAAATTAGCAAAACTTGGTGCACAAATTGTGCCCATAGCGGTGCCAGTGACCTGTAAATAATATTTATCATTAAACATAAAATAATTGTGCTCCAACAAAAACGTTAATAGTGAAATAACAAAACTATTGTGCTCGGGATACTGTGTTCCTTTTGCGTTCAAAAATATTGTACTGCTTGTATGCCCAAGTGATGTTGGATGCTGGTGTAAAGTGCCTCAACGTCAAGGCTTGCTATAAAAGTATGTGAATTTACCTGGATCTCCTGCAACCTGACGACAGTATCTTTGGTGTCCCTAAGATACGAGGGTAGTGTCTTAACAAATGGGGAGATAACCTGTTCCACATACTCACTGATACTTTCACATATACTCTGGTTACCAGAGACAATGGGTCTCCCTGGGATTGGTTCCCTTTGTTTGTGAACTTTAGGAATAGCATAAAAGGTAGCTATGGTGGGTCTTGGTCTGTACATGACTTTGTACTCTTCCTTTGTGATTAGATTACGATCTTTGGCATTTTTCAGGATTTTTTTTAGTTCCAAGACATATTTTTCCGTGGGGTCTGTTCTTAACTCCCTATAGGTACTGCTCTCATTAAGGAGATCCATTATCATTTGTTCATAGTATTTTCTTTCCAGTAGCACAATGTTTCCTCCTTTATCCGAAGGTTTAATTAATAAATTGTCATTATTAATTAGATCTCTCATAGCTATCTGCTCTTCCTTGGTCAAGTTGCTATGCATATTCCTTTTAGGAGCTTTGATTTTTTGTAAATCTCTAGTGACCACATCAACAAAGGTTTGGATATTTGCAGATTTCCCAAATGGAGGGGTAAATCTGGACTTGGGAGTTAGCGTACTAAATGGCGGACTGGGGGCTATTAATTCGCCTTCTCCTTCCCTCAGCAGGGACTCGAGTGTGTCAACTGCTTCCCTCTCGCGTCTCTGTATACTAGCTTTTTCATACTCACTGGAATTAAATTCCTTGTGTAGTGCCAGTTTCCGGGCAAATAGGTTGATGTCCTTAACCCACAGGAAACAGTTAAAGCGCGGTGCTGGGGTGAAGGAGAGGCCTTTTTGTATAAGACTAATATGCTCAGATGTTAATTCTATCTCGGTTTTATTAATAATCTGCATTGCCCCCTCATTAATTGCATTCAGTACTGGATTGGGGTCTATATTCCCTTCTCCTACTTTTGGTGCTCTTAATATCAGATCTTTTGATGGTAGCCCCATTTCTCTCTGTCTCGTAGTTGTACTCCCATTCCTAGCCCTAAAACCCCCCCCTGTGTTGTATTTTGGGGTGATGGGGCAACGTTTGCTGATGTGGACAAGGAGGATGATTGCGGATATTGTGGAAATGGTGAGTACTTGTTCTTGACTTGTTGTCCATGCTGTATTCCCAATCGAACTCGGGTTATTATTGGAGGTGGGATTCCTTGAGGATTTTTTCTCTGTGAGTGAGGTAGTTTGTTTTTTAGGTTTTCGCTTGATGTTTGCTGTAGTTTGGGTATAGCTGCCCTCTATTCAGAGGTCTCTGATTCGGATATATCCGTATACTCCCTCCAATTTTTCCCTTTGTCTGAATGGGAATAGTCCCCCCCTTGTTTTCTGGGATATATATTCCCGGTATCAAAATCTTTTTTATCCGGTTATATTTCCTATGCTTCCGTTCTTTAATTTCTCCCTGAAGGCTCTCTACGTTTTTTTTGCAATTTTTGTTCATACTCAACAAACTCTGGTTTAGTTCTAAATGTTTGGATCTCCTGAATCTCCTTTTGTAATTGTGTTGTTATTTTGCCAATGATTTTTGTTCGTAATCAAGGAGATACGCTTGCATCCGCAGCGAATTTTCCGTAAGAGTATTTCCCACCCCTTTATAAATTCACTATCTTCACGATGGGAATTGGAGTTATGTTAATTCTCATCCTCTGTACACTATTTTTTGTTGGATGTACGTTTCCAGACTATACAGGAGCTAAGAAGGCGAATTTCAAGACAGCTGAGCAGCATCATACAGAGAAGACACTAAGCCTGGCCAGACATATGAGAGAAAAGCATAAGAATCAAAACACAGATTTTAAATTTGGGGACTGATGAAGGTAAAATCAGGCCCCACGCAAAGAGACATAGATAAAAAACTCCAACAGGAAGAAACAAAATGGATTTACCTGCTTAACAGTATATCCCCGAGAGGCCTGAATGAGGGGTTCACATACTCGTCCTTCCTGTAGGCATGATCCCCACCTAGGAAGAAAGAAAATGTAAATAATATCATAAATAAACAATAATACAAATAGTAAATGATACAATTCAGTAAAAATTAGAGCAACATACTCTACGGCAAGACCTAGTAAGAAAGAAAAATACAACAATGAAGGCTAGCGTCTGTGGGAATAATGTCATCACATATGGAAAGTGACGCCAGTCAAAATATCCTAAAAAGGCCACTTGGTAGAGGATGTCTAATCCCATAAAGGCCTCATGTATCTGCTGTACAGGTAACGTTTAGTGAGCGCCAAGTACATATCAAGGCCATATATTTGGGGAGAGAAGTGGAGACACTATTGAGGTGAGACAAATAATGCAGTGGAAGTAAATTAGCCCAGTTGAAGGCATACTGGGATGCTCAAGCAGACGCATACTAAAATATCCAAATAAAATGCGTACAAATAGTTCCCAACAATAGGGTTAGACCCATACCCACAGACATAAGAGTTTGATATATATAAGGAAAAATGCAGGGCCTGGAGTTCGCCCCCCCATATATATAGAAGTTGACAAGGAGGAAAGTGCAGTTGAGCATACCAAAAATTAAGTATGGAGATATGTGTAGAAGATAGTCGGGACACATATGATGCTGAATGAGCCAAGAATTCCAGCAGCTAAATCCAGGGGCAACCACAGAAGGGAGCGGACGCATGGCGAAGAATCTGGGACACTCACAGACAGATATGAAAACATTTAAGCCGTATAACATGGAGCAGAAGTAGGCACAGACTATAGGGCAGACTCATGCCCATGGAATTGCATCCTGACACCAATGATGAAGATCGGTAAGGGACTGGAGCTCAATCTCTAGATATGTGCACAAGATGGTAAAATAACAAGCGAAAGTACAGCATAAACAACTAAGTATGGTGACATGCGCAGAAGATATAAGCTCCGGCGCAGATAGTACCTGAGCAAAGAAAGTCGGGACGCATTGTTATGAACAATGGAGCTGCCAGTGCCAGTGCCTAAGTCTGTGGGCATGCGCTGTAATGAAGCGCAAGATCCGGAACCAGAAGGGCCGAGAACAAAGTCGGGTGACATGCGCACTAATACACACATCAGGAAATGTCTAAGTCTACAAGACATGCGTAGCACAACCCGATGACGCAGGCCAATCAGAAGACCAAGGATAGGAGGATGTTGACGTCAGGGGGCGGAGCCCTGCAGCGCCTCTTATCATTATCTCAATAGTGGATCCTAATCACGCCCCTAAGTGAATCCCATAGGAATTATGTCACAAACAAAGGTCTTATAAGCTAGCCGGGAGGCGGACACGCTCACACTCTGCCCTAACCCCTGAAGACGCCGGTACACGGCGAAACATGTCGGGGGGCAGCGTGAAGCTCTAATTTTAAAACAGCACATCACTGCAGCCTAGTACTATAGTGTCAAGAAATCACACAGTGCCTACACACAACACTGGCAGCGCGCAGCCAGTTAGGCAGTAGTGTGTATCTACCTAGTAGCAGGCAACCTGGTCAGGTGACATCCTGACAGGGCAATTCAACTGATACAAAAGGCTGCGATGTACTGGAAGTTTTAATGATTTAGTTATTAACATAAGTATTATTAGCAAAAAACAATAAAAGTTAAGTCTTAGTTAATTAGGTAGGTGCAGGATCAATAGGTGTAATATAACAGTACAGAATGAAACAAACCCAATTGCACTTAACTCGACAGAAACAACCTGATAATGCAAATATCCGTGCACAAGACCCTGACCCTGTACCATCTAAACTTTAAATAAGTCTACATTTTATCCATTGGAAAGTAGAGGTCCACATCTAGAGAGCTATTACAATATGGTCTTTGATTACTTCAAGACCATGCTTACTAACAATCATAAATATAAACCTCTTGGAAGTCAGAATCTTACCCTTCCTGAGAAAAGGGCCCTAAAGAGTCTAAGGAATAATAAAGTAATTGTTACTAAAAAATGCGGATAAGGGCTGAGGATTAGTGATTATGGATTCAGAGTACTACCTGACAGGAGAAAATAGGATACTCTCGGACCCCGAATACTACAGAACCCTGGATGATGATCCAACCGGATTATTTAAAAAATCCCTGATGGAACTAATAGAATTTGGCTATACTTCGGGAATCATCGACAAAAAAGAAAGACAATTTCTTTCCCCACTTCATCCTTCAACAGCTAAGTTTTATTTTTTATCTAAAATACACAAATCTACCACCCACCCCCAGGAAAGACCTATTATATCAGGTATTGATTCACTTACATCCAATCTTTCAGCATATGTCGATCTTTTTTTTACAAAAACACGTTCAATCCCTTCCCTCCTACCTCAGAGACACGTCTCATTTGATTCATCTCCTAAAACCATTCCATGGAAAAACAAGTATATTTGGGTGACCCTAGATGTGGCCTCTCTGTATAGCAACATCAGACACGATTTGGGATTTGTAGCATTAACACTTTCTCGGTCAGATTCTACCAGGCCTGAGGTACAAAAAGAGTTCATACATAGGGGCATAGAATTTTATATTGCTCCATAACTTTTTTACTTTTAATGAGAGGTTTTATATTCAGAATAAGGGGACGGCGATGGGTACAAAGTTCGCCCCATCTTATGCGAATCTGTTTATGGGCTTTTTTGAGGAACAGTATGCCTACTCCACCATCCAAAGATCAGATTTTACCGTCGGTATATAGACAACATTATTTTCATTTGGGATGGTAGCTGTAACGGTCGCATACACACACACACAGGGGGAGGGAAGTGACCACTGCGCTCCACCCTTACCCCTGGCCCTGCCTACTTGCCTCGCGAGTCCTAATGACAGGGGACAACTGGACGGCAATCCCTAACTTGGAGTAAGTGCAGGGATGACAGACAGACAAACAACAGGACGTGAACGGACCGAGTCAATACCAGGAAAGCTGCAAAGTACAAATGGAGCAAGCAGAGAATTGTCAGGAGAAGCCGGGGTCATAAATACCAGGAGAGCAGAGAAGTACAAGAGGAGTCCTAAGAGAGTAGTCAGGTGGGAGCCGAGGTCACAATTCCAGGACGGATGCGCAGTACAGGAGGATCAGGCAAAAGGATGGTCAAGGAACAGGATCAGGTAAGTATTCAGCAGTCCAACAAATACCAGGAACCTAGAAATTAACAGGCAACCTGTAGCCAGCAGGCTGCCTGTATTTATAGTGGGGAGTGAGGGTCATGTGACGTGGCCAGCGTCACATGACCGACAGACCAACCAGTCGAGCACCGAGTGATCAGCTCGGCGCTCAAGGCAGACTAGGAGCAGGGAGCCACCCAGCTAGTAAAGCCGCCCTGGGAATGAGGTCAAACACAGAACCTCATTCCAAAAGCTAAGCAACAGTTCTGCGGGCAATGGGGGACCGAGTGCACCTTCGGAACCCCGTGACAGTAGCGAGGAGGATCTTTTAGGCTTCACTAAAGAATTAAATAAGAATGAGTGGGGCTTAACATTTAGCCTAGACCATCACCCCCATGAGGCCATTTTTTTAGATATTCATATAAGGTCCAAATCCAACTCGATAACAACAAAAACGCAATTTAAAGGGCTTCTGTCACCGCACTAAACCTTTATTATTTTTTTTGCTTACTTATAATCCCCACGCTGCGATTTATGCCTGCATAATCAAATTAATCATTTTGGTCCTGTAGATTTTGTTTAAAACATGCTTTTAAAATATGCAAGTTACCTTGCTACAGCAAGTAGGGCAGCTACTTGCTGGTAGCAGCCGCATCCTCCGATCCTAAAGACGCCCCCTCCGCATTGTGATTGACAGGGACAGGGAACGGAATCGTTCTCTGCTGGCCCTGCCTGTTAGCATTCAAAATCTGGCGCCTGCGCCGCGGCCGTACCTGTCTTCAATCGGCGCAGGCGCACTGAGAGGCGGCCGTTCCATCCTCAATGCGCCTGCGCCGGGTGTAGATGTGACGTCATCGGCGCAGGCGCATTGAGGATGGAGCGGCCGCCTCTCAGTGCGCCTGCGCCGATTGAAGACAGGTACGGCCGTAGCGCAGGCGCCAGATTTTGAAGGTAATTTGCATATTTTAAAAGCATGTTTTAAACAAAATCTACAGGACCAAAATGATTAATTTGATTATGTAGGCATAAATCGCAGTGTGGGGATTATAAGTAAGCAAAAAAAAAGGTTTAGTGGGGTGACAGAAGCCCTTTAAAAAAGTTGACGCAAACAGCTATTTGAATTCACAAGTTGCCATCATGCTAAATGGAAAAATAATAACCCTTTTAGCCAGATGAAGAGGCTAAGAAGGAATCGTTTCGCCGACCATACCTTGAAAACTCAATTATCAGTTCTCCAAAAGCGCTTCAAAGAAAAGGGCTATCCGAAAACATTAATAACAGAATCCTTAAAAAGAACCCTGAAGTTAGACCAACAATAATCCCTAAAAGCAAAACCAGTGAAAATAGACACCAAAAAAGACCCCCACCTCAATCTGGTCACTAGGTACAATGTTAAACATACCGTAATTAGAAAAATACTGATGAAACACTGGAACATTCTTCAAAAAGACCCAATTCTGACGAGCGTCCTACCTTCAGCTCGATCTCTAACCTTTTAGGAGAGCGCAAACTTTGAAAAATATTTTTGCCCCCTCTTGCCTTAATTTTAAAAAAGACACTCAGATCTCTAGGAGTTTTTTTAGTTAATCCACAAAATAATATAAAAGGGGCTTTCAAATGTCATATCAAAAGGTGCAAATGTTGTGGTATGATAATTGATATTAGGAGGGAAATAAACATTGCTGGGTCTGGCGAGAAATTCACCCTTAAACATAAAATGAATTGTGCAACTAGAAATGTGGTGTACTTATTAGAATGTCCATGCAAATTACAATATGTCGGCAGGACCACCCAAACGCTGAGGGAACGAATGAACGAGCATCGTTCAAATATCAACCGTAATATTATGACGCATAGCATTTCTAGACACTTTTATGAACACCACGCTAGTAATTCTTCCCTCCAGAAAGTCACTCCACTAGAATGGGTTCCATCCTCTTATCAGCAATTATCCAGAAAGGAGATGTACTGGTTATATCGTTTAAATACCCTATCCCTTTTTAGCCTTAATGAGGCCATGGAACACACCAAATATTAGTTGTTTCTTGGAGAAAGGTTTGAAGTGTTTTGGCTGAAAAAATCGATACAGTGATATTTTATTTTTAACATAAATATACACATACAAGCAAACTAACATTATTTTCAAGGTCAAGGCTAAATTCCGAATATTAGATGTAGAATCAAAGGTTTACATGTACATCTCGATATAGATATATATATATATATATATATATATATATACACTCACCTAAAGAATTATTAGGAACACCTGTTCTATTTCTCATTAATGCAATTATCTAGTCAACCAATCACATGGCAGTTGCTTCAATGCATTTAGGGGTGTGGTCCTGGTCAAGACAATCTCCTGAACTCCAAACTGAATGTCAGAATGGGAAAGAAAGGTGATTTAAGCAATTTTGAGTGTGGCATGGTTGTTGGTGCCAGACGGGCCGGTCTGAGTATTTCACAATCTGCTCAGTTACTGGGATTTTCACGCACAACCATTTCTAGGGTTTACAAAGAATGGTGTGAAAAGGGAAAAATGCAGCAATCCTGTGGGCAAAAATGCCTTGTGGATGCTAGAGGTCAGAGGAGAATGGGCCGACTGATTCAAGCTGATAGAAGAGCAACGTTAACTGAAATAACCACTCGTTACAACCGAGGTATGCAGCAAAGCATTTGTGAAGCCACAACACGCACAACCTTGAGGCGGATGGGCTACAACAGCAGAAGACCCCACCGGGTACCACTCATCTCCACTACAAATAGAAAAAAGAGGCTACAATTTGCACGAGCTCACCAAAATTGGACTGTTGAAGACTGGAAAAATGTTGCCTGGTCTGATGAGTCTCGATTTCTGCTGAGACGTTCAAATGGTAGAGTCCGAATTTGGCGTAAACAGAATGAGAACATGTATCCATCCTCTGATGGCTACTTCCAGCAGGATAATGCACCATGTCACAAAGCTCTAGTCATTTCAAATTGATTTCTTGAACATGACAATGAGTTCACTGTACTAAAATGGGCCCCACAGTCACCAGATCTCAACCCAATAGAGCATCTTTGGGATGTGGTGGAATGGGAGCTTCGTGCCCTGGATGTGCATCCCTCAAATCTCCATCAACTGCAAGATGCTATCCTATCAATATGGGCCAACATTTCTAAAGAATGCTATCAGCACCTTGTTGAATCAATGCCACGTAGAATTAAGGCAGTTCTGAAGGCAAAAGGGGGTCCAACACCGTATTAGTATGGTGTTCCTAATAATTCTTTAGGTGAGTGTATATTATATTTTTTTTATATATGCCATGGGTCTTTGCTTGTATATGGTGTATATAATTTAGACCTACATAAATAGGCGTATACCTAGTGATAACTTACCTATGACAGTTTTTATTAGTATATTATATATTTTAGATGATGCTCTAATGTATTTATATCTATATTTGTATGTATATTTATAGCTTTAGTCATACATTTTTAATCTATCCACCTTATATGCCTATATTTATCCTCATTCAGATATGTCCTTATGAAGCCCTTATGGTTCCAGCAATCCTTATTCCTCATGCTTGTTCTTCTATGCACCTTATGCTATCCATGATATATATTCTTATACTTCCTTAATGAAGGGGTTAAAAGGGTGAATGTGAGGTCTCCAGGCACTTGCGTTCCATGCCTCCTTCCGGCTCCTTTCTGTGCACAAACTCCGGTGCGTTCCAGCAATGCGCTCCATGGACCGGAAGTTGGTCCACTTCCTGTGTGCGGACGCTGCGCCCTTTACAAACTCTTTCCCCCCTGCCCCTGCATCCACCTTTAACGCTTGTTAAGCAGTTTTTATGGTTTCTATAAGGAGGTTTCATATGTATGTATAATTATTCTTTTTACACTCAGATAAACAAGTGCATTCCACTGCTGTTTCTTCCAAAGATCCTACAAGCGACCCAGACGAGGGAGGTCGTTTTGTGGGTGTCTTGAGCTTTATCCCACAAAACCCCTCCCTGGTGAAGTGAGTGACAAATTGCTTTTAATTGCCTAGCTTCCAATAGCGTAGTCTAATTGTGGACCAAGTGTGGGTCAGTGGCACCCTGAATTTCTAAGTGAAACCACGGACACCTGTCCATGGTCATAAACCTATACAAGTATATCAATTCCTTTGATGAACTATTTGTGTTTGATCATACATCCAAATACACCTTTGTGTGATCAGGTATCACACATAGGTAGACTGGAAAACCGCAGTACCGTCTATATTTCTTGTAGATAGACTGGCGCCAACAGTGCGGTCACTTTTTTAGGTATACATTTATTTTATATATATATATATCTCACACTTTTTTGTCTATTACCGTTTATGTAGCGGGTAACTGCACATAGGTGACCATTATTGACACATATGCTGTTGAATAAATCATCACTATTAATAATTTTTGAAGATCCACCATTTGGAGCCCTGCTAGTTACTCTTTGACCCCCCCGAATTCCATCCAGGGTTGTCTTTGACTAACCCTCTACCTTTTTTTTCCTTATCCATAACTTGCACAGAGATTACCACTCACAACCATTTAGAGACTTCTCTAACGTAAATCTGTGGCAGAATAGGTGGGGACTGTGGAGTTCACTTTTAAAGGGGTGAGGTTCTGTAGAGGTCACTGTTATGGGGCATACTGTCGATATCTTAACGACACACACAAACATTAAATGAAATATACCCGTGCGAAGTCGGGTCCTTCTGCTAGTACCATTATAATAAACCTGAGGATGAATGGGCATTGCGGTGGGATGTCAGATGAGTCACATCATTAAGACTACCGTGTGCTATACAGCGTTAACTATGTCCATCCAGAGAGCCACATAAGTAAGAGCTCTCTTCACAACCGCATAACGGATGCAGAGTTTGTTATTACTTTTCCAAAATATAATGTAACATGGCATAATAAAGTATGACAGTGATTAATGTGAATCTAATAACGAGTGTCCCTAGAAATGATATAGGAACATTTCCAACATCGTCCAGTCTGTTAACTAGTAGCATCTGGTAAATCTCCATGTACCTGCATGGTTTTGCTGCTGCAACCACTATTGTGGTGTAGCTTGAGGCTGACCAACAAACTACCGTAATCAACTAGATCCAGAATATGGCAATCATATATATCAGATCTAAGGTTATGAGACTAAATCATGTATTGTGGAATTGCTGTATATGTGGTTCTCAAAACTACAAATGTAGATTTAACTTTGGTCAATCCAAGATTTTCTCAAAACTCCAATAGAAGTGAATGAAGCATATTTCACAACAGCTGACATGCCGGAGGTTGCTGACCCCTGCTTTGATATGCTATATTAATAGCCTTAGGCTACTTTCACATTAGCGGCAGCCTTCTCCGGCAGGCTGTTCCGGTGGGTAGTGCATGATTAGGTAGCCTTACAGTCACATGGTGGTATGGTGTATTGGGCATTTTTCATATTTTATTTTTTTTTATAGCAGAAGGAGACCTTGTATTATTACATTATTTGTATGTCTGAATTTAAAGAGGATCTGTCAACTTACAGTAGAAGTCTCATATTTTTTATTTTTTTTTAGTAACTGGCTATGCAGCTATTATTGCTGAGTGGTTAAGTGCCTTGCCTCTAATACAGAAGGTAGTGAATTCAAATTCCTGAACACATATGCAAACTGTTGTAATTCCTACACCGTTCACCTGATTTGGATGTAAATACCCTCAAATTAGAGCTGACAGTCTGCAGTTAAAGCATATCTTGTTTGTTTCATTTCAAATCCATTGTGGTGGTGTATAGAGGCAAACATTTTAGAATTCTGTTGATGTCCCAATATTTATGAACACGACTGTGTATGGACATAGCTTAATATGGAGTCAGAGCAGGGACTCCTAAGCCGAACTAGAGTCCCGACACCCTCCCCTCTTCAGAGCAGGGGGTGCCTGGTTTAATGCTCGGGTTCTCTCATTGACTTTCATTGTGCTCGGGTGCTTGGTAGAGCACCCGAGCATCGTGAAGTGTTCTAGTTTGGTTCTCGATCAACACTATTATTTATATTTTGTAGCTGTAGCAGTAGGAACTCAGTCTTTTACACATTTCTCCTAATGTACACTGCCTGTCCAAAAAAAAAAGTCGCCACCTGGATTTAACTAAGCAAATAGTCATGAGCCTCCTATTGGATAAATACTGCATGGGCGATTATCTTTCAGCTGGCAACAAGTTATTTAACCCCAACTGGTGCAATGAGTTGCTTCTCATTTCTTAAACAACCATGTCGAAAGACACATCTCGTGGTCGTGGAAAAGATATTAGTCTGTTTGAGAAGGGTCAAATCATTGGCATGCATCAAGCAGAGAAAACATCTAAGGAGATTGCAGAAACTACAAAAATTGGGTTAAGAACTGTCCAACGCATTATTAAAAACTGGAAGGATAGTGGGGACCCATCGTATTCGAGGAAGAAATGTGGTGGGAAAAAAATCCTGATTGATCATGATCAGCGATTACTTAAACGTTTGGTGAAATCAAATCGAAGAAAAACAGTAGAACTCCGGGTTATGTTTAATAGTGAAAGTAAGAGCATTTCCACACGCACAATGCGAAAGGAACTCAAGGGATTGGGACTGAACAGCTGTGTAGCCATAATAAAACCACTAATCAGTGAGGCAAGCCAGAAAAAAAGGCTTCAATTTGCTAGGGAGCATAAACATTGGACTCTGGAGCAATGGAAGAAGGTCATGTGGTCTGATGAGTTAAGATTTACCCCGTTCCAGAGTGATGGGCGCATCAGGGTAAGAAGAGAGGCAAATAAAGTGATGCACTGTCACGACCCATGGTCATGGTCGGGACTCTGGAACCGCATGCAGTTGCCTGCGGTCTTGTCTTGTCGTCAATCACAGGTTGAGGGCTGTAGTATGTTGCCTCACCTGTGGTTGCCGCTGGGAACATATTGTATGTGGCAGTTTAGCAGACTGAGCTGGCGATGGGCAGCTTGCTGTCAAGTGCATGCGGTTACACCTGGTTGGGTGTGTGTGTATGTATGCACTTTGTATGTCTGTTTGTTGTGCACGAGGTTGTGTTTGTGTGCACTGTGACACCTCCCTTCACTTGTGGTTGTCCACGGCAACGTCTGGTGTTGTGTGCATGTGGTGGCAGTGTCTCGGCCTGCTGGCTGTTCCTTAGGACATGATTGCCTCGCATGCCGTTGCCGGCGGTAACAGGTGAGTGTGTTTGTGTGCACTTTCTCTTTTAAGTGGCTGTCTTCCCTTCCCTGGTGTGAGAAGGGTTAATTCCCTTCTGTGTGTGTGAACACTGGGTGTGTCTATGTGGGTGTGGCTATTCGGGCTATAAAGCCTCAGTGAAGACCTGAAGCTGAGGGGTACTCCAGCCTTGTTGGTAAGCTGGAGGCACCCTCCTGGTCCCTTATACCATCTGCCATTGAGGGCCACCCTTGTGGTCATAAATCTAGTTTTATGTTACAAGATAGAAACATAGAAACATAGAATGTGTCGGCAGATAAGAACCATTTGGCCCATCTAGTCTGCCCAATATATCTGAATACTATGGATAGCCCCTGGCCCTATCTTATATGAAGGATATATGAAGAAAAGGCAACAGGAGCCGCACAGCGACAAACAATGTCAGCGGAGTGCAAGCGGCTATGGAGGCGGTCCCCCTCCAAGGCATATAACAAAAAGAAATTCCGCAGCACTTCCAAAGCGTAAAATGAAAAAATAGTACTTTATTTACCAGACAGCAACGTTTCGATCCTTCTCTCTGAGAAAGATCCCAGAGAGAAGGATCGAAACGTTGCTGTCTGGTAAATAAAGTACTATTTTTTCATTTTACGCTTTGGAAGTGCTGCGGAATTTCTTTTTGTTATATGAAGGATAGCCATATGCCTATCCCATGCACGCTTAAACCCCTTCACTGTATTTGCAGCTACCACTTCTGCAGGAAGGCTATTCCATGCATCCACTACTCTCTCAGTAAAGTAATACTTCCTTATATTACTTTTAAACCTTTGCCCCTCTAATTTAAAACTGTGTCCTCTTGTGGTAGTTTTTCTTCTTTTAAATATGCTCTCCTCCTTTACCGAGTTGATTTCCTTTATGTATTTAAAAGTTTCTATCATATCCCCTCTGTCTCTTCTTTCTTCCAAGCTATACATTTTAAGGTCCTTTAACCTTTCCTGGTAAGTTTTATCCTGCAATCCATGTACTAGTTTAGTAGCTCTTCTCTGAACTCTCTCTAGAGTATCTATATCCTTCTGGAGATATGGCCTCCAGTACTGCGCACAATACTCCAAGTGAGGTCTCACCAGTGTTCTGTACAGCGGCATAAGCACTTCACTCTTTCTACTGCTTATACCTCTCCCTATACATCCAAGCATTCTGCTGGCATTTCGTGCTGGCCTATTACATTGTCTTCCCACCTTTAAGTCTTCTGAAATAATTACTCCTAAATCCCTTTCCTCAGATACTGAGGTCAGGACTGTGTCAAATATTCTATATTCTGCCCTTGGGTTTTTACGCCCTAGGTGCATTATCTTGCACTTATCCACATTAAATTTCAGTTGCCAGAGTTCTGACCATTCTTCTAGTTTTCCTAAATCCTTTTCCATTTGGCGTTTCCCTCCAGGAACATCAACCCTGTTATATATCTTTGTGTCATCAGCAAAAAGACACACCTTCCCATCGAGGCCTTTTGCAATATCACTTATGAAGATTTTAAACAAAATTGGTCCCAGTACAGATCCCTGTGGAACCCCACTGGTAACATGACCTTGTTTTGAATGTTCTCCATTGACTACAACCCTCTGTTGTCTGTCACTCAGCCACTGCCTAATCCACTCAACAATATGGGAGTCCATGCTCAATGACTGCAGTTTATTGATAAGTCTTCTATGTGGGACAGTGTCAAAAGCCTTACTAAAATCTAGATATGCGATGTCTACTGCACCTCCACCGTCTATTATTTTAGTCACCCAGTCAAAAAAATCTATAAGATTTGTTTGACATGATCTCCCTGAAGTAAACCCATGTTGTTTTTCATCTTGCAATCCATGGGATTTTAGATGTTCCACAATCCTATCCTTTAATAGGGTTTCCATTAATTTGCCTACTATTGATGTCAGACTCACTGGTCTATAGTTGCTCGATTCCTCCCTACTACCTTTCTTGTGAATGGGCACGACATTTGCCAATTTCCAATCTTCCGGGACGACTCCTGTTACTAATGATTGGTTAAATAAATCTGTTAACGGTTTTCCCAGCTCACCACTAAGCTCTTTTAATAATTTTGGGTGTATCTCATCAGGCCCCTGTGACTTATTTGTCTTCACCTTAGACAGCAAACTTAGAACATCTTCCTCTGTAAAGATACATGCATCAAATGATTTATTAGTCATCCTTTCTAGTGGAGGTCCTTCTCCTTTTTCTTTTGTAAAAACTGAACAGAAGCATTCATTAAGGCAGTCGGCTAGCCCTTTATTCTCTTCTACATACCTTCCGTCCTTTGTTTTTAATTTTAGTTATTCCTTGTTTTAATTTCCTTTTTTCATTTATATATCTGAAGAATGTCTTATCCCCTTTTTTCATAGACTGAGCTAGTTTTTCTTCTGCCTGCGCTTTAGAAGTTCTTATAACTTGCTTGGCCTCTCTCTGCCTAATCTTGTAGATTTCCTTATCTTCATTGCTCTGGGTTTTTTTATAATTACAAAATGCTAGCTTTTTATTTTTAATGATTTGGGCCACTTCTGCTGAGTACCACAGTGGTCTCTTCCTTTTTTTGCTTTTACTGACAAGTCTAATGCAATTTTCTGTTGCCTTCAATAATGCACCTTTTAAGTAGTCCCATTTCTCCTGGACTCCATGTAATCCGTTCCAGTCTGATAAGGACTCATTTATGACTAATTTCATTTTTGAAAAGATGTTTGTTTGGTTGTTATTCTTTGCAGCTTATGGTCCTGGGTTCCTGTGTGATGTGTGGTGTGTGCTGTGTCCGTTTGGGTTGTTGTGGACAGCAGCACTTGCACATGGGTTCCAGGCTTTGTGTCTGTGGCAGGTGAATGTTGTGTTTGTGGCATGTACCTGCCATTGCCATAAGTTGTATATGTTCCCTCTTCCATGCAGCTTGGCCAGTGAGACTCCTGTTCCTCCATATCCAGAAGGAACAGGTCGTCTTACCCTGCTCTTAGTTTAGGGCCACCTTGAGGGCTAGCAGGGACTTCAAGGTTCCGGAGCATGAGCCCTCCTACCATCAAGGTCGGCTCATGCAGCTAGGAGTCAGGGTCAGATTAGGGATGCGATAGGAGGTGACCTGCTCCCTAATTCTGTGGTCCTGGCCAAGCAGCGACCACCATCTTCCGTCATCACATGGCTGAGGGTTTCCCCATTCTCAGCCGTGACATGCACCCATCAGGCCTAGTGCCTGCTGTACAATCCTCTGTGGGCAGTGCTATGATCTGGGGTTGCTGCAGTTGGTCAGGTCTAGGTTCAGCAACAGTATGTGCTCCAAGAATGAGGTCAGCTGACTACTTGAACATGCTGAATGACCAGGTTGTTCCATCAATGTATTTGTTCTTCCCTGGTGGCACATGCATATTCCAAGATGACAATGCCAGGATTCATCGGGCTCAAATTGTGAAAGAGTGGTTCAGGGAGCATGAGACATCATTTTCACACATGAATTGGCCACTACAGAGTCCAGACCTTAACCCCATTGAGAATCTGTGGGATGTGCTGGAGAAAGCTTTGCGCAGCAGTCAGACTCTACCATCATCAATGCAAGATCTTGGTGAAAAATGAATGCAACACTGGATGGAAATAAATCTTGTGACATTGCAGAAGCTTATCGAAACAATGTCACAGCGAATGAGTGCCGTAATCAAAGCTAAAGGCTGTCCAACAAAATATTTTTGGTGGCGACTTTTTTTTTGGACGGGCAGTGTATATTGCATTATTTACAGCCTATAACATATATACAGATATATTGGCGACCCACACTGGGAAAGATTTTCTATATATATATTAGATATCCTGGATCGTTGGTTAAGGGCAGGCATTTAATGTTCCGATGTATAATGCAAATGGTCCAGATGGTCCATGTAAACGTTCCAGAAGTCCATAGTCTAGTGTGAATGCTGCAGTCGGTCAGTCCACAATCTACTATAAGAGTACACCTACACCTAAATCAAAATATCTGCTATGAATTTTGCTGCAAGTCCATGGCAAAAGAACGTAGGCACTACATGTATGTTTTTTTGCAACGGAAAGTGCTAGGGATTTCATACTCTCCATTGCAAAGGGTGAAATCTGCAGTAGAGATCTGCAACATAAATTCACATGCTGCAGGTCAATTTACATTTTTACACAGCATGTAGATGAAATGTCTTATAATCTCATTAATGCAGGTATTATACAACACACTGCAAATTTTCTGCTCGAAAATCGAAAACTATGATTCTGCAGTCAGTCAGTCCACTGTCAAGGGAAGACTTGTTGGCAAAGGTTTTTGTAGAGAAGTAGGAGTATGGGGAAACGGGAAAGAGGCAGGGAATGAGGAGGACTCAAGGGGAAGACACAACCAGGCAGGGGGTCTATGGTGGGACATGCAGGAAACAGTAGATGGGCAGAGCCTATGTCGGGGCAAAGAAGGACACTAAATGAGAAGACTATGTGGGGCAGAAGGAGTAAAGCCCTCACCCACAAAGCTCTCCATATATCTCCATCTACCACCCTACTCATGCTCTCCGTTCTGTTAGCGACCTAAGATTAATAACCTCCATAATTTGTACCTCTCACGCCCGTCTTCAAGACTTTTCTCGAGCTGCACCTACTCTCTGGAACACTTTGCCCCGGATTATTAGGTCAATTCACAACGTCTCCACCTTCAAACATGCCTTAAAAACACATCTTTTCAGGCAGGCTTATCAAGCTACCTGTCACGGGGTTCCGAAGGTGCACTCGGTCCCCCATTGCCCGCAGAACTGTTGCTTAGCTTTTGGAATGAGGTTCTGTGTTTGACCTCATTCCCAGGGCGGCTTTACTAGCTGGGTGGCTCCCTGCTCCTAGTCTGCCTTGAGCGCCGAGCTGATCACTCGGTGCTCGACTGGTTGGTCTGTCGGTCATGTGATGCTGGCCACGTCACATGACCCTCACTCCCCACTATAAATACAGGCAGCCTGCTGGCTACAGGTTGCCTGTTAATTTCTAGGCTCCTGGCTATTTGTTGGACTACTGAATATTTACCTGATCCTGTTCCCTGACGATCCTCTGCCTGCTCCTCCTGTACTGCGCATACATCCTGGTATTGTGACCTCGGCTCCCACCTGACTACTCTCTTAGGACTCCTCTTGTACTTCGCTACTCTCCTGGTATTTGACCCCGGCTTCTCCTGACCATTCTTTGCTTAATCCGTTGTACTGCGTAGCTCTCTTGGTTCTGACCCGGTCCGTTCATGTTCCGTATTTTGTCTTGTCTGTCTTCCCTGCACATATCCTAAGTTAGGGATTGCCGTCCAGTTGTCCCCTGTCATCAGGACTCGTGAGGCAAGTAGGCAGGGCCAGGGGTGTGGGTGGAGCGCAGTGGTCACTACCTTTCCCCCTGTGTGTGTGTGTGGACGTGACCGTTACAGATTAACAGGCCCAATAACCACTGTATCATGAATCCTCTTACTACCCTGACTGACCATGTCTCTAACTTGACACAGAGGGTGCAGGAGCTAGGAGAGAAACTCTGTTCTTGTGAGTTAGGGCAAGGTTCTTCCACTCCTCTGTCCTCCAGTCCATATTTTGAACCCCAGATCAAGCTCCCAGAACCCTTTTCTGGAGACCGGAAGAGGTTTCTCTCCTTTAAGGAGAATTGCAAACTCTACTATCGTTTGCGCCCCATGTCCTCCGGTCCCGAGAGCCAACGCGTGGGGATTATCATTTCTCTACTACAGGGTGATCCCCAGGACTGGGCATTTTCGTTACCTCCTGGGGCCAGTTGTCTAACTTCTGTGGAGGGGTTTTTTCAGGCCCTGGGTACCCTCTATGACGAACCAGACAGGGCCCTGGTAGCCGAGACAGCTCTTAGGGCACTGGTTCAGGGCCATCTCCCTGCGGAGGAGTATTGCACCCAATTCAGACGGTGGTGTGTCCCCTCAGGATGGAATAAACCAGCCCTGAAGAGTCAGTTTAGGTCTGGTCTATCTGATAATTTAAAAGATCTATTGGTCAATTACCAAATTCCTGAGACCTTAGAGGAGATGATGACCCTAGTTGTCCGACTTGACAGACGAGTTAGAGAGAGACGACAAGAACGACAGTTCAGTTCTCAGATGGTGGTCCAGCCAGAGGCCTTTTCCAGGGAAAACACTGAGGTCTCCACCGAGGAACCCATGCAGGTTGGCATGACCCGGGGTAATCTTCGTCGCAGACTCGGAGAGTGCTTCTACTGTGGAGATCCTGGCCATTGGATCAACAAGTGTCCTAAGAGGGACCTCTCTGACAAGTCTTCTAAAGCAAGACAACCTAAAGACCAGGTACACCCTGATTTTTCTAAAGGTAAGCTTTTGGTACCCATAACAATTTCTCTGGGGGTTAATAAGTGGCCGGGTAAGGCCTTTATTGACTCCGGTTCAGCGGCCAGCTTTATTGACTTTGAGTTTGCTTGTAAATTGGGTATTCCAATGTTTGCTTTACCTATACCTATCCATGTCATGGCTATTGATGCTACTCCCCTGATTGGTGTTACGGTGAGGTCATGTACCTCTGAAATTTCTCTGTCCGTGGGTGTGTGCCACTCTGAGAGATGTTCTCTTCTAGTCCTGGAGAACCTACCGGTTGAGGTGGTACTGGGGTTGCCTTGGCTCCGTTTACATAACCCCACAATTGATTGGTCCAAAGGAGAGTTGGTGAAATGGGGACCTAAGTGTGACTCATGCTTGTCCGTGGTCCAGGCTGGGGTTTCAGTAAGGTCTAATACATTACCCTCTGTTATTAAGGAATATTCTGATGTGTTCTCGTCCCTTACTCCAGAGGTTCTACCCCCCCATAGACCTTATGATTGCGCCATAGAGCTAATTGAGGGTGCCGAATTTCCTAAAGGTCGAATTTATAATCTTTCAGGGCCCGAACGCAAGGCTATGGAGGATTATATTAAGGAGAGCCTTGCTAAAGGGCATATTAGACCTTCAGTCTCTCCTATGGGAGCAGGGTTTTTCTTTGTTAAAAAGAAGGATGGTGGTCTTAGGCCTTGTATTGATTACCGGAGATTAAATAAAATCACTGTCCAAAATAGATACTCTCTCCCATTGATTCCGGATTTATTTAACCAGGTTTTGGGGGCAACCTGGTTTTCCAAGATTGACCTGAAAGGGGCATACAATCTAATCCGAATCAAGGAGGGAGACGAATGGAAGACAGCGTTCAATACTCCGATAGGACACTTTGAATATCAGGTGATGCCTTTTGGACTCAGCAATGCCCCAGCTGTGTTCCAAAACTTAATGAACGATATTCTTAGGGAGTTCTTAGGTAAATTTATTATTGTCTATCTTGACGACATTTTGATATTCTCTCCTGATTTCGAATCTCATGTGTCCCATGTCAAACAAGTATTAGAGGTGTTGAGGGAGAACCAGCTATCCGCTAAGCAAGAGAAATGTGTCTTTGGTGTACAGGAGATACTGTTTCTAGGGCATGTTTTGACTCCTCACGCCTTTAAGATGGATCCTGGTAAGGTTTTAGCAATTAAGGAATGGGTAAGGCCTTCATCCTTAAAGGCTTTACAACGGTTTTTGGGTTTCGCTATTTACTACCGTAAATTTATCATGAATTTTTCTGTAATTGCTAAGCCATTGACCGACCTTACTAAGAAAGGGGCGGATTTGGAGAATTGGTCTACCAAGGCCATTTCTTCATTTGAAACATTAAAAAAGGCATTTAGTAGCGCTCCAATTCTGATCCAGCCTGATCAGGAGAGACCCTTTATTGTGGAGGTGGATGCGTCCGAGGACGGCGCAGGAGCAGTCCTTTCACAAGGTCCTGCTAGCCTCACTAACCTGAGACCGTGTGCCTTCTTCTCTAGGAAATTCTCTCCCACGGAGAGAAACTACGACATAGGGAATAGGGAGCTGTTGGCCATTAAATGGGCATTTGAGGAGTGGAGACATTTTTTGGAGGGGGCAAGGCATCGAGTAACTGTTGTCACTGACCATAAAAACCTAATGTTTCTCGAGTCCGCTAAGAGGTTGAATCCCCGACAAGCCCGATGGGCTCTGTTTTTTACCCGTTTTGATTTCTCCATTACGTTCAGGCCGGGAAGTAAAAATGTGAAGGCAGACGCATTATCTCGGAGCTTCCATGCTTTTCAACCCACTGAGACGCCGCCTGAATCCATCCTACCAGCAAACATCTTCTTAGCGGCTCTAACCCAGGATATCTCGGCTCGCATTAAGGCTGAACAATATCTGGCACCGGCATCCACCCCAACAGATAAGTTGTTTGTTCCCGTACAATTTTGTCTCCAGCTGTTGGGTGAGTGTCACGATTCAGCCTTTTGTGGACATCCGGGTATTGAGGGCACTAAGGATCTGGTTTCTAGATCTTATTGGTGGCCCACTCTGACCAGGAATGTCAAGTCCTACGTGTCAGCCTGTGAGGTTTGTGCCAGGTCTAAGACACCTAGGACTCGCCCTGCTGGTAACCTACGACCCCTACCCATTCCCAGTAGACCCTGGTCCCATATCTCGATGGACTTTATAACTGACCTACCGCTGGCGGAGGGTAAGACTGTGGTTTGGGTAGTGGTCGATAGGTTTAGCAAGATGGTTCATTTCATTCCCCTGTCTAAACTTCCGAATGCTAAAACCCTGGCGTCTATTTTTGTGAGAGAGGTTGTTCGTTTACATGGCATCCCGGAAAATATTGTTTCGGACAGGGGTGTGCAGTTTGTGTCCAAATTCTGGAGGGCCTTCTGTCAAAGATGTAAAATTTCGTTGTCTTTTTCTTCCGCCTACCATCCTGAGAGTAATGGGCAGACTGAACGCCTTAATCAGTCTGTGGAACAATTCCTGAGGTTGTATGTTGCTGATGACCAGCAATTATGGGTCAAATTCCTTCCGTTGGCTGAATTTGCTCTGAATAACCGTGTCAATTCTTCTGCTGGGGTCTCCCCTTTCTTTTGTAACCATGGTTTTCATCCCCGTTTTCATTCTGGGTCGTCCGTCTCCTCCTCTAACCCTGAAGCTGATAAACTCTCCCCTGAACTGTGCCCAGTTTGGGCCCGGGTTCAATCGAACCTAGAAAAGGCTCAAAGTTCTCAAAAACTCAAGGCCGATAGGAGACGTTCAAGGGGGGTGAACTTTCAGGTTAGGGATAAAGTATGGTTGTCCTCCAAGAATCTATCTCTCAAGGTAGCTTCTAGAAAATTTGCTCCTCGTTTTATTGGTCCATATAAGATCACGGAGGTGATTAACCCGGTATCATTTAGGTTGGAGCTGCCCGAGTCATTCCACATTCATAATGTGTTCCATAAATCTCTACTTAAAAAATATTTTGAACCGGTAGTACCATCGAAAGCCTCGCCTCCGCCGGTTCTTGTTAATGATGCTGTCGAGTATGTCGTGTCTAAAATAGTGGATGTCAGGAAGGTGCGTAACTCCTTGCAGTATCTGATTCACTGGAAGGGGTATGGACCTGAAGAGAGATCTTGGGTACCTGCCAGGGAGGTTCATGCTCCTAGACTGGTTCGTAAATTTCATTTAGAACACCCTGAAAAGCCATCGCCTGAAGTCTTGGGTCCGGTGGCCCCTCGTAAAAGGGGGGGTACTGTCACGGGGTTCCGAAGGTGCACTCGGTCCCCCATTGCCCGCAGAACTGTTGCTTAGCTTTTGGAATGAGGTTCTGTGGCTCCCTGCTCCTTGTCTGCCTTGAGCGCCGAGCTGATCACTCGGTGCTCGACTGGTTGGTCTGTCGGTCATGTGATGCTGGCCACGTCACATGACCCTCACTCCCCACTATAAATACAGGCAGCCTGCTGGCTACAGGTTGCCTGTTAATTTCTAGGCTCCTGGCTATTTGTTGGACTACTGAATATTTACCTGATCCTGTTCCCTGACGATCCTCTGCCTGCTCCTCCTGTACTGCGCATACATCCTGGTATTGTGACCTCGGCTCCCACCTGACTACTCTCTTAGGACTCCTCTTGTACTTCGCTACTCTCCTGGTATTTGACCCCGGCTTCTCCTGACCATTCTTTGCTTAATCCGTTGTACTGCCTAGCTCTCTTGGTTCTGACCCGGTCCGTTCATGTTCCGTATTTTGTCTTGTCTGTCTTCCCTGCACATATCCTAAGTTAGGGATTGCCGTCCAGTTGTCCCCTGTCATCAGGACTCGTGAGGCAAGTAGGCAGGGCCAGGGGTGAGGGTGGAGCGCAGTGGTCACTACCCTTCCCCCTGTGTGTGTGTGGACGTGACCGTTACACTACCTAAAATGACTTTTCCCCGACTAAATCTCCCCCCACCAACTTCTCTGGCCTTAACTCGATTCTCCAACAGTCCCAAACCCGAAGCAGATCGACCGGCCCCACTCCTGTCAGTTCAATAATGGCTTGAATCCTACTTAATACAATCAACTACCTTATGTGTCACCCCCAATTCCTCATAGATTGTAAGCTCTTGCGAGCAGGGCCCTGACTCCTAGTGTTTCGGTTGTATATTAAAAAAATTAACGAAAAAACAAAGGTAAAAACATCCTGCACGGTATGATATATAAATGTGCGGATGTCCCTGGCCATATTATTGAAGAAAATCACAGAAATAAGATGATAATGCACTTAGTAAAGTAGATGCAAGCATTATATATGGACAAAGCCCTCACTCTGATATGATAGAATCTGAGACACTTAGCCAATATATTTTGATCAAAACACATCTGTGCCCGCCTACCAAGCGCCAAGGTGGTCTCACATGGAGGTGACTAGGAGCAGCACACCCTATGTGCGGCATCTGCGCTCCTGACCATAGAAGCCCAACGGCTAAGGTAGGTTTAGCGTAGGACCCGCCTGACCTGAGACCACCTTGGTGCTTGGTAGGCGGACACAGATGTGTTTTGATCAAAATATATTGGCTAAGTGTCTCAGATTTTATCATATCAGAGTGAGGACTTTGTCCATATATAATTATTGCATCTACTTTACTAAGTGTATTATTATCTTATTTCTGTGATTTTCTTCAATAATATGGCCAGGGACATCCGCACATTTATATATCATACCGTGCAGGATGTCAGGGCCCTGCTCGCAAGAGCTTACAATCTGGGCAAGACTCTGTTGGCAGAAAGGGGAACACTAGGCAGTATGGCTTGGTGGGTGCAGTTGGAGGCTGGTGGAAATAGCATGGCACTGGTAGGTGAGACACAACATGGCAAGGGCTCTATAGCATCTGGGAAAGTAAGTGGATAGGGTCTATGTTGGGGAGGGGTACTGGGAGACACAAGAATGGTAGTGATTCTGTCAGGGAGCATGGCAAAGACACAAGGTGGCAGGAGTTCTCTTAGGGAAAATGGGGGAACACAAGGTGTCAGAGGTTCTATCAGGGCACAGACAGAAGATGGCAGGTTGAGACATAAGGTGGCAAGGGTACTTTAAGGAAGTAGGGATACTTACAGGTGTCATGAGTAAAGTTGAGCGGACACCTGGATGTTCGGGTTCGACGGGTTCAGCCGAACTTCACAAAAAAGTTTGAGTTCGGGACCCGAACTTGACCCCGAACCCAAACCCCATTGAAGTCAATGGGGACCCGAACTTTTGAGCACTAAAATGGCTGTAAAAATGTCATGGAAGGGGCTAGAGGGCTGCAAATGGCATCAACATGTGGTTAAGAGCATGGCAAGTGCTCTTCAAACAAATGTGGATAGGGAAATGTGGATAGGGCTGACGAAGCGCATATTGCGCAAAACGGCCGTCGCTGCATCCAGTGTGCAGGGAAGTGACTCCTAGCTACGGGCCGCGCGTGTCTTGCTTTATGTGGCAATAAAGGAATATTTATATCTTCACGATGGTGAGTGCCGCCTGCTTTCTTTCTACAAAGAAGATTATCAACTTGTTAAAGTTTAAGCATTGAATAAAAGGTGGCGCGCATCAATTAAAGAAGAATTTCTGAAATGTTATTCCCTGTCACCTTTGCAGAGCAGGGGTTTATTCACGTCCAAAATTGTAAAATGTCAACCCAAGAATGTAACAGAAAAATTACAGAAATGTATTAACCTGTCTACTTGGCAGAGCAGGAGTCTATGACAGAAAAAAATTGTTTATTGTCACCCAAAAATGTAAAAGAAAAATTATAGAAATGTATTAAGCTGTCAACTAGGTAGAGGAGGGGTGATTTACACCCAAAAATTTGTGAATTTCGCCCGCAAATGTAACAGACAATTTATTTATTTTTTTACCTGTCTACTAGGTATAGCAGTGGTACATCACACCCAAAAATTGTGGAAATTTACCCGAAAATGTAATTGACAATTTTTTATTTTTTTTACTGGTCTAATAGGTATAGCAGTGGTACATCACACCCAAATATTGGTGAATTTCGTATTGATATGGATACTAGCGCTGCCGTCTAGTTTGAGGGGAGATCACCAGTACTGTAATGGGATTACAGAGGGGTGTGTCGATGCAGAGTTCTGGTAAGGGGATAATTGCCAAAAAAAAACAGTGAATAGAACAAACTATTAGGAGAAACAGAAAGGAACCCGCGCTGACTAAGTATCCATTTGGAACAACGAATTGTATCAACAATAATGCCTCGTGTGAGATGAGAATACACACTGGCCTATTTTGCCATACACTGCGGAGATATCGATGTTTAAATGGATCCCAAACTTTTGAATAGTTGGAGTTAAACAAAAAACAGGATAGGTGTAGAAAAAAAGCCAGCAGTTACTTACTGGTCGGCGTGCTTGAAGGTGGATGTGTTTACGCTGCTGAATTCATTCCCCGCTTTGTCCGGTAATATTCTTGCGGTTGTTCACTTTAAGTGTCAGTGTCTCTCCTGGGGCTATCTTCTGCTTTCCTCGTGGCACACGCGTAACCCCGGCCGGTAGTTTCGCGCGCGCTCTCGGAAGCAATGCTTAATTGTTGTCCTGGAAACCTAACGTGTGACGTCACACATGAAGCTACGGAAGCTTCACTGGTCCACAATACCTCCTTTCACCCAAAAATGTGACTGACAAATTTGTATTTTATTTTTTACCTGTGTACTAGGTATAGCAGTGGTACATCACACCCAAAAATTGTTGAATTTCACCCGAAAATGTAACTGACAAATTATTATTATTTTTTTTACCTGTCTACTAGGTATAGCAGTGGTACATCAAACCCAAAAATTGGTGAATATCACCCGAAAATTTAACTGACAAAGTAGTGAAATGACATAAAATAAAATACGTACAAATAAAAAAAAAATTGATTTATGAGGTGGAGTTCCATATGGAGTAGGAGTTTGAGGAGGCGGTTGATGTAGCGGTGTAGGTGGAAGCGGTGGTGGAGGAGGACGAGGTAGCCAACACTGGTTTTTGGTTTTAATTTTAATTTTGATTTTTTTTAATTAGGGTACACTCCAAAAGAGCAAGAATGAGCAATTGTGCTGCAGTATAACAATGGCTGGTTAAGGCCGGTATACATGTCTATTCTGCACAAGGTATGGACAAGTCCTGTGATATCCATGCCTGGTTCATTTTAATGAATGTGAGCTTGTCCACATTGGCTGTCGCCCCCTGCCGTGCTAAACACATGTTCAGATAATACACTGGCTGCAGGGCAGGCCAGCACCTCCAAGGCGTAAAGGGCAAGCTCAGGCCATGTGCCCAATTTGGAGACCCAGAAGTTGAAGAGGGCAGACCCATCATTCAGTACGTGTAGGCGTGTGCACACATACTGCTCCACCATGTTGGTGAAATGCTGCCTCCTGCTAAGACGTTCCATATCAGCTGGTGGTACTGGTTGTTGTGGCGTGCTGACAAAGCTTTTCCATATTTCGGCCATTCTAACCCTGCCTTCTGAGTTGCTGGCGGTGCCCCAGCTGCGTTGGCGACCTCTTCCTCTGCCTTCGCCTTGTGCTTCCACTGTGCCAACAGCAGCGCGTCAACCATCGTGCGCTTGTACTCGTGCATCTTACGATCACGCTCCAGTGACAGAATTAAGGACGGTACGTTGTCCTTGTAACAGGGATCCAGCAGCGTGGCCACCCAGTAATCAGCACAAGTTAGAATGTGGGCAACTCGGCCGTCATTGTGTAGTGTACGGGGACTGTAATGCCCGTCACTACAAAAGGGTCACTTGGTGTGCTGTCGTCCCCCCTTATTTATGGGGAAGTTGGTATAAGTCATCTTTATAAAATGTAATGCTATGTATTTCCCTGTTACTGTGAAACTTGCATGTACAGGCCTGCTAGGGGTGTCATTTCAGCTCTTAGTCACTAGAGGGAGCTAGGGAGCCCTAGTTTATATAAGGCCCAGTCAGGGAAAGGAAAGTCAGTCTAAAGTGGGAGTCTAGAGTTGTAGTTGGAGTCTGGAGTTGGAGACTAGACCATGTCAGAGTCCAGTCCAGGCCTGAAGCCTGCGGACCAGGAGAGGGTATTGCAGTCCCTGTAACCGGGTTCCAGATCCAAGGAGAAGGTTCCCCTCCTGAATTTATATATGCAGAAGCAGGAAGACCACTGTTAAACAGCCTGGGAGTTCAGAAGTTTCCAGAGTCAGTGCTGGGAGAGACAGAGGCAAGTCAAGAAAAGCAAGAGGTACTCAAGACAACAGAGGAGGTACTTGATAAAGATAAAACCAAGGATATACGCCAGAGCTAGGGCATTGGGCCTTGGAGAAGAGTTTCTATGTTCCAGGATCAGTCAGGAATAGAGTGCAAGCTGCCTGTACTGCAAGTCCTGTGTTTAACACTCTGAAGTCACCTTGCTATACATATATTGCCTGCATCAACTGTATTGAAAATCAACTGTCTGCAAAGGAACTGCGTTTCCGTTAATGTCCCTATATGATGACTACTAAAGTTTGAGTTCTGCTTTAACATCACGTGGTTCCTCAATTATTCCTGCTATCAGCAAACGGCGTGCCACCGTTTAATTGGCACTGGCGTCACAAACATTTCTCATCATCACCTGCCCTTGCAGAGAGTCAGCCGTCTCAGGTTAGTGTCTATTGCACTACAACACCCAGGAACATTTCTAAACCTAACTTGAGTACGCTGCACCTCTCTTTTGGCGTCACGAACAGGATACGCACGCTTTCTAGTGCAAGAAGCGTGAACTTTGTGCCTTATACAGTTGCCCTGTGACCAAAGTGACAAATTGCCGGTTTTATTAAAGTGGACTTTGTGGACTGAAAATCATACCAAAAGTGTACCAAAAACCTCCAAAAAGCGCTGTGCAGTGTTGCGCTATCAAGAGGAAGAAAATCGCCACATCGGAGTGTGGTTTTGTGGACTTTTCATCATCCTGCTTGCTGTCAGTGAATAGACAGCGTTTCTCCCCAAAGATGGCCGCTGAGGCTACTGAAATAGCTGCTGCGTCATCTTCATCCCGAAAAGGCGGGAAAAATTGGCGCCTTTCTGAGGAAATAGCGGGAAGGAGTTCAAGGTCAGGCGCCACTGCTTATCTGGACATTTGCATGTCTGCCAGCATGGACTCCGCCTTCCCCATACTGGAATACTTGGGGGGCGGCCTCCCAGTGCAATGGGAGGAGCTGGCTGATTTAATTGACGCGACCCTATCGCTCTCCAGAGAAGGATCGAGCATGTTGGAGAGTGAACAGAGCTTTGCTGCAACGTCCGCGCCTGAAATACCAAAGATGACTGATATTGGTGTAGAGCCAGAGGAGGCTCCACCGGCCTACTCTCCGGGACTGGAGAAACCCGCCTGTCCGCCACGGGAGAAAGAACCAGAGCCCTGCTATGGCTCTTGGAGAGACTTCTTTCAGCCCTCTTTCAAGTGGTCCTCACTAATGGCAGAGATCCGGGAGGCCGCTATAAAGCGGAATACAAAGACTAAAATCTATTATGAGGAATTGACCAAGACTATCCATGAACGACACACCGACACCCAACCCCGCCTGGAAAGGAGAAAGGGGTTGGTGGTGTCCTTTGACAAAGCCCGTGGCTATGGGTTCATCCAAGATTATCTAACTGGCAGAGACTTATATGTTAACAGAAGATCTGTCAAGAGAGACTACCTCCCTTCCTATCAGCACAGCCTCCGCGAGGGAGAGGAAGTGGAGTTCACCCCTGCCGAGAGCCTGAGAGGCCCTTATGCAACTGCCGTGACCCGTCCCAAGCGAGAACCTGAGGACTGGGAGGCAGAAGAAGACTACTCTGGCTGCGAGCGGGAACCTGAACGCTCTCCAGAGCCGGCCCATCACGCCTTCCAAGAGCGGAGCTCCTTCATTGGGCCTAACGTCTTCTGGCAGCCAACCGTGTTGGAAAAATGGGTGAGCCCTTATCCTTCCCCCGAGCTGCCCCGTCGGGAGAAGACCATACAAGATATGGAAAACTTAAAAGGACTTCGCAATACCTTTGAGAACATCCGAAGGGGTCGGAGACCCGATTCACCACCAGAACCTGCAGAGGCCGAGTCCGAGCCATCGTTGACTGTACCTGCGCCGGCGGCGCCAGCAGATGACAGAGACTCTGACACGGAGAGCATCGGTGAACAGATTGTCCGGCTGGAGGAGAAGTTGCGGGAGCTGCGCAAGATCGCGACCGCCAGGATCCGGACGCCGCCAAAGAAGGACAAGGTAAGGGTGCCTGTCACCACCCGTAAACCACCGTCTGCTAATGTTGCTCCGTCAAGGCCCCAAGGAAGACCCGTTATTCCTGTGAGTTGCTGCACCGAGCCCACCGGACCGCTTGCGGCGGCGGTACCAAATGCCTTACATCCCACAATTATCATGCCGGGACCAGTACGGTCCACCCAAGGGTTTACCTCTAGGTCCATGGGGCCAATACCTATTAGGGGCCCCTTTACCTTGCAGCTGCCCCCTGACACCGTTATGTGGGCACATCCTCCTGTAGAGGACTACTACAGGCCGCATTTGCCAGCAGAGCCAAGTGATTATGACATGCCACTGTGAATCAGCCTGCTAGGCCTTTGATTTATTTCACCAAAGAATGATGTTATTAACCCTTCCAGGACAGGAGTCCTATGTTTCCTGGTCGTTTGTTGCTGCTGCCAGTTTATCCACGGCTCAGTGGTAGGTGTTAACCACTGAAATTACAAGGTCAACAAAGCCAAGTTTGTTTCCAGGATCTCCTGCCTGCTTTTGCTATTTTCCACCACGTTGTGCCTGTTCCGTTGTTGCACCTTTTACCCTTACCCCCCTTTTCAGGTTGATCAGGGGTATTACAGCACTTGTTTTATATTGTGCAACTTGATACTAAGGAACCGTGCCCGGAGACAGACTCAAAAGAACCTGAGCCTCTGAGATTCTTACTCTTTTTAAAGGAAATGTGCCCAGAGATGGACTCCACCGCACGAGAGCCTCTGTGATTTAATAGGAAAATAACCTGGGTACGGACTCATGTTTGTTCTTTGAGCCTCCAAGAACTTTTATACTGTTTTATCTATTTTTGCTGTTCTATTATGGACTTATTCATTGTCATGGACTATCCTGGTTATAATGTTACGCTGTGCCAGGTCAGCGCCCCAGTTCCATTCACTATCCTGAGAAGAAGAGAACGACGCCCCTTGTCACCACCCTTCACCTTTGCCAATTGGACCTGATATGAATGTAAATGCAGATGAATTACATATATGTATGCCTGCATGTCTCTTTTTCTGTTTCAGGTAGAGATTCCAGTTGGGCGAGCCCTGATGGAGTACGAGGTCGTACTCAGCTTAAAGCAGTGGGGTATGTAGTGTACGGGGACTGTAATGCCCGTCACTACAAAAGGGTCACTTGGTGTGCTGTCGTCCCCCCTTATTTATGGGGAAGTTGGTATAAGTCATCTTTATAAAATGTAATGCTATGTATTTCCCTGTTACTGTGAAACTTGCATGTACAGGCCTGCTAGGGGTGTCATTTCAGCTCTTAGTCACTAGAGGGAGCTAGGGAGCCCTAGTTTATATAAGGCCCAGTCAGGGAAAGGAAAGTCAGTCTAAAGTGGGAGTCTAGAGTTGTAGTTGGAGTCTGGAGTTGGAGACTAGACCATGTCAGAGTCCAGTCCAGGCCTGAAGCCTGCGGACCAGGAGAGGGTATTGCAGTCCCTGTAACCGGGTTCCAGATCCAAGGAGAAGGTTCCCCTCCTGAATTTATATATGCAGAAGCAGGAAGACCACTGTTAAACAGCCTGGGAGTTCAGAAGTTTCCAGAGTCAGTGCTGGGAGAGACAGAGGCAAGTCAAGAAAAGCAAGAGGTACTCAAGACAACAGAGGAGGTACTTGATAAAGATAAAACCAAGGATATACGCCAGAGCTAGGGCATTGGGCCTTGGAGAAGAGTTTCTATGTTCCAGGATCAGTCAGGAATAGAGTGCAAGCTGCCTGTACTGCAAGTCCTGTGTTTAACACTCTGAAGTCACCTTGCTATACATATATTGCTAGAATCAACTGTATTGAAAATCAACTGTCTGCAAAGGAACTGCGCTTCCGTTAATGTCCCTATATGATGACTACTAAAGTTTGAGTTCTGCTTTAACATCACGTGGTTCCTCAATTATTCCTGCTATCAGCAAACGGCGTGCCACCGTTTAATTGGCACTGGCGTCACGAACATTTCTCATCATCACCTGCCCTTGCAGAGAGTCAGCCGTCTCAGGTTAGTGTCTATTGCACTACAACACCCAGGAACATTTCTAAACCTAACTTGAGTACGCTGCAATTGCGGAGACACTGCAGCATGTAATCGCTCATGTGTGCCAGGCTGCCCAGAGGCAACGAAAAGCTGTCCTCAGTGGGAGGTGTTTTGTCTGTGTCCTCTGTATCTCCCAGCCACCACCAGTGATGGCCATGAGCTGGTCTGGGTGCCACCCTGCTGTGAACATGGTTCGTCCTCCTCCATCTCCTCCCCCTCATCCTCCACCTTGTCATCCTCCAGAACTGTGCCCTGGCTGGACAATAGTGTACCTGGCATTTCTGGGTTCAGGAACCCACCCTCGGAGCCACTTGTGAATGACTGGCCGGAAACCCTACGAAATGATCCCTCTTCCTCCTCCTCCTCCTCCTGTGCCACATCCTCTTCCATCATCGCCAGCAGCGTTTTTTCAAGGAGGCATAGAAGTGGGATAGTTACGCTGAGAACGGCGTTATCGGCACTGGTCATGTTGGTGGAGTACTCGAAACAGTGCAACAAGGAACACAGGTCTCGCATGGAGGCCCAGTCATTGGTGGTGAAGTGGTGCTGTTCTGCAGAGTGACTCACCCGTGCGTGCTGCAGCTGAAACTCCACTATCGCCTGCTGCTGCTCGCACAGTCTGGCCAGCATGTGCAAGGTGGAGTTCCACCTTGTGGGCACATCGCATATGAGGCGGTGAGCGGGAAGGCCGAAGTTACGCTGCAGCGCTGACAGGCGAGCAGCAGCAGGGTGAGAACGCCGAAAGCGCGCACAGACGGCCCGCACTTTATGCAGCAGCTCTGACATATCGGAGTAATTTTTAAGGAATCTCTGCACCACCAAATTCAGCACATGCGCCAGGCAAGGGATGTGCATCAAACCGGCTAGTTCCACAGCTGCTACGAGATTTCACCCATTATCGCACACCACCAGGCCGGGCTTGAGGCTCACTGGCACTAACCACTCATCAGTCTGTTGTTCAAGGCCCGTCCAAAGCTCCTGCGCGGTGTGGGGTTTGTCCCCCAAACAGATAAGTTTTAAAACTGCCTACTGTCGTTTACCCCTGGCTGTGCTGAAGTTGGTGGTGAAGGTGTTACGCTGACCGGATGAGGAGCCGGTAGAGGATGGGGAAGCGGAGTAGGAGGAGGAAGCAACAGGAGGCAAACTGAAGCGCCCTGCAATCCTCAGTGGTGGAAGGACATGCGCCAAACTGCTATCTGCCTCAGACCCAGCCACCACTGCATTTACCCAGTGTGCTGTTATGGAGATATAACGTCCCTGACCGTGCTTACTAGGGGGGTACTCAGGGCCGGCGCCACCTGTAAGGTTTAAAAAACCGTGCGGTTTAAAAAAAAAAGCGTTGCCGCAAGTGTTTTTTTAAAGTACGGCGGCAGGCCCTCCCCCGCACCGGGCGGCTGCCGCACTGCCTGGGCGCACCCTGAAGAGATGGACTGACAGGAGGGAAGCGACTCTAATGTAGCGTGGCCAAGCTCTGTCCGGTCCACGGTACAGGAGCTTTTGTTTCCTGTACCTGGCCGGACTGACAGAGGTGGGGGGGAATGAGAGTGACAAGGGAGGGGGGAGTAAATGAGAGTGACAAGAGAGGGGGGGGAGTAAATGAGAGTGACAAGGGAGTGGGGGGGGAATGAGAGTGACAAGGGACGGGGGGAGTAAATGAGAGTGACAAGGGAGTGGGGTGGGGAGTAAATGAGAGTGACAAGGGAGGGGAGGGAGTAAATGAGAGTGACAAGGGAGGGGGGAGTAAATGAGAGTGACAAAGGAGGCTGGAAATGAGAGTGACAAGGAGGGGGGAATGAGAGTGACAAGGGAGGGGGGGAATAAGAGTGACAAGGGAGGGGGGAATGAGAGTGACAAGGGAGGGGGGGAGAGAGTGAAAAGGGAGGGGGGAGAAGAGAGTGACAAGGGAGGGGGAGAAGAGAGTGACAAGGGAGGGGGGAGAAGAGAGTGACAAGGGAGGGAGGGGGGGAGAGAGTGACAAGGGAGGGAGGGGGAGAAGAGAGTGACAAGGGAGGGAGGGGGGTAAGAAGAGAGTGACAAGGGAGGGAGGGGGGTAAGAAGAGAGTGACAAGGGAGGGAGGGGGGAGAAGAGAGTGACAAGGGAGGGAGGGGGGAGAAGAGAGTGACAAGGGAGGAAGGAGAAGAGAGTGACAAGGGAGGGGGGAGAAGAGAGTGACAAGGGAGGGGGGGAGAAGAGAGTGACAAGGGAGGGGGGGAGAAGAGAGTGACAAGGGAGGGAAGGGGGGAGAAGAGACTGACAAGGGAAGGAGGGGGGAGAAGAGAGTGACAAGGGAGGGAGGGGGGAGAAGAGAGTGACAAGGGAGGGGGGTAGAGAAGAGAGTGACAAGGGAGGGAGGGGGGGAGAAGAGAGTGACAAGGGAGGGAAGGGGGAGAAGAGAGTGACAAGGGAGGGAAGGGGGAGAAGAGAGTGACAAGGGAGTCCCCAGAGCCAGACCAAGAGCCAGACTGCAGCCAGAGTCCAGATCATCTTATTGTCCTGGTGGTAAGTAGACAATGCAATATGTTTATTATTTAATTGTTTAGTTATTAATACTACATTGGAAACTAATTTACCTCACATTAAGGCTCCATTCACTCGTCTGCAACGTGTTTTGCGGATACACGGAGCCGCGGATCCGCAAAACACGGAAAGCGCCAATGTGCGTTCCGCATTTTCCGTACCGCACATTGCCGGCACTAATAGAATATGCCTGTTCTTGTCCGCAATTGCGGACAAGAATAGGACATGTTCTATTTTTTTGCGGAACGGAAGTGCGGATCCGGAAGTGCGGATCCGCAATTCCGTGTCCGGGCAGCACATCGTGTTGCCCCATAGGAATGAATGGTTCCGCAATTCCGTTCCGCAAAATGCAGAACGAAATTGCGGACGTGTGAATGGAGCCTAAAAGGACACTATAGTCCCAGAACCCCTACAGTTTAATGTAGTGGTACTGGTGTCTATAGCCTGTTCCTGCAGAGAAAAGACACTGTGCAGTACTGGTGTTAAAGGAGCACTATAGTGCCAGGAAAACAAACTCATTTTCCTGGCACTATATAGTTGTTAGGAGTGGGGCACCCTCGTGTCCCCCTCCCACTGGGCTGAAGGGGTTAAAACCCCTTCAGCCACTTACCTTTCTCCAGCGCCGGCACTGGGAACTCTTCTCCCCGATCCTCCTCTCAGCTGCGCATGCTTACGCATTTAAAACTATGTTCCGCGTCTTCCCACTGTAATTTTCACAGTGAGAATCGTGGAAACACCTCTAGCGGCTGTCAGGGAGACAGCTACAAGAAGCTTGATTAACCCTAAGGGAAACACAGCAGTTCTTTTAATTTAAATGCTGAGAAAGGGGTGGAACATATGTGATGTCATGATATGGGCAGATCATCTGATAAGGTGGGGGGGTCGGCAATTTTTATCTTGCCTAGGGGGCGGCAAAAATCCTTGCACCGGCCTTGGCGGTGGGCAGTATCAGGCGTACTGTCTAGAGGACGTCCACTCCGCTTTTGCACCCTGCTCCCTCTTCTGCTGTGCTGATGGCTCTGTGCGACCACCGCCTCTTCCTCCGAACTACATAGGTCACTCGCATGACCTTGATTCCATGTGGGATCGATGACCTCATGGTCCTCCACATCATCTTCCACCCAGTCTTCGCCCCTGCACTCCTTGTCAGTCTGCACACTTTCGAAAGCCCCAGCAGTTGGCACCTGTGTTTCGTCATCATCCGAGACGTGCTCCGATGGTCCTCCCATGTACTGATCTTGAAAGATAAGTGGTTGGGCATCGGTGCACTCAATCTCTTCCACTTCTGGGGCAGGGCTAGGTGGATGGCCCTGGGAAACCCTGCTAACAGAGTCATCAAAAAGCAGAAGAGACTGCTGCATGACTTGGGGCTCAGACTGCTTGGCTGAATTGCAAGGGGGTGAGGTGAAAGACTGATAGACATCGGCTGCAGGTGCCAACTTTGATCTTTCAGCAGGAGACTGGGTGGGAGACAATGTGAAGGAACTGGAGGCATTGTCAGCAACCCAATCTACTATCGCCTGTACTTGTTCAGGCCTCACCATTCGTAGAGCCTCATTAGGCCCGACCAAATACCGCTGCAGGTTCTGTCGTCTACTCGCAGCTGAGGAAGGGGTTTCACTTGTGCGTGTAGCTGGCACAGATCAACCACGTCCTCTCCCTGCAACAGGAGCTCCACCAGCAGCACCACGACCTGGGTCACGTCTCTTATTTGACGTTCTCCTCATATTTCTCAAATTTAGAATCTTGCCCTAAATGGGTGTTTAATTAATAGCAGAATAGAACGACAGTATGTGCAGGGTGTATCTCACACTCCCTGATCCAGACTAGGCCGCAATTAAAGATTTGTGCCCAAAATGGGTGTTTGTTTAATAACTGAATAGAAACACAGTATGTAAAGGGTGTATCTCACACACCCTGATCCAGACTAGGCCTCAATTAAATTTGTTTGCCCAAAATGGATGTATTTCAAATACCTGAACAGAACCACAGTATCTAAAGTGTGTATCTCACAATGACTTATGCAGCAAAGGCTGCAAAATTTACTTTTTTGCCCAAAACAGGTTTTTGTTTCATAACCGAATATGACAGCAATATATAACCCTTGAATTTGACACGTGCTGCAAGGGCTGTAAAATTTTGTTTTTTGCTAAAAAAGGGTGTTTTATTAATAGAAGAATATAATCACAGTATCTAAAGGGTGTATCTCACACGTACAGATGCAGACTAGGCCGCAATTAAAGATTTGTGCCCAAAATGGGTGTTTTTCAAATTACTGAATAGAACCACAGTATCTAAAGGGTGTATCTCACATGCCCTGACCCACACTAAGCCGCAATTAAAGATTTGTGCCAAAAATGGCTGTATTTCAAATAACTTCATAGAACCACACTATGTAAAGGCTGTATCTCACAATGACATATGCAGTAAAAGCTGCAAAATAAGCTTTTTTCCCCCAAACGGGTGTTTGTTTAATAACTGAATATGACAGCAGTATATAACCCTTGAATTTCACACGTGCTGATGGTGCAAGGCCAGAAAGATTTTGTATTTTGCCCAAAAAAGGGTGTTTTATTAATAGAAGAATATAACCCCAGTATATAAAGGGTGTATCTCACACGCTCTGCCCCATACTAGGCCGCAATTAAAGATTTTTGCCAAAAATGGCTGTATTTCAAATAACTGAATAGAACCACACTATGTAAAGGCTGTATCTCACAATGACATATGCAGCAAAGGCTGCAAAATATATTTTTTTCCCCAAACAGGTGTTTGTTTAATAACTGAATATGACAGCAGTATATAACCCTTGAATTTCACACGTGCTGACGCAACAAGGGCTGTAAAATTTGGTATTTTGGCACGTGCAGATTTGTAAAATAGTGGATTTTAGCAAAAAAAAAGGTTGTTTTTAAAAACCCAGAAAATTATGGCTGTATTTCTAGCTTAAATTTCACACTGACTAATACTGCAAATGCACCAGATGTTGTATATTGCCAAAAAAGGGTGATTTTTTTAAAACCAGATTATTAGTGCAGTGTTTCAAGCTTGGATTTCAATGTCACAAAAGCTCAGATGCAGTGCTGGTGCACTGAGCTTGCATAAAATGGCCGCCGCCGCCGCCCACCTAACTAACAGACGGATAAAAGCTCAGGGCAGTGTAAAAAGATTGTGCCCTGCACCCACACAACTAAATGTATGTAGATTGCTGAGATAGATTCAAGTTCTGAACAAAGATTCTCTCCTATTCTCTCCCTGAAATCACCAGCAGCATCCTATCCCTACACTAGTAACAGCAGAGTGACGTGCATCGCTACGTGACTCCAGCTTATATAGAGGCTGGGTCACATGCTGCACTGGCCAATCACAGCCATGCCATTAGTAGGCATGGCTGTGATGGCTTCTAAGGTCAGACAGTTAAACGCTTGTTGATTGGCTGCTCTGCAGCCTTTCAAAAAGCACCAAGAAAGCGCCGAACACCGAACCCGAACTTTTACTAAAATGTTCGGGTTCGGGTCCGGGGTCCAAAAATCCTAAAGTTCGGTACGAACCCGAACTTTACAGTTCGGGTTCGCTATCGCTAAACCCTAGTCATGAGTAAGACAAAAGGTGACTGAAAGGTGTCAGGGGAGAGGCACAAGGTGGTAGAGGGTGACGCAAGGTATCAGGGGTACTGACAGGTGTGACGGGGAAGACACAAAGTGGCAGAGGTACTCTAAGATATTGGGGCGGAGAGACACTGGGTGCAGGGCCGGTTTTAGACAAAGTGTGGCCCTGGGAAAAATTGAAAGTGGGGCCCCAAATCCTGAAATATTGGACCAGAAGTCTGACAGAACTTTGTATACTCGGACAGTATTTGCAACCACAGCAGCTGATTGCAGAATGCCACATTATATCTCTTTAGCCTTTCCACTGTAAGCTGCTGATCCTGCAGCCTCTTTGAGTATGTTCACAGAAAGTATTTTCTGTGCTTAAAAAAACCTAATGCAGAATCTGCATCAGGTTTTTTTGGATGTGTTTTTTTCTGGTACATTTTATAACACACTTTTTGATGCAGTTTTGCAGTGGATTTTTATGAATGCTCATTTTTCAAGGGAATTCTGGACATGGAACCCGCATGAAGAATGGCCAGGGCACTTCATTTTATTCATGGTGCAGTTTATAAGCAGAAAAAAAGGGGTTGTCCCATCCGGGCCCCTGAAGTGAAGGGAGAGCACAATGTGCATGCATGGTCATCCTCAATTATGCTAAGAGTGTTGCGAAAATAGCTGATCACTGGCAATTCCAAAGCAGTGAATGAAGATAATGCTGCGAATGCACACTGTTATGGGGGATCTGTGGATGACACTGTTATGGAGGATCTGTGGATGACACTGTTATGGGGGATCTGTGGATGACAAACTGTTATGGGGGATCTATGAATGACACCTATTGGGGATCTGCGGATGACACACTGTTATGGGGGATCTGTGGGTGACACTGTTATGGAGGATCTGTGGATGACACTGTTATGGGAGATCTGTGGATGACACTGCTATGAGGGATCTGTGGATGGCAAACTGTTATGGGGGATCTATGGATGACACTTATTGGGGATCTGAGGATGACACACTGTTATGGGGGATCTGTGGATGACACCGTTATGGGGGATCTGTGGATGACACTGTTATGGAGGATCTGTGGATGACACACTGTTATGAGGGATCTGTGGATGACACACTGTTATGGGGGATCTGTGGATGACACACTGTTATGGGGATCTGCGGATGACACACTGTTATGGGGGATCTGTGGATGACACCGTTATGGGGGATCTGTGGATGACACTGTTATGGAGGATCTCTGGATGACACACTGTTATGGGGGATCTGTGGATGACACACTGTTATGGGGGATCTGCAGATGACACACTGCTATGGGGGATCTGTGGATGACACCGTTATGTGGGATCTGTGGATGACACTGTTATGGAGGATCTGTGGATGACACACTGTTATGGAGGATCTGTGGATGACACACTTATGGAGGATCTGTGGATGACACACTTATGGAGGATCTGTGGATGACAAACTGTTATGGGGGATCTATGGATGACACTTATTGGGGATCTGAGGATGACACACTGTTATGGGGGATCTGTGGATGACACCGTTATGGGGGATCTGTGGATGACACTGTTATGGAGGATCTGTGGATGACAAACTGTTATGGGGGATCTATGGATGACACTTATTGGGGATCTGAGGATGACACACTGTTATGGGGGATCTTTGGATGACACCGTTATGGGGGATCTGTGGATGACACTGTTATGGAGGATCTGTGGATGACACACTGTTATGAGGGATCTGTGGATGACACACTGTTATGGGGGATCTGCGGATGACACACTGTTATGGGGATCTGCGGATGACACACTGTTATGGGGGATCTGTGGATGACACCGTTATGGGGGATCTGTGGATGACACTGTTATGGAGGATCTCTGGATGACACACTGTTATGGGGGATCTGTGGATGACACACTGTTATGGGGGATCTGCGGATGACACACTGTTATGGGGGATCTGTGGATGACACCGTTATGTGGGATCTGTGGATGACACTGTTATGGAGGATCTGTGGATGACACACTGTTATGGAGGATCTGTGGATGACACACTTATGGAGGATCTGTGGATGACACACTGTTATGGAGGATCTGTGGATGACACCGTTATGGGGGATCTGTGGATGACACTGTTATGGAGGATCTGTGGATGACACACTGTTATGAGGGATCTGTGGATGACACACTGTTATGGGGGATCTGTAGATGACACACTGTTATGGGGATCTGCGGATGACACACTGTTATGGGGGATCTGTGGATGACACCGTTATGGGGGATCTGTGGATGACACTGTTATGGAGGATCTCTGGATGACACACTGTTATGGGGGATCTGTGGATGACACACTGTTATGGGGGATCTGCAGATGACACACTGTTATGGGGGATCTGTGGATGACACCGTTATGGGGGATCTGTGGATGACACTGTTATGGAGGATCTGTGGATGACACACTGTTATGGAGGATCTGTGGATGACACACTTATGGAGGATCTGTGGATGACACACTGTTATGGAGGATCTGTGGATGACACACTGTTATGGAAGATCTGTGGATGACACACTGTTATGGGGAATCTGTGGATGACACACTGTTATGGGGGATCTATGGATCTATGGATGACATTTATGGGGGATCTGTGAATGACACTGGTATAATGTGTGACATAGCTTTACAGATTCCTTTATTAGCAGCCCTGGTCTGCTCCCCCCAATTGCTGGAAGAAGAAAAAAATGCTAATTATGGATCTTAGATCTATACTTCAATGCCTCTGCCCCCCCCCCCCCCATTAACAATGCAGACCACCTAAACAAATGCCGTCTTCAATTGTTTAACTAGAGCCCTCTATGGCCCAGACAGCCATGCGGTAATTGAATGCAGAACGGCCAAGTCACAAGCACCACAAACCACGTCACAAGCACGCTGTTTGGTGGTGTCCTAAAAGTGCTGCAGACCTAGCCCACACTGGAGGCACACTAGACACAAGGAGCTCACACACAGCTCACAGAGGGGGCATACACCGGGATCAGAGGGGACACAGGGAGCACACATGGGGGACACAGGAGGCACAGGGAGCACACACAACTCCCACTGGGAGTACACAGGGAGTACACAGGGAGCTCCCACTGGGTGCACAGAGGCCATACAGAGTGCATGCAGGGGTCGCACGGAGCACACGCAGGGGTCGCACGGAGCACACGCAGAGGGCGCACGGAGTGCATGCAGGGAATGCACACATGGGTCGCAAGTAGTGCACACAGGGAGCACAGGGAGCTCGCAGAGGGGGCACAGGGCACTCACAGAGGGGGCACAGGGAGCGCTCACAGAGGGGGCACAGAGAGATCACAGAGGGAACTCACAAATCAGTGACCATCAATACTTGAGGGCAGTGCAGGGCTGTTAAAATGGGAGTGACCACCAGCAGCCCAGCACCCCCTCCACAGGGGATGGACTTACCAGGTGCTTTCATAAGACAGGAGCCTGGGATCTCCTGCAGTCCAGCAGCTGAGGTCAGAGCCAGCAGAAGGCCCAGTCATCCCAGTCTGATGTTTGGGCCTTGCAACCTGGAGAAAGTGCAGGCAATGCATAGGGCTATGTTAGCTCCCCCCACACAAAACGTCTGATGTGGCAGGGGGTGACACAAGGTGGCAGGGCCCCCTCCTCTACAGGACCTCTTGCAGGTTGTGTGTCCCCTTCCCTCACTGAGCCCTTGCCATCTTGTGTGCATGTGGGCAAGTGGGCTGATGCAAGAACGTAGGAAGCAGCTTCAGAAACAATCCCACAGTTTAAGAATTAAGAGGGAGACGGCTGACTTACTGACTTCAGTAACGTCATTAATCACAGGTGATGACTTGCTGTGTCTGCAGCCTAGGCTGAGAATTCACACCGCTGGTGTCTGTAGTAGGCTTCACCTCCACCCTACATGCACATCAAGTTGCTGTAAAGCTGAAGAGCAAAGAGAGGGCTCCACTAAGACTGTGATAGTGCAAGATGCTTGCTTGGGGCCTCTTGCACCTTATGCCCTCTGTACTGGGATTTGCATTGCTTACCTTCAGTGGCACCTGTAAAAGATGCACATCCCTCGCCTCTACAGAGAAGCAAGTTCTAGGAGAGGCCCCTGTGACTTTCTAAGTGGAGGCCCCTGCCCTAAGCGCCCTCCCTTTAATCGAATCCTGATTACATTAAATATTTTTTCTGCTTGGGAGAATTCTTTTTTTTTTGTTATGTGAGTAGTTCCTTTACAGCTACACAACAGGGAATTAAGCAGTACATGGTGACCATTGGAATCAGTGGGTGGTAAATGGATATGTTGGGCCCTTTAAAAATAGAGCTACGCTGTGTAATTGTCTTTCACTACGGTTAAAAGGTGAAGGTAACTAAAGGGGTCATTATCTATTAAAGCAGAATGCCCTAACAGAGTCCTTGAAAATGGGTTTTCTAGACCTAACAACCCCTTTAAGGGCTCATGCAGACGAATGTATGCAGGCCGGGCCCGTGCTGCGGACCGCAAATTGCGGTCAACGATGCATGGACCCCGACCGTAGGACCACCTGAACGGGGTCTGCAATCCGAATCGAACGGTCCGCACTGCAAAAAAGTAGTGTATGCACTACTTTTTTGCGGTGCGGAGGCACGGAGAGAAACCCCACAGAAGCACTCCTTAGGCCTCCGTTTCGTACCGACCTTCCGGATTGCGGAGTCATTCAAGTGAATGTACAAGGCCGGTGCCCGTGTATTGCGGAACCACTGCTTGCAATACGGGCCCGGCCGGCACATGTTCGTGTGCATGAGCCCAAAAGCTGTGATTCATGAGCAATGATGTCACATACAATTGCTGGCTTCAGCTATGAAGCTTGTGTGTACAATATATGACCACTGAGGCCAGTGATTGGCTGCAGTGGTCATGTGGACGATATACATAACATCTTTGAGGCAGAACAGGCAAAACCACTGGATTATTGGTATTGGAGCAGCAGGGGATTTCTCTGGTATGTAATGGTTATTTTTTCTTTCTAACGATTTTCTGCCCATGGGCCATTTTCTTAAAATTCCGGACAGCTAGTTTCATTTTCATTATTTGTATTTTCTGATTATTTGTATTTTCTGATTGTAGATTTTTTAAATTATATTTTCTGAACATGATTATGGGGACCGCCATCTTGCCTGAGCTGTTTTTAACAGCATTTAGAGATTTGCTTTATAGCAGCCACCAGGTGCCATAGACACAATGAACAAGAGGCAACCCCATTGACTTCTATGGGAGAGTGTTCTAGGCCTGCTCTGTGGCCTGTGTAGAGGTCAGGAGGGAATAGATAAGCTGTGATATCGCCTTTTGTTAATGTTGGATTATGTGTCATCTATATAGAGTTGTTACTTGTCATTGAAATTGCCTGTAATGATAAGCAGATAACTGCAGCAATGTGATCTATACAGACCAAGTAGTGGTGCCTATTATTAGGCTTAGTAGCCAGTACGAGAACTGCATTATTTTAGGATTTTTTAAAAATATGGATAGTGACATGTAAAATTAGAAATAACCCCAACAGTTCTTTAAAATATGTTCAACATAAAAACTTGATTTCAAACAATTGGCCATTTTCTGATTCCCTTTAAGGATTTATAAAACTTCTCAATAAAAGTTCATTGATGCCTTATTTAGTGTGAACTGTTAATCCAGAACATACATACTTAAATGCTATCTCCTTCAATTAATAATGGTGAATGAAAGAAGAAGTGCTGGACATTGCAGATTGGGAAAATATAGCAGATGTTTCGATAGATCATCTTTCATCGTTCCCTGCTCTCCAGATATTTGCAGATGCAAACTGGCAGCAACACAGTAATTTCACAAAATCAGGCTCAATCTTAAACATCTGGAAGACATTACAGTCAAATATTTCTCCTCCAGAATGAGATGGTCACACCACTTATTTTGGGAGCTAGGTTGGGGACCCCGTAATGTATGGAACCATGAGCAGATGTATGTGCGCCACTGGACTTTCTATCAGAATCATGTGCTGGATTTCACTTCCAATCATTCCAAAGAGAATCTACAGAGAGAAATGTGTATAAAAACAGAGATGTTGAGAGGAGGGAGCTGGAAAAGAAAAAGCAAACGACTCCACCGCTGAGAGAATTTTGGCTCCTTCCCAGGGAACAAAATGTTCTTGGACGCAATCCAGTGCATGAGTTAACTTGAGAGCAAAGCAATCCATTCAAGAGGAAAAAAGGGGCCTCCACTGAGCCGGGCTGGATGCTAGGGTCACGCACTGTTTATTATATTCAGAAATCTAAGAATTTTTGCATTGCATTTTTGAATGTGTTTAGTGAGAAATCTTCTCTTTTATCTTCTAAAAACAAAAGCCTACGACATTATTCTTAGTAATTGTTTCAGCTGTACTCTTAATTGACAGCAGACTGTGGCATAGACAGAAGAAAACCTATAGAAAGATGTACAATGATCCATACATCGGTATGCTAACTATGAACTTTACATAACAGTCTCCCAGGCAAGATGCCTATGTGAAACATTCTTTTGAAATGAAGGCTAACTTCTGCAATTTTCCAAGGTGAAATCACTAAGGAACGGGATTTTAAGAAAAATGTAAATCAAAGGGACTGAAAACTAAACATTATAATAAGGCAATTTGATTGTGTCAGTCTAATCATATTACCGAGGCTCGGTAGAGTGAGAAGATAACGTGAGCAGATCTGTGCTCATTACCTCATCCTCGGCTGTTATGTGGGTTGTCAAAGAATTTAATCTTAGGAAGCAAAGAATAACTGAGAGGACGAAAATGCTAAGATTTGGCAGCACCATGCATTTTTTTCAGCTCCCCCCCCCCCCTTCCCCCCCCCCCCCCTAGGATCCTTGACATTGTAAGACTTCACTAATTGATTTAGATGTTTAATTTATATGGGAGATGTTGAAATAGGGGTTTGACAAATTATGTGCCTGTGTATGTAATGAATTGTGCTAGGAGTCAAATGAATTGTGTTAGTACTGGTTATGTAAGAAAATATTGGTTTAGTTTTTGGCAGAACTTGAACTTTTAATCTATGATTAACTGATTATTTAGATTTGATGAAGGAGATGATAACTGAGTACATGAGAGGTGGGTTTGTGGTCCCGTTAGTTTGTCATAGATGGTGATTTTTTTCCCATTATAATCACTGTGATAATAATCTGCAGAATTGAAGATAATTTTACATTTCTTACATCTGCCATGTAAACCTGTAATATGTCCATCAACCTGTATAATATCAGTGCACTGCAGAGAGTGACTACTGTTAAAGGAAATGTGTCACCAAAAAGTTTTATCTGCCAGTTAAAATCAGATAGTAGCACGTATTATTTTTTTTTTCTAATCTGTTTATATTTTGCGATTGTAGATTTATTTATTCTATTTCCTGAACATGATTATGGGGGCATCCATCTTGCCTGAGCTGTTCTTAACAGCATTTAGAAAGCTTTAGGAAAATTGCTTCACAGCAGCCCCATGGTCTATAGACACAATGGTCAGGAGGGCACCTCATTGACTTCTATGGGAGAGTTTTCTAGGCATGCGCTGTGACCTGTGCAGAGATCATTATACAAGGAAATAATAGATAAGCTCTGACAATCACCTATTGTCAATAGTGGATCCTGTCTTATCTATACACAGAGGTGATATAATTACAGGCAGGAGTGTAGCTGGCCAGCTAAGACCTGTCCTAGGTTGCTAGTATAGCTTATATGTGTATACAGATAACCTGCCAATAGCCTTAATACAGTTCCTATGTTTATGTGTTAAAGACAAAAGCAGAGTTACTTACTGTTACATCATGTTTTAGATGTCATATTACTGTTATATTTTGTGTTTACAGAACAGAAAAAGATAATATGCCTTTAAGATTCATTTTGTAATGTAAGGTAAGCTCAGTGACACAGCAGAAACAACAGAAAGCATAGTGTTAATATGTTGTTACTGGGCAGAAGTCTAGACCAATCACAGCCAGCTTCTCACACAGCAAGAGTTTTCACCAATCGCAGCCAGCCTCACAGACAGCCTGTCTGGGAATTCCCTCAGCTCCTGCTGCTAAAATCATTATTCACCAGAGACAGGAGCTGAAGAGACATTCACTCCACTGAGAGCTGAGTTTTATGGGAACAAGAGGCCAATATACGTATTTAAAACAGTTATATAATGTTCATATTGTTAGTATTGTGTTTAAAACTGTATACTGAACTATATATATATATATATATATATTTACTTACAGTTCCACCAAATCAAATATAATTGCAAATACAATTGCAAGTTCAAATACAAATACAAATTGCAAGCATACAAACCAGATTCCATACAAATTGCATACAAACTGTGAACTGCTCATACCAGATGATAAGCAATTGCATACTGCAAACTGCAAACCAAGTTAAGCAAGCAGAACTATTAGTTAGACCTCAGATATACCTCTCAGAGAGATCATAAAGTGCTTAAATAACTTAAAGTGAGAGTACAGATACTCAAGAGAGAAATATATCCACCATTTCATGTTGAATGACAAGATTGAACAGTTGAACCACCATCTTAATCATACCGCCATTTTGTGATATCTTTTGAATACGTGTTTTGTACATGGACTATCTTCTGCGGAGTTATGTATGAAGAAAATCTCTTCAATAAAATAAAATAACAAATAACACAACAGAAAAATAAAATAAAAAAGAGTTCACAACTGTTTTTTCTTCTTTTTTGGCTTCGCAGACTACCGTCTGAAGCAGGCTTATTCACATTCAACAAACAGTTCAAAGGAAGGTGTCGCGCTGCCTCACTTGGCTGTGATTCAAAGGACTTGATCAGGATACGATAAGACAGATTTTAGGTGATGCCAAACAACGAGGTTCCACAGGAGGATAATCTCGGTCACAAAACCACCCCTCTGTAGATATGAAGGTGCAGGCACATAGTGAAGGTCCACCAATGTTTCCAATGGTAATAGCTTTTATTATACTCACAAAGGTATAAGACCAATAGGCATAAAACAGAATAAAATCTCCCTGGTTATAACACCGCTCGACCCAGGTTTCGCCACACCAGCTTCATCAGGAGCGTGGCGAAACCCGGGTCGAGCTGTGTTATAGCCACAGAGATTTTATTCTGTTTTATGCCTATTGGTCTTATACCTTTGTGAGTATAATAAAAGCTATTACTATTGGAAACATTGGTGGACCTTCACTATGTGCCTGCACATTTATATCTACAGAGGGGTGGTTTTGTGACCGAGATTATCCTCCTGTGGAACCTCGTTGTTTGGTATCACGTAAAAGCTGTCGTATCGTATCCTGATCAAGTCCTTTGAATCACAGCCAAGTGAGGCAGCGCGACACCTTCCTTTGAACAATATATGAAGAAAAGTTGAAGTTAATAAAGAAATTATTTGAAGCATTTGGTGTGCTCTTTAAACCTACTGTTTCCATAGAACGGCGCTAGAGGAATTACAGAGTAATAGACACTCTAGTTAGACTAAAAGTCAGAGATATCAAAGTTCTTCTAATGCCACAGCGCAAAGGGCACTTTATAGTGCTGCGCCTGCCACAAGGAGTAGAATGACAGATAAGCAGGTAACTGCAGTAAAGTGATCTGTACAGACCAAGGAGTTGGCTATCTTTGCTTTTTTGGGGTGGAAGGAGTGATGGGTTGGCAAACACCCTTCATGGCCAGACCTATAAAAGGAAAGCATATTTACCTGCTTACTACCACTGGGTCCTGGCTCGTCCACTTTTTTCTTCAGCTGCCTCACTCGCATCCCCCACTGTCAACATCTGCTTTGACGCGGCTGCAGCCAATCTCTGGCTGCAGAGGTGAACTTCCCATGCTTTGTGCTTCATGAGACCAATTGAGCTGATGCAAGGGGAACAAGTCACCACTGCTGCCAGTGACAGGGAGCAAAGGAGCAGGTACTCAGAGACAGGGAGCAGTTAAGAATGCTTCTCTTTTGCAGGTCTGGCTAAGATGGGGTTTGTCAAGAAACCCCCCCCCCCCCATTCCCCCTAAAAAGTGGCCAACCCCTTTAAATTTTAAGTACATAGGAACTAAAACATAACTAAGGCGCTATAATTATTACAAATAATGAAAACAGGCTTTAGAACATGAGCTATTCTAAACCATAATAAATTACTGATTGTGCAAGTTTTGCTAAATTATAAATCATTTTTGCAATGATAAGTTTTAAAAGGTTGTACAACGTTAGAAAAACATGACTGTTTTTCTTCAAAAAACAGCACCACACCTGCTAATGGGTTATATCTGGCATTGCAGTTCAGTACCACTGAAGTGTATCGGGCTGAACGTCAATACCACATGAAACCTGCTGACAGGTGTGGCACTGTTTTTGGAAGAAACCAGACATGTTTTTCAAATCCTGGACAAATACTTTAACCTTATGTATGAACATAGTATTTGGGCTTGTAATAAGCTGGATAATGAACTAGTAGTACCGTTTACTGAAGTTGATGACTATGTTACTATTTACTAGAGATGGGACATTGATCCAGGGAATTATTCTGACTGGCTGATTGGAGTCGAGAAGGAATTTTTTTCCCCCTAAAGTGAGGAAAATTGCCTTCTACCTCACAGTTTTTTTTTTTGCCTTAATTTGGGTCAGCTTGCAGGATAAAAGGCTGAACTAGATGGACAAATGTCTTTTTTCAGCCTAAAGCCTCATGCAGACGTCTGTGGAACACGGTCCGTAAGATACCGGACTGGCATTCTGTTTAGTGCAGGAGCGCACTGCACCATTGGTTGCATGATGGCTTCATGCCGCTGCCGCAGTACAGTAATACACTCGTATGATCTATATGAGTGTATTACTGTACTGCGGCAGTGGCATGAAGAGCACGGCGTCATAGCAACCAATGACGCAGTGCGCTACTGCACTAAGCAGGATGCCAGTCCGGTATCTCATGAACTGTGTTCTACGGACGCCTGCATGAGGCTTTATAAACTGTGTTATAAACTATGTTTCTATGTTACAATTAGAGATGAGCAAATTTTTCTGGAAAAATTTTGTTCGATCCGAATATATTCACAGCGAATTATGTTAAAAAACAGCTATTTCCTGGCTGCTAAGAGCCTTTACAGTGGTGTAGAACACTGTACCTTGTAGTAACACGCATAGAGAGTCTGCTTTGGTAGGGAAATAATACTGTGAGTCCGTATGACATGCAGATGACAGGCGTCGCTCTTAGAATCACTGCACACGTCACTTATTTGGGCAGTCACGGCGCCAAAACTGACCAAATAACTCAAGTACGAATTCAGCCTTACAGGTCGATGTTAGCGTCAAGAAGAAGCACACTCCTTGTTCACCGTTGTCAGCTGATTCCACATAGATGTCTACAGAACCTGTTCTATTAAACGCTTATACAAGTAGAGCCCCCCGACAGAGTGAAGAGGGTGTCAGCAGTAAGTTTGTGTTGACGTCACTGATTATTTTGCCATTCCTCTAATCCGTCAGAACAATAACCCCCAAAAAACGGATCTGGTCTGTTTAGCATCCGCTTTCACTCGGTCAGCTTTTGGTCAGTAATCCATCAGCATTGCTAATGCCAAAAAGACAGGAGTGGATCCAAAACAGAGAAGACACGTGAAGGGAATATTTGCATGTCTTCTGTGTTTTGTACCCACTCCTGCTTTGGCTACCAAATCATAAGCCAATTCTGATGGGAGGATACTGGCTTACAGTTGCTACACAGTTGCTTCTTATTTTTCCTTCCTTCTGACAGATCAGAAGAAGGTTCAAATAAATGATGATATCAGCCAGGCCGAAAGACAAAATAGTGGACCAGTCATAAAGTGGGGAGGGTGGGAACAGCATGAGAAGTCCACAGAGTGGACCTATGACATAGTGGTGAGGTGGAAGCAGCATGAGAAGACCACAGAGTGGCACAATGACAGAGTGTGGAGATGGCAGTAGTATGAGGAAGCCACCGATTGGCACAATGACTGAGTGTGGAGGTGGCAGCAGCATGAGGAGGCCACTGAGTGGCATAATGACAGAGTCTGGAGTTGTCAGCAGTATGAGGAGGCCACCGAGTGGCAGAATGACAGAGTCTGGAAGTGGCAGCAGTATGAGGAAGTCACAGAGTGGCACAATGACAGAGTGTGGAGGTGGCAGCAGTATTAGGAGGCCACCGAGTGGCACAATGACCAAGTGTGGAGTTGGCAGCAGTATGAGGAGGCCACCGAGTGGCACAATGACATAGTGTGGAGGTGGCAGCAGTATGAGGATGCCACCGAGTGGCATAATGACCGAGTGTGGAGGTGGCAGCAGTATGAGGAGGCCACAGAGTGGCACAATGACATAGTGTGGAGGTGGCAGCAGTATGAGTAGGCCACGAGTGGCATAATGACCGAGTGTGGAGGTGGCAGCAGTATGAGGAGGCCACAGAGTGGCACAATGACAGAGTGTGGAGGTAGCAGCAGTATGATGAGGCCACCGAGTGGCACAATGACCGAGTGTGGAGGTGGTAGCAGCATGAGGAAGCCACCGAGTGGCACAATGACAGTCTGGAGGTGGCTGCAGGCAGCAGTAGCAGCATTAGGAGGCCACAGAGATGCACAATAACAGAGTCTGGAGGTGGCAGCAGCATCAGTAGGAGGCCACAGAGTGGCACAATGACAGAGTGTGGAGATGGCGGCGGCAGCAGCATCAGGAGGAGGTCACAGGGTGGCACAATGACCGAGTGTGGAGGTGGCAGCAGCATCAGGAGACCACAGAGTGGCAGTGACATAGTGTGGAGGTGGCGGCAGCATCAGGAGGCCACATAGTGGCAAGGTGACATAGGGTGGAGGTGGCGGCAGCTTTAGGAGGCCACAGAGTGGCAAGGTGACATAGTGTGGAGGTGGCAGCAGCATGAGGGTGCCACAGAGTGGCACGACGACGAGAGATTGTGGAGTTGGCAGCAGCATGAGGAGGCCACAGAGTGGCTGCTTCGTCTATTCATTTGTAGGAAATATGGGACAGAACATAAGGTTAAAATTTCTCAACTTTATAAAGTGTTACTTAAAACACAATTTAATAATACACATTCTCCGGCACAAAAGGCTTGGCAAATTGATTGTCCGTGAATTTCCCTCGAAGATTGGGATAATACACTGCTCAAAAAAATAAAGGGAACACAAAAATAACACATCCTAGATCTGAATTAATTAAATATTCTTCTGAAATACTTTGTTCTTTACATAGTTGAATGTGCTGACAACAAAATCACACAAACATTAAAAAATGGAAATCAAACTTTTCAACCCATGGAGGTCTGGATTTGGAGTCACACTCAAAATTAAAGTGGAAAAACACACTACAGGCTGATCCAACTTTGATGTAATGTCCTTAAAACAAATGAGGCTCAGTAGTGTGTGTGGCCTCCACGTGCCTGTATGACCTCCCTACAACGCCTGTGCATGCTCCTGATGAGGTGGTGGATGGTCTCCTGAGGGATCTCCTCCCAGACCTGGACTAAAGCATCTGCCAACTCCTGGACAGTCTGAGGTGCAACGTGACGTTGGTGGATAGAGCGAGACATGATGTCCCAGATGTGCTCAATTGGATTCAGGTCTGGGGAACGGGCGGGCCAGTCCATAGCATCAATGCCTTCGTCTTGCAGGAACTGCTGACACACTCCAGCCACATGAGGTCTAGCATTTTCTTGCATTAGGAGGAACCCAGGGCCAACCGCACCAGCATATGGTCTCACAAGGGGTCTGAGGATCTCATCTCGGTACCTAATGGCAGTCAGGCTACCTCTGGCGAGCACATGGAGGGCTGTGCGGCCCTCCAAAGAAATGCCACCCCACACCATTACTGACCCAATGCCAAACCGGTCATGCTGGAGGATGTTGCAGGCAGCAGAACGTTCTCCACGGCGTCTCCAGACTCTGTCACGTCTGTCACATGTGCTCAGTGTGAACCTGCTTTTATCTGTGAAGAGCACAGGGCGCCAGTGGCGAATTTGCCAATCTTGGTGTTCTCTGGCAAATGCCAAAAGTCCTGCACGGTGTTGGGCTGTAAGCACAACCCCCACCTGTGGACGTCGGGCCCTCATATCACCCTCATGGAGTCTGTTTCTGACCGTTTGAGCAGACACATGCACATTTGTGGCCTGCTGGAGGTCATTTTGCAGGACTCTGGCAGTGCTCCTCCTGTTCCTCCTTGCACAAAGGCGGAGGTAGCGGTCCTGCTGCTGGGTTGTTGCCCTCCTACGGCCTCCTCCACATCTCCTGATGTACTGGCCTGTCTCCTGGTAGCGCCTCCATGCTCTGGACACTACGCTGACAGACACAGTAAACCTTCTTGCCACAGCTCGCATTGATGTGCCATCCTGGATAAGCTGCACTACCTGAGCCACTTGTGTGGGTTGTAGACTCCGTCTCATGCTACCACTGGAGTGAAAGCACCGCCAGCATTCAGAAGTGACCAAAACATCAGCCAGGAAGCATAGGAACTGAGAAGTGGTCTGTGGTCACCACCTGCAGAACCACTCCTTTATTGGGGGTGTCTTGCTAATTGCCTATCATTTCCACCTGTTGTCTATCCCATTTGCACAACAGCATGTGAAATTGATTGTCACTCAGTGTTTCTTCCTAAGTGGACAGTTTGATTTCACAGAAGTGTGATTGACTTGGAGTTACATTGTGTTGTTTAAGTGTTCCCTTTATTTTTTTGAGCAGTGTATATTGGCGAATTTAAGTTTGCTTTCTTATAATTTTAATCAAGTTTTGGTTCAATTTAATATTCAATATTTAATAAATATAATAATTAAAAATTAAGTGTTGCCTAAGACAGGAGAGAATCCGGCAGTCTTCAGTTTATTCAAAGACGTGGTTACAATGGAGAAAGCATTCCAAAAAACAATTTCTCTCCACCTGGAGACGAATCCGGTCATTATTGATGCAAGTGCGGTATTGGCTGCTCATCGACCCAGATACTTCTGGGGGAACCTGCCTGGCACAAACAGGCCTCTAGTAGCTACAGACAATGAGAAAACAAAGCGTCAAGATAGCTTTGAGACTGGAGTTGCGAAGTTCATCAAGACACGTCACTAAAGATTTTACCGCTTATAACCGCAGCGCTAACCGCCGAAAATTTTTGTTTTTCGACCAAAATACTTCAATAAAGGTTTTACCACATATAACCGCAGCGCTGACCACTGAATACATTTAGTTTTTTGACCGAAATACGTCACAAAATGTTTTACCACATATAACCTCAGTGCTGACCGCTGAATAAATGTTGTTTTTCGACCTAAATACTTTAATAAAGATTTTATCGCATATAACCGTAACACTGACCACTGAATTTATTTTGTTTCTTTACCAAATACTTCATAAAAGATTTTACCACATATAACTGCAGCGCTACCCGCTCAATAAATTTAGTTTTTCGACCGAAATACTTCAATATAGATTTTACCACATATAACTGCAGTGCTGAACTCTGAATAAAATAATTTTTTTGACCGAAATACGTCACAAAAGGTTTTACCACATATAACTGCAGCGCTGAACACTTTTTGTTTTTTCTACTGAAATACGTCACTAAAGCCTTGGAACTCTCCACCTCGGCTCGCCATAAGCCATCAGTTCTCTGAAAGGTGCAGAGTCCACCACTTGGAAAGGGAGGGACTGCAGCACCAGCAACTTAGACAGCAGCACGTTCAGCTTCTGCGTGGAGTAGGAGGAGCAGGAGCATCAGGACCAGCAGATGATGGGAATGACAGGCAGCTCTCTTCGCCTGAGGTGGTGGAGCCTTGACCGCCTGAAATCGGGTGCGGCATGCCACTGGGTGATGCAGCAGTTGCTGCGGCAGGCTGGACCACCACATCGGAGCCATGGTTTTCCCAGGCCACTTTATGGTGACGCTGCATATGTTGACGCAGGGCCATGGTGCTAACATTGGCACACCGGTCACACTTCAACTTCTGCCCACAGATTCTACACATGGCCATGTTCACCTCCTCCAGAGACTGTAAAAAAGCTGCCACACCGCAAAGTAGGTGATTTTACCGACAACACTACTCACTGACTGACTGCTACCGCCAATGCTTCTGTGAACCCGTGGAACCCTCCTTAACAAGGATACATTTTTATAAGAATACATTTTTCGTTTTCTACTGAAATACGCAACTAAAGGCTTTACCACGTATAACTACGGCGCTGAACGCAGAACAAATGTATCGTTTTCTACCGAAATACGTCAATAAAGGTTTTATTAAAAATATTACTGCAGCGCTCAAAGCTGACTATATTTAGTTTTTCGACTGAAATACGTCACTAAAGGTTTTGCCACATATAACTGCAACAGTGAACGCTGAATATATTTTGTTATTCTACCGAAATACATCACTAAAGGTTTTACAACATATAACTGCAAAAGTGAACGCTGAATACATTTTGTTTTTGTACTGAAATAATAATAACTGCAGAAGTGAAATGCGTATATATTTTTCCTTTTTGTACTGAAATAGGCCACTAAACTCTTTCACCACAAATAAATTCAACAGTGAAGTGCGTATATTTATTCCCTTTTTGTACTGAAATAGGACACTGAACGCTTTCACCACATATAGCTGCAGAATTAAAATAAGTATATATTTTTCCTTTTTGTACTGAAATAGGCCACTAAACTCTTTCACCACAAATAAATTCAACAGTGAAGAGCGTATATTTTTTTTCATTTTTGTACTGAAATCGGACACTGAACGCTTTCACCACATATAACTGCAGAAGTTAAATGCGTATATATTTGTCTTTCTGTACTGAAATAGGCCTCTAAACGCTTTCAACACATATAACTGCAGAAGTGAACTGAGAATATATTTTTCTTTTTGTACTAAAATAGGCCACTAAACGCTTTTGCCAGAAATAAATGCACCAGTAAAGTGCGCAAATTTTACACCAGTGTAAAGTGCACCAGTGAAGTTCATATATATTTCTTTATGTACTGAAATACGCCACTAAACGCTTTCAACACATATAACTGCATAAGTGAACTGAGAATGCATTTTTCTTTTTGTACTGAAATAGGCCACTAAACGCTTTTGCCACAAATAAGTGCACCAGTGAAGTGCATATATTTTTTTATTTCTGTACTGAAATAGGCCACTAAACGCTTTTGCCAGAAATAAGTGCACCAGTGAAGAGCGTATATTTTTTTCTTTCTGTACTGAAATAGGCCTCTAAATGCTTTTAACACATATAACTGCAGAAGTGAACTGAGAATATATTTTTCTTTTTGTACTGAAATAGGTCATTAACGCTTTTAGCATAAATAAATGCACCAGTAAAGTGCATATATATTTTTCTTTTGGTACTGAAATAGGTGTCATGGCAAGTGGGGATAAGAAGAACACCAAGTAAACAAACAACAACAGGTAAACAGACTAGGCCCAAAAGCTAGGGAGGAGGGAATGGAAACCTCCTAACAATCCCTGAGCCTCCCCATGACTGCTGACAGTATGAGAAAGTCCTGATGGTGAACGAACTCATACGCTGGAACCTAAGCCCTGCTGACACTGTAGCAAACCCTAACTTAGGGAGAGGGGAATGAGACAGCCGGTACCTTCCACCGTGAAGGGACCAGCGTCTCCCTGAGACCTAGCAGCAACACATGCACAAAGGAGAAAACAGGAGGACTAAGCTTGAAACGAGTGAGAAGTAGAGGATCCACAAACAACCAGTATAGAAATCCAGAAGGAAAATATCAACCGCAAAGTCAGCAGTAAGAGGTGGACTTAAATAGAGCCCCTTAAACAGATAACGAGCAGAACCTGTGGAGAGGTGGGATCCAGCCCACAACAACAAACAGAAAGGAAACACAGAAAGACCTATCATATAGACTTACGTGCTGCAAGTCTATCCGATCTTCTCAGATCTCTCACAGGGTAGGCAGATAGGCCACTAAACGCTTTTGCCACAAATAACTGCAACAGTAAAGTGCATATATATTTTTCTTTCTGTACTGAAATAGGTCACTAAACGCTTTCAACACATATAACTGCAGAATTAAAATGCGTATATATTTTTCCTTTTTATACTGAAATAGACCACTAAACTCTTTCACCACAAATAAATGCAACAGTGAAGAGCGTATATTCTTTTCCTTTTTGTACTGAAATAGGACACTGAACGCTTTCAACACACATAACTGCAAAAGTAAACTGAGAATATATTTTTCCTTCTGTACTGAAATAGGCCAGTAAACGCTTTTGCCAGAAATAAATGCACCAGTGAAGTGCGTATATTTTTTCTTTCTGTTCTGAAATAGGCCAGTAAACGTTTTTGCCACAACTAACTGCACCAGTGAAGTGCATATATATTTTTCTTTCTGTATTGAAATAGACCACTAAACGCTTTCAACACATATAACTGCAGAAGTGAACTGAGAATATTTTTATTTTTGTACTGAAATAGGGCACTAAAACGCTTTTGCCACAAATAAGTGCACCAGTGAAGTGCGTATATATTTTTCTTTCTGTACTGAAATAGGCCACTAAACGCTTTTGCCAGAAATAAGTGCACCAGTGAAGTGCGTATATTTTTTTTCTTTCTGTACTGAAATAGGCCACTAAATGCTTTCAACACATATAACTGCAGAAGTGAACTGAGAATATATATTTTTCTGTACTGAAATAGGCCAGTAAATGCTTTTAGCAGAAATAAATGCACCAGTGAAGTGCGTATATATTTTCTTTCTGTACTGAAATAGGCCAGTAAATGCATTTGCCACATATAACTGCACCAGTGAAGTGCGTATATATTTTTCTTTCTGTATTGAAATAGGCCACTAAACGCTTTCAACACATGTAACTGCAGAAGTGAACTGAGAATATATTTTTATTTTTGTACTGAAATAGGCCACTAAACGCTTTTGCCACAAATAAGTTCACCAGTGAGGTGTGTATATTTTTTTTCTTTCTGTACTGAAATAGGACACTAAACGCTTTCAACACATATAACTGCAGAAGTGAACTGAGAATATATTTTTATTTTTGTACTGAAATAGGCCACTAAATGCTTTTAGCAGAAATAAATGCACCAGTAAAGTGTGTATATATTTTTCTTTCTGTAATGAAATAGGCTACTAAACGCTTTTGCCAGAAATAAATGCACCAGTGAAGTGCGTATATTTTTTCTTTCTGTCATGAAGTAGGCCAGTAAACGCTTTTCCCGCAAATAACTGCACCAGTGAAGTGCATATGTATTTTTCTTTTTGTACTGAAATAGGCCACTAAACGCTTTCAACACATATAACTGCAGAAGTGAATTGAGAATACATTTTTCTTTTTGTACTGAAATAGGCCACTAAATGCTTTCAACACATATAACTGCAGAAGTGAACTGAGAATATTTTTTTTTTTGTACTGAAATAGGCCAGTTAATGCTTTTAGCAGAAATACATGCACCAGTGAAGTGCATGTATATTTTCTTTCTGTACTAAAATAGGCCAGTAAACGCATTTGCCACATATAACTGCACCAGTGAAGTGCGTATATATTTTTCTTTCTGTACTAAAATAGGCCACTAAACGCTTTGAACACATATAACTACACAAGTGAACTGAGAATATATTTTTCTTTTTGAACTGAAATAGGCCACTAAACGCTTTTGCCACAATTAAGTGCACCAGTGAGGTGTGTATATTTTTTTCTTTTTCCACTGAAATAGGCCACTAAATGCTTTCAACACATATAACTGCAGAAGTAAACTGAGAATATTTTTATTTTTGTACTGAAATAGGCCACTAAAATGCTTTTGCCACAAATAAGTGCACCAGTGAAGTGCGAATATTTTTTTCTTTCTGTACTGAAATAGGCCACTAAAGCTTTCACCACATATAACTGCAGAAGTGAAATGCTTAGATATTTTTCCTTTTTTTACTGAAATAGGCCACTAAAGTCTTTCACCACAAATAAATGCAACAGTAAAGTGTGTATATTTTATTCCTTTTTGTACTGAAATAGGACACTGAACGCTTTCCCCACATACTGTATAACTGCAGAAGTGAAATGCGTATATATTTTTCCTTTTTGTATTGAAATAGGCCACTAAACGCTTTTACCACAAATAACTGCAACAGTGAAGTGCTTATATATTTTTCTTTTTGTACTAAAATAAGCCACTAAAGGCTTTTCAACATATCACTTGCACCCCAATAACAAGAACAAATTGCTGGAATGCCAGAGCTGTATAATAGCTATTTTGATCCCCAAATAATGTTTCCCTGCACTTATAAGTCGCTTTTTTTTCGCAATGAGGTTTTTCAAGCACTGTCTCTAGCGTCTCTCCCTACACTAAGATGCTGTGAAATGATTCCTCCCTATCCTTTCCCTGCACTTGTAAATTGCCTTTCTGGCACTGTCCCTAGCGCCTTCTGACGTCTGTCCCTGCACTAAGATGCTGTGAAATTATTCCTCCTCATCCTTTCCTTGCACTTATAGATTGTTTTTTCAGTTTTTGTTTTCACAATGAGGTTTTTCATATTGCTGTCCCTAGCGCCTTCTCACATCTGTCCCTGCAGTCAGAACACTGGAAAACGTCTGACTCTAAGATGGCCACCGTATTTATAGGGCTGTGACATCACAGGGCTGGCTGGCTGCTGATTGGCTGCATGCATGGCATTATGGGTCAGCCCGCTTCCCAGAGTTCCTTGCCCTATGTCCTCATTGTAGCTGCCATTTTAGGAAACATTGTGATTCGTTACCACGAAGCGCGAGGAAATTGGCGTTTGTTGCAAATCGATTTTTTTCCTGAAATTTGTATCGAATTCCACTTTGTCTGATTCGATTCGCTCATCTCTAGTTACAATAACTGTAAGGTAATGTATTTAGATTTTTTCATACAGTGAGGGACAGAGGTATTTGAACACACTGCGATTTTGCAAGTTCTCCCACTTCTAAATCATGGAGGGGTCTGAAATTCACATTGTAGGTGCATTCCCACTGTAGGAAGGCGCAAGGGGCTGTCATTGATGGAAGGTATGTGTCACCGAGATTCCTGGCCTCGGTGAGGTAAGAGCCGGTAGTTTTAAGTGTCAGTGGCAGGTAGTGCTGGTTGACACTATTTGTTGTTAGTGTGGCTGTAAAGTCGATCCGGGCCGGCTCTTACTGGGAGTAGCCAAAGTGCTGGGTGGGTGGCTTCTCCCCATGCTCCAGGCCAGGTCTTTATTGGCCAATATAAAACCCAGCCAGCAGTCTCAGCTGGGTGTGGATTATCCTCCATCTGACAGTGGAGTGCTGTCAGTCTCTGTATGTTTTGGAACTGAGAACTTGTGCCGTGCTAAAGGGCTGAGAGACGCCTGCTAGGAAACAGGCACTAAAGCCTGCTGGGGACTGCGGGTTAAAAAACTGCTGACCAGGTGAAGGCTTTTGTTCTGTGGACTTTTTATGGTGTGAACAAACACCAAGACTGCAAACTGTTACTTTTTGTTTTTCTCTATGTGTGAATAAAACACTGAACTGTTTAAGTTAAAGACTTTGTGGTAGCCTCTGTACTGCGTCCGCTAGCCTGTCTACCAGAGCAAATCCTCACACCACTCAGAGACATAATAAAATAAAATAAAATCTGGAAATCACATTGTATGATTTTTAAAGAATTTATTTGTCTTGCACTTCTGAACATAAGTATTTGAACACCTGAGAAAATCAGTGCTAATATTTGGTACAGAAGCCTTTGTTTGCAATTACAGAGGTCAAACGTTTCCTGTAGTTCTTGACCAGGTTTGCACACACTAACAGGGATTTTGGCCCACTCCTCCACACAGATCTCCTCTAAATCTGTCAGGTTTCGGGGCTGTCGCTGAGCAACACAGGGTTTCAGCTCCCTCTAAAGATGTTTTATTGGATTTAGGTCTGGAGACTGGCTAGGCCACTCCCGAACCTTGATATGCTTCTTAAGGAGCCACTCCTTGGTTATACTGGCTGTGTGCTTCGGGTTGTTGTCATGTTGGAATACCCAGCCACAACCCATCTTTAATGCTCTGACTGAGGGAAGGAGGTTGTTGCTCAAAATAGCACAATAAATGGCCCCATTCATCCTCTCCTTAATACAGTGCAGTCGTCCTGTCCCCTTCACAGAAAAGCATCCCCAAAGCATGATGTTACCACCCCAATGCTTCACAGTAGGGATGGTGTTCTTGGGATGCAACTCATCCTTCTTTTTCCTCCAAACACGACGAGTGAAGTTTAGACCAACTTTGGTCTCATCTGACCACATGACTTTCTCCCATGCCTCCTCTGGATCATCCTGATGGTCATTGGCAAACTTCAGACCGGCCTGGACATGTGATGACTTGAGCAGGTGAACCTTCCGTGCAATGCATGATTTGAAACCATGACAGCGTAGTGTTCTACCGACATTGACCTTTGAAAACTGTGGTCCCAGCTCTCTTCATGTCATTGACCAGCTCCCCACTTGTAGTTCTGAGCTGATTTCTCACCTTTTTTTATCATCAGTGATACCCCACGAGGTGAGATCTTGCAGTGAGCCCCAGTCCGAGGGAGACTGACAGTCGTCTTTAGCCTCTTCCATTTTCTAACAATTGCTCCAACGGTTGATCTATTTTCACCAAGCTGCTTGGCAATTGCCCCGTAGCCCTTTCCAGCCTTGTAGAGGTCCACAATTTTGTCTCTGGTGTCTTTTGACAGCTTTTTGGTCTTGCCCATGGTAGTAGTTGGCGTCTGACTGACTGTGGGGTGGACATGGGTCTCTAAAGAGCTCAGAAAGGTGCTACTAAGTTAATTTAATGAGTGGAGTAGAGGTAGACTTTTTAAAGGCATAGCAACAGGTCTTTGAGAGCCACAATTCTTGCTGTTTCTTAGGTGTTCAAATACTTATGTTCAGCAGTGCAAGACAAATAAATTCTTCAAAAATCATACAATGTAATTACCAGAATGTTTTTTTTTTTTAATTCTGTCTCTCGGGAATGCAGCTACAATGTGAATTTCAGACCCCTCCGTGATTTCTAAGTGGGAGAATTTGCAGAATCTCAGGGTGTTCAAATACTTCTGTTCCTCACTGTATGTAGTGCCCATCCACACAAACATATTTTCTTTCCATGAGCCCTTAAAGAGGACCTGTCACCAAATCAAAAAATGTGAGATACATATATACTTTTGTTGTTCATGCTCCCCTGCGCATGGCATACTTGGTGTTATGAATATGAGTCCCCCCATTGTGGAATGATGTCCCCCAAGAATAGTGGTGCCATATATGTCAACACAGAGCGACTAGATGCGTAGCCAGTCACTCCTCTTCTTTGCTAAATGAGATTTCTCCCCACTGTGACGATGTCCGTCACAGAGAATCAAGTTGCAGAGTGATATGTCTACTTTATGTTGGCATCATTTTGTAAATGTCATTTTATTTTTTTAGGAATACTAGAAGGCTTAGAAGTTTAGAAGCCATTTTTAAAATTTTCAAGAAAATTTCCCAAACCATTTTTTAAAGCACCAATTCAGATATAAAGTGATTTAGAGGGGCTTTCCTAATGGAAACCACCCATAAATGACTCCTTTTTAGAAAGTACACCCCTCAAATTATTCAAAACTGATGTTACAAACTTTGTTAACCCTTTAGGTGTTCCACAAGAATTAAAGGAAATTATAGTAAAAAAAAAAAAAATTTGCATATTTTTCATGTTAATAATTTTTTTTATTGCAACACAGCAAGGGTTAACGGCAAAATAAACCTCAATATGCAATACTCTGATTCTGCAGTTTACAGAAATACCCGATATGTGATGGTAAACTGCTGTCGGGGCACATGACAGTGGTCAGAAGGAAATGAGCGCCATATGGATTTTGGAGTCAGATTTTGCTAGAATGTTTTTTGTGCACCATTCTGTATTTGAACAGACCCTCATGTACCCCTACAATGGAAACACTCAAAAAGTGACCCCATTTTGGAAACTACACCTCTCAAAGAATTTATTAAGGGGAGTACTGAGCACTTTGACCCAATAGGCGTTTTATGGAATTTGGAAACGCTTGGCTGTGAAAATGTTCCTTTAGCCCCAAATTTTAAATTTTCACAAGGAGCAACAGGAGAAAAAGCACCCCATGAGTTGTTACACATTTTCTCCTGAATACGGCAGCACCCCATATGTTGTGGTAAACTGCTGTGGGGGCACATCGCAGGACTCAGAACGGAAGGAGCGTCACATGGCATTTGCAACGCAGATTTTGATAGATTGGTTTAAGTGCACCATTGGTTTATTTTTTTTAATAATTGTCTTATGTCAGGGTTCTTTTTTTGCGGGATGAGGTGACATTTTAATTGGAACCATTTTGGGGTACATATGACTTTTTGATCACTCGATATTACGCATTTTGTATAGCGAGGTGACAAAAAATGACTGTTCAGGCACAGTTTTTATTTATTTATTTTTACAGCATTCACCTGACTGGGTAGGTCATGTGATTTTTTTATAGGGCAGGTTGTTTCGGATGCGGCGATACCTAATATGCCTATTATTTTTATTTTCATTAAGTTTTACACAGTAAAAGCATTTTTGACAAGAAAAAAAATATTTTTTTGTTGCCATTTTCTGAGAGCCATACTTTGTTTTACTTTTTGGGCGATGGTCTTAGTAAGGGTCTCAGTTTTTTGCGGGATGAGATGACAGTTTGATTGGTATAATTTTGAGACTTTTTGATAATGTGGTTGTCACGGAACCATGAACCAGACGTACAACAAGAGATAAGTGAAAATAAGAAGGCTTTATTGAAAATAAAGCTGTAAAGCAAAAGTCCAAACGGATGGTGAAACCGAGCAGAGTCTTTGCGAAGCCAGAGGTCAGGAACCAGAAGGGTAGTCAGACGAAGCCAGGATCAGGAACCAGCAGGGTAGTCAGACGAAGCCAGGATCAGGAACCAGCAGGGTAGTCAGACGAAGCCAGGATCAGGAACCAGCAGGGTAGTCAGACGAAGCCAGGATCAGGAACCAGAAGCAGCAGCAGTCTTAGAAGCATGTGAACACAAGGGGACCAAGCAAGGAACTGAAGCCACAGACCTCCTATATATATGAGCTAGGCATCCAGCTCCTCCCAGGGGAAGGAGGAGCCGCAGGGTGGAAGGCTACAAGAAACCCAGAAACCAAGATGGCCGCCAGCACATGTCAAACGAAGGAGAGCAGCAAGCAGGTAAGACCATGACAGTACCTCCCCCTCAAGGGCCCCTCCTCCGCGGAGCACAAAACGGTTTCTGAGGGAAGCGTGCGTGGAAGGCTCGGAGCAAGGCAGGAGCATGGACATCTGCGGAGGGAACCCAGGAACGCTCCTCTGGACCATAACCACGCCAATGGACCAAAAACTGCAACCGACCGCGGACCAGGCGTGAGTCCAGGATATTGCTCACCTCATATTCCTCACGATTGCCCACTTGGACCGGACGAGGCCGAGGAACCGAGGAAGTGAAACGATTACACACCAGTGGCTTCAACAGGGAGACATGAAACACGTTGGAGATCCGCATGCCAGGAGGAAGCGCAAGGGCATAGGCTACCGGGTTTACCCTGCGAAGCACTCGGAAGGGACCAACAAAGCGAGGCGCCAGCTTGGGAGTGGGCACTCGAAGGTTGAGGTTGCGGGTGGACAACCATACACGGTCTCCGACCTGGTAGGAAGGAGCAGGCGCTCGTCTGCGATCAGCCTGGAGTCTCTGGCGCTGCGCAGAGACCTCAAGGGACTTCTGGATCTGTACCCAAGAAGCACGTAGGACGGAAAGGTGATCCTCCACAGCCGGAATATCCTGGGGAGAGAATACCTCCGGTAACACGGCAGGTTGGAACCCATAATTGGCCATGAAGGGAGACGTCCCAGAGGAAGAGTTCACCGCCGTGTTCCTGGCAAACTCAGCCCAAGGCAGGAGGTCAACCCAATTGTCTTGGTGATCGGAGACATAGCAACGAAGTAATTGCTCCAAGGCCTGATTGGATCGTTCTGCGGCCCCATTGGACTGAGGGTGGTAGGCCGAGGAGAAGGAGAGATGAATCCCCAACTGGGAGCAAAAGGCGCGCCAGAACCTGGACACAAACTGACTCCCCCGATCCGACACAATCTCCTTAGGCAAACCGTGCAACCGGAAGACCTCCCTGGCAAAAATCGTGGCCAACTCTTGTGCAGAGGGTAACTTCTTGAGAGGAACACAGTGGCACATTTTGGAAAACCGATCCACAATCATGAGAATGACCGTATGGCCTCGGGATGCAGGGAGGTCCACAATGAAATCCATCCCCAGGTGTGACCATGGGCGCTCCCCGGTGGCTATGGGTTGCAGAAGGCCCAACGGAAGGTGCCGAGGGGACTTACTCTGGGCACAAACGGAGCATGCCGCTACATATGCGGTGATGTCGGAACGTAGGGAAGGCCACCAGAACAGACGTGAAACAGCCCAGGACAGCTGATTCTTTCCAGGATGCCCCGCGGTCTTGGAGTTATGGTAGGTTCGCAACAACCGAGTGCGCAGCTCCTCAGGCACAAAACATCTGCCGTTGGGTCTCCCAGAGGGAGCACCAGATTGAGCCGCCAAAATCTGCTCACCCAAGGGAGAGGTCAGGCTGGTGCGAATGGCGGCCAGGATCTGATTCGGAGGTATGACCGAAGTCGGAATCGACTCCTCCCTGGACAGCTCGGAGTACTGCCGTGATAAGGCATCCGCCCTGATGTTCTTGGAACCGGGTAGGTAGGAGACCACGTAATTAAAACGTGACAAGAACAGAGCCCATCTGGCCTGACGTGGTGTCAATCTCTTGGCCTCAGAAAGGTAGGTCAGATTCTTGTGGTCCGTCAGGATGAGAACCGGAACCACCGAACCCTCGAGCAAGTGCCTCCATTCTTTAAGGGCCTGCACGATGGCCAATAACTCCCTGTCACCAATCTGATAGTTGCACTCCGCGGAAGACAGTTTCCGGGAGTAAAACCCACAAGGAAGCAGAGGACCCTCTGGTGTTCTACGCTGAGACAGAAGGGCGCCTACTCCCGTCTCAGACGCGTCCACCTCGAGGACAAAGGGCAACCCAGGGTTGGGATGCGACAGAATCGGAGCCGACACAAAGGCGGACTTTAGGGCCTCAAAAGCTCGGATGGCCTCGAGCGGCCAGACCTGGGAATTACTGCCCTTCCTGGTCAGATCCATGAGAGGCTTGGCCAGCATGGAAAAGTCCCTGATGAACTTCCGATAATAATTGGCGAAGCCCAAAAAGCGCTGCAGGGAACGAAGACCACTGGGCTGGGGCCACTGTAAGACAGCCGAAACCTTCTCAGGATCCATGGAGAACCCCTCAGCGGAAATGATGTAACCTAAGAAGGTTACCTGGGATCGGTGAAATTCGCATTTCTCAAGCTTACCGAACATCTTGTTCTCTCGTAACCGTTGCAACACTCGTCTGACATCCAGAATGTGGGCCTCCATGGATTCAGAATATACCAAGATGTCATCCAAATAGACTACCACACACTGCTGCAACAGGTCACGGAAAACATCGTTGATGAATTCCTGAAAGACTGCGGGCGCATTGCACAACCCAAAGGGCATAACCAAGGATTCGTAATGACCGGTCCTGGTGTTAAACGCGGTCTTCCACTCATCGCCCGCCTTGATCCTTACCAGGTTATATGCCGCCCTCAGGTCGAGTTTGGTAAAGACCGTGGCCCCTTTAAGGCGATCGAACAGCTCGGAAATCAAGGGTATCGGGTAAGCGTTCTTGATCGTGATGCGATTGAGACCCCTGTAATCGATGCAAGGCCTCAACTCACCGCCCTTCTTTTTCACAAAGAAAAATCCAGCCCCTGCCGGGGACGAAGATTTGCGAATGTGTCCGCGTGAAAGCGCCTCCCTCACGTACTCCTCCATGGCCTCATTCTCCGCTACCGACAGTGGATAGACTTTGCCACGAGGAGGAACGGCACCAGATTGTAACTCTATGGCACAATCGTATGGGCGGTGCGGAGGTAGGGCAACCGCGCGCACCTTATCGAATACATCCCGGTACTCCTCGTATTCAGGAGGCAACAGAGAGTCCGAGGAAGTACACAGCAACTTGACAGACCCATGGATGCAACTAGCCCCACACTGCGGTGACCACGAGAGGATCTCGACCGATCTCCAATCGAAAGTCGGATTATGCTTCTGGAGCCAGGGGTACCCCAAGACCACCGAGTAGTGTGGAGACGAAATAACCTGGAGGCAGACCGACTCTCTGTGAACGGCACCAATGGCTATCCCCACTGGAAGGGTCTCATGAGTCACGTGTGGCGGCAGAAGGGGTCTGCCGTCTATCGCCTCAAGAGCCAGTGGGGTACCTCGAGCCTGCAGAGGAATGGAATTGGCGGCAGCGAACACACTATCAATGAACAAACCACCAGCACCAGAGTCCACCAACGCCTGGGTCGTCACCGAGCCCCCGACCCAGGAGAGGACAACAGTGATCAGTGGTTTGTCAACATGGGAAACCGGGGACGAGGAGACTCCACCCAAGATCTGCCCCCGACAGGATCTCAGGGTACGAGCGTTTCCCGGACGGTTCGGACATGCCAACCGAAAATGCCCACCGAGACCACAGTACATGCATCGGCCCTCGCATCTCCGGAGTGCCCTCTCCCCCTCGGACAGGCGAGCAAACCCCAGCTGCATGGGTTCACCCCCAGACAAGTCATCCCCAGGAGGCGTGGGAGGAGAGGGAGGCACGGGTGGGACAGCAAACGTAGGCACCAATCTGTTAGAAGACCTCCGCAGGTTCTCCTTAAAGGAAGGTCTCTCCCTGAGTCTGGTGTCAATCAAAATCAGGAAAGAAATAAGAGACTCGAGCTCAACTGGTAGGTCCTTAGCTGCAACCTCATCCTTCAAGGCATCCGAGAGACCATGAGAGAAAGCAGCGACCAGAGCCTCATTATTCCAGCCCACCTCTGCTGCCAGGGTACGAAACTCAATGGCGTATTCAGCTACGGATCGTGAACCCTGTCTGATGGACATAAGGAGCTTCGCAGCAGAGGCAGCACGAGCCGGCACATCGAATACCTTCCGAAGAGAAGCAACAAAACCGGAAAACTCGGCAACCACCGGATTGTTGTTCTCCCATAAAGGGCTGGCCCAGGCCAAGGCCTTATCCGAGAGCAGCGAGATCAAGAAGCCCACCTTTGATCTCTCAGTAGGAAAGGCATGTGGCAGCAACTCGAAATAAATGCCCACCTGGTTAAGGAAACCTCGGCACTGAGTTGGCTCTCCCCCAAAGCGCTGTGGAAGAGGGGCAGAACCGGTCATACCCCGAAACACCGCAGGCGCAACAACAGGTGTCGGGGTAGACTCTGGTGCAACAACCGGAGCGGCAGTAGGAGCGAGCCCAGGAGCGACAACCGACCCATCGGCAACGGGAGCGAAATGAGCCGTACGTTCAAGCAGGGTTTGCAACGCCACAGCGAACCGACCCAACAGGTGATCCTGCTGATCAAGTCTGGCAACCAGCGTGGGTAGCGAGGATGGCCCTGTAACGTCAGAATTCATGGCTTGGTCCTAATGTCACGGAACCATGAACCAGACGTACAACAAGAGATAAGTGAAAATAAGAAGGCTTTATTGAAAATAAAGCTGTAAAGCAAAAGTCCAAACGGATGGTGAAACCGAGCAGAGTCTTTGCGAAGCCAGAGGTCAGGAACCAGAAGGGTAGTCAGACGAAGCCAGGATCAGGAACCAGCAGGGTAGTCAGACGAAGCCAGGATCAGGAACCAGCAGGGTAGTCAGACGAAGCCAGGATCAGGAACCAGCAGGGTAGTCAGACGAAGCCAGGATCAGGAACCAGAAGCAGCAGCAGTCTTAGAAGCATGTGAACACAAGGGGACCAAGCAAGGAACTGAAGCCACAGACCTCCTATATATATGAGCTAGGCATCCAGCTCCTCCCAGGGGAAGGAGGAGCCGCAGGGTGGAAGGCTACAAGAAACCCAGAAACCAAGATGGCCGCCAGCACATGTCAAACGAAGGAGAGCAGCAAGCAGGTAAGACCATGACAGTGGTATTACACTTTTTGTGAGGGAAGGTGACCAAAAAAATGGCTGTTTTGGCACTGTTTTTTTATTAGTTTTTTTTTACAGCGTTCACCTGACGGGGTGGATCATGTGATTTTTTTTTTTATAGAGCTGGTCGATACAGACGCGGCGATACTTAATATGCCTACTTTTCTTCTGTATAGAGTATCACAGAAGCAGCCTAGACAAGAAGGCTTCCCCCATAATTATTTATGGAAAATAATACCAAAAATCTGTAATCAGAAAATAAAAACAGATTAGAATAAAATAATATGTTCCCGTAAAAAACATAGGTGACACATGCTCTTTAATATTATTTTATACTAGCACAAGGACCCGGCTTTGCAAAAGTATATTTCATCTATTTCATTTAATATTTGTGTGTGTCGTTAAAAGATATCGACAGTATTCCTCATAACAATGACCTCCAGAGCCCCCCACCCCTTAACACTAACCCCCCCACAGTGCCCCACCTCCTTAAAATGTGACCTCCACAGCAGCCCACCACCTTAACTTTGACCTTCACAGCAGACCGCTCCTTTAACAGTGACCTCCACAACACCCCACCCGCCCCCTAATAAAGACCTCCACAGCAGGCATTATTGTCTTTAATTGACAGTATATAAAACCTCACAGAATTTGTATACACTGATGGTCATGTGAGTTACATCAGCCTCTACAACAATGTTGGCTAAGCATTGCAATCAAAATCATATTAACTCACACATAAGCTGTCTTCAGGAACATCATAAGGCTCACTGGAACATTGCGGTCTCCACAAACAACTGTTTGGCGGGGGTGCCAGGAGTCAGACCCCCACCATCTCATAACTCTCTGAGTACAGATGTCATAGATGGTATCCGCAGTCGTATGTAACACCCCACATACCAGTGAATTATTGTGTTATGTGGGGTGTTACATAGGACTGCAGGGAACATCTACTACATTATCTGCACACAGAAAGTTATCACTGTTATCTGGGCTGTTACATAGGACTGCAGGTAACATCTACAAATTAAAATTTTAGTTGCCAAATTTAAAATACATATGATTATGATAAAAAAAGACTTGGAGGAGAAGATGAGACGCCGGTACAGTAGGGAGCCATAGGAGAATACAGCACCACATACCTCTTACTTCCAGTGACATCTCCTGTCATGTAGATCTTCTCTTTCCTGTTCTCCTCCATTTGAGCCAGACCGCCATGACAAATTATTTTATCCTCATCTCGTCTCTACAGAGTTTGTTACACAGACACGTTAGATTTCTCATAATTCGGGTCATTTATCAATTTGGTGTAAAGTAGAACTTGCTTAGTTGCTCATAGAAACCAATCTGATTCCACCTTTGATTTTCCAAAGGAGCTGTCACAAATGAAAGGTGGAATCTGTTGCTATGGGCTACTAAGTCTACTTTTACACTCGCGTTTTGGCTTTCCGTTTGTGAGATCCGTTCAGGGCTCTCACAAGCGGTCCAAAATGGATCAGTTTGCATTCTAATGCATTCTGAATGGAAAAGTATCCGCTCAGAATGCATCAGTTTGCATCAGTTCATTCCGCTTTGGAGACGGACATCAAAACGCTGCTTGCAGCGTTTTGTTGTCCATCTGATGAAACTGAGCCAAATGGATCCGTCCTGGCACACAATGTAAGTCAATGGGGACGGATCCGTTTTCACTGACACAATCTGGCACAATAGAAAACAGATCCGTCCTCTACTGACTTTCAAGACAGATCCATCTTGGCTATGTTAAAGATAATACAAAGGGATCCGTTCTGAACGGATGCAGATGGTTGCATTATCTGAAAGGATCCGTCCATGACGGATCCGCACAAAACGCGAGTGTGAAAGTAGCCTAACCCAGTTCTACTTTACACCAGTTTGAAAAATTATCTGAAAGGTCACTGTAGTTTCTACAGCAATTATAATGTCCCCTAGAGTGCCCCCAGTAATAATAACACCCTATACTGTGTGCTCCAGGTAATAATACCTGTATAGTGTCCACAAAAATAATGTCCCCTAATAGAAACCCCCCACACTGCCCACATATAGTAATTTGCCCCCACACTTCCCCATACAGTAATTTCACCCACATAGTAATTTTCCCCTACACTGCCCTCATATAGTAATTTCCCCCACACTGTCCCAATATAGTAATTTCTCCTACACTGCCCTCTATAGTTATTTCCCCCACACTGCTCCATGTAGTAATTTCCCCTACACTGCCCCCATATAATAATTTCCCCCACACTGCTCCCATATAGTAATTTACACCACACTGCCCCATATAGTAATTCCCCCCACACTGTCCCAATATAGTAATTTCTCCTACACTGCCCTCTATAGTAATTTCCCCCACACTTCCACAATATAGTAATTTCCCCCACACTGCTCTATATAGTAATTTCCCCCACGCTGTCCCAATATAGTAATTTCTCCTACACTGCCCTCTATAGTAATTTCCCCCACACTTCTCCATATAGTAATTTCCCCCACACTGTCCCCATATAGTCATTTCCCCCACACTGCCCCTATATAGTAATTTCCCCCACACTGCCCCATGATTAATTTGCCCCCACACTTCCCCCATGAAGTAATTTGCCCCCACACAGTGTTATCTCGGTTATCTTATTACAAAAGCCATTGAAAAGTTAGTTATCTTTTTCTTTCCATTCTTTACTTAATGCGTTAACTATCAAGTTTATCTTAGCTACATCAGTTACTTTTCCTCATTCAAACTTCATATTTTGGTTAACAAATCTATATAGTTCTCGTGCAGGTTATTCTGGGAAAAATGTTGGCATGTTAAGCCACCTGCCTCATCAAAAGATGGTGACTTCTGAGCCCGTTCCCCTTTTTTCAACTTGACTCTTTCACATCTCATCAACACCTTTGGCTTCGTTACAAAGCATTTCCTTGACTTCAGGAATAATGTCTCTGTACAGAATCGCAAACTGGTGACTTTCTGTTCCAAAAATCACTTCCTTGTCCGGCTAAAACAGCATTCCTCACTGCCAAGAAGCAGTATAACCTTGAAGTCCCATCACCACTAAACTATGTAAACCCTGATGTTATTTCTCTAAACTAACTTCCCACCTTTATACAGTGCCCTGCTTTTATTTAACACGGCCTACCTCACTCTTCAAATCTTATGTAGCTTTGATGCTATTTCTAGGTTGCACATTTTTCATAAAAGTCGCTCTCAGTGGGTTATAATTGCTAAATGAACGGAGTCTTGGGTTTCTTGAATACATGCACTTTTGTCCTTACGCTGTTTGCACACCTGTGTTCTGTAATGTGTGTATAGTGAATTTCAGCTGATTTCAGTGCTTTGGAAGTAATACTTTACAGCCATGTTCAGATACATGTATGTACAATATCTACAGGAGGCCATATTTCAGCCAGTTTTTTTTTTTACTTACAAGGGTTAGCCCATCAGAAGGGTCTGGCTACTGACACCTTCACTTTGTTCCTGCCACCATGATGCAAGAAAATAAGGTGTTTAAGTTAAAGAAGGCAATTTTTGCCTTGAAACTACTATTCATCCTTTTGTATTTTTCAGGGCAGAAAATTCATAATATTGATTTAAAGCTGATAAATGAGGGCTCACCTCTTGGACTCCAATCATTGGGAGAATAGAAGGTTGTCTCACCACCACTTCTCCATTGAAGGTTGTCCTATCCAGTTGCAGACTGAAAGGTGAAATAGCCATCTTGCTCCTCCATTGACGTCTACGAGAGTTACAGAAAAAGCAATACAAGCTTTCATGGCAGATGTGAGCTTAGTTATCTATGGTCGTGGGTGTTATAGCAGGATCCTGGTTGTATATTACATCTGCTAGTAATGCTGAAGACACAGCTCCTGTGCCTTCACTATCTTTGGATCATAATAGTAGGCCAGTTAATGGAATTAATAACTTAAAGGGGTTGCCCCACGAAAAATATTCTACATTTTTAAATCCAACACCTGGATCTGATTACTTTTGTAACTGGATAGAAATGTAGACTGAATGCTGAAGTCCCCTTAGGGGCCTAAAAATAAAGAAAGCTTAAAAAAAGAAATAACATTTAAAAAAAAAATTAAACATTCATATCACCTCATAAAGTTAAAATAAATAATAAAAATAAATATCATAGGCATTGCCACATTTCAAAATTCCCCACCTATTAAAATCGAAATTTTTTATCCTGTACAGCTGTAATGAAAAAAAAGAAAAATCAAAATGGCCGATTCACAGTTTTTTCATCAATTCACCTCCCAACATTCCCCAAAAACTTAATTAACCCCTTAAGGACCTAGACATTTTTCACCTTAAAGGGGTTGTCTCACCTTCTGCCTTCCCGGCATCTCTGCTGCTCTGTGGGCTTCGTTCTGAGCTGGAGCTGGGCGGGGCTTCTCCTCCTGACAGTAACCCTTGCCTCTCCATGCGCGCTCACACAGGCAGCCCTCTGTAGCTCACTGCACACTGTTATTTCTGTATATTTGCATATAGAGATAACAGTGGGTCCCAGCAAGCGGTAACGTCTGTCTTCTGATGAGGTTACCAAGAGACAGATACGATCGCACTGCCAGCCACTGTAGGAAACTTTCAGGTCAGATCTGAAGCTTTCCTACAGTCATCTTTCACAAGATGACAGCCGGCACTTGCGATCTGTATATTACAGGTTCAGGGCTATTTGTGCAAGCCCTGGACCTGTTATACTATTTACCCTCCTAGCATAACTGTACAGAACAGCTTCAGGGCTGTTCATTAGCAGAACGAGGTGGCCGGGTGCAGGAGCTAATAGAAGAATACATACCAGGTGGCCGGGGACGGGAGCGAATGCACATACACTGGCCGCTATGTATGCTCGCTCCCGCGATTCCCGGCCACCAGAAAGGCCAGATATTTCTCTCTAAGTGCACAAGCGCGGCCACCGCAAGTGCAATCCAGCGGTGGCCGTAACCCCTAGAGACGAGCAGGGTCTAAAGGAAGCTATAATGAAAGAAAACGGGGAAGAGAAGCCATATAGAAAATAGAAGTACATTACAAAGTGACTGAAAATAACATCATAAACACAATAACTATGACTTTATCAGGTAAGACAACCCCTTTAAGGACCAGGCCATTTTTAGCAAATCTGACATGTGTCACTTTATGTGGTAATAACTTTAAAACACTTTTACTTATCCAGGCCATTCTGAGATTGTTTTCTCGTCACATATTGTACTTCATGACAGTGGTAAAATTCAGTCATTTTTTTTTATAAAAAAATTACCAAATTGGGAAAAATTACCAAATTTACTAATTTCAATTTCTCTACTTTTATAATAGATAGTAATAACTCAAAAAATATGTATTACTTTAAATTCCCCATATGTCTACTTCATGTTTGGATTATTTTGGGAATGCCATTTTATTTTTTGGGGACGTTAGAAGGCTTAGAAGTTTAGAAGCAAATCTTTCCAAAACCCGCTTTTTAAGGACCAGTTCAGGTCTGAAGTCACTTTGTGAGGCTTACATAATATAAACCACCCAAAGATGACCTCATTTTAGAAACTACACCCCTCAAGGTATTCAAAACTGATTTAACCCTTTAGGTGTTCCACAAGAATTAATGGAAAATGTAGATGAAATTTCAGAATTTCTATTTTTTGGCAGATTTTCAATTTTAATCAATTTATTTTCACTTACAAAGCAAGGATCAACAGACAAACATAACTCAATATTTATTGCCCTGATTCTATAGTTTACAGAAACACCCCATATGTGGTCGTAAACTACTGTACGGGCACACAGCATTGCGCAGAAGGAAAGGAACGCCATATGGTTTTTGAAAAGCAGATTTCACTGGGATAATTTGAAGCTGCCATGTCACATTTGAAGACTCCCTGATGCACCCATAGAGTAGAAACTCCAAAAAAGTGACCCCATTTTAGAAACTACACCCCTCAAGGTATTCAAAACTGATTTTACGAAATTTGCTAACCCTTTAGGTGTTCCACAAGAATTAAAGGAATATGAGATTACATTTCAGAATTTCACATTTTTGGCTGATTTTCCATTTTAATAAAATAAAATTCCACTAACAAAGCAAGGATTAACAGCCAAACAAAACTCAATATTTATTGCCCTGATTCTGTAGTATACGGGCTGTATGGGCACACGGCATTGTGCAGAAGGAAAGGAACGCCATATGGTTTTTGGAAAGCAGATTTTACTGGGATAATTTTAAGCTGCCATGTCACATTTGAGATAAAATTTCAGAATTTTACTTTTTGGCAGATTTTCTATTTTAATCAATTTTCATCCACTAACAATGTGGCGCTTCAAAAGTCAGCTATATACAATCATGCACCTGTGTAGAGCAACCTCTATGCGCACTTACGCATCAGACACCCAGGCGTTAATCAAGTAGCCTTTTAATCCAGAGATTGTATTACAAGATGTTGCAGGGTAATCCAGATGGTAAAAGAATTATGCCAACAATAACTCCTAATTTAAAAGATTGATGCTGCTACTCTGCTACTAAATCTGAGCACATTATGAGCAAGGCATCACTGGAAAAACAGGGAGTGGTTAGGCTAAACTAACTAGAAGCCTGAAAATGGGGGGGGGGGGGAAGGGGGAGCATACCAATACACAATGCAAGATACTGGAACAGAACACTCCCCGTCTGGTATCGGTAGATACCACTATATAAATGCATACAATGGAATTGTATAAAATAACAATAGTTTGCAGATGCAAATAATGTCCATTTACCTGAATAGGAAACATGCAATGAACATTATTCAAATCAAAAAGGATAAGTCTTCAGTTCGGGCCATAGAGCTGTACTGGAAACAGTCTTAGAAGATGTTGAGCATCTTGGGAAGAAAGGATCTCAACATGGAAGTTCTGCAGGCTTGAGTAACACAACTTCTGTAACAGGGCGGAAGAAGATCTTGATTACTCCACCTCTCGCGGTTCTTACTTCCACCTTACGAACCTTCCCATCCGAACTGGAAACGAGTTTAGTATTAAGACTAGTAGGCCAGTCGAGACGATCAACTTGTTTGTCTCTTAACAGAACAAAATCTCCTTCCTTTAAATTAGGCCTTGGTTCTTGCCACCTTCTGCGTTCTTACAAGAGGCAGATGTACTCTCTTCTCCATCTTTTCCAGAACTGACTGGAGAGATGTTGTACCTGCTTCCACTGAAACTTATAAAGGTTGTGCTCTATTATACGCTCGCTCTTCCCGGATTTTGGCTCTAGATCTTTGTATAGTTTTTTAAAGGACTTCAAGGAGTTTCCAGCATTGTCAACATCGTACTGTGCAACAATGTCTCCTCCTTCATTTACATCTGAAGATGGAGGATCCGAGTCAGATCCACCATTATCTTAGATGTTCTACTCTTTTTAGAAGAGGCTGTATGGTCTTCACCCGGACTATAGGTCCTACTTCTTTCAGTAGAAGCTGTTTGGCCTTCACCTTGACTATGTGTTCTACTTCTTTTAGAGGCTGTATGGTCTTCTCCTTGACTATGGGCCCGGCTTCTTTTGGTCGCCTTGTCAGGATCATACTCCATGTCTGTGGAAGGTTTGGAATGATCGATGACGTATTTGTGGGACCTGCGTCCAGGAGCCGGGACTGTGGGAATATACTACAGATACTGTCTCTTCCGTCCATCATGTCCTGCAGGGTCTAAGGTATATTTGCAGGGCATTGCTGGCTGCTCCTTGGTTTTCAGCTTGGGGCTCTCTTGCACATAGTAGTGGTTGGGACACTGAGTGAAGTAAGAAGTTTGTCCCCCTCTTAATATGTCGGTTCTGAAGGAGTATACTTGGCAGGGTCTGCGAGTTCTGTCCAGACATACATCTCCCACGATGACCCAACCCACTGTAAGTTTCTGGGCATATGGAGAGTAGGTTGGATGGTCGGCACTCTCCCTGCCATGACTCTCCCTGCCTTGATCACAATGGGGCTTGCGCCAGCTAACTGGTTCTAGTTTCCGCCTCATTGGTCCCGGGTGAACGGCGGACACATGTAGATCACTATTACATTCAGAACACTTGACTGGAACCTCAGTCTCTGGCGAAATGCTCAGTGGATGCACAGCATCTGAAGCAGATATTATGACTCCTTAGGAACTCCTTACGTTCCTCAAAGGGCTTTCCAATGACGATACGGCACTTCCTTAAAGGATGTGTTTTATCATGGATAGGGCAATGACGATCGGGTTCCTTAGGGCTTTAGTTTCCAATGAAAGCGGCTGCGTTAATAGTGGGCACAACCCCTTTCTTTTTTACGGAAATTAAATGTTTAGGGTTTCTCTGTCTGGGACTGAAAGTCTCGTGTCTCTGTTTAGTAGAGCCAAAGATGTTGGTCCCCAAGGTGTTGAAGCTCGGATCATTTTTGGCTCTAGCTAAGCCCTTGATGAACTTACAGAAGAATGAAAATGGTGGAAAGGAAACGTGATGTTGCTCCTTGTATTTTGAACCTGCTTTTGCCCATTGAACATTGAGGGGTAATTTCTCCACGATCAGGCCAACACCATGGGAGGTATCAAGAAAGCTGAGACCTGGTAGCTGGGGGTCTCCCTTGACGATTTCAAACTCAAGAAGAAGGTTGCTTAATGCCTGGAACCCTCGGTGGTCTGTATTGGATAATTCAGGAAATTCGTATAGTCGTTTAAATAAGGCACGTTCAGCTACTTCCGAGCCGCCGTATGTCTGCTCTAATCTTTCTCATGCGAGACGAAGGCCTTTGACTGGTTCGTAGATATGAATGGTTTTGAGTCTCCTAACACAGTTTGATGACCATGGACCTAGCCATGTAATTAGTAAGTCAAGTTCTTGCATAGGCGGAACACCAAGGGTTTGAAATGTTGCCTTGAAGGTGGCCTTCAAACTTCTATAATTCTCTGGGCAATCATCAAAGTTGGTAAGGCTATGCAACAATGTCTCCTCCTTCATTTACATCTGAAGATGGAGGATCCGAGTCAGATCCACCATTATCTTAGATGTTCTACTCCTTTTAGAAGAGGCTGTATGGTCTTCACCCGGACTATAGGTCCTACTTCTTTCAGTAGAAGCTGTTTGGCCTTCACCTTGACTATGTGTTCTACCTCTTTTAGAGGCTGTATGGTCTTCTCCTTGACTATGGGCCCGGCTTCTTTTGGTCGCCTTGTCAGGATCATACTCCATGTCTGTGGAAGGTTTGGAATGATCGATGACGTATTTGTGGGACCTGCGTCCAGGAGCCGGGACTGTGGGAATATACTACAGATACTGTCTCTTCCGTCCATCATGTCCTGCAGGGTCTAAGGTATATTTGCAGGGCATTGCTGGCTGCTCCTTGGTTTTCAGCTTGGGGCTCTCTTGCACATAGTAGTGGTTGGGACACTGAGTGAAGTAAGAAGTTTGTCCCCCTCTTAATATGTCTGTTCTGAAGGAGTATACTTGGCAGGGTCTGCGGGTTCTGTCCAGACATACATCTCCCACGATGACCCAACCCACTGTAAGTTTCTGGGCATATGGAGAGTAGGTTGGATGGTCGGCACTCTCCCTGCCATGACTCTCCCTGCCTTGATCACAATGGGGCTTGCGCCAGCTAACTGGTTCTAGTTTCCGCCTCATTGGTCCCGGGTGAACGGCGGACACATGTAGATCACTATTACATTCAGAACACTTGACTGGAACCTCAGTCTCTGGCGAAATGCTCAGTGGATGCACAGCATCTGAAGCAGATATTATGACTCCTTAGGAACTCCTTACGTTCCTCAAAGGGCTTTCCAATGACGATACGGCACTTCCTTAAAGGATGTGTTTTATCATGGATAGGGCAATGACGATCGGGTTCCTTAGGCTTTAGTTTCCAATGAAAGCGGCTGCGTTAATAGTGGGCACAACCCCTTTCTTTTTTACGGAAATTAAATGTTTAGGGTTTCTCTGTCTGGGACTTAAAGTCTCGTGTCTCTGTTTAGTAGAGCCAAAGATGTTGGTCCCCAAGGTGTTGAAGCTCGGATCATTTTTGGCTCTAGCTAAGCCCTTGATGAACTTACAGAAGAATGAAAATGGTGGAAAGGAAACGTGATGTTGCTCCTTGTATTTTGAACCTGCTTTTGCCCATTGAACATTGAGGGGTAATTTCTCCACGATCAGGCCAACACCATGGGAGGTATCAAGAAAGCTGAGACCTGGTAGCTGCGGGTCTCCCTTGACGATTTCAAACTCAAGAAGAAGGTTGCTTAATGCCTGGAACCCTCGGTGGTCTGTATTGGATAATTCAGGAAATTCGTATAGTCGTTTAAATAAGGCACGTTCAACTACTTCCGAGCCGCCGTATGTCTGCTCTAATCTTTCTCATGCAAGACGAAGGCCTTTGACTGGTTCGTAGATATGAATGGTTTTGAGTCTCCTAACACAGTTTGATGACCATGGACCTAGCCATCTAATTAGTAAGTCAAGTTCTTGCATAGGCGGAACACCAAGGGTTTGAAATGTTGCCTTGAAGGTGGCCTTCAAACTTCTATAATTCTCTGGGCAATCATCAAAGTTGGTAAGGATAGTACTGATGAGGTCCCTGAGGGTGAGGTACTTAGTGATTTCTGATGCGTAATTTCTTTCCTGCATCATGGCGACGGGAACTTCTGCCTCGCTGGTGTTATTGGCACCATCTGATACCCTATGTTTGGGGGTTGGAAGATGGAATGGAGTGGCAGCTGGGTTGAGCCTAAGTGAAGGCTTCACATCTGGTAATCTTGGCGCCAGCGTCTTGGTCGCTATGCGACTAGTCTCAGGAGGGTTTAATGTGATTTGATGAGCTTGAAGTGGCTTGGTCTCTAATGGCGCCTGAAATATAGTGTAAGGTGCCAGAGGTTTGAAAGAAAGAGAAATGTTCACTGGACTGGGGTCAAAGGTAAAGTTATCGGCTGCCTCTTTTTCTACTCGCATGAGTTCAGCAGGCTGACGTGCAGAGGCCGAATCTTCTGGTGCACATGCATTGACTTTGGTTTAAGGACGAATTGCAGGGTACGTCTTTCTGAGTCATTAGATATCTTGGACATAGGACGATAAGCTTCTTCTTCTTCAGCAGCTTCTTCTAGAACTCTGAGTTCAGCCATTGCTACTGCTTCTTCCCTTTCCTTCTGAAGGACCTCCAACTCAGCTTCGGCCTTGGCTTTGGTCGCTTGCGCTTGAGCCTGTATAGCTGCTTGATTAGCTTTAGATTGGGCTTGTGTCTCTGCGACTTGTGCCTTAATGGCTGCTTCCTTTCTAATGCAGTGAGCCTGTACATTCTCTGCTTCCGCTTTTGCCCGTGCTAACGCCAGTGAGTTACTCAGCGAAGAGTTCTGTGAGTGAGACCTTAGCGATAAGGACTGAGCAATAGATTTCGAGGAACGGGATGAAGCCTTAGAGTGCCTTGAAAGGTTAGAATGGCGGGACACAGTTTCATATTGTTGTGATATTTTGTCCTCTAGCATTGACTTGACTTCCACAAATCTGCTATATCTTTCATCATTAAGTGCAGTGTAGGTCTTTAATTCTAGGATGATTTACTCTGAGTTGAGACTTGATAACAGAGAAGAATATTTTTCAGACAGTCTCTTATAACTTTCATAGGTCTTATTCAATTTTGTACACATGGCCTTTAGTTGATCTTCATTATAGCCTGATCCATATGCTGCATCCATACATTGTTTAGTCTTTTCCCACAAACTGGATAAGTTATTACATATCTCAATTTTGTAAGTTAAGAGTAGAGTTAAGCAAACCCGAACTGTAAAGTTCGGGTTCGTACCGAACTTTAGGTTTTTCGGCACCCGGACCTGAACATTTACGTAAAAGTTCGGGTTCGGGGTTCAGTGTTCGGCGCTTTCTTGGCGCTTTTTGAAAGGCTGCACAGCAGCCAATCAACAAGCGTCATACTACTTGCCCCAAAAGGCCTACTGTTGGCATAGCTGTGATTGGCCAACTGCAGCATGTGACCCAGCCTCTATTTAAGCTGAAGTCACGTAGCGCCGCCCGTCACTCTGCTCGGATTAGTGTAGGGAGAGGCTGCAGCTGCTGTGAGAGAGAGATCAGGGAGAAATCTTATCAAGAACTGCTTTTTTTACTCAGCGATCTACAGCAAATGTGTTTTGTGGGTGCAGTGCACAATTTTTTTAAGCCTGCCCTGAGCCAACTACTGCTGAAAACGAACTTTTTTTGCTTCAGTTTGTCAATATCAATACATAATCGGCAGCCATTTTATGCAACGATAGTGCACCAGCACAGGCTATATGCATGTCTGCAAGTCCAGAAATACATCTTTTTGCTTACTGGGGTGAAAAAACTTTCTGATATACTGCACATCTGGGATAAGACGTGCATAAGTGACTGTCACATTTAGGCCAGAAATACAGCTTTTTGGTTACTGGGGTGAAAAAACCCTACTGCACATCTGGGATAAGACGTGCATAATTGATGTAACGGGGTTCCGAAGGTGCACTCGGTCCCCCATTGCCCGCAGAACTGTTGCTTAGCTTTGGGAATGAGGATCTGTGTTTGACCTCATTCCCAGGGCGGCTTTACTAGCTGGGTGGCTCCTAGTCTGCCTTGAGCGCCGAGCTGATCACTCGGTGCTCGACTGGTTGGTCTGTCGGTCATGTGACGCTGGCCACATCACATGACCCTCACTCCCCACTATAAATACAGGCAGCCTGCTGGCCACAGGTTGCCTGTTAATTTAGGTTCCACCTGTGATTTGGTCTTTCCTGGCGTACTTACCTCCTGCTGAATTCCTGACGATCCTCTGCCTGCTCCTTGTGTGCTTTGCTGCTCTCCTGGTATTTGACCCCGGCCTCCTCCTGACGATCCTCTGCTGACTCCTTTGGTACTTCACGTCTCTCCTGGTATTTATGACCCCGGCTTCTCCTGACAATTCTCTGCTTGCTCCATTTGTACTTTGTAGCTTTCCTGGTATTGACTCGGTCCGTTCACGTCCTGTTGTTTGTCTGTCTGTCATCCCTGCACTTATTCCAAGTTAGGGATTGCCGTTCAGTTGTCCCCTGTCATTAGGACTCGCGAGGCAAGTAGGCAGGGCCAGGGGTAAGGGTGGAGCGCAGTGGTCACTTCCCTCCCCCCTGTGTGTGTGTGTGTACGCGACCGTTACAAGTGACTGTCACATTTAGGCCAGAAATACATCTTTTTGCTTACTGGGGTGAAAAAACCTTCTGATATACTGCACATCTGGGATAAGACGTGCATAAGTGACTGTCACATTTAGGCCAGAAATACATATTTTTGCTTACTGGGGTGAAAAAATCCTCTGATATACTGCACATCTGGGATAAGACGTTCATAAGTGACTGTCACATTTAGGCCAGAAATACATCTTTTTGCTTACTGGGGTGAAAAAACCCTCTAATATATACTGCACATCTGGGATTAGACGTGCATAGGTGACTGTCACATTTAGGCCAGAAATACATCTTTTTGGTTACTAGGGTGAAAAAACCCTCTAATATATACTGCAGATCTGGGATTAGACGTGCATAAGTGACTGTCACATTTAGGCCAGAAATATGGCTTTTTGGTTACTGGGGTGAAAAAACCCTCTGATATACTGCACATCTGGGATAAGACGTGCATAAGTGACTGTCACATTTAGGCCAGAAATACATCTTTTTGCTTACTGGGGTGAAAAAACACTCTAATATATACTGCACATCTGGGATTAGACGTGCATAGGTGACTGTCACATTTAGGCCAGAGATACGGCTTTTTGGTTACTGGGGTGAAAAAAAACTCTGATATACTGCACATCTGGGATTTGACGTGGATAAGTGACTGTCACATTTAGGCCAGAAATATGGCTTTTTGGTTACTGGGGTGAAAAAAACCTCTGATATACTGCACATCTGGGATTAGACGTGCATAATTTACTGTGAAATTTAGGCCACAAATACCACTGTCATATAGAGTTAAAAAAAAATTTTTTTTGTGCAATACCCTACATCAGGGTTTTTATTGGCGGTTAATTATTTTTAACAGACTTAACCACTTTTTACTTTGCTTTGTGAACGCTAACTATGAGGCAAACATCTAATAAGGGTCGCGGTCATGGTCATGGTGGTGGTGTTGGTGGAGCCTCTGTTGCAGGGAGAGGACGTGGCCGTTCTGCCACAGCTACACGTCCTACTGAACCTACTACCTCAGGTCCCAGTAGCCGCCAGAATCTACAACTGTATTTGGTCGGGCCTAATGCCGTTCTAAGGATGGTAAGGCCTGAGCAAGTACAGGGCGCTAGTCAATTGGGTGGCCGACAGTGGATCCAGCACGTTCACATTATCTCCCACCCAGTCTTCTACAAAAACCCCCCCACAGGTGGCGCCTAAAACCCATGCCCATCAGTCTGTCACATCACCCCTGTGCATATCGGGGAACCTGTCTGAGGTTCAAGTCATGCAGCAGTCTCTTATGCTGTTTGAAGACTCTGCTGGCATGGTTTCCCACGGGCATCCACCTAGCTCTTCCCCAGGGGTGGAAGACATAGAATGCACTGACGCACAGCCACTTATGTTTCCTGATGAGGACATGGGAATACCACCTCAGCACGTCTCTGATGATGACGAAACACAGGTGCCAACTGCTGCGTCTTTCTGCAGTGTGCAGACCAAAAAGGAGGTCAGGGAGGAAGACTGGGTGGAAGACGATGCAGGGGACGATGAGGTCCTAGACCCCACATGGAATGAAGGTCGTGCCACTGACTTTCAGAGTTCGGAGGAAAAGGCAGTGGTGAGACCGACAGCGTAGCAAAAGCGGGAGCAGGGTGCAAAAGCAGTGCAGCCGTCGCCAAAACAGTTCGCCTGCTACTGGCCACCATCACCAGGGACCAAGCACACCAAAGGCAGCTTCAAGGAGTTCCCTGGCATGGCACTTCTTCACACAATGTGCTGACGACAAGACCCGAGTGGTTTGCACGCTGTGCCATCAGAGCCTGAAGCGAGGCATTAACGTTCTGAACCTTAGCACAACCTGCATGACCAGGCATCTACATGCGAGACACGGGCTGCAGTGGAGTAAGCACCTTCTAAACCAAGAAACGGCTCAGGCCCCTCCTGCTCCCTCTTCTGCTGCTGCCTCGGCCTCTTCCTCCACCTCTGGAGGAACGTTGGCACCTGCCGCCCAGCAAACAGAGGATGTGCCACCAACAACACCACCTCCATCACCAAGCATCTCCACCATGTCACATGGAAGTGTTCAGCTCTCCATCTCACAAACCTTTGAAAGAAAGAGTAAATTCCCACCTAGCCACCCTCGATCCCTGGCCCTGAATGTCAGCATTTCTAAACTACTGGCCTTTAAAAATGCTGTCATTCAGGCTGGTGGAGACGGACAGCTTCAAACAGCTCATGTCGCTTGCTGTCCCACAGTACGTCGTTCCCAGCCGCCACTACTTCTCCAGGAGAGCCGTGCCCTCCCTGCACAACCAACTATCGGATAAAACCAAGTGTGCACTGCGCAACGCCATCTGTGGCAAGGTCCACCTAACCACAGATACGTGGACCAGTAAGCATGGCCAGAGACGCTATATCTTCCTAACTGCACACTGGGTAAATGTAGTAGCGGCTGGGCCCCAGGCGGAGAGCTGTTTGGCGCACGTCCTTCCGCTGCCAAGGATTGCAGGGCATTATTCTTTGGCTCCTGTTGCCTCCTCTTCCTACTCGGCTTCCTCCTCCTACCACCTCCTCATCCGGTCAGCGACAGACCTTCACCACCAACTTCAGCACAGCCAGGGGTAAACGTCAGCAGGCCGTTCTGAAACTGATGTGTTTGGGGGACAGGCCCCACACCGCGCAGGAGTTGTGGCGAGGTATAGAACAACAGACCGACGATTGGTTGCTGCCAGTGAGCCTCAAGCCCGGCCTGGTGGTGTGCGATAATGGGCGAAATCTCGTTGCAGCTCTGGGACTAGCCGGTTTGGCGCATCCCTTGCCTGGCGCATGTGCTGAATTTGGTGGTGCAGAAATTCATTCACAACTACCCCGACATGTCAGAGCTGCTGAGTAAAGTACGGGCCGTCTGTGCGCGCTTCCGGCGTTCTCATCCTGCTGCCACTCGGCTGTCTGCTCTACAGCGTAACTTCGGCATTCCCGCTCACCGCCTCATATGCGACGTGCCCCCCAGGTGGAACTCCACCTTGCACATGCTGGAGAGACTGTGCGAGCAGCAGCAGGCCATAGTGGAGTTTCAGCTGCAGTACGCACGGGTGAGTCGCACTGCGGAACAGCACCACTTCACCACCAATGACTTGGCCTCCATGCGAGACCTGTGTGCGCTGTTTCGAGTACTCCACCAACATGGCCAGTGGCGATGACGCCGTTATCAGCGTTACAATACCACTTCTATGTCTCCTTGAGAAAACACTTAGGGCAATGATGGAAGAGGATGTGGCCCAGGACGAGAAGGAGGAAGAGGGGTCATCTCTAACACTTTCAGGTCAGTCTTTTAGAAGTGGCTCAGAAAGAGGATTTTTGCAACAGCAGAGGCCAGGTACAAATTTGGCCAGCCAGGGCCCACTACTGGAGGAAGAGGAGGAGGAGGATGAAGATGAAGCATGTTCACAGCGGGGTGGCATCCAACGCAGCTCGGGCCCATCACTGGTGCCTGGCTGGGGGGATACGGAGGACGCAGACGATATGCCTCCCACAGAGGACAGCTTGTCCTTACCTCTGGGCAGCCTGGCACACATGAGCGACTACATGCTGCAGTGCCTGCGCAACAACAGCAGAGTTGCCCACATTTTAACGTGTGCTGACTACTGGGTGGCCACCCTGCTGGATCCCTGTTACAAAGACAATGTGCCGTCCTTAATTCCCTCACTGGAGCGTGATCGGAAGATGCGCGACTACAGGCACACGCTGGGAGACGCGCTCATGAGAGCATTCCCGACTGACGCCGGGGGACAAGAGGAAGCATAAGGCGAAGGCAGGGAGGAGGAAGAGGTCAGCATGGCCGACATGTGGAAAAGCTTTGTCACCTCGCCGCAACAACCGGCCCCAACTGCTGATATGGAGCGTGTTAGCAGGAGGCAGCATTTGAACAACATGGTGGAACAGTACCTGTGCACACGACTACACGTACTGACTGATGGTTCTGCCCCATTCAACTTCTGGGTCTCCAAATTGTCCTCATGGCCAGAGCTTGCCCTGTATGCCTTGGAGGTACTGGCCTGCCCTGCAGCCAGTGTACTCTCTGAATGTGTGTTTAGCACGGCAGGAGGCGTCATTACAGACAGACGCAGCCGCCTGTTCACAGCCAATGTGGACAAGCTCACGTTCATTAAAATGAACCAGGCTTGGATCCCTCAGGACTTATCTGTGCCTTGTGCAGAATAGACAGTTCTAACAGCCTCAACCATCCATCCTTGTACTCAAGTGCACTTATTCCTTTTTTTTTTTTATATGTGCCAATATTTTGGGGGATACCCCTATCTAAAAATGCAAAATAACACACATCTGTGTTGGCTACCTATTCCTCCTTCGCCGCCGCTTCCACCTAGACCGCCACGTGAGCCTACACGGCCACATCCACCCATTCACCGCCTCCTCAACCTCTTCCTCCTACATCATTCTTAATTTTTATTTTTTTAAGGTCTTTTATGCTTTTTTTATTTATTTCCCTATCCACATTTGTTTGCAGAGCATTTGCCATGCTCTTAAGCACATTTTGCTGCCTTTTGCAGCCCTCTAGCTCTTTCCATGACATTTTTACAGCCATTTTAGTGCTCAAAAGTTTGGGTCAAGTTCGGGTCAAGTGACTTCAATGGGGTTCGGGTTTGGGGTCAAGTTCGGGTCAAGTTCGGGTCCTGAACCCAAATTTTTTTTTCAAGTTCGGCCGAACCTGCCGAACCCGAACATCCAGGTGTCAGCTCAACTCTAGTTAGGAGGGACTCTTTCATTTTTAAAGAGGGCTTGGAAAATCTTTTAGCTGTGTCTTCCATTTCCATTTGTTACACAGCAGCTACCTCTAGTGGTTAGTTCAGTCTTTTAGTAGCTTACAATGTTGGCCGGGTGCCAGAAAGGCAGTCACATGACCTCCTACTACAGGTGGTGTTTTGATTTAAGCCTTGCAATGTATCAATATGATAGGCTCTGCCCTGTAACTTGATAGCAGGCAGATTATATTTGCCTCAGAAAAACAGGACTGAATGCAGTTCCTCGCCTGTATGAAAACTGCAATTGCTAGAAGCTTCTGCGATCCTCAGTGAATGCAGTGCAGAGAAAGATATGATGAAAAAGTCTTACACAAGCGGTGCAATTACCCTCCACTGCAGCAAGCAGGAGACTAATGATGATGTGTTATTACTTGGAGGAGTGGAATATTCTATCCTTAGCAAGAGAAGGAGAGTACTAAGGCAATTATTTTACTGTGGCGTTTCAAAAGTCAGCTATATACAATCACACACCTGTGTAGAGCAACCTCTATGCGCACTTGTTGAATTTGACTTTCTCCACTTACATCTTACGCATCAGACACCCAGGCGTTAATCAAGTAGCCTTTTAATCCGGAGATTGTATTACAAGATGTTGCCGGGTAATCCAGATGGTAAAATAATTATGCCAACAATAACTCCTAACTCAGAAGATTGCTGCTACTCAGAAATCTGAGCACACTATGAGCAAGGCCTCACTGGAAAAACAGGAAGTGGCTAGGCTAAACTAACTAGAAGCCTGAAAAAAGGGGGGGGGGAGGAGCATTCTAATACACAATGCAAGATACTTGAACAGAACAAACAAAGCAAGGGTTAACAGCCAAACAAAACTCAATATTTATTGCCCTGATCCTGTAGTTTACAGAAACACTCCATATGTAGTCATAAATTGCTGTACAGGCACACGGCATTGCGCAGAAAGAAAGGAATGCCATATGGTTTTTGGAAACCAGATTTCACTGGGATAATTTTAAGCTGCCATGTCATGTTTGAAGACCCCCTGATGCACCCGTAGTGTAGATACTCCAAAAAAGTTACCCCTTTTTAGAAACTACACCCCTCAAGGTATTCAAAACTGATTTTACAAACTTTGTTAACCCTTTAGGTGTTCCACAAGAATTGGAAAATGGCAGATTTTCCATTTTAATCAATCTTTTTCCACTAACAAAGCAAGGGTTAAAAGCCAAACAAAATTCTATATTTACAAACGGAAAATGCAAATGTGATCACACACTGCATCCAGCACTCTGCCCTCCATGCTGGATGAGACATTGGTTTATATTTTGGCCAAAGCATAGTAAGCCACTCACCGCGTCAAGGTCGTCTCAATTGAGTGGTCCCTAACTCTTGTTCCTACCTGTTCATGGGCCATGACAGCCACATAAAATCCAGGGAATGCAGGTCAGCATGCAAGCCAAGTACACTTTGCTTGTAACCCCGTCCGGTGCCATTACAGCTTTCATCGGATCCAGGGATGCAAGTACCAACATGCATGCTGAACCCACCATATACTTCTCCTGGAGCCAGATGGCTAATGGTAGGTTCTATATAAGCAGACTCAGTTTTATACTGACTTTAAAACCAGCCTCCAGGACAGATTAACTGGTCAGGTGTGCTTGACTCAAAGGAGATCGCCACGCCTCCAATATATGCTACAAAGAAAAAAATATAGGGGGTTGAGTCCGCACAACCTGCCTGCAGGTGCACATCACTATGGCGAAATACATACACAAACGGAAAATGCAAATGTGATCGCACACTGCATCCAGCACTCTGCCCAACATGCAGGATGAGACATTGGTTTATATTTTGGCCAAAGCATAGTAAGCCACTCACCACGTCAAGGTCGTCTCAATTGAGTGGTCCCTAACTCTTGTTCCTACCTGTTCATGGGCCATGACAGCCACATAAAATCCAGGGAATGCAGGTCAGCATGCAAGCCAAGTACACTTTGCTTGTAACCCCGTCCGGTGCCATTACAGCTTTCATCGGATCCAGGGATGCAAGTACCAACATGCATGCTGAACCCACCATATACTTCTCCTGGAGCCAGATGGCTAATGGTAGGTTCTATATAAGCAGACTCAGTTTTATACTGACTTTAAAACCAGCCTCCAGGACAGATTAACTGGTCAGGTGTGCTTGACTCAAAGGAGATCGCCACGCCTCCAATATATGTTACAAAGAAAAAAATTATAGGGGGTTGAGTCCGCACAACCTGCCTGCAGGTGCACATCACTATGGCGAAATACATACACAAACGGAAAATTCAAATGTGATCGCACACTGCATCCAGCACTCTGCCCTCCATGCTGGATGAGACATTGGTTTATATTTTGGCCAAAGCATAGTAAGCCACTCACCGCGTCAAGGTCGTCTCAATTGAGTGGTCCCTAACTCTTGTTCCTACCTGTTCATGGGCCATGACAGCCACATAAAATCCAGGGAATGCAGGTTAGCATGCAAGCCAAGTACACTTTGCTTGTAACCCCGTCCGGTGCCATTACAGCTTTCATCGGATCCAGGGATGCAAGTACCAACATGCATGCTGAACCCACCATATACTTCTCCTGGAGCCAGATGGCTAATGGTAGGTTCTATATAAGCAGACTCAGTTTTATACTGACTTTAAAACCAGCCTCCAGGACAGATTAACTGGTCAGGTGTGCTTGACTCAAAGGAGATCGCCACGCCTCCAATATATGCTACAAAGAAAAAAATATAGGGGGTTGAGTCCGCACAACCTGCCTGCAGGTGCACATCACTATGGCGAAATACATACACAAACGGAAAATGCAAATGTGATCGCACACTGCATCCAGCACTCTGCCCTCCATGCTGGATGAGACATTGGTTTATATTTTGGCCAAAGCATATATTTATTGCCCTGATTCTGTAGTTTACAGAAACACCCCATATGTGGTCGTAAACTACTGTACGGGCACACGGCAGGGCGCAGAAGGAAAGGAACGCCATATGGTTTTTGGAAGGCAGATTTCACTGGGATAATTTTAAGCTGCCATGTCACATTTAAAGACCCCCTGACGCACCCCTAGAGTAGAAACTCAAAAAAATGAAACTACGGGATAAGTTGGCAGTTTTGTTGGTACTATTTTAGGGTACATATGATTTTTGGTTGCTCTATATTACACTTTTTGTGAGGCAAGGTAAAAAATTGCTGTTTTGGCACCATTTTTATTTTTTGTCATCTAGAATGTTTATCTGACAGGTTAGATCATGTGGTATTTTTATAGAGCAAGTTGTTACAGACGCGACAATACCAAATATGACAACTTTTTTGGGTTGTTTGTTTTACATAATAAAGCATTTTTTGGAAAAAAATTGTGTTTCCATATTCTGAAAGCCATAGTTTATTTTTTATTTTTTGGGCGACTGTCTTATGTAGTCATATATTTTTTATTTTTTGGGCGACTGTCTTATGTAGGGGCTCATTTTTTTTCGGTATGAGATGATGGTTTGATTGGTACTATGTTAGGGTGCATATGACTTTTTGATCACTTGCTATTACGCTTTTTAGCCACACTTTTAATTTTTTTTATTTTTTACATGTTCACCTGAGGGGTTAGGTCATGTGATATTTTTATACAGCAGGTTCTTATGGACGCGGTGATACCTAATATGTATACTTTTTTAATTTTATTTATGTTTTACACAATAACAGCATTTAAAAAAGTTTTAGGCTACTTTCACACTTGCGTTCGGGGTTACGCTTGTGAGTTCCGTTTGAAGGCTCTCACAAGCAGCCCCGAACTGATCCGTACAGCCCCAATGCATTCTGAGTGGATGCGGATCCGCTCAGAATGCATCAGTATGGCACCGTTTGGCCTCCGTTCCGCTCAGCAGGTGGACACCCGAACGCAGCTTGCAGCGTTCGGGTGTCCGCCTGGCCGTGCGGAGCCAAACGGATCGTCCTGACTTACAATGCAAGTCAATGGGGACGGATCCGTTTGACGTTGACACAATATGGTGCAATTGCAAACGGATCCGTCCCCCATTGACTTTCAATGTAAAGTCAGGAGTCCCTATTAATATACGATCGGATCGGAGTTTTCTCCAATCCGATGGCATATTTTAACTTGAAGCGTCCCCATGACCATGGGAACGCCTCTATGTTAGAATATACCATCGGATTTGAGTTAGATCGTGAAACTCAGATCCGACAGTATATTCTAACACAGAGGCGTTCCCATAGTATACTGAGAACTGTGTAATAACTGCCCCCTGTCGCACCTGAGGGGTTAATTGTGCGTATCATAGCCCACTGTAAGAGATCAGGTGCTGCCAGGCAGCAGGGGCCAGACCCCCCTCCCTCCCCAGTTTTAAATTCATTTGTGGCCGGTGCGGCCCCCCCCTCCCTCCCCAGTATTATATTCATTGGTGGCCAGTGCGGCCCCCCTCCCTCCCCAGTATTATATTCATTGGTGGCCAGTGCGGCCCCCCTCCCTCCCCAGTATTATATTCATTGGTGGCCAGTGCGGCCCCCCTCCCTCCCCAGTATTATATTCATTGGTGGCCAGTGTGGCCCCCCTCCCTCCCTCCCCCTAATTAAAATCACCCCCCCCCATCATTGGTGGCAGCGGAGAGTTCCGATTGGAGTCCCAGTTTAATCGCTGCGGTTCCGATCGGTTACCATGGCAGCCAAGACGCTACTGCAGTCCTGGCTGCCATGGTTACTTAGCAATTTTAGAAGGATTATACTTACCTGCGATGTCTGTGACCGGCCGGGCGCTCCTCCTACTGGTAAGTGAAAGGTCTTTGCGGCGCATTGCTTATAGCACAGACCTTTTACTTACCAGTAGGAGGAGCGCCCGGCCAGTCACAGACATCGCAGGTAAGTATAATGCTTCTACAATTGCTAAGTAACCTGAGGGGTTAATTGTGCGGATCACAGCCCCCCTGTAAGAGATCGGGTGCTACCAGGCAGCAGGGGGCAGTCATGTACACAGTTCTTTTAGTATATTCTAACTTGAAGCGTCCCCATCACTATGGGAACGCCTCTGTGTTAGAATATACTGTCGGATCTGAGTTTTCACGAAGTGAAAAATCAGATCTGAAAAAAACTGTTATGCAGACGGATCCGTTCTGAACGGATGCAAGCGTTTGCATTATAGGAGCGGATCCGTCTGTGCAGACACTAGACGGATCCGCTCCGAACGCAAGTGTGAAAGTAGCCTTAGGGCCTCATTTTTTGCAGGATGAGATGATGGTTTGATTGGTATGATTTTGGGGTGCGTATGACTTTTTGATCGCTTGGTATTACACTTTTTATGATGTATGGTGACAAAAAATAGCTTTTTAACACCGTTTTTATTTTTTTATTTTTACGGTGTTCACCTGAGGGGCTAGTTCATGTGATATTTTTATAGAGCAGGTTGTTACGGACGTGTCAATACCTAATATATATATACTTTTATTTATTTATTTAAGTTTTACACAATAATAGCATTTTTGAAACAAAAGAAAAATCATGTTTTAGTGTCTCCATAGTCTAAGAGCCATATTTTTTTTTTTTTTGGCGATTTTCTTAGGTAGGGTATAATTTTTTCAGGATGAGATGATGGTTTGATTGGCACTATTTTGGGGGGCATATGAATTTTGATCGCTTGCTATTACACTTTTTATGTAAGGTGACAAAAAAATGACATTTTTTACACCGTTTTATTTTTTAATGTGTTCACCTGAGGGGTTAGGTCATGTGGTATTTATATAGAGCAGGTGGTTACGAATGTGGCGATACCTAATATGTCTACAAAAAAAATCATGTTTTAGTGTCTCCATAGTCTGAGAGCCATTTTTTTTTATTTTTTGGGCAATTGTCTTAGTTGGGGCTCATTTTTTACGGGAGGAGGTAACGGCTATTTTGGGGGGCATACACCTTTTTAATAGCTTGGTGTTGCACTTTTAGTGATGTAAGGTGACAAAAAAAAAAATTTCTCAGTGAGACGGACAAAAAATAATAAAAAGGACAAACAGCAGGTAATGCTACACAGATACATTTTATTGAATAGCTCATTGGCTATGCAAAATTTTTAACTACATGGAACTACAAAAGTAGTCAGATCCAGGTGTTATTTTGAAAAAATTTAAAATCTGAGGAACAGAATTATTTGAACACTCTGCTATTTTGCAAGTTCTCCCACTTAGAAATCATGGAGGGATCTTAAATTCACATCGTAGGTGCATTCCCACTCTGAGAGACAGAATTTTTTTAAAAAAAATCAGGAAATCACATTGTATGATTTTCAAAGAATTTATTTGAACACCTGAGAAACAGCAAGAATTCTGTCTCTCAAAGACCTGTTACTGTGCCTTTAAAAAGTCCACCTCTACTCCACTCATTAATCTAACTTAGTAGCACCTGTCTGAGATCTTTAAAGACCCCTGTCCACCCCACAGTTAGTCAGACGCCAACTACTATCATGGGCAAGACCAAAGAGCTGTCAAAAGACACCAGAGACAAAATTGTGGACCTCCACAAGGCTGGAAAGGGCTACGGGAAAATTGCCAAGCAGCTTGGTGAAAATAGATCAACCGTTGGAGCAATTGTTAGAAAATGGAAGAGGCTAAAGACGACTGTCAGTCTCCCTCAGACTGGGGCTCCATGCAAGATCTCACCTCGTGGGGTATCATTGATGATAAGAAAGATGAGGAATCTGCCCAGAACTACAAGTGGGGAGCTGGTCAATGACATGAAGAGAGCTGGGACCACAGTTTTTAAAGGTCACTGTCGGTAGAACACTACACTGTCATGGTTTCAAATCATGCATTGCATGAAAGGTTCCCCTGCTCAAGTCATCACATGTCCAGGCCCGTCTGAAGTTTGCCAATGACCATCTGTATGATCCCGAGGAGGCATGGGAGAAATACATGTGGTCAGATTTGACCAAAGTAAAACTTTTTGGTCTAAACTTCACTCGTTGTGGTTGGAGGAAAAAGAAGGATGAGTTGCATGCCAAGAACACCATCCCTACTGTGAAGCATGGGGGTGGTAACATCATGCTTTGGGGGTGCTTTTCTGTGAAGGGACAGGACGACTGCACTGCTTTAAGGAGAGGATGAATGGGGTCATTTATTGTGAGATCTTGAGCAACAACCTCCTTCCCTCAGTCAGAGCATTGAAGATGGGTCGTGGCTGGGTCTTCGAACATTAGAGATGTCCCAAATAGTTCGCCGGCGAATAGTTCCTGGCAAACATAGCTTGTTCGCGTTCGCTGCGGCGGGCGAACATATGCGATGTTCGGTCCGCCCCCTATTCGTCATCATTGAGTAAACTTTGACCCTGTACCTCACAGTCAGCAGACACATTCCAGCCAATCAGCAGCAGACCCTCCCTCCCAGACCCTCCCACCTCCTGGACAGCATCCATTTTAGATTCATTCGGAAGCTGCATTCTTAGTGAGAGGAGGACAGTGTAGCTGCTGCTGATTTAATAGGGAAATCGATAGCTAGGCTAGTGCATTCAGTGTCCACTACAGCCCTGAAAGACTCATCTGATCTCCGCTGTAAGGACAGCACCCCAAAAAGCCCTTTTTAGGGCTAGAACATCAGTCTGCTTTTTTTTTTTTTTTCCTGTGTAATCTAATTGCAGTTGCCTGCCTGCCAGCGTGTGTGTCAGGCTCACAGCGTATACTGTGCCCTCTTGCCCAGTGCCACCACTTATATCTGGTGTCACAATAGCTTGCATTTAAAAAAAAATGTGGGGGATTCAATCAGCACAACGCTATATGTAGGTGCACATTGCTATGGCGAAATATATATACAAAGAAAAAGACAATTTAAAAAAAAAAAAAACTTTTTGGACTGAAATAATAGCAGTCATTTTTTTCACAAGTGTGCATTTCAGGGCCTGCCAGGGCACAGTGTCACAACAGTGCAACTCATATCGGGTGTAACAGTGGTGCACATAAAAAAAACAAAAAACTTTTTGGACTGAAATAATAGCAGTCATTTTCCTTCACAAGTGTGCGTTTCAGGGCCTGCAAGGGCACAGTGTCACACCAGTGCAACTCATATCTGGTGTAACAGTAGTGCACATTTAAAAAAAAAATACAATTTTGACTGTAATAGATTGAATAGCAGTTAGTTGTCTGCAAGCGTGTCTGTCAGGCCTACAGCGTCTACTCTGCCAACTTCTGCCAGTGCACAGTGCCACTCATATCTGGTGTCACAGTAGCTTGCACGCATAGTACAACTTAACTAATCTAAAAAAAAATTACAGGCAGAGGCAGGCCACCCCGCAGGGGCCGTCGTGGTCCTGTGATTTCCTTTGGCCCTAGAATAATGCCCAGTGTTCAGAGGCCACGTACCCTGAACTCGAAAAGTTCTGAGGACATAGTTGACTGGCTAACACAGGACACCCAATCTTCTACAGCTTCCGCTCGGAACCTTGACGCACCATCCTCCTGCAGCTTAGCTTCGGGCACCTCTCAAGTTACCACTCGCCCGCCTGCTGCCACCACCAACACTAGCACCACAGCCGCTTCACTTGATCTGTCAGAGGAGTTATTTACACATCAGTTGGAAGAAATGAGTGATGCGCAACCATTATTGCCAGAGGATGTAGATAACAGGGATATGTTTCAGTCAGGCAGCATTACACACATGGATGTACGGTGTGATGATGATGATGTTGTACCCGCTGCTGCTTCCTTTGCTGAGTTGTCAGATACAAGTGAAGCGGTTGATGATGACGATGTGTCCGTGGATGTCACGTGGGTGCCCGATAGAAGAGAAGAAGAACAGGGGGAAAGTTCAGATGGGGAGACAGAGAGGAGGAGGAGACAAGTTGGAAGCAGGGGGAGGTCGTCGCAAGGAGCTAGTGGCACAGTCAAACAGCATGCATCGGCACCCGGGGTCAGCCCGACAGCACGCCAATCAACGCATTCTGTTGCCACCACCAGAATGCCGTCATTGCAGAGCTCAGCAGTCTGGCGGATTTTTTTTCGTGTGTCTGCCTCTGACAACAGCGATGCTATTTGCAACCTGTGCCAAAAGAAACTGAGTCGTGGGAAGTCCAACACCCACCTAGGTACAACTGCTTTGCGAAGGCACATGATCGCACATCACAAACGCCTATGGGATCAACACATGAGTACAAGCAGCACACAAACTCAAAGCTGCCATCCTCCTCCTGGTCCAGCATCTTCAGCCACGTCAACCACTGCTGTCCTCCTTGCCCCCTCTCAACCATCCGCCACTCCGTCTCTCGCCTTGAGCAGTTCCTGCTCATCTGCCCACAGTCAGGTGTCTGTCAAGGACATGTTTGAGCGTAAGAAGCCAATGTCACAAAGTCACCCCCTTGCCCGGCGTCTGACAGCTGGCTTGTCTGAACTCTTAGCCCGCCAGCTTTTACCATACAAGCTGGTGGAGTCTGAGGCGTTCCAAAAATTTGTAGCTATTGGGACACCGCAGTGGAAGGTACCCGGTCGAAATTTCTTTGCACAAAAGGCAATCCCCAACCTGTACTCGATTGTACAAAAGGAAGTAATGGCATGTCTGGCACACAGTGTTGGGGCAAGGGTCCATCTGACCACTGATACCTGGTCTGCAAAGCACGGTCAGGGCAGGTATATCACCTACACTGCGCATTGGGTAAACCTGCTGACGGCTGCCAAGCATGGAATGCGTGGCTCTGCAGAGGAGTTGGTGACACCACCACGAGTTGGTGACACGGCCTGCTGCCACCTCCTCTACTCCTCCTACTCCATCCTCTTCCATAACCTCCTCGGCTGTCCTCTTCTGCTGCTGCGTCTTGCTCCACATCAACGGCACCCCCCCCCCCCAGCTCCCCAGGTGCTATTCCACATCCCGGATACGGCAGTGTCACGCCGTCTTGGGGTTGACTTGCCTGAAAGCTGATAGGAGATGTAACAGGGATTAAACTGATAAGAATAGAACTACTTAACACACCACTCCTATCTGGTGGCACATTAGATTACACGCGCAGTGGCCCAAATTTGAAGTAGGAGGACCGACCAAGCATCTTTTTCCATCCCCCCGTTCCTAAAATCGATGCCATATACACGTCTTCTGATAGGGGACGTAACAGGGATTAAACTGATAAGAATAGAACAACATAACACACCACAACTATCTGGCGGCACATTAGATTGCACGCGCAGTGCCCCAAATTTGAAGTAGGAGGACCGACCAAGCATCTTTTTCCCTCTCCCCGTTCCTAAAATCAATGCCATATACACGTCCCCTGATAGGGGACGTAACAGGGATTAAACTGATAGGAATAGTACTACTTAACACACCTTATAATAACGCAGAGAGAGGCAACGCAGAGAGAGGAGTCTGAAGAAGAGGAGTCAGAGGAGGAAGGTGGCTTTGAGGAGGTGGAAGACCAACCACAGCAGGCGTCCCAGTGGGCTTGTTGTCACCTTTCGGGGACCCTTGGTGTTGTACGTGGCTGGGTGGAGGAAGAGACCTTCAATGACATCAGTGAGGACAAGGAACGGGACATGGCTAGCTTGGTATCCAACCTTGTGCAAATGGGGAGTTTGCGGTTGTGCAAATGAACTGTGTGCGGTGCGTTAAACGGGGAGTTTGGTCTGTCACTGTGAAGCGGGCGTAACCCTTACACTACCTGATCGATACAACATCATACCTGATGTTTTAAAGCACGTTTTTGCAAACAATTTAGGAATGTTAGGTGATTTATGCCCTTTATGGATTAAAACCCGACTCTGCGTCAACTACGTAATTTTCCATGGGAGTTTTGCCATGGATCCCCCTCCGGCATGCCACAGTCCAGGTGTTAGTCCCCTTGAAACAACTTTTCCATCACTATTGTGGCCAGAAAGAGTCCCTGTGGGTTTTAAAATCCGCCTGCCTATTGAAGTCTATGGCGGTTCGCCCAGTTTGCCAGTTCGCAAACATTTGCGAAAATTCGCGTTCGCCATTCGCGAACGGAAAATTTTATGTTCGCAACATCTCTATCCAACATGACAACAACCCGAAGCACACAGCCAGGATAACCAAGGTGTGGCTCCGTAAGAAGCATATCAAGGTTCTGGAGTGGCCTAGTCAGTCTCCAGACCTAAATCCAATAGAACATCTTTGGAGGAGATCTGTGTGGAGGATAGAGCCAAAATCCCTGTTGCAGTGTGTGTAAACCTGGTCAAAAACTGCAGGAGACATTTGACCTCTGTTATTGCAAACAAAGGCTTCTGTAGCAAATATTAGCACAGATTTTCTCAGGTGTTCAAATACTTATGTTCAGCAGTGCAAGACAAATAAATTCTTTAAAAATCATACAATGTGATTTCCTGATTTTTTTTTATTTATTCTGTCTCTCAGAGTGGGAATGCACCTAACAATGTGAATTTCAGACCCCTCCATGAAGGGGAGAACTTGCAAAATCGCAGAGTGTTCAAATACTTCTGTTCCTAACTGTATGCTTGGTGACACAACCTTTTTAATACAATGGGGCACATTTATGAAAGCTATCTAAAACAAAACTGCCCTCTTTGCCTATAGCAACCAATCACAGTGCAGCCATCATGTTTTAAGGGCAAAACCATAAAAAAAAACTTTTGCTGTGATTGGGTGTATTTTTGTACTTATCAATTGGTCTGTAATTACATTTAAATACCCTTTAGACCATTGGAATTTACTATACCTTATAGGACATTTATAAACGCAAGCAATGATACCTGCATATTTTCTTTAGTTGATGGGCGTACCATGAATAGATGCGTAGTCAAGGATTTTCACACGTGCTTTTATGGCATGGTTTGTAATAGGTTGCTTGTGTAAAGTCCCAAACACAGCTAAGGGCAAGAGGAACATGCTCTAAACAGTATTAGTCTGTTAGGAATACAGTCCCAGCGTATTCCCCAGCACTGTTCAGATGCAGGATGTGTTCACTGATTGCTCCTTCTCACCAATCCTATGTCAGCCATTCGAGGGCCAATGTCATAGGAATCATCCCAAATATGTTTATGGAGCGAGAAAAGCCGCAAGAACATAGGGAGGCTATACAGACTCCTCAAAGATGTTTCTTGGATTCCAACCTTTGACCTAGGTGGTTACGAGGCTCATGGTTCAATCTTAAGTTTCTTTTGTAGAAGACATCTTAAAGGGGGGTTCCAGGTTTACATCAGTAAAGCTTAATCAGTCTAAAAATGAAAAGTTCTACATCTTAATAAAGTTTATGTTTCAGTTCTCTACCATGTTGAAGGTATTTATTTGCTGTTGGTGAATTGGAACACTTGTTTATATACAGAGGCTGAAATCTAGTACATACTGTACCTTGTCCTGCTCTCAGCTAAGAAGAGATAATTAGACATTGATGTTAAAAAGTCTCATTATACTAACAGTAATTGGCAAGTGGGAATGAGGGGAAAAACTAATGTTAAAATTACAGAAATTATTAAGATTGATCATGTCTCTATAAAAATGTACTGGTATTGGTTGTGCAGTCTGCAAATGCTGATTAAGGCTACATTTGCATAAGAATGGCAGCATTGCACAGGGCTGTACTTAGGCAACCATGTAAGTCCTACAGATATCCATCAGATCCTCAGCCATGATCTTTCAAACCAATTATCATTCATATATGATTTGTAAACCTGTGGTGTCCAAAGGCAGCTAAAAGGAGTTATATCTCGCCAAAAAAAAAAAATCTAGAGTAATGCATGCCTTTATTTTAACTACATCAATTAAAAAATATTGTTTTCCAGTGTAATTTTGACAATTTTTTGCTCTTTTTTCACTCATTACTAGTGATGAGCAAAGTTATGAAAAATTCCATATGGCTGCTTCACCGAATTTCACAAAGAAATAAATTTTTTTACAAATTACTTCATCACAAATCACATTCCTTTGTAAGGGCTCATGAACACAAACGTATTTTCTTTCCATGTTCGTTCAGGTTTTTTTGCAGACCATATACGGAACCATTCATTTCAATGGGTCCACAAAAAAAAATGAAGTTACTCCTCATGCATTGCGTTTCCGTATGTCTGTTCCACAAAAGGATAGAACATGTCCTATTATTGTCCGCATTATGGACAAGGATAGTACTGTTCTATTAGGGGCCAGCTGTTCCGTTCTGCAAAACACGGATTGCACTCAGACGTCATCCATATTTTTTGCTGATCTGTTTTTTGCGGACCGTGTGCATGGGCCCTAAGTAGCAGGCACACTGACAGGGAACCGTGATCGCACTGCCCCCTGTCATTGAACCGTTAGGATGCTGTGTTCATTGCTGATCGCGGCATCTGATATTAAAATGGAGGCCTTTCAGGGTTTAATCAGGGTTTAAAAAACAAACATACTGACCCTATCCATTTCCTTGCAGAGAAGCCATCTTGATAGAAGAAACTGCGCAAAACCCAGCGTAGCGACGTCACCCTGCGCAAGATTTCACATGGTTTCTTCAATCAAGATGGCCGCGAAGTCCTCTCCACAAGCAAATGGACGAGGTGAGTATGTATTTTTTTGCCCCCATTTCAGGAAAAATAGATTTGTTACCACGAAACGTGAGGAAGTCTGGCTTTGCGTCAAATCAAATTTTTTCTGATATTCGTATTGAAATCAATTAATTTCTCTTCAATTCGCTCAACATTACTCATTACTATTACCTGTAGGATTTGTCTCTTCCCTTTCTGTGGGTGGGCAGCAGCTCCTACATTTATATAAGGAGGACAGCATAGCAGTGAGCTGCCTTTAGGCAATCTTGATTCTCCTTGACATCCATCAGATCCTCAGCCACGAACTTTCAAACCAATTATTATTCATCAATGATTTGAAAACATGTGGTGTCTAAAGGCAGCTAAAAGGGGTTATCCCACAAATTAAAATTAAAATATCTGGAGTAATGCCCCAAGGTTATACTAATAAATTGCACTATAGTATGTAATGGCATCCCCAATTAACCTCTCCATGTCAAGAGACATACATAATTATATATTTCTAAGAATTTAGAAATAAGGATGAGTGAGTTAATGAATGAAAGGTGTCTGGGCCACGTCACTACGATATCACTACACCGGTATGAGAGGAAGAACTAAACATTTGGGTCCACCACCGAATGCAGGAGAAGGTGGACCAGAACTTCAGCCGCAATAGAAACAGCAGGGGGCGCTACCAGAGAGGAAATATAATATACATCAAAACCTAACTAAATATTTTTATGGCGTGTGTATTGGGACAATATTGGGACATCAACACAATTCTAACTGCAGACTGAGCTTTAATTTGAGGAAATTTACATCCAAATCAGATGAACGGTGTAGGAATTCAACAGTTTGTATATGTGCCTCCCACTTGTTAAGGGACCAAAAGTAATGTAACAGAATAATAATCATAAATCAAACTTTCACTTTTTAATACTTAGTTGCAAATCCTTTGCAGTCAATTACAACCTGAAGTCTGGAACGCATAGACATCGCCAGACGCTGGGTTTCATCCCTAGTGATGCTCTGCCAGGCCTCTACTGCAACTGTCTTCAGTTCCTGCTTGTTCTTGGGGCATTTTCCCTTTCAGTTTTGTCTTCAGCAAGTAAAATGCATGCTCAATCAGATTCAGGTCAGGTGATTGCCTTGGCCATTGCATAACATTCCACTTCTTTCCCTTAAAAAACTCTTTGGTTGATTTTGCAGTATGCTTTCGGTCATTGTCCATCTGCACTGTGAAGCGCCGTCCAATGAGTTCTGAAGCATTTGGCTGAATATGAGCAGATAATATTGTCCGAAACACTTCAGAATTCATCCTGCTGCTTTTGTCAGCAGTCACATCATCAATAAATACAAGAGAACCAGTTCCATTGGCAGCCATACATGCCCACTCCATGACACTACCACCACCATGCTTCACTGATGAAGTGGTATACTTAGGATCAGGAGCAGTTCCTTTCCTTCTCCATACTCTTCTCTTCACATCACTCTGGTACAAGTTGATCTTGGTCTCATCTGTCCATAGGATGTTGTTCCAGAACTGTGAAGGCTTTTTTAGATGTCGTTTGGCAAACTCTAATCTGGCCTTCCTAATTTTGAGGCTCACCAATGGTTTACATCTTGTGGTGAACCCTCTGTATTCACACTGGTGAAGTCTTCTCTTGATTGCTGACTTTGACACACATACACCTACCTCCTGGAGAGTGTTCTTGATCTGGCCAACTGTTGTGAAGGGTGTTTTCTTCACCAGGGAAATAATTCATCAGTCATCCACCACAGTTGTTTTCCCTCGTCTTCCGGGTCTTTTGGTGTTGCTGAGCTCACCGGTGCGTTCCTTCTTTTTAAGAATGTTCCAAACAGTTGTTTTGGCCACGCCTAATGTTTTTGCTATCTCTCTGATTGGTTTGGTTTGTTTTTTCAGCCTAATGATGGCTTGCTTCACTGATAGTGACAGCTCTTTGGATCTCATCTTGAGAGTTGACAGCAACAGATTCCAAATGCAAATATCAAACTTGAAATGAACTCTGGACCTTTTATCTGCTCATTGTAATTGGGATAATGAGGGAATAACACACACCTGGCCATGGAACAGCTGAGAAGCCAATTGTCCCATTACTTTTGGTCCCATAACAAGTGGGAAGCACATATGCAAACTGTTGTAATTCCTTCACCATTCACCTGATTTGGATGTAAATCCCTCTAATTAAAGCTGACAGCCTGCAGTTAAAGCACATCTTGTTCGTTTCATTTCAAATCCATTGTGGTAGTGTATAGAGCCCAAAATTTTTGAATTGTGTCGATGTCCCAATATTTATGGACCTGACTGTATATCCAAAAAACTATCACCCTGCTTTTGTAAAAAAAACAAAAATCACTTGTAGGCTGTTAAAAATGTCACATTATAATTTTATGAATTATAACATCAATTTGTAGTACATGTTGTATTGAAATATTCAGAGTTTTGTATTAATTTAGCTGATTTTACACTGTATTTTCATACACAAAGTTCATTTGTGATCGTTATCATATCTCTAGATAATCTTGTACGCTTTACATACTATAAAGCTTAATCATTATCCCAAAGCCATATATTTAAGACGTAGTGTACTATACATTCACCTGTGTCAACTGCACCTTTTACAGTGTTACCTTGTGACCTGAACATTGCCATAAAGCCACAATGTACACAAAGTAGTTTAACATCACATAAGAGATAAATGACAAAATGTAAAAGTTTCATTAGAACATGGCACTAAAAAGTTAGGTTAAGAGCTCATGTACACAGCCATATTGTTGTTCTGTGTGCTATCAATTTTTAATACTGATCCATACAAGTCAATGGGGATATGCACACATTGTTTTTTTTCTCACTGATCCTGATATGAGAATCTCACTGCTATTCTTGTCCATTTTTGCTACTAAGAATAGCCATTTCTATTGATAGAAGTGAGAAAAAATGATGCACGAGGAAGTGTTTACTGTGATAGTATGATGTATGCACTATGTAATTCAAAAAGGCTATATATGGGTACGAAAAAGTTAACTGGCTGTTCTTAGTGTTAGTTGCTGTCTGGTCCAATTTCCTTTGGTTAGTGCATTCTGCTTTTCATCAAGCAAGAGAGAGGATGTGTCTAGTGTGTGCTGCTGCTAAGTAGACAAAAAAAGAATCCTTCTCCAAGAAGACACCATTCCTGTCAGTGAAAGCTTCTAGAAAAGCAACTTTACAGGGAACTAACTTCTGAGTTATTGCAGATGGTTGAAGAAAATGTAAGGGCCGTGCTTAGACTGAATAAAGAGTGAATAAAGGTAACACATGCATACAGATTAAAATTTTACTGCCTGTGGTTTGCGTTATATTACTTCTGGAGCCTGCCACACTACCGAGATGGACTTGCCATCTGATCTAGGACTGCACCCCACAGTTGGGGATTGCAGAGAAACATTGAGAAATTGCATGCCTTTAGTCAATTGGGAAGATTGCTAGCTATGAAGAGAGAAACTCAGGGAGGACCACCATTATAATACCCACCTCCTATACACAGTCTTTTGGAAGAGCCTACTCTGTAAAGTATCTTAGAACTGTGTTTATACATAACTCCTATCATTCATTCAGTAAAGTAGAGTTTTTTTTTTAATCAAAACAACCTGGTCATTGGTCTCCACACCCAGCACAGGTTGGTTAGTCCCTGTTCTCTTGCCTTGCACCATCATAGCTACATAGTTACATAGTAACATAGTTAATACGGTTGAAAAAAGACATAAGTCCATCAAGTTCAACCAAGGGATAGGTGGAGATGCAAATCCCAGAAGGAATTGAGACTCAGATTTCTACACGTTTTCCTAAGCATTTATGTTTTCTACTTTTAAGAATTTGTCTAAACCCTTTTTGAAACTGTCTACTGTTCCTGCTGTGACCACGTCCTGAGGAAGTCTATTCCACAGCTTCACAGTTCACAGTAAAGCAGCTTTGACGCTTCCGGAGACTGACCTTTTTCCTCTCCAATCAGAGGCAGCGCCCCCTTGTCTTTTGAGCACATTTTACATGGAACAGCTTTTCACTGTATTTTTTGTATGCCCATGTATATATTTGTATAGGTTAATCATGTTCCCCCTTAGACGTCTCTTCTCAAGACTAAATAAATTAAATTCTTTTAATCTTTCTTCATAACTAAGACCCTCCATGCCCCTTTTCATTTTAGTTGCTCTTCTCTGTACTTTTTCCAGCTGTAGTGCGTCCTTTCTATTTACTGGTGCCCAGAACTGAACTGCATATTCCAGATGAGGCCGCACCAACGCTTTGTAAAGTGGTAATATTACATCCCTGCCCCGTGAGTCCATGCCTCGATTTATGCATGACAATATCATGGGCCTCCTAGCCAAAACCAGGCATGAGACCCTGAAAGTCCAGGCTGTGCTTCAAGGGTAAAAAAGGTTGTGCCCCTCCACTCACAGCCTGTGGGAGCACTGGAGCAGGGTTAGCCACCCTGAGGACTACAACCTCCCTTATTGACACACCACTATCTTCTTGGCCTCACGCCTCCCCTTCAGGCAGACACATTGCATACTGTATGTGATGTATGTGCACATAACCTAAATCCTCCAAATCACTTATTAATCTTTTGCGGACCAAGACATTATAGTCCATAGGGTACAGCAACACAATCAGGTTTCCAAATTCAGTTTTGTAATCCAAAACTAGTAAATTAAAAAAGGAGAAGTCGTATCTGTCCTTTATGCTTTCTCTCTTTTTGTGATTCCCTCCTGATTTGCCTTTCAAAAGTGTATCAGGAAACATCACTCCATGTCCGTACCCTTTTAGGCGTTGTTGTGGGACTTAAGGTAAATATTTATGACTATGCCAAACCATGTAGGATTAGTGCAGAGGGATCCAAACTCTAAGACATTGAAACTCAGTAAAATGAAGGGACATGTGATATGCAGTACGAGGTATAGCCCAAAAAAAAATATGTCTATCTACACATGAGGATGCAGCATCAATAACTGCAGTATTTAAACCTTGTATTTGACTGTCACAAATGCACATATGCTGTGCTGGTGCACTGAACTTGCAGAAAATGGCCGCCGACGCTGTGGGGGTTTAAGCCGGCTGAGCCCGCGATACCCCAGTATTATGACTTACTCCACCTTTTGCAAAAGTGGCTACAGCCTGATGTGCTGAGTCCCACGGCTATGCTAGATATACTTTTGGCTGACATATTCTGGAGGGCACTGCCACCCCCTCTCCAGCACTGGATCGGCCAGGTAACTCCTGGAAATGCCCTAGAAATCATGGACCTGGTGGAACGCTATGAGGCCATTAAGAATCTCAAGGGGGGTTCTTTTGGGAGGAGGGCAGGCAAACTCCAGAACTCCCCACCCCAGGCCCACCGGTATGAGCCAATGAAACCCCCCAGGAGGTCCTCCCTGAGGGCCGGTCCCAGTTAATCTGCTGGTGGTGTCAGGAACCTGGCCACACCAGGGCTGAGTGTCCTCATCGGGTTGAGCCCATGGACACTAATTGTGGTTACCGACAATCGTTATATGCTAGGAAACTGTGTGCCACTGGTACCCCGGAGGCTCTAGACCACTTGTGTCAGGTGGAAGTGGGAGACACTCAAGTGGAGGCGCTGCTGTACTCAGGAAGCTTGGTGACCCTGGTAAGGGCTACCCTGGTGCAGTCCACTGAGTATACTGAATGGAAAGTTGGGGTGATGTGCATTCATTGAGACTTGCTGGTGTCTCGAACCACTGTGGCCGGCAGGTGGACCCACAAAGTGGCAGTCATAATAGGGAGAGACTTTCCAGGTTTCCCTGCCTTATGGCCGGTTGTGAGAGTTACGGATACCCCTGAGACAGGAATAAGCCCAGGAGATTTGCTTTGTTCAGGGGGACAGCCAGAACCCTGGGAACCTGAGGCCGAAGGGCCAGCAGTAGGGGTGACCGCCACTTTGGTGGAAGAGGGGGAGACAACCCCGCATAGGGTAATGATGGGAGACGTGGAGGAGTTGCCACAGAGTCCTGGGTTGGCAGACCTCAACGTCTCCGGGGAGAACTTCAGTAAAGCCCAACGCCGAGACCCAACCCAATCCCGGGCTTTTGTAAAAAGTGGTAATACTTGATGTTGTACCCCAACAACCTGGGGCCGAGTTGATGTTTCCCCATTTTGTGGTCCACCAGAATATGCTATATTGGGTAAACCAGCTGCAGGGTGAACCTGTTGAACAGTTGGTGGTGCCCAGGGCCTATCGAAAACTCGTGTTATAGTTAACCCACCAACATTTACTCGGGGGTCATCCGGGACTGCAGAAGACACAGGACCAGATACTACAATGGTTTTACTGGCCCAGTGTCTTTAGAGAGGTGGATGACTTTGTAAGTCTTGCCTGACCTACCAAAAAACTAGCCCCCATCACCTGTTCAGCAGTCCCTTAGTGCCCCTCCCGATTATCGAGGTACCATTTGAGAGAATCGCTATGGATCTGGAAGGCCCAATACCGAAGTCCGCCAGGGGGCACCAACAATTCTTGGTCGTCCTGGTCTACGCCACTCGGTACCCGGAGGCGGTGCATGCAACATACATCGGCCAAACTCATAGCAAAAGAGTTAATGGAGATGTTTTCCCGAGTGGGGATACCCAAAGAGGTTCTGACTTACCAGGGACTCCTTTTATGTCCAAGGGTCCAAGGTCATGCGGGAAATCTGTAAGTTGCTAAATATCAAACAGATACGGGCATCCATTTATCACCCGCAAACTGACGGCCTAGTAGAAAGGTTTAATCAAACGTTAAAAAACTATGTGGAAACGAGTAGTAGCTATGGATGGAAAGGACTGGGACCTCCTTCTGCCCTATCTTATGTTCGCAATGCGAGAAGTGCCCCAGGCCTCTACTGGGTTCTCGCCCTTTGAACTACTATATGGCAGACATCCACGTGGTCTGTTGGATATAGCCAAAGAGGCGTGGGAGCAACAACCCACACCATATAAAAGTGTTGTTGAATACGTCACCCAGATGCAGGAACGTATGGAAACCATGTTGCCGCTGATAAAGGAACATATAAAGGCAGCTTAGCGAGCTCAAAGTCGGGTGTATAATTGGCAGGCTCGGGTCCGGATCTTTAACTCGGGAGATCGGGTTTTGGTTCTGGTACTGACAGTGGACAGTAAGTTACTGGCTAGGTGGCAGGGACCCTACGAGGTACTCGAAAAGATTGGAGAAGTAAACTACAAGGAACACCAGCCAGGGCGGCGGAAGCCGGACTAGGTGTACCATGTGAATTTACTCAAACCGTGGAAGGATAGGGAGACCAGTACTGACGATAGCCCGCAGCCGAGTTTTCTAGGGGGAGAGGATCCGGCCCCTAAGTCTGATGTAAGGGAAGCGGTTGCCACAGTGAAGATTGCTGACAGCCTCTCCTCTAAACAGACTCAGGAGGTTAGGGACTTCGTCAGCAGAAACACGGATGTGTTCTCAGACCTCCCTGGATGCACTTCCATAATCCAGCATGACATTGTCACTGAGCCTCAGGCCAAAATCCGGTTGAAAGCATACCGGGTACCCAAGGCTCGGCGACAGGCCATCTCTGAGGAAGTACAACTAATGCTGCAACTAGACATCATCGAGGAGTCTAGAGTGGGCCAGCCCTATAGTACTGATACCCAAACCGGATGGGAAGTTGCAGTTTTGTAACAATTTTCAAAAATTAAACGAGGTATCTAAATTCGACGCGTATCACATGCCCCGCGTAGACGAGCTGATTGAGAATTTAGGACAAGCCCGGTATTTTTCTGTTTTGGACCTCACCAAAGGGTACTGGCAGGTACCCTTAACGGAGGCTGCCAAAGAGAAAGCAGCCTTTATCACACCAGAGGGGCTGTACCAGTATAAGGTGTTAGTCTTTGGTCTGCATGGTGTCTCCGCCACTTTCCAAAGGCTAATGGACATTGTGCTGCGACCACATCGTCGGTACGCTTCAGCTTACCTGGACGATATTGTCATCACAGTACAGACTGGGAAAGTCACCTGCCAAAAGTGCAGGCTGTAGTAGACTCCCTTCGAAAAGCTGGACTAACTGCTAACACAAAAAAATGCGCGATAGGTTTAGAGGAGACAAAATACCTGGGGTATGTCATTGGGCGCGGAGTGATCAAACCCCAAGTAAACAAAATAGAGGAGATAAGAAATTGGCCCCGACGTGTCACCACTAAACAAGTAAAGTCGTTTCTAGGAATAATAGGCTATTACATGAGATTTGTTCCCTACTTTGCCACGATAGCCGTGCCCTTGAGAGAGCTCTTGAAGGGATGAAAATCAGTGATGGTTCGCTGGGATGAGCGGGCGGAAGAGGATTTTTCCACTTTGAAGTCAGCCCTGTGTGGGTCACCGGTTTGTGGTACAAACAGATGCCTCCGAAGTAGGCCTCAGTGCTGTACTCTCTCAGGAAGTCAACGGGGAGGAGCATCCCGTTGTCTTTTTAAGCTGCAAGCTCACCTCAGCCGAAACCAGGTATAGTATAGTGGAGAGAGAGTGCTTGGCTATCAAGTGGGCACTCGAGTATCTCCGCTACTATTTGTTGGGGAGAAAGTTCTGCCTGGTGACTGACCACTCCCCTCTTAAGTGGATGAGCCAGGCCAAAAAGAAATGCCCGAGTCACCAGGTGGTTCCTGTTCATACAGAACTTTAAGTTCTCCATGGAACACAGGGCAGGCCGGTTGCAGGGAACGTGGATGCCCTGTCCCGGGTATACCGTATGGTAGGTTTTCCCCCCCTCAGGGTTGAACAAATGGGGGGTATGTAAGAAGGTACCTGGAATCATCGTGGATGGAAGGTATGTGTCACCGAGGTTCCTGAAGTAAGAGCCGGTATTTTATGTGTCAGCAGCAGCTATTGCTAATTGACACCTTGAGAGTTAGCATGGCTGTCATAGCTAATCCGGCACGGCTCTTACTGGGAGTAGTCAAAGTGCTGGGTGGGTGACTACGCCCCATGTTCCAGGCCGGGTTTTGCCAGGCATAAAAACCAGCCAGCACTGCCAGGTGTGTGTATTTACCTCCCTCTGACAGTGGAGCTCAGGAGTCTGTGTGCTGTGCTGGGATTTGAGGTTTGAGCCGTGCTGGAGGACCAGGCCCCTCTAAATGCGAACAGGACGCCTATGGACTTGATGAGGCTGAACTCATAGCAGGGTGTGAATTAACACCCAGGAGAAAAGGTGACTTTTATTGTTTAAGGATTTTTCTTGTGTGTGAACAAACACCAAGCCACTTGCGTTTTTTGATACAGCTTATCTGCATTTTGTTATACACCAATGTGTGAATAAACACCGCTGTTTGATTCAAGAACTGTGTACGTGGCCTCTATACTACATCCGCTAGTCCTAACTACCAGAGCGAATCCCCACAGAACAGACAGCTTTTTTTAAAGTTTCAATAGTAAATGTCACCGCCAGTTCTGTGAGAAGGTCTGGCAGACGTTCTTCTCTACCTCTTGCATGACGTTCTTTGTTTTGGTTTCACTTTGTCATCTCCTTTCCTTCTCCCAGGTGTCACCTATTTAGACTAATTGTCTCCCTTTATATTCCCTCCCATACTGCCTCACTTTGCGGTTTATACTACTTCCTGGATGAGGTGTTTACTGCTGGAGGCTGCTGCTGCTGTTTCCTCAGATAAGTATTTTTCCTTTATTTGTGTTTCCTTGCTGGCTTCATTCTAGGTGACCCTGACTCAGTCCGTATTAAGTGCAGGGAGCCGGTGGTCGTATCCCCTCACTATTATAGGGTTTTCAGGTGTCACACAGTATTAGGTACGTGGGCATGCAATCGTCTACCATAGAGACCCTTGCATGGGCGTAGCAGTCAGGGAGAGCTCTAGGGGTTTTATAGGGCTCACCCATATGCTCCTTAGTTTGGGATCAAGCCAGTCGGATGTTTATTTAGAAGTTCCAGCTTTCTGCAACATCATCCTTGACAGTAAATAGTCTTATTGCCAGAACCCAATATCATTCTACTGCAAACGCTGAGCAATTGCACATTTTTTTTCTTGTAAACCATTTCAGTGCATTTTGCATGTTATTAAACGCGTTACATATTACTGCAAGTTAACAGGTAGTTACAGCAAAAGCATTTTATGGCCATGTAAATATCCGCGGAATATAGCAGTGCTGTGTAAGTGCATAAAATAAATAAATAATGACAATATTATACCTGTTTTATTAACCTTTTTGAATTATAGCCTATGCCTTTTACGGCAATAACACCGGTATTATACCCATGTTATTAAATGCATTGAATTATAGCAAAAGTATTTTACAGCGATCATGCCATTACAGGTGCATCTCAATCAATTAGAATATTGTTGAAAATGTATTTCAGTAATTTAATAAAAAATTTGAAACTCATATCTTATATAGAGTCATTACACACAGAGTGATCTATTTCAAACATTTATTTATTTTATTGTTCATGCTTATGCCTTACAACTAATGAAAAAGCACAAGAACGTACCGTATTTTTCGCCCTATAAGACGCACTTTTTCCCCCCCAAAAGTGGGGGGAAAATAGCAGTGCGTCTTATGGGGCGAATTCTGATGATTTCGCAGTATTTTCAATGATACACCCGCCGTGATGCCGTGCGGCGGGTGTATCAGCTGTGAGGGAGGAGGGGCTGGGGGCCGGCATCTGCTTTTATAATGACAACAGGGCCATGTGCAGTGACTGTATTGTACTACACGGGCCCCGCTCACTGTATAATCGTATCTCTAATAGTTAATTATGTATATACCGGAAATCACATAATCAGTGCTACTTACAACTACAAGCGCTCGGTAGGTAGCAGAGAGGAGGGAAGAGGCAAGCCGGGAGGACGGGCGGGCGGCGCGTCACTCACTACGTCACGCGCCTGCGCCGCCCACTTTATGAATGAAGCAGGCGGCGTGGGCGCATGACGTAGTGACTCACGCCGCCCGCCCGTCCTCCCAGCCTGCCTACTCCCTCCTCTCTGCTACCTACCGAGCGCTTGTAGTTGTAAGTAGCGCTGATTATGCGATTATCGGTATATACATAATTAACTATTACAGATACGATTATACAGTGAGCGGGGCCCGTGTAGTAGAATACAGTCAATGCACGGGCCCCGCTGTCATTATAAAAGCAGATGCGACCCCCACCCCCTGTATTGAGGGTCATTCACTACAGGGACACTGTTATGGAGGGGATCTGTGGATGACACATAGCATAAGATGCTATATATGTGTCATCCACAGATCCCCCCCATAACTGTCATACACAGATCCCCATAACAGTGCCATCCAGAGACCCCAATAAGAGCCACCCACAGATCCCCCATAAGTGTCACCCACAGATCCCCCATAAGTGTCACCCACAGATCCCCCATAAGTGTCACCCACAGATCCCCCATAAGTGTCAACCATAGATCCCCCATAACAGGGCGTTACCCACAGATCCCCCATAACAGTGCGTCACCCATAGATCCCCCATAACAGTGCGTCACCCACAGATCCCCCATAACAGTTCGCCATCCACAGATCCCCCATAACAGTGCGCCATCCACAGACCACAATTAGTTCAAAACCCACCAAAAGCACACCTATTGGTTCAAAATATTTTTTTTCTTATTTTCCTCCTCAAAAACCTAGGTGCGTCTTATGGGCCGGTGCGTCTTATAGGGCGAAAAATACAGTATCTCCCAAAATTTGAATATTGTGAAAAAGTTCAATTGTGTAAACTCATGGTGTCTCACTGTAATCAGCTTATTAACACAATGCGCCTGCAAAGGTTTCATAAGCCTTTATATGGTCCCTCAGTCTGGTTCAGTAGGCTACACAATCATAGGGAAGACTGTTAGCTTGACAGTTGTCCAGAAGACAGTCATTCACACTCATTGATGCCTCTACATTACCGCTACACAGTCACCACTACTAGTACTACTACCCCAACACAACCTCACGCACATCTACTTCCTTGTCTGTTACATGCCGTGCTGCTACTGCTGCCACTGCTGATGCGGCCACATGCCACTATTACCCTATAATTTCTGCTGCTACTGTATTTCCGATAAAAGGGAGAATTTTTCTAGGCTGGCAACTTCACTGCGGAGTCAATAAGCCTCTCATACAAGTTATCTCCATAGTCTCAACTTTGCATTCACCTCCCCTCAACACTGGTACAGTATGCTCCACAATGTCACTTTTTCTTCACTTAAATAGGTTTTAAAGCTTTCTCGTTACATCTTTTGCTCCTTTCTGGCAGTTTTTTTTTCCAGGGCTGTTCTCTGTGCTTACTTCACTGTCTTTCACTGTTCTGATCTACTCCTTCCTATGGGTGGGTTGAAATGCCCCCCCCCCCCCTGCCCGATCCTACTCCTGGGATTATGGTGTGGGGTGGCATAAGGTATGGTAGCTATACCCCTTTAGTCTTTACTTCACATACATTAACAGCTCAGTGTTACATTGATTTGGTTGTGGAACCAGTGGTACAGCAAGAAGCCATTTTTCAACAGGACAACACCATGTTGCTCCTGCTACTGTGAACAGCCCGCATGGTGTAATGTGTCTCATCGAGCACAACGTCCACCAATGTCATTGGTCGGCAATTGCAAAGGGAGCTGCCAGCAGTGGATCTTAATGAAATGCATGTCCAAGTGCATTCAGCATGGCAGAACATTCCTCAGACAACCATTAATAACCTCATTGATAGAGTGCCAAGGCGTGTAAGTGCATGTATTTCTGCACGTGGTGCTCATATTTGATACTGAATAAATCGAAAATATTTTATTTCCATTTTTTTTAATCAATCCTATCATTTCCAAAAATCAACGACCTTTCTTTCTTTGGGTAGCAATTTCAATTTCAAGGAGTGAAATGTGAATATGTTTTTTTTTATGTTGTAACCTTTATTTGATAAAATATTTTTTTTTTACTTTTGCAACATTACTTTTTCATTATTCTTTTGAATGTGTATTTTTGCATATTATTGCCTGTGCACACAGCTCAATAACAACAGCAGCTGAACCCCCAAGATCTTCATCACATAACTGCATAGCATTGTGCAAAAATCTATTTCATGGTGTACTAAGGAGTTAAAAATCTAAATGAAAGTATTTAAGGGGTTTGCCAGATTGCATCAACATCCTTTAAAATAATTATTTATGAAAGTCGCTGTCATTTTGTAATGTATTTCTTTTATCTTTATTGCTGCTATCTCCTGTTCTGAGCTGTGGTCACATGACCATGTCCATGCCACTCTTTCTTATTTCCTGTGATGTTATGTCCATGGGCGTGTCAGAGCAGCAATTGGGGGAAGTGATAGGGCAGTGTCTATGTCACTAGGTGTGTGGAAGGAGCTATAAACTAGCTGGGCCTTGTTAGGGGCAGCGCTGGAGTTCTGGTAAAGAAAGGAGAAGTGGGTTTGGTTGCATACAGCAACAGGAAGTGGTACGTATGGGATGAAAACCAGAATGATTTTCTTGCATATTGAAAATGGGTTGTAGAGGGAAGTCAGGTGGGCGTATGTATGTATCTGCCCCTTCATTGATATGTGAAGATATGTATGTATATGGGCCCCCTTATATAGCCAATAGGGATATATATTCCCTGTATGGCCGTGTATATATTACCTCTTATGTATATGTATATATGAGGATGTGTGTATGCAGTGCATACATCTGTATATGTGTATCTGCCATGGCTCTCCTACCTGGCTCGCCAATGTTATGGGGGAATATTAATTACCAACATTTATGCAAATATTGATAATTAATATTCATAAATAGGAGGGGCCGACTACCGATGACTCCGTCTATTTATACCTTTAATGAATAATACTTTCACTTTACCTTACGCTAATCACTAAACTAGCTGCATGCGACTTACTAACTACCGCTAGTAACCACACGTTACACAGTAGGTGCAAATAACACACAGTATTTATTAACACCTACAGTACACAACGCACGCAATGCACTAACAATACAGTACTAAAAATACTGTACTAAACTACACTACACAATCCCAAATTCCACCCACAAACTAACTATACAATACACTTACACACACACACATTAGGAGCCCACCCAACCTGGACTAAAAACTATCCCTAAGAACGAAGGGTTTACAGTGGCGCTGCAAGAGTAAATGCAGGCCACAGACACAGGGTTACAGGGATTAACCCAGAATAGGGAGCGGAGATGCTCCTATAGGGTTAGGGTGGAGGATTGGTGGTCCAGGGGTTAAGGGTAGGGGTGCAGAACAGGGGTACAGGTGACAGGGATAAGGGTATATCAGGGAACAGGGGTAATAGGGGTAGGTAGGGCCCACAGGTAAGGGTTGGTATAGGGTTAAATCGGTGGTGGTATAGGGAGGATTGGTGGTATAGGGAATAGGGGTATATATGTCCGTGGGGCTACAGGTATAGGGTAGGTATTCGTTGGTGGGATAGGGTAGTTAGGGGTTAATGATACCTATGCTCATTTCCAGGGTGGGTTGCTCATCTCTAGGGGGGTCCTTCTGGTCCGGGCTGCAGGTTACTTCTCCAGCGGCACGTCATGGAGCTGCTCTCTCCCATGTGTCTCTCCTTGTAGTCCAATTCCAAGAGACCTTCCCTTTGTCTTGGACTCATATATAAGTCACTCTCACTCCCCCCCCCCTTCCCCTTCCCTCCTCCATCCAAGGAGCAGGGATATAACATCATCGTGTGCGTGTGACGGAATGCATGCACTCAGACTGCAGCAGATAACTGACTGGCCCCCTGAGGCTCAGAATCTGTACAGTCAAAGACACCATGGCACCACACACACACCCATGTCATAAACACCAGGTGGGGGAGAGCATAGTAAGCTGGGGAAACTCAACAAAAGGCCTCAGATCTATTGATCCCTTAGCCTTTGAAGTCACCAGCCACCTGGAGGCATAAAATTGGCCGCATTTAAGTATATATATATGTATATAGATACTTGGGGCACATCTATATGCACATATATACTCATTATAAACCTGGGGCATACATGGGCAGTTATAGGCCCATATATATATATATATATATATATATATATATATATACACACATACATACATATACACACACATATATATATATATATATATATATATATATATATACCTGGGGAGAGCCATGGCAGATACACATATACAGATGTATGCCCTGCATACACACATCCTCATATATATATCTACATAAGAGGTAATATATACACGGCCATACAGGGAATATATATCCCTATTGGCCATATAAGGGGGCCCATATACATATCTACACATATCAATGAAGGGGCAGATACATACATACGCCCACCTGACTTCCCTTTACATGGGTCAAGAGAGTCCACATTGAAAAAGAAAAAGCATTAGGTAGATATTCATGAGGTAAGCAACTACATGAGTATATATGTTAAAAAACCATAGTAATGCCATAAAACCCCTTTAAAGGTGATACATGTATGATCATTGGTCAACCACAGGGGTAGACAACAGAGGTCCCCAATCCCCCATGTTGGAATGGAGTGGGAGTGTGCATGCATAACCATCAATTCATTCACAGTCTATTACACCAGTGTTCGATTCACTTAGTAAACTTGGGGACCCCCATCCTTGCAATCTGTGGGAGTTCCAGCAGTTGGACTGCAGTAAGAATAGATGTATTACCTACTGTATCCTGTGGATAGGTGATACCACCAAGATTCACACTCTTATGATGAGAACCTGCTGCCATTTGACTCTTGGCTTTCAGGAATCATAAGTGCTGGTGGCTTATATCAATTCATATTCACCAGTCCTTGGCTACTAGAGCACAAGACACTACCAGATCTCTACAAGATTTCCATAGTTATATATACATTTTATATCTCGGTATTACTTATAATGGGAAATTCTGATTAATGTTGGGGTCTTATATAACTTCTTACTGAAGGTAGTTTATAGGTCTTAGGTTGTTTTAGGGATTTTTTTTCTTTATTTGACCACACAAATAAAATTGGATTTTGCGTGGTCACAAATTACCCTATAATTATGACCACATTCACAAAATGTTCCACTTCCATCTCCGCATACACACTCAATGACAAGAGAATGGAAAGCTTCCCTTGCCAAGGCATGCTCCTTCCATATATTTTGTTTACCACAATGTTTTTGTTTTCTTGGCACCAATACTACAATGATGATACAAGTACACCAGAACATTTTTCCATAAACCTTCCAGATAATTTGTAGTGTTGATTTTTTCAGATAAAGCGTAAGGCAATCAATCAAACCCTGCAACCTCTACATTGTTTTCTAGGACAGCAACTTTCATACGAGTGTGAATGTTTCTGATACTGCAGTGTAGCCAATTCAAGTGAATGAGAATGAGCTGTAGAACCAGGCACAGCCACTCATAGGCATTGCTGTGCCTGGATACAATGAAGGCTGTTATGCCCCAGTGATCACTGTTTCCACATTCTCCTGGGATCTGTTTGGGTTCCTGGTGTTATCCTCCCATTCTTTATACACTGATGTGCTCCAATGGTGTATTAAATAGATCATAGGCACATCCTATTGTCGAGGGAAATGATAAAATCCAGTTGTCAGTTAGGCCTGGATACATGGATAATTTTTTTTTTTAATACAAGCATTTACTAGCAGACATGTAAGGAGAGAGGACAACTCCTCTAATATCCAGTGGCTCAAAGGTGATGCCTTCTCTAACTGTAGCTTATCCCTTTTTTCTTCTTTATTCAGCAAAGACCACCATGACAACTTCTCTTGACTACTGCAGAGTTTGCTGACAGGACATCTTTGGCCTCTCCCTTCTGCAGACATCTCCACCTTCTATACCAAGACAAATAAAGACAGGATCCAAACCAATGTCCAGAATAAATACAAACCCCGTACCAAAACCCCTAAACAAACACAGATGCCAGACCCCCTAAATTATCACAGCCCCCAGACTACCCTAAACAAGTACGAATCCAGATCAGACCCAGAGCAGATTCCCTATATACTAACCCCTAAATTAATAAAGACCCCCTAAATACAGACTCACACTCTCCCTTTGTGAAACCTCCTTGCTGTTCTGTCCTCTTGTTTTAGGACCTGCACAGATATGGACATTTTGACCTTATCAGTATAGGACCTTTAACAAGAGCTGCACAGATCTGGTAATGTCACCTTTTTTGTGCAGGTCCACAATATGCATCTAATTGTTGAGCACTTTGCGCAGCCAACGTCCCTGCCCAATCCTCCATATTTAAAAAAAAAAATCAAATCTTTATATGTGCTTTTTTACAACAAAAATAACATAGTAAATACCCCTTCCCAACCCCCTCCTTCCCCCACCCCCCCAATCCCCCATAATTTAATCTGCTACTGATGAGCCAACAAAAGGTCAGCACGGTGGCTCATCGTTAGAACTGGTCCTTGCAGCACTGAGATGCTAGGGTATAATCTGACCAAGCACAACATCTGCATGGAGTTTGTATGTTCTCCCCATGTTTGCATGGTTTTCCTCCAGGTACTCTGGTTTATTGCCACACTCCAAAGACATACTGATAGGGAATTTAGATTGTGAGCCCCACTGGGGACAGCAACTGATTGGGGGACATTTATCAAATCCAGTGTAAAGGTAAAGTGGCTTAGTTGCCCATAGTTACACAGATTCCATTTTCATTTGTTTAAGAGCTCCTTTGGAAAACGATAGGTGGAAACTGATTGGTTACTATGCGCACCTAAGGCGGGTTCTCATCAGCGTTAGGAATTCCGTTATAACGGAATATAATGGAATTTTAGGACAGAATGCAAAACGGAACCCTTTAAGAGGTATTCTGTTTTGCTCCGTTCTAATATATTTCTATGGGCACATATAAAGGTTCTGTTTTTTTCTGTTATGCATGACAGAAAAAAAAAGTCCTGTCAACACTATAACAGAATTCCTAATGCTGATGAGAACCCACCCTAAGCCAGTTTTCCTTTACACTAGTTTTGCGCATCGGAATATTGACAGCGCTATATATGTAAGTAAAAACATATGGCACCTGCTGAACAAACAAAACACATAATAACTCAATAGTAGGGTTGAGAGAACCCGAACTGTATAGTCCGGGTTCGTACCGAACTTTAAGATTTATTGACCCCGGACCCGAACCTGAACATTTTAGTAAAAGTTCGGGTTCGAGTTCGGTATTCGGTGATTTAATAGCGCGTGTTGAAAAGCTGCAGGGTAGCCAATCAACAAGCGTTTAACTTGTGTGCCCTTAGAAGCCATCACAGCACTGCCTACTAATGGCATGGCTGTAATTGGCCAGTGCAGCATGTGACACAGCCTCTATATAAGCTGGAGTCATGTAGCGCAGCACGTCACATCAGCTCTTACTAGTGTAGGGAGAGGATGCTGTAGCTGTAAGGGAGATATTAGGAAAAATTGTGTTGTTTTTGGTGTTAAATCTGCAAACTACAGCGATTATTTTTGTGGGTGCTATGCTACATTTTTGTACCCCTGAGCCCAGTGTCACAGAGAATTAAGCTTTAATCAGTCTGTTTGTTAGGTGGGCGTCGGCGACCATTTTTGCAACTGCAGTGCACTTGCAACTGCATGTGTGCCAGGGACATTACTTTAATCCTGTTCTGGTATCTCAGTGGGCGACATCTAGGCATTTTTTAAGGACACCTGCACTGCATATGTGCCAGGGGAAGGGAAAATAATATAGGTAATCCGTCTGTGACTTCAGGGCCCCAGGGGGGGGAGGACATATTCAAATTTTTTTCTGTGAAGTACCCCTGTGCTTAATATCTGACAGGGAAAATCTATTAATTAAATCCATCTGTTAGATTCCAGGGGGACAAATTCCCTTTTTTTGGCGGTCAAGTACCCCTGCGGCCTGCAGTGCATACCTGCCAGTGAAAATAATTCAATTACATTAGTCTCTCACATATTTGTGTGACCTAAAGCGATTTCTTCTCTTTTTGACACCGGCACTGCATATCTGACAGTCAAATAAAATCAGTAAATACTGCTGTTACATTGTCGGTTGACAAATTCCCATTTTTTGTGCTAGAAAGTAAATTTTTTGGTCTGCGCTGGATTTCTGACAGTCCCAATTTTTTTTTAAATACTGCTGTTACATTGTCGGTTGAAAAAAAAATCACACTTTTTGTGCTAGATAGTACATTTGCGGCCTGCGCTGCATTTCTGACAGTCCAATAAAACCGTTAAATACTGCAGTTACATTGTTGGTTGAAAAAAAAGCACACTTTTTGTGCTACTGCGCTGCATTTCTGACAGTCCAATACAACCAGTCAATACTGCTGTTACATTGTTGGTTGACAAATTCAAATTTTTTGTGACCGTGAAGTAATTGTATTACATTCGCCTGTCACACTGTTGTGTGACCTCAAGAAATTTTTTCTCTTAATGACACCGGCACAGCCTTAGGCCTCATGCACACGACCGTTTTTTTTTTTTAAGGTCCGCAAAAACGGGGTCCGTAGGTCCGTGACCGTTTTTTCGTCCGTGGGTCTTCCTTGATTTTTGGAGGATCCACGGACATGAAAAAAAAGTCGTTTTGGTGTCCGCCTGGGCGTGCGGAACCAAACGGATCCGTCCTGAATTACAATGCAAGTCAATGGGGACGGATCCGTTAATTGTGCGGATCACAGCCCTCTGTAAGAGATCGGGTGCTGCCAGGCAGCAGGGGGCAGTCATGTACACAGTTCAAAGAATGCGGATGCCAATCCTGTGTGCTTCTGTGTTTTTTCACGGACCCATTGACTTGAATGGGTCTGTGAACCGTTGTCCGTCAAAAAAATAGGACAGGTCATATTTTTTGGACGGACAGGAAACACGGATCACGGATGCGGCTGCAAAACGGTGCTTTTTCCAATTTTTCCACGGACCCATTGAAAGTCAATGGGTCCACGAAAAAAAATGGAAAACGGCACAATGGCCACGGATGCACACAACGGTCGTGTGCATGAGGCCTTACTGTCAGTGAACTTAATTGTTGACTACTGGCAGTTACAATGTCGCCTGACATAAAGTTTAGTGGGTGAACGCAAAGAATGACAGAGCGTCAAATAAGGGACAAGGCCCCGGTCGTGGTGCTGCTGGGGTTAGTGGAGCTCCTGTTGCAGGTAGAGGATGTGGTCGATCTGTGCAAGCTACACGCCGAAGTGAAACACCTTCCTCAGGTGCGAGTAGGCGACAGAACCTTCAGCATTATTTGGTAGGCCCGAATGCGTCTCTACGAATGATGAGGCCAGAACAAGTTCAGGCGATAGTAGATTGGGTGGCTGACAGTGCCTCCAGTTTCTTCACATTTTCTCCCACCCAGTCCCCTGCTGAAAGATCAGAGTTGGCACCTACAGCCCATGGCCATCTGTCTTTCAACTCACCCCCTTGCAAATCAGGCAAGCAGTCTGAGCCCCAAGTCATGCAGCGGTCTGTTATGCTTTTTGATGACTCTGCTGGCAGGGTTTCCGACTTTCCGTGGGCCATCCACCTAGCCCTGGCCCCAGAAGTGGAAGAGATTGAGTGCACTGATGCCCAACCACTTATGTTTTAGGATGAGGACAAGGGAGGACCACTGCAGCACGTCTCTGATGATGACGAAACACAGGTGCCAACTGCTGCGGCTTTCTGCAGTGTACAGACCGACAAGGAGGGCAGGGGTAAAGAGTGGGTGGAAGATGATGTGGAGGATGATGAGGTTCGTTGAACCCGAACTTCCAGGTGTCCGCTCAACTCTACTCAATAGTAATTCACTTATTGTAAAGGTAATTGGCCTATACTTTAAAACTGGCCCAGACAAAAAAATGACATAAATACAGAAAAGCTGGCAATCACTGGACAATCACTAGGATGCTATGGATGGCCCTAGCACGTATTGCCTATATTAGTTGTCATACCTGATTCTCACAATGCTCTATGGTATAAAGGCTCTGAAAAGCCAGTCTGCTAATTTCACAGTTTCTAAACTGGTGCTTCGGCAATTAAATGTTCAGGATTATAGAATGTTTGAAATAAAAACAGCAGAGAATGGAGCTGGAAATCAAACATTCATGTCACGTTTTATTGCATTGACACATAAAATCAGCACTTGCTTCAGTCGATTCAGCTCAATTATATAGACCCCATTTTTCCTTCACCTTGCGCTCTCCACTAAAGAATATATTGAATAAAAAGAAAAATTACATAACATAGAAAGCTACTCCGCTTATTGCACAGAATTGATGGTACGGGTGAAGTTTAAATCGAAACAGTTCTAGGAACATTTGGGAACACAAAGCTGCATATGTAGTTTTTGCTCTTCATTAATGAATCAGTTTTCAGCCACATCATAGTAACACAGGCTGAAAAAAGACATACGTCCATCCAGTTTAGACTGTTATCCTGAAAAATTGATCTACAGGAGCCAATTTTCCTCATTTTAGGGGGAAAAAATCCTTCCTGACTCCAATCAGGCTTCAGAATAACTCCCTGGATCAACGACCCTTCTCCAATAATCTAATAACTATAACCTGTAATATTATTACACTCCAGAAATACATCCAGGCCCCTCTTGAATTCCTTTATTGTACTCACCATCACCACCTCCTCAGGCAGAGAGTTCCATAGTCTCACTGCTCTTACCGTAAAGAATCCTCTTCTATGTTTGTGTAGAAACCTGCTTTCTTCTAGATGTAGGGGATGCCCCTCATCATAGTCACAGTCCTGGGGATAAATAGATAATGGGAGAGATCTCTGTACTGACCCCTGATATATATATACTGTATACATAGTTATTAGATCTCCCCTCAGTCATCTTTTTTCTAAACTGAATGACCCTGATCATGTTTCTGGGTACTGTAGTCCACTCATTCCAGTTATTCCAGTAGTCCATGTGTGGTCTGACTAGTGATTTGTAAATATGTTCTCATCACGGGCATCTATGCCCCTTTTGATGCAACCCATTGGCAGCAGCTGCCTGACAGTAATTTCTACAGCTTAGTTTGCTGTTCACTAAAATTCCTAAGTCCTTTTCCATGTCAGTGTTACCCAGTGTTTTAAACTAAACATGGGAAATGAACGTGACTTTAAAAATACCTTTAATGTCAAAGTAATGGGTATTGGTACGACGGTACCTATTAGCTAACAATATGTGATGTAATCCTCCAACGGAGATATATTAATGATAATATGGCGACGGGAAAAAAGGATCAAGATAAATCAAGAGAGGAGGTTAGTCAGGGGACCACAGGGCATCCTATCCCTGTAATGCCCTAACCTATCCTTAGCCCAGGGTTGCCCCCTGATGGTGGAGGTTCCCTGTCCCCGTGCCTAATTCTAGAATATCCCTGTTAAAACCCTAAAGAAGGGAAACATTACAAATCACAAAAAAATAGATAAAGAGAAGATATACATAAATATAAGGATAATGTCTGGTGTGCCACAGATGATCATACACCAACACTTCCCTAGACGAAAAGAAAACCCCAGTGTTTTACCATTTAGTATGTACGGGTGACTTGCATTATTTCTTCCAATGTGCATAACCTTACATTTGTCAGTGTTAAACCTCATCTGCCACTTCTCTACCCAAGCCTCCAATCTATCCAGATCCATCTGCAGCAGTATACTGTCCTCTTCCGTGTTAATTACTTTACACAGTTTAGTGTCATCTGCAAAAATTTATATTTTACTGTGCAAGCCTTCTACAAGATCATTAGTACATATATTGAAGATAATAGGGCCCAATATTGACCCCTGTTGTACCCCACTAGTGACAGTGACCCAAACTGAGTGTGTACCATTAATAACCACCCTCTGTTTTCTATCACAGTTACTTACCCATGTGACGGACCCCCAGTACTCAGGAAGAGTATGCCGCCTCTGTATTCTTCCTTACTCAGGAGATATTGCAAACCGCTGATCTGTAGCTCCCAGTTTCCCCAGTCACTGGGTAGGTGAAACAAAATCTCCTGTATTGAGCAACTGCACAAACCTATATACAGAAATTGTGACCAGATAAAACTAAAATCCCATCACATCCCCCTTCCCCTCCCCAGACATTCTGTCTGCACCACACCACACCCCAGGGGTCCACCTGCTAATAGCTCCAGACAGCCCTAGCAAAAGCCTGGCCAGAATGGCATTGTTCTGAGCTCCTTCAGAGTACGATTGGAGATAATGAGAGGGGGGGGGGGGGGGGGGGAGAGGGGTGCTGACAGTCTTTTCATAACCAGGTCACACAACATAACATAATTACACATATAACTCTTCACCATGTCGTCACATAGCTCCCCCAAGTTTAAGGATGGCAGACCCGGTGAGACCCTCTACGGGTCCACTTGGGGGTGTCCATGTTAGTCACCATTCCAGTTCTATTTGACAAGATAGTCCATCAGCATTCGCATTGTGTTTCCCAGGCCGGTATTGGATTGTGAAATTGAACGGCCGTAGGGTCAGGCTTCACCACAACTGCCGTCCATGTGCCCCAGACACCCGGTTCAACCAAACAAGGGGGGTCTCCAAAATCCTAGGTCCGTAGTCGTTAGAAAGAAGGCTGGCCATCAGCCCCCTCCAGGAGCCCAGGTTATGGTGGGTTCTATGACATTTCTCCCCCCCCCCCCTCCCCCAAAGGTAGACTAAGTAGGTCCCAGTCCCCCAACTGGTCTGGGCCTGCATTTTTTTGGCAGTATAAGTCCACATCTTCCAAATGGTCCGCTTGACTCTGCTGCAGGAGAGTGATGCCACCCACGTCATCTTCTAAGTAAACACACTGCCGCTGGGGAGAGAGGCCAGCTACCTCTTCTCCCTTGGTCTCCATCTGCCGCTGAGGGGAGATGTCGGCTACCTCTTCTCCCTGGGTCTCCATCTACCGCTGGGGGGAGAGGCCGGCTACCTCTTCTCCCTGGGTCTCCATCTGCCGCTGGGGAGAGAGGTCAGCTACCTCTTCTCCCTGGGTCTCCATCTGCCACTGGGGAGAGAGGTCAGCTACCTCTTCTCCCTGGAACACCCTCTGCCGCTGGGGAGAGAGGTCAGCTACCTCTTCTCCCAGGGTCTCCATCTGCTGCTGGGGAGAGAGGTCAGCTACCTCTTCTCGCTGGGTCTCCATCTGCCGCTGGGGAGAGGTCAGCTACCTCTTCTCCCTGGGTCTCCATCTGCTGCTGGGGAGAGAGGTCAGCTAACTCTTCTCCCTGGGTCTCCATCTACCACTGAGGGGAGAGGTCAGCCACCTCTTCTCCCTGGGTCTTCATCTGCCGCTGGGGGGAGAGGTCGGCTACCTATTCTCCATGGGTCTCCATATGCCGCTAGGGGGAGAGGTCGGCTACCTCTTCCCCCAAGAACACCCTCTGCCACTGGGGAGAGAGGTCAGCTACCTCTTCTCCCTGGGTCTCCATCTGCCGCTGGGGAAAGAGGTCAACTACCTCTTCTTCCTGGGTCTCCATCTGCCGCTGGAGGGAGAGGTCATCTACCTCTTCATCCTGGAATGCCCTCTGCCGCTGGGGAGAGAGGTTGGCTTCCTGTTCTCCCATGAAATATGGAGCAGACAACAGTGAGGGACATAGGCCAGTGGTGTTCTGCTCTGTTGTCAGTACTTCAGCTGGGAAAGCATGGGACAGTGGTTCCTCTGCACGCTGAAGCTGGTGACAAGAAAATTGGGTTGGCCGCCATCTCTCGCAGAAGTTTCAGGGGGGCTATGGGTGCGGGGCAGAGGCTAACAGCACTCTTCCCTTTTGGAAAATCTTCTGCTGGGAAGTAAACTGCCAGTTAGATGGCCTCGCAGAGAGTCTCCAGGGTCACTGATTGTTGTAGGAAGAGGCCTGTGGAGCTTTGCCCTGATGACAACTCTTCAGCTGGGGCTAGTAGTTTCTCTGCATCGGCCTGCGGTCGGGAGAGGGGCTGCCTGCCCTCGCTCCCTGGAGTTTCAGAGGTGCATTTGGTGCTGGGTCAGTAGTGCCCTGCGCTGATGCCACCTCTTCAGCTGGGACTAGTAGTTCCATGACATCTATGGTTGCTGGGGCATGCTTTTCAGCAATGTCGACTAGTTTTTGGTATGCCTGTTCCAGTTCCCATTACTGTGTAACTAAAAAGTCCAAATCAGTCCTCAATCCGAGCTCACTGGGGAGTTCCAACTCTCTAAAATCACGTATGTCCTCCCTTCTCCACTCCTGTGCACTCCCAAATTGGCAGTCCCGGGCCACCGAATTCATAGCCCTCTGTGGGATCATTGTTCTCCAGCTATGGACACAATTGGGTAACATACCACTGCAGCACCTAATACCCATCATCCAGCATCAGTTCCGTTTGGAGCAGCCCATCCATCTCCAACAGCCATTCCTCCCGGGGTTGATCTCCAAGTAAAGGAACACGCAAGTCTCACTGTTGCCAGTATCGTTACTCAGATGTAGGGAGGACCTTGCCACAATAGTGCTGCTGCAATTGAAGAGTCTCCCTCCATATCTCCTGGCGCAAAGCGTCTCTCCTTATGAGCCTGTCCTGGGCAGAACCAGGATTCTGGAGCTCGGCCAGTGCTTCCATGGCTGTAGGCAACTGTGGCTCTTTTCCTATGTCAGCAGAAAACTTGGTCCCGGTGGTGGTTTGAATGTCTCCTCTTAGGCAAGGAAGAGCATCCCACTGCTTGCCAGAAATGTGATGGACCACACCACAGGGTGCACCTGCTAATAGCTCCAGACAGCCCTAGCAAGAGCCTGGCCAGAATGGAATTGTTCTGAGCTCCTTCAGAGTGCAATGGGAGATAACAAGAGGGGGAAGGGAGGAGAGGGGTGCTGACAGTCTTTTCATAACCAGGTCACACAACAAAACATAATTACACCCAACACCAATACACATATAACTCTTCACCATGTCGTCACAACCCACATACAGACATTTTCCCCCAGTCCAAGCATTCTAATTTTATATACCAACCTTTGGCACTGAATCAAATGCTTTGGAGAAGTCAAGATATATGACCATTATCCATTGATTCCCCGGTCGAGTCTAGAACTTACCTCCTCATAGAAATTGATTATTTATCCATCATAAACCTATGCTGAAACAGCACTATACGCTTATTTTCATTGAGATATTCCAGGACAGCATCTCTTATCTAACCTTGAAACAGTTTACCCACAACAGATGTTGGACTTACCGGCCTATAGTTTCCAGGCTCTCTTTTTGACCCCATTTGAATATTGGCACCACATGACCCTGTCATTATAGAGTCCTTGCCTATTACAGTAATTATCTTAGAATCTGGGGGTGTATGCCACCTGGACCCGGTGATTTATCTATTTTAATCTTTTTAAGATGCAATTACACTTCTTCCTGGGTCAGACAGGCCATATTTAATGGGGAGTTTACTTTGACACTCTGCATTTCATCTGACAGTTAATTTTAGCCTTTTTAAAACTGGGTGATTTTCCATTTTTTTGTTTTTGTTTTGTTTTTCACCCCAGCCCTTCCAAAATCCATAACTTTTTTTATTTTTTCATTCACATAACCTTAAGAGGGCTTATTTTTGTGGGACAAGATGCATTTTCTAATGGCACCATTCACAGTAGCATACAATGTGGTGTATAGCGGGAAAAACATTCCAAATGCAGTGAAATTATTAAAAAATACACCATTTTTAAAAAATACACATTTTATGGCAGGGGGGGTGGTTTACCCTATTTCATATGTTGTAAAACTGACCTGTTACTTTTATTCTCAGTATTGTTGCAACAATACAGCATATGTATAGTTTTTTTTGCGTTTAAATATTAAAAATAATCTTAAAACTTTGGAAAAAACTAATTTTTCCCTTGCATTGCCATATTCTCCCATTCCGGAGGCTGAAGTGTAGGAATGAGGAGCAGACGCGCTGTAGAGGAGGAGCATCATTAGAAAACACTTCAGCCTGCGAGTACATGATGAGGTAACTCCTTTCTGAAGCACAGGGACACAGCGGAGCAGTTACCTGTATTTGCACATAATATACAGCTTCACATTGCTGAGACGGGCAGACTTTACACAGGGCTCTGTGCTCTGCTTTATCACACAGGCCGTCCTGCAATGTCATGAGAAGGACGGATTTTATGATCATAAATCTAAGAGCCACCATTTTAGCTTCTTCACTGATTGTCCCCTAGACTAATCGAGCCATTATAAATAAAGGCATTTAAGAGTTTATTTATAATAATATGTTTTTTTTCAATATGACACCTCTTCTGCCTCTTCCCTGTACCTTGACGCTACCTCTCAGATTTTGACCTTGGATTGTTTATGGATTTGTCTTTGCCTCTTCCCTTGTTCTGACGTGACCTCCTGGACTGACCTCGGCTAGTTGACCCGCCTCGCCTTCCTTTTTTGTTCTACCCCTTGTCCGCTTATTGTTACTTCTCAGTGGCTGTCCTCTTTCCTGCTGTCTCTTTCTCTCTGCTTGCACTTAGTAGGTTATGGACTGTTGCCCAGTTGCGCTCCGTCACCTAGGGCGGGTGGTGCAAGTAGGCAGGGACAGTGGACCGGGTGGCAGCTCAGGGGGTGCACCTCCGCTCTATCTTGATTCCCGTGACTCTACCCGTGACACATAGCTATCATCCAGCCATGTCTTAGCTATTCCCACTATGTCATAGTCCTCCTCAGAAATGACTAAATCCCAGTTTACCAATTTTATTAGACTGGCTTCTGGCATTAGTATGAATACAATTTAGAGGTATTTGGATATTATTTACCCTACACATTACCTTATGAATTATTCTAGTCCCTGCCTCCATTCCACCCCCAGTTCAATTACCTCGCTCCAGGTCTCTATCTGCACTATCTTCCCCTCCTATAATGTAATTATCCTCACCCCCAGTCCCTAGTTTAAACACTCATCCACTCTTCTAGCTATCTCCTCCCCCAAAACAACTGCAACTTCCCCATTGATGTGCAGCCCAACCCTACGATAGAGCCTGAAGCCAACAGCGAAGTTGGCCCAGTTCTCCAGGAACCCAAACCCCTCCTTCCTACACCAGTTCTTTAGCCAGTTGTTTGCCTGCCAAATCTCCCACTGCCTTTCTGGTATGGATCGTGATACAGATAGTATTTCAGGAAATAACACTTTTGAGGTCCTTGCCCTGAGCTTGCAACCTAAGTCCTTGAATTTATTTTTAAGGACCCTTCACCTACCGCAAAATTTCAACCCGATCTGCAATATTTCCACAAGATGTACATTTGGACTGCATTGTCAATCATGGAGCAAATACTTGCTAAATGGGGATTACCCCAGAAAAGGAAAAATAATTATGTGGTGCAATGAAAATGAGAATAAGTGCAGTTCCAAACCACTGCATGTAAATGTACCTTTCTGTTTCACCAATTAAGACCTATAGATGCCAGGGCAGAGAGGAGCTGATAATCAGTATCTCTCAGTCTGGGGGACTCAAGCCACTGGTACATTACCGGCTTTACCAGGCTAAATTAGCAGATTTCTGTGGATGTTGTTTTCCATATATTTGGGTTATTTATAGTGCGATAATCTTTTTTATCAGTTCCGGCACACTAACGTAAGTATATGTCAAGGTTTTGACTCACTTTGCGTACCTTGATGTACAGTTATGACATAACTTCACAATGGACAGTATGACAGAAGAGGGAGATCCAGCTAGGGATCAATCACAGCACTTACAAGCTCTGATCTCTTAAGTTGATGGCGGCAAAGTTGAACAGTTCGTGTTGATCTCCCCTCAGAGAGAGAAAAAAGCTCCATATAGCCCCATCTATACTTCCTATACCTCAGTGATCTTTCTCTGCCCCTCCTATTTTTATCTCATAGATTACAAATAAATTGTATTTTTGATAGCTTTAATGTTATATATACAAAGATATAGTTTTTTTCAGTATTTTCCACGGACGACCAGGTCAAGTTTATAGTTAACCTAATAAACTCCCAGCAGTCCATTTAGGTAAAAACAAATTATTTTTTGTCAGACCTCAGAGGTGGTTTCCCATGAATAGTGCCTAATGCTTCAATTCTGGTGTTAATAACAAGCCATCAGAGTTCTCTGATTGGTCAGTGGCCATTTTCCCTCAATCTCCCTTTTACCAAACAGTTAGAGACCATACAAAAATATATTTATTAAAATGTCAATTCCTAGTGCCCCACCCCCCAAGTAGAATGCAGGCACCAGTAACACCTTTCACAGCCAACATTTTAGACAACCACACCAAACATGATCACCTGAAGATTTATGTGCTCGAAGACATGATTCTCAGAACTGGTCTTCTTCACAACATCACAACAGACTGAGAACTTCCAAGTAAGCAGCAGATGGACTGGATAAGCAGGAGATGTCAACATCAGATAAGGTTTGGAGGAATGAATCATCTCTTTACTTGGAGCTTTGTTAATATTTGACATTTACAGAAAGTACAAACCACATAAGGCCATATGGATCCAGCAAACTAAATGTAGATTTACCTAGATAATATTGTCTGGTAATGGCCAGAACAATCCTTCATACCAGATATTTATGTGTCTCAATGAAAAACCGACTAGCTAGAGGCGAATACTGAGGGAGATGACATTGTAGTATTGTGTTATTTTCATAGGAACTAGGCCAATGCTTATTAAAAATAAATACATACATGCAAGAGCTAACTAATTAACAGTAATAATAACTTTACTATAGTTACAGAATATATAGCCAGATGACTATACTAATATTTACTTGTAAATCTGCACTTGATGCTAAATTGTTTTTTGAAGTTCTGCACTCGAGTTATGTCAGAGTCTCACCTGATAGGTGGTTATCTGACTTCCGGCACCCCCAAAATCAACAGTTTTAAGAGGCTGTAGGCCTGGGATGAATGCTGCAGCCTGTTTATAGTATACCAAGTACAGTGCCGTACATTGTATCATGGCTGTGTTTGGTATTGCAGCTCAAACCCATTTGCTTTACTGGGACTTAGCTGCAAGTGACTGATGGATGTGACATCACAAGTGAAGGAAAAGGCTGCAGTGCTCACCAGGGCGCCACAGCCCCTTCTAACAGTAGATTAGTGTGGTTGACACAAATCAGACCTCCACCGATCAGATATTGATGACCTCTCCTGAAGACAGCTCATCAATATCATGAAACTGGCAATCCCTTTTGATACAGAAAGTACCGTACATCTTCGCCAGGCCAGTAACAAGGCAATCATAGAAAAAATTTACATTTTTTGTCATGCCTTGTCCACACTGTGCATTATGCTAGTATTTCAGCAATATTTCAACTGCGTTTAGGAAAGCCCCCCCTTCTCTGCGCCCTCAAGCAGCCGCTTGGGCTGCCTTATGATAGAGCCGGCCCTGTCTCTATGAAATTGTCTGCCTACCTTTAAGTCTTCTGAAATAATGACCCCTAAATCCCTTTCCTCAGATACTGAGGTTAGGACTGTATCACTGATTTTATATTCTGCTCTTGGGTTTTTACGCCCCAGGTGCATTATCTTGCACTTATCAACATTAAATTTTAGTTGCCAGATTTTTGACCATTCCTCTAGTTTTCCTAAATCCTTTTCCATTTGGTGTATCCCTCCAGGAACATCAACCCTGTTACAAATCTTTGTGTCATCAGCAAAAAGACACACCTTACCATCGAGGCCTTCTGCAACTTCGCTGATAAAGATATTAAACAATATGGGTCCCAGAACAGATCCCTGAGGTACCCCACTGGTAACAAGACCATAGTCTGAATATACTCCATTGACTACAACCCTCTGTTGTCTGTCCCTCAGCCACTGCCTAATCCATTCATCAATATGGGAGTCCAAGCTCAAAGACTGCAATTTATTGATAAGTCTTCTATGTGGGACAGTATCAAAAGCCTTACTAAAGTCTAGATAAGCGATGTCTACTGCACCTTCGCCATCTATTATTTTAGTCACCCAATCAAATAAAATCAATAAGATTAGTTTGACATGATCTCCCTGAAGTAAACCCATGCTGTTTTTCATCTTTCAATCCATGGGATTTTAGTATACTGAAAAAACAGATAATCTCCCTGAAAATACTAATACCAAACAGATTGTGCCCCCTTCAATAAAACCAGAAAGCTTAGACCAGCAGGGACCTGGTAAGGCAGAGCTTTCATTGCAGATTCTAGCAAACTTAGTGGACATAAAAATTGCTGCATGCATCAATATTTTATGAAAATATGTGATCTGCACTCCGATGCTCTGGTCTGGGTGCTCATTAGAGTAAATAATCAGAGATGAGGGATATCCACGGGACTCCAGTTTAGATATACAGCATGCAATTTTTTTTAACGGTCAAAAAATATATATATTCACATCACATTATCTTCCATATAGTATTTTTTACATCCAGAGAAAGCAAAAATATATTTGCCACATTATATTCCCCGGACGTTTCGGTCTATCATTAGACTTTTTCAGCAGGATCTCATTGGTGGCAGGAGGGTAAAAGCAATCCTGGATGTCAAGGATTGCCCTTTTCCTCCTGCCACCAATGAGATCCTGCTGAAAAAGTCTATTGATAGACTGAAACGTCCGGGGAATATATTGTGGCCAATATATTTTCTCTTTCTCCTGATGTAAACAATACTATATGGAAGATTATGTGATGTGAATATATATATTTTTGGACCATTAAAAAGAATTGCATATATCTAAACTGGACTGCCATGGATATCCCTCATCTGTAGCAATATTTTGTCTGGCAGAATGCTGAATTGCATAACGGAAACCTAGTGCATCCCGATATAGTCAATAAGCTCCAGCAGATGCCATGGGTGTCAGGCATATGCCATATCCAGTGCTGCATTTTTTTTGTTCCTATGCCAGAACTGAAAAACTGAACAGTGCTGCAGGTATAAACCTAGCCTAAGGCTGGAGTTACATAGCCCAATGTTTGGGCCGATTATCGGAAATGAACGTTCAAATAAACGCTCGATCCCAATAATCTGCCCATCTAAATGTGCCCCAGATTAGCCGGTGCGGACATCTAAAACATTGTTCCCAGGTGGCGGATCGTGCTGTCTGCACAGCAATCTGCGGCCCAAGAACAATGATTTTGTATAGCGACAAGTAATTGCCACCAGCGTACTTCCCATGCAGGCAGATCATGCAGCTTCTATGGGGCCCATGGGGAATGGGGGCCTGCAGGGGAGGATAGGCTTCACCCCCTAATTACCTTCAATACTGGCTCCCGTCCATCTTCACTCTAAAATTCCTATGGTCAGTGGAGAAAGCTAAAAGACCTTTGATGATGTCATCACAGGTACTGTTCATCTAGCAAGGGAACTGCACAGAGAATAGTGTAGTTCCCAGGTTTGAACAGTGCATCTGCCAGGACCTGTGATAACATCATTTTCAGCATTACAGGTCCTGCAGGATCTGGCAAAGGAACAGCACCAACAATGGTGCAGTTCCCAAGTTTGAAAGGTGGATCTGCCAGGACCTGTGATGACATCATCACAGGTCCATCAACCGCTAACAGCAAGGATTAGAAGTGCACAATGTGCTCTGCATTGATCCATTGAGACTGTAATAGAGTGGTAAGAGGAGGTCCTCCACTTTTCTCTTCATTTGCACCCCCCCATGCCTTGTTTTTACTCATTGCTCACTCATGTATAATACTGCAGACAGTTACAATGACCACTACCTCATTTACCTCACACGCAGTGACCATAATATATAACTGACCACATATTTCTGTACACACTGCATCTATTATACCTTGTATGTCTTGCATCAATACACTGCTCTGTCTCTCTCTCACTATATACACTCACCTAAAGAATTATTAGGAACACCTGTTCTATTTCTCATTAATGCAATTATCTAGTCAACCAATCACATGGCAGTTGCTTCAATGCATTTAGGGGTGTGGTCCTGGTCAAGACAATCTCCTGAACTCCAAACTGAATGTCAGAATGGGAAAGAAAGGTGATTTAAGCAATTTTGAGCGTGGCATGGTTGTTGGTGCCAGACGGGTCGGTCTGAGTATTTCACAATCTGCTCAGTTGCTGGGATTTTCACGCGCAACCATTTCTAGGGTTTACAAAGAATGGTGTGAAAAGGGAAAAACATCCAGTATGCGGCAGTCCTGTAGGCAAAAATGCCTTGTGGAGGCTAGAGGTCAGAGGAGAATGGGCCGACTGATTCAAGCTGATAGAAGAGCAACGTTGACTGAAATAACCACTCGTTACAACCGAGGTATGCAGCAAAGCATTTGTGAAGCCACAACACGCACAACCTTGAGGCGGATGGGCTACAACAGCAGAAGACCCCACCGGGTACCACTCATCTCCACTACAAATAGGAAAAAGAGGCTACAATTTGCACAAGCTCACCAAAATTGGACTGTTGAAGACTGGAAAAATGTTGCCTGGTCTGACGAGTCTCGATTTCTGTTGAGACATTTAAATGGTAGAGTCCGAATTTGGCGTAAACAGAATGAGAACATGTATCCATCCTCTGATGGCTACTTCCAGCAGGATAATGCACCATGTCACAAAGCTCGAATCATTTCAAATTTGTTTCTTGAACATGACAATGAGTTCACTGTACTAAAATGGCCCCCACAGTCACCAGATCTCAACCCAATAGAGCAATAGAGGATGTGGTGGAACAGGAGCTTCGTGCCCTGGATGTGCATCCCTCAAATCTCCATCAACTGCAAGATGCTATCCTATCAATATGGGCCAACATTTCTAAAGAATGCTATCAGCACCTTGTGGAATCAATGCCACGTAGAATTAAGGCAGTTCTGAAGGCAAAAGGGGGTCCAACACCGTATTAGTATGGTGTTCCTAATAATTCTTTAGGTGAGTGTATATATATATATAATATACAGCAGTGTACTGATATGTGAGGTATAATGTATGATGGATGCACTGGGTACAGATATATACTATATACAGCAGTATACTGATATGTGAGGTACGAGCTGTAATTTATACCTCATACCTCACATATCAGTACATTGCTGTATATACGATATACCTGTACAAACCGCATCTATTATACCTCTTTTGTGTGCCAGGGCTGTTTTGTAATCCCTGTCCGGCCCTGATGGCCCACAATATAACACACATCAGCAAGCATAGTTCATAGAGCAAAGGGACAGGCCAGAAATAGGTATTGGGATATGCTATCAATTTAGATTCTTGCTATGGGGCCTAGTGATTTTCATGTATGCCTCTGGTGATAGTAGCAGCCGTCGCTCATCAGTGTGGAGGTGATCCCTGCATGTAACTGCAGCACTTCACCTCTACTTAAAGGGGTTCTCCAGGGAATTAAGAAAATGAAAATACATAAATATTACTTTATTATAAATTTATTCCTAAATACCTTTCATTAATTATAATGGCTCGTTTTGTCTAGGGAGTAATCACTAGGAGAAACAAAATGGCCGCTGTGACGAGACCAATCTCGCCACATTGCATTGGAGAAACCTGGCTGCCCGCCTGCTTCCTTTAGACTATGGCCCCATGTTGAAACGCTGGATTCTCCCCTGCAAAGACTATGTGAAAGACTTTGGCTCCATGGCGATTCTACTGTATTCGTTTAGTCTGAGTGCCATTCACCTAATATCTGGGGATATGTTAAATGTCTATGTTTTATGCAATAGCTGCACAGTTAAATATTCTTATGTCTCTTATTGTCTTTTGCTACCATGTGGTAATGGAGCTTTGCCTCTGCCCTTGGAGATAAATTGGATAACTTCCCAATTGTCTCCAGACAGAAGACATTGTGTAAAACTGTGTATTCTCCTGCCTGTGATAATTACATTAACCCATTGTGTAAGGTAATTGTATCACAGGCAAAAGGGGAGGATTTTGTGTGGGAGTGTCTGAGAGTATTGTATGTGGTTACTGGTTGTTTTACAAAACCCTGTGGGTGGTACTAATGTGTAAGAATGTGTATATTAGAACAATAAACACACAGCTCTGGCTGACCACTGCTTGACCCTCAACACAGAGCATTGTCTCGTTCTTGGGGGGGATTTATTGTATGCTGTTCCCGTTGACTGCTAGGAGTGTAAACCTTTCATATGGTTTTTCCTATTCGGCTGTATGCAGCATTCATATGGTTTCCAGTTCGGGAGATTGGTGTCTTTAGTAGCTGCCGTTGCATCTGGAAATGGAATATCTCATAAACGGCTTTTACCCCCTTTTATGCCCGGGGTGCAGTTACAGTCGCTGTCCTATTAGTACACACAAAACCTGTCCTAATCACACAGGAGGACAAGTTACTTCAGTACACTGAGGTAAAATTCTGCCTCCTCCTCTTCTACTTGTCAGGGATTATGACCCTGAATGCAGATAAGAAGATCTTCAGCTGAATCTCTGTAGTAATGGAGTTGATGAGGAGACATCAAGTAAAGAGAGGGGGACAGGACAGACTGTGGTAATGTGGGGCTGTGGTAATGGAGACTACATACAAGTGCTGCTGCTCATTACCACATCTCCAACTCCTCTCTGTACATCTGCTCATGAACTTCAATCCCACATAGATTCAGTTGAAGATTTTATCAGCTGTATTCATGATCATAATCCCTGACAAGCAGAGCTATTTACCACAGTATTGTGAAGTAACTTGTCCTCCTGTGTGATTAGGACAGGTTTTGTATGTACTAATAGGACGGTGGCCATTTTGTTTCTCCTAATAATTGCCTCCCAGACAAAACGAGCTATTATAACTAATGTAAGGTATTTGGGAAGGAACGCTTCCTTCCTGATAAATCGCCCCACAGAATCTAAATGAACCTTAAGCATTGGAATGGCAACGGTGGGGGGGTCATGTCATAAGTAAATGTACAATAGATTTTCCATGTTTGAGATTTGCAATGTGTTACAGTAATTTACTTTTTGTAGAATCAATGGATCACATTTTAAAGATTCAATTGTCCACTATAAGAGCCCAGACCTCAAAATCAAGGAATGTGTTTGTGAATATTTAGATTATGAGAACCAGAAACGGCTCACAATGTCTGGGAAGATGTTAGCAAGAAGCATGGAAAAATATTCCTGAAGTTTGGATTGAAAAACTGAAGGTTTGTCTCCTTAACTAATGGAAGTCAATAAAAAAAATGTACAATAATACTGAAAAAAATTGATAATATGGAGCTGTTGAGGATCTTTTGTAATTTTTTCTTAAAGGTGTATCATAGTATACCAAAAATATTACTCCACACATATAATGTCAATTCATTCTTTATTATTAAAAAGAGAAAAAGTCAATACATATTATAATCAAATACATACAGTTGTACTAGTGCAGGACAATGCTGCGACAAGTAAAAGTCCATCCTCCCCACAAAAACTCCCATGGTTGGCTGCTATACTATCAGAGTTACATAGAGTGTGCACCAGAATCTGGATCTACAGTCAGGTCCATAAATATTGGGACATCGATACAATTCAAACATTTTTGGCTCTATACACCACCACAATGGATTTGAAATGAAACAAACAAGATGTGCTTTAACTGCAGACTGTCAGCTTTAATTTGAGGGTATTTACATCCAAATCAGGTGAACGGTGTAGGAATTACAACAGTTTGCATATGTGCCTCCCACTTGTTAAGGGGCCAAAAGTAATGGGACAATTGACTTCTCAGCTGTTCCATGGCCAGGTGTGTGTTATTCCCTCATTATCCCAATTACAATGAGTAGATAAAAAGTCCAGAGTTCATTTCAAGTGTTCCGCATAAGCCCGGCCTCCTCGTCAGGGGCGCATGCCCAAATGGATATTCCCAGGAGACCCCTCCTCACTCCAACATACACCAGGGGAGAAAAAAGACAAGAAAAGAGCACATCATGCTATATAGCGCTATAAGGCATCTTCTCCCTGAGTTAGGGTTGTCATATAGACAACCGAAAGATGCCGCCAGCGCCATATTAGTTAAGGGCAAAATTGCCCTCTACCCCAAAACCAGGACAATATTGACACTAAATACGGTAAGACATAAATACAGGGAACAATGGATCAAGAACTCTATTCTATCAGATTCCATTTAATGCGATATGCACAATTGAACCTATAAATCAGGGTCTTAACCTAAACTGGGCCAGTCATATAATAAATAGTGATGAGCGACAGGGGTCATATTCGAATTCGCGATATTTCACGAATATTTTGTAGAACATTCGTCTAATATTTGCAAATTCGAAAATTCGCGATTTTTTTTTTTACTCGAAAAATCGGAAAGGTAATGATTGTGTAATATGCGAATTTTCGTAATTCGAATTTTCGTATTCTAATTTTTAGTGCGAATTTTCAATTTACAACTATTAGACAAAGAAGATTATAGCACTATATTAGCTAAATTGCTCTATATTCGATTTTTTTTCGAATATTCGCTATATTGCTATAACTTCGTTTTTTCGAATATTCGTAATATTCTAAAACAAGAATATATAGCAATATAGCGAATATAAAAAAAAACGAATATAGAGCAAAATTCGCAAACACTACTACTCCTAAAGTCAAGTATATTGCAGCCTTCTTATTGGCCCACAAGCTAGAAGCAGTGAGGGATCATGTGTACTGATAAAAAAAAAAAAAATCGAATATTCGAAATTACGAATATATATAACTATATTCAAAATACTCGCGGATTTTCGAAGTACCTATATTCGCGATTAAAATTCAAAATTCGAATATTCGTGATCAACACTAATAATAAAACCTACCTACAGAGGAACATCTTTATTGATCCATCTACTCAAATCTAAAGGTGGTCATAATATAAGAACCATAGTAAAGTGCATATATTAGGACTACATAATGTCCAAACCATCATAAAGTGCATATACAATTAAAAATCCATAATTCATTATATATTATTATCATACAAAAGTGTATACTAATCCAACCAAGCATACTAGATAAATACATCATTCAGCACAATAAAATGCAACAAAACTAAAGGTGCTAGAGGCATAAATAAAAACTGATCGTGTGCAAAAAAGTGCATAGTGAAAGTGCAAAAGTGACATGCAGTGCAAGTGCTACAGTAAAATAAATATTATTATATTGGCACTCATTATCAACCACCCCATAAGAGGCATAAAAGGCATTTGACGCCAAATTTCTCAGCAGTCAAAGCCATATCCATAGGCATAAAAACTGCAAAGTCATATAATAGTAGGCACCCCCTTTTTTTTCCTTGTGGTCAAGCTCAAGATCCATGACCATATAATCAAAAGTCCCCCACAGGCCGAACCGGGTTATACTTTCTAATCCGGCTCATCATGACCAGATTTATATTAATCCCTCCCAGTTTCCTTTTTTTATCATTCCAGAAGCAACGATTTCGCCTCATAGGAGAATCCTCCGAAATAAACTGTGCAAATTTCTGAAATATAATAAATACAAAAAATGGCTATTAGTAGAGAACATACACAAAATATTGAAACAACAGTTAAAATAATCAAATTGTTATTACATAAAATCATAATAGACTGTTAAAAAGTTTCTATGCCGGTTCAAAGATCACCGGACCCATTATCTTTTCCCCTAAAGCGTAGTAGGGATCCATCACAATCATGTTTCTCTCTACTATGCTTTAGGGGAATTGACCGGGTTATCATCTCCCCTAGAGGAGGCGACTGGAAAAAGATAATGGAACAAAAGGAGACAAAGTGGATTTATACACTGAACACAGTTGCTCCTTTTGGACTCAATGAAGGGAATAACTTTTACTCTTTTTTGTAGAGAACAAAATCTCCTGCATTGTCCTCCTGGTGCTGATTAGAGATGTCCCGAACTATTCGCCGGCGAACAGTTCCCGGCGAACATTGCTTGTTCGCGTTCGCCACGGCGGGCGAACATATGCGATGTTCGGTCTGCCCCCTATACATCATCATTAAGCAAACTTTGACCCTGTACCTCACAGTCAGCAGACACATTCCAGCCAATCAGCATACCCTCCCACCCAGACCCTCCCACCTCCTATCAAAAAGCAAGGACAGCATCCATCTTAGATTCATTCTGAAGCTGCAGTGTTAGTTAGAGCAGGGAGAGTGCTGCTGCAGCTGCTAAATTAATAGAGAAATCAATCGTTAGCTAGGCCAGTGTTCTGTGTCCACTCCAGTCCTCAAAGACTCATCTGCTGTAAGGACAGCATCCTGACAGCACCCCAAAAAGCCCATTTTAGGGCTGGTACATCAGTCTGCTTTTCTTTTTTTTAAAATATATATAAATTGCAGTTGCCTGCCCGTGTGTGAGAGGCCACAGGCCCACAGACTGTACTGTGTGCACACCACTCATATCGGGTACCTTGCAGATAAAAAAGTCATTTAATTTTTTCTCTGTAATATAATTGCAGTTGCCTGCCAGTGTGTGTCAGGCCCACAGACTGTACTGTGCCCACTGCCAGTGCCTACCACTCATATCGGGTGGCACAGTACCTTGCAGATAAAAAAGTCGTTAAATTTTTTCTCTGTAATATAATTGCAGTTGCCTGCCAGTGAGTGTCAGGCCCACAGACTGTACTGTGCTCACTGCCCACCACTCATATCGGGTGGCACAGTACCTTGCAGATAAAAAAGTCATTTAATTTTTTCTCTGTAATATAATTGCAGTTGCCTGCCAGTGAGTGTCAGGCCCACTGACTGTACTGTGCTCACTGCCCACCACTTATATTGGGTGGCACAGTACCTTGCAGAAAAAAAAGTCATTACATTTTTACCCTTTAATATAATTGCAGTTGCCTGCCAGTGTGTGTCAGGCCCACTGACTGTACTGTGCCCACTGCCAGTGCCCACCACTCATATCGGGTGGCACAGTACCTTGCAGATAAAAAAGTCATTAAATTTTTTCTCTGTAATATAATTGCAGTTGCCTGCCAGTGTGTGTCAGGCCCACAGACTGTACTGAGCCCATTGCTCACCACTCATATAGGGTGGCACAGTACCTTGCACGCATAGTACCACTAATCAAAAAAAAAATGACAGGCAGAGGCAGGCATGGTCGTGGTGCTGTGATTTCCTTTGGCCCTAGAATAATGCCCAGTGTTCAGAGGCCACGTACCCTGAACTCGAAAAATTCTGAGGACATAGTTGACTGGCTTACACAGGACACCCGATCTTCTACAGCTTCCGCTCAGAACCTTGATGCACATCCTCCTCCAGCTCAGCTTCGGGCACCTCTCAAGTTACCACTTGCCCGCCCGCCGCCACCACCAACACTAGCACCACAGCCGCTTCACTTGATCTGTCAGAGGAGTTATTTACACATCAGTTGGAAGAAATGAGTGATGCGCAACCATTATTGCCAGAGGATGTAGATAACAGGGATATGTCTCAGTCAGGCAGCATTACACACATGGACGTACGGTGTGATGATGATGATGTTGTACCCGCTGCTGCTTCCTTTGCTGAGTTGTCAGATACAAGTGAAGCGGTTGATGATGACGATGTATCCGTGGATGTCACGTGGGTGCCCACTTTAAGAGAAGAAGAACAGGGGGAAAGTTCAGATGGGGAGACAGAGAGGAGGAGGAGACGAGTTGGAAGCAGGGGGAGGTCGTCGCAAGAAGCTAGTGGCACAGTCAGACAGCATGTATCGGCACCCGGGGTCAGCCAGACAGCACGCCAATCAACGCATGCTGTTGCCACCACCAGAATGCCGTCATTGCAAAGCTCAGAAGTGTGGCATTTTTTTGTGTGTCTGCCTCTGATAACAGCGATGCCATTTGCAACCTGTGCCAAAAGAAACTGAGTCGTGGGAAGTCCAACACCCACCTAGGTACAACTGCTTTGCGAAGGCACATGATCTCACATCACAAACGCCTATGGGATCAACACATGATGAGTGCAAGCAGCACACAAACTCAAAGCCACCATCCTCCTCCTGGTCCAGCATCTTCATCTACGTCAACCATTGCTGTCCTCCTTGCCCCCTCTCAACCACCCGCCACTCCGCCTCTCACCTTCAGCAGTTCCTGCACATCTGCCCACAGTCAGGTGTCTGTCAAGGAAATGTTTGAGCGTAAGAAGCCAATGTCACAGTGTCACCCCCTTGCCCGGCGTCTGACAGCTGGCTTGTCGGAACTCTTAGCCTGCCAGCTTTTACCATACAAGCTGGTGGAGTCTGAGGCCTTCAAAAAATTTGTAGCTATTGGGACACCGCAGTGGAAGGTACCTGGCCGAATTTTTTTTTCACAAAAGGCAATCCCCAACTTGTACTCTATTGTGGAAAAGGAAGTCATGGCATGTCTGGCACACAGTGTTGGGGCAAGGGTCCATCTGACCACTGATACCTGGTCTGCAAAGCACGGTCAGGGCAGGTATATCACGTACACTGCGCATTGGGTAAACCTGCGGACGGCTGCCAAGCATGGAATGCGTGGCTCTGCAGAGGAGTTGGTGACACCGCCATGACTTGCAGGCAGGCCTGCTGCCACCTCCTCTACTCCTCCTACTCCATCCTCTTCGCTAACCTCCTTGGCTGAGTCCTCTTCTGCTGCTGCGTCTTGCTCCACATCAACTGCACCCCCCCAGCTCCCCAGGGGCTATTCCACATCCCGGATACGACAGTGTCACGCCGTCTTGGGGTTGACTTGCCTGAAAGCAGAGAGTCACACCGGACCAGCACTCCTGTCCGCCCTGAACGCACAGGTGGATCAGTGGCTGACCCCGCACCAACTGGAGATTGGCAAAGTGGTGTGTGACAACGGAAGCAATTTGTTGGCGGCATTGAATTTGGGCAAGTTGACACATGTGCCGTGCATGGCACATGTGTTGAATCTGATCGTACAACGCTTTGTGAATAAGTACCCAGGCTTACAGGACGTCCTCAAGCAGGCCAGGAAGGTGTGTGGCCATTTCAGGCATTCCTACATGGCCATGGCGCACTTTTCCGATATTCAGCGGTGAAACAACATGCCAGTGAGGCGCTTGATTTGCGACATCCAGACACGTTGGAATTTAACACTCCTAATGTTCGACTGCCTGCTCCAACAAGAAAAAGCCATCAACGAGTATTTGTATGACCGGGGTGCTAGGACAGCCTCTGCGGAGCTGGGTATTTTTTTGCCACGTTACTGGACGCTCATGCGCAATGCCTGTAGGCTCATGCGTCATTTTGAGGAGGTGACAAACCTAGTCAGTCGCACTGAAGGCACCATCAGCGACATCATCCCATTTGTTTTCTTCTTGGAGCGTGCCCTGCGAAGAGTGCTGGATCAGGCCGTAGATGAGCGTTAAGAGGAAGAGTTGTGGTCACCATCACCACCAGAAACAGCCGTATCATCATCGCTTGCTGGACCTGCGGCAACGCTGGAAGAGGAGTCTGAGGAAGAGGAGTCAGAGGAGGAATGTGGCTTTGAGGAGGAGGAAGACCAACCACAGCAGGCATCCTAGGGTGCTCGTTGTCACCTATCTGGGACCCGTGGTGTTGTACGTGGCTGGGGGGGAAGAACAGACCTTCAATGAGATAAGTGAGGATCCGTGATGACGTGATGACGTAGACACGTACGTCGCGCTCTCCACCGCTCCCCAGGGCTCGGCTACCTCGCTATTCTGATCCTCCTGGCGTCCCTGCAGTCTCGGCGGTGTTTCATGCCCCCATGCTCCTTATGGTCCTTATGGTCGCGGGGAATGCACTCCTGATCTAGCCGCTGACTAACCGCTGACTAACCGCTGACTAACTGCTGACTCCTAACTGCTGACTCCTAACCTCCCGCTTGCTCCTGCCTTCTCCGGTCTCCTCCTCCCCCCCCCTTGTGTTGCCGGGACGAGTTCTGTGCCGAGGCGACTAACCTTGCTGCAATTGTGAATGCTGCCTGATCCCCTTCCGCATGTGCGGCTCTCTCCTCGTGTCTCCAGCTTTTCCGGACCTTCTCCTCCCCTGTGCCGCGGCGGCCACGGTGCTGTGTCCGCTCTGACTGACAGCTGTTGAACGGACTGTTGGGTTCCATCGGGGGACCCTGCCTCCCTTCTGTTTTGTGGATCGGCGGCTTCGCTGCCATCCTGGTCGGCAACACTGCACTTCAGGCGGACGGACGTACATTCAAGCTGGTGAGATTGTTCCTTTTTTTTTTTTTTTCTTTCTCTGGCTTAGTGTGTATCCATATGCCCTCTGTTTCCAACGCTAACTACTGACTAAAACTGCCTTAGCACCTTGTGATACTTTCAATCCAGATGCTCTGAAGCCTACTGCTAGTACCCTCACTGTTGAGGTGGTCAAAGAGCAAAAGAGGGCGAGGGGGAAAGAGAAAAAAAGGAAGAGAAAAAGAGAAGAAGCGAATTATGGATACAAATATAAAGGGAATGAGCCATAAAAGCTATAAAAGCTATAAAGGCACAAAGTGAATATAAAGTGAGGGGAGAAGAGAAGGAAACAAAAAAATAAAAAGAGGATAAATAAAGAAGAAAAAAAAAAAAAAAAAAAAAAGAAAAAAAAGAGAAAAGAAAGGGGGAGAGAGAAGGAAAAAAAAAAAAAAAAAAGGGGGGAGAGAAGAGAGAAGAAAAAAGAGGAGAGAGAAAGAAAAGAAAAGAAAAGAAAAAAACAAAAAAAAAAAAATCAAAGGGGAAGGAAAGAAGAAGGGAAGAAAAGGAGGAAAGAAAAAAAAGAGAGAGAAGAGGAAAAAAAAAAAAAAGGGAAAAAAAAAAAAAAAACAGGAGGCATGGCTCCAAAAGCCAATAGGCGCTCGGGTGACCTCGCTAGTCAGAAACAGGCCACCAAAACTTTTGAAACAACAAGAATAGATCAGTTCCTGAGGTCTCCAAGGGTTAATACGAGGGGCGGACAAAAGGAGCTTGCCTCCAAAAAAAATGATGACCTGGAGGCGACTGAGATAGAATTACAAAAAGCCTCTAGACAATTTGAAGAACAAGAGGGTATAATGGGAGAAGTTATGCCCAATGACAATTCCTCTCCCCTAGAAGAAATACTCCTAGCAGTCAAACAAAACGGGGACTTAATACAGGCTGTCACAACCCAACTTGGATTCATCCAGGTTGATGTGGGTTTGATAAGAGATGATTTGTCTAAAATCCGAGACAGAGTTGATAATCTTGAGAGTTCTACTGCCTTGATACAGAAAGAATCCCAAAAAACAAACTCTGAAGTCTCGACATTGAAACTAGAGTGTAATCTCCTAAAGAAAAAGGTGGCGGACCTTGAGGACAGGTCGCGAAGATACAACGTGAGAATAATAGGGATCCCAGAGGGCGCTGAAGAGAAGAATTCTACTCAATTTATACAGAAGTTAATTTTCGAGAATTTCGGAAAAGACTCCTTCTCCCCACTGTTTATGATAGAAAGAGCCCATCGGGTCCCAGGGGGTAAATCGATCCCAGGGAGACAACCTCGGACATTTCTTGTTAAGTTATTGGCTACAGGGGATAGGGATATGCTATTGAGAAGGGCGAGGGAATGTTCACCGGTTATATATAATGATAATAGACTGGCTTTTTTTCCGGATTTTTCAAAAGACATACAAGAAAGGAGACGCACATTTACGACGATAAAGGAGAAGTTAAGAGAAAGGGACATTAAATATTCCCTCATGTTCCCAGCAAAATTGCGGATTATTTTTAAAGATAAAACTCTATTTTTTGATACTCCAGAAAAAGCCGCGGACTGGCTCGAACAAAATGATCAGTGACTTAATAGTTACAGAATTTGGTGGGAACAATAACCGCTATGGGGGGTCTATACCCCCAATTGCCCCCTTTTTCTTTTTCTTTATCTTCTGCTTTCTAATGGGGAGGGCCGAGTGTGGGGAGTGCGGGAGGGATGGTCATAGGAGAGAAATCTACTACAACACGTGGTGGATTACCTATATGGGGGGATGGGGTGTGGGGTTCGGGGTGGGAGATGGGCTGTGGTGCGTCAAGTTTATCTATTTTTTTTTTTTTTTTTTTTTTTTTTTTTTTTTTTTTTCTTTTTTCCTCTAACCACTTTTGATAATGACAACTAGAATCCTTGCCTGGAATATACGTGGATTGGGGGATAGAGGAAAAAGACAAGCGATCTTTGATTTGATACAGGTTCACTTACCAGCAATAGTATGTTTGTTAGAAACTCATCTTACTGAAGAGACCTCTAGGGTGGTCGGCAGGGGATGGGCTGCGCACACGTATCATTCTACCTTTTCCAGCCACTCTAGAGGTGTGACTGTCTTGATACATAGACAGATTGATTTCGTCTGCGAGGCATCCTCTGTCGACCGTCAGGGGAGATTTATCTTTTTGTACTGTAAATTAAGGGGGAAGACATGTATCTTGGCTTTTGTCTATATCCCGCCGCCATTTTCCTTTTTGGTTCTTAATTCTTTGTTATTGTTTATGGATAAATGGCCAGAGTGTCCAACAACGATTATTGGCGATTTCAACTGTGTCATTGATCCTCTGCGTGACAGGGTCTCTACAAGTGTCAGGAGAGATAGCCCGATTCAGGGATCTCCCCTGGCACGGTTTTGTTCTGAGGCGGACTTTGAAGATGTGTGGGGACATCTAGGACAGGGGAAAAGGGCCTTTTCATGCTTCAGTAAAGCAGGTAAATCTATGTCTAGAATAGATCTAGCATTGATAAATAGTAAATATGTGAAATTCGCAAAACGAATGAAATATGAAACAAGGTCAATTTCGGACCATTCACCGCTACTCCTTGAACTCTGTTTAACTCAGGAAAGACACACACAAAAACCCCCTTTTAGATTAAACCCTTACTGGTTAACAGTAATTAAGACACACGAAATAATTCAGAAGGAAATTTGTCGATTTTGGGATAACAACTATGGCTCAGTAAAAATCCAAGTGGTATGGGATACATTTAAGGCATACATGAGGGGAATAATGGTCAGTAATATTGCGAACCTTAGAAAGGAGTATGGGAAAAAAGAGAAAAATCTGGAAGAACTCGCATCAATGGCGACACAATCCTTTTATATGAATAAGACGGAGGAGAACAGAGAAAGTATGCAAATGGCCACACAAGCATACTCCAACTTTTTATTGGACAAGGCCCAACAGAGCCTTTTCTTTAAAGGGCAAAAATATTTTGTGGAATCTGGGCGACCTGGTAAACTTTTGGCCAGAGTAATCTCAAGCCAACAATCCAAAAAATATATAGATAATATTAGATTGGTCAATGGTAAGATGGTCAGCGGGCAGGGCCCTGTAGAGAAGGCTTTTGTGGACTATTTTTTGGATTTGTATAAAGCTGATCTAAATATCACAGATGATAAGATGGATGCCTATCTTGATGACATTTCTTTTCCAACTATCTCGGAAGCGCAAAAGAAAGCACTGGAATTGGATGTCTCAATACAGGAACTTGAGGGAGCGATTAAACTATGTTCGGCCAATTCCACCCCTGGCCCAGACGGACTCCCATTTGAATTTTACAATAAATATGGGGACTTTATTTTCCCCAGACTGCTGGAGGTCCTTTCTGATTCAGTGGAGGACGGGAAGCTACCAGATTCAATGTTGGAAGCCGTAATAACATTAATTCCAAAAAAAGGTAAAGACCCCGTAGATCTAGAATCATATAGACCAATCTCACTGCTCAACGCAGATGTAAAGCTCTTTGCGAGGATTTTTGCCACAAGGCTTTCTGGGGTTATCTCCTCCATTGTCCATCCGGATCAGAATGGCTTTATTCCAAATAAGGGCACACACCACAATCTCCATCGGCTCTTTGCTAATATCCAGGCCCCTGGAGGGACCGCTCGCTCCATCCTGTCACTGGATGCCTCTAAGGCCTTTGACCGGGTGGAGTGGCGATTCCTCTGGAAGATTCTGGTAAGGATGGGCTTTGGGGAAAGATTCATAGGCATTCTGAAATTGCTGTACAGATCCCCCAGCGCAAAATTGAGTCTTAATGGAATCCTGACAACTAGCTTTGATTTAAACAAAGGGACGCGTCAGGGCTGCCCACTATCCCCATTGCTATTTGATATTTATATTGAACCTCTTGCGCTGGCCATCAGGCAGGATTATCAAGTCAAGGGATTTGGTACGCTAGGAGCGCAGGACCGTATTTCCTTATACGCGGATGATGTTCTTTTTTTTATAGACCATACGGAAACAACTCTCCCCAGAATTATTCAAATGGTTAAGTCATTCGGTGAGGTGTCCGGTTTTCTTATAAACTGGTCTAAGACCAGTTTGATGCCAATAGACCCCCTGCCACAGAAAGAGGTTCATGTGACGCAGCTGGATATCGTTGATTCTTTTCAGTATCTGGGTTTGATTATCTCATCCAGGGTTCAAAATTTTCTACAACTTAATCTGATCCCCATGATGACAAAGATTAGAGCTAAAATAGGGATCTGGTTGAGACTTCCCCTGTCTAGAGCTGACCGAGTTTCATTGGTCAAAATGGTGATACTACCACAACTTCTTTATGTGCTTAGGAATACACCCATTTGGATACAGGATAAACATTTTAAACTTATGGAAAGAATAATTAATGATTTAATATGGGGAAGAAAACGAGTGCGAATAAAGTTAGAACATTTGTATAAATCATTGGAGTGCGGGGGTTTAAATCTCCCTTACTTTAAAGGCTATTTCATTGCTACCCAGCTATTGATGTGCTATGAATCAGAAAGTAGTGCATGTCTAGGGAAAATAGTGGGTAGCCACGTTCATGGTAATATATTCACTCTTCTGGAATCTGGGCTATTGAGGAGCCATGAGCAGGGCTATAGCGAGACTATAAAATTACTCCTGAAAGTGTGGGCTACTACTAGGACATGGTTGAAGGTAAAGGGTTCACTTACATTTACGCCTCTTTGGCATAATCTGCACCTCCAAAGGTTAGATGATATTGCAGTTGACACATTTTGGCAAAAAAATAAAATTCTGTATATTTCACAGGTAATTAAGGATAGAGAGATTAAGTCATTTACAGAGATATCACATAATATAGAAAATGTTTCATGGTTTAGATATCTTCAACTGCGTTCAGCATTATCCAGTTTGGATGATAAATCTGTGTTGGATATAGATAGTTCATCTTTTTTGAATGATTGGGTAGGGGGGACACCGCATAGAATGAAGATTTCAAATATATATAAACTATTACTTAAGGCACGATTTAGTGATACACAATCACCAGGACAAAGAGCGTGGGAGATGGACTGTCCGAATATACAAATAGAAGGGTGGGAGAATATTTTTGGGAATCTAGGTTCACTATCCCAGAACTTTAACCATGTGCTAGTACATTTTAATATTTGTCACAGACTATATGTTACCCCTTTATGGATGAATAAATGTGGATTAAGAGACACGTCTAACTGCCCTAAATGTGACACCTTAGGTGCGGATTATTTTCATATGATCTGGACGTGCCCAGAACTTATAAAATACTGGAACAGTATTCACAACTTCATCCGCTACAAATTAAAAATACGAATTCCTCTTGAACCACAAGCGTTTGTGCTTAACGATCTTTCCAAAATAAATAACCATAAGTACCAAAAGATTTTCCTAGGCAGAATACTGATGTTGGCCAGAGTTTTGGTCAGTCGGACCTGGTTTGCTCGATATACTCCAGAGATAAATACATGGATAAACCTAACTAACAAGGTAAAAAACTATGAGAAAATTATGTACAAACAGAGGGAAGCTGAGGAGAAGTGGATCAAGATATGGGGCGGTTGGAGGACTTGATTAGTTTGGATAATCCCTTTTTTTTTTTTTTTTTTTTTTTTTTTTTTTTTTTTTCTCTTTGACGCACCACAGGTATGGGGAGGGGGGTGGTTACGGGGGCAGGGGGAAAGGAAAAAAGGAAAAAAAATACTTTTGTACTGTAATTCTCTGTTCTTTTATATACTTCAAGTAATAAAGATATTAAGAAGAAGAAAGGAAGAAGGAAAAAAAAAAAAAAAAAAAAAAGTGAGGATGAGGAACGGGACATGAGTAGCTCGGCATCCAACCTTGTGCAAATGGGGTCTTTCATGCCTGTTGAGGGACCCTCGTATAAAAAGGCTAAAGGGGAACAACCTGTACTGGGTGGCCATGCTACTAGACCCCCGGTATAAGCAGAAAGTGGCTGAAATGTTTCCGAATTACCGGAAGTCGGAAAGGATGCAGCAGTTCCAAAACAAGTTAAAAAGTATGCTTTACACAGCATATACAGTAAGGGTGATGTCACAGCACAACGGGAATCTAACAGGGGAAGAGGTGAAAGTAATCCTCCTCCTACCACGACCACGCCGGCAAGGACAGGCTTTTTAAGTCCTACGCATCGCCACAGCCCTTCGGGGCCCACCCTCAGAGAACGACTAGACCAACAGGTAGCAGACTACCTCGCCTTAACTGCAGATATCGACACTCAGAGGAGCGATGAACCCCTTGACTACTGGGTGTGCAGGCTTGACCTGTGGCCTGAGCTATCCCAATTTGCGATAGAATTTCTGGCCTGCCCCGCTTCAAGTGTCCTGTCAGAAAGGACCTTCAGCACAGCAGGAGGTATTGTCACTGAGAAGAGAAGTCGCCTAGGTCAAAAAAAAGTCTAGATTACCTCACGTTTATTAAGATGAATGAGGCATGGATCCCGAAGGGACTGACAGTGGGGGATGCATTTGACTAAAAAAGGCCTGATGAGATGCCTTGGGCTAAAAATGGTCCACACGCTGCTGTATTTAATCTCTGCATGCCGGATGACTTGCGTGACTTCTCCACCACCAACTACAGGGAGTGCAGAATTATTAGGAAAGTTGTATTTTTGAGGATTAATTTTATTATTGAACAACAACCATGTTCTCAATGAACCCAAAAAACTCATTAATATCAAAGCTGAATATTTTTGGAAGTAGTTTTTAGTTTGTTTTTAGTTTTAGCTATTTTAGGGGGATATCTGTGTGTGCAGGTGACTATTACTGTGCATAATTATTACGCAACTTAACAAAAAACATATATATACCCATTTCAATTATTTATTTTTACCAGTGAAACCAATATAACATCTCAACATTCACAAATATACATTTCTGACATTCAAAAACAAAACAAAAACAAATCAGTGACCAATATAGCCACCTTTCTTTGCAAGGACACTCAAAAGCCTGCCATCCATGGATTCTGTCAGTGTTTTGATCTGTTCACCATCAACGTTGCGTGCAGCAGCAACCACAGCCTCCCAGACACTGTTCAGAGAGGTGTACTGTTTTCCCTCCTTGTAAATCTCACATTTGATGATGGACCACAGGTTCTCAATGGGGTTCAGATCAAGTGAACAAGGAGGCCATGTCATTAGATTTTCTTCTTTTATACCCTTTCTTGCCAGCCACGCTGTGGAGTACTTGGACGCGTGTGATGGAGCATTGTCCTGCATGAAAATCATGTTTTTCTTGAAGGATACAGACTTCTTCCTGTACCACTGCTTGAAGAAGGTGTCTTCCAGAAACTGGCAGTAGGACTGGGAGTTGAGCTTGACTCCATCCTCAACCCGAAAAGGCCCCACAAGGTCATCTTTGATGATACCAGCCCAAACCAGTACTCCACCTCCACCTTGCTGGCGTCTGAGTCGGACTGGAGCTCTCTGCCCTTTACCAATCCAGCCATGGGCCCATCAAGACTCACTTTCATTTCATCAGTCCATAAAACCTTAGAAAAATCAGTCTTGAGATATTTCTTGGCCCAGTCTTGACGTTTCAGCTTGTGTGTCTTGTTCAGTGGTGGTCATCTTTCAGCCTTTCTTACCTTGGCCATGTCTCTGAGTATTGCACACCTTGTGCTTTTGGGCACTCCAGTGATGTTGCAGCTCTGAAATATGGCCAAACTGGTGGCAAGTGGCATCTTGGCAGCTGCACGCTTGACTTTTCTCAGTTCATGGGCAGTTATTTTGCACCTTGGTTTTTCCACACGCTTCTTGCGACCCTGTTGACTATTTTGAATGAAACGCTTGATTGTTCGATGATCACGCTTCAGAAGCTTTGCAATTTTAAGAGTGCTGCATCCCTCTGCAAGATATCTCACTATTTTTGACTTTTCTGAGCCTGTCAAGTCCTTCTTTTGACCCATTTTGCCAAAGGAAAGGAAGTTGCCTAATAATTATGTACACCTGATATAGGGTGTTGATGTCATTAGACCACACCCCTTCTCATTACAGAGATGCACATAACCTAATATGCTTAATTGGTAGTAGGCTTTCGAGCCTATTCAGCTTGGAGTAAGACAACATGCATAAAGAGGATGATGTGGTCAAAATACTCATTTGCCTAATAATTCTGTACAGGGTGTAGGGTTCAAGCCGCAATGTTTTAGTGCACTTTCTGCCTGGAAAACAGGTTGCAACAATACCTAAGTTTTCAGGCATGTGTACATGCCTAATTTTTCTGGCCTCTGGTGCTGCACTGTGGCTGCAAAAACAAAACAAAAAAAAAGGCACATACATGTGTCAATTCCCCTTCGTGATCGTTACGCAAGCCCCTTCACCACAACAAGGTATCACAATGAAGCGATCACCTATATTAGTGTGTTGGCAATGTTGGCACACCCCAGATGATAAGGTCGTTGCTTCATTGTGAACAGACCAAAAGCGATTGGCTGGATAATTTTGCATAGAAAAAACATTAATTTTCTTTGTGATCATCTAAGGTCATCATTAAAGCCTACTAGGCCAACAATGGGCCCACACTGCAGAATCATTGTTTTCTGGTTCACTTAACTGTCACTGAACTACCTCAGCACGACCATAGGCTTTGAAAAACCGCCATCGCCTGCAATCTCCCAAACGTGCGCACGAGCACAGTCATCACTACACCAAGATTGACGCATAGAGGAATAAAATTTATGTCATGATTGTGTCAACTATTGACAACTCTTTGCGGTTGTCTAAAATCTATTCGATACACGTCCCCTGATAGGGGACGTAACATGGATTAAACTGATAAGAATAGTACAACTTAACACACCACTCATATAGGGTGGCACAGTACATTGCACGGCGCACGCGCAGTGCCCAAAATTGGAAGTAAGAGGACCGACCAACCATCTTTTTCTATCTCCCGGTTCCTAAAATCTATTCCATACACCGGCCCCTGATAGGGGATGTAACAGGGATTAAACTGATAGGAATAGTACTACTTAACACACCACTCATATAGGGTGGCACAGTACATTGCACGCTCAGTGTCCCAAATTGGAAGTAAAAGGACCGACCTACCACCTTTTTCCATCTCCCGGTTTCTAAAATCTATTCCATACACCGGCCCCTGATAGGGGACAAAACAGAGATTAAACTGGTAAGAACAGATTTTTTTAATAAAAAAGAGGACAGCCTCTGCGGAGCTGGGTATTTTTTGGCCGCGTTACTGAACTCTCATGCACAATGGCTGTAGGCTCATGCGTCCTTTTGTGGAGGTGACAAACCTGGTCAGTCAAACCCAAGGCAACATCATCAACCTCATCCCATATGCGTTTTTTCTGGAGCGTGCCCTGCGAAGAGTGCTGGAACAGGCCGTAGATGAGCATGAGGAAGAAGAGTTGTGGTCACTATCACCACCAGAAGCAGCCTTGTCGTCGTCGATTGCTGGACCTGCGGCAACACAGAGAGAGGAGTATGAAGAAGAGGAGTCAGAGGAGGAAGGTGGCTTTGAGGAGGTGGAAGACCAACCACAGCAGGCGTCCCAGGGGGCTTGTTGTAACCTTTCGGGGACCCTTGGTGTTGTACGTGGCTGGGAGGAGGAAGAGACCTTCAATGACGTCAGTGAGGACAAGGAACGGGACATGGCTAGCTTGGTATCCAACCTTGTGCAAATGGGGAGTTTGCGGTTGTGCAAATAGACTGTTTGCGGTTGTTTGCGGTGCGTTAAACGGGGAGTTTGGTCTGTCAGAGTTTGGTCTGTCACTGTGAAGCGGGCGTAACTGTCACGAGGGTATCAAGAGCCACGTCTGACTCCGTTATACCCGGGGTCAGGAAGTCGCAGCGGGTGGCTGCGCGCTCTATATCTAAAGATCACGGTGTTTCTTAGTGATTGTTTTCTGTGTTTGCCTTGCTATCCTTTTTGTCTCTCTCAGGGATCCGTAGCTTCTCCTCCTCAGCTGTTTCTTGTCTGCCACTCCCTACCTCCTTATATTCTCCCCTCACACTTCTCTAGTTGCCAGTTATAGAGCTTCCTGCCTGGACATCTATACTGACCCACTGGAGTGGTTAATCCTGGTTGTCGTTCCTGTGTGCTACCCTCCGGCTCCCTGTTTGGCTTATTGTTGTCTCCTGTTGTCGCCCACCTGGGAATATATGTTGAGTCTGTTTTGTCTGTCCTCCCCTTGGTGTTTTCCCTTAGAGTTAGTGGTGCGGACTAGTGTTCCCATCGCCCTGTTCACTACCTAGGGCTCAGCTCAGGGAAAGCCAGGGCTTTAGGCACGTGATCGGCGTACGGGTGAGGAACCCGTCTAGGGACGTCAGGGCAGCCAGGTGCCAGCCGCCAGGTGAGTCAGGGGTCACCATCTTCCCTCTCACTTGGGCAGGGCCTTCCTCGTTCCCTCCCTCTGTGTCACGTATGTGATAGCCACGCCGACCGTGATAGTAACCCTTACACTACCTGATCGATACAACATCATAACTGATCGTATACACACACTGGATGTTTTAAAGCACGTTATTCCAAACAATTTAGGAATGTTAGGTGATTTATGCCCTTTATGGATTAAAACCCGACTATGCGTCAACTACGTAATTTTCCATGGGAGTTTTGCCATGGATCCCCCTCTGGCATGCCACAGTCCAGGTGTTAGTCCCCTTGAAACAACTTTTCCATAACTATTGTGGCCAGAAAGAGTCCCTTTGGGTTTTAAAATTTGCCTGCCTATTGAAGTCTATGGCGGTTCGCCCGGTTCGCGAACATTTGCGGAAATCCACGTTCGCGAACGGAAAATTTTATGTTCGCGACATCTCTAGTGCTAATGCATGTCTGTTCTGTGCTCCGTGGTGCCCCTTGGGTCCGGTGATCTTTGAACCGGCATAGAAGCTTTTTAACAGTCTATTATGATTTTATGTAATAACAATTTGATTATTTTAACTGTTGTTTCAATATTTTGTGTATGTTCTCTACTAATAGCCATCTGTTGTATTATTATATTTCAGAAATTTGCACAGTTTATTTCGGAGGATCCTCCTATGAGGCGAAATTCTTTCTCCTGGAATGATAAGAAAGGAAACTGGGAGGGACTAATATATATCTGGTCATGATGAGCCGGATTAGAAAGTATAACCCGGTTCGACCTGTGGGGGACTTTTGATTATATGGTCATGGATCTTGAGCTTGACCACAAGGGGAAAAGGGGGGGGGCTACTATTATATGACTGATATCGCCGTTTGCTCCTTTATCTCATTCTCACAACCGAAAACAACCGCCAGAAGTACAATTGGGAAATCCTTGGTGTAGCGTGCGTCGATGTGTGCGCAATTCCTCCAAAATAACATCACAGAGACATTCTCAAGTAGGATCCAATAATGTGCCTGCTTCCAACAGCTAGGCAAGGTTTATTTATACCAGAAGATGGAAGGTGGTCTTACAATCATGACCAATGGAGAGACAGGTTATGGTAAGAAGTGATTGGCTGGAAGGCGGTCTTACAATTATGACCAATGGAGGGACAGGTTATGGTATGAAGTGAATGGCTGGCAAAGATGTGAATGATCGCACAAACTTATGTTCGCGCGTTCGCACACTTATTCGCGCCCCTTTCTGTTGCTGCGCTTATCCTCGTGGATGAAGAAACCTTTGTTCGACGGTCCCCATCCCTCCTGCCTCAGCCCTCTCCATGACACTGGTATCCTGCAGTAATACCAGGCCGGGCACAAATCAGATACAGGTCGGGATGACCAGACAATCGTGCGACGACCAGACAAACGCGAACAAATTTGCACATCTCCATAGGATAGATGGCGACCATACGGCGAACAATAATTTTTCCACAACAGTTCCCCCCTTTTTTGCCATATGTCGTCATTTCAGCGGCTCCCTAACACTACAATAACTCAAACCAGACCTCTAAAGGGAATAAACATGTAAAGGGAAACATGCTACACTACAGATGAACTAACAAGAAGAACCTGGCCTATCATTCTTGGGCCTCTTCGGTTGCTCGACCGCGACTCCAGGCAATGGTTCTCTGTGATCATAACGTGGTCCTCTGAACGGCTCCTCGCGACTCGATTAATGAAGCAGCAGGTCATTCTCACCGCCACATAGAAAAGAAATAGAAAGCAGAGCAGAGACAGGACATACACTCCTATTTTCTTAAGCCACGATCCTATAGAAATCAATATATCACCGAAGCCCCCCAGACCTATAAAGGGGTTCCAACTTTCATCTGCAATCACACGTGTTTGCCCCTGTAAAGCCTTAATCTGGCCCTGTAACGCCTCAGATGGGCCTGAACCTTGTCACCAGTATCTTCCACCCAGGTGCAGAAAACCTCCCCGATGAATTCACAGAAACCCCCCTTTTCAGCTAAAAGATAGTTGAGAGCCTCTTCTCCTGGAGGAGAAGAGTTTTTAACTGTCGCCATTTGGAGGAGACTTCTCTCATGGCTTTGACTGTCTCGTTCAACATCTCATCCACTATGGTAGAAAATTTGTTCATCCGCTTCATAAGTTCTATACCCCATCCGGTCCATGCCGGAAACCAAGCTCAAGCACGGTCCCCTGCAGAGAACAGCTCCCTCCTAGTCCTTCTTCCCATACTCACCCTCCTCCGCACCATCAGATCCTCGTGACCATCAGCAATGTAGGAGACGGGGACTAACCTGACTAAGGAGCATGACCCTCTAGCATTCGTGGGAATGACTCTGTAAGCAGCCTGCCCACACAAGAAGTAATAGGGCCCAGTTAGAGAGACACAAAGGTCATTGGGGTTCCGGTTATGGGAGTTGAGCAACAGCTGGATGGATAAAGGGATTGCTGCACCGTCCTGAATGTCACACCCTCCCCCCCAGCAGATATAGTCGTGTCTGGTGGTTAGGTTGTTATAGTCAGGGATTCTATGGTCGATCTGGACAGTGATCCCAGATGGGCATTCAGTCCGACCCATGGACTTAGCTCCAAATCCAGAGCTGATATTAAAACAAATCTGGGGTCGCCCTAATTGACCGGATACCCACACGGGTCTACTAAGCCTACTACAAGTCTCAGGGCTGAAATCAAGACCATAAGTGACGTTACCATCTAAGAACGTATGGTTGAACTCTATGGATAGGTGACGCTCCGCAGATTTACCTAAAGGGTTGATTTTCCTCATGCCCACCCTGATGTCATAAAGGGCATGAACTGCCGCCATGGCCGGGAGGCTCTGACCCGGAGGTGGTTTGGAGCACACCCAGCGGTTGGATCTATTTGCCGTCTTTGCTAACTGAAAATGCATTCTGAATAACAAATTCGGAAGTGACTCCTCATAACATTTTCCAAAGTGCATTAGACAGAAATAATAAAGGAATACGAGGTACCTGATCATTGCGCTTTGTGGTCCAGTAGCGTGGATCCACCCGTCATGTTCCTCAACCTTGAGGGAGGTTGGTGTTATCAGCAGCACCTGGAATGGCCCAAGATATCTCGGCTCTAGTCCCGTCCTCGGATGTTTCTTTCGCACGACCCAATCACCTGGTTGACGAGAATGAACACTGGTTATGAGTCCGGGAGAGACACCCGAATCCGGTGGTGGACATCGGGTGATAACTCGTGGGGCTGCCTGGGGGCATCCCTGATGGAATAAAGGGTTACAGCGGAACATTCAGGCCATGGATCGGCCGTGATTTTTACCTTCTTTGCAAAAATCTGACCCAAGTACCGTCAAAGAAAAGGCAGTCGTGATGGTTCTCAATGTAATTCCCTACTAGGTTAGAAAATTGATTGACAGTTGAGAGGTTAGAATGGTTAGTAAAAAGTTTGAAGATTGTTGTTTTCTGCACCACTTTCCCCCCTTCTCACCTTCTCATCGTCCTTAACACCAGGACGAAGAGAAGCTGGATTCAATATGGTGCATCGTTTTAAGGTTAGATGGAGAGGTGAGGGAGGGATGAGAGAGAGAGAGAGAGAGAGAAAGAGAGAGAATAGCGCTTCTATTGGACTCTGTAGTTTTAGTTCAATGGGAGTACATGACAGAGTTAGTTCGCACTGTCTGGGACTTTTGAATGCCCTGTTGGAGATCGATGTATTCGTGCACCCACAGTTCTGCTTTCTGGAGGGAACCATGGCTTTGGAGTCTAGTGAGGAATTCACAGACAAACTTTTTTCCAAGTCCAGACCTTAGAGGTCCCTTCTTTGGGGATGGTCCACTCTGAACCTACAGTCCCTTGGTGCCAATCTTTGAGGGGCTTAACAACTCCTCCTCCATAGATGGATTTTATGTACTGCTTGGCTGTCCTATACTCAGAAGTGGTACCCTTGTGTTCCCTAGATTTCCCTCACACCCTTGCTCGAGCCTTCTAAAAGTAGGTGTGTCCACCTACAGTGTCCCGCGACACACGCCTGGATGGCTGCTACTCCCCTTCGTTCGCCTCTGAGTTGCCCTAGGGTTTCTGGCACCAGCACACGGACTCCGTTCACCCTAGTTAGACCTCAGGAAAAGGAGTAGCAGCGTGAGGAAAATGGCTCTCGCCGACACACAGCGGCCCTCTGAGTCTCCTAATGAGATATACCAGCCTCGGTTTTGGCTCTGAATAGTGACCTGACCACAGGATAAGGCTTCCAATTGAGTGGAATGTGCGCACAGGAAACACACAGTACTCCTGTGGAAAAAGGAGTGCACAGAGAACAAACAGTACCTTCTGTGGGGACGGGGTATACACAGAGAACACACAGTACCTTCTGCGGGGATGAGGGGCGCACAGGAAACACACAGTACTCCCTTGGGGGAAGGATCAACAGAGAATACACAGTTACCAGCTGTTGGAAAAGGGGGTCATCACAGAGAACACACAGTACCTTCTGTGGGGACGAGGGGCACACAGGAAACACACAGTACTCCTGTGGGGAAAGGGGTTACTCACACAGCTACTGGTATGCCTGGGTGATATATACCACCTTGTCTGCTTAAAAAAAGCTCATCAACTCACTTTCCTTTGCCTATACGATTCTATATAGTCAAGCTGAACAGCACACAAAGCCCTTTTTGCAGTGACTGATCAAAAACCTCTCGCTCAGCAGCAACCCTTGAATTCAGACAGTAGTTCCCACACAATATCACGAGACCCCCAGTACTCCCAACCAAATCTACAGAGAAGAGAGAGGGAAAGAAAGAGAGAGAGAAAGAGAAAAAGAAAGAGAAAAGGTACTATCTGTATTGAGTCCACTTACCACAGACTCATCTGAGGAATCTTCTGGCATTGTGTTAACACTTCCAACTCCAGGGTCAGACACATTGTCCATCTCCATCCCTGAGTCGGATCCACTATGTGACCCGCAGTCCTCAGACTTCTCCATACTTACAGCCCATACATTGCCTCTAATCCCAGACACATTACTCTCTAACGGTTGTTTCAATGACTCTGGCTGCACTAAGCACTGAGAATGTTCATCTTCTGTCCTCCTGCAGAGAGCAGACAATTCCCTTACAGCACCCTGTGCATGCGTCAGGCTTTCAGATAACCATTCATTCTTGTTTTGGAGCTCAGTATTACACCTCACAGTACATTCATAATGAGCACTAGCTTCAGCTGCCTGCTGGACAAGAGTTCTCAAATTAACAATTTCCACTTTTAAATCTTCCACTTCTCCTTCCAAACTCAGCTTCAGCCTACAAGACTCCTGATATTTATCCACTATCCACCCAGCAGCAAAAATCAGAGCATACTTGCCTTTCCTTTTGCGACATTTTCAGGTTTGCTACACAATTCTGAGCCTGCAGCCATGGATCAGTAGATCCCTGCATAGCTTGAAGAATGGCCACCGTGTCCTTCAACTTTGCAACTTCTTTAAAAATGCTTTGCATTGTACAGGAATACAAACACAATGGTTGCTACAAAAAAACAAAACACTGGTACCGGTCTCTAGGAGTTGCAATATGGTTCAAGAAAATCCAGCTCCACTTCGGTAAAGGAAAAATGTATTTTGCTTGCAGTAAAATCACATCCAGTTGTAGTGTCCCACTAGGTAGGGGTGGGCACTACACAAGGGTCAATAGGGTCACATGTTACTCCTACTCCTAAGGGACAGTAATGTTATATTTAACCATGTACTTTAATGTATTTTCTATGTGTTTTTGCATGTATTGTTCCCCTGTGACATGCATAGCAGGCCTATTAGGGTGTAGTTAGGCATCCTAGACACTAGAGGGAGATAGGGAGCCCCTAGTATAAATGTTCAGGCCCAGACAGGGAGGAGGGAGTCTGTAGTCAGGAGTCTGTGGACACAGAAGTGAGAGGGCAACTTAGCCAGAGATATGCTGAGGGCCTCCTCCTGACATGCAGCTAGATAGTCCCGGCTGCTAGTTGCTACCAGGAGGCTAGTGAAGATTAGAATGATAGCATGCCTGTTGTTAAAGTGAGCCTCAGTTAACTCAGAAGATTACCCCAAGAGAAGATATGTACCTCCTGGGAGAAACCTGCAGTACCCTCAAGCAAAGCAGTGCCAATACAACCAGCTCAGATAAGTAAGCTGATGGACAGAAGTACTCTAAAATAGAAGCAAGGGTCAATACAGGAGGAAGATTTATTTACCAAGGATTAAAGTCAGCATTTAGGCATCCGGGCCTTGGGATCCAGCCAGCCAGAATAGCTGTGGAGATAGTGCAGCCTTGTCTGTGAAGCATTAACTGTTTACCCTCCAAGTATCTTGCATGATTATTACCTGCCATATTGAAAGTAAACCTGCTGTTGGCATCTGTGATATAAGGGACTGCATAATCAACTGTCTGTACAAAGTTGGACTGTTTTCCAAGTAAAGCAACGTTTGGTTTACCATACCATCTGTGTACCTCCATTACTACTCTTACAAATCGGTGTGCCACCGTTACAGGCACTGGCGTCACGATCCTTAAAGGGACCTTGCCCCAGGCACTCAAAACACCCGCAACATCCAGGGCACCTCATCCACCATCCCTACATATGGTCCCTACATACCGAGTGTGCCCCAGAGGAACTTGTGTCTACCTCTCCTTCACTGCTGCATGCCTGCCCAGGGTCCTCCAAACAGTGAGTAACCCTCGATTGCCCATAACTGTGACCTCACTATCGCAATACCCTGCAGGTCTGGCGTGCTGCACAGTTACAGTTACAAAGTCGTTGTCTACGCGTTTCGGGCTACTGAAGACAATTCGCGCCCTTACTCATGACACAATACAACATTAAAAAGTGTCAGTGTTTATAGAGGGACTGCACCTGTTTTCACTGATTGTGGTCACATAAAAGCAGACACCCTCTAAAACATGCCACACCTATGAACAAGACTTCTCATGAGAAAAAAAGAGACAAAAAGAGAAAAAAAACACACAATGAACAAAAAAGCCTATACAAAAAATTCACACTATATGTACTGGCTATAGGAAACAAAATTAGAGGAGAGAGTTTTTAATTTTTTTTGGCTTTTTTGAGGGATGGCTGTGAAGTGCAGGAACAATGACATGATGGGTTTATTGCTGCAAGATTAGGTCTAGACGTCTGTTCAGACCATCAGGTTGCCGCGTGTTCAATGCGAAAATCCAAAAGGATTCTCTATTAAATAATTTTCTTTTGTAATCCCCTCCTCTTTTTGGCAAAAAAACCTTTCTATACCCTGTACCACTAGATCCGATGTATCACCACCATGGCAGACAGCAAAATGCAGACTAGCTGCAGATATATTGCGGTTGCCATGGTGGGGCACATCGGAAATGTGCCTGCGTATTCTGTTTTATATGGCATTGGTGGTGCAACCTACATATTGCAGTTTGCATTTTCCGCATGTGATTAAATAAACTGCAAAGGTTGTGTTGCAATTAGGGTCCATTCACACGTCCGTAAGTGTTTTGCGGATCCGCAAAACACGGACACCTGCAATGTGCGATCCGCAATTTGCGGATCCGCACATCACAGACACTATAATAGAAAATGCCTTTTCTGGTCCGCAATTGCGGACAAGAATAGGACATGTTCTATTTTTTCCAGGAACGAAATTGCAGATCCCGAAAAAACGGATGCGGATCCCGAAAAAACAGATACGGATCCAGGAAATGTGGATTTGCATCCATTCCAGCCCCATTGAAAGTGAATGGGTCCGCAAATTGCGGAACGAATGCGGACCCAAATTACGGACGTGTGAATGGACCCTTAAGGTATGTTTTCATTTGAAAAATCCTGCCAGTTGAAACTGAAACAAAAGTATTAGATATCGACATGTGGGTGCAACATATGCACCTATAATGTCCGCATCTATAGCTTCCTTTGGTCGTGAGCCAGACAGGCTGCGATTTTTTCTTGTCCTGATACAGGCTAGGACTGACATAGCTAACTAAACAGTTTCTATATTCCTTGTGCCCCACCCCCGAAACCAGAGCAAACCTCCACTCTGTGGGTGATTTACAGGCTAACAATATAAAAATACTCTCTAAATGCTGTCTCTAATGTACAAACACTAAAACAAATTGCTGCCTCTACAAAATCACAGTAATATAAAAGTTAAGAAGTTACAACAAAAACACAATACTCTGTACTGCTCAGCAAACACATCACAATCTCACCATACAATCTCTGTACAATCAACTCAGATCCACCAAAAACTACACAACGGAAAAGTACTTGCCTCGTCCTTACACAAATAGATCGAAAACATTCTTTTACCAAGCAGAAATTTCCTTTTGACGCAGCAGATAAAATTACAGTTTAACAAACCCCCTGTTTAGCCCTCCTCTTGTGTTAGGGTCAGAACCGACCCATTTTCAGGTTTTGAATGTCTATAAGTATCACATCAATTTGTTTATTGCATCAAGATTTTTTTACTTTGTCAGGAACCTCTATTTAAACAGTGTAATAGAAAAAGAATCCTTTTCACAAAATTATAAAATACTGTGGTGAAAATTAAGACGTTTATGGTGTTAGGGTCAATTCTGACCCAGTTATAATATAGGATTATAGGACACTAATAAATCCTAAACACTCTCTCTGCTTAGTAACACTGACAGCCAATCACCTCTCAACCCTGTGAGCTGTAGTTAGGGAGGGGCCGATCTCTTTGCCTGCTTGTCTGCTTCTCTAAATAAAGTAAAGAAACATAGGACCAATACATTTCAGAGTTGCTGACTTGCAGAGTAATCATCTCCAATATGCAGCATGCAAGAGTGAGAAGATTTGCAGGAAGCCAAATACTGGATTATATCTTGGATGAAAATGAGGCAGAGGACACAGAGCAGCATAGCGATATGGATGAGCAGTTTCTGAGGCAGAAGATGAAGTAGAGTATCAACCAGAAGACACAGACATATCTGATGAGTCTGATGAGGAGGCCACCAGTGCTGAACCTGCTGCTGTTCCTGCTGAAACATTCAAATCCAAAAGTGGTAAGATCTGTTGGAGTTCAGAACCTCCTGACTTACATGGCAGGGCAGCTGCTGCAGATGTAATCAAAATGACCCCTGGGATCACAAGGTTTGCTGTGACGAGAGTAAGTGACATCAAAACATGTTTTGAACTGTTCATGCCATTGTCACTAAAAAAAAGTGATCATTGCAATGACAAACCTTGAAGGAAAAAAAAGTCCATGGCAACATGTGGAATGACATAAATGAGGAATGCCTAGATGCTTATATTGGTGTTCTTCTTCTTGCTGGAGTGTACAGATCCTATAATGAGGCCACTGATAGTCTCTGGGACAAGTCAAGAGGCAGATATATCTTCCCAGCAACAATGTCACTTCACACCTTTCGAATGATATCAAGAGTTTTCAGATTTGACAACAGAGATACTAGAGCAAAATCTGACAAGCTTGCTCCCCATAAGGGATGTCTGGGAGAAATGGGTTCAGCTCCTTCCACTAATGCTTAACCCTGGGCCTCAGGTAACAGTAGATGAACGTTTGATCCCTTTCCGTGGAAATTGCCCCTTCCGGCAGTATATGCCCAGTAAGCCAGGCAAATACGGCCTAAAAATCTGGGCAGCCTGTGATGCAAAAACAAGCTATGCATGGAACGTGTAGTCCTTGATTTGACTATTGGACTGCGGGGTCACAATATCACGTGTGACAATTTTTTTACCAGCTATGACCTTGGACAAAAACTTCTCAGGAGGAAACTCACCATGGTAGGCACAATAAAAATAAATAAACCTGAGCTGCACACTGAAATTTTGCAGGTGAAGGACAGAGCTCCACTTTCTTCAAAATTTGCTTTTACAGACACCACCACTGTTGTTTCATATTGTCCAAAAAAAATTAAAAATGTGATACTTATGTCCACTTTTCACAAAGATGCAGCTGTGTCATCAAGAAGTGACAAAAAGCCCACAATTATCCTGGATTACAATAAAAACAAAGGAGGAGTGGACAACCTGGACAAGCTGACTGCTACCTATACTTGTCAGCGAATGACCAGGAGATGGCCGATGGCTGCGTTTTCTAACATCCTAGATGTGTCTGCATACAATGCATTTGTGTTATGGACCCACATCCACCCAGGTTGGAACACAAAAAAAAAATAACAAGCAGAGAATATTTCTCGAGGAGCTAGGAAGTTCCCTTGTCAAGGTACACATTGAGCAAAGGAAACGGGTGTCTCGAGATCCAATCGCTGCAGCCGTGATCAGACAGATGCAGAGTTCATCAAGCACTCCATCCACACCATCAACAACACAAAGAGAATCAGTGCCAGCATCCTCATCATCATCTAGCCTTGCCTCAACATCAACCAGTACAGCCACAGCCACAACTCCAGTGATGCCATCTGATTCTAAAAGAAAGAGGTGTCAGGTCTGCCCCAGCAATAAGGACAGAAAGACACACACATTATGCTTCCACTGTAAAAAATATATCTGCAAAGAACATGCTTAAAGTGTCAGCTTTTGCCACACATGCATCTAAAAACACCCACACAAACACATGCAAGTTCTTGCACAAAGATGCTTTGAAACTAGTACTTGATTTCTATTGGTTTGCCTTGCTTGATTGTGTGTTGTTTGTTTGACCTTGCAAGTCTACATTTTGTATTATTACTTGCTTTTCATTTTTTTTTTTTAACATAAAACGTTCATAAACAAAGACTTTTGGCTATTTTCTTGAAGTAAATATATATGGGTCAAAATTGACCCTAACACCATCAATGTTATTATAGTTAATGTTATTAAAATAAAAAAATATATATAAAAAAAAAATGTAAGAGATGTGTTCAAATACTCCTCAGCAACATTCTGGTGACATAACAACCTTTTATTTACTTATAATATTCTATTGAGGTTTATTTTACCATTTTTTAAATTTGAAAATGAGAGGTATGCTATCAAAAGAAAGGTCTAAGGGGTCACACCAAAAATATTAAAACCAATCTTTTCAAGGATAAAGAAGCCTAACAAGGTAACCAAGAGGTAAGAAAAAAATTGGATGATAAATATTTGTTCAGAGGGTATTTTATGACTGATTTAAGACACGGGTCAAAACTGACCCGTTAACATCATGGATAGTAACAGAAAGCTAACATAAGAGGAGGGTTAGATACTGATGGCAATATCTGCCTGCTGTGGTGTTAAACTATAAACACCCGACCATACACACAAAGCCCTCTGTTGGATCTCCTACCATAGATCCTTTTGTCCCAGCGGGGCACTGACCAGCCCTTTACAGTTGAGAAACCCCCACAGCAGTTATGCAAATATGCAACAACAAGTATCTGGGCAGCTATTATTGGAAAAACATCAACCACATACACCAAAAGGTTCTTTCAGTAGATTGTTTTCCTGATATCAGCAGATTGGAGTACACAGATTTCAATTCACAAAGAGCAAAACTTTCTCAAAAATGAGAGTAAGGAAAGGGATTTTATTACCTTATGCCGGCTTTTTTTGCTTTTTAAAAATTAAGCTGTGTCTCCTTTAAGTTCTGCTGATAACGAGGAAAAAAAATTAGCTCCCTAACTGTGCTCGCCAACTGATATCGCCGTTTGCTCCTTTATCTCGTTCTCACAACCGAAAACAACCGCCAGAAGTACAATTGGGAAATCCTTGGTGTAGTGTGCGTCGATGTGTGCGCAATTCCTCCAAAATAACATCACAGAGACATTCTCAAGTAGGATCCAATAATGTGCCTGCTTCCAACAGCTAGGCAAGGTTTATTTATACCAGAAGATGGAGGGCGGTCTTACAATCATGACCAATCATGACCAATCATGACCAATCATGACCAATGGAGGGACAGGTTATGGTATGAAGTGAACTTATGTTCGCGCGTTCGCACACTTATTCGCGCCCTTTCCGTTGCCGCGCTTATCCTCGTGGATGAAGAAACCTTTGTTCGACGGTCCCCGTCCCTCCCGCCTCAGCCGGCGCCATGACACTGGTATCCTGCAGTAATACCAGGCCGGGCACAAATCAGCTACAGGTCGGGACGACCAGACCATCGTGCGAAAGTTTCTGCGCAGATGCGAACACGAACAAATCTGCGCATCTCCATAGGATAGATGGCGACCATACGGCGAACAATAATTTTTCCACAACAATGATTATGCAGTTTTTATGCCTATGGATATGGGTTTGACAGCCGAGAAATTTGGCGTCAAGTGCCTTTTATGCCTCTTATGGGGTGGTTGATAATAAGTGCCAATATAATAATATTTATTTTACTGTAGCACTTGCACTGCATGTCACTTTTTGCACACACTTTTTATTTATGCCTCTAGCACCTTTAGTTTTGTTGCGTTTTATTGTGCTGAATTATGTATTTATCTAGTACGCTTGGTTGGATTAGTATACACTTTTGAATGATAATAATAAGTCAGGAACTATGGAGTTTTATTAGAATATGCACTTATGATGGTCTGGACATTATGTAGTCCTAATATATGCACTGTATTATTGTTTTGTATGATAATAATATATCATGAATTATGGATTGTTAATTGTATATGCACTTTATCATGGTTTGGACATTATGTACTCCTAATATATGCACTTTACTATGGTTCTTATATTATGACCACCTTTAGATTTGTGAGTAGATGGATCAATAAAAATGTTCCTCTGTAAGTAGGTTTTATTATGTGACTGGCCCCATTCAGGTTGAGACCCTGATTTATGGGTTCAATTGTGCATATCGCATTACATGGAATCTGATAGCATAGAGTTCTTGATCCATTGTTCCCTATATTCATGTCTTCCCATATTTAGTGTCAATATTGCCCGGGTTTTTGGGTAGAGGGCAATTTTTCCCTTAACTAATATGGCGCTGGTGGCATCTTTCGGTTGTCTATATGACAACCCTAACTCAGGTAGAAGATGCCTTATAGCGCTATATTGCATGATGTGCTCTTTTCTTGTCTTTTTTTCTCCCCTGGTGTATGTTGGAGTGAGGAGGGGTCTCCTGGGAATATCCGTTTGGGCATGAGCTCCTGACGAGAAGGCCGGGCTTATGCGGATGACAAAGGGTCGCGTGACGAGTGGCCATGTGACCGCACAAGATCTCGCGAGACCTAAGGGATATTATCGAATTGAAGAACGAACGCAGGAGGGCGTGTCGCACTCTTGTAGCATAGAATCCTACTAATACTGGTGCTATTAGTCATCGGATATCTAACACAGGTGTATAATATTGGAGGCCCTATCAGCTTACTCCAGCCTCATCATGTGGGGGGTATATATATGGCTGTATGATGTAGTGGAGGGATACACTCCCTGAAGAAGCAAGGCGAAACGCGTTTCGGGTTGGGATCCTCTCTCCCCCTTGGCTCCTGGTTAGTATATGGTTTCCTTATGCTTATTCTGCACCACCAATGATCCTGTTATTCAGGACAATGGTGTGATTGCTATACATTGCAAGGTTCTTTTCTTTGTACTTGGGAGTATATCCTGTTGGAGACTCCATATAATAGGTTATAAGAACCGCACTGGTAACATAGGAGCAGATTTTAAGCATAAGTTTAGTATATGAGATGTGTGAGGTATGTAATTTACATGTGTATTTCACAGTAATTAGATCCAGATTCTGGTGCACACTCTATGTACCTCTGATGGTATAACAGCCAACAATAGGAGTTTTTGTGGGAGGGTGGACTTTTACTTGTCGCAGCATTGTCCTGCACTGCTACCACTGTATGTATTTGATTATAATATGTATTGTCTTTTTCTCTTTTTAATAATAAAGAATGAATTTACATTATATGTGTGGAGTAATATTTTTGGTATACTACGGTTTAGTGACACATATATTGAATTACCGGTATTTTGATATTGGTTGTTTTAAAGGTATATCACCATGATCAACCCAATAGAGCCAGGCATACTGTCTGATAGTCCATAAATGTAAACAAGCTCACCTTCCAATCCACAGCCCTGTGCACGGAACGAGCCAAGCCGATCGCTCTTGTAGACTATAAGAATAAAAGATGGTTCCAGCACTTGTAATAACTCAGTTGCCTTTATTTCTTTCTTGTAGCATGTAACTCACATGGACACAAACCTTCACCCCAGTATGGTTGACGCGTTTCAAACACAGGTGTGTTCTTAGTCGGAACCGGAACGACTGAGTCTTAGGTTACGACTCAGAACACACCTGTGTTCAAAACGCGTCAACCATGCTAGGGTGAATGTTTGTGTCCATGTGAGTTACATACTAGTAGAAAGAAATAAAGGCAACTGAGTTATTACAAGTGCTGGAACCATCTTTTCTTCTTATATACTGTCTGATAGGTTTAATTATGGTTGAATTACATGAGCCTTCTATGGCTGCAATCAGTGAAATTAAGCAAAATTCATACTTTTATTCTTATTCAAATGAAGTGCTCGGAACACCAAGGTGCTGGCCTACCCCCTCAGAGCAGCGCTTCACCTCTACCCCATCATTACTCTGATTTACGTGGCCAGGAATCTCCACTATTCGGATGCATAGCCCTGAAATCTAGCGCAGTTGAGAGCTCAGAGTGGCAAGAGTCTCATGAGCTGCACAAACTGATTGAGATCTCACTGGTGCACATGCGAGATTTCAGGGCCAGGCAGCCGAACAGTGGAAATCCCTGATCCTATCAACCAGGGCATGAGGGGAAGTGGTGAGAGGAGGCTAGTCCACATCTGGGTGCTCCGAGTACCACATCTGCAAAAGAATAAAAGTATGAATTTAACTGCAATGGTATGTCTGTTGAGAGCTTGTTTAACCCCTTAACCTCAAACGCCGTACATGTACGGCGATATGTGCCCGCAGGTGTATGGAGCGGGCCTCTGCAGCGACCCTGCTCCATACACGTGTCGTGCCGGCTGTATCATACAGCCGGCATCCGGCCGCACTGACATGAAGCGGCGATTGCGCCGCCCCTGCCATTTAACCTCCAAGGTGCCGCAATCAACACTGATCGCGACACCTGTGAAAGCAGGGGGATTCGTCTCCCTCTACGTTCCGATCAGAGCCCCTGCAGTGAAATCACGGGGCTCCGATCTGTTGCCATGGCAGCATGGACGCTGCTGAAGTGATCCAGGCCTGCCATGGCTTTCTCCATACTGAGCTATGCACAAGGCTTAGCTCAGAATGGAGAGTGTAAAAATACTATTCACCATAATAGATCTCTATTAAGGTGAATAGGAGAGGGGATCAAAAGATCCCATGTACGAGGCAACTATGGGGACTAATAGTTGTAAAAAAAAGTTAAAAAAATATGTAAAAAACACCAATATATTAAAAGTTTAAATCACCCCCCTTTCCCAATTTTACATATAAAAATACATAAACATAAAAAAAAAACATATTGGGTATCGTTGCGTCTGAAAATGTCTGAACTATTAAAATATTTTAAAAAATTGCGATGAACGCAGTAACAGAAAAAAAATCAAAAAAGTTATGGCTTTTGGAACATGAGGAGGAAAAATCTAAAATGTCAAAATGAAAAAAGGCCCGGTCTTTAAGTGGTTAATAAACAATGATCAACCCTACTAGGCAGTGTGCCTGGTTTTAAAGGGATAATCATGGTGACAGATGCTCATTAAGTACTGTATTTTTCACCCAAAAGTGGGGGAAAAATAGCAGTGCGTCTTATGGGGGCGAAAGCTGCAATTTACAATAATACAGGGCCGCCACGATGCCGCACATCACGGTCAGCGGTGTATCAACTGAGAGGGAGGAGGGGCTTGGGGCTGGCATCTGGATTAGGAATGACAGCACCAGTGCAGTCCCTGTATTCTATTAGTAACATAGTAACATAGTACATAAGGCCGAAAAAAGACATTTGTCCATCCAGTTCGGCCTGTCATCCTGCAAGTTGATCCAGAGGAAGGTAAAAAAAAAAACGGTGAGGTCGAAGACAATTTTCCCCACTTTAGGGGAATAAAAAATTGCTTCCCGACTCCAATCAGGCAATCAGAATAACTCCCTGGATCAACGACCCCTCTCTAGTAGCTATAGCCTGTAATATTATTACACTCCAGAAATACATCCAAGCCCCTCTTGAATTCCTTTATTGTACTCACCATCACCACCTCCTCAGGCAGAGAGTTCCATAGTCTCACTGCTCTTACCGTAAAGAATCCTCTTCTATGTTTGTGTACAAACCTTCTTTCCTCCCGACGCAGAGGATGTCCCCTCGTCACAGTCACAGTCCTGGAGATAAATAGATGATGGGATAGATCTCTGTACTGACCCCTGATATATTTATACATATTAATTAGATCTCCCCTCAGTCGTCATTTTTCTAAAGTGAATAACCCTAATTTTGATAATCTTTCAGGGTACTTTCAGTTTTTACTTTAGTTGCCCTCCTCTGGACCCTCTCCAGCTCTGCTATGTCTGCCTTGTTCACAGGAGCCCAGAACTGTACACAGTACTCCATGTGTGGTCTGACTAGCGATTGCACCGGCCCCGCTCACTGTTGTATAATCTTATCTAACCTGTAGGCATTGTTAAGATATTATAATCATGTGTAATCCAGCTGTATTACTTACAACTACCATAAGTTCCGTAGCAGAGAGGAGGGAGGCCGGGAGGCGTGTCACTCTCTACGTCATGTGCCTGCGCCGCCCACTTTATTAATGAAGCAAGTGGCACGGGCGTGTGACGCAGTGAGTGGCGCGTCACCCGCCCATCCTCCCGGCCTGCCTCCTGCCTACTCTCTGCTACGGAACTTAGTTGTAAGTAATACAGCTGGAGTACACATGATTATTATATCTTAACAATGCAGGTTAGATAAGATTATACAACAGTGAGCGGGGCCGGTTCATTAAAATACAGGGACTGCACCGGTCCCTGCTGTCATTCCTAATCCAGATGCCAGCCCCCTACCCTGTTTCGGGGGTCATTCACACTGCAGAGACACTGTTATGGGGGGGATCTGTGGAAGGCACATAGCATAAGATGCTATATATGTGTCATCCACAGATCCCCCCATAGCAGTGTCATCCACAGATGTCCCCATAGCAGTGTCATCTACAGATGTCCCCATAGCAGTGTCATCCACAGATGTCCCCATAACAGTGCCATCCAGAGATACCCCATGACAGTGCCATCCAGAGATCCCCCATAACAGTGCCATCCAGAGATCCCCTCCATAACAGTGTGTCATCCACAGATCCCCCATAACAGTGTGTGATCTACAGATCCCAAATAACAGTGTCCTCCACAGATCCCCCATAACAGTGTGTCATCCACAGATCCTCCATAATAGTGTCACCCACAGACCACCATTAGTTCAAAACCCACCAAAAGCACACCTTTTGGTTCAAAATATTTTTTTTCTTATTTTTCTCCTTAAAAACCTAGGTGCGTCTTATGGAAAAGGTGCATCTTATAGGGCGAAAAATACTGTAATATGTTAGGATCCCACCTTTAGGATCCACAAGTGTTAGGAGAACTAAGGTCCTCTGTCCACCATTTCGGCAGGTGAGAAGGCTGACTGCTGTTGCATTCACACACACATTCAATGGAGAGGTGACTAAACCAAAATGCCTGGCCAACTCCCTGTTTAGTCTGCAACTAGATTCCTAATAGAGATGCCGCAAATAATGATGGTATAAGATGAGAATACCCCTTCAACGGCTGTTTAAAATGGAAATGTAAAGAATAAGGATGTTCCCTGACTTTTACGGAGTGCTCTGATTTTTAATGACCTAATAATCCAGAATGACAATCCAGCATCTTGAATGCAATTAACTATCCAGAAGTGGTTTGACGAGGGAGTGCTTAATCATATATTAAATACTGTATTTTTCACCCCATAAGACTTTCTCCCCCCCCCCCCCCCAAAATATGGGGAAAATGCCAGTGCGTCTTATGGGGTGAATACTAATGAGCGCTTCCATTATGGAACTGCTCATTAGTACTGGAGAACCGGGAATCTGTGAATGCAGTGCTCCCCAGGCTCTGTACTCACTGCTTCCTGGTCCTCTGCCATTGGCTGTGCTTTTACTGCGCACAGCGTGAGGATGTTAGCACTCTGTGACCTCACACTGTGCGCGTCGGGTCACAGCAGAGCGCGCAGCAGGAAGAGATGGAGCTGGATACTGGGAGCTGAGGCGTCCGGATCAGGAGAGGTAAGTGGATTTTTTTTTTTATTTGCTCTGGGCAAGGGGTTCTGTATTGAGGTCTGGGGGCCATTCACATTTGGGGATCAGATCTGAGGTCTGATAGGAGGTCTGATCTGTGGTGTTATTGGGGTCTTATTTACATTGGAGTATGAGCTGAGGTCTGATTGAGGGTCTTATTAACATTGGGAGTCTGATTAGGGCTCTGAACTGAGGTCTGAATAACATTGGGGGTCCTTCTCTAAAAGCTATGTGCGTCTTATATGCAAGTATGTCTTATAGGGCAAAAAATATGTTAAAACAGGATTCACAGTAATGGTTTGATTAGAAAATGTTGTAGGAGTATATACACTGTTTCACTGATTTATTATCCTACTAAAACTTAGCTTTTATAATATTCAATTTAAAATAAGTCCCACATATACAATATTAATAGACTGCATATGATGCATCAGGCTGTAATAAACTGTATATATAGATACGTATACGAGGTACTATATGCTGGATGAGGATACAGTTGGATTACTTCTTATGTTTGTCACTCACGGTTTGTAGCATAAGAAATAGACGGTCCTTCTTTCCGGATATCCAGGCGTATGGATGGCTCTATGCGGTCCCCAGAGGTGGCTCCAGAAGACAATTCTCGGATTTTGTTGCATATCTCAACAATAACGAGATAGGTATGCATTTCACCTCAGAGATTGATGAGCGCAGCCTGGCCTTCCTAGACTTACATATTACTTTGAATAACGGTGTAATAACCACAAAAACGTACAGGAAACCAACAGCTGCAAACAATCTACTCAGATGGGAGAGTCACCACCCAGTGAACCTCAAGTGCGGAATCCCAAAAGGACAATACCTTACTATCCGCAGAAATTGTACCAGCAACTCAGACTTTTATAAACAGGCCAGAGACCTAAAGAATAAATTCAATGAAAGAGGATACCCCGACCGTCCACTACAAAAAGCCTTTAAATCTGCCCTAAACACTGAAAGAAGGGAACTCCTGTCCTCAAAACAAGGGACAAGATCAGAAACAGACCCCATCTTCCGTATTATAGAAACCTATGATAATCAGAGTACAGAAGTGAGGGAGATATTCCAAAAATACTGGGACATGCTTCTGACGGATACTGACGTAAAAGACATCCTCATATCGCAGGGGACAGTCACTGGGGGACAGGTTTGTTCACAGTCACATCAAAAAAACAGGTACGTGGCTGGACAGAAGGCCTCTTGGCACCTTTAGATGTGGCTCATGTATAGCCTGTCCACATATTGTTCAAACAAAAACATTCACAACCAATATCACCAAGAAAACATACACCATCAGGGATTTTGCAAACTGCAAAACCACAGGGGTTGTGTATCTGTGCACTTGCTCGTGTAACCTACAATACGTGGGTAAGACCAAAAGAGAACTTAGAAGAAGGATTGGGGATCATCTTGGCGACGTGCAACATAAACGCGACACCCCCATAGCAAAACATATATAGAACTTCCATGATGGGAACATCATGTCATTGAGATTCTGTGTAATTGAGGTGATTCGCCCATCCGTTAGAGGTGGGGACCTCAATAGAAAAATCTTACAGAAGGAGGCGGAGTGGACTCACGGGCTTAAAACTGTGAGTCCGCTGGGCCTCAATGAAATGTTGTCTTTTGCATGCTTCATTTAAAATTCGGTTGTGCCTGAAAATACTCATAAACCACTGACTAATACATATATGGGTAAAATGGACCGAGCAGGAACATAATATATCGACCGTGATAGGTCATATTCCTTAAAATCAATATGTGAAAAGTAATATCCCAATAGGGTTTATCCAGACACTCCTGCAATTACCCTATTTAGTATACGTTCACTATGTCCCGCCTATATAAACCACTGTACCCCAAACATCATGTACCCTACTTGCTTTATATTTGTACCAGTTAGCTTTGTATCAGAGATAGCACCCCAAAAAAAACAGCAATCCAAAGGGACGTACTTTCTAATGAATTAATACAGTGGGATGCGAAAGTTTGGGCAACCTTGTTAATTGTCATGATTTTCCTGTATAGATCGTTGGTTGTTACAATAAAAAAATGTCAGTTAAATATATCATATAGGAGACACACACAGTGATATTTGAGAAGTGAAATTAAGTTTATTGGATTTACAGAAAGTGTGCTATAATTGTTTAAACAAAATTAGGCAGGTGCATAAATTTGGGCACCACAAAAAAGAAATGAAATCAATATTTAGTAGATCCTCCTTTTGCAGAAATTACAGCCTCTAAACGCTTCCTGTAGGTTCCAATGAGAGTCTGGATTCTGGTTGAAGGTATTTTGGACCATTCCTCTTTACAAAACATCTTTAGTTCATTCAGGTTTGATGGCTTCCGAGCATGGACAGCTCTCTTTAAGTCACACCACAGATTTTCAATTATATTCAGGTCTGGGGACTGAGATGGCCATTCCAGAATGTTGTACTTGTTCCTCTGCATAAATGCCTTAGTGGATTTTGAGCAGTGTTTAGGGTCTTTGTCTTGTTGAAAGATCCAGCCTGACGCAGCTTCAGCTTTGTCACTGATTCCTGGACATTGGTCTCCAGAATCTGCTGATACTGAGTAGAATCCGTGCGTCCCTCAACTTTGACAAGATTCCCAGTCCCTGCACTGGCCACACAGCCCCATAGCATGATGGAACCACCACCATATTTTACTGTAGGTAGCAGGTGTTTTTCTTGGAATGCTGTGTTCTTTTGCCTCCATGCAGAACGCCCCTTGTTATGGCCAAATAACTCAATTTTCGTTTCATCAGTCCGCAGCACCTTATTCCAAAATGAAGCTGGCTTGTCCAAATGTGCTTTAGCCCACCTCAAGCGGCACTTTTTGTGCTGTGGGCGGAGAAAAGGCTTCCTCTGCATCACTCTCGCATACAGCATCTCCTTGTGTAAAGTGTGCCCAATGGTTGAACGATGCACAGTGACTCCATCTGCAGCAAGATGATGTTGTAGGTCTTTGGTGCTGGTCTGTGGGTCGACTCTGACTGTTCTCACCATTCGTCGCTTCTGTCTATCCGAGATTTTTCTTGGTCTGCCACTTCGAGCCTTAACTTGAACTGAGCCTGTGGTTTCCATTTCCTCAATATGTTCCTAACTGTGGAAACAGACAGCTGAAATCTCTGAGACAGCTTTCTGTATCCTTCCCCTAAACCATGATGGTGAACAATCTTTGTCTTCAGGTCATTTGAGAGTTGTTTTGAGACCCCCATGTTGCTACTCTTGAGAGAAAATTAAAAGAGGAGGGAAACTTACAATTGACCCCCTTAAATACTCTCTCATAATTGGATTCACCTGTGTATGTAGGTCAGGGGTCACTGAGCTTATCAAGCCAATTTGAGTTTCAATAATTAGTTCTAAAGGTTTTGGAATCAATAAAATGACAACAGTGCCCAAATTTATGCACCTGCCTAATTTTGTTTAAACAATGATAGCACACTTTCTGTAAATCCAATAAACTTCATTTCACTTCTCAAATATCACTGTGTGTGTCTCCTATAGGATATATTTAACTGACATTTTTTATCGTAACAACCAACGATTTATACAGGAAAATCATGACGATTAACAAGGTTGCCCAAACTTTCGCATCCCACTGTAAATACTGAATAAAATGTATTGGCATTTCCTAATATACTGTAAGCAGAAAACTTTAAGCCTGGGGGATCGATTGCTTTTGGGCTAATATACAGTATTAGAGTATCTTACACTTTGCGCATACCTCCACTAAGCCGCCCTGAATGCTGGGTTGAAATTTTTATCACACTTGGCACTAGTATGGTTCTTCCGGTCATGCGCCGGCTGAAACGCAGGAGCTCATGTTATGCGGTCCACAGCCGACCCTCCTGGCCTATGCGCATGCGCGAATTAAATATATTCCTTTCCGGACGCACTATTTGGAATGCGCCGGGTGGAACGCATGATTCAACTTCATGCGTTCCACAGCGGACCTCCCGGGCCTCTGCGCATGCGCGTTCAAGGTATTTCCGCTTCCGGACGCACCAGTTGGAACGCACGCCACAACATGCGGTAAGCTACTCACTGCTATCCAATTAAGCTTAATGTATAGGGTATTTAAGGGGACAGTCCTAGACACCTGTCCTGGACTGCATCTATCCAGTGGGTTTACCGAGAAAAAAAGCGATTGTGCTTGGCGGTTATTTAGCCGTTACTTTATCAGATTATACACCCCCTGATGAATCTGACAGTATCCACTGTCAGAGGAAACGCGCAGGATTTAAAAGATAAAACGACATCTGGCTGCTGGTATTTGGAGTATTCCTCTATAGGGTGAGATAAATAGGGATAGCCACCGATAAGTGGGGTCGCTCCTTCTGGGGTGATTCTCCCGCAATTAGGCGGGAGACCTCTCCGCTTTCAGGCAGGGCCACACTAGCTGCGTAGAGATACTCCTCCAGTCTTAGTGTCCCAGGACCCAGAGTGTATGGTACTAAACAACCATTGACGTTACCTTCCAGCACACCAAGCCACCTCTGGGGACCGCATAGAGCCATCCATACGCCTGGATATCCGGAAAGAAGGACCGTCTATTTCTTATGCTACAAACCGTGAGTGACAAACATAAGAAGTAATCCAACTGTATCCTCATCCAGCATATAGTACCTCGTATACGTATCTATATATACAGTTTATTACAGCCTGATACATCATATGCAGTCTATTAATATTGTATATGTGGGACTTATTTTAAATTGAATATTATAAAAGCTAAGTTTTAGTAGGATAATAAATCAGTGAAACAAAAAATATGTTAGTTCACTATGCCTGGTTATGCCATCTGGTAAAATCTAGTGATGTGGCATAAAGGACACTAATAACAAGGGTAAATCTACAGCAGCACTCAGATGAAAGATGGAGATTAGTGCAGGAAGCCAGGTATTTATTGAAGCTCTCCTGGATATGGTTCTATTTCTGGCCTCTGAATTATATTAACATTTAATTCAGTGACATGCAAGAATATCACACAAGTGAGCAAGTTGGAACTAGAGTTCTGGTGTTTTCATCTGACTCATTTTCCTGCAGGATTTTGCAGCCAAGGATTTTTCATTTTGCTTTAATATCAGATTCCTGTTTGTTCTGTCTCTTCCTCAGCCAGTTTTCATTTATTGCCTATGCGCCACCATAACAGAATAAAAACAACACAAAAGGCTTTAGCAGGCCGTAGAAATGTAATTTCTGACAAAAGGGACATTTACTTGGTATAGTTAACCACCTCCGGACCGCTGTACGCACAGACGCGTCCTGGAGGTGGTTGATTCATTCCGAGTGGACGCGCCGGCGCGTCCTCTCGCGAGACGCGAGATCTCCTGTGAACGCGCGCACACAGGCGCGCGCGCTCACAGGAACGGAAGGTAAGAGAGTTGATCTCCAGCCTGCCAGCGGCGATCGTTCGCTGGCAGGCTGGAGATGTGTTTTTTTTAACCCCTAACAGGTATATTAGACGCTGTTTTGATAACAGCGTCTAATATACTTGCTACCTGGTCCTCTGGTGGTCCCCTTTGTTTGGATCGACCACCAGAGGACACAGGTAGCTCAGTAAAGTAGCACCAAGCACCACTACACTACACTACACCCCCCCCCCCCCGTCACTTATTAACCCCTTATTAGCCCCTGATCACCCCTGATCACACCATATAGATTCCCTGATCACCCCCCTGTCATTGATCAACCCCCTGTAAAGCTCCATTCAGACGTCCGCATGATTTTTACGGATCCACTGATAGATGGATCGGATCCGCAAAACGCATCCGGACGTCTGAATGAAGCCTTACAGGGGCGTGATCAATGACTGTGGTGATCACCCCATATAGACTCCCTGATCACCCCCCTGTCATTGATTACCCCCCTGTCATTGATTACCCCCCTGTAAAGCTCCATTCAGACGTCCGCATGATTTTTACGGATCCACTGATAGATGGATCGGATCCGCAAAACGCATCCGGACGTCTGAATGAAGCCTTACAGGGGCATGATCAATGACTGTGGTGATCACCCCATATAGACTCCCTGATCACCCCCCTGTAAAGCTCCATTCAGATGTCCGCATGATTTTTACGGATGCACTGATAGATGGATCGGATCCGCAAAACGCATCCGGACGTCTGAATGAAGCCTTACAGGGGCGTGATCAATGACTGTGGTGATCACCCCATATAGACTCCCTGATCACCCCCCTGTCATTGATTACACCCCTGTCATTGATCACCCCCCTGTAAAGCTCCATTCAGATGTCCGCATGATTTTTACGGATCCACTGATAGATGGATCGGATCCGCAAAACGCATCCGGACGTCTGAATGAAGCCTTACAGGGGCGTGATCAATGACTGTGGTGATCACCCCATATAGACTCCCTGATCACCCCCCTGTCATTGATTACCCCCCTGTAAAGCTCCATTCAGATGTCCGCATGATTTTTACGGATGCACTGATAGATGGATCGGATCCGCAAAACGCATCCGGACGTCTGAATGAAGCCTTACAGGGGCATGATCAATGACTGTGGTTATCACCCCATATAGACTCCCTGATCACCCCCCTGTCATTGATTACCCCCCTGTAAAGCTCCATTCAGATGTCCGCATGATTTTTACGGATGCACTGATAGATGGATCGGATCCGCAAAACGCATACGGACGTCTGAATGAAGCCTTACACGGGCGTGATCAATGACTGTGGTTATCACCCCATATAGACTCCCTGATCACCCCCCTGTCATTGATCACCACCCCTGTCATTGATCAACCCCCCTGTCATTGATCACCCCCCTGTCATTGATCACCCCTCTGTAAGGCTCCATTCAGACATTTTTTTGGCCCAAGTTAGCGGAATTATTATTTTTTTTTCTTACAAAGTCTCATATTCCAGTAACTTGTGTCAAAAAATAAAATCTCACATGAACTCACCATACCCCTCACGGAATCCAAATGCGTAAAATTTTTTAGACATTTATATTCCAGACTTCTTCTCACGCTTTAGGGCCCCTAGAATGCCAGGGCAGTATAAATACCCCACATGTGACCCCATTTCGGAAAGAAGACACCCCCAGGTATTCCGTGAGGGGCATATTGAGTCCATGAAAGATTGAAATTTTTGTCCCAAGTTAGCGGAACGGGAGACTTTGTGAGAAAAAAATTAAAAATATCAATTTCCGCTAACTTGTGCCAAAAAAAAAAAAATTCTATGAACTCGCCATGCCCCTCATTGAATACCTTGGGGTGTCTTCTTTCCAAAATGGGGTCACATGTGGGGTATTTATACTGCCCTGGCATTCTAGGGGCCCCAAAGCGTGAGAAGAAGTCTGGTATCCAAATGTCTAAAAATGCCCTCCTAAAAGGAATTTGGGCACCTTTGCGCATCTAGGCTGCAAAAAAGTGTCACACATCTGGTATCGCCGTACTCAGGAGAAGTTGGGGAATGTGTTTTGGGGTGTCATTTTACATATACCCATGCTGGGTGAGAGAAATATCTTGGTCAAATGCCAACTTTGTATAAAAAAATGGGAAAAGTTGTCTTTTGTCAAGATATTTCTCTCACCCAGCAAGGGTATATGTAAAATGACACCCCAAAACACATTCCCCAACTTCTCCTGAGTACGGCGATACCAGATGTGTGACACTTTTTTGCAGCCTAGATGCGCAAAGGTGCCCAAATTCCTTTTAGGAGGGCATTTTTAGACATTTGGATACCAGACTTCTTCTCACGCTTTGGGGCCCCTAGAATGCCAGGGCAGTATAAATACCCCACATGTGACCCCATTTCGGAAAGAAGACACCCCCAGGTATTCCGTGAGGGGCATATTGAGTCCATGAAAGATTGAAATTTTTGTCCCAAGTTAGCGGAACGGGAGACTTTGTGAGAAAAAAATTAAAAATATCAATTTCCGCTAACTTGTGCCCATGCTGGGTGAGAGAAATATCTTGGCAAAAGACAACTTTTTCCATTTTTTTATACAAAGTTGGCATTTGACCAAGATATTTATCTCACCCAGCATGGGTATATGTAAAAAGACACCCCAAAACACATTCCTCAACTTCTCCTGAATACAGAGATACCAGATGTGTGACACTTTTTTGCAGCCTAGGTGGGCAAAGGGGCCCATATTCCAAAGAGCACCTTTCGGATTTCACAGGTCATTTTTTACAGAATTTGATTTCAAACTCCTTACCACACATTTGGGCCCCTAGAATGCCAGGGCAGTATAACCACCCCACAAGTGACCCCATTTTGGAAAGAAGAGACCCCAAATTATTTCGTGATGGGCATAGTGAGTTCATAGAAGTTTTTATTTTTTGTCACAAGTTAGTGGAATATGAGACTTTGTAAGAAAAAAAAAAAAGAAAAAAAAAATCATCATTTTCCGCTAACTTGTGACAAAAAATAAAAAGTTCTAAGAACTCACTATGCCCATCAGCGAATACCTTAGGGTGTGTACTTTCCGAAATGGGGTCATTTGTGGGGTGTTTGTACTGTCTGGCCATTGTAGAACCTCAGGAAACATGACAGGTGCTCAGAAAGTCAGAGCTGCTTCAAAAAGCGGAAATTCACATTTTTGTACCATAGTTTGTAAACGCTATAACTTTTACCCAAACCATTTTTTTTTTACCCAAACATTTTTTTTTTATCAAAGACATGTAGAACAATAAATTTATATATGGATGTCATTTTTTTTGCAAAATTTTACAACTGAAAGTGAAAAATGTCATTTTTTTGCAAAAAAAATCGTTAAATTTCGATTAATAACAAAAAAAGTAAAAATGTCAGCAGCAATGAAATACCACCAAATGAAAGCTCTATTAGTGAGAAGAAAAGGAGGTAAAATTCATTTGGGTGGTAAGTTGCATGACCGAGCAATAAACGGTGAAAGTAGTGTAGGTCAGAAGTGTAAAAAGTGGCCTGGTCTTTCAGGGTGTTTAAGCACTGGGGGCTGAGGTGGTTAAATGTGTAATGCATATCGCCCCTAGAGAAAATGCAGCAAAAATTTTCAAAATACCCAGCATGCATACAAGATGTGGAAGAAGGGTGCAAAATCAAAAAGAAAATGTGCCCTTTTCTAATTCACCCCTTTGATGCAGACGTGTAACTAGAATTCTTAGGGCCCCAAAGTCAGTAATGGGCCCCTGTGTTGCTAAGAGTAAAGTAAACTGTAATAATACAGGGCAGAAAAACTACTTATCTTACCAGCAGCCAATTACGAACAGGTGTCATATATCAGATCTTCTCCATAAGGGGCTGACTGAGAACTTAAAGTGGTCCTGGAAAAAAATACTAAAAATTGCCCCATTTTGTAGCCGGGTCCAAACTGATGGAAGGCATAGCCTACAATACCATATTGTGGCACATTATACCACCCCAACAGAGCCAAATACCACAGTCCATCACAAAATACCGCCACCAGCAGCACAAAATACATCCCCAAAAACTTGCACTGGCCGGCCGTGAGGAGGGCCCAGGCAGCCCCCTGGGCATCAGCCCACCGGGGAATTTCCCTGTCGGGTCTATGGCTAATCTGCCTCTGTTCTCCATAATAGATTGCACACTTACGTAGTAGAGCTAGATATGATAATTATTAGTGTTGGGCACGAATATTCGAATCGCGAATATTAATCGTGAATATCGGCACTTCTAGAATTTGCTAATATTTAGAATATAGTGATATATATTCGTAATTTTTTTTCATCAGTAACCTCCCTTCTTGTTTTTGAGCCAATGAGAAGGCTGCAATGTCTTTGTTTGAGCTTAGCAACATCCCTAGCAACCAATAGGAAAGTTGCCTACCCCTTATTATATAATAATTAAATATTAGTTATGAGCGGCAGGGGCAATATTCAAATTTGCGATATTTCGCAAATATTTGGGTGAATATTCATTGTATATTCTCAAATTTGCGATAATTTTCTTGATTGCGAAAATCGGCAATGTAATATGTGCGTATTGCGCGTGCAATACAGGCGTGGGTCACTGTTGCTACATTTTTCAAGCTGCTAGAAGTTTCCTGAGACTGGAGAAAATTATTGGCACGGCAGAACATTGCAATAGCTTTATATGCAGATAGAGTGCTCCAATATATTCGCGATTGTGCAAATTGGCAATTAATGATGCGCATATTTTTGCGCAATATGTGCAACTTCACATTTTAGCAGGTCTGACTACATATTACCGATTGGTGCACTAAGTATTGTTGTGACATCACAGCACTATGTCTGTAGCATGTATGTATGGACAGCAGAATCAGCTACACTATATCAGGATATAACCTACACTGACTATCTCTCACTAAATATCTTTATTATTTATAAGCTAACTAACTATCTAATGTAATTAAACAGTAAAGCAGAGGGCACAGCAATGTCACTGTTCTATCTCTCAGAACTGCAAAAAACAGCAGAAAATGTCTGCTGGGGAGTTTCTTATACAGTAAAGGGGTAGGCAACTTTCCTATTGGCTGCTAGGAATGTTGCTAAGCTCTGACAAAGATATTGCATCCTTCTCATTGGCCCACTAGCAAAAAGGGAGGTTACTGGGGAAAAAAATTGAATATTCGCGATTACGAATATATAGCACTGTATTCTAGATTTTCGCAAATTCTCGAAGTGCCGATATTCACGATAAAAATTTGCGATTAGAATATTCACGATCAACACTAATAATTATAGCTGTAGTTATGTCCATGATGCCTACAAGTCCTGCTCCACCATCTGTACCTTCTGCATCAAGGATTTATTCTGCCTTTCTATCTACTCATGCTATTTTGGACTGTTGGAAAGAGACAGCAACAGTCCTGATTTTTGCAGGACAATACCACAAATTGGGACCACAGGGAAGGGGTTTAAGCTAATTTTCCCCCAAAGTGGTTAAAAACTAAGTATATGTGGATATCCTGAGTCACTTGAACAGATTTATCTCGGTTCTACTCCTAAGTGGTTATCTAAGTAGCCCCCCCCCGGTCTTCACCCTTTAAACCCTGAACAGGGATATGGACACCTCTGCAAAGAAACCACCAGCTTGCTACCTCTAGGATAAGTTTATGTTCCAGTGACTGGTGATCCACAGGGGTCAAAAGAAACTGGTGCAGAGCCCCAAGAGATCAGACAAAACTGTAGTCAAGGACAGGCGGAAGTCAGGGCAGAGTTCGTACAATCCAATAAAAAGTCCAAGGTCAGGTAGTGAAGAGTCAAATCCAGAAGTCGATACATGGAACAGGTAAACTAGCTAACGGCATGCTTTGTAGGAAACTATCATACTAGAACCTATTTCTCCGGCACCCTCCCACATGGGAAGGTGCCTAAAATAACTCAGGGTGGCCAGCCTTAGGGATGGGCAGGGGAAGATTGAACACCTGTGGGTCTGCGCCTCCAGAGAGCTGAACCTCAGAACGGGTGAGCAAAATGGCAGCCATGCTCACTGGGAGGAGTGGAGCAGCAGTCGGCACAAACCACCACAATGACAGTGGTCCTTTAAAGAGTCTTTCTGAGTATGGATCTTAAATGTCACGACTTTGAAAGCAACAATCCCAACTCTTCTCCATGTGCTCTGTTTCAAACACATCTATGGGCCAAAATGTAGAGCCGCTTGGTAACTTCAGCTCCCACTCTAGTGGACTCACTGCTGCAAATATTATCTGGCTGTCCAGATGATATCAGTACCCACACCCACATAAAAGGGCTTGTTTTTGGCAAGACAACCCCTATGACTATGTAGATTTATATTAGTTATTTTGATCAGGAGTTTTGTGAGTAGAATTAATTTAAATGTTAGGTTAATATCAAATGTCACTGGGGTCCTGACTTCTAATGTAATTAAGGGCAGCATTTGCATGGATTTTGTATGTTCTCTCCAAATTTGCATGGGTTTTCTCAGAGTACTTTCATATACTCCTAGACTCCAAAAACATACTTAACTGGGGTACTATAAACTTGCTCAGTGTGTGTGTCTGAGACAGGGATATTAATTAGAGCATAAACTATACAACGCTTTACTACTGTTATAAGCAACATTAATAAATAAAGAATTATGGAATTGCAAAAATGTTTTAGATTTTTTTGTAGCCCCTATGCATTATGATACCTATCAAATATATTGTTATTAGGGATGAGCGAATCAACTTCGGATGAAACATCCAAAGTTGATTCGCATAAAACTTTGTTCCAATACTGTACGAAGCAGGAGCTCCTTACAGTATTACAACGTTTTGGCTCAGATGAGCCAAAAGTCATTGCTTCATAAAGTCTCGCAAGACTTCACGTAATAACTTCAAAAATGAATTTGTCCTGTAAAAAAACATTTCCGCTTGGCGGTGGCCGGACCCTGGAGAACCTGACTACCACCTTCCCCGCTCCATTCTCGGTGTAGGTGCGAGTCCCAGAGATGGGAATACCCCTTTTCACAAAGGTAAACAGCTTAAATATCATGCAAGAAGTAGGTCACTTGTCACAACAGATGTTACTTGTCTAAAAGAGAAAAATGCTAAATTAGTAGTTAGCACTTATTCAGCAAAAACAAAAAATCTGCAGTTTTAGAAGCAAACATAGCAGACAGAATTTATGATACAGTTAGGAAATGAATTGGAAACTAAGCTGAACCCAGTAGACTATTGTGTCCCAGGTGTTAAACTCACTGATGCTTCCCTCTACAGCTGCCCATAAATATCACCGAGGTACTGTCAGATCATGAATCAATTCGGCACAAATTGGATTAGTTACAAATTTTGCAAAGATGTGGACTGCAGCATTTCAGATCAGAAGACAGAGAAGAAGGATCACTTGACCTCAGGTGGCAGTCTAGCAGGCTTTCCCATACTGCCTTGTAAGCAGCTTTCCCTCTAGCTCACCCAATCATGAGGGACTATATGTGTCAGTCACAGCCTCTATAAAACAGCCCAGCTGGGAAATGCTGCTGCCTTGCGGGGATAAATATAGGAGAGAGGACATCTTACAGAGAATGAGATATAAAAACACAAAATAAAGATAATTTAGTCGCTGACCACCTTGCCCAGTTGGTGTTAGCAGGATGTTTGCGGCTTGATGCACTTTAGAAACTGAAATGGCTGTGTGGCTACTCTCGCCCAGGCTCATCACATATATCATAGGTGAGAGGGGAAGTGGGAGCAATCCTCTGTGCTGCTTCTGTTGGGGATGGGAGAATATCCATGTAGGAGGGTGTGGAGGATAAAGATAAGCAGGTGGTATATGAACAAGACCAGCACAAATAGGACCTGGTCTTGTTGCTGCATCACCATTGACATAAAAAAGATTGACCAGTGGGCTGTGAAAGACATGTATTGTCACTGCCCATAACAGCTGCTCCAGGTGTCCACCTTGGCATGCACCTTGCCGCACAGTGACAGTTGTAAGGCACAGTCCATGTTCTCTGCCATGTGACAATACAAAGCAGGAATGGCTTTTTTGTAAAAATAATCATAACTAAGTATCTTCCAGCAAGGCTGAGCTCATGCCATCAGTTCCTTAAAAGCAGCAGAATCTACTAAGTGGTACGGCAGTGAGTTCACCGCCAGCAACTTAGCAATCAGATTGCTGTGCATGTAGAGTTGTTTCCTGGCCACTCATTCCCTTATCCATGTCTGATGACAGAGTGGACTAGGAGGAAAATGGAGTAGGTCTGAGAAGAAGAAACAATAACTAATGATGATGATGACAAGGACACTGTATTGCACGCGGATGCAGCCTGGCTGCCACAAAGGGGATCAAGAGAAGGACGACACTCTTCTTCTGCTTGCTGGTGACTGGTTCTATTTTTCCACTGGATTGGGGGATGCCGATTCATGTGATGTAATAGACCCATAGTGCCTACGTTTGTGTTTGAATGGTGACGGCTAATTTTAATCCTGCAGACATGGGTCTTTCATTTGCAACTCTTCCTTTTACCAGACATTTTATTATGAGGGCTATAAATGAAAATTCACCAGTTTGGAACACAGATTATTAAATGGTACTTGCTAAATTACAAATGATTTTTCTGTAATTTATAGACAGAGGTGCAATTAAGTGCCCCGCCTTTCTACAAACAGACTGTTCACTGGTACTAACAGTTTACAATGCTAATAATGAAGTTCTTGCAGTAACGCATTTTCTGTAACTGAACGGCATCTTGCAGTAATACAACACGTTCAGTAAAACAGATATAATAATGGCATTACTGATACAACTGACATAGTGCCCAGTCCCTCACTCACTCTTCACACTAAGCTTTGCCTGATAAATTTCCTTGTTCCTGTTTTCCCTTTAATTTTTATGTGATTAATCCAAAACGAATCAAAGAACTTCGGATTCGTTTGGCAGATGATTTTTTGTGAAATGAGTAACAAATCCAATTAGTTTAGAATAGTTTTGCTCATGTTTAGTCCAATTAGATTTTATTAGTTGAATCAGAAGCTGATATTTTCCAAAACCTGACATAGAGTTTATTAATTGGACATGTTGTTTGTTATTTTACTAAGGGATGCAGCACCTTCAATGGTTTTCAATGTAATGGTGGATTTGGTATTTCTGGGGCCCCAAGCAGAGTTATGTCTGGGGGCACCTGTCATAATACTACAAAAACTCTCCCAACCCACGATATCACAGATCTGCTGTCTGGAAGCCACTGTATTTTTCAGACTATAAGACGCACCAGACTATAAGATGCACCTACGATTTGGAGGAGGAAAAGAAAAAATATATATTTTCCATCAGACCTCAAATCAGACCCCCAAATAAGACCCCTATTCTTCATCAGACCCCAGCTCAGCCCCTTATCAGACCCCCAAGCTCCATCAGCATCAGTCACACCCCTGAACCTCCATCAGCCTCAGATCAAATCCCCAGCCTCCCATCAGACCCCTCAGCCTTCATTAGCCTCAGATCAGCCTCCCATCAGACCCCCCACCTTCCATCAGCTTCAGATCAGACCCCCCAACCTCCATTAGCCTCAGATCAGACTCCTATCAGATCCCCAGCCCCCATCAGGCTCAGATCAGACCCCCAATCAGCCTCATATCAGACTCCCCAGCCCCAATCAGCCTCAGATGGGACCCCACAGCCCCCATCAGCCTCAGATCAGCCCCCATAATACCTCCAGCCCTCATCAGACTCAGATCAGACCCCCAATCAGACCCTATTAGCCTTAGATCGGAACCCCCAGCCGTCTCAGATCAGCCCGCATCAGAACTAAGGGGCATAGCAAGGGGGAGGCAGACGGGGCATGTGCTCCGTGTACAGAGGCTGGTGTGGGGTAAATCTGAGTGGCACGTGTGCAGGGGATATGGGCGTGATCCTGAATCCTTGCCCCAGGTGCAGAAAAGCCGAGCTACACCTCTGCCCCCTAGCCCCTATTGGACTGTCCCCAAGCCCCACTCAGTCTCAGATCGCACACCCCAGCCACCATTAGACCTCAGGTCAGACATTTAAAAATAAATAAACCTACCTTGCTTGCTCCGAATGGCGCTGCATATTCAGGACTCCATCGCTTCTTCAAGGTCCCACTTTGTACTGTGACCTGATGCACACATTGTCAGGTCATAGTGCGTGCCTACGTGCACTATGTCCTGCCACTGTGTGCGGTCAGGACACAGCAGTGGTACCCAGAAGAAGACCAGGGGAGGTGAGTACAGCTAGCCCAGCACTGCCCTCACCTCCCCATGCCTCTCACATGCTAATGACTGTTTCTATAATGGAAGCGGTCATTAGAATTCAGACTATAAGACGCACTGCAATGTTTCCCCCCATTTTGGGTTGAAAAAAGTGTGTCATAGTTTGAAAAATACAGTAAGTGTTGTAGATACAATAATGTCACTTCATTGCACCTACAGTACTACTGGTTGCAGGGTGAATGGGGGAGTAAGGACTCAGGAGCTGATGGAGTCATCCTTCCTCCCGTCAAAATGGAGCTCAGACGGAAATGGCTGAAATGGATGCAAAGTAAGCACAGTGGATACTAAAAAATAAGGGATCTTCATTTTCTGATAGATCAGAAGACTGTAAAATGAAACAGTAATGTGAATCTAGCCTTAGCTTTTTTCTACTGTGCAATTGCATCTCAGGACTTCATCCTAAGTAGCTGGTTATTTTCAATACATGATGAAAGATCCCCCAAAGATTCCAAGAGCTAGATTAAAATAGTCTGAAGTCTCGCGAGACATTGGTGAAGAACTTCGTACTTCGATTGTACAACTTAAAAACCATTTTAAAACAGCAATCCGAAGTTGGCTTCGGTACCGACTTTGGACTGCAGTTTTAAAATGCTTTTTTAAGTTATACAATTGAATACCAAACTTCTTCACCGAAGTCTTGTAAGACTTTGGACCTAATGAATTTCACCTCTGCGTGGCTCATACATTTGAATGCTCTACAAAGACAGGTCAACAATCTTAACAAATCTTAAACAATTTATCGTGCAGAAACTGAAACTCCATCTTTACAGAGTCTATCTCAAAACCTAAAAACTCTAAACGCCTTTTGACAATTAGAAAGCCACTTACAAGGAGATTAATTAAATGCAAAACATACCCCCTTATGGGGGCTACTCTGAGAACTGGCCAGCTGTCTAGGCCTCACAACCGATCTATGGGACAGCATCAGGCTAATCCACAACCCAACATCCTTGAGACCCCATTTCAGGGCCAGATGAATTGCCATCTTCTTACAAAACATAACATCATAATTAAACCATGTCATTCCACCAAAATAATGATAGACTTCCAAAATAATTTCTAAATGTTGAATGCTGGTTTGAGAAAGGCTGTTTAGCCGAAACACATTGCATCTGTCTATATTTTGTTTATGACAATAAAGTGAAGATTTATTAACATCAAAAAGTGAGTGCTGATCCACTTCTTCTACTTAAATGTTGAAAGAGACTGGACATTTACCTGGAAATGTCTCTCCCAAGACAGATGCATAAATACAAAAGGCATAAAACCAATTGTTAGAACAAGGCTGAGTGTACTTACACTCTTCCTCTATCTTATCCTCTTTCTTATCACCAGCAATCCCAGTCCCTTTGGAGGATGGCAATAAAGATACTCTTGCTTCCAAATCTGTAAAAACTACCTGCTCAGAAGAAACAGGGCTAGAAGCAAGATACTGAGACACAGCAGTAGCAGCAAAAGGAGGCTTAAGCCAAACCCCAGCTCCACAAGGAACCATAGAACCAGAATCATTAGAAACAAACCACAGGAATTCAGACACCAGATCAATAGGGGCAGACGGAACACAGAGAGTCTCCACCCTTGAGGAAGGTACTTCCTGGCTACACCCAGAGGATCCAGCTGATACAGGTTCCACAGTAGGAAGGAAGGACTGGCCAGGCACAGGGTGTCGCCACTGAGTAGAGGAAGCATCAGGAAAGGCCCTCTGATGCTGCCACTGATCCACTGCTGACAGATGCTCCAATGCTGGGGGAGAAGGAATCACAAGAAGCTGCTCAGAGATATGGGAACCCTGGTCCCCATTGAAGTCTGGAAGAGGAGAAAGCCCCACAGGCCTAGACACCCATCACATGGATCCAGACATCTGGAAGAGGCGGAACTTGCCCTTTGCTGATGGATGCTGTCAGCTGACATCCCTCTCTGTTCACTGTCCAACTTCTCCGCACTCGATTCGCTGGCAGAGCTTGCAGGTCACCATCTTCCCGCTGCGATGGAGCCTACATGCCATCTTCTTTTCCTGCTGAATCCACCAACGTGGCACCACAATTCCCAGGGGAATTCAGGTACACAGGCATCTCCAGACAGCTCCTTAACCACTACTCGCCATTCTCTTTGTAGAGTAGCTGAGGTAGAAGGCCCTCTATGACACTGGTCTTCTGATTCTCCTGGACTGCACGAACCTCCTCGGATGCGTCACTTTATATCGAAGATATCTTCCTGATCTTTTCTCCAATCAAGTGCTATTGCTAAGGCTCAGGACACCAATGGCAGAAATTTCCAGAACCTGCTCATGCTGGTGCACAGCTGACCCCAAGTTGATCTCACGCAAGTAAGAACCACTGTACAATATACCTACATAGAACCGCAAAAAAAAGGAGAGGGAAAAAGGGGGGAGGAAAAACAAGCACCACAAAAACGAATACCACAACATATACTTAAACGCAACCCCCAAAGGTGACTATGACCCGATGTATCTTCCTGCAAAATTCCCAGGAGCCTTCACTCTCCGCTCACTGTTATGTTTCTGGTGACAGTGGCTATCTTTCACGGACAGGGGGTAAGGGAAAGTGCAAACTGGCTCCACCCACACCTCTGTCCCTGCCTACTTGCACTTACCTATCCTAAATAACAGAGCGCAACTGGGCGGCGGTCCCTGACCTGAGTAAGTTCAGAGGCCACAAACGAGACAGACAACACACAACAAGGTCAAACAAGCTAGGACAAATGCCAGGAGGTAACGACGGTACCAGGGAGCATACAAAACCAATAAAAGGGACAAGCCAAGGGTCAAAACCAAGAGGAACAAACCAGACCAAAAGGAGAAAACAAAGGGAATCCAAATGCCAAGCGAGAGTCGATACCAGGAGATACGCGAAGATCCAAAAAGAAGGCAAAACCAGAATTCAATACACGAGCCGAGATTCCACACCTAGACCAGGAGGCCACAGGAATGATAACCTAGCTGAGGACCTAAGTCACAGGCAACCTGTGGCCAGAAGGTTGCCTGTTTAAATAGAGGAGGGAAGTGGTCATGTGACGTGGCCAGCGTCGTATGACCTATCCTCCTGCCTACTGCTGAGCGCTGAGTGATCAGCTCGGCGCTCAGACCTACAATAGTTCCCATGGGAGCGGAGGATGCCGGCCACACTGAGAGGAAGTGCGCGGCCGGGTCCTCCCCGCTCCCCGATGCCCTGGAGACGAGGACGCAGTTTGCGTCCTTGCTCCGAACTATTCACAGGGCGCTGGCGGCACAACAGAAGCAGACCGCACGGTCGGCGCCTCGTGACACTATCGCAAAGAGTTGTCCGGTGGGGGTGCTAACCTCCAACAAGCTGATCATATCCAGAACATAGATTATCAATCATCAATATCTAAAAGGTCTGACCATTTTTGATTGATTGTGAACTGTTTGTAATGGTTCATATGTTACTGTATCTGTGGCATTTTTGCTTGCCTCTTTTTTTACCTGTACTCTGTTTTCTCAATAAATGTTTAAAACTGAAAAAATAAAAATAAAAAGGAGCAATTATGACAAAATGTTATGATCTATAATTATGAATCAGGTGACATGACCAAACAGAAAATTATTAAGTAATTGTCATGTCTTAAATAAATCGACAAAGTATGTTCACTGGAGACAGAAAGTCATTTGTGGAAAACAGTGTGATGTGTTGAAAAGTCAATGACCACAGTTAATAGGATAGACAAGCAATGGACAGGAATATATTTCCTTAGTGCGCCATCACCACCTGCTTGCTTGCATCAGCAAGCATTTCATGCATTATACTACGTGACACTCTCTAATTGTCGCTTATTCTGGTGAATATCAGAGAACAGGACAGAGACACAAACAGCAGATTACATTCATGTTATCAGTGATGTTCTGAGTAGTTTTCATCTTTCAGTTTTCCCACTACTATTCATATTCAAAGTGGACTCTAGAAAGATCAGAAAGGGCAATTTTTTTTTTTAAATGACTGCAGAATGTATCAGAAAATGCCGTTAACAGGAGCAGGGCCAGTTTGATAGAAAATTGGTAAGTATGGTCTCTTCTCATCATTTAGAGAGTTTTTCTTTTTTATCTCAAAAACTGCATAACTGAAATAATACTGTTCCACAAGGCCTAAATAACACCTCCTTACAGTATCTATATATTACTACTGTACAGTGTCCACATAACACGGCCATATTTTGCCTATACCATACAACCAATCAGTGCCCAAATAACTACAATTCTGTTTTTAAATAATACTGCCATACAATGACTAAATAATATAACAGGATATCCACATGAGACTACATATACAGCTCAATGGCACCAAATTTATCAGTGCAGGTCAGGTGATTATCTCTGCATTATAAAATAACTGTGTGTTTTATCCTTGTACTGTGACATCACTGTGTTTATTATCCCTGTACTGCATACCTCCCAACCATCCCGGATCCGGCGGGACAGTCCCGGATTTCAGTGGCTGTCCTGCGGTCCCGGTACGGGGACCCTCTTTCTGGCCGCTGTCCCTGCGTCCATAGGAAGCAGAGACAGCTGCCTATAATGATGAAGCAAGAGCCGTCTGTCAGGGGTACATACTGTATCTGGTCATAACTACTGCGAAGGAGGCACATATCTGGGTATAACTACTGTGAGGGGCACATATCTGGTAAATCAAAGACCACAGCACTCATCCACTAATGGCGTTTGTAGGTGCACGTCCCGAGTTGAATCCTTCCACCGTAAAAATCTACATAAATTGTTCCTATTAAGTTTAGAGACAGCACACCAGAAAGATGATGTTCAAAAGCTCAGTTTTTTATTCATTCAAATTTCAACACCAGTGGTACATTCCCAATATTTATTGCAACGTTTCGGGCCCAATTTTGGTGCCCTTCTTCAAGCTGTGTTTGAGGGAATATGAGTCCACGGCGTACTGTGAGGGGCACATATCTGGGCATAGCTACTGTGAAGAGGCATATATCTGAGCATCGCTACTGTGAGGGGCACATATGTGGGCATCGCTACTGTGAGGTGGCACATATCTGGCCATAACTACTGAGAGGAGACACTATGTGGGCATTACTGTGAGGGGGCACATAACTGGGTATTGCTACTGTGAGTGACACATATCTGGTCATAACTACTGTGAAGGAGGCACAATGCTGGCATAACTACTGTGTGGTGGCATAAAGGGGGAATAATTACTATTTGGGGGCATTTACGGGACTGGGTGGAATTAGGTGTTTACATGTTTTGGGTGGAGCTAGAGACGTGGCCTAGTGTGGAAAAAAATTGTATTTTATCCCTGTACTGTGACATCACTGTGCTCATTATCCCTGTACTGTGACATCACTGTGCTCATTATCCCTGTACTGTGACATCACTGTGCTCATTATCCCTGTACTGTGACATCACTGTGCTCATTATCCCTGTACTGTGACATCACTGTGCTCATTATCTCTGTACTGTGACTTCTCTGTTTATTATTTCTATACCGTGACATCACAGCGTGCATTTTCCCACTATTATTTCATCACTGTCTGCATTATCCGACCAGAATTACATCATTATCCCTGTACTCTGACATCACTTTTTGTACTAGAGAAACTAATCCTAAGCTGAACTTGCTGCTTAAAGTGGTCATGGTGGAGTGAGGCCCCCATGCCAAGTTTACCTTTGGTGCTTATGTCAGTAGAAGAAGGGTATTTAAGCGAGTAGTGCACAATAGTAAAGCTAAAAATTACATAAAATATAAAAAACTGGACATAAAAACTAAGGAAAAGGGAAAAATGTTGATTAGCCCAGGACACTTTTTGGCAGCGGGCCACTGCCTTGCTCAGATTCCTATGGGGCCTCATATGCCCCTGGCTCATATATGTATTGTATACCATGTAATATGCATTTTTGCATATTTTTGGATAAAGATAGCCATATTTTAATCACATTTTCCGGACATACAGTATGTGCCGATTCTTGTGATATCCCACATGATATTACAGTTTTCTGATAGAAACAAGTCCCAGATTATTAGAGTTACTGGATGATCAGATACTAGCTTAAATACATTTCACAATGCAACTATATTTATGCAATACATGTTGATTTCAGCCATTTATTACTATTATTATTATTATTATTATTATTATTATTTGAAAGTGCTATTAATTCCATGGAGCTGTACATCAAGTGAGGGGGGCCACACATACGTAATATAAAAATGCAATAAACAGGAAACAAATAACAGACTGGTACAGAGGGGGAGAAGACCCTGCCCGCAAGAGCTTACAATCTATAAGGGAAGGGAGAGAACACAGTAGGTGAGGGTATAGGCTGCTCATGAGGCTGTGTGGTGGCAGCATGCCTATTGCAAATGGTAGGCTTTCCTGAAGAAGTGGGTTTTCAGGTTATACTTGAAGGTTTGGATGTTGGGGAGAGTCTGATGTGTTGGGGTAGTGTGTTCTAGAGTAGGGGAGAGGCACGTGAGAAATCTTGTAGACAATTGTGTGAAGAACAGACAAGGGGAGAACAAAGAAGGAGGTCCTGTGAGGATCAGAGATTACGTGTAGGGATGTATCTGGAAAGCAGGTGAGAGATGAGGATGGCTTTATACTGTAAGTAATTGTTAGTATTTTAAACTGAATTTGCTGGGTAGTAGGGATCCGGTGAAAGGATTGGCAGAGGGGGGAAGCAGTGGAAAAATGAGGGGAGAGGTGGATTAACCGGGCAGCAAATTGATAATAGATCTGAGGGTGCGAGAGTGCCAGATCGGAGGCCACAGAGGGAGGAGGTACAAGTGAATATGAAAGATGTTCTTGAGTTGGAAGCGGCAGGTGGAGGTGAAGATTTAGATGTGTGGCTTAGGCCTGTTTCACATCTGTATGGTAGTTACAGATGCGTCGGCTGTTCTGGCACCCAAAACAGCCTGCCGGAATGATAATGCCAGTGTAAAACAGGCCTTTAAAGGACAGGGCAGAATGAAATGTTATCCCCAGGCAGTGGACCTGTGAGATTGGAGAAAGTGTGGTGCTATTAACTGTAATGGATAGGTCAGGTAGGTAGGCTGAGTGACATGGTGGATAGATTATAGAGTAACACTGGAATGGCTTCACTGATGATGATTTTGCAGTATAGCGATAAACTCTTGAACTGGTGCAAGAGGTAAATTTGTATTCAATAAGGACACTGTCTCTTTAAATGTGCAGGGTGTAACTACTGTTTATGTGAAATAAGTTTAACTTCATACAGTGTATCAGGGGCCGCACTTGCTGTTCCTGCTAGCATGCGATGGACCCTCCTGGTGCTCGATCTCTATCTCTCCAAGGTGGGACCTCTCTCTTTTCTGCAGTGGAGAATCTGGTCGGGCACTTCTGAGGCCTTGTTTGTCTGGCACATGTGCTCCACACTCTGCTCCCTCGCACTGGTACCTATTGCACTCTTCCTTCAGTACCACACAATGCTCTGCCTGCTGCAGCCTCGCTGTACCTGCCTGGGCTGCACTGCTTCACTTGGGTGGTCGCGTCACACCACTCCTGAGCTCTGGTAGCAGACTCTGCTTTGGATCTCCTGCAGTGCACGCCACTCCTTCTCCAGGCACTGGCTGGACTCCTCTTCCTGTGTAGCAGCTTTGTCTTACCCAGTATTCTCTAGCTGGGAACTGGCTCCCTCTGCTAGACTGAAATGATGACGGCAAGTCTCTATGTCCCAGCACTGCAACAGCTCCTCCTGACACTACAAATGTAACGGTTGCGTACACACACACACACAGGGGGGAGGGAAGTGACCACTGCGCTCCACCCTTACCCCTGGCCCTGCCTACTTGCCTCGCGAGTCCTAATGACAGGGGACAACTGGACGGCAATCCCTAACTTGGAATAAGTGCAGGGATGACAGACAGACAAACAACAGGACGTGAACGGACCGAGTCAATACCAGGAAAGCTACAAAGTACAAATGGAGCAAGCAGAGAATTGTCAGGAGAAGCCGGGGTCATAAATACCAGGAGAGACGTGAAGTACCAAAGGAGTCAGCAGAGGATCGTCAGGAGGAGGCCGGGGTCAAATACCAGGAGAGCAGCAAAGTACACAAGGAGCAGGCAGAGGATCGTCAGGAATTCAGCAGGAGGTAAGTACGCCAGGAAAGACCAAATCACAGGTGGAACCTAAATTAACAGGCAACCTGTGGCCAGCAGGCTGCCTGTATTTATAGTGGGGGGTGAGGGTCATGTGACGTGGCCAGCGTCACATGACCGACAGACCAACCAGTCGAGCACCGAGTGATCAGCTCGGCGCTCAAGGCAGACTAGGAGCAGGGAGCCACCCAGCTAGTAAAGCCGCCCTGGGAATGACGTCAAACACAGATCCTCATTCCCAAAGCTAAGCAACAGTTCAGCGGGCAATGGGGGACCGAGTGCACCTTCGGAACCCTGTTACAGTACCCCCCCTTTTACGAGGGGCCACCGGACCCAAGACTTCAGGCGATGGCTTCTCAGGGTGTTCTAAATGAAATTTTCAAACAAGTCTAGGAGCATGAACCTCCCTGGCAGGTACCCAAGATCTCTCTTCAGGTCCATACCCCTTCCAGTGAATCAGGTACTGCAAGGAATTACGCACCTTCCTGACATCCACTATTTTAGACACCATATACTCGACAGCATCATTAACAAGAACCGGCGGAGGCGAGGCTTTTGATGGTACTACCGGTTCAAAATATTTTTTAAGTAGAGACTTATGGAACACATTATGAATGTGGAATGACTCGGACAGCTCCAACCTAAAAGATACCGGGTTAATCACCTCCGTGATCTTATATGGTCCAATAAAACGAGGAGCAAACTTTTTAGAATCTACCTTAAGAGAGAGATTCTTGGAGGACAACCATACCTTATCCCCAACCTGAAAATTCACCCCCCTTGAACGTCTCCTATCGGCCTTGAGTTTCTGAGAACTTTGAGCCTTTTCTAAGTTCGATTGAACCCGGGCCCAAACTGTGCACAGTTCAGAGGAGAGCTTATCCGCCTCAGGGTTAGAGGAGGAGACGGATGACCCAGAATGAAAACGGGGATGGAAACCATGGTTACAAAAGAAAGGTGAAACCCCAGCAGAAGAATTGACACGGTTATTCAAAGCAAATTCAGCCAATGGAAGAAATTTCACCCATAATTGCTGGTCATCAGCAACATACGACCTCAAGAATTGTTCGACAGACTGATTAAGGCGTTCAGTCTGCCCATTACTCTCAGGGTGGTAGGCAGAGGAAAAAGACAATGAAATTTTACATTTTTGACAGAAGGCCCTCCAGAATTTGGACACAAACTGCACACCCCTGTCATAAACAATATTTTCTGGGCTACCATGCAATCGAACAATTTCTTTCACAAAAATAGACGCCAGGGTTTTGGCATTCGGGAGTTTAGACAGGGGAATGAAATGGACCATCTTGCTAAACCTATCGACCACTACCCAAACTACAGTCTTACCCTCTGCCGGCGGTAGGTCAGTTATAAAGTCCATCGAGATATGGGACCAGGGTCTACTGGGAATGGGTAGGGGTCGTAGGTTACCAGCAGGGCGAGTCCTAGGTGTCTTGGACCTGGCACAAACCTCACAGGCTGACAGGTAGGACTTGACATCCCTAGTTAGAGTGGGCCACCAATAAGATCTAGAAACCAGATCCTTAGTACCCTCAACACCCAGATGTCCACAAAAGGCAGAATCGTGACACTCACCCAACAGCTGGAGACGAAATTGTACGGGAACAAACAACTTATCTGTTGGGGTGGATACCGGTGCCAGATGTTGTTCAGACCTAATGCGAGCCGAGATATCCTGGGTAAGAGCTGCTAAGAAGATTTTTGCTGGTAGGATGGATTCAGGTGGTACCTCAGTAGGCTGAAAAGCCTGGAAGCTCCGAGATAATGCGTCCGCCTTCACATTTTTACTTCCTGGCCTGAACGTGATGGAAAAATCAAAACGAGTAAAAAACAGAGCCCATCTGGCTTGACGGGGTTTCAACCTCTTAGCAGACTCGAGAAACATAAGGTTTTTATGGTCAGTGACAACAGTTACACAATGCCTTGCCCCCTCCAAAAAATGCCTCCACTCCTCAAATGCCCATTTAATGGCCAGCAGCTCCCTATTCCCTATGTCGTAGTTTCTCTCCGTGGGAGAGAATTTCCTGGAGAAGAAGGCACATGGTCTCAGATTAGTGAGGCTAGCAGGACCTTGTGAAAGGACTGCTCCTGCGCCGTCCTCGGACGCATCCACCTCCACAATAAAAGGTTTCTCCTGATCAGGCTGGATCAGAATGGGAGCGCTACTGAATGCCTTTTTTAATTTTTCAAATGAAGAAATGGCCTCAGCAGACCAATTCTCCAAATCCGCCCCTTTCTTAGTAAGGTCGGTCAACGGTTTAGCAATTACGGAAAAATTCATAATAAATTTACGATAGTAATTGGCGAAACCTAAGAACCGTTGTAAGGCCTTTAAGGATGAAGGTCTTACCCATTCCTTCATTGCTAGTACCTTACCAGTATCCATCTTGAAGGCGTAAGGAGTCAGAACATGCCCTAGAAACAGAATCTCCTGTACACCAAAGACACATTTCTCTTGTTTAGCGGATAGCTGATTCTCCCTCAACACCTCTAATACTTGTTTAACATGAGACACATGGGATTCGAAGTCAGGAGAGAATATCAAAATGTCGTCAAGATAGACAATAACAAATTTACCTAAGAACTCCCTAAGAATGTCATTCATGAAGTTTTGGAACACAGCTGGGGCATTGCTGAGTCCAAAAGGCATCACCTAATATTCAAAGTGTCCTACCGGAGTATTGAACGCCGTCTTCCATTCGTCTCCCTCCTTGATTCGGATTAGATTGTATGCCCCTTTCAGGTCAATTTTGGAAAACCAGGTTGCCCCCAGAACCTGGTTAAATAAATCCGGAATCAATGGGAGGGAGTATCTATTCTGGACAGTGATTTTATTTAATCTCCGGTAATCGATACATGGCCTAAGACCATATTTATATATATCTATAATGGGACCAACCTGGGTAAGGTTAATTTACTATATAATATTTACAAATGCCTAGCTAGGCAGAGAAACCTATCTTGACCCAGGTATTAAAACTTCACTTTTAATGAGATAATTTTAAAAGTATATAGATTGTGTGTGTGCGACATGCACTCTTTAATTGAAATAAAGACAACCAAAGAATGAAAAATTAAAAATACAGAGCACCTCAACTCTAATAACAGTGATGCCTGCACTAAGTGAGGGGAGGGGAGAATTGCTCTATCTCTCACTGCATATCCCTATAAGCAGGGTGCCACTGTCACTGGCTAACTGAAGACGCACAGAGATGCAGTGTTCAGCAGCTGTACTCAGCCTACTGAATGTTTGACCTGCACCAGACAACACGGCTGAATGGCCGTGGAACTGTGGTGGCCAGTGAGGAGGTGCAATGCAGTTAAAATCTATTACTGCCCCCCGACATGTTTCGCCAGAGTTCTGGCTTCTTCAGGGGCAAATGGGCAGCATCCTGAGGGGACACACCACCTTCTGAATTGGGTGCAATAATCCTCCGCTGGTAAATTGCCCTGAACCAGTGCCTTTAGAGCCGTCTCGGCTACTAGAGCCCTGTCTGGTTCATCATAGAGGGTACCCAGGGCCTGAAAGAACCCCTCCACAGAATATAAACAACTGGCGCCAGCAGGTAAAGAGAACGCCCAGTCCTGGGGATCACCCTGTAATCGGGAAATGATAATGCCCACGCGTTGACTCTCGGGGCCAGAGAACACGGGGCGCAAACGGAAGTAAAGTTTGCAACTCTCCTTAAAAGAGAGGAACTTCTTCCGGTCTCCAGAAAAGGGTTCTGGGAGCTTAATCTGGAGCTCAAAATGCGGACTGGAAGCCTGAGGAGTGGAAGAACCTTGCCCTAACTCAAAAGAGCTGAGTTTTTCCCCTAACTCCTGCACCCTCTGCGTCAGATTAGAGACATGGTCAGTCAGGGTCACCAGAGGATTCATAATACAGTGGTTATTGGGCCTGTTAATCTGTAATGGTTGCGTACACACACACACAGGGGGGAGGGAAGTGACCACTGCGCACCACCCTTACCCCTGGCCCTGCCTACTTGCCTCGCGAGTCCTAATGACAGGGGACAACTGGACGGCAATCCCTAACTTGGAATAAGTGCAGGGATGACAGACAGACAAACAACAGGACGTGAACGGACCGAGTCAATACCAGGAAAGCTACAAAGTACAAATGGAGCAAGCAGAGAATTGTCAGGAGAAGCCGGGGTCATAAATACCAGGAGAGACGTGAAGTACCAAAGGAGTCAGCAGAGGATCGTCAGGAGGAGGCCGGGGTCAAATACCAGGAGAGCAGCAAAGTACACAAGGAGCAGGCAGAGGATCGTCAGGAATTCAGCAGGAGGTAAGTACGCCAGGAAAGACCAAATCACAGGTGGAACCTAAATTAACAGGCAACCTGTGGCCAGCAGGCTGCATGTATTTATAGTGGGGAGTGAGGGTCATGTGACGTGGCCAGCGTCACATGACCGACAGACCAACCAGTCGAGCACCGAGTGATCAGCTCGGCGCTCAAGGCAGACTAGGAGCAGGGAGCCACCCAGCTAGTAAAGCCGCCCTGGGAATGAGGTCAAACACAGATCCTCATTCCCAAAGCTAAGCAACAGTTCTGCGGGCAATGGGGGACCGAGTGCACCTTCGGAACCTCGTTACAACAAACTTTCTGTGGTGACTATATTTACTGCTATATATTCTGGTGGTCACCCAGACAGCAGGTCAACTGGTTTCTAAGCAACACAAACCACCACCGCATAAAGAATACACACACAACAAGGGAAGAGGAATACATTCATTTGACGCTTGTGTTAAAATATTGCCACTAGATAAAGAATATTTTTCATTCTAGGCAGATTAGGCTTGGTGATTAGAAGACGGTGTTGCTATGCAAGTGATAAGTAGAATGAAAAAAAATATAGAGACATGTCGACATGTAAAAGAATAACTTTGATGTGGGGAAAAAATTAATGTTAATGAATATTAATGTCTTCTGTATTCCCACAACTGCAGCCTGATAATTGTGTACAGCCTCTATATTGGTCAGGTCAGGACGCTTTTGATCTTGGCACAGAACCTCATTTTCATGAGGATACGTTCTCAGCTTCTGGTTGTGTGTTAAGTATTCTCAGTACGGTATGCTAATATGGACAAGTTCAAAGCTGTTACTAGTGTGTCTGGGGCTGGCTACCATGCTGTTTTAGAATTCTTGCCGTTCCTTGTAGAATTCAGTAAATGTCTCAAGGATCTTATGTGAAGTTGACTTTAACATGCCCAATTAATGCAGCAATGGATGCCTCCACTTGCACTCACTGCCAACTAATATTATTTTTAGATTGTTCATCATGGTTTGGTAACGTCTCTTTCACACGTCACTGAATCGCATAAGTGTGCTATCTGTGATCTCCACGGACGGCACGAGTACCCATTGACATGAATGTGTGTATTCACACATCAGTGGTCTTCCACAGACCATCGGTCCGTGGTGACACTACAGACACATGTTCTATTTTTGTCCGTGAATACTGAACCCTTCTGGGCACATGACTAAAACAAACTGAGCTGTACAGACTCCATTGACTACTGTGGAGTTTCTGCTTGGGAACCTTTTTTGTACGAGACAAAAAAGTTCTACATGCAGGATTTTCTTTTTTCTGCTCTTTTTGACGGAATCTGCAACGGAGGCCCAGTACGAAGCTTCCAATGCAGATGTGAACAAGCCCTTATTTGAATGTTTTATGATACCATTTACAAGATTCCTATCCTACATTTAGCTGCCTGCTTCTGATAAAGCTTCACATGTCAAATAAGTTCTACTTGCATTGCACTTATTTTTCTTTATTTTATCTTGGTTCTATTAATAATCAATGATTTACATTCCAAAACACATAACTCAACCCTGGATAAGGGCTAAAGTATATATTGGTGTATTTATCTTGCACAGACAGAATGCACCAAGGATGAGACCTACTGAGAGCCATGACAGTGGTGGGCACTCGAAAACACACACTTGAAAGGGTTGTAAATCATTCCATGACCATTCCTGCCCCTGCTTCTAGATAGGGTAAAGAAATGTCTATCTTAGTCTATGGAACCCAACCACTTAATGGGATGAGACATTTTTACATGATCACTTTATTCATATCTGTGAGGATTAGAGTTTTATGACCTGATCTCAGGGGGCCAAAAGCCCCTCTGCCACATAAAAAACAACAGCGTTATAAATAACACATAGTAGGAGGGGGGCCCTTTTATTGATTTTGCATTGCAAACCAGAAGGCTTAAATTCCGTATTTGCATTTTACCTTATTCTTACAGTCCAAAATAATATATTCATCTTTACTTCATATCCAGAGAGAGTCTAATACCTCAAGCATGAGGATCATTAGTGGTGAAGTATACTGGTCAGCAGATGGTGAGGGAGATCAGCTAATTAATCAGTTTACTGAGGCTTGTTCTTTCTAAGGTCTGAAACAACCTATTGGTATTTTTATAAAAATGTCTTATCCGAATGTGGATGAACAAGCAGTTGATGTAAGAACCATGTACAAGGAAGACATTAACTAATATTAAACCCTCATAGCCACTTTTACTGTCTTTGTCCTAGCAATTTCTGGAAGTGAGGTCCCTCAATTAAGCTATAACTAGGCATCACAGACAAATAGTAGCATCTGTCCCTTTCCGAGATTGGTTACTTGCTTCATTCTTCAAATGTATGAGGAACTTTGATAATGAAGATAATAATAGCTTTTAAAGTGTCTTGATGATAGATACATTATTTCAAGGATAATGTAGCTTCAATCAAGGGTAAAAAGGAAAAAAAATATTTGAAGGTGCTCAGCAGATATAAATTATTTTTACCTTCTACAAATCTCATGTTAGAAATATTCTATTTATATTGCATTTAGAAAATAATGGGCTAGTCTATGTTCAATTATTTTTTCTAATCCATCTCCAATTAAATTTTAAGTAATTAACAATAGGTTTTGATTAAAGATAAGCTCATTTCTTTATTTTTTTTTGTGTCTGATTCGTAAAATTTTTGAAAAAATTTGATTACTGTCCAAATTGATTCTACACAAATCAAAGTGGCTCCAATTGCCCTGAAAATTGGTATATAACACCCTCTCCTAGGACTTTTTTATGAAAAGATGTTATCTTTTGTTTATTTTTTACAAAGTTTGCTCTTTATCTTCACCTTCCCCTCTCCCTATGAGAGCAAATAATGTTAGAGTGACACTGACATACATAACTATGGTTAAATCCATGTTTGATAGTGTTAATAAGCAGTATGTTTAAAAACCCACTGCGCCATTGCATGTGTTAGGGGCAGATGGTGTTTACACACACACAATGTTATGGGAAAAAACCAGTGGCTTGATGGGGAACCAAGCATTCAAAAATGATGCCTCAACAAATCATATTCCTGCCCCTATTTATACATACAGAGCGTCTCGTTCTGTGCAGTGTACAACAACTATGCCTTAATGGGGGCAGAATTCCTGCCCGTATTCAGTGATGGTCAGTTCGCAGTGTTCGCCACATGCGGGCTGCCATCTTTAGTAAGGTAGACTCACCCGTCCGGCGACGCACAGGTAAGACCTTACCTGTGCCGGGAGCCGGTCTGAAATCAAATGCTGTCACCGGGAGCAGGCAGTTCCGAGAACTGCCGCCGGGGGCCTTCATCGGGCTGTTCTCGGAAGTGCCTGCTCCCGGTGACTGCATTTGATTTCAGACCGGCTCCCGGCACAGGCACATGTAAGGGCTTACCTGAGCATCGCCGGACGGGTGAGTCTACCTTACTAAAGATGGCAGCCCGCATGTGTTCGCTGGCGAACACGGTGAACTGACCATCACTGCCCGTATTTATACAGGCACAAGTGTTTTCAGAAGAAACAGTGGCTGGTTCTGAGCGAGCCTGGAAAATTCTTCCTTTTAATTGGGAGTCCGCGGTAGTATAGCAGTGTGGATGTGGAAAGAGTAGGGTAATAGTGGCATGTGGCTGCAATAGTAGTGGCAGCAGTAGTAGCACAGCATGGAACAGACATTGCAGTTAACGTGTGTGGCTGTTTAGGGGTGGTAGTAGTAATGGCAACTGTGTAGTGGTAATGGTGGTGGCAGTAGGGGTTTACCAGCTGAGAATAGCAGCTGCAGCAGTGGGAGCAGCAGCCATACAGTTTGGAACATGATGGTAGGCAGACAGTGGCATGATGGGGCACCATCAGCAAGGGCAGATTTATTCCTCAACCTCAGCCAGAGAAGAGTGAAAATCCTCATGGATCCATGCCTCGTTCATTTTGGCAAAAGTGATGTTTTCTACATTCATAGAAGACAAGTTAGTTCTTTTTCCATGCTGGAAACCCTCTCTGAGATGACACTGGAGGCTGGGCAAGACAGAACTGAGAGAGCATATTGGGCCAGTTCAGGCCACTGTCCCAGTCTGAAAAAAACAAATATACAATATGCCCGAGCGCTCACCGCAGCCACTCTTGGCCCGCTACACCACCAAGCTTACTGATTCCAAGATTAAAACAAATGGCCAGCTATTAATACAATAATTCAATACAATTTAATATGCACATGTGCAATACCCACAAAAACATAAAAACATGCAAATAACTTCACCATATATATTCGTATTTAGTCGCAGTCCCCCTCTTCATAAATGTGCGGAGCTCTCGCACTATTAGTAAGAGAATAGTCCCGAAGCTGCTTGGTGTCAAGAATCACACCCCCGAATGGGGTTTACACAGTTTTATATAAAATCAAGAGTCTCTCGAACTGATTTGTATTAGTTTGAGCCAGTTTGTATTACTGCAATTGGGATATTCTACCAACTTGCAGCCACACAATTCTCATATAAATGTCACTGGATCCTCAAGAGCTTGGATAGTGAATCCACAGAATGTATTAAGTTGCTGCTTACCAGTCTGGTGTCTATAGTGTACATACATTAGTACTCAACACAAGTGTGAATATAGTAGATCAAGTAGGTATATACCATGGATGAGTAGCAATTGTTTTTAGTATTCAAGCAAAAAACGCATAGTCTGAACATCTGTGTGCGTTCTAGATAGTCCAGTCCCAGAATCAAGGTACAGAGCCGGTTAAAGAGAAATCCAGTCCATATCTTTGGAGGATCAGGGGAATAAAAAGGCTGATACAGTCCCTCATTCTGAATATATACCACTGAGGAAGAAACAGTTTGTTTCCAAACGCGTTTGGTGACATTTCATCCCGATAGCAACCTTGATGTAAAGTGACACAAGTCAAATAAGAAGAGCTACCTTGGGTATTTATCCCATATTATCACGGAGTAGATCGGGCGGCTGGCGACTATTTTTGCCATACATCCACGGAACACGGAAGAGACTCTTCAACTGATTTTATATAAACCTGTGTAATTCTTGACATCAAGCAGCTATGGGACTATTCTCTTACTAATAGTGCGAGAGCTCCGCACATGTAAGAAGAGGGGGACTGTGACTAAATACGAATATATATGGTGAAATTATTTGCATGTTTTTATGTTTTTGTGGGTATTGCACTGTCCTAGTCTGCCTGCCCAGAAATCCATGGGGTCAGGAAACATGGTATGGTACAAATTTTAGTGGTAGGTTGTGGTGGCTCACTAGCAGGTAGTTAAGGTATGGTGCTGCAAGCTCATAGAGGGAATCACCCCACCCTCTCTTAAAAGGCAAATGTAGTAATAGGAAAATGAGCGAGCACTCATACACTTGGCAACCAGATTGACATATGCAGAAAATATTTATTAAATCCCCATAAAATACAAGTAATAAAATTTATAAGAACAATGTAGCAATAATATACAACATTACAGTCACATATATTGTGATAGATATCAGGGGCGTACATAGAAATCACTGGGCCCCATAGCAAGAATCTAAATTGGGCCCCCATTCCCCTTTTATAGCCCCTCCCACTACCCATTCCAGGCCTCTCTCTTTGTTCCATAAACTATGTTTGCTGCTGCGTTTTATAATTTATGCCATCAGGGCCGGATTGGGATTACAAAACAGGCCTGGCACACAAAAGAGGTATAATAGATGCAGTGTGTACAGATGTATAGTGTATACAGCAGTGTACTGATATGTGAGGAACGTGGTATAATATATGCAGTGTGTACAGGTATATAGTATATACAGCAGTGTACTGATATGTGAGGTACTAGGTATAATAGATGCAGTATGTACAGGTATATAGTAAATATAGCAGTGTACTGATATGTGAGGTATGAGGTATAAATTACAGCTCGTACCTCACATATCAATCCAATACTGTATATACAATATACCTGTACACACCATCTATTATACCTCGTACCTAACATATCAGTACACTGCTGTATATACAATATATCTATACACACTGCATATATTATACCTTGTACCTCACATATCAGTACACTGCAATATATATTATATATCTGTACATATTGCATCTATAATACTGTTTAATATATGCAGTGTGTGTGTATATATATATATATATATATATATATATATAAATAAGAGGCATACAAGGTATAATACTGTAGATGCATTGTTTATAGAAATATGTGGTCAGTTATGCATTATGGTCACTGTGTGGGAGGTACATGAGGTAGTGGTCACTGTACCTGTCTGAAGTATTATACATGAGCAATCAGTAAAAACAGGGCATGGGGGGAGGGTAAATGACAAGAAGTGGAGGATCTCCTGTTACCACTCCATTCCAGTCTGTATGGATCAATGCAGAGCTGATTGTGAATGTCTAATACTTGCTGTTAGGGGTTGAAGGACCTGTGATGATGTCATCACAGGTCCTGGCAGATGTACCTTTCAAACCTAGGAACTACACCATTTTTGGTGCAGTTCCTTTGCTAGATTCTGCAGGACCTGTGATGCTGAAGATGATGTCATCACAGGTCCTGGCAGATGTACTGTTCTAACCTGGGAACTACACTTTACACTGTGCAGTTCCCTTACAGGACCTGTGATGACATCATCAAAGGTCCTTTAGCTTTAGAAAGATAAACAGGAGCAATTAGGGGGCGGGGCCTCTCCTCCACTGCGGGCCCCTCTTCCTCACGGGCCCCATAGCAGATGCGTGGTCTGCCTATATGGTAGGTACGCCACTGGTAGATATGATCGATACTATATTCGATAAAAATATATTCAATAGAAATATTCGATAAATTGAATATCGAATATTTTCTTCTGTATGGCCATACAGTATTATCGGAGGCTTTTCAATGCAGGTACATCACTTGTTTCCCCATACGCGTTACGGGTAGATTCACTGAGGAAGGGAGAGTGAATCTACCCGTAACGGGTATGGTGAAACAAGTGATGTACCTGCATTGAAAAGCCTCCGATAATACTGTATGGCCATACAGAAGAAAATTTCTACAGTAAAGGATTAACTATTCTTATCGTCGAAAGCTGCACCAAAGGAAATTGCGGAACAGAGTGGATACTCCCGCGATCTTTGGAACTCCCGCGAAATTTAAACCAGCTTGCTGTATGGAGCGACTGAATAAGCCGGCAAATATTTAAAGCTCCATTGAAGCAATAGGGAGACAGCAGACGCTAGACGGTAAGCCAAATATCGATTTAAAGTTTTCTTCAATTCAAAGCTCATATCGACCTTAAAAGGATATGCTATAAGAGACTTTTCACATTATCAGGATTCCTGTGGACACTTTATGAACATGTTGCGCTCCCAGTGAATACACCTACAACATTTTCAATGACATTCAGTTTCCCAAATTGGGATAGAGTGCTAGAAGATAATACCCCCTCTTTCCCAAATAACAGCATATACTTGAAGTTTTTTGGTGTGATATATGTTATTGAATTTATCGACACTATTGAGTGGTATCGAATATTCTATCGAATATCTCAACATTGAATTTTATACCATTCAATTTATCGAATATTTCTATCGAATATATTTTTATCGAATATAGTATCGATCATATCTACCACAATATATGTGACTGTAATGTTGTATATTATTGCTACATTGTTCTTATAAATTTTATTACTTGTATTTTATGGGGATTTAATAAAGATTTTCTGCACATGTCAATCTGGTTGCCAAGTGTATGAGTGCTCGCTCATTTTCCTATTACTACATGGTACAAATTTTGTTGCCTCTTCGAAGAACTTCAGTACGAGACATGCGCCTCTGAAGAGTTGCCACTGCTTGACCTGGAGACAACACATGCTCTCTGCTGAGGTGGTCTGATGCATGACAAAATCATTAACAGCTCTTACAGATGATCTAGCATATATAAGGTAGAATTCCAGCCAGTTGGAATGTCTTGGATTAAGCAGTGTAATGGCAGACCACCCTGTCGCTGCAAGTCCAGGAGGGTGTTTCTTGCCACATAATGGCTAAAATGAAAGGACAGTCTCCTTGACATTGCTAGCACCTCCTGAAAGCCAGTGTACTTTTTCCAAAAGAGTTGCATGACTAGGTTGATCACATGCACCATGCTGTGAGCATATGTTATTTCCCTCAAATGCATCATGGCCACAATGTTTTGGCCATTGTTGCTGACCACCTTGCCCAGTTAGAGTTGTCAAAGAGAAAGCCAGTGGGATGTTTGCTGCTTGATGCACTTTAGCAAGTGATTTGGCTGTGTGGCCACTCTCTCCCTGGCCGATCAGCTCTAACACTGCATGGCGAAGCTTCACTTTACACATATGATAGGAGGACGGGGGAGTGTGAGCTAAACTCTACCCACCTGCTGTGGAGGAAAAGAGGATGTCCATGAAGGAGGATGTGAAAGAGGTGGATAAGCACCTGGTGTGGAAACCAGACCGACACAAATGTGGAGGTGTCAACAGGACCTGGCCTTCTTGCTGCGGTGCTGCCTTGCCTTGAAAATCATTGACTTAGTCGGTCGTGAAAGACATGTACTGTTCCTGCCCATAACAGCTGGTCCAGGTGTCCACTGTGGCGTGCACCTTGCCACACAGTGACAATTGCAAGGATCAGCCCAAGTTCTTCGCCATGTGACAGTACAAGGCTGGAATGGCTTTTTGGGTGAAATAATGCCAGCTAGGTATCTTCCAGTGAGTCTTAGCAAGCACCATCAGGCCCGTAAAGGCAGCAAACTCTATTAAGTGGTACAGCAGAGCCTGCACCGCCAGCAACTTGGCTAGGTGGGAGTTAAGCTTGTGGACGAGCTGGGCGAGTAGAGTTGTTTCTTGGCCAAATTTCTGTTATCTATGACAAAGGAGAAAAGTTGGAAGAGGAGTAGTCTGAGCCGGAGAAGCGGTAAGTGATGATGACAATGACAAGGACACTGTACTGCAAGTGGATGTGGCCTGGCTGCCGAATTGGAGACCAGGAGAAGGAGGACACTCTTGTTGCACTAGCAGGTGGTCACTTCTATTTTCCCACTGGATTAGGTGATGTCACTGCATGTGATGCAATAGATCTGTGGTGCCTATGTTTGAGTTTGAACGACAATGCCTTATTTTAATCCTGCAGATCTTGCACACAAAAATGCTTCTGTCTTCTGGCACTGTGGAGAAAAATAGCCACTCCACACAGAGCTAGTGGCAGCCAAGCTTGGCTTAGGTCTGGCACTTTTTGAGCCTGTGCCAACAGTGTCTGCAGCCTCACCAGAAGTCTGAACTCTGATGCATCTACTAACACAAATAAAACAACACAATGTTTGCAGCAAATTATTTTGTCCCACTAGGCCTGAAATAAGGCTTGTTCAACTATGAAATAACTGGACTAAAGTGTATGAAAATACTGTCTGATGCAGTAATCTAACCGTTAACATGGACAGAAAAATGCAGTGCTTGCTGTGAACTAGGCATTTAATACATGGGTATAAAAATTGCATCAGGGTCACTACCACTCCCATCCTCTGCAAAGGCTCCCTGCAAGTAGCGATTACTTTTATAAGTAGCTTGTCGACAAAAAGATACATTATAAAGGGCTGAATAAAAAATGTAGAAAAAAAATTTCACAAAAAGTTCACAAAAGCAAGAAATAAATATTTTATAGGTGTACTAATGCAGTCAGCCACACAGGGTGGTTGTTGTGATCATGAGATGGGTAGTAGTACTCACAGTTCACGGTAACAATTCTCACTTTGGTGCTCCCCAGGCTGTTCACAGTAAATGGAGGACACAATCTTTCTACCCTCGGGGCACTCTCTTTCTGAGGCTCCTGTCTGATGGTAGCTGGAGAGCCCTTGATGTTAGGTGTTTGGCAGTGTGCGAGCCAGGAGTATGAATGCAGGGCTAGTGGATAGATGATGTAGTCAATAATCAATGATGGGAATAGTACATTTAGTACATGTAGTACCCCAGAACTTGGGGAGCTACTATGGTATCTGCAATTGTTTACTGTTTTATATGCAATGTGAATGTGGAATACTTTGTTCAACAGCAGATGGGATACGGTTGGCAATGTTTGGTAACAGAAATGGAACTCACCATTTCATTTCTCCCCTCTTGGTAGGAGTGGGCTGGTCCGACTTTCTGTTAAGCGTAGGGCTGAGCTAGGGCCAGTCAGTCTGAGAATGTAGAAAGGAAAGTGAGGAGTGAGGGAGAATACTATCCATCTTCCGCTCATCCAGGTCAGGTTCACCAGAGAGACAGCTCACCTAGGAGGACATCATTGCCCCAGGGAAACTGCATGGTCCTAGGCCACAGAGGAATTGCAAGCTACAGTGTATTAGAGTCAGCACAGTGATCAAGCAAACAAGATATCAAGACTCTACTGTAAAGTGGTGGGGAACACATTAAGACACCATCATGAGAGCTCAGGCATAGCTAGAAGCCTGCATCACTTAGTGAACACCTTCAGTCACAGGTGCCAGAGTAAAGCCATAGGGAAAGGAGTCCGGAGAGAGACAGCGTCAGCTAGCAAGTTTCTGAGTGTAATCTTTGCTGCATTGCCAGTCACCATACCCAGTCATCTGGGAGGAGAGAAATGAAATTTTGTACAAACTGCTGATGAATGTGCCGCTATCTGTTTTTGCACTCAGTAAAATAAGTTTAAATGGACCTTATAAGATGGCTTGTCTCTTTCTTTCAGGGATACTCTGATAATAAAGTTGCTTCTTAGGCAGCTGTAGTCTCAAAGAAAAAGGTTCTCCAGACTTGGGCCCACTCTGCAGGAGCTTGAACATGTAGGACTTGTCTGTAGCTCTTCTCTGCTAAGATTCCACTAACCGAGGCATGGGCTAAGTCTATCACCCTGTCAACATAACCAAATCTGCTATTGTTAACTATATTTTACCCATACATTGCTTATAGGTATACAGAGTGCATAAAGAAACAAGTGCTTAAACAATAAATCACAACATTTAACGCATCAACAATAAATTAACCCTTTTAGTAGTAATTAACTCTCTGCACCGTCTGGAACACTGCATCAGCCACTTTCCAAGTTCTTTTTGTTCTCCTGTGTCTGGCTGTAAGACAACTTGCTGCAGTAGGACCCCCCACCCCTTTCTAAGTCCCCTGTAAGACAAAAAGAGAAGCAGCAGAAAATAAATCAGTTTTCTCTGTAGGATTTCAACAAGACTCTGAGGAAGTTTATCCTGTTCATATGCCATTTTTATGGCGTAAAAAAGTGACAAACAAAATTTAGTCACAAATCTTGGTTCTACACCCTCTATACCACTTTCCACAGAGCAGGTGTGGCAAGGGTAAGGAGGGAGTAGGGCCAGCTGTCTCAGCACACTTATCTTCTTTTACACTAGTTTTGTGTCGTAAATGAAGGCAGAAATCTACATCATCTCCTATTTACTTTTATCATTCATTTATAGGTTTAGCATTTCATTTAAATTCTGCAGGACTAGATATGTTCAGCAATGATATGCTTTCTTCAATGCTGTCTTACTAACTTTAAGCCACTAGAATGATCCTGGTGGTAGTCACTAGGAACAGATGTTCCACCCTCTTAAAGGGGTTTTCCGAGACTTTTATACTGATGACCTATCATTTAGATAGGTCATCACTGTTCAGTATTGGATCTGTGGGGTCTGACACCTGGGACCCCCACCGATCAGCTGTTTGAGAAGGCACTGGATCTAACAGTAGTGCTGCGGCCTTCTTCCAGCTTAGCCTAGGCCATGGGATGTCACGTTCATCAGTCACGTGGCCTAGTCACAGCTCAGCCCCATTGAAATAAATGGGGATGAGCTGCCATACCATGCACAGCCACTATACAATGGACGGTGAACTGAGAGAAGGCCAGGGGCCTTCTCAAACAGCTGATCGGCAGGGGTCCAAGGTGTTGTACCGCCACCAATCAGATACTGATAATCTATCCAGAAGATAGGTCGTCAGCATAAAAATATCAGAATACCCCTTTAAATATGAAGCAGCACATCAGAAGAGGAGTAGCAGGAAACGGAGACTAGGTCAGCATTACATATTTTACTTTTTTCTCTATTATTATTTAACACATCCTATTGGGGACCCAGAACATTTTTCCTGTCAGAGGACTGGACAGTTACTACAATAAATGGTTTAAGAGGCATTAAAGCTACTGATTTATGTAACTCACTTTCAATTCTTTCATAGGTGGGGTCAGTACTCTACCCATCAGACATATCCTATCCATGTGCCAGAAATGCCCAGATAGGACAGCCCCTTTAAAGAGGACCTTTCATCGGTCCAAACATTGTAAGATAATTATCAGGCTGTGTAGACCGGCGCCCCGGGATGTGCACTTACAATTATTCCGGGGCGCCGCTCCGTTCTCCCGCTATGTCCCCCGGTATTTTCGCCTGGGAGGTTTTTTTCTCCTTGTCTGTGAGCTCGGTGCTGCGATTGTGCAATTCAGTGAAAATACAGGGGGACATAGCGGGAGAATGGAGTGCCCCCCCGGTAGAATAGTAAGTGCAGTGAGATCCCGGGGCGCCGCTCTACACAGCCTGATAACTATCTTACAATGTTTGGACCGATGAAAGGTCCTCTTTAAGCAGTAACAGCCACCTTACTGAAGATCTAGTTCCATGCAGTTGATTCTTTAAAAAAATGTCATCTGTCACCTATAACAAGACCTCCAAATATCACACATCTGTAACAGAACTGACCTCATATGAGGCAGAGGGGCTTTTTTCGGGCCCCCTCAGACTCCAGTGCCAAGCATCAACTGTACCCATCATAATGGTACCTGTTGATTTTTACCCTCAAAACGGTGTGGCCATTATCATTTTGAAAACTGTATCAAATGGTAGATTGGTACAATTTCCGGCCACCTGATAATTGCTACATGTGACCATACCGTAACTGGAACCCATAGCTAGCCACTGTATGTCAAAGCTTGCTGGGAGTTGTAGTTTCACCATAGCTAGACAGCCATATGCTGCAGACCAAGGCTTTCCAAGTGCACTATAAGACCTCATGCACCTACCCGTATTTTTCATCGATGTGCTATCCGCATTTTTTGCAGACCGCACCCTGAACTATTCATTTCTATGGGGCCATGCACACATTCATATTTTTGGCGGATTTGTGTGGCCATTCTGCAAATTACAGAACATGTCCTATTCTGGTCCATATGGCGGATGAGAATAGTCATTTCTATTGATGGAAGTGAGAAATATACAGCTTCCATTACAGATGCTGTTCCAGAATTTGCATATATTATGTATGCATGAAGAGTCCCTCTCTAAACCCAATATGTTTTCACTTTTTTTTTAACCTATTATTACTAAAGATGAGCAAATCGAATCCCACAAACTGGAATTCAATCCGAATTTCAGGATAAATTCGGTTCGCCTAGAGGCCGAATTTTCTCGTGCTTCGTGTCAGCGAATTGATTTAAAATAGTATATTCGACCTGAAATAGTATAAAAAACCAAAAAATTCTAACTTACCTCCTCCATTTGCTCCCGACGGGTAGAGATGTCGTGAACATAAAATTTTCCGTTCGCGAATGGCGAACGCGAATTTCCGCAAATGTTCGCGAACGGGCGAACCGCCATAGACTTCAATAGACAGGCGAATTTTAAAACCCACAGGGACTCTTTCTGACTACAATAGTGATGTAAAAGTTGTTTCAAGGGGACTAACACCTGGACTGTGGCATGCCGGAGGGGGATCCATGGCAAAACTCCCATGGAAAATTACATAGTTGACGCAGAGTGTGGTAAGTTAAATTCGCAATGCGATTAATATAACCTGTATTAATCGCATTGCGAATACAACTTAGATCTGAGTTCCTAATGGTTGTATTGCTAGAATATAACGAAGATTGAGAAAATAGTGCTATATTAGTTATATTTGTCAATTCAAGCAATACAACCATTAGGAACTCAGATTTAAGTTGTAATCGCAATGCGATTAATATAACCTGTATTAATCGCATTGCGATTACAACTTAGATCCAGTGGCATTGCGAGGGGGGTGCGGTGGGTACTGGCCGCACTGGGTGACACCAGTCTGATGGGGTGTCACCCGCGACCCGCGGCCCGCCGGCGCAGGAGTTCTCACTCACAAGTTCAACTTCTAAACTTAGCAAGCAAGCACGTCGCGCCGTCACGTGGTAAAGGGGGACGGGGGTGTGACTCACTGCAGCCTGGTGAGTGGTGGGGCGCCGCGGCAGCTGCCCTGCAGGAGTCTCTGGTGCCGGGAGGAGGAGGTAGGTAGAGCGGCTCTGACTTTATAGACCAAATTATTTTAATAATACCCCAATAGTTGTCACGGCCATGGCTATGACCGTGACTCTCCAACCGCATGCGATTGTCAGCGGTTTGGTTTTGTTGTCAATCACAGGTGAGGGCAGCTTTCCTGCTGTGCATGCGGTTGCACCTAGCAACCCCTATGTTAGGTGTGTGTGTATTGTGTTCACTGTGTTGTTTGTCTGTGTGCACTCTGTGTAGTGTGTTGTGTGCACTGACACTTTTCCTGCACTGTGGTTGCCCGTGGCAACGTTTGGCTGTCTGTACATGTGGTGGCAGTGTCCCGGCCTCTGGGCGCAGGGATCCAGTCAGCAAGGCTGTGACAGGTTGGTGGAACTAATAGTTCGCCTGTCATTCCCGTAAGGCTGTATGAGTTCCCCTTTTCCCAACAGCTTGGCCATTGAGACTCCTGCTCCTCCGTGCCTAGGAGGAGTAGGTCGTCTTACCCTGACTCCTAGCGCAGGGACCGGACGGAGGGTGAGTTAGGGATCCGAGGGTTCTGCGCATGGGTCCTCCTACCTTTAAGGTCGGCCCATGCAGTTAGGAGTGTAGGGTCAGGGTAGGGACGCTGTAGGAGGTGACCTGCTCCCTATCCTGTTCTCCTGGCTGAGTAGGCCTACAGCACATGGCAGCGCACGGCTGAGGATTTCCCCCATCCTCAGCCGTGACAGTATGACCACAGAGGCTTCTCGCGTGGCGCTCCCTAGAAAGAGGGTAAAGCATGCACCGCTATCTGCGGATGGGGTGCATGCGCGTTCTCCGGAGGGAGAGCGTTATGGGGGTTTCACCGTTTACGGCGCGGTGAGTGGCATTCCCCGCCATTCCTTGCTCACCGTTGTCCGTGTTGGTGTCCCCTTTTGTTTGTCTTTCCCCTCCCCCCCTCCCATTGTTTCTTGTGCCTCACCAACCTTCCCCTTTTGTTGTTGGGAGGGGCTTTGAGGGGTGGGAGTACCCTTCCCTCGAAAGAGGGTGAAGCATGGACCGCCATCTGCGGAAGGGGTACATGCGCGCTCTTCGGAGGGAGAGCGTTATGGGGGTTTCGCCGCTGATGGTGCGGTGAGTGGCTTTTTCCCCGCCACTTCCTCACCGTGTTCGTCTGGCGTCCCCTGATATTTTTATCCCCTCACCGTGGTGTTTGTTTGGTGTGCGAGTGTCACACCTTCGGAAGAGGGTGCAGCATGCAGTGCCATCCCCTTGTGGCCTGCATGCGCGTTCTCCGGAGGGAGAGCGTCCCGGGGGGGATCACCGTTAACGGCACGGTTGGTGGCTTATTCCCAGCCACCTTACCTTCCGTGTCCGTGTTGGTGATCCCTCGTCCCTCTCCATGTTCCCATCTCTGGTCGTTTGCTGGCAGCACTCCGTAAGTGGTCCGGCTGCGTGCTGGTTAGGAGTGTCTGCTGGCAGCGACTGGAGTGGGGACGTGAGTGGAGAGTCCCCTCGTCCACTCTCAGTGGTTCCATTCCCTGTCGCTGTGTCGGGCTGCAGGCCTCGCTGGACTGGCTGAGTGAGTGCTGGGAGAGGATGCAGCTGCCAGCGACTTCCTGGGAACCATGTCCTGAGAGTGGACGTCTCCTTCTCCCATCCCCTTATGTAAGTTCCTCACCAGTTTCAGGTTTTTTTGGTGGGGGGGCTTTGAGGGGTGGGAGTGTCACGGCCATGGCTATGACCGTGACTCTTCAACCGCATGCGATTGTCAGCGGTTTTGTTTTGTTGTCAATCACAGGTGAGGGCAGAGGTATTTGCCTCACCTGTGGTTGCCGCTGACAACGCTTGCTTGTGGCAGCTTTCCTGCTGTGCATGCGGTTGCACCTAGCAACCCCTATGTTAGGTGTGTGTGTGTATTGTGTTCACTGTGTTGTTTGTCTGTGTGCACTCTGTGTAGTGTGTTGTGTGCACTGACACTTTTCCTGCACTGTGGTTGCCCGTGGCAACGTTTGGCTGTCTGTACATGTGGTGGCAGTGTCCCGGCCTCTGGGCTATTCCCCAGGACACAGTTGCCACCCATGTCCTGGCCAGCGGCAACAACCACAGTGGGTTGCTACTGTTGGACACTTTCCCTTTAATCTTGTGTTTTCCCTTCCCGGGTGTTGGAAGGGTTAACTTCCTTCCCAGTGTGTGTGTGTGTCACTGGGTGTGTCCGACTGTGGGGTGTGGCTTTCTGGCCTATATAGCCTCACTGTTAGCATGGCTCTGTGGGTTGTTTCAGCCATGCTTGCTGGAGCAGCCTCCTGTGTTACTATCTGCCAGTGAGAGCCACCCCTGTGGTCATAAAGATATTGTCCTTGTGTTTATGTCTGCTGTGTGTTGATGTTGTATGTTATGTTCTGTTGGGACCTTTCTATGTGTTTGGTGCAGCTTACGGTTCTGGATTCCTGTTTGCGCAGGGATCCAGTCAGCAAGGCTGTGACATGTTGGTGGAACTAATAGTTCGCCTGTCATTCCCGTAAGGCTGTATGAGTTCCCCTTTTCCCAACAGCTTGGCCATTGAGACTCCTGCTCCTCCGTGCCTAGGAGGAGTAGGTCGTCTTACCCTGACTCCTAGCGCAGGGACCGGACGGAGGGTGAGTTAGGGATCCGAGGTTCCTGCGCATGGGTCCTCCTACCTTTAAGGTCGGCCCATACAGTTAGGAGTTAGGGTCAGGGTAGGGACGCTGTAGGAGGTGACCTGCTCCCTATCCTGTTCTCCTGGCTGAGTAGGCCTACAGCACATGGCAGTGCACGGCTGAGGATTTCCCCCATCCTCAGCCGTGACAATAATAATAAGTTAATAACCTAACCCCATTCATAAATTACTGGTGGATTATTATAGAGACGGCCCCAGGCCAGGAGACATAAGGGGTTGGGTTGAACTGTGGGCTGGGGCCACCCGGCCACATTTACTAATCTTTGCTCAGGGGGGCCCTCATAAATATAGACCCACATGGTGTGGACTGGTCATTTTTACTAAGGAATATAGTTTAAACCAGTGGTCCCCAACCTTTTTTGCACCAAGGACCGGTTTCATGCAAGACAATTTTCCCAGGGACCGGGTGGGGGAGGAAGGGGGCGGGATTTAGGGGGTGGGGGGGCTGACTGATTCACGCGCATAACAAAACACAAGGTGCATATTAAAATATATAACACTATATAATGACTATATAAACTGACACTGGTCTCTGCTGCACTGTACCGTATTTTTCGCCCTATAAGATGCACCTAGTTTTAGAGGAGAACAATAAGAAAAAAATATTTTTCATTACACCTCAGGTCAGACCAGAAATCAGACCCCCAATGTTAATCAGACCTCAGATTAGACCCCCAATGGCTCAGATCAACCCCCAAACCTTTAGCCATCTATCAGCCCCCAATGTCAGCCATAAACCCCCCCCCCCCAATGTCAGCCATAAACCCCCCCAATGTCAGCCATAAGCCCCCCATTAGCCCCTCATGTCAGCCATAAGCCCCCTATTAGCCCCTCATGTCAGCCATAAGCCCCCCATTTGCCCCTCATGTCAGCCATAAGCCCCCATTAGCACCTCATGTCAGCCATAAGCCCCCCATTAGCTCTTCATGTCAGCCATAAGCCCTCCATTAGCCCCTCATGTCAGCCATAAGCCCCCCATTAGTCCCTCATGTCAGCCATAAGCCCCCCATTAGCCCCTCATGTCAGCCATAAGCCCCCATTAGCCCCTCATGTCAGCCATAAGCCCCCCATTAGCCCCTCATGTCAGCCATAAGCCCCCCATTAGCCCCTCATGTCAGCCATAAGCCCCCCATTAGCCCCTCATGTCAGCCATAAGCCCCCCATTAGCCCCTCATGTTAGCCATAAGCCCCCCATTAGCCCCTCATGTCAGCCATAAGCCCCCATTAGCCCCTCATGTCAGCCATAAGCCCCTCATGTCAGCCATAAGCCCCCATTAGCCCTTCATGTCAGCCATAAGCCCCCCATTAGCCCTTCATGTCAGCCATAAGCCCCCATTAGCCCTTCATGTCAGCCATAAGCCCCCCATTAGCCCCTCATGTCAGCCATAAGCCCCCCATTAGCCCCTCATGTCAGCCATAAGCCCCCCATTAGCCCCTCATGTCAGCCATAAGCCCCCCATTAGCCCTTCATGTCAGCCATAAGCCCCCCATTAGCCCCTCATGTCAGCCATAAGCCCCCCATTAGCCCCTCATGTCAGCCATAAGCCCCCCATTAGCCCCTCATGTCAGCCATAAGCCCCCCATTAGCCCCTCATGTCAGCCCCATGTCCCCCAGGTCAGCCATCAGCCCCCAATGCAAATAAAATAAAATAAAACACTCACCTCTCCTGCTCCTGGTCACCATCGCGATCCTCTTCATTCTGCTGTCGGCTGTGTATAGCGGCGCACAGTGTGAGGTCACACAGTGACCTCACGCTGTGCGCAGCCATGCACAGCCGATAGCCGAACCGAGGACCAGGAAGTGGTGAGTACAGATCCTTCACCGCTCCCTGGTCCTTCTGTACTAATGAAGCGCTTCCATAATGGAAGCGCTTCATTAGTACAGAGTTAAAGACTGCCCTGATCGCCGCGGCCCGGCTAACAATCTTCCAGGCCCGGTACTGGGCCGCGGCCCGGCGGTTGGGGACCGCTGGTTTAAACGTTTATGTGCAAAAGAGAAAATAAGAATTTGTGACACTGCAGCTTCAGAATGAATCTAAGATGGATGCTGTCCTTGCTTTTTGATAGGAGGTGGGAGGGTCTGGGAGGGAGGGTCTGCTGCTGATTGGCTGGAATGTGTCTGCTGACTGTGAGGTACAGGGTCAAAGTTCGCTCAATGATGATGTATAGGGGGCGGACCGAACATCGCATATGTTCGCCCGCCGCGGCGAACGCGAACAAGCGATGTTCGCCGGGAACTATTCGCCGGCGAATAGTTCGGGACATCTCTACCGACAGGCCGCCAGCCTCCATCTTGCTTGAAGATCTCGGACAAAATTCCGTGCGGTGCGAGATTACATCATCATGCCGGCCGACGTAATGACGTCCTACGTCCCCACGCCAGCCGGCATGATGACGTAATCTCGCGCCGCACGATATTTCAGCCGAGATCTTCAAGCAAGATGGCGGCGGCCGGCCCATCGCGAGCAAATGAAGGCGGTAAGTTTTATTTTGTAAGTTTGAATTATTGTTAATTTTACACTCAGATGCCGCGATCATGTATGAACGCAGCATCTGCGGGATACAATGACGGGGGCGGCGCTATCGCAGCTCCCTGTCATTGCGCCCGCTACTTACAAAAAAATGCACAGCGCTAATTTTTTGTAAAATTCAGCAAAGCAGCCGAATCGAATTTTCAATAAATTCGCTCATCTCTAATTATTACTGATTTGCAATTCTGCAACTCTTACCCATTTCCCAGAGTAAATTGCTCCTGGTGAAAGATCCTGACTTATCAATACTGCTCTTCCTAGCGTTATTGTATTCTGCCCTGAATTGGATTATTCATTAGCTGAATATTGCACGGTAGAGCATTGCGATCTCATTATCATCCCATTCTGCTGACCTCCTACATGTTTAAAAGGCTCTTTTTTTAATTCATGTAAAAATCAATACATTACATGAGATATATATATATATATATATATATATATATATATATATATATATATATATATACCGTATATATATATATATATATATTTATATATAGAGAGAGAGAGATGCTAAAAGGGAACTCCATGCTCCCTGCTGAAAGGTCGAAGCATTTATTGTATTGCAAAGGGTTAAGAGTCACAGAAGTTCTCTAGATCCTCCTCTTAAATGAGACCATGCGCCCCACCTCCCAGCGCAACCAATGGCGGCTGAGCAGGAAATCAGATAGACACAAAGCATGCATAGGTTGGACTTCTCTGCTCTGATAATGTTTATCATAGAGCAAATAGGAACATGGTGTATGTGAGATACTAAGAAGTCCTAGCCATGTCAGAGCAGGAACATTCATGGTGCAGACCCCTGACACCAGCATCACTGCAGAACAGCTCATGTCTCCTTGTAATCCATATATACTATATATTTCTATATCCCATAGGCTGACAATGGCAAAATTCTAGCAATTCACAGCACCTGTGGCTTCCAGCCAGTGTGAGCTACACCTCCCAGCATGGCAGGGCATGCCGGGTAGTTTCACACTAACTGGGGGGGTATGGGACAGCAACCTTCAGCACTCCAGATTTTGGGAAACTACAACCCTCAGCATGCACACTTGCTCAGCTTTTCTGTAGAGGTGAATGGAGCATGCTGGGAGATGTAGTTTCACAACAGCTGGAGTGCCGGAGGTTGCTGACCGCGTTTATAGAGCTATAACGTGTGCTACGTTTTCTGTGTCCTATTAGAGTATGTGGCCCCCCCTGTCGCTGAAGCTAAAAGCAGGATCTAGCGTGACTCCTGCAAATGTAGCACCACGGGAAGCATATTGAAATCAATGGATGGAATGGACACCGACCTATAAATACATTTCATGGCTGCTTGTGCAGAATGGGAAGGGTTTGTGAATATGGGGTACGCTTAAAAAAATAAAAATGTATTCACTTGGAGGAATATAGGTCATGATTAGATACGTTGTAAAGAGAGGCTGAAACTCCATAGCTGTTCTTATAGCGCCACCTAGTGTAACTATACAAAATTCCCTGGGATTACAGGGAGATTAGTAAATTACATTACAAAATTTTTGTCATGAGACGGTCACAATAAAAATCGTGCCCTTATCGTTGCACTACCTCAGTGTTTCCCTATAGAGGAAAATGGTGCAAGACAACAACATGATTAGACTGTAAGACATGGAGGGAGCCCAGCATTGGTGTCACAACAGCTAAGGCTACTTTCACACTGGCGTCTTGGCTTTCCGTTTGTGAGATGCATTCACATGCCTTATTCGGCATATACCCGTTTGTTTGGGCATGCCCACGCCTGGGGTTGCACATAGGCAATGAGGCACTGGAGAGAGGTGGGAGCCTGCAGCATTGAGGAGGAGCGCTGTACCCTGTTGAGGAGTAAAGTTGAAGGGATGTCTGTGAGCTGAGGAGATGGCTGAGAGCAGTAGGGATATGTGGCCATATATAAAGAGGTGTGAGCTGTCTGAATTTTTTAGAGAAAAGGTACTCAAAAGAAGAAGACATCATTCCCTCTTCCAGCAAGGTCCATGGGACTGCATCCACCATACAGTGAAAAAAAGTGTATTTTAAGAGAAATCACTAACTATGCTGGAAATACAGTATGTATACTAACCGTGTGCAGCACAGATAACAGCTAGACAGGCTGGGGTGACTCAGTAAGGTCCTGGAAGGTTGTCACAGGTATCTGGAGCCGTGCTGACTGCAGTGCATCCCACAGCTGCTGGAGGATGGATGCGGAAGGATCCGTAGATAGATAGGATCCATAGAGGCTACATTGGGTTTAAGTGTCGGGAATTAGAGGGCCAGGGTAGTGGTTGGAATGGAAGTCTTGGTCATGCTCTTCCAACCAATTTCTTCTGCCATAGGGAAGACAATCAGCATGTATGGGTTGTACGTGACCAGACCATAATGCTGCCACCACCAGCTTGTGTTCTTCCAGCAATGGTTGCAGAGGGTTAGTTCTCTGATGTTTCTCACCTGACACCAACGTCCATCTGTTTGATGAAGCAGAAAATGTGACTCATCAGAGAAGGCAACCCTTTGCCAATCAGCGGAGGTCCAATTCCGTAAATTTTGAAGCCTTTTCTGCCAATGAAACTTGGTTAGCAGAGGTGCAGTGCCCACCTGTCTGCTTCAGAGCCTCATACACAATAAGGTTCGCTACACTGTTGTTTCAAACACATATGGCAACCCCTAGTTCATTTTATCTGTGAGCTGCTCCACTGTAGCGCGTCGGCCCGACCTCGCGCACCTTCATAGCCAACGTTCACCTCTCACCTCAATAGCACGTGGTGCTCCGCAGTTTCCACATCACTTATTCTCAATGATGCCATTTTCCCCACACACAATACACTTTCACCACAGCAGCACGAGAACAGTTCACATACTGCGCAGTTCCAGAAATACCGCCATCCTTGGCCTAAAAGCCAATAATCATCCCTTTTTGTAACTCTGATAAATCGCCCCTTTTACCCATGACAGCAACGAGGGATACGTGTGCAGACAGCCTATCACACACCTTATATACCCACCAGCCAGCTAACCACACGGGACTTCCTTCATGAGATACACACTTCCAACGCCGGAAGTAGGAAATGGTCACAATAATGTGATTTAACTGTTTAATTGCAACTGGCAAGTTTGAATACCTCTTCATAAATTTATCTATTAAACTTTGTGCCCAGGATTAGAAAAAAACATGGCTGCTTTCTTCCAAAAACATCACCACACTGTCCACAGGTTGTGTGTGGCATTGGAGCTCTGACCTATTGACTACAATGGAGCCAAATTGCAGACATAACCCATGGATAATCCCAGACAATTCCTTTAACCACCAAGAGCCTGAACTGTATTATAATATAACCACCATGTAAGTATTAGTGGGAGTAGTAAGTATAAATGAGAGTATTTTTTAAGTTATGGTGTTGAATAGCACCATTGTATAGGCTGTTTTTTACGCTGCCCTAAACTTAGGGAGTATTCACACAAGAATATAAAGATTTGTTGCAGAAATCTCTGCCTGAATAACAGTTCTACACTTATGATTTAGAGGGCATAAACATGGATTTCTGCAAGCACCATTCATATGAATGGGACAGTTGCAGAAATCTGCTGCATGTGAATATACTTTTGAATTCGGAAGGCTTTTCACAATTCGCTTGATTATATAAGGGTTTAAACCAGGTTTTTTTTCTCCATTTCTCCACAAGAGGATCTCAGCTTTACTACCCTGCTTAGGTTCTCATAAACATGGCAATGCATGTGTGACAAGCCCCTGAGGAGCCAAAGCAGAGGACAAGAGTGGCTGTGGCCCCCACAGTGATCTCTCCCAGACAGTCCCTCCCTAGGGCCGGCACAGTGAATGCACCCATTCTTCCCTTAGGGCACTCCCTGTAGCTTGATGGTAATTTGCGGTGCCCTTGATCTTGGTGGTTGTATGGATGCCTAGCACAAGGTGTAGTAGTGCACTGGCCAGCCTGTGGTATACTAGAAGTCAGTAACCAGGACAGCTTCAACGCAACAAATGTCCTTCTTTACTTGAAGGCAAAATATGAGTTGTATTACGTCCAACAAGTCTGTACACAGTGCTAATTCTCCCCAGATGTCTGTGCACGAGTTAGACCATGTTGGAAGTAATGGCCCTCTGGTTACACGGTCTTGCTAAAGTCTCTTTTACTAGAATCTCCAGCTGGTGACTTTTTTCTATAAATAATGCCTGCAATACGGCTGGCCAATGGTCATTCCTGGGGTGTGCAGGGTGTCTTAACTTGTTAACCCAGGGTCTGGAAAGCTTTACGCAGGTTACTTTGCCGACTGACTGACTCGCCATGCAGATTCTTTATTTTTGTCTATCTTCCTCTCTTGCTGTGGCAGAAGCAGAGGATAGTCAAAAAACAATCGTAGCAAAAAACACTGGTGAGCGCCAATCCTAGACACGGATCCAGGGATACTGGGGAATTTAAATAATTTAACGTAGACTAAGTGGACAGATGGCAGTGTAGCAAAAAGTAATATACCAAAATATAATAAAACAAAGATATTGTAATGTGAATTAAAATATAAAGTATAGAAGGACATTAAGTCTCCACTCATTTCACTGGGGGGGGAGAACCACTAGGATAAGCTCAAGACACCTGTGGTAAGGATATTCCCCCCGGCCGGGATCGCCTGTAGTATTGTAGAAGTAAAGGTCAGCCTCACGTCATGCAAAAGATGTGGAACACAGCACTCGGATCAAACAGCTTCTTCTCACTTCCTTTATTTCATATATAAGCGTCTCAACGCGTTTCGGGGGGTGCAAACAAAGTATCCCCCTTCTTCAGGAGTAAAATAATAACTTATACATTGAAGAAGGGGGATACTTTGTTTGCACCTCCAAAACGCGTTGAGCTGCTTATATATGAAATAAAGGAAGTGAGAAGAAGCTGTTTGATCCGAGTGCTGTGTTCCACATCTTTTGCATGACGTGAGGCTGACCTCTACTTCTACAATACTACAGGCGATCCCGACCGGGGGGAATATCCTTACCACAGGTGTCTTGAGCTTATCCTAGTGGTTCTCCCCCCCTGTGAAGTGAGTGGAGACTTAATGTCCTTCTATACTTTATATTTTAATTCACATTACAATATCTTTGTTTTATTATATTTTGGTATATCACTTTTTGCTACACTGCCATCTGTTCACTTAGTCTACGGTTAAATTATTCAAATTCCCGAGTATCCCTGGATCCGTGTCTAGGATTGGCGCTCACTAGTGATGGACGAACATCTGCCAGGACGGTGCGCGAACGCGATCAAATGTTCGCGAACCGCAAGTTCGCGGCTGGGTCCCATTCAAAAACCTTTAGCTCATATTTGCAGCCAAGAAATAATTACTAGAAGTACACAAATAGTCCCACAACGTGGACAGTGACATACCAGATGTAATATTCAAATTTGCGATCTCCATAAAAAAAAAATTTAATGCTAAATATCGGCAATATCATTTTCGCGTACGCGCATGCGCAAATGCACTATACAGTACCAAAAGGCACTATAAAGAAAGTATATTGGTATATAACACCCCACTTCAATCAGTTTTTTTGGGGGGAAGACTGGTATATCACATCAGTAGAAATTATTTGTTCCAATAACGCTTGTCCCTCTATATACCTGCAGTATCGCAGCAGAACCGCACACAAATGCCGCACAATACAAATGCACTATAATATACCTTCTAACATAGAAAGTATATTATAACATTGTACAAGGAAGGCAATCCATTAGAATATACATAAAGATAAAACGTAACCTTTAATAATGTTACTATGAGGGTCCATTCAAACATCCGTAAATGTTTTGCGGATCTGCAAAGTTAAGCAAAACGCATAGATGTGGTAGGCAATAACAAGTGCTCGGCGGCACTAAATCAGGTGCTCGGCGGCACCAAATCAGAAACCATATGTCCTACCACAATCCGGGGGGTTCCAGTGGACATCCATGAATCCAGGAGGGAAAGCAAAAAAACATCTATCCCAGGGCTAGATGACGATGTGGTATTGAAGGACAGGGTGGGCAAAGAGCTTTCTGTGATATTGCCCTACAGGGGGGTACCCTATATAAAAATGGCCCTAGTAAGCCCCTAGCCCCTAGGCCCCTGACTTCCAGGTGATCACTATATAGATCTATGTGTTTTTGACTCATTATAAAAGTATATTATAAGTATATCGCACCCCTCTGTGTATCACACCTATCGATAGCACACCTATACTAGTGCTTAAAAGGACTTTTGTGGCCCTATTAGCTAGCGTTTGGTGTCCCTAACAGTCTGTCCCTGCTCCACACAGCAACCTCTCCCTACACTGGCAAAACACTGAATGTAAAATGGCGGCCAGATCAGGTTTATTTAGGGGGTATGTCCATGTGCTGAAATTGGCTGTCCTGTACCACCTGATGGATGTGTCATGGGTCAAAGTTCTTCACAATGTAAAAGAATATGGCGGGCGCGAATTTCTCCATATGCTCGCATGTTCGGTGAATCGCAAACACGCAAAGTTCGCTGCGAAACGACCGCCAGGCGAACCACAAGGCCATCTCTTGCGCTCACTAGTGTTTTTTGCTACGATTTTTTTTTGACTCTTCAAAAAGTGTTCCTCACACACGTAACCACTGAGCAGCCTACCTGGATACGTCCCAATTTATTCCCACCCCCCCCTCCCCTACCCTCCACTCCTTACCACACCCCTCTCCTCCACCCATGTAGTAACGGTACTTTTATCTTTTTATGTGAGCCACCCCACTGGCGCCCAAATCTTTACATCTCTTCGATAACCTGGATGTGTATCCAAGTTTCAAGAAGGTTATTTTAACCCCTCTTTTTTTTGAATCACCCTTTTGTAGAAGCAGAGGATCCCATGGAGAACTGCTAGTCTTTGGATTCCTGAAGCTAGAGGCCTGAGAAGAGGAGCACGTAATATCTGCTCCTTACCCCCTTCAAGCTCTCCCTAAAACTGCCTAGAACTCTCTAGAGATAGGGATTGAACCAACCACCACCTAGCAACCTCCTAAGAGGGCTGGGACAAGATAATTAACCCTACCTTACATTAGTGTACAGTACATTACCAAACAATTGCAAATATCCCTGTACAGTACCTTGAAAAAGTATTCACACCCCTTGAACTTTTCAACAGTTTTTCACTTTCACAAACCTAAATTATTGGGATTTTATGTGATAGACCAACACAAAGTACCAAGTACGTGTGAAGTGAAGAGAAAATGATACATGGTTTTCAATAAGTTTAATAAATAAAAGTCTGAAAAGTGTGGTGTGCATTTGGATTCAAACCCCTAAATAAAATGCAGTGTGACCAATTACCTTCAGAAGTCACCTAATTAGTAAATAGAGTCCACCTGTGTGTACTTTATTCTCAGTATAGCTACAGCTGTTCTGTGAAGGTCTCAGAAGTATGTTAGAGAACATTAGTGATCAAACTTTAGTAGGGGACTACAGTAAATCCGTTTCTTATCACTGCAATCTATTGTATTTAGTATGTGTTCCATTATTGACAGCGCAGTCCAGTCCACATCTTGTCTAATGTATGCTGTCCTGGAACAGCTGTTTAAGGGTGCATATCTTTGTTCAAAATGTGAGCAAATTGCCCGTTTGGAATCGCACATCGTGTCTCTAACCAGGCGAGTTTCAACACTGAGAAGCGTTAACAATTTGGAATAGAGTTTGCTGCTCACTGAGCAAGTACAAGTAGCATGGAGGCTCAGGAACATGAGGTAGGTAGCTGGATAACCATTAGAAAGCGGGGTAAAGGGAATAGTGCCAGGGAGGCTAGCCCTGATATGACAGCACTGCTGCAGCCGGACACTTCCTCTGTCAATCAGGGGAATGTCAGCTCCAGTAAGCAGGGTACCAGGAGAGCAGGGCAGGCTAGACAGGTGCTGATAGAGGGAGACTTAATTATTAGGGGTACAGATAGGGTGATCTGTCACAAAGACCAAACGGTGTGTTGTCTTCCTGGCGATCGAGTTTGACACATCGCGGATCGGGTTGACAGATTACTGGGAGGGGCTGGAGAAGATCCAGCAGTCATGGTCTATATTGGAACCAATGACAAAGTTAGAGGTAGATGGAGTGTCCTTAAAAATGATTTTAGGGATTTAGGTCACAAGCTTAGGGTAAGGACCTCAAAGGTAGTGTTTTCCGAAATACTCGTTGTACCACAAGCCACACAAGAAAGGCAGTGGGAGATTAGGGAGGTTAACAAGTGGCTCAAGAACTGGTGTAGGAAGGAGAGGTTTGGGTTCCTGGAGAACTGGGCCAACTTCTCTGTCAGCTACAGGCTCTATCGTAGGGACGGGCTGCACCTCAATGGGGAAGGGGCAGCTGTTTTGGGGGAGAAAATAGAAAGAAGGTTGTTTAAACTATGGACTGTGGGGGAGGGAAATTACATTATAGGGGGGGAAGATAGTGCAGATAGGGATCTAGGGTGAGGTAATAACTGTACAATTGGCTAGCTTCCTTTTTGCACTAAACCACCGATAATAAATGTGGTGTAAAGCCATGTATGTCAGGTTTTAGGCACAAATTAAAGGGGTTGTCTCACTTCAGCAAACAGCATTTATCATGTAGAGAAAGTTAATACAAGGCACTTACTAATGTATTGTGATTGTCCATATTGTCTCCTTTGCTGGCTGGACTCATTTTTTCATCACATTATACACTGCAATCCAGCCCGTGGCCGTGCTTGTATACTATAGGACAAAGCATCAGTCTATGTGCGCTTCCATGGTCCTGGCCACCAGAGAGACTGGAGCTTTTTCCTATATAGTTAAAGCATGTCCACTGCTGCTGAATTGCAGGGTGGTCGTAACCATGGATACAGCAGTGTATAATGTGATGGAAAAATGAATCCAGCCAGCAAAGTAAGCAATATGGATAATAACAATACATTAGTAAGTGGCTTGTATGAACTTTCTGTACATAACAAATGCCACTTGCTGAAGTGAGACAACCCCCTTTAGCCTAAATTCTTTTAGCATAAAGGGGTTCTCCGGGAATAATTTAAAATGACTACAGATGAGCGACGTTTTGAACAATACGATTCGGCTGATTCACCGAAGTTCACCAAGAGATTAAATTTGTTCCAAATTAATTAGTCACAAATTGTTATAAATCAGGTATACCCACGCCACTAATCATATTCTCCCCACTCAGTGGTCCAATCTCAGTGTAAAGGCTTGGAAGTTAACCTTTTCCTGACCACAAACAGTAAATTAATGTCGGGCCTGGGCATTTAAAAATGGCGCCAGCTAGCGCGTGCAGCGAGTACCATGGTCACCGGGTGTCTGCTGCTTTAAAGAGCAGACCCCCGGCACTAATGTCCAGCACTGGCGGTAATGCTGGTCGTGGACTTTTAACCCTTCAGATGCCGTGGTCATCTGGGTGTGCTCCGGCTCCTCATGCCGTGGATCAAGGGAGCTGCATCGCCTGTCCTCCTGTGTGGAGGATTCACAACAGGGATGACCATAATCCCATTTGGGTCCCTCCCTACTATGAACCTAGTAGAACTTCACTTTTAAAATTATTAGGGTTCAAACCAGATGCCGAACATGGTGGATGGATCAAACATGGCCGCTGAATTACTGCAGCAACACTGTCCCTAGCGCATGAGCGCTTGCCACATCTCTCCCTATGCTCAGCTCACAGGACAATGGCGGAGACCACGCAGTATGAGGGTTTTATAGGGCTGTAACATCATAGGGGAGGATTACCTGCGGATTAGATGGCTGCACAGCATTATGGGTGATCTCGTGTTTCGGGCTTCTTACTTGCACTTTGTAACACGTGCAGCCGCCATTTTAGAAAAACCTGATTTGTTACCACGCTTTGTTGCAAATCGAAGTTTTCCTAAACTTCAGACCGAATTCGGAATGCTTCACTCGCACAACACTAAAAATTACTACCAACAACCTGTCCTGGTTTAAGTAGGACTAGTTGCCACCACTTGCAGAGCTGCCTAGGGGTGAGTCCTCACTCCACTGCTCTACATGTGATCCTGCCTATGATACGCCATCATGGCTGGGCAGCCTGACAGCACTCACCAATATGTAGTATATGCAAGTGCCAGTGTAGTGTCTAGTGAGTACAAGCCCTATCACCCAACTAGGCAGCTCTGCAAGTGGTGGAAACCATTCCTACTCAAACTATTTGCTGGCTGCCATTTTAGATCATCATTCCCAGAGAGACCCTTTAATAAATCTCCCTAGTGTGTCATCGTTACTTCTCTTTGTGAGACACTATACACTGCGTGCAGAATTATTAGGCAAATGAGTATTTTGACCACATCATCCTCTTTATGCATGTTGTCTTACTCCAAGCTGTATAGGCTCGAAAGCCTACTACCAATTAAGCATATTAGGTGATGTGCATCTCTGTAATGAGAAGGGGTGTGGTCTAATGACATCAACACCCTATATTAGGTGTGCATAATTATTAGGCAACTTCCTTTCCTTTGGCAAAATGGGTCAAAAGAAGGACTTGACAGGCTCAGAAAAGTCAAAAATAGTGAGATATCTTGCAGAGGGATGCAGCACTCTTAAAATTGCAAAGCTTCTGAAGCGTGATCATTGAACAATCAAGCGTTTCATTCAAAATAGTCAACAGGGTAGCAAGAAGCGTGTGGAAAAACCAAGGCGCAAAATAACTGCCCATGAACTGAGAAAAGTCAAGCGTGCAGCTGCCAAGATGCCACTTGCCACCAGTTTGGCCATATTTCAGAGCTGCAACATCACTGGAGTGCCCAAAAGCACAAGGTGTGCAACACTCAGAGACATGGCCAAGGTAAGAAAGGCTGAAAGACGACCACCACTGAACAAGACACACAAGCTGAAACGTCAAGACTGGGCCAAGAAATATCTCAAGACTGATTTTTCAAAGGTTTTATGGACTGATGAAATGAGAGTGAGTCTTGATGGACCAGATGGATGGGCCCGTGGCTGGATTGGTAAATGGCAGAGAGCTCCAGTCCGACTCAGACACCAGCAAGGTGGAGGTGGAGTACTGGTTTGGGCTGGTATCATCAAAGATGATCTTGTGGGGCCTTTTCGGGTTGAGGATGGAGTCAAGCTCAACTCCCAGTCCTACTGCCAGTTTCTGGAAGACACCTTCTTCAAGCAGTGGTACAGGAAGAAGTCTGCATCCTTCAAGAAAAACATGATTTTCATGCAGGACAATGCTCCATCACACGCGTCCAAGTACTCCACAGCGTGGCTGGCAAGAAAGGGTATAAAAGAAGAAAATCTAATGACATGGCCTCCTTGTTCACCTGATCTGAACCCCATTGAGAACCTGTGGTCCATCATCAAATGTGAGATTTACAAGGAGGGAAAACAGTACACCTCTCTGAACAGTGTCTGGGAGGCTGTGGTTGCTGCTGCACGCAATGTTGATGGTGAACAGATCAAAACACTGACAGAATCCATGGATCGCAGGCTTTTGAGTTTCCTTGCAAAGAAAGGTGGCTATATTGGTCACTGATTTGTTTTTGTTTTGTTTTTGAATGTCAGAAATGTATATTTGTGAATGTTGAGATGTTATATTGGTTTCACTGGTAAAAATAAATAATTGAAATGGGTATATATTTGTTTTTTGTTAAGTTGCCTAATAATTATGCACAGTAATAGTCACCTGCACACACAGATATCCCCCTAAAATAGCTAAAACTAAAAACAAACTAAAAACTACTTCCAAAAATATTCAGCTTTGATATTAATGAGTTTTTTGGGTTCATTGAGAACATGGTTGTTGTTCAATAATAAAATTAATCCTCAAAAATACAACTTGCCTAATAATTCTGCACTCCCTGTATTTCCTCCTTGAAGGCGATTCTTTAATTTACATGTGAATACCTCAATAATTTAGCTTATGGAATCTGTAGGGGGAAAAAATGTATCAGTTCCCCAATATAATATTAGTATGGGTACAATATGTATATGACTATACAGTATGATTATGGTCATACGTATGAGGCCTAAAACTGTGATTGCAAAAGGGAGTGGGGAGGGGGTTCTTCTCATCCAGTAAGCAATAAAATTATATAAAAATACAGCTCATATGGCGTGTGAGCTACAACCGGTGACAATGAACTCAATTCTATATATTTTACGTGCTATAATTCAGCTCTTCTATGTAAACTACAACAATGCAGCAAGAATGAAAGATTCATGGCCAGAATATGTTTATCAGGTTGGAAACTCTGCAAACTAGCCTAAACACTAGAAATGAATAAAATATCGCTCAGCATTAACAGTCCAAATAAAAAGAAAATATCCAGCTCACCCACAGGTCGCAGTGAACGGAAAAAAGGACCAAGGCAGGTTCTTTGCATAGCAATGTATGAAGAAAAATTCCAGCACAGGATCACTTCTTAATTGGTTTGTCTTTATTGTTCGTGTTGCGCATTACATCTTCAGGACATCATCTCCCACCACCACCGGTTGACATTTTTCGAACTGAAGCGTTCTTAGTTGTAACCTTGCGGTGTGTCCAGCCTCAGTGATTCAAATAGATTGACCCCTCCAATAGAAAAGATAAATGAAATCTTGGAGGAACGGGAAAAAGAAGAGAGGGAAGGGGGGTAAGGGAGAACAGGTGGAAAAAATATCAGGAGAGGAATCACCCTCATTAGGTCGGACACACCGCATTCAAGCTTAAACCACATCCCACACATGAATATGAACAAACATTTAAAATCACTAACCCACACAGATCCTACAAAATTGTGCATATATCATAAAAAGTCCTTCAAAAATATACTAGATTATATCGGAACGAAATTACTTATTCATATGAAAACGCATATGCAAGGTAAATGGGTTTAGTATCAGTTCACATGGAAGAAGGAAAGAAAGAAGCAGAGACCACTCTGCAGAGTTGTTTCCTCAGATTATGTGTGGTGTTAACATGGTCCTTTGTAGTAATAAATATTCGCGATCTACACTACTCATGAATTGCGCCATCTATTGGATTCATAGTCTTGTCATAAGACTATGAAGCCAATGGATGGTGCTGTTCATGACTCATGACACACACCGTGTAGCACTCAGCATTTTGCATGGAAAACCTATTTTGTTCTGATATAATCTAGTATATTTTTGAAGGGCTTTTTATGATATATGCACAATTTTGTAGGATCAGTGTGGGTTAGTGATTTTAAATGTTTGTTCATATTCATGTTTGGGATGCGGTTTAAGCTTGAATGTGGTGTGTCCGACCTAATGAGGGTGATTCCTCTCCTGATATTTTTTCCACCTGTTCTCCCCCCCCCCCTTTCCCTCTCTTCTTTTCCCGGTCCCTCCCAGATTTCATTTATCTTTTCTATTGGAGGGGTCGATCTATTTGAATCACTGAGGCTGGACACACTGCAATGTTACGACTAAGAACGCTTCAGTTAGAAACCGGTGGTGGTAGGGGTGATGTCCTGAACATGTAATGCGCAACACGAACAGTAAAGACAAACCAATTAAGAAGTGATCCTGTGCTCGAATTTTTCTTTATACATTGCTCAGTATTCTCTTGTTGTCAAGAGAACACTTACCACTTTACAAAACATTCAATAAGAATAAACAATCAAATATACACTACTCAAAAGAGGAATATTAGGCTTTCAGGTAAAATTTATGGAAAATATAAAAAGTTCACAGTACAGTGATATTATATCATGAAAGTAGGGCATGTAATTAGAAGCAGCAATGGCGATTTCCTCATCTTAAACAATGTATTGAAACAAAAGCCAATAACAGTGGTGGGTATACACCCACAAAATGTCAGTGTCTCAGGAACTTGTCGTGTGGCCTTGAGCATCAATTACAGCTTGACAGTGACGTCTCATGCTGTTCACAAGTTGACTTATTGTCTGCTGAGGCTTGGCATCCCACTCTTCTTGAAGGGCGGCCCTCAGGTCATTGAGGTTCTGGGGGTACAGAGTTACGAGCCTCTACAAGGCGACTCAGCTGATCCTATAGGTTTTAAATGGGATTCAGGTCTGGAGATGTCACTCTATTTGAGGTACTCCAGTCTCCAGCAACCGTTCCCTAATGATGCAACCTCAATGAACTGGCGCATTGTCATCCATGAAGATGAAATTAGGCCTGTGTTGTTCATGCAGAGGCACAATAACTGGATTAATGATGTTATTCAAGTAGTATGGGCTTGTCACTGGACCATTCACAAAGTGTAGGGCAGTTCTGTACTGACTAGACACCTGCCCACACTGTAACACCACCACCACCAAAGGTTCATCTGGTGACAACAGTGGCTGGTGCATAGCACTCTCCTTAATGTCTCCAACATCGTTGGCGGCCATAATTTCTGCTCAGCGTGAATAGAAGCTTAGTCACATGACCCTTATCAGCCAATAGAAGCTCTCAGGTCCTTCAGCCTCCACATACAGTTTTACTTCAGGTTTCCAGAACAACCCAGCCATTTATCTTCACTGCTATAGATGTGTTTTAAAGGGGTATTCTCATCTTGGTAATCATGTTCTATTCTCCCCCCCCCCCCCCCCCGAGCCTTTTCCTAAATATAATGCATTTTCTAAATCCTCTAGTTTTTTAATAAAATTGAAAAATCGAATTGTATTGTTTATAGTCGCTGCCCATGGATACGGCCACCGATCGCCGGCCGCATCCATGGGCCGCGCCTGCGCACCGCATACCCTGTTGATCAAGTGGCCGGCCTCTATTACATGCCATGAGCGCGCACGTCGGGCGGCCGCGCATGCGCAGATCAACTTTACTTCGGGCGGCCGCGCATGCGCAGATCAACTTTGCTTCGTGCCGCGGCGCCAAACAATGAAATATACTTCTGTGCATGCGCGGGCGCCCGAACACTTTGGTGGAGGAAGAGAAGAGCCGGACGTCGTTGGAACAGCCAGCGGAGGACGTGGGTAAGTATTATTTGTAAATGCCCCACCAATTCCACCAACGATTTACTAATATTTACTAATAATATCATCAATCAATCAAGATCATCAATGGGGGCATTATTCTTCTTAGGGGCACTAATGGAGGCATTATTCTTCCTGGGGACACTAATGGGGGCATTATTCTTCCCGGGGGCACTGATGGGGACATTAATCTTCATGGGGGCATTATTCTTCCTGGGGACACTAATGGAAGCATTATTCATCCTGGGGGCCACTAATGGGGGCATTATTCTTACTGGGGGGCACTAACGGGGCATTATTTTTACTGGGGGGCACTAATGGGGCCATTACTCTTATTGGGGGCGATAATGGGGCATTATTTTTCCTGGGGGCACTAATGGGGCATTCTTCTTCTTGGGGGCACTAATGGGGGCATTATTCTTCCTGGGGACACTAATGGGGGCATTATTCTTCTTAGGGGCACTAATGGGGGCATTATTCTTTTTGGGGCCACAACTGGAGGCATTATTCTTACTGGGGGCACTAATGGGGGCATTATTCTTACAGGAGAGCACTAATGAGGGCATTATTCTTACTGAGGGGCACTAACGGGGGCATTATTTTTACTGGGGGGCACTAATGGGGGCATTATTCTTACAGGAGAGCACTAATGGGGGCATTATTCTTACTGGGGGGCACTAACGGGGCATTATTTTTACTGGGGGGCACTAATGGGGCCATTACTCTTATTGGGAGCGATAATGGGGCATTATTTTTCCTGGGGGCACTAATGGGGGCATTTTTCTTCCTGGGGACAATAATGGGGGCATTATTCTTCTTAGGGGCACTAATGGGGGCATTCTTTTTGGGGCCACAACTGGAGGCATTATTCTTACTGGGGGGCACTAATGGGGGCATTAATCTTACAGGAGAGCACTAATGGGGGCATTATTCGTACTGAGGGGCACTAACGGGGGCATTATTTTTCCTGGGGGCACTAATGGGGCATTATTCTTCTTGGGGGCACTAATGGGGGCATTATTCTTCCTGGGGACACAAATGGGGGCATTATTCTTTTTGGGGGCCACAACTGGAGGCATTATTCTTACTGGGGGGCACTAATGGGGGCATTATTCTTACAGGAGAGCACTAATGGGGGCATTATTCTTACTGGGGGGCACTAATGGGGGCATTATTTTTCCTGGGGGCACTAATGGGGCAGTATTCTCCTTGGGGGCACTAATGGGGGCATTATTCTTCCTAGGGACACTAATTGGGGCATTAATATTCTTAGGGGCACTAATGGGGGCATTTTTCTTTTTGGGGCCACAACTGGAGGCATTATTCTTACTGGGGGGCACTAATGGGGGCATTATTCTTACAGGAGAGCACTAATGAGGGCATTATTCTTACTGGGGGCACTAACAGGGGCATTATTTTTACTGGGGGGCACTAATGGGGCAATTACTCTTATTGGGGACAATAATGGGGCATTATTTTTCCTGGGGGCACTAATGGGGAAGTATTCTTCTTGGGGGCACTAATGGGGGCATTATTCTTCCTGGGGACACATATCTGGCAATAAATACTGTGAGCGGGCACATATCTGGCACAAAATAATTTTAGGTGGCACATAGGAAGGAAGACTTGGTTCGAAGACATCTCTTTAGAAAATAAACATTTTTGTCAAGTAAATTAAAAATAACATTACTATTCTTCAAATTTTTCTTATTTTATGCTTGTTGATTTGAAGTTTATTTTTAAATAAACATGTTAATTACGTTCACAAGATAAATTTCTTAACTAAATTAGTTTTTTCTGTATTTTTCATTTTTTTTATGTCATGTGGTATGCCAACATGTGTGAAATCCATCGCATGCGCAGCTCCGTTTTGGACGCAGCACAAAGAAATAAAGATCAGCGCCGGGCGGCCACGCTATTCCTTTGTGCCTTCATCTGCAGGAGCAGAGAGGGGTAGGAGCAGAGGACATGAGGCAGGATGGGGTCAGACTCTGGACTGCAGCAATGGAGCTGTGGGGGATTTATGGCTGCTCAGTTCTGGTTGTGTTCATAGTGGCAGCTGCATTATTGAATGGAGGGACACAGAGGGGTGACATTGAATTGAGGGACATAGAGGGGGTGACATTGAATGGAGGGACACAGAGGGGATGACATTCTGAAGTGTAGAGAGATACAGGGACGCCATTATGGAGTGATGGGACACAGAGGGGAGGACATTATGATGTTGAGAGATGTGTCTCTCCATTCTATAATGGCGTCCCCTCTGTGTCTCTCCATTCTATAATGGCGTCCCCTCTGTGTCTCTCCATTCTATAATGGCGTCCCCTCTGTGTCCTTCCACTCCATAACGTCTTCCCCCTATATTGCTCCATTCCATAAAGGAGTTCATCCTGAATTCCATTATTGTAATCTAATGTAAAATCGTTGGTGGATTTGGTGGTGCATTTATTCAAATAAAAAAAGATACTCACCTATTTTGAAGTTGTCCTGGTCCTCCGATACTTCTCCGGCACACCCTCTTTCTCAAATTCTGTTTGATCTTCATGTACGTTGATCTTCTTATACAGCTCTGCTACATCTGTCTTCATGTACAGTACACTATATTTCATTATAGGTGTCTAATTCATGGAACTCAGTGTCCCTCCATTCCATATTGGCGTCCCCTGTGTCCCTCCATAGGACATTATGAAGTGGAGGTCATGGTAGTGTAGAGGAAGACAGATGTAGAAGGGCTGTATAGGAAGCTTTTCATCCAAAATGCTAGTGGTGGAGGGGGAGACAGATGTAGCAAAGCTGTATAAAAAGTTGTTCAGCAACCGTGATAGTGTGGAATTGACTATATATATGTAGCAGAGCTGTAAAAGCGGATGGTCAGGGGGAGGGGCCTCACAGACACTGCAGGCTGCCAGACTGATGACTCATTCTCTTCACATGAACTAGCACGTAAGAACTCAGTGCTCAGTGTGATGTCATAAGGAGGTGTGGCCGGCCTTCACTCAAACTGCCTAAGCCCGCCCAGCCTTAGCAGCAGAAAAACAGGAAGTTAACAGAGTGACTGCAGGTGAGGCTGAAAGTGCAAGATGAGAATACCCCTTTAAAGGAAATCTGTCACCAGGATAATCGCTATTGAAGTAAAGTCATGGCCTAATAGCACTTAGTACCTTATTTCCAAATGTGCCGTTGTTCCAGCAATAGATGTTTTTATCCCCTGAAAATCCAGTTTATTTGATATGCAAATGAGCCAGGGAGGTGCCCAGAGGGGTGTCACTCTTGCAGGAAGGAGCCCAAACACGCCCCCTGCCACAATGTGTCCACCCTCAAAAGACTTAAAACCCCACCCCCAGGTCCAGCTAAACCATGCCCCTGATTTGGTTAGACCACACCCCCTTCCCACTCCTGAGGAGACCGAGATTGAAAGAATGAAGGTAAAAATCAACTTCTGTCAGTTGCAGGGGTGGTAGCAAGGGTGACTTTCTCCCTGCAGCTCACACTCACTTAAGCTCCACTACACTTAGACTCCATTCAGACGTCCGTAGTGCATTGCGCATCCGCAAATTGCGGATCCGCAATACACCCAGCTGGCACCCCATAGAAATGCCTATTCTTGTCCAAATTGCGAACTAGAATCGGCCCAGGTAGGTTTAGCGTTAGGTTCCCGAGCTACTTGAGAAACCTTGGCGCGGTGCTCGGGCTCAGACATGTCCTCCAAGCAGGATATGTTGGCTAATTCTCAATTTTACACCAGTACGAGGGTTAGTAAGACAGCAGAGTGCACCTGTCTTTGTTTTTGTTATGTTATTTTGACTGCTTATCACATCCACACAATTGCTATCCTGTGTAGGATGTCCATTGTGGTACTTGTGGTCCGCTGCAGGCATCCTCCATTGTATGCACTTTTGCTGGGGATTGCCATTAGCAACGGGCCACAAGTACAGGATCTGCCCCCCCCCCCCCCCCGGTATAGATGCACCACTGCATATGGGGTTGAGCACTTCCTGCTTTTTAATACCACGCCAATTTGTAGTTTGTATTTGGAATTTTTGGAGGTGTAGAAACTCCTAGTCTGAATGTGCCTTTATTTCCATCCACAGGCAGCATTCTGGTGCACATGTGAGGCCTGGGCTATGTCAGCCAGTCTTGGGTGGGGCTCAGAGCTCTCTGCCTCCTCCCATTGTATGCATGGTCACATGCTGGAGGTTACTGGGAGATTGCTTTGAGTCGGACCTTGCGCACCTGTAATTCGCCCACTGGCTCCTGGTATTACCCATACGGCCCAGGTAGGTTTAGCGTTAGGTTCCCGAGCTACTTGAGAAACCTTGGCGCGGTGCTCGGGCTCAGATATGTCCTCCAAGCAGGATATGTTGGCTAATTCTCAATTTTACACCAGTACGAGGGTTAGTAAGACCGCAGAGTGCACCTGTCTTTGTTTTTGTTATGTTATTTTGACTGTTTATCACATCCACACAATTGCTATCCTGTGTAGGATGTCCATTGTGGTACTTGTGGTCCGCTGCAGGCATCCTCAATTGTATGCATTTTTACTGGGGATTGCCATTAGCAACGGGCCACAAGAGCAGGATCTGCCCCCCCCGGTATAGATGCACCACTGCATATGGGGTTGAGCACTTCCTGCTTTTTAATACCACGCCAATTTGTAGAATAGGATATGCTCTATTTTTTGCCAGAGCTGCAGACCGGAATATCAGGGCCGCGCTCCAGAAATGAGGATGCGGACAGCACACTGTGTGCTGTCCGCATCTCTTCCGGCCCTATAGAGAATGAATGGGTCCGCACCTGTTCCGCATAATTGCGGAACGGATGTGGACCCATTCTACGGACGTGTGAATGGACCCTTAGAGTGAGCTATTCAAAAGGACATGCCCGGATTTGGTTAGGCCACGCCCCCGCCCACTCCTCAGCCGACTGAGATTGAAAACATTTAGTTAAAAATCAACTTCTAGGTCCCGCTAAGCCACGCCCATATCTGGTTAGGCCACGCCCCTCCACTCCTTAGCTGACAGGGATTTAAAAAATAAAGGTAAAAATCAACTTCTGTCAGCTGCAGAGGTAGGAGGGAGGGTGACTTTCTCCCTGCAGCTCACACTCAGACAGTCCAGTGCTGCTGTCTTAGAGTGAGCTGTTCAAAAGGACACGCCCCCGATCCAGTAAAGGCGACTGTTAAGGGGGCGGGCCCCTGTGGAGGTCACTGTCAAGGGGGTGGTATGCTGTGAAAGTCACTGTTAAAGGGGAAGGCTGCTGTAAAGGTCAAAGTTAAGGGGGTGAGCTGCTGTGGAGGTCCAATTTTAAGGGACGGGACACTGTGGGGGGTCAGTGCTAAGGGGTGGGGGGCTGTGGAGGTCACTGTTTTGGAGGCAGTGTGCTGTAGATTGTCACTGTTATAGTGGATAGTGTTGATATCTTTTAACGACACACACAAACATTAAATGAAATAGATTAAATATACCCGAGCGAAGCCGAGTCCTTCAGCTAGTGTTCTATATATTTATTACAACTAAACAATTGGTTTCTTAATTTCATACAAGAATTTTTGCAGCATGGTGAAATGTCCTGAGCTGGGCACAATGCAATGCCACTGTGAGCTCATTGTTTGAGGAGTGGGCACACAATGTGCAGTATCAGCTGAACCCTAGATGATTGGCTGAATTGTCCTACATTTGGCCAGACACTGTAATATGGAAAGGCAGAAGTATATTATATAGATTGCTTACATTTGTACAGAATGTTCTGAATGCAGATCATTTATAGGTTTACAAGTTGACTTTATTGACATTGTAAATATGTTTCTTATCTCCGAGATGTGTTACTGTATCAGAAATACAGAAATTAAAATCACTCCACCCATAATTATATAGTAGGAAATGTGAACTGCTCATAGGCGACCATTATTTTCCAAATGTTAAACATGTTCCAGATGTGAAATATGAGAGCAATGGTTTTATTGGAAAAGCCCCAAGTAGTGAGACCCAAAAGTCCTTTAAAGGGTTTTATTTCCAAGACAAAATGAATGTTCTATCCTTAGGATAGGTAATCAATATAAGATCGGTGAGCATCTGACTCTAAGCACCCCTGCCAATCACCTGTTAGAAAACACAAAGTCCAAAGACTACTTTAAAGCAAACCTTTCACCAGGATTTCACCTAATAAACTATTAACAGTACCTTATAGATTATGCTCATTCTGTTTAAATGCATTCTTGTCCCGCTTTCCTGGGATGTATATTGATGAAAAAAACGACTTATAAAGTCCTTGTCTCCAGCTCCTGCAGTCACGGTGGAAGTCAAGGGGGTAGCCCTTCCCTCACTCCGGGCTGTACCTCCCCTGCCCTAACCCCTCCTCTAACTAGTGAAACTGACACCCGGCTCAGTCGCCGGGACCGCGCTTGTACTGGCGGCGCATGCGCCGTTCGTCTCAGTAGCAGCGCGATCCCGTCTAGGCGCGGACTGAAGCGCGATCCTGTGAGTGAATTGCGCATGCGCCGTCCGTCCCTGATGCCTCCCTGTCTTCTGTTCTTCAGGCGCGCGCCTGAATAGAAGACAGGGAGGCATCGGGGACGGACGGCGCATGCGCAATTCACTCACAGGATCGCGCTTCAGTCCGTGCCTAGACGGGATCGCGCTGCTACTGAGACCAACGGCGCATGCGCCGCCAGTACAAGCGCGGTCCCGGCGACTGAGCCGGGTGTCAGTTTCACTAGTTAGAGGAGGGGTTAGGGCAGGGGAGGTACAGCCCGGAGTGAGGGAAGGGCTACCCCCTTGACTTCCACCGTGACTGCAGGAGCTGGAGACAAGGACTTTATAAGTCGTTTTTTTCATCAATATACATCCCAGGAAAGCGGGACAAGAATGCATTTAAACAGAATGAGCATAATCTATAAGGTACTGTTAATAGTTTATTAGGTGAAATCCTGGTGAAAGGTTCGCTTTAACAAGAAGGAGTATCCAAGATAACATGTAGTTTCTAATCCAGGCACACCAAGGGCTGAAATTTGTACTTTCAAGATACAAAACCATATCTAACCTTAATTGCTAGAAATATGAATTTTGGAATTGCCAGTACCACTTCTCATATCCTGTATACTGGGTATAATTCTCAGTATTTGCTCTTATTCTGTATACGGTATATTGACAATGCACAGTACCACTTCTCTTGCCCTGCATAATGAGTGTAATCTTCAGTATCTGCTCTTATCCTGGACATATGGACACTGCACAGAACCACTTCTCCCATCCTGTATACTGGGTGTAATCCTCAGTGTGCAGGAGCCAGTGGACGGGTGTGGTTGTGTGTGGAGGAGCTCCTGCTAATTAGTGAGAGACTTCCAGGGATTTTTCCATCTATCCCAGCCCAGGCCCTGCCTCTCTCTCCCCAGGGAGCTGGTAGGGACCTGGGTCATGAAGCGACTGAAGACCCAGGATCCTGCTTCCCGGGGTAGGCCGGTGGGAGGTAGGGGAGGTGAGCTACCGGCCTCAGTTCCATCTTCCGCCTCGGGGGTCAGAAGATCCAGCAGGAGTCGTGGTGCAGCGGCCCCTGCAGCCCCCGGAGGTGAAGCCGTGTCCATCGCCGGCAGTTCCAGGAGGGCGGACAGTAGCCCTCCAAGAGGTACGCGGAGTGCTCCTGGGGATGGGACGGTTCCGGAGGCTGACTGGGGCAACATGAAGCCCAAGGAACTAATCGCCGTTTACAGCTCCCGGATCACGGCCTACCTCCGGGATTACGAGGAAGCGAATAGGACCCTCAAGAAGGTGAGGGAGAACCTAAAGCTTGAGAGAGGGAAGGTGGACAAAGCAGCCAGAAAAAACAGGCCAGAAATATCAAGAAAAATAAAAGTCTTAAAAGAAGTTATTAAAGAGCTGCAGGAAAGAATGGGGGCCATTCTGGATAACAGTGGTCCCTTTAAGGAAAAACTCATGAATGATCAAAGGTTTAATGAAATGGCTGGAAACCAAAAACAACAAGAAGATGACTCCTCTAGTGAGGAGGAAGAGTCGGACATGGGGGGGCAACCTGTGGAAACTGGCATCACCGCAGAGCAGGTATGCCTGCCCCCCACTAGTTCTGATGAAGAAGGCGAGTACAGTGAGAACAGCGGAGTTGGGGGGCAGTTTATGGCCGAAATACGCCACCTGGAGTCCCCCAAAATTTGTGAGGACATTTGCTTTGGTGACGAATTACCTGAAGATGAGCCAATAGGAAAGAAGAGAAAGGCAAAGACATTAAAGCCAGAGGTGAGGTATGTCTATGTGACCCACCCTGCGTGCCCTGGGCCAGCTGAAAAGCCAGCTCAGGGCACGAACCCCACCATCCTCCCTGGCCCGGTCTCTGCTGTGGGACCGGTGCGTAGGAGTGGGGAGACAGACGTGGCAAAGATGGTGCAGGACGCTGTCCCTGTTTGCGGTAACAGGGGCGGTGAAGAGAAGCAGGAGGGGCCAGACAGGAAGGCTCCCGGGGGGGGGGGTGGCGAGGGGGACATGGTTGGTGGTCGGATGGCTCCGCCCGCCTCTGCTGGGGCACTGGACAAGTGCCAGGTGGAGGTGCGGCGGGGCGGTGTGGCTGCCACTGCCCCCCTTGCAGAGGTCGTTGCCAGGATCCCTGTCCTGGGGTCTGCGTCCTCTGCCCCGGTCTGCTTCGCCGCTCCCATACGCCCTGCAGTCCCCCCTGTCGGCTTTGGCATGGCCGTGGGGGACGGGGGACCGGAGGTGGTGGGGATGGCTGTGGGTGGGGGGGGTGCGGCCGCGGGTACAGCAGTGTCCCGATCCGGAGTTGCAGGGGGAGGGTGCGAGGTGGCTGCCTCCGCCCCTCCCAAGTTGTATGCCCAAATCCTTGCCGGGGTTCCGGTCTCCTCTGCCCCGGTCTGCTCCGCTTCAGTCCCTTCCGCTGGTATTGTCGTGGCGGCGGGGAGTGGAGGCGCAGTGGGAGTGGTCAGGGGTGGAGGGGGTGGGGCTTCGGATATCCACAAAGGAGCTCAGAGCAGTATGTCTGTAGTCAGAGAGGGAGGGGGCGGTCCTGATGCGAATGTGGTGCGCACCACCCCTCCCTCCTGCACTGTCCGTCAAGTGGATAAGGCCGGCGTGGCTGGGACCAGTGGTTCTACAGCCCGCCGGCCCGAAAAATCAGGAAAGACTGGTAAAAATTTGTCCAGCAAGGAAATGCTGGACAAAACGAATAACGTCCCCTCTGGCCCAGCAGTGTGTGTGGGGGGAGGGGAGAGTGTGGTAGTGGCCACTGAAGAAGTGGTCACTTGTGTAAATACAGTTTATGTTAGTGGTGTTGCCCCGGGCCCTGATGGAGGGGTGAATGTTGGAGGTCGGCCGGCCACTGTACAAGTGGCCGGTGCGCCTCATGTTGCCCCTTCAGAGGGGTCTGGAGTGGCACCTGCTGTAGATAGGTCTGGTGGGGGTGGGGGTGGGCCTGGTCCGGCTGCCCCTCCTGCGTCGGTTACGCCTGGCAGAAGTTATGCTGGTGTGGTCGCCGGCGCAGGGGGGGAGGGGCGGTCCCCATTGTCCTCCCCATTACCAATGTCTGGTGACGGTAACTTGCAGCGGCAACTTCTAGAGGCTCTTAGGAGAGGGGAGAATTTCATTACAGTAGGGGGGCAGCGGGTGGATCTATCCTTCTGGATAGACAGGCATGGCCTGCGTGCCTTCCGAGAGCAAGGCGGGGGCGAGACCACCTGGTCCTCACCCACAACCGGCCCCGGGTCAACCAGGCGGAATGTTGTCTGTCTGAAGTGGAGAGGCAATGAAGCGTGCCCTACCAGGAAGAGGGTGGCAGAGCTTCTCTTTCGGATGGGCATCAGGGCATGTGACATCTTTGCCCTGATACATCCGTATGGCACCCGGGAGTTTGATGTCAGTTTTGCCCGGCCAGAGGGTCTTGAACTTTTCTGGTCTGGGTATGAACTGGCAAAAGACCAGCCGGACTGGCAGCGGTTTTTTGTGCAAGCGATAACCCGCCAGAATGAGGTCAAGAAGGTGACCGTTCTCACCCGTAATGAGTCACTTTCTTGTGTTGACATCTTGACCTGGTTGAGCAGGTACGGGGACGTCCAGGGTCTTCCTAGCAAGTTTGGCATCTGGTCGGGTGCCTGGACGTTTCAGATTAAGTTGAAACATTCAGGGGGGTCGGTTTCCCACATACCATCATCTGCTTTCCTTGGTCGGGATAGGATCATGGTGTTCTACAGGGGGCAGCCTAAGCTGTGTTACAAGTGCGGCAGCCCTTTGCACTTCAGCGCCAGCTGCCAAGTGCAGAGGTGCGCGTTGTGCGGGGGTGAAGGCCATCTAGCTGCATCTTGTGGGCAGATTAGATGCAACCTGTGTGGTGATCTAGGGCACCCGTTCAGTCATTGCCCTCGCTCTGTCGCCAACGTGGCTCGTGCACGCGCAGAGGCGAGCCGGGAGGCCCCCACCGCCGAGGCGAGTGCTGGCGAAGGCGACAGGGCAGTGGGGTCGATGAAGAGAAAAGACGGCCCGTCCCAGCAGAGACGGAGGGAGAGGCGTCAAATGGAGAGGGGGCAGGTGGAACCCCGTCCTGGGGTGATGCCTGAGCCCTCCCAACAGAATGCCTCTCCTAGAGCTGAGACCCTGGGGGATATCGAGGTGAATGAGGAACTCAGGAGACTAGACCGTTCCGAGGTGACTCTGTCCTCTTGCTACGAGAGTGCAACAGAGGGGAGTGAGACAGAGTCTAAAAGAATAAGAAGGAAACGGATGACCAAAAAAAGATCTAGCCCGACTAGAGTGCCTGTGGAAGGCAAAGCCAGCTCCCCCCTGGACCTCTCTAATCCTGACTCTCTTCCCCTGGATCTTTCCAACCGATACCTCACCTTGGATGAGATCTCCGCCTCCTCTTCTTCCGGGGAGGAGGTTGAAGGTGGGGGGCCGGAGGGGCAAGAGAAGGAGCCTCTGGAAGGGCCCGCGCCTCCCTCCGGTGAGGATGCAAGGTCCTCGGGAGGTGGGGCGGGTCCAGACACTGGGAATGGGAATGACAAGGGTGGTGCGAAGGGGGAGGCGGTGGTGACTAATGAGATGGACACCACTGTCTCTCTCAAAAGAAATCGTGCCACCTTAGGGGGTAGCCCCTAGAGGGGTAAGAAGAAGAAGGGGAAGGGAAGGAAGAAGGCCGTCTAACTTAATCACTCTGTATGGCGGCACTCACTCCGTTGACGCTGGCGACCATTAATGTCGCCAGTATTAAATCGGATGCGGCTAGGTTTGCAGCCTTTGATTTTCTCAGCCGGGTTGAAACTGACATTTTATTTTTGCAAGAGACCAGGCTGCCAGATTTGGCGGCTGTATATAAAGCTAAAAAGGAGTGGAGGTGCGGTCCATCATATTGGTCTCTTGCGGCTGAGCCGTATAGCGGAGTGGCGGTTCTTTTTACCGCACCAGTAGAAAGCCGACGAGTTATTGAGTTAGAAATGGGGAGGTGTTTGATTTTAGATGTCCTCATGAAGGGTCAAGAGCTTCGCCTGATAAACATCTATGGTCCCCAAACCAGGTGGGATCGGAAGCGTCTCTTTATGAGGATCAAACCTTTCCTTTTTACGAGTCGGCAGGTGGTCTTTGGCGGGGACTTTAATACAGTCACAAGGTCCCAAGACCGGGGAGGCGCCAGAGACCGGCTGGCTTATGATAGTGTATCCCTGAATAGCATAGCTAGCGAGGCTCGCCTGGTGGATGTCCACATTAGGCACACCCCAGGCCACGGTGGTTTCACGTATTATAGAGGTAGTCAGATTAGGTCTAGAATAGACAGGTTTTATTTAAAGGAGGAGACTACCTTTTCACCTTTAGAGGTGGTAGAGGTGGAATTCTCCGATCACTGTATGATTATGTTCTCTTTGAATGTTGCAGAATCCCCCCAAATGGGAAGAGACTATTGGAAGCTAAATTCGGCCCTCCTGGAGGAGGCAGAGGTGAGACAATCCTTTGAGGACTTCCTTCAGAGTCAGGTAGAGTTGCTGGATCTTTGTGACACTAAGTCGGAGTGGTGGGAGATATTCAAAGATCGGGTGGCAAAATTCTTCCGCCAGCTCTCGAGCCTCAGGTCCCTGGACAGGTACCGCTTGTATCAGGGTCTGAGAAGGAAACTCGAACAACTGGTCTCGACTGGAGGTAGCCGAGAGGATATCTCCAGGGTGAAATCTTTGCTTAAGAGGTGCCAGTACGATAGGCACACATCTTTAGTTTTTGAGAGGGATTTCGGGAAGTACCGCTCGCCCGACCCTTACAGAAACTGTAAGATGTCAGTGAAAAGTAAGTTGGTGACGGGACTGGTCGATGGTACGGGATCTCTGAATAGGTCCAGATCAGGGATCTTGGAAATCGTCAAGTCCTTCTACTCGTGCCTCTTGAGGAAGAAGGATCTGAATCGGGACAGGATTTCGGCTTTCCTGGCTGAAACCATCCCCGAGTCAAGAGTAGACCGCTCTTTTGACGTTTTGATAGAAGAAATCAGAGAAGAGGAAGTCAGCCTGGCGATCGAAGGGCTTGCCCTAAAGAAGTCGCCAGGCCCGGATGGCTTAACATCCGAGTTTTATAAGACCTTTAAGGACTCCTTGGTTCCCCTCTTGACTAAGGTATTCAATGAGTGCCTTTCCTCGGGTGCTCTGCCGAAGTCAATGAGGAGGTCAGCTCTGATCCTTATATCAAAGGGTAAAGATCCGAGCCGTATTGAGAATTGGCGTCCCATAGCGCTTCTCAGTACGGACAGAAAGATCCTGGCCAAGATACTGTTTAATTGGTTGGTGCAGTTTGCGCCCCGGCTCCTTTCGGAGACCCAACATTGCTCGGTTCCAGGCCGAAGCACGTTTAGTGCTGTGCTCGGTGTCCGAGAGGCAGTGGAGCAGAGTAGGGCGGGTAACTGGAAGGGGTACATGCTGGCTTTAGATCAGGCAAAGGCTTTTGATCGGGTTAACCACGAGTACCTCTGGGCAGTCCTTCTGAAATATGGCCTGCCGGGAGGGTTTGTCGATTGGTTAAAGATTTTGTATGCAGGGGCAGAGAGTTTCCCGCTGGTGAACGGTTGATCTGGCAGCCCTTTTGAGGTCGGGTCTGGAGTCCGCCAGGGTTGTCCATTGAGCCCGCTCTTATACGTGTTTGCGATTGATCCTTTTATTAGGAGGATTGATCGGGGACCGTTAGCGGGAGTAAGGATGAGTCTGGAGGAGCCAGAAGCCACTCTAAGGGTGGTGGCATATGCCGATGATGTCACTGTTTTCGTGTCCTCGGGAGGGGAGGCGGAATACGCGATGTCGGAGGTAGAACGCTACTCGGAAGTCTCCGGGTCCGTGATTAACCGGGATAAGTGTGAGAGTCTCTGGCTGGGAGGGGGTGATCCATCTTTCGGTCTCCCGGACACCCTCCCAGAGCCCCAGTTGTCAGCCAAAGTCCTAGGCATTCATTTCGGCCATGGGGATTATCCCACCCACAATAGGGACAGCAGGCTCATGATCGACGCTCAGAAGGTTGACCAGTGGAAGGGTTGGTCTTTGACCCTCAGGGAAAGGGTGAACCTGATCAAGACTTACCTTCTCCCTTTGCTTATCTATTTGGCCAGTGTATGTGTCTTGCCAGAACCTCTCTGGACTCGGGTTTACAGTCTGTTCTTTCAACTGTTATGGGGGAATAGGCTGAACCTAGTCAAGAGAGAGGTGACATACCGTACGAGGAGATTAGGGGGGTTGGGTATGGTCAACCCAGTGGTGTTCCTTGTGAACACCTTTGTTAAGATAAACCTGGCAAACCTCTGGAAAGAGAGGGCTCCTCCATGGGTAGTCTCTTGCAGGGGTTGGTTTTGGCCTTTCTTCCAGGAGTGGGAGACAGGAGGGCAAGTGAAGGATTTGCGTACACCTCACGGATATCTTCCGGCTTATGTCACCCCGATTCTGAAGGTGATCCGCCAGTGGGGTTTGGGAGTGAGGGAAATCAAGACCCAGTCAAGGAGATCCCTTGACGAGAGGGTCTTGTTGACCCACTTCCGGAATCCCCTGGCCCTTAAGGATTGCCCAAGCCGGGATCTAGACAAGGGGTTACAGTTTCTAAATTCGGCAAGGATCCCCTTGAAGTTTTGGGACTTGGCTTGGCGCTGCTTTCACGGGAAGCTGTATGTAAGGGACAACTTGAAGTACAGGAACTCTGATGAAAGGGTTGTCCCTGGGAGGAGTGTGGCGACATACTAGAAAGTATGGAGCACTTCCTGCTTCAGTGTCCCTTTAATACAGAGGTATACAAACAGGTGGGTGCATCCATTGGCTGGCCTAGGCTAGCCAACCTCTCCTATGCGGAATGGGCTTATGGAGCATTCAAAGGTTTGGGAGGAAGGGACCCATGCACAGCTTTTATAGTTAGCATAGTGATCAGGTACTTCACATGGAACGCACAGTGTTTAGTTTCAACCCAGCAGAAAGTCCTCCCTGTGGAAGAGATGTGTAGGAACATTCTAGGTGACCTGGCGAAGGTTCGCTCTCTTGAGTGCGAGAAGGTGGGTACGGATGGGGTCTCTTACCTCTGGAGAGGCTTCACCTTTGATGTGCCTTAGCTTCAGTAGCACTTTTCCTGGTGTTGGGCTGAGGCTTTCACATTAGGTTTTTGTTTTGTATTTAAGATGAGTTTTTGAAGAAAGGTTTGCAAATGACTGAACTTGGGCCTTCGGGAGGATTTTAATATTGGTTTGTATAGATTAATATGGTTGTTATAAGATGTATATATTGTATGATAGGGTAAGTGGGGTGTAGTTAGGTTGGGTGGGGGGGGTTCATATTTTTGTGTGTGGAGGCCTGCATCCAGCCCTGGACTATGCGGACATAGGAGGACATGAGGCGAGGGGCTGGGTGTAGGTGGTGGAGGAAGGGCTGGCCTCATGGAGGGACAAGAGGCGGAGGTTGGCCCTGGGTGAAGGTGATGGGATAGATAGATTGGTAGGGTTAGTATAGGTTTGTTTTCTCTTATATGTGTGTAATATAAAAAAATAATAATAATAATATATAAAAAAAAATAATAATATATATATATATATATATATAAAAATAATTAAAAAAGTAAAAAAAAATATATATATATATATTATAGTTATTTGATATTTCTATTATGATTATTTTATGTTTATTATTTTTTATTGTAAGAAGTTGTAATTTATTTTCTGTTCTGAGCAATTTGTATATAGTCGGGGCTCAGCCGGATCGGATGTTTACGTTAGGCTAGGTTTCATTTTCTCCATTTTTTTTTAGTAGGTATGAATGAGATAGTATGCATGTAGCTGGGCCAGTAGGGTAAGTGTATATACTTTATACCTTGTTTGGAAAATTTTATGGCAACGTTTTTGTATTTTTGTATAAAATTAAAAAAGAGTTCCTCAGTATCTGCTCTTATTCTGTATATATGGACACTGCACAGTACCACTTCTCCTGTCCTGTATACTGGGTGTAATCCTCAGTATCTGCTCTTATTCTGTATTTCCCCAGTCGTCTCCATGACAGCACATCCTAAGACTGACTTTCCTCTGATATTACAGGAAAAGTGTTTTTTCTGTCCTGCCAGAGGAAGGAAGGTCAGAGAGGTGTCGGGACACCCTCTGGGTTTTCTGGCAGAACCTTTTTTTCATATATTTTTTTTTTAACAATGGATTCCAGGCTAGGGGTCGGATCCAGGGTCTGGCTCTCCATCCCTCAACCAAGGCCTGTGCCCGGGACCCATCTTGGGGGGTCACCAGTGAAGTTCCATGTTGCGGCGGCCTAGGCAGATTATATGCATAGAGGTATGGGCGGCCGGAGCGATGATATGACGCGATTTCCTCCGGCCGCCAGGTGGTGACGTCAGACGTGGTAAGAGGGGGCGTGGCCAAGCATACTGACATCACGTCTGGCATCCCAGGCCCTGGCGCAGGCCACATGGGGAAAGATCGCGTCCAGCAGAAAACACCCTGCTTTCGAAGAGGAGTGGCAGCAGCGAAGACAGCGTGGACGGGACTACCACCATGAGCACCCCTACCACGCCGAGATCAGGACAGGAGCCTGCCACTGTACAGGGAACAGTGAGTAGCCTGACTTCAGGCCCCTCTTGTGTTGTAATACCCTACTGTGGCTGACCCTTCTCTCCCTTGTACTTTTTAGGGAGAAAAGGAGTCATCCTCCTCTGCTAAACTTAGGTCTAGAAAATGTGGGATATGCTCTAAACATTTACCTTCATCTGGGTCCAAGCCCCTCTGTAAGGAATGTACAGCTAAAGTAGTTAAAGGGGAATCTTCTAGTTTCTTGGAAGATATTAGACTTCTGGTAATTGAAGAAGTACAGTCCTCTCTATCTTCAGCCTCCCCCAGACCGACCCCCCTCCGCCAGTTTATAGAGAAACCTTAACCATGGATAGTGACTCTGATTCTGTGTACCCAGATCAGTCGGATCCTGATATTTCAAAAACGCTTGACTCAGATGAAGATAATGAGATTCTTATTTTATCCATATAATATTGAAGAGCTTATCAAATAAATCAGAGCAACTATTCAGATGGTAATTCCTAGGAAACCTAAATCCGTACAGGAAGAAATTTTTGGGGGGGCTGGGGAAGAGACCTACTGTAGATCAGTATTCCCAGTGCCTGATAATGTGCAAAAGTTAATTAAGACAGAATGGCAGAAACCAGAGAAGGGCTCCTTTATTCCCCGGGGGATTAAAAGACGCTACCTATTTGACGAGGAAGATTGTGCAGATTGGGAAACCATCCATAAAGTAACAAAACGCACAGTGCTTCCGTCTGAAGATGCGGCCCAACTAAAATACCCCATGGACAGGAAATCAAAAAGCCTCCTAAAAAGAACCTGGGAGGCCACGGCAGCATTATTAAAACCTGGGGTAGCTGCGACATCAGTAGCTCGCACCTTAAATGTTTGGCTGGAGCAGTTGGAGCTCAATCTAGTAAATAAGACCCCAAGAGATCAGATATTAGGTAGCCTTCCACTCCTTAAGATGGCAAATAGATTTTTTAGCAGACGCCTCAGCGGAATCTGTTTATCTTTCTGCCCGCACTGCAGTTGCAGCGTACTCAAGTTGTGTATAATAGAGTTTCTGGGTGTAGTAGTGCAATGACACTAACCTGAGACGGCTGACTCTCTGCATAGGCAGGTGATGATAGAAATTGTTCGTGACGCCAGTGCCAATTAAACGGTGGCACGCCGTTTGCGGATAGCAGGAATAAATTGAAGAACACGTGGTATTAAAACAGAACTCCAACTTTAGTAGTTTTCATGCAGAGACAATATTGGAATCGCAGTTCCTTGGCACACAGTCGATTTTGCAATACGGTTGATGCAGGCAATTACAGATTGAGCAAGGTGATTACAGAGTGTTGAACACAGGAATTGCAGTACAGGAGCTTGCACTCTATTTCTGTCTGATCCTGGAATATAGCAATTCTTCACCAAGGCCCAATAACCTAGTTCTGGCTTTATATCCTTGGCTATAGCTTTAGAAAGTACCTCCTCTGTTATTTTTAGTACCTCTTGCTTCTCTGCAGTTTGCCTCTGTCTCTCTCTGCTTCTTCCTCAGGCTCTTTAGCTAAGATATTCCTGTTTCTGCATATGGGAATTCAGGAGGGAATCTTCTCCTGGACAGCAGGCTTCTGGCCTGGACTTGTCTCTGACATTGTCTAATCTCCAGCTGTGGATTACAGACACTAGACTCCGTCTGCCTTCTACTTCCCTGACTGGGCCTTATATAAACTAGGGCTCCCTAGCTCCCTCTAATGACTAGAAGCTGGAATGACACCCCTAGCAGACCTGTACATGCAAGTGTCATAGTAGCAGGGAAACACATAGCATTGCATTACATGACATTTTATAAAACTGACATATACCAACTTCTCCATAACTAAGGAGGGACGACAGCACACCAAGTGACACTTTGGTAGTGACGGGTATTACAGTCCCCGTACACTACATACCCCACTGCTTTAAGCTGAGTACGACCTCGTACTCCATCATGGGTCGCCCAACTGGAATCTCTACCTGAAATAGAAAATAGAGACATGCAGGCATACATACATGTAATTCATCTGCATTTACATTTACATCAGGTCCAATTGGCAAAGGTGAAGGGTAGTGACAAGGGGCGTCGTTCTCTTCTCTCAGGATAATGAATGGAATGGGGGCGCTGACCTGGCACAGCGTAACATTATAACCAGGATAGTCCATGACAATGAATAAGTCCATGATAAAACAGCAAAATAGATAAAACAGTATAAAAGTTCTTGGAGGCTCAAAGAACAAACATGAGTCCGTACCCAGGTTACTTCTTATTAAATCACAGAGGCTCTCATGCGGTGGAGTCCATCTCTGGGCACAATACTTTTAAAAGAGCAAAAATCTCAGAGGCTCAGGTTCTTTTGAGTCTGTCTCCGGGCACGGTTCCTTAGTATGAAGTTGCACAATAAAAGGACAGCAAAGACAAGTGCTGTAACACCTCAGAAGCACTGAGGTTAAGAAATGATAAGCTCAGAGTCCTGTCTACAAATGCTCGCAGTTTAGGTAAAAAAATCAATGAACTTGGGTCAATAATGGCATCTGAGAATGTAGATTTAGTGGCTGTTACGGAGACATGGTTTAATGAAAGAAATGACTGGGACATAACCATACCAGGGTACTCTTTATACAGAAGAGACAGAGAAGGCAAGAAAGGAGGAGGAGTGGCCCTGTATGTGAAAGATAGCATTAAATCTAACCTAATACAAGTTGGTGAGGCCAACATAGAGTCAGTTTGGGTTACGTTGCAGTTTGCTAACCATGCAGTAACTCGTGTAGGTGTGATATATAGACCACCTGGTCAAGTTAAAGAACTAGATGATCTACTAGTTGAAGAAATAGCTAAAATGACAATGAAAGGAGAAGTTATCATTATGGGAGATTTCAATCTTCCAGATATAAACTGGAAAACCAAAATAGCAAGTTCTACCAGGAGTACAGATATTCTAAATTCCCTACTGGGGTTATCTCTACAACAAGTGGTTGAGGAGCCAACCCGGAGGGAGGCCATTTTGGATTTGGTATTCACAAACGGGGATTCGGTATATGATGTCATTGTAGGCGAAACCTTGGGATCTAGTGATCACCAGTCAGTGTGGTTTAATATAAGAACTGTGAAAGAGTCCCACCACACAAAAACAAAAGTTTTAGATTTTAGAAAAACAGACTTTTCAAAAATGAAATTAGTCATAAATGAGTCCTTATCAGACTGGAACGGATTACATGGAGTCCAGGAGAAATGGGACTACTTAAAAGGTGCATTATTGAAGGCAACAGAAAATTGCATTAGACTTGTCAGTAAAAGCAAAAAAAGGAGGAGACCAATGTGGTACTCAGCAGAAGTGGCCCAAATCATTAAAAATAAAAAGCTAGCATTTTGTAATTATAAAAAAACCCAGAGCAATGAAGATAAGGAAATCTACAAGATTAGGCAGAGAGAGGCCAAGCAAGTTATAAGAACTTCTAAAGCGCAGGCAGAAGAAAAACTAGCTCAGTCTATGAAAAAAGGGGATAAGACATTCTTCAGATATATAAATGAAAAAAGGAAATTAAAACAAGGAATAACTAAATTAAAAACAAAGGACGGAAGGTATGTAGAAGAGAATAAAGGGCTAGCCGACTGCCTTAATGAATACTTCTGTTCAGTTTTTACAAAAGAAAAAGGAGAAGGACCTCCACTAGAAAGAATGACTATTAAATCGTTTGATGCATGTATCTTTACAGAGGAAGATGTTCTAAGTTTGCTGTCTAAGGTGAAGACAGATAAGTCACAGGGGCCTGATGAGATACACCCAAAATTATTAAAAGAGCTTAGTGGTGAGCTGGCAAAACCGTTAACAGATTTATTTAACCAATCATTAGTAACAGGAGTCGTCCCGGAAGATTGGAAATTGGCAAATGTCGTGCCCATTCACAAGAAAGGTAGTAGGGAGGAATCGAGCAACTATAGACCAGTGAGTCTGACATCAATAGTAGGCAAATTAATGGAAACCCTATTAAAGGATAGGATTGTGGAACATCTAAAATCCCATGGATTGCAAGATGAAAAACAACATGGGTTTACTTCAGGGAGATCATGTCAAACAAATCTTATAGATTTTTTTGACTGGGTGAATAAAATAATAGACGGTGGAGGTGCAGTAGACATCGCATATCTAGATTTTAGTAAGGCTTTTGACACTGTCCCACATAGAAGACTTATCAATAAACTGCAGTCATTGAGCATGGACTCCCATATTGTTGAGTGGATTAGGCAGTGGCTGAGTGACAGACAACAGAGGGTTGTAGTCAATGGAGAACATTCAAAACAAGGTAATGTTACCAGTGGGGTTCCACAGGGATCTGTACTGGGACCGATTTTGTTTAATATCTTCATAAGTGATATTGCAAAAGGCCTCGCTGGTAAGGTTTGTCTTTTTGCTGATGACACAAAGATATGTAACAGGGTTGATGTTCCTGGAGGGAAACGCCAAATGGAAAAGGATTTAGGAAAACTAGAAGAATGGTCAGAACTCTGGAAACTGAAATTTAATGTGGATAAGTGCAAGATAATGCACCTGGGGCGTAAAAACCCAAGGGCAGAATATAGAATATTTGACACAGTCCTGACCTCAGTATCTGAGGAAAGGGATTTAGGAGTAATTATTTCAGAAGACTTAAAGGTGGGAAGACAATGTAATAGAGCAGCACGAAATGCCAGCAGAATGCTTGGATGTATAGGGAGAGGTATAAGCAGTAGAAAGAGTGAAGTGCTTATGCCGCTGTACAGAACACTGGTGAGACCTCACTTGGAGTATTGTGCGCAGTACTGGAGGCCATATCTCCAGAAGGATATAGATACTCTAGAGAGAGTTCAGAGAAGAGCTACTAAACTAGTACATGGATTGCAGGATAAAACTTACCAGGAAAGGTTAAAGGACCTTAATATGTATAGCTTGGAAGAAAGAAGAGACAGAGGGGATATGATAGAAACTTTTAAATACATAAAGGGAATCAACTCGGTAAAGGAAGAGAGCATATTTAAAAGAAGAAAAACTACCACAAGAGGACACAGTTTTAAATTAGAGGGGCAAAGGTTTAAAAGTAATATAAGGAAGTATTACTTTACTGAGAGAGTAGTGGATGCATGGAATAGCCTTCCTGCAGAAGTGGTAGCTGCAAATACAGTGAAGGGGTTTAAGCATGCATGGGATAGGCATAAGGCCATCCTTCATATAAGATAGGGCCGGGGGCTATCCATAGTATTCAGTATATTGGGCAGACTAGATGGGCCAAATGGTTCTTATCTGCCGACACATTCTATGTTTCTATGTTTCTATGTTTCTATGATCAACCTGAAAAGGGGGTGAAGGGTAAAAGGTGCAACTAAAGGAACAGGCACAACTTGGCGGGGGGTAGCAAAAGCAGGCAGGAGGTCCTGGAAACAAACGTGGCCTTGCTGACTTTGTGATTTCAGTGGTCAACACCTACCACTGAGCCGTGGACAAACTGGCAGCTGCAACAAAGGACCAGAAACGTAGGACTCCTGTCCTGGAAGGGTTAACATTAAACTTCTGCAATAAAATAGATCAAAGGCCTAGCAGGCTGATTTACAGTGGCATATCATAACCACTCGGCTCCGCTGGCAAGTATCGTCTGTAGTATTCTTCCAAAGGTGGGTGTGCCCACATAACAGTGTCAGGGGGCAGCTGTAGAGTAAAGGGGCCCCTAATAGGTATTGGCCCCATAGGCCTAGGGGTGAACCCTCTGGTGGACCTTGCCGATCCTGACATGATCACTGCAGGGTGTAACGTGCTTGGCACCGCCGCAGCAAGCGGTCCGGTGCTCTGGGTGCAGCAGTTTACGGCAATCGCGGGTCCGGTCTGGGGCACTGACGGAGCGGTGGCAACAGAAGGTGGTCTACGGGTGGTGACAGGCACCCTTACCTCATCCTTCCTTGGCGGTGTCCGGATCCTGGCGGTGTGTATCTTGCGTAACTCCCGCAACTTCTCCTCCAGCCGGACGATCTGCTCACCGATGCTCTCTGTGTCGGAGTCGCTGTCCTCTGCTGGCGCCGCCGGCGCAGGTACAGTCACCGATGGCGCGGACTCGGCCTCTGCAGGTTCAGGCGATGCGTCTGGTCTCCGACCCATCCGGATGTTCTTAAAGGTAGCACTAAGTCCTTTTAACTGTTCCAGCTCTGATATGGTCCTCTCCCGACGAGGCAGCTCGGGGGAAGGATAGGGGCTCACCCATTTCTCCAACACGGTTGGCTGCCAGAAGACATTAGGCCCAATGAAGGAGCTCCGCTCCTGGAAGGCGTGATGGGCCGGCTCTGGAGAGCGTTCAGGTTCCCGCTCGCAGCCAGAGTAGTCTTCTCCTTCTTCTGCCTCCCAGTCCTCAGGTGTTCGCTTGGGACGGGTCACAGCAGTCGCATAAGGGCCTCGCAGGCTCTCGGCAGGGGTGTACTCCACTTCCTCTCCCTCGCGGAGGCTGTGCTGGTACGAAGGGAGGTAGTCTCTTTTGACAGACCTTCGATTCACATAGAGGTCTCTGCCAGTTAGATAGTCCTGGATAAACCCGTAGCCACGGGATTTGTCAAATGACAGCACCACTCCCTTTCTCCTTTCCAGGCGGGGTTGGGTGTGCGTATGCTTCTCATGTATTGTCTTAGTTAGTTCCTCATAGATGATTTTGGTCTTTGTATTCCGCTTTATAGCGGCCTCTCGGATCTCCGCCATCAGGGAGGACCATTTGAAAGATGGTTGGAAAAAGTCCCTCCACGAGCCATAGCAGGGCTCAGGTTCTTTCTCCCTTGGGCGGCAGGCGGGTTGCTCCGGTCCCGGAGAGTAGGCCGGTGGAGCCTCTTCTGGCTCTACACCGATATCAGTCAACTTTGCAATTTCAGGTGCGGACGCTGCAGTAACACTCTGCTCACTATCCAACATGCTCGATCCTTCTGAGGAGGGCGATAGGGTCGCGTCAATCAGAGTAGCCAGCTCCTCCCACTGCACTGGGAGGCCGCCCCCCAGGTATTCCAGTATATGGAAGGCGGTGTCCATGCTGGCAGACATGCAAATATCCAGATAAGCAGTGGCGCCTGACCTTGAACTCCTTCCCGCTCTTTTCTCGGAAAGGCGACAATTTTTCCCGCCTTTTCGGGATGAAGGTGACGCAGCAGTAAATTCAGCAAGCCCAGCAGCCATCTTTGGGTATAAACGCTGTCTATTCACTGACAGCAAGCAGAAATGTAAAAAGTCCACAAAACCACACTCCAATGTGGCGATTTTCTTCCTCTTGGTAGCGCAACACTGCACAGCGCTTTTTAGAAGTTTTGGGTACACTTTGGGTACGATTTTCAGTCCACAAAGTCCACTTTCAATAAACAGGTAATTTGTCACTTTGGTCACAGGGCAACTGTATAAGGCACAAAGTTCACGCTTCTTGCACTAGAAAGCGTGCGTATCCTGTTCGTGACGCCAAAAGAGAGGTGCAGCGTACTCAAGTTGTGTATAATAGAGTTTCTGGGTGTAGTAGTGCAATGACACTAACCTGAGATGGCTGACTCTCTGCATAGGCAGGTGATGATAGAAATTGTTCGTGACGCCAGTGCCAATTAAACGGTGGCACGCCGTTTGCGGATAGCAGGAATAAATTGAAGAACACGTGGTATTAAAACAGAACTCCAACTTTAGTAGTTTTCATGCAGAGACAATATTGGAATCGCAGTTCCTTGGCATACAGTCGATTTTGCAATACGGTTGATGCAGGCAATTACAGATTGAGCAAGGTGATTACAGAGTGTTGAACACAGGACTTGCAGTACAGGAGCTTGCACTCTATTTCTGTCTGATCCTGGAATATAGCAATTCTTCACCAAGGCCCAATAACCTAGTTCTGGCTTTATATCCTTGGCTATAGCTTTAGAAAGTACCTCCTCTGTTATTTTTAGTACCTCTTGCTTCTCTGCAGTTTGCCTCTGTCTCTCTCTGCTTCTTCCTCAGGCTCTTTAGCTAAGATATTCCTGTTTCTGCATATGGGAATTCAGGAGGGAATCTTCTCCTGGACAGCAGGCTTCTGGCCTGGACTTGTCTCTGACATTGTCTAATCTCCAGCTGTGGATTACAGACACTAGACTCCGTCTGCCTTCTACTTCCCTGACTGGGCCTTATATAAACTAGGGCTCCCTAGCTCCCTCTAATGACTAGAAGCTGGAATGACACCCCTAGCAGACCTGTACATGCAAGTGTCATAGTAGCAGGGAAACACATAGCATTGCATTACATGACATTTTATAAAACTGACATATACCAACTTCTCCATAACTAAGGAGGGACGACAGCACACCAAGTGACACTTTGGTAGTGACGGGTATTACAGTCCCCGTACACTACACAGTACTGTCCAACACTATTCAGAGGGTACTGTGCTTAAAAGCCTGGTCAGGTGACATGGCATCTAAAAATAAATTTATTTTCCTACCCTTTCACGGTCAATATGGTTTTGGCCCAGACCTTGACAAAATCTTAGAAAATGCCACGAACAAAAAAAAAGGGGTTTCATGGCAAACAATATCAGCATGATCAGAAACAGGTAAAAGTTAAGACAGGAAGGTGGAGTTATGCAAAGGGGGAAGGGGCCGAAGTTTCTTCTTTAATCCCAACAAGGGGGAATCTTCTTCTGCCCAAAGACAATGACGCAATCCAAGTGGGGGATGGGGACTCAGCTCCTTTGTAGACATCTGGGAGCAAATAATATCAAACCCTTGGATAACCAACATAATAAGAGAAGGGTACCAAATAGAACTACAGTCTCCTCCCCCTCAAAAGTTTGCAAAAACTTTTCTTCCTCCTGATCAACAATCCTACCTAACTTTAAGCATTACAGAGCTTCTTAAAGTTAGGAGCAATAGAACCCGTACCTTTTACAGTACAGGGCAAGGGTCATTATTCCAGGCTCTTGATTATAAGGAAACTAAATGGGAAATTCAGAACTATAATAAATTTAAAACCTCTAAACAAATTTATTGTATACCAAAGACTCAAGATGGAGACAGTGAAGTCAGCAGTAAAATTAATCAAAAAAGCCACTCTAGATCTAAGAGACGCCTATTACCACATTCCAATCCATCCCAGCTCCAGGCATCTCCAGTGGTTTGCAACCCCACTAAAGAATCACACCCATCATTTTCAATTCACTTGTCTCCCCTTTGGAATCTCATCAGCCCCCAGGGTTTTCACCAAAGTAATAGCAGAAGTGGTAATAGGCCTCAGACAACAGGACATTATAATAATCCCATACCTGGACAACCTTTTAATAGTGGCGGACAACAAAGAGCTTCTCCAGTTTCATCTTCAGATTGTCACGTCACATTTTCAGACCCTGGGATGGATAATAAATTGGGAAAAGTCCAATCTGTTACCAGAAAGCCGAAAACTATTTCTAGGGATTTTGCTGGATTCTCATCTCCAGAGATAGTTTCTACCTGCTCAAAAGATTCAAGATCTCAAAGACAAGATACACCAATTCCAGAGAAAACAAGGTGCACAATCAGGAAGAGCATGGAAATCTTAAGAACCCTGTCCTCATGTATACCGGCAGTAGCTTGGGCCCAGTTTCATATGAAACCCCTTCAGCAATTTGTTCTCAGGAGTTGGAACAGATCTCAAATGACTCTGGAACAGAGATTTTTCTTGACCAGGGAAGTAAAAAACTCTCTAGATTGGTGGTGTCGGGACAAGAACTTGGAAAACAGAATATTCTGGGAACAAAAGTCAGCAATTTCCCTGACAACAGACACAATCGCTTTGGACTGGGGAGCTCACATAGACCAGAAAGTATTTCAGGGAGTCTGGACGAACGCCATAAGATCTCTCTCATCCAATTACAAGGAGCTAAGAGCAATATGAGAAGCCTTGAAAGTGGCGCAGGATCACTTGAAAAACTGACATGTCCTAATCGATTCGGACAATTCAACTGCAGTAGCATTCATTTAGAATCAAGGGGGGACAAGACACAGTCCCTTACAAAACTTGGAGTAACAGATTTTCAAGTGGGCAGAGAGAAATGTATTATCCCTCTCAGCTGCACACCTAAAGGAATTACTGAATTCAAAGGCAGATTTTCTCAGCAGGTAGAGTCTCGATCTGGTCGAATGGTCCCTCTCTCAGGAGGCCTTCCAGAGGACCACAGATCAATGGAGAATACCGACTCTGGATTTATTTGCCTCAAATAAAAATCAGTAAGTACCTTTATTTTTCTCCCTCAATCCCAGGGATTGTCCCACAGCAGTGGATGCCTTTAGTCACTGTAACAGCATCCTCTGTGCAACGCTGTCCCCCTGCTTACCGCTGCGGTTCCGGGCACCGTGCTCATCGTTAACCTTTCCTGGCTCTTCTGCAGGTACTTTAGTAGCTCAGCCCTCTAGCCAGATGCCTCAGTGTCAAGGAGCTAATCTTGTGCTAAAGAGCTTGCTTACCACTCATGTTCCTGACTTCGTGCTTCGTTCCTGGACTTCGTTTATCTCCTATCCCAGCCTGCTTGCATCACCTCTCCTGTTGCCGACATGGATTGTCTGACCTTGCTTCTGTGCCACCTGCCTTGACCCTTTGCTCATCCTGACTACATCTCTGCATCATCCTCTGGTTCCTGTTTTGTTGCTCCTGGTCACGACCCTGCCTGGTTTACTACGTCTGTACTGTCGGTACCTTCGCAGGTACCTCCTGGTCTGCCTGGACCAGCTGTCACTGACTGGTTTACGCTCCAGAGTAGCCCCTGGCAACTACCGACAGTCAAGCCTATCCTCACCATCTGAGGCTCTAGTGAAATCCGGGAAGTTGCTTAGTCATGCCCTTCTGGAGTATTGCTAGTCAGTAGCACAGTGGGTTCACATCCGCGGTTCGGTGATAGTCACCATTGGTCTGTGAATATGGTGTACACGTTCCCTTCATTTCCACCTATCCCCAGAGTCTTGCAGAAATTCCAATCAGAAAAATGTACCTTAATTCTAGTAGTGCCCTATTTGCACAGGAGGGGCTGGTTCAGGCTTCTGACATCCCTATGCCAGGAGGATCCTATTCTTCTGCCCCAGAGCCAGAACCTGCTGACTCAAGGTCCAATTTGCCATCCACATCTCAAAATACTGAGATTGTCAGCATGGATTCTGAGGAATCCATCTTATTCAGATTAGGCTCATCTGAAAAGGTAGTGAAGACCTTACTACTGCAGAAAAACTAATACCTCAAAGGCTTACTTAAAAGTATGGAAAAAGTTTGCTTCTTGGAGTGGGGATAAATTCTGTCAGTCGTCTCCAAATATCCCTCTCATCCTGGAATTTCTGCAAGATGGTATGGACTTGGCCCTAGCACCAAATACCCTTATAGTTCAGGCTTCAGCCCTGGGAGCGTTGTACAATACCTGTCTCACCAATGTACCCTAGATAGCCAGATTTTTAAAAGCAGCAGATAGAATTAAACCCATGATAAGAAATCTGGTAGCCCCTTGGAATTTGAATACAGTTCTATTAGTAATTATATCTTCCCCATTCAAGTCTTTAGAATCACTATCCATAAAATGGCTCACACTCAAGACCATCTTTTTGGTAGCCATATCGTCAGCTAGACGGGTTTGTGAGTTTCAAGCCCTTTCCATCCAGTAATCTTTTTTTAAGAATCTTTGAAGACAAGTTAGGCCTCTTTCACACGAGCGTGTCCGGATAAGGTTCCGGATGCGTTGCGGCAAACCCGCGCGAGTAGGTACGCAATTGCAGTCAGTTTTGACTGCTATTGCGTTCCGTTGTTCAGTTTTTTTATCGCGCGGATGCAATGCGTTTTGCACGCGCGTGATAAAAAACTGAATGTGGTACCCAGACCCGAACTTCTTCACATTAGTTCAGGTTTGGGTTCAAGGTTGTGTAGATTGTATTATTTTCCCTTATAACATGGTTATAAGGGAAAATAATAGCATTCTGAATACAGAATGCTAAGTAAAATAGGGCTGGAGGGGTTAAAAAAAAATAAAAAAAAATTTAACTCACCTTAATCCACTTGTTCGCGCAGCCGGCATCTCTTCTGTCTTCATCTGTGAGGAATAGGACCTTTGATGACGTCACTGCGTTCATCACATGGTCCATCACATGATCCATCACCATGGTGATGGATCATGTGATGGACCATGTGATGAGCGTAGTGACGTCATCAAAGGTCCTATTCCTCACAGATGAAGACAGAAGAGATGCCGGCTGCGCGAACAAGTGGATTAAAGGGATTCTGTCATCAAGATTTTCGATATGGAGCTGTTCATATCATCCTCTCAGCCTCCATTATCTAATTAAAAATATACTAGTTTTACCCCCACCTGTCCTTTCATTTAGGATAAAAATCGGTTTTATTAATATGCTAATTACCTTACTAGCGTGCCCAAGGGGCTGTCCCTCCGGCCGTTTGTGCCCAGCCACGCCCCTTATCTCGTAGCCCAGCGACGCCCCACTGCTAATTATGCACTCCTCTCATCGCCGATGGTGCGCCGTAATCTCGCGCATGCGCCCTAAATCCACTCAGTGCCCGCGCGGTGTCCTAGCAGCAGCCTCAGCTAACAAAGCGCGCATGCACCAGCTGTCTGCGCACTTCGCATGCGGGCGCTGACCAGTGTATTTAGGGCGCATGCGCGAGATTACGGCGCACCATCGGCGATGAGGGGAGTGCATAATTAGCAGTGGGGCGGCGCTGGGCTACGAGATAAGGGGCGCGGTTGGGCACAAACAGCCGGAGGGACAGCCCCTTGGGCATGTTAGTAAAGTAATTAGCATATTTATCCAAAATTAAAGGACAGGTGGGGGTAAAACTTGTATATTTTTTATTAGATAATGGAGACTGAGAGGATGATATGAACAGCTCCATATCGAAAATCTTGATGACAGAATCCCTTTAAGGTGAGTTAAATTATTATTATTATTTTTTTAACCCCTCCAGCCCTATTTTACTTAGCATTCTGTATTCAGAATGCTATTATTTTCCCTTATAACCATGTTATAAGGGAAAATAATAATGATTGGGTCCCCATCCCGATCGTCTCCTAGCAACCGTGCGTGAAAATCACACCGCATCCGTACTTGCTTGCGGATGCTTGCGATTTTCACGCAGCCCCATTCACTTCTGAGGGGCCTGCGTTGCGTGAAAAACGCACAAAATAGAGCTTGCTGCGATTTTCACGCAACGCACAAGTGATGCGTGAAAATCACCGCTCATGTGCACAGCCCCATAGAAATGAATGGGTCCGGATTCAGTGCGGGTGCAATGCGTTCAACTCACGCATTGCACCAGCGCGGAAAACTCGCCCGTGTGAAAGGGGCCTTAGTCTTCAAACTAGATCCCAGTTTTTTACCTAAAGTAGTCACTACTTTTCACAGGGCCCCGGACATTGTGATACCGTCATTTTGTGCCAACCTAAAAATGACCAGGAAGCATCATATCATAATTTGGATGTTACACGTTCTGTTTTACACTATTTAGAGGCCAGAAAAGATTGGAGAGTAGATAACAACCTTTTTGTGTCATGGTGGGGAGTGGGGGAAACTCCCCACCATATAGTGGGAACTGTTACTAGGCCAGACTACAGTAAAGGGAGCAGGCCACAACCTACAGCCGCCCTAATCCTGACCGCATGAGCAAACCCTGAAGGTGGAAGGGCTCATGCACTGGAACCTGGATCCTGCTGACCCTGACGGTCCCTGGCATAGTGGTCAGGAATAGGAGACAACCAGTTCCTCAGGGAATCAGATGAACCGGAGTCTACAGCTGCCTAGTAACAGGTGGAGGGAAAAGACCATATGCAGCAACTGAAGGCAGGTAAGTAAACGGTGTAACAACAGAACACTAGCAACAACCAACACTTACCTGCCACAGCAGAGATGGAAAGACAGCACCAAACATCTAACCAGACCTCCATGCAAACACCAGATGCATGTAAGCTCCAGGCAGCGCTGCATCCAGGCTTATGGTTCCTCCTCCGGGAAACCAGCCCCCTCGCGGAGGTACAACACACACAGGGAAAACGTCTTGCAAATATGCAGGGACAAACACCAACAACAGCCCAGACATGTAACAACAAACAAGACGTACAACAAACCCTGAATATAAACCCACACCAAACATACAACAAGTGAGGTTGGGTACATAGAGGATACAAGGGAGAAACTGGGAAGACCTTGATGACCACAAGGGTGGCCCTCACTGGACAGATGGTAAAGCCAGGAGCAGTGAACCACCAGCACACACCAAGCCTGGAGGAACACTAAGCTACAGGCTTCCAGCAGAAGCTAAATAGCCAAAAGTGACCACATCCAATTAGGGGGTTAACCCTTATAGCACCAGACAGGTAAAGGCTACAACTTAAAGTGGAAGTGCACACACCAGCAACCACGTTGCCACCGGCAACAGTATGCGTGGCAACCATGTCACGGCGCACAAAGCCGAGACACTGCCAGCACATGCCATAACAGCAACACGTTGCCACCGGCAACTGCAAGCATGGCACAAGTGTCACAGTGCACACAGCAAAGGCCGTGAAATTTTGTCTAGTTCTATGGGCCAAATAGGAGAAAGTGAGCAGCAAAAAGTTCAATTTCCCGCTGGATTAGAACGTCTATAACTGAAGCGTATAAGGCTGCTGGAAATTAGGCCCCTACTTCCCTTAAAACCTATTCTACTAGGGCTGTGGCTACTTCTTTGGCGCAAAAATCTGAACCTTCCTTAGAACAGATTAGAGCCACTAGCTGGAAGAGAGCCCATATTTTTACAAAACATTACAAATTAGATGTATTTGCTAATGAGGATATGGCCTTTGGATATGGCCTTCCCTCCCTAAAAGAATTGGAGACAACTGGGGAAAATGAGTATTACACTCACCAGTAATCCGGTTACCTGGAAGTCTCCATGACAGCACATATATCCCACCCTTTTTTTTAAATTATTTTCTTTATCTAAATTTTCTTTTCTATGTAAGTTACCTCTTATCCTGGTGTCCGTTTAAAATACACTGGTGGTGGAGGCAAGGGGAGGAAATTTAAACCACTCTGTGTTTTTCCTGTCCTATCAGAGGAAAGCCAGTTTCAGGATGTGCTGTCATAGACACTTCCAGGAAACTGGATTACCTGTGAGTGTAATACTCATTATATGGACACTGCACAGTACCATTTCTTTTGTCCTGTATACTGGGTGAAATTATCAGAAACTACTTTTATTTTCTTTGTATTGGCTCTAGACAGTACCACTTCTCTTGTCCTATATCCCCTTAAGGAATCAGCCCTATTTCACCTTAAGGACTTGGCCATTTTTTGCAAATCTGACCAGTGTCACTTTAAGTGCTGATAACTTTAAAACGCTTTGACTTATCCAGGCCATTCTGAGACTGTTTTTTCGTCACATATTGTACTTCATGACACTGGTAAAATGAAGTAAAAAATAATAATTTTTATTTATAAAAAAAATACCAAATTTACCAAAAATTTGTAAAAAAATTGCAAATTTCCAAGTTTCAATTTCTCTACTTCTATAATACATAGTAATACCTCAAAAAATAGTTATTACTTTACATTCCCCATATGTCTACTTCATGTTTGGATCATTTTGGGAATGATATTTTATTTTTTGGGGATGTTACAAGGCTTAGAAGTTTAGAAGCAAATCTTGAAATTTTTCTGAAATTTTCAAAAACCCAATTTTTAGGGACCAGTTCAGGTCTGAAGTCACTTTGCGAGGCTTACATAATAGAAACCACCCAAAAATGACCCCATTCTACACTGCTCAAAAAAATAAAGGGAACACAAGAATAACACATCCTAGATCTGAATTAATTAAATATTCTTCTGAAATACTTTGTTCTTTACATAGCTGAATGTGCTGACAACAAAATCACATTAAAAAAAAATATGGAAATCAAATTTTTTAACCCATGGAGGTCTGGATTTGGAGTCACCCTCAAAATTAAAGTGGAAAAACACACTACAGGCTGATCCAACTTTGATGTAATGTCCTTAAAACAAGTCAAAATGAGGCTCAGTAGTGTGTGTGGCCTCCACGTGCCTGTATGACCTCCCTACAACGCCTGTGCATGCTCCTGATGAGGTGGCAGACGGTCTCCTGAGGGATCTCCTCCCAGACCTGGACTAAAGCATCTGCCAACTCCTGGACAGTCTGTGGTGCAACGTGACGTTGGTGGATAGAGCGAGACGTGATGTCCCAGATGTGCTCAATTGGATTCAGGTCTGGGGAACGGGCGGGCCAGTCCATAGCATCAATGCCTTAGTCTTGCAGGAACTGCTGACACACTCCAGCCACATGAGGTCTAGCATTGTCTTGCATTAGGAGGAAGCCAGGGCCAACCGCACCAGCATATGGTCTCACAAGGGGTCTGAGGATCTCATCTCGGTACCTAATGGCAGTCAGGCTACCTCTGGCGAGCACATGGAGGGCTGTGCGGCCCTCCAAAGAAATGCCACCCCACACCATTACTGACCCAATGCCAAACCGGTCATGCTGGAGGATGTTGCAGGCAGCAGAACGTTCTCCACGGCGTCTCCAGACTCTGTCACGTCTGTCACATGTGCTAAGTGTGAACCTGCGTTCATCTGTGAAGAGCACAGGGCGCCAGTGGCGAATTTGCCAATCTTGGTGTTTTCTGGCAAATGCCAAACGTCCTGCACGGTGTTGGGCTGTAAGCACAACCCCCACCTGTGGACGTCGGGCCCTCATATCACCCTCATGGAGACTGTTTCTGACCGTTTGAGCAGACACATGCACATTTGTGGCCTGCTGGAGGTCATTTTGCAGGGCTCTGGCAGTGCTCCTCCTGTTC